>NC_138887.1:105815877-107134016 GCF_965194825.1 Balaenoptera physalus | reverse complement strand
AAACGTGCTACTTGGTGAGCTATAAGATTGTGAATCCTTAGGGAGAATTTAGAGAGGAGTCACTTGGCCTAATGCATCCACATTTAAGCAGAAGTGCAAATAAAGGTTCACATAGCAACTAAATCGGTTAATTATGCTGATATGTAGAGAAGAGGTTGAGACAAGAAAATTATTTTTTTCAGGTGTGGAGACCACTGGATACCCACTACAAAGTTGTAGAATGAAGTTTGGTGTGAACATGAATCCCATTACATCAAAGCCCACTAACCAAGGCTTTTAGAAAAATAAGTAAATCATTCCAAACACTAGAAAGAGGTAATGCGTTTTATTTCCTTTGATCTCAGCTTATATTTATTTATGCACGAGAGAGTACACATTTAATGTAGTCTAAACACATGACTCAAAATGTCAGATAACATGGAAGGTAATGGAAAGCAGATCTAAAAGAAAAGAAAATACTGAAAAAGGCCACCTCATCTCTTCAGTGAATCTTATTGGCATTTAGAACTGCCCTGTAATGACCACTTGTTGGGTTTACTCAGAATCCCTTCCTCTTCTTTTTCTAAGTGTACCCCACTTTTCCTTATTACACCACCCCTCTTCCACCCCATGTGCTCACTGTGGGACATTGTTGGTCTTGATGTCCAGCCCCACCTGCCAAAGGAGTGAAGTTATCACTTAGGTCCACCAATTGGAGAACATTATTTTCCTTACTATAATAATTTGTTCAGGGATGGACATAAGATGCCAACATCGCCAACTAAGTCACTCTTGAGACTGGATGCTGAGGCAGACAGGCTCTCTCTTAGCGGAGGGGAGTCACAAGCGAAGAGTGTATACTTTGGGTTACCACTGTCCGTATTTCCTAACATGTGGCTAGAGTCTGTATGAAAAAGAAGCCACACACCAAAAGAGCAGAACCATGAAACAGAGGTTAAAATAGAAATGTGATGATATTATTCCAGCCCCTGGATCCACGTGTGCCCAAAACTATTGAGACTTCCCTGTAACACGAACCAGTACATTCCTCTTTTTAACTTGTTTGTGATGAATTTCTGTCACCTGCACCCGAACAGTATTGTTATATTGTTTGTGTTATATTGTTAACACAAACAGTATAACAATATATTGTTATATTGTGTTATATTGTTGACCAATATAACACAAACATGTGTCTGTGGTTATGAGCACATAACACAAAGTGTCGAATCAGAAGACTACCAACTGGAAAGCTAGAAAGACTCAGACTTCACTCCAATAAAAAAAATTTTTAATTAAAAATTAAAAAAAGAAAGACTCAGACGATGATTTCCCAGTTTCTATAATAACTGCTATAGAAAAAAAAGTGATTGAAAACCTGAACTCAAACTCCATCCGATTTGACCTAGCTAGTATCATAACATCACACTGTGTTTTGAGACTGTAAGATTTAGTATTATGACAATTGTAATGAAGGTTAGCAAACAGCACTTTCTGAGCCCTTATGACCATGATGACACCCTCTAGAGAGAGTTTCCTTTTGCTTTCCCATAACCGCAGATGGCGTCCGTGGCCCCTGCCAGTCTTCTCCCAAAAAGAAACTTAATGTTTTTTGTAACTGGGAGTAGAGAGATAACGTGGATAAAATGGAACTATTTATTGAAAAACAAGGATTTTGGAGCATAAGATTTACTTAGGGTAGGTCAACAGATAGGTGGACAGTGTTACCCTCCCTCATGCAGAACACAGCCCATGTGAGAACTGCATGAGTTGTAATGCCTGCTTCCTCTCCTTCAGGACCCTGGAAACATACCTTTGTCACTTAAGTTACCGACTTTCTCTATGCAACGAGGAGGATATGGTAGAAGCCCAGATACGACCGAAAGCGTTGTGAAAAAATCCTCAAATGGCACATATCCCGATGAGGCACATGTTTCTGTCCTAAATTCAGCTCCATGTCTCTCACACATAGCCTTAACTTAGCTGATGTTTTTATAGCCTGGTACTAGTTATCTTGAATCCAACAAAATGAACATCAGCATTTTGACCCTCTGAATCAGACTAATTCCATAGAGTAAGCATGCAAATTAGTTTAGAACCAAGCCACCCTTCTTAAACAAAGTTTACCTTTTCTATCCAATTCTGAAGAATTCAAAAGGAAATTTGCTCCACGTCCTACCTAATAATGCCTGATTTCCCTTAACTCAGAGCCCATTAGAGCCTTCTATCCAGTTGCGCAGAGCTGAGAAAGCTGGAAAAGCAGAGGGAAGAACTGAACCATGGCTTCCAAGTTGTAAGAAAGCTGGGGAGCACCTTGTAACTAAGCCAGAGCAATGCATTTCATCTGTTTGTCCCTCTCTTTTTAATCCAAGCCTCCAATGACATACACATCCCAGAAAATGGAGAAGACAAACATTGCAAAGTGGTTAAAACAATCCCCTGTCTTACAGAATCTTCAAGGAGAAATTGTCACTGAAATTTTATTGGCACCTTCCTTGTGGCATTTTTATATCAAAGGCTATAAAAATGTATCATTCCCTTAGACCCAAAAATTCCACTCCTGAGAATTTTTCCTAAGGAAATAATTCAACAGAAGGAAAAACTAAGTACACAATAATGTTATTTGCAGCTCCATCTAAAATAGTAAAACATCAGAAGCAATCTTAATGTATAATAATAAGGAATGTTTAAATAAATTATTGTGTATAAATCAATGGAATATTACACAGTCATAAAATTATAATTATACTGTCTTCATATAATATTCAGTGAAAACCTATAAAATGATACGTTTGTTATTATGATTACAATTATGAAAACTAAGAATGCATATAGATGAACATTAGGATGGAGTACAAAAAAATGAAAGTAATCATGTTAGGATTGTGAGGTCATTGGTGACCTTTCTTTTTTCATAATTAATTTCCATTGTTATTATAAGTCAACAGCAGCAATGACAAGAACCTGCTTTCTCCTTTAGGGGAGAAAAGTCAACCATAGTCATCCATTCATTCCCTAAAGAGACTCATCCTCAGCAGCTCCCATGTGCCAGAGTTCATTCAGAATTAGGGATACATTCACCTAAAGTCAAGTATGCTCTGGCCAGCATTCCTCCCCTTGTTCCATGGGATTAGAAAGTATTATAGGGCTTTCTCACTTTTCTATTTCTGTAATTACCATATTTCATCCAAATGGTATACCCATTTCCCCTCACATATTCAGTATCTCTGAAATTGAGATGCATTTTCTAATTGATGGCATCTTAAAATTGCTGTCCCCCAGGTGGCAGTTGTGATGAAGTTGTAACTACCTGCCCATGTGCAAACTTGGTCATAGATCTTCATAACTCACTTTAGTTATTTGCATTGTAGGTAGTAGAAATAATGAGTTTCATTACTGTCTTTTAAAATTTGGACTATTATTTGGCATTAAATAAAAAGTGATTATACACGTGGAAAGCCATGGATACTGAGCAACAGGGTATAAATGGAGCAAAGATCTTTGTTACAGGAGTGACTATAATTCCACATCTTCCTGCAATAACAGTCAATTTATTGTACTTATATTTTCCTTATTATACATGCACAAAGATGGTAAATAATAAAAGAAAGTTCTAACTCTATATAAGTCTAAAATAGTCTCTTGATAATATAAAATAAAAGGTGTGATAGTTTAATTGAGAAGCATTATTTTCAGTATTATATCAAATGATGACACCACTTAACAAGTCAATTGCTAGCACAGATTCAATAAATTCAGTAACAGACAGCACTACCCACTGATGCTGACTTCCTTTTGTCTTTAACTACTTCTCCTTTCTCCTAGGCGATATACAGGATTTCCACAATTTTCCATACTTCTGATCCATGCTGGAGAACTTAAGTGCTAAATATGGTATGAAGAAATCAAGATTCTGAAGAAAGCTCCATACCCTAACCTATACTGAGGTTAGTGCTCCTAATTGTTCAAAGGAAGGCAAGGGGAGACAACAACAGCTCGAGGATTGCTGTCCAAGCTGGAGAGTATTGAGTCTGTCAGTAAGGGGCTTTCTGCTTGGTTTTTGGTTGGTTTCCTTTTGGAGCACTCCCAGTCAACAGCGCACTTTTCCATTGGTAACCTGAGTACCTTATTCACATTTATGACCTTAATGCTTGAGGGGGAAGAAGCGAACATGCTCTCCTCCTCACCTTGTCTTTAAAATTCCCCTGTTGCTGACAGTTAACTCCCACACTGAGAGGGCAAAGAATGAGGGTTGGGGGGTCTTTGTCACTTCATTCCAACAAATGCCCTCTCTCAACTGTTTCTGCTGTTAGGGATTTTTAAATTGTGATGCCGCTGCCTCCATGAAAATACGCTCTAGAACCTAAGCCCTGTTCTCCTTTTACTTTTCTTTAACTTTCATAAAGGTGACATTTCTGCAGAAGATAAAGCAGTCTCAAGTACCCTCACATTAACTCACACTCATATGTGTCAAAAAACTGGAACAAGAGAATGTGAAAACAAGAAGCATTTCCTTTTAGTCTTTTTGGTTAATGCCCTAATACTAAATTACCTACCAGCAAAGGGTTCACATAACCTCCTGGAAATTATCATGAGCCAGAAGCAGAAAGGTGCACTGTGTCACCTTTCCTCCAAAATGTACTTACTGTTTCCTCACCTCATCTTCAAACACTCTTCCAAATCTAACCTGTCCTTGAGAGGGTTGGGCAGGCTGATCTGGACAGGGGTCATCCTTGAGGTGCTACTTTGCCTTCACACAAGCAAACCTGGTACTGGCATCCATCATGTCTCTATTTAAATGTCCCCTTCTCAAAGAGTCCTCCCCTGAAAAAGAGTGTCCACACACACACACACACACACACACACACACACAATAACCCATGCATGTTCTTGTGTTCCTGTTCCTCTTCATCCTTACTCTGCTTTATTTTTAACATAGCACATGTCACCACCTGATATTTTATTTGTTTGTTTACTGTCTGCTTCCTTCAACTAGAATAGAAACCCTAAAAGAGCACGGATTCTGTCTGTTCTGTACACCTGCTCCCTTCCACCCTCACACACATGCTCATTGACTCTTACTCCTCACTCAGCTCCCTCGTCCCTTTGAAACTCACCTTTACACCTGCCTTCAAGCCCTTACGGGGCATCTTGAGTGCAGCAGGGACAAATATTGAAGAGTTCTGCCAGGGTGTATAATCCACAATTCAGATGAATTTAAAAGATGATCACTTTGCATATTGAGTTGCTTGAATTTATTTAAACCTTGCTCTGAATATAACTACTTAAAAATCTACGTCAATGTTAGTAATCACAGACTCATGAACACTTATGAATTTATTAGGAACAGGTTTTTACTGAAAACTTTATTGTCATTGAACAATAAGTGCTTATTTTATGTGCACTCTTGGTTGGTTCAAGCAGGAATACCAGTCTTAACTCCTCACCTGGGGGGTAGCTAATGGAAAATGGAAATACAAGCGTTGTGTTTCTCCACAAGTTCAGTTCTACAGGAGACATGGCAGATTAAAAAAAAGATTCTTGATGAAATAAATGTAGGAAATGTTGCATACCCTCATCCTTTCTTGAAGCATCTTTGATGTTCACATTACCATCTCAAAGGCTCTGGGAAGTCCCACATTAAATAAAACTATTTAACAGGGCATTTCCCAAACGCTGCAGCCATTAAAGCACCATATAAACTTGGGAAACCGATTTAGTCTGACTGTGCTGCACTGCTTCTCTGTGGTGGTAGAAGTATTGGGCCTTACTTCCTACAGAAAATGCTAGAAAGAACTGATGAGCACAATTAAGAGTCACTTAGCAAATGGAAATTTGCTGCCCCCTGAAAACATGGGGAATGTCAAGTTTGTGCCAAATATAGACCATTGCTCCATTGTTCCATGGCCCTCCTTTCCCAAAACATGCCAGTGTCGCCTCTTGCATTGAAAGGATGAAAGCACACTCTGGCCATTGCAGAGTAAACTTAAGAGGGAAAAAGGAAAGAGAGAGAGAGAGATGGAGACAGAGACAGAGACAGATCTCCCCCAGAATGAACTTTCCTGTGAGACTAACGGGGCTTTCAGCTTACAGGGCCCTGAGAGAAGACCTAGCCACATATCATCACATATTTTCATAAAATTTGCAAATGAGATATCTTTAAACTGCAATGGTTTAGATGACAGTCTCTTTCCACTCTGATTTCCCATCTGTTACATTTTCCCCTGCGTTGGATGATTTTGGTGTAATTGTGAATCACTTTGGGTTTTGGCTAAGAAGTTGAGTTAGGGACACACCGAGTTGAGTTTAATAGTACATGTTTATATCACTTCCAGTCATTTCTGTTAAGTTGTGACCAGCCATCCCAGTGTGGAAATGACCTCCAAAAGTACTCCTACAGTCCACTACACCAACCTACCGGGCATCATGATCTGAAATGCATGACGAGAAGTTAAGCCATGATGTTAGCATGTCCTATGGTTGACCCAGCACCAGAACTGTTGGGTTGTGAAAGGGAAACAAGGGTTGAAATGTAGGAAGTCAAAAGCTAATTTGTATGATATTTTACACAAAAGATTCCATTCTTATTAATGCATGGTCAAAACTGAAGTCTTCTCCTGTCAAAGGTATACTTGGTTATGCAGCACACGCAAATATAAACGCACCATATATTTTTCCCTTTTTTGATGAGAATCTTTTTTTAATGGAATTTACCAGAATGTCTGTGTTTGCAGGGCACAAACCTGCAGCTGTTACATGTTTTATGCATCCCAAGATATTAGATTATATCTTAGAATCTCTCTCACATATTGTCCTGATAAACTCTAGTGGTTCTAGATGAAATAGTATAAATATTGTCACTAACACGGTGTAATGGAATTAAGAAACAAGTGCAAATATTCACTAATAAGTCATGGTATGTGATATAAGATTCATTTAACTACAACACTTTTAGCTCAGTACAATAGAGCAGCAATTTAAAATGTATTGAACTACTCTTGTTTGTACTTTAATTTCAGATTCATTTTATATTTTTTTCAGAATTATAGATAATACCAAAATTCAAGAGTGATTTTAATAAAGAAGCCAAATGTAAACTAAAAGAGAATACTGGCTGAAGTTTCAATATCACCAAAATTCTTATTATATCATGATGGAAACTATAACTTGTGGATCAATATCACTAACATGAAGAAAAAAATTCCACAAGGACAGTCTCAAACCAGAAATAAAAAAGCAAAAGGCAGATGAATGTTATAGAACAGAAAAACACAATCTGCATTGCTTAATGAATGTTGTCAGATCAAATAATATTTCAGATTAGAAACCTTCTGCCTAATAAAACTTCAAATGTCTAAAATCATAAAGTTCGTATACAAAGCAAAATTTAAAGGGGATTTCCCTGATTTGACAAAAATCCTAAACATTTGGCTAACAGCATCAATAAAGAGTTTAAACTGAAATAAATGTTTCTAAACTACCAGTAATACAAAGCAATTTTGAGTCAGTCATGCTAAGGGAAAAACTATTATCTTCCTACTCTCTACAAAAAATGATATTTAAAAATCTATTATCATTTGAAGAGACAAAGAGAATGCAACCAAAAAATGTAACAATTATAAAAGTGCATCTGGAAGTTAATTAATAAAAATAGTGTTCTTTTTTAGGATTTTGTGATGATTTGGGATTTTGTGATGCATTTTAAAATGCATAACTTGTGATTTCTCAGTCTAAATAAATATTTATTTTCATACCTAATTTAAAGTTGCATTTGTAACTTTGTATTCTTTTTCTTAAAGAAAGCTCTCCAGATCATTAAAGCCTCAGACCCCGTACAACCTGGACTTACCTCTGATCCATCCTTTCATAGACTTTAGTGTGCGGATTCATTCAAACAGATTGACACGAGGATTATTTGATAAAATTTCATGTTGACTCAACTCATATTGAATTTAATCAAAATGTATCCCACACCTAGACCTCCTAAGATAAGCTTCTCTGAGCCCAAATCATATCTTGATGTTGAAACAATTTCCTAATGTGAAAAAATAAACAATAGTAGGAGGAAATACTGCTCTCTATTCTGGAAGTTTCAAGTTCGGTCCATTGGGAATGATTCCATAGCATGATTTAGACATCAGATTTTTGAAGATATATTTTAAAAGTGAAGTGCATCTAAATATGATCTATTGGTTATAGAAGCCAGTTTCACGAAGAAAGACTCAAGTACTTATTCATGATGACGTTCCTAAACAAGGTGATGTAAAACTAATGCTTGCCCTGTGTCCTGTCGCTATGGTGCCACAAATGGACCAACAAAGGAGGTTGAAGACATGACAATTCATCATGGGTCTTTCCCTGCTTAGAGGAACCCTGCAGACTGAGAGAAATCCCTGGAATATACTTCCCTCCCTCACTACCACCCTCTCCATACAGAGATCAATAACCCACTTTCTGTACAACATTAAATAAAGTATGTGGAGTTTGGGGGATATAGAAAATCTTTCCTAGGGACTCCAATAAGTTCTAAACAGTCTTGGCTGTGACTCAGAAAAATTTAATTGCTTGCTGTCTTAGCTCTCCCCAATCTCTTCTCCAACATAACAAAGAAAATTAAGGAAAAAGGGGGGAAAAAAAGAAGTAGCAAACTAAATACCCAGCAGTTCAATAGGGATAAAAGAGTAGATAGGGTAAAATATATCAAACTAAGATTAAGACTCTTATGTTTCCAAACAGGCATCCTCCTTGAGTGCTTAACAATTCATTAAAAATAGGTACACACATCCCATCTGCAAGAGTTAGTCTTCATAATTAGCTTGTGGTACAGGCCACACTCAGAGAGCTATTAAAAGAGATGACGACTCAGCAACGCCTTGGTAACACTTCTGTATTTTATTGTTATGTTGATAAGCAATTGAAATGGCTGTTATTAAAGTGACCTGTAATGCTACTTTTAGTGATCTCTTCACTGTCAAAATTAAATATATATGGCAAGAAAAAGGAACCTGTCGTGGTAAATAGCATAAAAGGAAAACAAATGTCGCTCTTATGATGCCATTCTACAGTCACAGAGGAAGAGAATCACTGAAAAGCGTATGATATGGTCCATTTTCCAACAAAGCGGTTTACATTTCTTACTCCTTATACTATAAACTATTTTTGAACTGCTCTGCATTCCTCAGATGACAAGTGTATCATTAGCCCTGTAAGAAGTCCTCCTTGACTTGGCTGTAAAATCAGGTTACTCCTGTGCTAGCAGGCTTGAACTTCTGTGATAATGTGAACTTCTGTGACAACTACTATTCTGAGGGGTGGTGATGGGAGAAGTGGAGAGCGGGGCCATTTGGAGGGTACTGATCCGGTCATCCCCTTTCCCCAGTTAGCCGGAAATGACTGAGAGCCCAGCAGGGCCATAGCTGCTGTCCAAAATATGCAGAAGGAATGACCTGGGCATCGCAGAGCTTATCAGTCATTCAGGCAGTCTTCCTGGACTCCGGGCAGGACAGTCATCATCTATCCTCAGGTCCCTCCCTCCTTAGAGGCAGGTGAACCTCTAAGCCACCCAACACACATGGCCGTCTCCTTCTTGCCTCCGTCTACAACTTGAGACAGCTGCAACAGAGTCACACAACAATACGGCATCAAGAGGAAGAAAAGAGTCCCGCAGTAGAAGCCAAGTGCCTGCTACAGGAAAGACTGTGCAAGAACACATCCCAATCATGGCAATGATCAGTATGATACTGTGCCAACTCACATCACAGCACATATCCATCAGTGTCAGCCTGGCCTTTCTATTCTGCTTCCCACAGAGCAAGAGAAAATCACAGCTCCAACAGCTATCTATCATGTCCGTCATTTTCCTGTTTCAGCAAGACAGGGGAGAAATGATGACCTTGGAGCCTTTGTGAGGTGTAATCTATCTCTCCTTTATTTTCTCTCTGAAGAAGTGGGACTTCACATTACTCATCACTTTTTATATCTATTTCATCAAGTCCAAAGATCTGCATAAATGTAGGATATTGTTATACTCATGAACATTAATATTCACTCCCAATCTAAATCTTTAGATTTCCTTTAGATAGACAAAACTTGATAAAATTCCTGAGGGCCTAACAACCTAAGTTACCTCCACTGACTTAATCTTAGGAAATCCCAGTTTCTTCTCCTTTAACCTATATTTACTTGGATGGAAAGCTAATACACCAGACCAGAGCTTGCATAGACTCTACCCTTAAAGGATTCCCAAGTCAGAAAATTATTACAGTAATATGATGGTTTTATATGTTCAAGATGTTATGTGAGTTGAGAAAGGGAAATTTCCTCCTTCCTCAGGGTCTTCAAATATATTGTTGCCTTTGTCTAGAGAGCATTTAGCGCACTCTCTGCCTGGAAAACTCCTGCACATCCTTTATGTCTTGACTTAAATGACACTTCTCCAGAGACTTTCTACTTCCACCATTTCAGGTTTGGTCTACATGTTAGATGCTCCCTTTCACAGTGCTTATAATTATGAAAATAAAATAATTTATGATTATTCGTTGGATGTATATATCCCCAACTAGACTGTGACTGCCTCACTGTTTATATGCCCAGCATGTAAAAAAAAAAAAAAAGGGAAACAGCATATTTGGGATGTCTTAAAGGATAAATGGACTTCAGAAAATAGGCATAGCAATCAAAGAAGGAATGGTTTTCCTGAAAAAGGAAGAAGCAAGTGGAACTTCACATCCATGTGAAAAAGCATGATACTTTCAGGAAACTAATTAGTTGATAGTTCCTTATGGTTTAGAGTTCAAAAGGGGATACATGATAAAATTGGAAAAATGGGCAGGAACCAAATAACGAAGCTGTGACATGCCAAGGAATTTAAACATCATCCTGTATGTTTTGGGTAGCTACTGAAGACTTACGTAAGAAAGTGATATGACACATATTTTAGAAATATGACTCTGGCAATAGCAAGGAAAGGAAGAGATTTGATGCAAAAAAAAAAACACTGAGAAAGTTATCTGAAATTACGAGTGTCTGAATTAGGGTAAGACCTGAAAATGTAGAGGAAGGGATGGATTTGAGGGACCTGAGAGAAGCAGAAGGAACAGTTATTTCTAATCGTTTGGATGTGGTTGGAAAGGGGATGGGAGGGGTTATGGATGACACCAGGGACCCTGGATCAAATGACCTGGGATATGAGTTCATGCCAGTAAACAATACAATAAGTCCCCTATATACAAACGAGTTCCATTCCAAGAGTGTGTTCGTAAGTCCAATTTGTTTGCAAGTCCAACAAAATTAGCCTAGGTACCCAACTAACACAATCGGCTATATAGTACTGTACTGTAATAGGTTTATAATACTTTTCACACAAATAATACTTAAAAAACAAACACAAAAAATAAAGAAAACATTTTTTAATATTACAGTACAGCACCTTGGAAAGTATAATAGTACCAGCTACATCACTGCTGCTTTTATGCTTGTTTCTGGACATCCTGGGCTTGAAATAAAGATACTGTATTACTGTACTCTATACAGTACTGTACTGTGAAGTATATAAAAGCACAACCACTTGTAGAGGATGCACGCACATGACAATGTACGCCAAACACGTGAACTAACTTATGTGACTGGACATGCGAACTCAAGTCCACACCTTTGAAAGTTCGCAACTTGAAGGCTCGTATGTAGGGGACTTACTGTATTGCCAGTAGGAAGTGTAGGTTTGGATTAAAGATAATAGAGTTAATTTTTGCATTTACTGAGTCTTAAGTGCCTGTGGGTCTTCCAGTAAGGAGGTTAATCATCAGTTGAATACATGGATCTCACACAGGGAGAATGGCATGTGAACATGGAAGCAGAGATCTTGTGACTACAAGCTAAGGAACACCAAACACAGCCACCAACCACTGGAAGCCAGAGGAGAAGCATAGAACAGGTTCTCTATGACAGTTCGCAGAAGGAGCCAACCCTTCCAACACCTTGATCTTGGACTTCTAGCCTCCAGAAATAAGACAATTTCTGTAGTTTAAGCCACTTGGTGTGTGGTACTTTGCTGTGGCAGTGCTAGCTGACCAGTACAGCAATCATCAACACATCCACATTACTCATGATTGTGCCACAGTTACAACCTTTTTTTCTTTTTCCCACTTTTCTCCAGAGGCATTTGAAATTTCTTTAATACAAGGTATGAGTGCTGGGTTGTTGGTAGCAAGAGGAAGGCCTGGGAGAGAAGGGCAGGCTGAGGGCTGTTGCAGATGAGGAGGGCTGAGCCAGCAGGGGATAGTGAGTGGTACGCTGGAGGGAAGTGGCCAGAGAAGTTAAGGGCTTGTGCTCGTTAAGGCTGCACACTCAGACCCTTTTTCTTTTCATCCTATGCCTTCTCCCTATCGCTCTCATCTGCCCTCATGGCATCAATCTCTATTCATTGTTTGATAGCTCCCAAATCTCCACCTCTGCTTCCATGTTCACATGCCATTCTCCCTGTGTGAGCTTGTGTTCAAACCTTCCCTTTTTATAAGGACACCAATCATATTAAATTAGGCCCCACCCTAATGACCTCATCTTAAATTAACTAATGACATTGGCAAAACCCCTATTTCCAAATAAGGTCACATTCTGAGGTACTGGGAGTTAGGACTTCAAAATATGAATTTTAGTGGGATACAATTCAACCCATAACAACAGTGGAACACCATTTATATGTCTTTCATTTTACAAAAAAGTTACTTCATAATAGCTTCCAAAATACTTTCGTAAAATAACATATAAGGAAGTACTCTATGAACTGGAAATTGTTAAAGATACTATAGTTATTACTTTTGATAAAACATTAGTAAATCATACAAATACTATCTCAGAATTATTAAGGGTGAAGCAAAGGGCCCTTCATAATCCAAATGCCAAGTGTATGGACACCATAAGATGACATGATCATCATGCCAAATTTATAGTGCTTTCTATGCCGCAGAAACATGGGATCAGGGACTTCCCTGGTGGTGCAGTGGTTAAGACTCCGCACTCCCAATGAAGGGGGCCAGGGTTCAATCCCTGGTCAGGGAACTAGATCCTACATGCATGGCACAACTAAGAGTTCACATGCCACAACTAAGGAGCTGGCGAGCCACAGCTAAAGGACCCCTCAAGCCGCAACTAAGAAGCCCACCTGCCACAATGAAGGAGCCCATGTGCTGCAGCTAAGAAGCCCACCTGTGGTAACTGAGACCCAGCACAACAAAAGAAAGAAAACGAAAGGAAGGAAGGAAGGGAGGGAGGGAGGGAGAGAAAGAAAGAAACATGGGATCAGACTTTTTGTAGATGTTCCTATCCCTATTTTAGGCTTTATAACTATCTACATTGTCATCCCCATGGATTTTGTAATGGCTTTGTGTGAAATGAGCTCATTCATCTCTGATGATGTAAGACTCAACTGTTAAGATTGCAGCCATCAGTCCCTGACTAGTCACTGAAGCATCAGATGGCGCCAGTGCTCCCAAGATCATGAAGTCATGGCTTGGCACCCCTCAGCAACCAAGTTTCCATGGTGGTCATTTCAGAGCTTGTGGCATGGCTGGGTGCAGGGCCAGCTCAGGGTGCATGCCCAGTCCCAAGCTCCAGCGCCAGCCTGAAGTTCCACACCAGCACTCCATGTTCCTGGATAACTTCTTAATGAAATCCTGCTTTATGCTTTTCACTGGCTTCAAAGCTTCTTTCCACCATCTTAGAACTGAATTTATAGATACTGACATACCTCTATATCCCACCTGAGAAAAGGGATCAAAAGCTTAGACTTCTTTTTGATACGGCCCAATTCTGTACTCAGAGACCTCAGGCTGATGATGTGTTGCTCTAGTTTCTTTGAGTGCATTTTCATTCAGAACAGGTTTTGCCAAACAGAGTCACAGCAAACAAACCTTTACTCTTCCTTTGCCTCTGCACTTTCTCCTGCTTCAAAACCTATACTCACATCTAATTTCCTTCTCACAATACAATTATAAATATCTGCATAGTGCGTCACATACTCCTGTGAGAGACTATAACCTCCTAATCCCATGAGGTAGCTTCAGCTCCTGTGAGCCTCCATAAAACACACTGGAGGGCCACAAAGAGGGCCTTCAAATACTGAGAAGTCTTCATTGATTGCTTATTATATCTGGAGAGCCACACAAATCAGTTTACCTGTTAACTTCAGTGTAACTGGGCTGGGAAACAGAAGGTTCTCTTGCTTTAATTTAAAATTCCTTCCCTCTCTTCCTCCTCAAGCTAATTCTAAAGTTCATTCAGACTCTCCCAATAGTCTGTATAAAATAGCCCTAGGAGAGCTTCAAGATGGCGAAAGAGTAAGCTGTGGAGATCACCTTCCTCCCACAGATACATCAGAAATACATCTGCACATGGAACAACTCCTACAGAACACCTCCTGAACGCTGGCAGAAGACGTCAGACCTCCCAAAAGGCAAGAAACTCCCCACGTACATGGGTAGGGCAAAAGAAAAAAGAAAAAACAGAGACAAAAGAATAGGGACGGGACCGCACCAGTGGGAGGGAGCTGTGAAGGAGGAAAGGTTTCCACACACTAGGAAGCCCCTTCGCGGGCGGAGACTGCAGGTGGCGGAGGGGGGAAGCTTCGGAGCCACGGAGGAGAGCGCAGCCACAGGGGTGCGGAGGGCAAAGCGGAGAGATTCCCGCACAGAGGCTCGGCGCCGAGCAGCACTCACCAGCCCGAGAGGCTTCTCTGCTCCCCCGCCGGGGCGGGCGGGGCTGGGAGCTGAGGCTCGGGCTTCGGTCGGATCGCAGGGAGAGGACTGGGGTTGGCGGCGTGAACACAGCCTGAAGGGGTTAGTGCGCCACAGCTAGCCAGGAGGGAGTCCGGGAAAAGGTCTGGAGCTGCCGAAGAGGCAAGAGACTTTTTCTTGCCTCGTTGTTTCCTGGTGCGCGAGGAGAGGGGATTCAGAGCGCCGCCTAAACGAGCTCCAGAGACAGGCGCGAGCCGCGGCTATCAGCGCGGACCCCAGAGACGGGCGTGAGACGCTAAGGCTGCTGCTGCCGCCACCAAGAAGCCCATGTGCGAGCACAGGTCACTCTCCACACCTCCCCTCCCGGGAGCCTGTGCAGCTCACCACTGCCAGGGTCCCGTGAACCACGGACAACTTACCTGGGAGAACAAACAGCGCACCTCAGGCTGGTGCAACGTCACGCCGGCCTCTGCCGCCACAGGCTCGCCCCGCATCCATACCCCTCCCTCCCCCCGCCTGAGTGAGCCAGAGCCCCCGAGGCAGCTGCTCCTTTAACCCCGTCCTGTCTGAGTGGGAACAGACGCCCTCAGGCGACCTACACGCAGAGGCGGGGCCAAATCCAAAGCTGAACCCCGGCAGCTGTGCGAACAAGGAAGAGAAAGGGAAATCTCTCCCAGCAGCCTCAGGAGCAGCGGATTAAATCTCCACAATCAACTTGATATACGCTGCATCTGTGGAATACCTGAATAAACAGTGAATCATCCCAGATTGAGGAGGTGGACTTTGGGAGCAACAATATATATATATTTTTCCCTTTTTCTCTTTTTGTGAGTGTGTATGTATATGCTTCTATGTGTGATTTTGTCTGTATAGCTTTGCTTTTACCATTTGTCCTAGGGTCCTGTCTGTCCGTTTTTTTGTTTGTTTGTTTGTTTTATTACATAAAAAATTTATTTTCTTAATTATTTTTTATTTTTTATTTTAATAACTTTATTTTATTTTATTTTACTTTACTTTATTTTATCTTCTTTCTTTCTTTATTTCTTCCCTTTTATTCTGAGCTGTGCGGAGGACAGGCTCTTGGTGCTCCAGCCAGGCGTCAGGGCTGTGCCACTGAGGTGGGAGAGCCAAGTTCAGGACACTGGTCCACCAGAGACCTCCCAGCTCCACATAATACCAAATGGCAAAAATCTCCCAGAGATCTCCATCTCAACACCAAGACCCAGCTCCACTCAACGACCAGCAAGCTACAGTGCTGGACACCCTATGCCAAACAACTAGCAAGACAGGAACACAACCCCATCCATTAGCACAGAGGCTGCCTAAAATCATAATAAGGTCACAGACACCCCAAAATACACCACCAGATGTGGACCTGCCCAACAGAAACACAAGATCCAGCCTCATCTGCCAGAGCACAGGCACTAGTCCCCTCCACCAGGAAGCCCACAGAACCCACTGAACCAACCTTAGCCACTGGGGACAGACACCAAAAACAACGGGAACTACAAACCTGCAGCCTGCAAAAAGGAAACCCCAAACACAGTAAGTTAAGCAAAATGAGAAGACAGAGAAACACACAGCAGATGAAGGAGCAAGGCAAAAACCCACCGGACCTAACAAATGAAGAGGAAACAGGCAGTCTACTGGAAAAAGAATTCAGAATAATGAGAGTGAAGATGATCCAAAATCTTGGAAATAGAATAGAGAAAATACAAGAAATGTTTAACAAGGACCTAGAAGAACTAAAGAGCAAACAAACAGTGATGAACAACACAATAAATGAAATTAAAAATTCTCTAGAAGGGATCAATAGCAGAATAACTGAGGCAGAAGAACGGGTAAGTGACCTGGAAGATAAAATAGTGGAAATAATTACTGAAGAGCAGAATAAAGACAAAAGAATGAAAAGAATTGAGGACAGTCTCAGAGACCTCTAGGACAACATTAAACGCACCAACATTCGAATTATAGGGGTCCCAGAAGAAGAAGAGAAAAAGAAAGGGACTGAGAAAATATTTGAAGAGATTATAGTTGAAAACTTCCCTAATATGGGAAAGGAAATAGTCAATCAAGTCCAGGAAGCACAGAGAGTCCCGTACAGGATAAATCCAAGGAGAAACATGCCAAGACACATATTAATCAAACTATCAAAAATTAAATGCAAAAAACAAATATTAAAAGCAGCAAGGGAAAAATAACACATAAGGGAATCCCCATAAGGTTAAGAGCTGATCTTTCAGCAGAAACTCTGAAAGCCAGAAGGGTGTGGCAGGACATATTTAAAGTGATGAAGGAGAAAAACCTGCAACCAAGATTACTCTACCCAGCAAGAATCTCATTCAGATTTGATGGAGAAATTAAAACCTTTACAGACAAGCAAAAGCTAAGAGAATTCATCACCACCAAACCAGCTTTACAACAAATGCTAAAGGAACTTCTCTAGGCAGGAAACACAAGAGAAGGAAAAGACTTACAATAATAAACTGAAAACAATTAAGAAAATGGTAATAGGAACATACATATCGATAATTACCTTAAATGTAAATGGATTAAATGCTCCAACCAAAAGACATAGATTGGCTGAATGGATACAAAAACAAGAGCCATATATATGCTGTCTACAAGAGACCCACTTCAGACCTAGAGACACATACAGACTGAAAGTGAGGGGATGGAAAAAGATATTCCATGCAAATGGAAATCAAAAGAAAGCTGGAGTAGCAATTCTCATATCAGACAAAATAGACTTTAAAACAAAGACTATTACAAGAGACAAAGAAGGACACTACATAATGATCAAGGTATCAATCCAAGAAGAAGATATAATAATTGTAAATATTTATGCACCCAACATAGGAGCACCTCAAAACATAAGGCAAACACTAACAGCCATAAAAGGGGAAATCAACAGTAACACAATCATAGTAGGGGACTTTAACACTCCACTTTCACCAATGGACAGATCATCCAAAATGAAAATAAATAAGGAAATACAAGCTTTCATTGATACATTAAACAAGATGGACTAACTGATATTTATAGGACATTCCATCCAAAAACAACAGAATACACATTCTTCTCAAGTGCTCATGGAACATTCTCCAGGATAGATCATATCTTGGGTCACAAATCAAGCCTTGGTAAGTTTAAGAAAATTGAAATTGTATCCAGTATCTTTTCCGACCACAATGCTATGAGACTAGATATCAATTACAGGAAAAAATCTGTAAGAAATACAAACACATGGACGCTAAACAACACACTACTTAATAACCAACATCTCACTGAAGAAATCAAAGAGGAAATCAAAAAATACCTAGAAATAAATGACAAGGAAAACACGACGACCCGAAACCTATGGGATGCAGCAAAAGTAGTTCTAAGAGGGAAGTTTATAGCAATACAATCCTACCTTAAGAAACAAGAAACATCTCAAATAAACAACCTAACCTTTCACCTAAAGCAATTAGAGAAAGAAGAGCAAAAAAACCCCAAAGTTAGCAGAAGGAAACAAATCATAAAGATCAGATCAGAAATAAATGAAAAAGAAATGAAGGAAATGATAGCAAAGATCAATAACACTAAAGGCTGGTTCTTTGAGAAGATAAACAAAACTGATAAACCATTAGCCAGACTTATCAAGAAAAAAAGGGAGAAGACTCAAATCAATAGAATTAGAAATGAAAAAGGAGAAAAAACAACTGACACTGCAGAAATATTAAATGGGAGTGAAAACACTCCCATTTACCATTGCAACAAAAAGAATAAAATATCTAGGAATAAACCTACCTACGGAGACAAAAGATCTGTATGCAGAAAATTATAAGACAGTGATGAAAGAAATTAAAGATGATACAAATAGATGGAGAGATATACCATGTTCTTGGATTGGAAGAATCAACATTGTGAAAATGACTCTACTACCCAAAGCAATCTACACATTCAATGCAATCCCTATCAAACTACCAGTGCATTTTTCACAGAACTAGAACAAAAAATTTCACAATTTGTATGGAAACACAAAAGACCCCGAATAGCCAAAGCAATCTTGAGAAAGAAAAATGGAGCCAGAGGAATCAGGCTCCCTGACTTCAGACTATACTACAAAGCTACAGTAATCAAGACAGTATGGTACTGGCACAGAAACAAAAATATAGATGAATGGAACAGGATAGAAAGCCCAGAGATAAACCCATGCACATATGGTCACCTTATCTTTGATAAAGGAGGGAAGAATACACAGTGGAGAAAAGGCAGCCTCTTCAATAAGTGGTGCTGGGAAAACTGGACAGCTACATGTAAAAGAATGAAATTAGAACACTCCTTAACACCATACACAAAAATAAACTCAAAATGGATTAAAGACCTAAATGTAAGGCCAGACACCATTAAACTCTTAGAGGAAAACATAGGCAGAACACTCTATGACATAAATCACAGCTAGATCCTTTTTGACCCACCTCCTAGAGAAAGGGAAATAAAAGCAAAAATAAACAAATAGGACCTAATGAAACTTAAAAGCTTTTGCACAGCAAAGGAAACCATAAACAAGACCAAAAGACAACCCTCAGAATGGGAGAAAATATTTGCAAATGAAGCAACTGACAAAGGATTAATCTCCAAAACTTACAAGCAGCTCATGCAGCTCAATAACAAAAAAACGAACAACCCAATCCAAAAATGGGCAGAAGACCTAAATAGACATTTCTCCAAAGAAGATAGACAGATTGCCAGCAAACACATGAAAGAATGCTCAACATCATTAATCATTAGAGAAATGCAAATCAAAACTACAATGAGATATCATCTCACACTGGTCAGAATGGCCATCATCAAAAAATCTAGAAACAATAAATGTTGGAGAGGGTGTGGAGAAAAGGGAACCCTCCTACACTGTTGGTGGGAATGTAAATTGATACAGCCACTATGGGGAACAGTATGGACGTTCCTTAAAAAACTAAAAATAGAACTACTATATGACCCAGCAATCCCACTACTGGGCATGTACCCTGAGAAAACCATAATCCAAAAAGAGTCATGTACCACAATGTTCATTGCAGCTCTATTTACAATAGCCAGGACATGGAAGCAACCGAAGTGTCCATCAACAGATGAATGGATAAAGAAGATGTGGCACATGTATACAATGGAATATTATTCAGCCATAAAAAGGAAGGAAACTGAGTTATTTATAGTGAGGTGGATGGACCTAGAGACTGTCATACAGAGTGAAGTAAGTCAGAAAGAGAAAAAAAAAATACCGTATGCTAACACATATATATGGAATCTAAAAAAAAAAAAAAAATGGTCATGAAGAACCTAGGGGCAAGATGGTAATAAAGATGCAGACTTACTAGAGAATGGACTTGAGGACATGGGGAGGGGGAAGGGTAAGCTGTGACAAAGTGAGAGAGTGGCATGGACATATATACACTACCAAACGTAAAATAGTTAGCTAGTGGGAAGCAGCCGCATAGCACAGGGAGATCAGCTCTGTGCTTTGTGACCACCTAGAGGGGTGGGATAGGGAGGGTGGGAGAGAGGGAGATGCAAGAAGGAAGAGATATGGGGACATATGTATATGTATAACTGATTCACTTTGTTATAAAGCAGAAACTAACACACCATTGTAAAGCAATTATACTCCAATAAAGATGTTAAAAAAAAATTTGCCCTATCCTAACCAGTAAATAAATAAATAAATAAAATAGCCCTATATCAGAAGTCCCACCTTCCCAGTCACAAAATAGGAACCACACGTATTTTGTCATAACACCCACTTCCCAACTCAGAGCCAATGATGCTATATAAAATTTTAAGTTCAGAATTCTTAAAATTAAGTTGCTGCCAAACCAGAGAGGACATATATTGTGACTCACTGAAGAGAAAAATTACAAAGGGTCTGGGTTGGCTTCATTCAGCTGGGTTGATAGCTAAGGGGCAGAGGAATAAAAGCAAGGAAGCGGAGTTATAGAAAATGAAAATCTACTTTTATTGAAAATTAGTCAGAACATGGTTGTGGGGTGGCAGAAGACCTCACAGTGTCCAGGATGACCTAATGGAGTGGGCCAGGTCGGTGGGGTGAGAGGGGCACAGTCAAAGACCTAGGCAGTAGAACAAAAAGGTTGCTAGGAGCATGGTGGCCAATTTGTGGGAACCCTCTGTGAGGTCATCATGTCCTCGGACCAAAAGCCAATGGAAATAGCTAAGTTACGAAGGCTGCCTGGAGGCAAGAAGGCCAATGCCACAAAAAAAGGGGCTAAGGAAAGACATAGCAATGATGACAGGGAGATGTTGAGAGGGACCGTTTAGTATCTCAAAACCAGACACGATTTGAAGAAATTCAAATTTTCTTTGAATTTTTTGAGTTTGATGGAACTCCATCCTTCTCACCAGGGAGGCACCTCACTCACAAGACTCTTTCCTCTTCCTGCCATCATGGCTGCCCACCTCACCTCCTGTACCTGGAGTGACATCCACGGTCACTCATGCGATGGAGCATCTTTCTGTCTGTGTATCTAGTTTTTGTACCATCCTAATAGAAAACCAGATTTTTCTATGGATGAGGCCAACAGGATGATAATAGACTTTTACTCCTCGAGAGCCTTGCAATAGACTCCATTTAACTCCTGAAATCTTCTCATCCCTTCACTCTTGCTGGAACCGTTTGAAATCTATTTTCAATCACTGTGGGAGAGCAATCAGTAGGCTTAGCTACTCCTCACTTGAACCTTCGCAGAAAACGAATCAAACCGGCAAATGAGGAGCATTTAGCAATGTGAGCATCTGCTTCTTACCAACTCCACTCTCTATAGTATATATCCTCAATCCAGCAGTGAGAGTCTATACTTTAGACTCTAAAGCAATGCCTAGATTTGCATGTGGCTCATTTAAATGTGCTTATCTGTACAGGAAGGGGTCAGGTTGGGGCTGTTCCCAAAAGCATCAAGAACCCAGAGGTAAACATGTTGACACTGCAAGACCCTGTCACAGCAACTCCTTTTACCCTTTTTTATTCATGGGGTAATAGCAGCAGAACATCAATCCAAGATCTACTAGAAATGGGACAAGATGTTGCATTTTATTTGGTCTTGGATAGATTAAATGAAGTTGAAATGAATCAGAAAATAGCAGGCAGTAAAAGCATCCCAACAGAGTTTTCCTTTTTTCTAAATAAAAAAGTGCAAAAGGGTTGAATGCTTGAGCTATATGGTGCATTATAGATGTTATTGACCAATAAATCAAAAAGGTAAAGGACATCTAGAAAATGCCAACATAAGCAATTTGACCAGGTCCAGATGAAATACAGCCAAAAGTGCTGTCGGAACTGCCTGGCTCCCTGCTCAGTCTGCTTGTTCCCCTATTTCCTCTGTCTGTGGGCTCACTACTGCCCACATGCTGACCTCATCCCGGTCCAGGGCAGAGAGCATGTCATAAAGAGTCCTTATAAGGCTCACAATATATATCAGCAAGGTCATTTTCTTGCCATGTATTTCCTAATTGAATCTTCGGTCCAGACACTGGGTCTGGGCACTGATAACTTCTATCTGACCCTCTGGGCCAGTTTTCTGGCCTTTGTCACTCAACATGACTATGCTCGTGTTTCCCAAGCTCCAGCGTTCTTGCTGTTGCTCCTCCAGACTCTGATGTGGCTGGTCTCCTTTGGCCTTTATTTCTTCCTTGCTACTCCATGTCCCTGCTAAGGTCCTAAACTTGATGAGCTGTCCTGATACATGAACTTCCTGACTTCTGTAGACTTCAGTGCTGTCAGAGCCCACCTTCCAGACCATTTTCAGGCCCTACTCTCCTGCTATCCCAGTCCCTGTACTAAGAGCATAAAGAAAAAGATTTAGGAGTCACAGGGGGACTATTTACTACTATGGGTTTATGGATATTTGCTAAGAGCTAGAGATAGATATAAACATAAATCCATATGGATGTTCTCTACTATATTAGGGGAGAAAATGATTACCCTTAGGCAAATCTGAATAATAACCGAAGTAAGTTAAGATACAAAGTAGGAAATGGGTTGTAAGCAATCTGAGGACAAAGAATTAATGAGTATTGAGCAGGAGCCGCAATTTTTAAAAAATTTACTCCGAACAATGAAATATTCCACAAAATAAGGACTTCAATAGTGCTTTGCAAAAAAAAAAAAAAAAAAAAAAATTAAATTGAGTAAATATATAAATGCAAGATACAAATCTTTGGGGCAATGACTCTAGAATAAAATCCATTTAAAGGATACACAACTGCTTCCCCTGTGGCAGTATGGCAAGTCACAGCTGGGATCATTGGAAGCCGTGGTTGTTCCTTCTCTAACCGGCCACCCAATCCCACTGTCATAAGGCCACTGATGGTTAAGAGGTTTGATTCTGTTGCACCTCATCACTGACCTCATACCCTTTTTCTTCCTATTTTCAGTCTCTACTGGGTCCTCCCAGGAACTCAGGGCTTAGAGGAATGGGCAGCTATTACTCATTGATAAACTTGAAGCCAAGGACCCATCAGCTCAGAAGTTTTTGCCAGACTGATGGAAATCCTGTGTCTGTCACAAACTGACGTAAGGGTGCGATTATGTAACTATGCTCAAAAAGCTATCAGGAGGGGCTTCCCTGGTGGCGCAGTGGTTAAGAATCCGCCTGTCAATGCAGGGGACACAGGTTCGAGCCCTGGTCCAGGAAAATCCCACATGCTGTGGAGCAACAAAGCCCGTGCGCCACAACTACGGAGCCTGTGCTCTAGGGGCCATGTGCCACAACTACTGAGACCACATGCCACAGCTACTGAAGCTCGTGTGCCTAGAGCCCGTGCTCCGCAACAAGAGAAGCCACCGCAGTGAGAAGCCCACTCACCACAACAAAGAGTAGCCCCCGCTCGCCGCAACTAGAGAAAGCCCGTGCACAGCAACAAAGACCCAACGCAGTCAAAATAAATAAATAGATAAATAGATAAAATAAATTTATTAAAAAAAAAAAAAGCTATCAGGACATCTGGAAGCTGCATCAGAATATGCTTCCTGTCATCAGTAAACTCTTCCAGGCAGGAAACTCTAAACATTATCAAAAGTCCTAATGATAACCATGGTCATCTAGAGGTGGGTATGCACTGGAAGTTGTGTTCTTGAACCTGACCCTGGAAAAACACCTACATTCAAGTGGTTATAAAATACTTTGTAAATTGACTAATGCAACAGACTTTAAAAAAAAAAAAAGGGTGAGAAAGCAAATGCAAAAATATTTGCCAGCTTTCAGGAGAGAAACCCTAAAAACAACAAATGACTTAACACCTATAATTCAGACCTGAAAAGAGTCTCTGATGTAGACTGCCCATGTTCTAAAAAAAAAGGCACTGGAGTTTTTGTTAATAGAAAAGTGGAAAAATGAGATGACAGACAGAAGGTGATGTTGAGAGTTGATCACATACCAAACCAACTATTAATGGTAAGAGGGGAGAAGCATCAGCCTGAGGCCCAGCTACAGTAGTCAGGCTAATTCAGAGCTCTGCTCACTGTTATCCAGAGAACATTTTACATAGTGATAGTTTTTTATGGCTGGGGTCCACTACTAGCTAACCTCTTAAATTTTTAATTAAAAAATTTTTTTTTCAGAAAAACAATCCCTTTGAGAATCTGAATTCTTGGACTTCTCCCTGGAGGAGAAAAATGCAGATAAAGTACAAATTTTACAAACAAATTGTAGAGGATTTGTGGGCCAATGTCCAACTCATGAATCCACAAGTCATATGTTTAAAAACCCCTGCATTAGACTAATTTTTTTTAAGATGGATATAAAGGAAATAATCTGCTCATGAACACTTCAAAGGATATAAAGAATAGGGAATGATGTCCTAAAATCCACAGTCCAAATTTGCAAAAGGCAGGTAAACTCAAGTGCTATCACACATCAGATATAATCTTTGAAATGCTCTCAGTGAGTTATCCCATCACAGCAACACCACTAAGAGAACCACCCTAGGTTACCATGTGTTACTATTTTTTTTAGCCTCTCCATCTCTTCTTTACCCTCTTATGTATTCCTCTGTCTCCTCTTTGTTGTTTCTCTCCGTTGTCCTCCACCAGCCGATTTCTGTCACTTTTTATTTTCAGTGACTCTACTCCTGCCCTAGGAAGTATAAGCCAGAAACACATTTCTCTACAGCTTCAGGAACCTAAATACACCAAACAACCAACAAGTTAAGCTCCTTGAAAAGTTTCCTCAATGTCACAAACAATGCTTATTAAACTTTAAATTGCAAGACAAGGTCACCCCCACAAAAAAATACAGGAATGAGTCTGAACTACTTGATGCTGAAGCAAGTCATTCATTCAGCAGACAACTGCAGAGCTTTCTGTCACAGTTTCACTAGATCGGCCACGAATTGAGAATGGATAACTGCTATATGACGATCTGAAAAAGGGCAATCAGAAAGAGAAGTGATCGGAAGGCCAGACAGCAGAGAGAGTAATCAGAGACTAGATGGCTTTCTGGAACAAATACATCATTTGGATCATGTTTAAAACAGCAGAAGACTCTGAAAATAACAGCAGCAGCCAAGATCTGAAGGACAGTGTTTTAATATATACACAATATGCAGCAGACATTTGTCACACATCCATCTTCCCATATCCAACACTTCTGACTGGTGACCATAGTCAACAGGGTCATCTTCTGTCACAAAGGACTAATGCAGATTTTACAAAGCACTATTAGATTTGTCAAGTAGTTTTGAAAGGGCAATGAAAAGTGTTGGCTATTATTATGATTACGCACAAAAACAAAAAGAATGCATCGAATAAGGTTTTGTTAGGTAGTTGGTGAGGCATGGTAAAGCACAGAAAAGAGGAAAAAATGAAGTAAGCAAGCTGGACCCAGTTCATGTCACTTTCCTGAGTGATTCAGGCTTCGAAATAAACAAAGAAACATTGTGAGCACTTACTAAATGCAAGGCAGTGTTCCATGCTGTAAGCCAGTGATTTTCAAATCTAACTGTCCATAAAAATTATCTGGGTGAGCTTTCAAAAATCAGATTCTAGCGACTCTCCTTAAAACTTCTAAATCAGAATCTCTGAGCTGGGGCCCTAGACTCTGAGTTTTTAAAGGGCACCTCAGGTGATTCAGATACAGCTAGTTTTGAAACTGCTGCTACAGGACATATAAAATTAATAAAACATAGTCCCTGCCCTCATGTACTTGACAGTATAATTTTTGAGAAAATGTATAAGTGTAGATAAAATGTGAAAGTAGCAAGTGTTACATAACAGTACAGCAATGCAAAGGATATCACAATGCAATAGATAATAACGTCCATTTTTCTTTGTCCTTTGACCAAGCCCTGAGAAATGAAGGTTCTGATACAAAGATTGGCCCGGACAAAAGAAAACTCTCCAGTTTATCAAATCAAAATTTATGTGGTTATAAAAGGCAAACACTGTGTGAGGAAAAAATTCAAGTAAATAAAAAGATTTATCTGTAGCCAAAATGATTTCTACCACAATTATAAACATGTAAATCATTCCCCAAACTAACAGTTAGCACAGAGCTAATGATTAAGCAACATTTATAATAATAATGAAAGCACATTTGAAGAACATGTTAACATTTTTCAAATTTTAACAGCCCCTAAAAAATAATTTTTATTTTAATTTGTCTAACTAAATTGACTACATTTGCTTGTCACTAATCTAAAAATCTGACTACAAATTACAAACACATCATTGTATGAAAATAAAAGAGAAGAAGAAATATAAGAGCATAAAATTTACAACAAATTAACCAAGGTCTTGATAAATTACATAGGTTTCACGGTCAAAACCCTAGTTCTGGTCATAAGTCTTCTGTGTTTGTCCTGAACATGCTTTGGGTAGCCTTCAGGTGTGACGCAGGCCCTGCTTACCAACCAGCAGTTCCCTGAAGTCATCTGCAAACAAGCCTTGACTTCTGAGTACTGGCTGCCCTAGAATTCCCAGGACCCCTGTTCGAACACCCTGCCTCTTTACCTTGGACCCCTAAAGGTAACTATTTCTCTGGACTATGATTTGTTGATGCTGTACCCTCTTTCTTGCCCACAGTCCTCGTTCACCTTTAATCAACATGAATTTCACAATATGAACAGTATTTCTAACAAGAATTTCATTTGCACTAGAAATGTTATACCTAATGGCATCTTATCACACCAAATAAATTATTTTGAAATATTAATAAAATAATCATTGACTATTTTTGCCACCTTAGCTCATCATTGGGCTAGTTACCTTCAGAAATACAAAAGAATTTGAAGATATGTCATCTGTTCTTTGTAAATTTAAAATATAAAAAAAAACACATTTATGCACAAGAAACCATGAGAAGCAATGTAAAACAATGTAGAACAAGGGTAAAAGTTGTGTGAGCCCTCCAAATATTGGAGAATTTTTTTAAAAAAGAAGAAGAAGAAAAACTAGAAGCTGCATATAAGCTTCCTGCATATAAACTAATAGAAAGAACACCGTACATGGAGTTTTTGAAAATTAAGTCCTAACCTTACTCTGCTCCCCAAATAAATAGGAGACCTTACCCAAACTTCTCTGTGTCTCAGAGACCCTGTTTGTTAAAAGAGAGATTGAATTAAATCAGTGTTCTTGACTGGAGGAGGGGAGATGAGAACCACCATGAAGAATTTCCAAACTCACACCATCCATCTTGTCTAGAAAATTCAGACATCACCTGCCCTATACCTTCACATGAAAGCACAGCAGAATATGGGATAGATGGGAAAACTTCATCTGAAAAATCACCCCATGTAATTCTGTCATCCCTCCCTTCCTTCCATGGCCACTGAACTGATGGTCTCCAAGAACTTTTCCATTTCTCACATTCTCCGTTCTCAGAAAAACCGGCCCCATATTGGAAAATCTTGATCTGTACTCTTGGTATATAAGAAGACATTAAATAGGCAGAGGCAGTGATTCTCAAGTCTTTGTGGACATAAAAATTCAATTTAGTGAGTATTTGTTAAGCACATACTTTGCACCAAGGCAGTCCTAGGGAATCAGTGGTAAGCAAATAAACACAAATGCACATGACTCAAAGCCAAAGTCCCTGATCCCACGAAGCTTGCCTTCTCTAGCTCTGTCCCAAGAGATTCCAATTCAGGAGAGCTTAGGTGTAGACCAGAAAGCGGCATCTGAAGATGTAGCCCAGGCAATCCTGATATAGATGATCCAAGGACTACACTGAGGAACATTAGATTAAGGAATCACGTTGTCAGGTCGCTGGAACTCAAAACTTGTATAAATTCAGCGGGCTCTCTTTCGGAATATTCTGAGTCCACGCACAATAACTTAACTGTACAGAGTGACTGCGGAACACGTGAGTGTATCTGACTGAGCTCATTAAACGTGTCCTCATTTCAACTTCCCCTCAACTGAGTCCCCACAATACGCATGTCAGCACTGCCGGACACCAGAGGAAGCATGACAGAGAGAAGTCAGGATGGAGAGATAATCATCGCAACTGCTGTTAAATACCTTACTTTTACCAACTCTGCAAACACATATGCCTGCAAAACACATTGCTAGGGTTCTCCCCGGAGGTGTGGAAGGGACCCCGTTGAATGAAAGGCCCTGGAACTTAAGCTCCATTGGCCTCACTGTAAACCTCCTCTGGATGGGGTCAGGAGCGGTGGCCAACATTGTAAAGACAGAGGCAAACATGAACATGTGTGAAGGAGATCGTGTGGAATCCGAGCTTGATGCTAGCTCCATTTTAGGAGTTAAATAAATATTTTTGATAGCTTATCATTAAAACCTGTTTGATGTTACCCAACAGTAGTGACTCATAAGGAAGGAGGAAATATGGATTGTTTTAGATTGTTCTTTGTACGTGGGATGTATGTGTTTTAGTCTGAAAACTCATATCCAATACTTCTATTGTTTTTTTAAATACAAACTACAGAAGATTAGATTGACAAAATCTTCTTGACACAGACTATAGAGAGAGAAAGCATTATAGCAGTTATGGAGTTGAAAGACATAAATTTCTTTAAGGTTCAAGAAGGTGTGGGTGAGGGACAGGTAGGACGGAGAGAGAGAAGAGCTTGATTTAGTCTCCGTTCCAGTTCCCTGCCTTTGTCTTTCCCAGATCCCTACAGGCTAATGAGCAGCCAATCCAGATGGGAGACAGGACTTTCACAAGACCCAGCCTCCCCTTGGTGACAGGAAGTTTGAAGTCAGGGTCTAAGGGATTTTGATGCTATGCTGGAGAGGTTAGATTGATCCTAGAGCTCATCGGGCTGATTGTGATCAGCTTGGGGTTTGGCAAGACAGCTCTGGTCATGGTGGGGAGGTTGGGCTGGCACAAGGAAGGTCAAGTTGAGCCTACAGAAGAGTCAGGAGTCTGTGGCACTGGTCCATGCGAGAGATGGTGAGGCACGATCAACGGCAGTGGCAGTGATGATGAAGATCACAGGACCTGGAGCTGCAGGGAGGGAGGGTAGTGCCAGTACCGTTCCCCTCTGGCCCCAGCTCCAGCCCCCCAGGAAAGCACTCGGTCACTATTCTCCTACCACCTTCCTGAGGTTATCACTTCTCACCAGTCCTCAGGGGCCACGGTTCTACTCCAGCTTTATACCCACACCTGCCTAACAAGTTCTGTTCAGCTTAGAGAGAAGACTGAGAATGTAAAGGACTCTACAAGAGGCGTAGGGCCAAACTGGGGACCTTCCAGTGCCCAGCTACTTCATTATCTGCAGTATGACTGATACCGTGTGCCAAACGGATCGCATCTTCCAGGATTGAATTTTTCTAGGTTGTAACAATATAAAACAGTCTAAGCAATGCCAAACTTTAATGCCAGCTTGTCTGGATTTCTTCCTCCATCTCAGACTCCCCCAGGCAATTTCCTTTTAAGTTAGACAAGCTTCAGAACCCTCCTTAATATGCCTACCTTTTAGAGAATTGCCTCCTCCGCCCAGTGGATTTCCCAGGGAGACTAAGCCACTTGGTTCGAGCCATCCCACTCCATGTCAAGAGCTAAAAAGACCCATCTAGATCACCAGGGATCAGGAGCCAGCTGGGGCATCCTCTGCAGGACACAGGTTAGTCCTTATCTTTTATACCCAAACCGGTTTTTCTCCCAACTACGGCAAGCTTCTCCCTTACACAATGGAGCAAGGTAGGATAGGGAATGGTTAGCACTCAGACAGACTGAACTTAGGCTATGTGGGACCCCAGACAACTTATTTAACCTCTCTGTGCCTCACATCCTCATCTAGGTAATAGGAATAATCAGTTACCTACTTTATAGGACTATTATGGGAATAAAATAATATATGTTAAGTATCAGCATATGTAGGTATGCTATAAATATAAATTATATCAAATATAATGATAATGATATTATCATTATTAAAATTTAATTGAAGCAGTCATGAATATATCAGCCCCGAATGGCCTATTTTCACTGAATTTCTGGTAAAAAATAAACAATTGAAAAACCCTAAATGGGTTTTTAGGGTAGTACAACATGACAACAATATTTCCATAATTTTAAGGTTGGTGCCTGAATGTATGCACTTCCTCTGCCTTTTCAGATGAACTTCTCTGGTTTCTCCTCAAATACATTTAGATGCAAGCTTCCCCAAGACTTTTATGAAGCAGGCAGATACAAAATATATACAAGGATCCCTACTGGAAAGTTGCTTCAACAAATACTCCATGCCTTGCTGCTTATGCTATTTTCCTGGATTTTACTATATTAGATTCTAATATGCTCTTGTATTTGAACCTGGCCCAATATAACCACTGATCTCTACTACGTAACCATATCCTTCTTTCCCTTTTCCTCCAGCCCTCTCAGAATACAGTTAACAGAGTCTCCAAATTGTAATATGGTCCCTCTTATTTTTGAATTTCTGAATTCTTATTTTAGAACAGTGGTTTTCAAACTTGGATGCATGTTGGAATCACGTGAAGAACTTTACAAGGTACATATGCCTGGGTCCCACCCCGAGAAAGTATAAGTTACCCGGCCTGGGCTACAGCCTGAATATTGGGATTTTTTTTAAAAGCTTTCCAGATAACTCTAAAGTGCAGCCAAGGTTCATCACCTCTGATAGAGGGATTTCGTGTGGCCACAGAGATTTGAAGGCTGGGACCGAAGATCCCCTCCTCTGGGAGGCCTCCTAGAGTTCCCCAAAGTCATGTTGTCCACATCTCCCTCTATTCCCTAAAAGCACCTCTCATGCTGATTTGCACTGATTTGCTTCTATGTTCCTCCTTAATTCTTCACTGTGAGCCCCTGAAAGCAGGGAGCATTTTTCTCTCATTCCCAGCACCTCACAGAAGCTGGTGCATCACAGGAGCTCCATGAACATTTGTCACATCAGACTGAAAGGGTTTATCCCTTCTACCTCCGTGACCAAAGTAACCAGGCGAGAGCAACTCTTTCCAGAAAGCCAGGACTGTGGTGCTGCCCAGAGCACTTGAAGGATACCCCAAGGCACCCCCCCCCACTGAAACTGCCCCTCAGCAATAAGTCAGAGACATGTGTGCAGGGCTCCGCAGCTAACAGTTTATAACTTGCAAAGTGTTCTTTCTTTCCTCAAGTGTGAATATAATTAAAGCCTCTGCATATTACCACTTCCATTGTCCCTGGTGCTGGTCCCCGCTCACTGTTCAGATAAGACAAGACTGCTGAATGTGAATACGTCTGAAGTTAAAGCAGCCAGGAGATAATGAAAAAGGCTGATTGGAAAGTCCTTATCAACTAAAGAGAGTTCTGAGATATGCAGAACATGAGGGCTACACATAGTTCTCAGTCCAAAGTCAAGAAGTGGAACTGCTGTTGCTACAAACTCTGCAGGCTTCTCTCCACTGACACAGAAGAGTCCCCCCAACCCCAGGGGGAATAATACTCCACAGAACGGCGCCCTCTGGAGTTGTATGACTCAGCAGCCCCAAATTGCCTGTGATTGGAAGACTCCCAATACCTGTAACACAAGGCTACTTTCATTGTAAATAGGCTTCAAAACCATCAGAATCACTTACGGTAATGATTACTACTTTCACACCATAGTCCTGGCTCTTACTCCCAGACCTCACCTCTCCATTCAGACAATATTGTCAATTTCTGAGAACCTCTAGCTCTGAAGTCCTGTTCCAAGCTCCCCTCTCCTCAAGCTCTAACCCCAGTCTCTAACCTAGCATCACCGACATTGTTAAAACCACTGGAAAATTTGGTGGAGTTCTACATTGTAAATATCGATTGCTGTCTTCATTCTTTTGGGTGGTTGTTACCTTGCTGTGATGAAATAAGGTTTGAGCCTCAGCCCTCATCCCATTGCTGCCATGAGAGAGGATGGCTCAGTCTTTAATGCACCCATCCATGCTTAGGACAAACTTTCATTACTCCCATCGTTCAAAGGCTCTTCTCAAGTCAATATGGTGAAGCAATAGAGGATACTGACCTTGGCACTGGGTGGTCTGGGTTCCAAATTCAGATTCACTACTTATAAGCATTGATACCTTTGGCAAGTAGTCATGCTTCAATATTCTCACCTATAATATGTGGGTGATAGTAATAGTATCCACCTCATAAGATTGTTATGAGGATTAGCTATTGACTTTGTAGACCACTGCCTAACATGGATATATCAGTATTATTCCTAGACCTGAGTTTTGGGGTGAGATTGACTTAGCCAGAATTATACTCATAGCACAAGTGAGTATCTGGTCACACCTCTTTAGCTCCCAAGATGGGTAAAGTCCTTCCCCACCTCTTTTCTTTTCCAGAATGCCAAGTTTCCCCCACCCCCCACTTGTTGATTAAATATACTTAAAATTGAGATATTATCTTTCTTTCTATTGTAAAAATGGTATCCCTCTGTGGACCTAGGACTGTGAAAATTTTCTCTTCTGTCAGATTTCTAGTTCACCCTCTCAGCTTCCATTATTTTTTCATTGGCTACTTGCTTCAGTTACAACCTGTCCACGTCTACTCCAGCCACAAGTTCTCAGCTCCTACCACAATCAGGAAATCATTATTTCCCTTTATAACATTTTATTCATGCTTTTGAAATAGAAAACTGACTTTTTTTTTTTTTTTTTTTTTTTTTTTAGTGGACATAGCTCTATTAAACCTTGCACAACTGGAGGGTGGCCATGAGGGAAGTAAGGAGCAGGGAACTGTTTGGGAGGTGGGGAATCAATTACACTAGGAAATGCAAGATGAGTCAGAGTATGCAGGACGCCTCCCAGGGCATCTATGCAAGTGTGCCATTACAGAGAAACTAGTTTTATACACAGTAAAGATTTTCCAAGTACTCTCTCTGACTTAGTGCTACAGAATCCACATGAGCTGGGCACAAACATTGAAGAAGATCAAAGTGGTACACGGCTTCCTGGATTTAGTGCCTTCCATCAAAATCGAGTTAGGACAGGGGAGTGAGGATGGGGAGTTTTCTTGACAAATTGCCTTGGATTTATTTTTCATCATTTATATTATATTACATAGGATTGGAACGCAACTCAGTGGACAGAGAGCATAATAGTCTGCATGTTTAATACGATGCCTGCTACAGGCAAAATAGATAAAGCATTCATATCTTAATGATAGGTAAATAATCCTTTAGTGTCACCGATGAACATGCAACTAGCAGGCATTCTCTATTTATGAAAACACCTTTATATTTGTACCCCATTACAGCAGAGATATTGCTACATTGGTAGCTATATTCCTACACTGATAGAATAAACAATTCACACACAAACACACACACACACACACAGACCAGCAAGATAATAGTGGTATAGTCATACAATAATAGCTCCCTGCTAGAAGCTAGAGAATTCCCTTCTCATTTTTCTAATATAAAAGAAACAGCTCTGCATACTAGAAAGAATTCTTGAGACCAGGGTTCAAATCTCAGGTGCTCTCCTGACTAGCTGTGTGACCTGGAACATTGAGAAAACTGACTTTTAAAAAACCATCATTACCATACTTTAGAAAACCATAATTCAAAAAGAGTCATGTACCACAATGTTCATTGCAGCACTGTTTACAATACCCAGGACATGGAAGCAACCTAAGTGTCCATCAACAGATAAATGGATAAAGAAGATGTGGCACGTATATACAATGGAATATTATTCAGCCATAAAAAGAAACAAAATTGAGTTATTTGTAGTGAGGTGGATGGGCCTAGAGTCTGTCATACAGAGTGAAGTAAGTCAGAAAGAGAAAAACAAATACCATATGCTAATACATATATATGGAATCTAAAGGGAGGGATGGTTCTGATGAACCTAGGGGCAGGAAAGGAATAAAGATGCAGATGTAGAGAATGGACTTAAGGACATGGGGAGGGGGAAGGGTAAGCTGGGATGAAGTAAGAGAGTAGCACTGACATGTACACACTACCAAGTGTGAAATAGATAGCTAGTGGGAAGCAGCTGCATAGCACAGGGAGAGCAGCTCAGTGCTTTGTGACTACCTAGTGGGGTAGGATGGTGGCAGGAGGGAGATGCAAGAGGGAGGGGATATGGGGATATATGTATGCATGTAGCTGATTCACTTTGTTATACAGCAGAAACTAACACAACATTGTAAAGCAATTATACTACAATAAAGATGTTAAAAAAAGGGAAATATTAAATAATTAATTAATTAATAAAAAACCATTACCATACTTTAAAAAAATTCTTGGAACTATGCATCTATATTTTAACAGAGGACTCCAGGTCCTTCCCACATTTAAAATCACTTCTTAGGACATGAGAGATTTTCCTAAATTGGAAATAACGAGATAAATCTTAGGTGAAATACTGAAATAAAGAAACTGAACAGGCTACTGCAAGATCAGGACAGGAAAGAGGGGACTGTACTTTAGAGTCCCTCTAAGATATGGCAACAGAAAGGTGGCACAGACTACAGTAAGTTAAAAATGTCCATGAATGCTACCTCCAAGGCCCACTCTGACTCAGATTCTGTGTTTTTCCTGCCTGCGTGTTCTTAGAAGTTATTTCCTGCTTCGTAGTAACTTGAAGTAACTTGTGGAGAAGATGTAAGTTGGAGAAAGCACATTCCTTTGGGTGGAGAAGATGTAAGTTGGACAAAACACACTATTTCTAACAGCTCTTCAAAGCAATGAGCTACCCACAAATGACTTATCAGAAAAGCTTTTAGATCCCAGAATGGCCAAGTTTATGGTCTAAAAAATGCCCCCAAAGAACTTTTTTTCTCCTTCAGCTTCCTGTCATTTGAAATTTTACCCACTGGTCTCCCAGCAGTGTTTCTCAGGGTCTCACAATGAGTCGGGCACACATCTCCCAATGAGCACATCCCTCCCACCGTGCCTTGGTGTCCCACAGCATGATGGGCCACTACGGGGGAATGACGGAAACTGTCGGTAGAATGGCAATCTGGCCATGTGCACCAAAACAGATAACCATGCCCTTTTATTCAGTTTGGAAGTATATTTATACTTGACCAATGCTTGCTCTGGCCCACTCTCCCCAACCTCTACCACTATTTTATAAGGAACTTTTTCATTTTTCAGTAGACTAGGAGTAATTTTGGACCCTGAATTAATCACCCAGCTCTAACAACAAAGGCTTCCAATGTATCCCCTTATATTTCAGCTAGTAGAGCCTTTTTAAGAAGAATGGGATTTGGGTAGGTAGTAAAAAAAGGTTAGTGATTTTGAGGGGAGAGGGAGATTGGCAAGAGCCATGGTATAGAAAAATTGGAGATTGAGGTCTCATGTCAAACTTGGAACTAAATATCAAAAGATATAAATGTGAAATGTTGAATATTGTTTTGTGTTGAAACAGCACTAAATAGAAATTAGGCAAAGGTTCCTTAATTAACAAATGAATCTGGAGAGCTGGATTAACAGACTGGATGCCCTGACTGGATAGTCAAATCTATGAAGTAGGAAAGCTCTTTGAAATCAGGGGTCGAAATAGAGTGTGAATACTGTGTAAATGAGAGTAATTGAGGATAAACTTTAACAGCTGCATTTGTTTCCTAGGGCTCCTGTAACACATTACCACGAAATGGATTGTGGTAACACAAATAAACACAGATTTATTTTCTTACAGTCCTGGAGGTCCGAAGGTCAAAATGGGTCTCACTGGGCTAAAATCAAGGTGTGGGTAGTGCTGCATTCTTCCTGGAGGTTCTACGGAAGAACTCATTTCCTTGTCCTTTCCAGCTTCTAGAGACCACCAGCATTCTTTGACCTGTGGTCCCTTCCTCTATCTTCAAGGCCAGAAACAGCCAGTTGAGGCTTTGTCACATGCTATAACTCGGACAGCCTCCCTCTTCCACATTTAAGCACCCTTGTGAGTATGCTGGGCCCACCCAGGTAATTCAGGACAGTTTTCTTAAGGTCAGATCATTAGCAGCCCTAATTCCATCTACTAAACTCCTCTTTTCCATGTAAGGTAACATATTCATAGGATCCGGGAATTAGGACGTGGACGTCTTTGGAGGGCCATTATTCTGTCTACCACAAGAACCCTTTTAAAAAGCATTAAGAGGACTTCCCTGGTGGCACAGTGGTTGAGAATCTGCCTGCCAATGCAGGGGACACGGGTTCGAGCCCTGGTCTGGGAAGATCCCACATGCCGCGGAGCGACTGGGCCCGTGAGCCACAGCTACTGAGCCTGCGCATCTGGAGCCTGTGCTCCGCAAAAAGAGAGGCCGCGGCAGTGAGAGGCCCACGCACCGCGATGAAGAGTGGCCCCCGCTTGCCGCAACTAGAGAGAGCCCTCGCACAGAAACGAAGCCCCAACACAGCCAAAAATAAATATAAATAAATAAATAAGTAAATATTAAAAAAAAAAAAGCATTAAGAGAATGACGATCAGTGAGAGAAGAAAACCAATATGTGGAGAGTGCGGAAATGGGAACCCACAAGTGTAGCTCAAGATTTAAATTAGGTATAACAAATTAAAATGAGTTTAGGGACTAGGTCTCCTGAGGAACTGTATTAGACCACACTTTGTGTTCTAACTCAGGATCATTTGCAATGTTCCCCACTGAAGAACTGGAACAAGATTCTTGAACGGAGATTACCAATCCACTCATCACTCAAGGAAAAATTCAAGCACTGCTGTTCCATGAAGCTCTCCCTACCCCATGGGCAGAATTAATTTCTCTTTCTTGGATCACTGTCCCTTGCGCTTTCCTTTCCAACAGCACTTATCATTCTGTAATGTAATTTCCTGTTTTCGTGCCTGTCTCCCTGCTGGATGATGAGGTCCTTTTGAGGACAGGGACTAAGACTTAGACATCTTTGTATTCTAAGCACCCGGCAAGTGGCTATAGCATGAGGAAGGCATTCAACGTGTAAACTGAATGAAAACCTGTGGGATGAATTGAGAGGCTTCTGAACTACCTCCAGTCTTAGGGGAACGTGAGTGGCTGGTATTTGGGGATTGGAAACTAGATGATAGCTTTAAAAATAAGAATAATGCACACTGAACCTTTAAGTCCTGAGGATGCGTCTGAGAGAGGGAGACAGGAAACTGATAGGAATTAAGAAATGAAGACATTTTCCTCTGACAGACTGCAGACTGAAAAAGCAAGGTCAAAACTCAGACAAGAAAATTTACCTGCTGTGACTTTATACATTCTGGACTACACTTAGCATACAAATGAACGTTGAAAAAAATACCCCAAACACCAAAACGACAGCTCCAGGAAGAGCAGTAGGAAATTACATAATTTTTAAGCAGTCAGAATTTTTGGTGAATTAATGTTATATGTTAAGAAAATGTTCTTCGTACACAATTTTTTTCCATAATTGTTATGGAAAATGTTAACACTAACGACCTAGGAAGATGAGCAAATTTCTGAACTGCTTCCATTCTTTCTGGAAATATAAGGTTGATTTTGAAGTTTCATGAATTCCATGTTGAACTTGGGAGAAAGGAGAAACTAAAACCCTGACCCAGCTCTCTGCAAGAAGAAGAAATAGAGGAGAGGGGTCAAGTTGTCACTAAACCGGGTTTGTCTTGCCTGATGCATAGCGAACAAAAACGCTGAGACTGAGATGTTTGAGGCAAAAAGAGGGTTTACTCAAAAGGCAGCCAAGCAAGGAGATGGGAGAACAAATCTCAAACCCACCTCCGCAAAGGCGAGGGCTCAGAGTATTCAGAGGATGAGGAATAAAGAAGCAGGGTGGTAAGAGGCATGGGGCCCGTGGGACCCGTGGAACACCTGGGGGCACATGGGGCACGTGGGGCAGATGGGGCAAGGTGATTGGGAAAAGGTGCGGGAATGTCGTTCTGCGCAGGCGTAACTAAGATGCGGCTCTCTGCAGGTTGGAAAAGTCACCCAGTGGACACCCGCACATGCCCAGCTGGAGGGTCAGTGGTCCTATCCAGCCTTAACCAGCTCAGCTGCACTAGATTAGATGCAGCTGAGACTCCAAGTTCCTAGAAACAACTCCAGCCAACATCTTATAGTTCAGGCTACATGCGGCTTGGAGGACATGCAAGTCTTAAAATGACCTTGATTAGTAAAAACAGGTGAAATGGATTTGACTAATCATTACAGACGGTTTTAAAGTGAAAAAAGATGGATTATAACAGAATGCATTTACAAAGTACTTTCCTTCACACCACCCTTCACCAAAATCCTTCTCCTTCCACACCATGGTTATTTTATTTTACATGTCCTAGTCATTAGAAAAGAGAAAAAACAAGTTAGGGAGCAATTAAGTACACCTAAAGCTCAGCCACGATAAAGACATTTGGGAATACCTTTGTTTCTTAGTAAAGTTTGTTTTAATTTTTGTTAAAGGTAGTTTCATTCTTTTTTTTAATATAAATTTATTTATTTTTGGCTGCGTTGGGTCTTCATTGCTGCGCACGGGCTTTCTCTAGTTGCAGCAAGCAGGGGCTACTCTTCGTTGTGGTACGCGAGCTTCTCATTGCAGCGGCCTCTCTTGTGGAGCACGGGCTCTAGGCATGCAGGCTTCAGCAGTTGTGGCTCACGGGCTCCAGAGCGCAGGCTCAGTAGTTGTGGCGCACAGGCTTAGTTGTTCCGTGGCATGTGGGATCTTCCCGAACCGGGGCTTGAACCCGTGTCCCCTGCATTGGCAGGCGGATTCTTAACCACTGTGCCACAAGGGAAGTCCCAAGGTAGTTTCATTTCTAATTTTTAACTATGGACCAAAGAAGTTACAGTACAGAACTAGTAGGTCTCCATTATTTATCTACTACCTAATGAGCAACAACCAATTAGAAAGAGTAAGTGAACAGGGGGACTTGGAAAATCAGGTTGGGTTCCATGAGCATAAGAATAGTGTGGATGAGAATAGTACGCCAAATAGGGAGGGAAAAAACAGGTGAAGAATAGTGTCCAAGAAACTCCAATATTTTCAGGGCAGGCAAAGAAAGAGGAGTCCATTAAAGTACTTGATAAGGATAAACTGAAGAAGTAGGAGGAAAATTATGAGAACAATGTCTGGGAAACCATAGAGAGGAGTGTTTCAAGCAGCCAGTCAACCATAGCACCAAATACTGCAAAATAAAAAACATACAGTAAATATGATGAGATAGGTCTAAATATTTCCATTGAGCATAGCACAAAAGAAAGAATTTGTTTCTAGAAGTATTAGAATTTCCCTCCATAAAGTTTATTTTTTAGCATAAAACCCTGTCTAATACCCCATCTTCACCCCAAACACATAAATTCAAACACACACACACACACACACACACACACACACACACACACTCCTGTTGATACCTCACTGAAAATGACAAATATTCAAATAGGTAAGAGGAAAAAACAATAATGCAGTTTTCATTTTCAAAAAGATCAGTGGACCAACTGGCTCCATTGATTTGAAAAGAAAAGCAACTAAAGCATTCAGCCACAAAGCTAAGGGTTAGGGCATTGTTAACTGACAGCAACCTGGCCATTTTTAGAATTAGACAGAAGGTTTTCCAGCTAATCAAAAGTGAGTTGTCTTCATCAGGTAAATCTCATTAAATCTAAATTATCTCACAATATTACTCTCACTAAATTTGAAGACGTAAGGCTACTGATTAGAAGTATTATGACAAAGGAAAAAAGAGAATAATAAGTCTGAGCAATTAATCATTATTTGTAAAGCATATTATATTCACTACATCATGAAGTAGGAAAGGTAGGTATTATTAGTCCAGTTTCCACAAAAGGAATGGAGCTGAAGGTGGCAACATAATGACAATAGCAACACAAACAAGAATCTTAGAGGAAGAGCTCTAAATCACAGTTAGGTTTTCTACACATATAAACAAATCTGAATTGTTGATGAAATTGTAGAGATGGACATGCATAAAAACAAACCACTTAGGGAAAATACTAAGTGTTGGGCTAAAGCTGGCTCACACTTGCCTGTCAAGCCTATTGTGTAGATTTCTTTCCAGTACTGTGTTCAGTGACATCATGCTGGTATTTTGAAATCAGGTTTAAGGGGAGTATTTTTTCCAGCTTTATTAAGGTATGACTGACAAATAAAAATTGTATACATTTAAGGTGTACAGTGTGATGTTTTGTAGAATTGTAGAATGATTACCACAATCAAGCTAATTAAAATATCCATCACCTCCCATGGTTACCTTTGTGTGTGTATGTGTGTGTGGGGTGTGTATGTGTGTGTGTGTGTGGTGAGAATACCTGAGATTTGAGATCTTCTCTCTCAACAGATTTCAAGTATAGAATACACTGTTATTAACTATGGTCACCATGCTGTGTGTTAGGTCTCCAGACTTATTTAACTTATAACTAAAAATTTGTACCATTTAACCATCTTAATCCTGTATTCTAAATGAACCCACATCTAAAATTCCCTCTGATTTATTTACCCTCCCTCTGAGAATTTTACAGGTAAACTTTATCATAATGCTATTATGGAAATAGATGCTGTAGGACCAATTCACTGAGGAACTCAGGCCTCTGGGGAGCTTAATTGCACACACACTATGATTGCCAGGGGTAGTTCCCTTGTTCACAGGGTAGTTTATGTGACGAGATATATATATATATATATATGTATATATATATACACATATATATATATATATATATATATATATACACACATACATATGTATATATATAAAACCACTGACACTATCTGTTCACTATACTCATTGGTTTTTTGCTCCCAAAATTCAGAAGTATCTCAGGGGTATATAGTGCCCAGAAAAAATTGTAACACTAACATGTAAAATTTGCTTGAATTACCCCGAATATATTATTTAACTTTGCTAATTATTTTGCATTCTTTACCTTCATTTGTTCCCAAATACTTTGCTGTTGCTCATTTTCCCCACTCTCTTTTAAATTTTCTTTTCTACCATACCTCCACTGCCCTGCAATTTGCTTTCCGTGCCCCAAACGATCATCTCTGTTTTAAACACTATTAAGATCAGTTTTAAAGTATTAAAATATTCATGGAAATAGAAACATAATCTCTTTAATACCAAGTAAGTCCTCTGACAATGGCCAGACTTGGGGAAAACATAATTAAGAAGTCAGCTAGAGGAGTTTCCAAGGAAATTAGTTTTAAATAGATGGAAGTAATTAATCAGAAAAAAAACAAATACCTGATGGAAGGAGAGAGGTTTCCCTAGTGATTAGAAAAGAACAATTAAGGCGGGATTCAGGATAGTGACCAGTGTGCAAGCTGTGTGGTAATCTCTCCTTTCCGGCCTTTGAGGGGCTAAATGGAGCATAAAGCAATCTTCCCATGATTCAGATAAATACGGAGTAAGCATGCTGAATAGAGGACAGCACGACTGAATGGCCTGTAGAGACTTTCAGTTACAGGAAAACTGTAGGATCTTTAACATTGAGAATGGGTTGCTAGGGGTCTCAGAGCCATGAATAAGCCTCAAACAACAAGGAAATATTGAGGGTACATCGTTAAACTCAAACACAGGTACAGCGTCAGTGATGGATTAGGTACGTTTTAGAAAAAATAAAATATTAGTAAAATAGCTACCAACTTGTGACAGGTGTATGTGTTAATTTTAAAACTGGCTTAAGCTACATCATATTCATGTAAATAAATACGTTAATATTAAGCAAGATTGCAGGTACAAATCTAATTATCCATGCCTCTGAGAAACCCAACAGTTCAGTTTGGGATTCAAATAATAGAGGCAATCAACTTTGGCTGGGAGCAATTTATCTGAACTGCAGCTGTACCCATTCTCTTAGTTATGTTCTTACCATTTTACTTTCTAGCATGTGATATGACATTATGTATCCTTGCCTTTCTACCACCCACCCTCTTCAATAGTTAACTTCTTGAGGGTAGGATTTTACCTACTTTATTCACTGTTATACTTCTAGCACTTGGAATGGGCGCTTGCATGAAAAAGGTTTTCAATAAATATTAGCTGAATGAATGAGCTGTAGGCATAGTAATAGGATATTAAAAACATTCTTATATATCCCATCTTCTGCAATCCCAAACACTTAAAGCAATGGCACCATTCAAACTCAGCTTCACAATTCCCCACTGCTGCTGCACCTTACCTGCTCTCCATTTCCATCTTGAGTTTCCTCATACCCTTTCTCAGACTTACTCTCACTCCAAATTCAAATCGTTTTTTTCTACTACTTCTCTCACAATCAAAAATCATTTGGATAACCTGGAAAGTCATTGGTTAAGGAGTACATAGGTAAAATTTCCCTATAATTACAATAAAGAACATCTTCTTAATTCCTGTCTTCCATCAATCAATCTAGAAGTTGTGTGAAATATCAACTAAATGTGAGTATTATGTAAGGTACTGGGGATACAGGGAGAAATGGATATCTGCGTTTATCAAGATCAAAGTAATATGAGCAGTGAGGTTTACCTGACAAAGTGCTATAAACTCATATTCTAACAGCAATCTTGAATTCTAACCTTGAAAATTTCTTGTTTTGTGACTTTGAGTTCTTTTGCCTTCTTTCTCTTATGTTTTTCATTTAAGAATTGTATTGCATAATGCTAACTTGCTCTTCATACTATTTTTTATGACTACCAACCGCAAATATTCTGATCATGGAAACAGGATAGTAGACTGATTGATTCTCACCAAACTTCCAATTTACATACCTTTAATGATATAGACTGAATGTGTCTTCACAAAATGCATATGTTGCAACCTATTTCCCCAAAGTGATGGTACTAGGAGGTGGGGCCTTTGGGAGGTGATTAGGACAAGAAGGTGGAATCCTCATGAATGGGACGAGTGCCCTTATAAACACGATCTCAGGAAGCTCCCTTCCCCCTTCTATCATGCGAGGGCACATAGACAGCCATCTATGAACTAGGACAGCACTCACCAGACACTGAAACTGCCAGCAACTTGATCTTGGACTTCCCAGCCTCCATAACTGTAAGAAACAAATTTCTGTCATTTATAAGCCACCTGGTCTATGGTATTTTTGCTATAACAGTTTGAACAAACTAATACATATAACGATGCAAAAAAAGACAAAATCTGGCATGAATCATACAGACAATATCTGAAATAACAGAGTAATATATCTAATTACAATTTTCATAATTTAAAACTACTTCCTGAGGCTTAGGACTCAAAGATTGCCTTAAAAGCACACTAAGCTGTAACTGCTCTGACCTTCTGGGATCTACGTTCTGAACCAGAAAGAGTCATATTAGCTTTTCTCCCTTCAGACTCTTGGACTATGTAATGCAGAATATAAAATGCTGATAAAAAAGATAAGTGTTGAGAACACGGTAGCCCTGGGTCTAATGACACAAGACAAGAATAGAAGAAATAAAAGGAAAATTAATAGCCTTTTGAGGAGCATCTGGTAGAAGGGGAAGGAAGAAGGTTGACACAGAATATGTGAAGAAAAGTGACACATACCACCTGCCCACTGCACAGCGAACTTGAGAGACACTGCAAAGAGCCCAGGTGAGTTCAGTAGCCTTGAACCCAATGAATGCCTGTTGGGCCTTAGAAACTGGGGTACATTTCAAGTTGATAACTGGGAAAGAATAAATTCAAGAACCAATATGGACAGTGAGAGGGGCTAAAGTATTCCAGAAACACTATTTATTATCAAGCTCCTCTTTTTAAAATTAATAAAATAGAAGGGGTATCAAATTTGGAAAAGTGCTTAGCACAAGCAAAGTACTTATTTCACAAAAATAAGTTTTTATTATCAACTCTCTGATAAGAGAAAAACAAGACAAAAGACAAAGGCATGTTGTGAAAAAAATAAGTGAACTGAAAAAGGAGCTAGCTTTAATGAGGAAACACCGTAAGGTCATCTGAAATATAATCATAGAATTGGAATCTACAAAGGGGGCTTCACAGACAGAACAAATCCTACTGAAAAGAAAATTAGTATATGGAGTACAAATTTGAGAAGTATTTCAAGGATACAGACCAGTATATTTAAGGTACAAATTATAAGATAATGAAGATTATTATTATAAAATTGAGTATGTTATATGAACGTGAAAATGCACATAATCCCAGAAGGAAAAAAAAGCCAAAAATATGGACTTAAAACCACAATTTATATTAGAAGCAAATGCCCTTAGCTTAAAGAAGATGGGCCTCTGCAAATTGAAAGAGGCTACCCTGTACCAGGTAAAACAAGAAAATGCATATCAGAGCATAACCTGGTAGAATCTTAAAGAATTGATGAAAATAATCATGTAAGCACTTAAGCAGGAAAGATACAGTCGTCTTCAAAGGAAAAAATAATTTTCAGGCTAAACTCAGACTTCTCCACACCCCAATCAGATGAAATAGAATAATTTTTAAACTTTAGATGAGAATAACTGTGAATCAGAATAAGCTGTTTTCATTTGTTTAAGCAAAAGGAAGGCATTCATGAATATGCAAGGATTCAGAGAAATCTTTAAAAAGGATGAATAAAACTGGTATAAAAGAATTCGTAGTGATTATACGGACTTAAATATCAGTCTTAAGCATGGGAAAACAACAGATATATACAAAATAATTGTTAATAGGGAATATATATATTATTAAAATAATGAGTGAATCTACCATAATCTCACTTAAGCTAGCCATTATTGGAAACCAGGAAGAAGTAAGAGAAGGACAAATTATTTAACCTATATGCATAAGGAAAATCCAAAATTAATTTATTAATTGTTTTATATTTTGCAAAAAGAAATATTTTGAGGTTTTAAAAAGTAAAGGCATCTACTAGTAAAATTTAAAACAGGAGGTATAAGAAAGAATGCTTAACTTCATATAAATAAGTCAAAAACAAGTTATAAAAATAAATGTTAATAATTTATATTATTAGGAATCAAACTCTCCTTAATTGACTTAAAAATAAATCTCAACTACATTTCCTCTCTTAATTTTGCTTCTTCGTCCAAAATTAATGGGTCATATTTGTGTGGGTCTGTTTTTGGTTTCTCAGTTTTTTTCCATTGGTCTGTCTTCTACCCCTCCACCAGTGCCAGACTGTGTTAATAACTATAGCTGTATAGTAGACCTTAACAATAAGAAGAGTGATTTCTCCTACTTCACCTTCTTTTTCAAAACTGTTTTGGCTATTTTAGGGCCTTTTCCTTACACTATAAATTTTGGAATAAGCTTGTTTATCTCAACAAGAAAACCTACTGAGATTTTGGTAGAAATTGTTAAACTTATATGTCAATTTAGGGAGAATTTGACACCTTTCCTATGTTCCATCTGAATGCATGCACTTTTAAAGCATCAATTCAAGAATTCATTAATAAAATTCAAAGGTACATAATATAACTAACAAAATGACAGATAAATTAATATACTTATAGATGAAACATTCATATAAATCAACACTATTTTTCTCAATATACTAAAAAACAAAAACAAAAAGAAACAAACAAAACACCTGAATAGGACAATCCACAGAAGAAGACTTAAAAACCCAACTCCACTAATAATCAAAAAAACTCAAATTTAAACTAAACTAAAATAATAGTTCATATCTACCAAATCGACAAATATTTTAAAGAAAAGTATTCAGGGCTGAGTTTTGAAAATGAAGAGAGGCAAGTTCTTAATCACTTTTAATATGAGTATCATTGGTATAAGTTTTCTACAAAGGCATTTGGGAATATCTACCTGGAATCTTAAAAAAGGTTTGTCCTTTATCCCAGTATTTACATTTATATTTAGAAAACGGTCTTCATAAAAGTAATCAGAAATACAGTCAACATTTTATATACAAAAATGTACATCGCAACATTGATTATAATAGTAAAAAGGAGGAGAAACTAAATGTCCATGGATAGAAAATCTTTAAATAAATGATGGTATAGCCATATGATACAGTATTATGCAGCTGTTAATAAATTATGTATTTGAAGAATTCAGTGGCATGATTATTTACCATATGGTATTGCATTTAAAAAGTTATATACAAATATGTGACTGTAATATGATTCAAAAAATATTTGTAAAGTATATTTTTATATAGAAAAATAAACTGTGGGGAAATATACAAAAATATTTGTCAATGGCAAAAAATTCGAATCATTTTTCTTTTTCTGCTTCTCTCTATGGCTGTCTCTGCAATAAGCATGTATTCATTTTATAATCAGAAAAGTATTTGTTGATAAAGTGCCAAGTAATTTTAGCCATAGGCCTCATTTTCCTAACTCAGATGATGAGCTGATGTTGCAGTGACCTACTCGTGAAGTCCTTCTGAGGGTGGCTGTGTGAGTCCCTCAATATGTAGAAATATTTTTCCTCATGAACAGTTTTAGGAATGAACTGCTGACCACAACCGAAAAGAAAGACTAGAATAAATCATAGAAATAGCATTAATATTAAGTTTTTCCCAGTGGAGAGTAATGCCCCTTTTTAGGGTACTTGGTGCCTGTATCCTCTGGATCCTCTGTACTGTTTCCAGAATGGAGTTCCTGAACGTTCCCACTGCTGGAGAGGGCTGGAAATAAGGTGAGGCACACACCAAGCCACATGTGCACTCTAATAGGAAATTGAATCATAAATGTCTTAAAACTCTGGCTGAGAGGGATAGTGGGCTCACGGATTTTTAAAATCATTCACATGCAAATTATACCAAGAGCAAAACTTGAAGCACATTTCAAAGTATTAAAATCTCAAGCCTCATAAACATCATAACCACACTCAGCAATTACTTAGCAATTGTGGCCTTTGAATGATACGTATCAGGTTGACCATCAGGACCATTGGACACTTTTGAATGTGAAATGGATGTCATTAATAGTTAAGCTGCGATAATAAGTGTAAACCAGAACTGGTTGGGCAAATTGGGATGTATGATCAACTGCCCTATGGTATGATGACATTTTCATCCAACCACATTCCATGCATGATTCAACATCATATAGAAGTTGGGTCTTGGACTTCTCTGGTGGGGCAGTGGTTAAGAATCCACCTGCCAGTGCAGGGGATGCGGGTTCGAGCCCTGGTCCGGGAAGATCCCACAAGCCACGGAGCAACTAAGCCCATGCACCACAACTACTGAGCCTGCACTCTAGAGCCCGTGTGCCACAACTACTGAATCCCGCATGCGTAGAGCCTGTGCTCCACAACAAGAGAAGCCACTGCAGTGAGAAGGCAGCGCACCAGAACAAAGAGTAGCCCTCGCTCACTGCAACTAGAGAAAGCCCACGCACAGAAACAAAGACCCAACACGAAAGAAAGGAAGGAAGAAAGAAAAAGAAAGAAAGAAGCTGGGTCTGTATTAAATTAATAAATAACTACCTACTAGTAAACCTATAGAATTGACAGAAAAGTCCTTAACATAATAACAGGGTACTCCATTACCATATAAACATTACTATTTAAAGTTTTTGTGTTGTTCTGATAGGTATTTTAGAGGGAAATGCTATGATTCTGAACTGATCATTTTGGGTCTATGGCACACGCAAACATAGGTCAGCATGTTCACGTTAAGCTTAAGGCAATATGTAAAGTTATCTACCTAAAAACACAGAGCACCCCCTGCATGGTTCCGTATGGATGATTTACCCTTCATGGCCGTCTCAATTATCGTGACCTTTCCCACATTTTCCCCCCGACACTCAATTCTATAGCCAGACCCCGAAATCTGACTCCAAAATATTGCATTTGAATGCCTCCTGACGATAAACACCTGTACTCCAGGCCTCTTATTCCCTCAATACCTATCCTTCTGCCTCATGGAAACCTTCACTGCTTTGAGCATGTTCTTTCCTTCAAGTCATTAGCTCTTGATTTCTCATCCAATCCTGGGCCCTATGGTACATATGCTAGGTGGGGTAACCAATGCTAGCTATTATAACAGACAATTCTAAAATCTCAGCAACTTAATAGAATAAAAGGTTTTTTCTTGCTTACTCAAAGTCAAATGAATGTTGGACAGCTCTCCTTGGCAGAAATTCTAGGATCCAGAGGACTTCCATTCTAAATACATGACCCCTGATACTTCACAGGAGAAAATGGAAAACCAAAGTTTTGCTGGAGATATTTTTAAGGGCCGGGCCAAAAGTAAATTATACCACCCATGCTTCATTGACCAAAACTGAGTTATATGACCCTTACCTAATTTCAAGTGAGGCTGAGAAATGTAGGCTTCCTGTGTGTCCAGGAAGAGGAAATGAGATTGGTGAGTATGTAGACAAGTCTCTGTCATTGTATAACTTTAACTTTCAATACAGTTAACCCTCTCAGCAGGTGTCTTTCTCCTACAACTATTCAGAACATATCTTTTGGGGGGACATGATTCCTCCCACATCGCCAAGAGATTAGGAACTTAGGATAAGGGTGTGTTGCAAACCCTTGTCACCAACCTATAAACACACTTGCAAAGCTATACACACAAGTAAACAATTCACAAGAGAATTGGGTCAAATGAGAAGATGGAAGTATAGGGAGCCTCAATAGCATTCAAAGAAATATAAATTTTAAAAATAAGACATGGGACTTCCCTGGTGGCCCAGTGGTTAAGACTCTGCACTCCCAATACAGGGGGCCCAGGTTTGATCCCTGGTTGGGGAGCTAGATCACACAGGCATGCCACAACTAAGAGTTCACATGCCACAACTAAGGAGCCCGCCAGCCACACTAAGGAGCCCGCCTCCCACAGCTAAGACCTGGTGCAACCAAATAAATAAATAAATATTTTTTTAAAATAAAACGATTTTCACCTATAAAATTAACAAAGACTAAAAGATAATACTAAATATGAAAGGGGATGCAATGACATTTGGCCCCTGAAGGACACAGTGGCAGTGCTGGAGGGAAATGCCAAGTTGTACAATCTTCCTGAAGGACAGTTCAGAAATAAGTATCAAAAATCATCACTCAAATCATGCAAGAAATATTTATTGAATATTTACTAAGCACTGGGCACTGTTCTAAATCCTCTAATCTAGTAATTCCACTTTTGGAAATATATCCAAAGAAAATTAGTGGACATGCAGACAAATATTAATGTACAGGGAATCCATGGCAGCGTAAAAACAGCCTAAACTGGCTAACAATAGTGAGGTGATTAAATAATTTCTGCTATGTCTATATTTTAAATTATAGGAAATGATAAAAGAAAAATTTGAAGACTAAAGTCTAAAGAAATTCTACTTGCGTAATTTTATGGAAAAAAAGGATAATAAAAATCTGCATTTATAGTATGATACCAGCTTCTGCTGTATATCTATATTCAGTCAACATATATTTACTTACTATCGAATATGTGCTAGGACTTACAAAGAGAGAATCTGTAAGACCTCCAGGTGAATAAAACTAAAGGTCAACTTATTTTTTTTCCCATTATTATTTCTCCATTTCACAGAAATTGCAGAAGAACAGGCATATAGTAGAGTGTTTTGTGCTTTGGTCATGAATAAAAATTTGTCCTAAGATATAATGGAAGAATAGAAGTCGGAAAAAAAAGTGTAATTTCAGCCTCAAGTACTTTCTGTTTAACAAGAGGTGGAAATTTGAATTTGAATTCACATTTGAACTCACCTGTGACGGCAGGCAGGTCCTTTGGAGGAAAAGAAAGGCTATAGTGAGTCTTTTAAATTATGCATGGGTAAATAGAAGACTCCACACAAGTGAAGAAGTTTGGAAAATCTGTGGCTCAAAATCTGAAAAGACTAAATGGAAAAGAGAGGAGAGGGCAGCATTGTGGGGAGAAGAGGAGATTGCTTTAAGAGGTGTGAAGGAGGAAGAAATTTTCCTCTCCCTTTCTACATTCTTCTGGCTGGTCTAAGGATTAAACTGCTATAAAACAGCTTAACAGGAGAAAATCACACAAAAGCTTAAAAACATGTATACCTGAGAGAAACCCAAGCCCTTTGTCTAAATTCTTTTAAGCAGTTAAGGGGGAAGTAACAAGAAAAACTTCCTGAGTCTTCCATTTCTTAAAAAAATAATAATAATAATAATCAGCCTAAATTAATCCTCATGCCAACAAAACACATTTGGGGTGGCAAATTTTTCTCCCCTACAGAGGAAAGGGTTGAAACTCAGGGGACTGGAAAACAATGAAGTGAATATTTATTAGTTCCTGAGGTTGTGTTGCACCCTTAAGGTGACAGGTTTTCACTAACACAGGAAGGTATTCTGGGCCAGGCTGAGCTCCCTAGAGGCCCAGGTGGCCATATATACATGGCTCAGAGTCAGAGCAGGGCCCGCCTCTGGATGGAGCCTGGTAATTTCTGAACCATGCCCTGGGGCATACCAATGTTCTTACAAGTGGTGGCAGTAGAGGCTTTCCAAGTACCTTGTGGCCGATAGGCATGGGTAGTTGGGACCTGAAGCAGGAAAGGTAAAAACAGAGGGGACATCATCTGGTACCTGTAACAAAATAATGGATGAGGGCACTCTGAGGTGAGCCCGAGACTTTGTTATCGAACAAGGAGAGGTTTGAGGCTGTGTGATCAAAACATGAATTTTTTTTTAAACTTTTCATTTTATATTGGAGTAGAGCCGATTAACAATGTTGTGATAGTTTCAGGTGCACAGCAAAGCGACTCAGCCATACATATATACAAAACATGAATATTTTATAACCAGAGGCTAATAAAGCCAAGGAACATTGGTTTATAGTTCCTTTAATGATCAAGTTTACCCCATTTGCCACAACGAACATGTATTTCTTTTAGAATCCAGAAAGATAGTTTAACACTCCCTCTACCTCGTCTTATTTTCCCTACTGAGAGCAAAGAGTATTTACAGAACTTCACCTCTGTCCTCAACTCGGATGTCCCTCACCACAGACATGTCCTCAGGGAGGAAGGTCACCCATCACTTTCTAAGGCTCAAAGCCAACGTGAACTTCCCAGCCATTTTTCTTTCTTTTTTTTTTTGGTCTTCTTAGTCATTTTGGATGCTGCTGACCACCCCCTCTTTGCTGAAACTTCTCCCCTGATGTCCCTGCCTCTACCCTCTCTTAGCCTTCCTCCTTCTACTTGGTCCTTGTCCCGCTTTTGGGCGCCTCCTCTTCTGAAGTCTGTTTCTCAGAAGCTGGCGTTTTCCAGAGATCAACACTGAGTACTCTTCACCTCTCTTACACGTTCTCCCTGGGCCATTTCATCCACACCAACCTCTAAACTCTCATGGCTTCATTTACTACTAAGTCTACAGAGCCTAGAACAGTTCCTTAGACGCTGGAGGTATGGTCCTATCTTATCTGACACTCAGATCAGATTTCTTTTTTATTATTTATTTTTGGGCGCACTGTGCGCCTTGTGGGATTTTAGTTCCCCAACCAGGGATCAAACCCGGGCCCTCAGCAGGGAGGGCTCAGAGTCCTAACCACTGGGCCGCCAGGGAAATCCCCCAGATCAGATCATTTTTTTAACACTCTCCTCCTCGATGCAACAAAATTATTTTCAGTAATCATCTCAAGATAATTAGTAGTAATCATTATTTTCTTGATTTGCTTTTAATTTTAATACAATGCGCAATGAAGAATAAATTTGCATTTTAAAACATTATTCAGGGTCAGGGAGTGGGGAAAAGAGAGAGACATTGGTAAAAGCATACAAACTTTCAGCTATAAGATGAATAAGGTCTGAGGATCTAATGTATAACATGGTGACTGTAGTTGATAACACTGTATTGTGTGATTGAGGTTTGCTGGCAGGGTGGAACTCAGATGTTCTCACCAAAAAAAAGAGGAGAAGGGAAAGATAGATATATGAAGTGATGTATGTGTTAATTAATGAGATAGAGTAATCCTTTCATAATGTATATGTGTGTCAGGTCACTGTGATGTACAGTTTAAATATCTTACAATTTTGTCAAATATACCTCAATAAAGCTGAAAGTTTTTAAAAATTTAAAAATTTTTAAAAATTGTTCAAATGGAGTAAAATATTACAGATATGAGCTGAAATTCAGACTTAACAATTTCACACTGTTTTAAATTGAAACACAAATGTAAAAATTCCAAGTGTCAAATGCTATGGCAGAATTGGTATAACCCAAGTTCTGTTCTTCACCTTCACAATTCACTGTGCTAGCATTGTTTACATCTAATCTACTGTTTAAATGCAAAAATATGTAGCATCAGAGAGGACGAAGACAAGAACCCATACACAAGTGTAGCTCAAGTGATTCCAAACAAATAACTTATTCTTGAAACAAAAGCATATAGCTGAGTTCCCATGTGTCGGGGGACGAATGTATAACAAGGAGGTCTCTGAATTAATTCCCCCATGTAGAAGACAATGTTTGTGAAAGATAAGAATTAAAATGTGCTAATTCGAAGCTGGCAGATATATTGCTAAAATCAATAGTAACTGCAGCAATTGTTTAGAATTGAGATTAACAAAAGATTTTTTCAGGGAGGAGTATTTCATTACTGGCATTGTGGTACTTGAGGATAATAAAAAAGAAGGTCAACTCTTAATTCAGTTTTATTCTGTGCAGACAATGCACCGTCTGATTGCCTACACCCTGAGCTGGCCGTTGTTAGGCTGGTATTGGCAATAGGTATTTGCTAATGGCTGAATACATTTATCACATGATTCTAAGACTGTTTCTTCAGCTGAGACTTCTCTCCTAAATCCTAGGCCTGTATTTCTGTCACCTGACTTCACCTGACCATCCCATAGGAACCTCAGTTCTGTGGCCCAAAAAGTACTCCTTTTTCTGCTCCTTATTAGTGAATGGCACCAAATTCTACTGTCTTGAACCAGAAACTTGAGATTCCTGTCTACTTATTCCTCCCAAACAAACACAAAAGCTGCTTATTTTACTTCGTAAACATTTCTAGAATCTATTCTCCACCTCCCCATTCTCACTAACCTGGGCTAATTCTTCGTTTGATCATTCTGCCCAAGACCATCACAACACAAACTATTCAGTCTCTCTACTTCAGCTTTTCTTCATGCTAATCTCCCTGAACTTCCCTAAGCCCCTCATCTTGAAAGGGGATATTAATCCCTAGTGCAGAAGATTACTGTGAGGATTAAATAACATGTGTAGCATCTGGCCCACAGAAGATTTCAAAAGTAATGTGAGTTTTCCTTCCTAAAATATTGCTTGGCACTCTACTGCCTCCCATTTCTGAATATTTTCTCAAAGCAATTATATTCTGAGTCTGAATTGATGAAGCACCATTTTATATGCATAAAAAGCCAAATTACGCAGATAATTTTAGTTGTATAAATGCAACCTAATTCAAAGTATTCCCAAACTCATTTATTCATTTTTATCATAGCAACAAACACTTACTGCTCATTACAAACAGACCAAAGTAAGGTCTGATATTGACATAGACACGTATAGACACAAGAAAACATCTACATTCTCAAGGACTTTATCATTCTATACACACATATAACTCATAGTGATGTATTCATGAGAAGTGCTAAATGAATGCCACAGCCATGCTTGAGAGCGAGAGAAAGACAACTCACCAAACTGGGGCAATCAGAATGCTGTTTGAGGAGGAAGAGAACTAAGATGTGATGTAAGGAAAGGTATACAGTAGTCCCCCCTTAACCTCAGATTCTCTTTCCACAGTTTCAGTTTCCCACTATCAACCACGGTCAGAAAATATTAAATGGAAAACTGCAGAAATAAACAACTCACAAGTTTTAAATTGCCCAGCATTCCTAGTACTGTGATGAAATCTCACGATGTCAGTGCCACCCCTCCTGGGATGTGAATGATCCCCCAGCATAATCTCTCATCATCAACAACACAGCCCATCCCTGGACCTTGTAGTCCAGGAGGACAGTTGAGTTGCCACTCTTCTGAGCTCCCAAAGGGTTCTGTGCATGCTCATAAAATATCTCTGACTGATTTTTATTTCAATTTTGGCCAGTTTGTGTGTTTTCTTCAACAGAATATAAGCCACTAGAAGACAAGAACTATTGCTTCTTGATGTCTGCATCCCCGGAACTAGCACAGAACTTGCCACTTAGGAGGTATTCAATAGTGTTTCTGAAGCAGAATGGAACTATTTAACTTAATGATGAAGGGGCTTTAACAAAGCTGTGAGGATGAGGTGGTGTATTAGTTTCCCATTGCTGCTGTAACAAATTACCACAAGCTGGGTGGCTCTAAGCAACACAGATTTATTCTTTTATAGTTCTAGAAATCAGAAGTAGGAAGTCAGTTACACTGGGCTGAAACCAAGGTGCCAGCAAGGTCATGCTCCCACCAGAGGCTCTAGAGGAGAACTGTTTCCTTCCTTTTCCAGCTTCTGGAGCTGCTTTCCTAACATTCCTTGGCTCAGGGTCCTTTTCTCCGTCTTCAAAACCTGCAGGGTAGCATCTTCAAATATCTCTCTCTGCTGAGATCGGCACACTGCCTGCTCTCTTCTGTGTGTGGTAAAATCTCCCTCTGCCTCCCTCTTATAAGGACCCTTGTGATTACATTGAGCCCACCTGCATCATCCAAGATGACCTCTCCCTTCCAAGATCCTCAACTTGATCTGCCAAATCCCTATTACCGTATAAGGTCACATTCACAGGTTCCAGGGATTAGGACCTGGCTATCTTGGGGGCGGGGGAGGGGGCATTATTCAGCCTACTACACATGGGTAGAGTGGCAACAGATTAGTTAGGAAGCTACTAATAACATCTGCTACATGCTTCCCACTTAGCTGGACTTCTAGTCCTGGATTTCATAGATAAATTTGTATCTATCACAGGACTCCCATATCCCAATATAACACCATAAGCTCTCTGACAATATTTGGCCTAACCATCTGTGCTAAGTGAATTAAGGCATTGATCAATGACCCAGTGAATTTATTTCACAAAGCTAATCTGTTTCAATTAAATCAAATATTATAAAAATTAAACTACTTTTCTTAAATAAAACTTTTTCAGTTGAATTGTTTGGGCATTTATTTCAACTCATTATTCAGCTCCACGATACATCATAAGAGTTCATCATTTTAAACCAGATGGGAACCAAGGCAATTTCCATTTTGTTCAAGCCTTGCACATAATTGGCACACCACGAACCATAAGTGATAGTAAGGGTAAAGCTGGGTATTAAAGCAGGCAGAAAACTAATAACCAAGCGGCTTTAGACATTTATCTGGAGGTGATAACAGATGGTTTCTGTCCCTGGGATACCTCCAGGGTAGAAGTGTTTATCTGCAGAGTTGACAAATAAACAGATCATATAGGACTCATATAAAACCGAGTTTCTTAATTACAGACTAGTAAAATGTCTGCTGGCACGGTAGGGCAAGTGTAACTGCTCATGAGAGGATGCCATTTGGAGGACGACAGCCTCAAACAGACCACAATACAAGAGCAAGAAGGGACTTTGAAGGGTCCATCCCAAAAAACAGCAAATACTGTCAGGCACACAAATCCGCCTGCCGAGAAAGAACTGTCCCCAGTGTGAACTGGGATCCTCACATACCATGCTGAGATACATTCACTCTTTCAAGTTTTCTGCCTTTCAAACAAAAGGCGGAATTAAATCTTCTGAGGTTGCCGCATGTTATCTGTGATTAGCCTCACTTGGTGCTGAATAGCCTATTTATCTACAGCTTTTAATCAGCTACACAAATGACAAAAAGATGAACTCAAAACACACACACACCCACACACACACTTGCTTCTTATCTGAATGGACAGATGCAGAAACATACAGCCCAGAATAAATTACAGCAAAATGAGCTCAAGATGAAACAAGCCTGGGGGAAAACATTCCAGACACAGTAAAGAATGTGTTGTCATCAAAAATGCCAGGACTCTGCCCTGATCCCCTTTGGAAGGAGAGAGATACTTGCAACCTCTATTCAGGCTCAGCCTGGGACACAGGGTGTATGAGAGTCTCCCCAGGCAAAAAGCTGCCTGGGTCCCCTGGAAAAGACAGGTTCTCTTTGGTTCTTGACCCCAGGAGCCTACTGAGGCCATAGAGGGAAGGAACAGCTAAGGAAGAGAAACCTCTGGAACCAGTTTCATCTTAAAAAAAAAATGGCTCTCATTTTTTGAAAATAAACATTAAAGGCAATTGATTTTCTTTCATTGTTTTTCTAGCAGTCTCATTTGCTGTTGAAATGTGATTTCCTATCAACTATTTCTGCCGGTTAATATCCATCAATATCAGGCCAACACAAACAGTCGGGGAAAGAGGGAACAAGCACAGCAGTGCAGGGCCTCAGGGTCACTGGGTAAGAGGTGTCTAAAAATGTTCCATGCTCCCCAGCCAGAGAGGAGGAGAGGTTCATCAGACAACACCTATGTGTTAAATCACCCAGGCCACAGAGAACCACTGTGTCTTTGATCTGGTGTTAATACTATCTCAGAAAGGAGGAATAGTTCTCAGACTTGAGTAAATAATAAGGATTGTGCTTGGTGATGGTGATTCTTAATTCCAACTCTGCCAGCAGATGCCAATGGCAATACACCACTCAACATCTTCCACAGTCTCTACAGTAATAGCCTCAAATAGATTTTCATAAGACATTTTACTTTCTAATGTTAGTTTTATTATGTTAATGAGTAGAGTATTGCTGTTGACAATACTTCAACTTTTGTTAAAAATAAAAACTATGCACTATGTGGAAGCTGAATGACTGGAGACTAGACACTTTTCTTATTCACTCTTTTTAAAAATTCTCTGCTTCATGTCATCACTAAGATGGCATAAACCCCTTGAGCAGGAATATTTTTATGCTTTTTTTTTTGTGGTGTAGCTCATTGAGTCTAACACAAAGCAGATGCTCAATTAAAAAGAAACATTGTTAGTGAAATTAAACAAGAGCTCTACCATCTAAGAAATATAATATCCATGCATATGAATTGAAATGTGTAACTCTGAGTAAGAAGCAATCCTACGTGTTGTTTAGTTCCAACAACTCATTTTATAAATGAGAAAACTGAGGCTCTCTAAGATTTGAAGTGAAAACATTTTCTAACTAAGGTGGCTCAGTTTGCCAATGATAGACTATCTATTCTGAGCTCGTATCAATTCCAGAATATTGAACCCTGTTTTAGATTCCACACTGAAAAGAGAAATTGATATTCTAAATTGTGTCTAGAAGGATAAATGGTCTTGAGATAATATCTTGCAGTAATAGTTCAATGAACTGGACTGTAAAATCTAGAGGAGAAGAGATGCAATGTCTGTCCTCAAACATTTGGAAGCTCATCCTATCTAAGAGAAATTAAGCTTGTTATTGCTGGGAATGCAAACCAGGACCAATCATTGATCTGGATGAGAACTGAGCTACAGTGTAACAGATCTTCTCACAAAGTGATGACCTCCATTTTCCTAAACATTTTCCAGTACAAGCTCGATGTAAAATGTCAGAACCAAATGGCTAACCACTGCAGCCAGACACTGTGCTACAGGCTTTAAACACACCATATCCAGCTCTTACAAAGGTAGATATCATCCTCACTTTATGGCTAAGCATCTGAGACTCAGAGGTTAAGAAGTTTAGCCAAGTTACACAAGTCATAAAGCGCAAGAACCATAAGGAAAGTCTGCAGAATTTCAGAGATCATCAAACCGTTGAGAAATATGAGGACCATAAACAGCTCCTGGCTCTTCTGAACCAGTCTTACCAGGATCGAGTATCTGAGATTAAACTACAGCAGGAGGTAAATTCTAGTCAATGCCAAATATTGACATTGAATCAATAGTCAGTAAATCCATAAAAGAACATGGAAAAAACAAGTGGCAAGACCAGCATTCAAACCTAGAGCTTTGAGACTCTAAAATCCTAAGTCTTCCCACTATTTCAGATGGCTGCAAGGATGTCCTTTGCATTCCTGTCGGCTCTAAAATTCTTCAATTTTGAGATTAGGTACCCAAGATAAAAAATACAACACTTCTTCAAAAAAGTAGAAAAAAAAACTTGCCCCCCCCCCCCCAAAAAAAACCTACAATGTAAAAATCTCTAACTACAATTACAGGGATTACTGCAACTCAATGTGTATAATGAACAGATAACTCATTCCAGTATGAGTCCAATGCAACGAGTTTATTTTATTGTACTCCCATCAGTCCAGCATTCTTATCTATTTATAAAGCTTTCAAATTAAACAAAAAAAAAAATACTTAAGGATGTACTCTTGACTGCGCTTACAAACTTAAGCTTAATCCGCCTATTAATAGTATGTTTTTATTAATCATATTACCAGATTTCCCTTCCCTGAACTGACAGATGACATAAAATAAACTTTGGTTGTATCAGATCTCAACCAGTGTCTGTTGTTGACTCATCTTGGGGTAGCTCATGGGACAGAAAGGCTCCAATAGCAATTACTTTTTTTTCACTCATTCTGCTTTTTCTGGATAAAAGGATTTATTTTGATACTAAAAAGAAGTCATTTACAGATTAACATTTGATTTTATCATTATAACCTGAGCAACTTCACTTTCCTAAGGACTTTCCTATTGCATGGAAAATGCCTTGTCTGTTTCTGGTTATACTCAAATCTTTCCATACAGTTTTCAAGTAATCCTTGTGTAGGAAATAGGATGGCATCACCTTATTTCTCCTTTTCAAACACCACAGACAGCAGGAAATTAACTTTATCTAAGCCACGGCCTTCTGTGAACATTAGTGAAAGCTATGGCTCTTGTTCCCACAAAAATTGACATAACACATATATATACACAAAATCTTGAAAACAGTTCCTTATAGTGCATCAGAAAATTTTCTTCTCATAAAATGAGGGAAAAATCTTGAGCTGAGTTTCTCTTTTGACAGCTAGCATGGGCTGCTGTCTCCACCCTCTCCCCAAAAACCTAACATGAAGAAACTATAAAAATAGAATATATAACATCATCTCTGATGGTCTGGACCACTGTTGGTTCACAACCTGGCCCTATAGTCAGAGGGCAAGGAGACACTGAAGAAAGAGGTAAAGCATTCCAGATTGGTAGGAGGCAGGTTGCATAAAAAAGGGAACTTACCTACGAGGCTTGTCTTAGGTGCCACAAGAAGAGTAGATCTCTGGGCCGCCCGCCAGAATCTCAAAAGTTTACAAAGAGGCCCTAACGGGGTTCAGCCACCTATTCAGCCCAGATGGTCTCAACAACACCTTACTCTCTCAAGTCTGCTTGAAAATGGCTCCCACTTCAGGAACGGTGGGCAATGTACATTCCAAGGACAGGGGAGGGGGTGAGGAGCCTCGCATTGCCCGGATCCAGCTCAGGGTTCATCTTTTGGTCACGTCCTCTGCATGACCTCCTCCCAACAACCAGGCGCTACCTATAGTATCTTTACAAGCAAACAGTAAATAGCATGACTTTTCTTCCTATTGTGAGGATGATCAATTGCATATGTTTAATTTGTTCGTTTCAGTGACTCAACATCTTTCTACCAGCCAACTGCATGATCAAGGGTAAACAATGGCAGTAGGTTTTTTTCAATATATATTTAATCACACTGCATTTTCACAGAATCTTTGTTGTCACAAAAAGAAGATTCTTACCTTTCTAAGAGCAATTCTCTTAAATAGCAATAATTATTATATCCCTATATAGAATTCCTACTGTGATTTCTAGATAGGGCAGCATATCTGGTTGTGAACTCCTGGGTACCACTCTGAAGCTAGTATAATACCTGTTTCCTTATAAGTGGTTTTAAGGAAGGAACTTATTCAATTTGTTTGTCCTTGTTCTGGTTCAAAGTGTCATAAGATCCTCATTTGGTGTCTATTCTCTCAAATCCTCTGGTTTGTCTCATGAGATCTGTAACAATTTAGTATGTGCCATATAAACTATACCAAAAAAAAAAAAAAAAAAAACCTTTAAATATTCTTCAGACCAAGATTCATGATCATTGACCATGTGACAAAACTCTCTGTATCTGGGAAGGGATGGGATTTGATAAACTGTCAAATACCTCCCTTTTCCACAGGACTACAAGGTCAGCCCCTTCCTTGCAAAGATAACACAATACATTCAAATTACAGCAGAGAAAGGGAATAAACACATGAAAGTTCTATAAACTCTTAAACATTGCTCTTGTCCTGATTGACTAATCATACTTACTACTTTGTAATGGTCTATTAGAATATAAACCTTGTCTTACAGGAGAAGGAAACATTGTAACTAGACATGATAATAGACAATCATCTCCGGTTTTTAAAAAAAGTAAAGGGTGACCCCGGCCATAGATGAGCAGTGGTCAAGATAAAAACAAAGATCTGGACCCTGAGAAATCACTTTTGACCTTTTAAAACTAAGACAAGAGGATTTGACACTGCTCAAACTTTAAAAGAAGAGACCTAACCAGCAGAGGGCTGAGCAACCAATGGGACTATCTGATTGTTAGTTAATGTAATTTTAAGTATAAAATAAAAGGGACTTCCTTGGAAAACACTTCTGCCTGGAACTTCATATTTTATAAGGCTTATTGCTTTAAACAAAAACAAAAAAAAAAAGGACCAAGTAATTAACTGTGTCCTGGCAAAGAGAAGGAAGTCTGCCCAACCTTGATGTAATATCCTAAAATTCCTAGAGTAGAAGTTTAGCCATAAATAAAAAATATTTAATCTTATTATCAAATGGGTAAACAAACCATCAAGAAAAAAGTGTATATTTTGTAATAAAAGTCCTAAAGTTTACAACTTAAATATGAATCTTTTAAAGTCAAAGAAAAGTATTTAAAGCAATTTTATTAGGTGAAACTTTTTTCTACAATATATATTAAAGGAAATATCCAAGGACACCTCATTCTAAAGGAACTCAATTCCTGTATTTTTTAAAACATTTAATATATTTTGACAGTAATTCAATCTAAACATTTCAATACATTACAGATGTACATTTTCCCACCTCAGAAGCAGTTTGTTTCATAGGCTAAATTTCTAAGAAACAAACAAATGATAAACAGACACTTTAAAAATATTTTTAGAGAATCCCCAAATCAATTAACATATTCTTACTTCAGGTACTTACAAAGTGCTTAACCTGATAAGCTGATAATAAAAATAATTAAGAAGCAAAATAGTAGAAATGAAAAAAGCAGAGATGTTTTAAAGAAGAAAATATTTTAGAAACATGCTATAGCAGCTTTTGTGTTAGAATATTTCCAATAACGTTATAGAACTGGTTCAAAGGCCACTTCTCAAAAAGTTCATTATATTTTCTTAGCAATTTTGACTATAATTAAGATAAGATGTTTCAGGGAGTATGGTAGTGTGACAGCCTCATTGTCCAAATTGCTAACCTCCTCCTGACACAGTTCCCTGGGTGTTAATCTACTTCTCCACTCACTGTGCTTTTAGAAATATAAAATAAGCACACCGTTAATTAACATTTCTATTCATTATTGAAGCAACAACATACCATTAGAGCAACTTTTAAAGAATTTCAAATAATCTGTTTTCTCAAGTTTCTGGGAGATTGGAAGGGTTAAATTTTGTCTCTCTGTATACAAAAATAAAATAAAATGAAGCATGTTTTAATAACTAACTGGAATCCTTAAGAAAGCTGTTTTCTAAATTGTTCTGCAGAGATAACTAATTTTAGGGGAAATAGTTTTTTACAGCCACTAAATTGTATTTGTTATTTTTGTACATGCATTACTAGGGTGGTAAGGGCACTAGCCTTGTGAGGAAAACTTAACTTTTGTTTTATCTGAACTTTCCCTATACATTATTACTAAAAATTATCTAGGAACAGCATCATGAAATCTAGGTTGAGAGAGAATACAATAAACATGAGAATACTTAAAGTTTTAATAGAATCATTTCTGAGGACAAAACCAGAAGAATACCGCCAGTGCCATAAATGGAAGCGTGAGGCAGCATTCACACTGTGCAAGCGTTGCCGAGAATGAGTAAGACAGGATCCTGCTCTAATGGAGATGGGCAATTTCTCTCTATTAAAGTAGCTGAATCTAAAACATGAAATGCAACAGGCGCTATATTGTAAACTGTGCCAAGATTACTCAAATTGTAGTTACTATTGATCAAACTTTAACTGCTTCATCGTTTTTGTTTTAAAAGGGGATACTGAGGGAATTCCCTGGCAGTCCAGTGGTTAAGACTTGGTGATTTCACTGCCGTAGGCCTAAGTTCCATCCCTGGTTGGGGAACTAAGATCCCACAAGCCATGTGGTGCGGCAAAAAAATAAAATAATAATAAAATAAAATAAAAGGGGATACTGAATGTCAAAATCTGTAATATGTTTTAACTGAGAGATGTAAATAATGTATACAGACTTGTATGTGATGGGATTGGAAATATTTAAATTCTAGGGGTTTTTTCCTTTAAGGGAAGAAACAATGTTTATTTAAAAAAATAATAAATAGTTATGTTTGGCCACAAAAAAAAAAAAAAGAAAGGTGTTTTCAAACTGTGATGATCAGAGTCCCAGATTTCTAAGGAGGTAAGGAAGGGACCATCCCAGGTGAGGGAGGTGCAGACACTGAGGGCTAAGGCTCCCTTCTTGCTTCACTCCATCCCACAGTTATGTTTGATGCATTGGGATCCTTCACAACACTTTACCTGAAAATGGAGTTCTGTTTTAGAACAAAGGCACTTTTCAAAGGAGGCACTAAAGTCACAGATGGCCAGGTGACAGTTTTCTAGGATGAAGAGAATTAAATAAATGATGATAAAAGGAGAAACAAGAAGAGAAATGGAAAGGTCTAGTATAAATATGTAAACCTGAAAAAGGGACAGAGGGAATCTGGGCAAGCATGCAATAGCCAATCACTTTCAGACCTTCATTAGCTTAAATCTTTTAAAAATTTACTAGTTGAGTTATGTGATCCCTTGTTTCCATTACTCTCAGTCTGGAAAACACATATAGTCATATGCTAGTATGTACATAAGCCACAGGATAAAAAGTCAGTTATTATTATTATTATTTCTAGAGCACCAGCGTTTGAAACTAATTATATTAAAACAAATTTGGATATTTTATTGAATGAATCTACAGTTCAAGTAAATTTTAAAATCAAGCACTAGTCTTCTTGGAAATTTTATGCTTGCAGAGAGCCACTGGGTCTATACTCCCAAGCCCCCAAAGGTGTGCATTTGCTCTTCACTACCATTTGGAATACTTTTCATTGAAAAGTGCTAAATTACAGTAAAATCCTGTCATAATGTGCCCATGACAATGCTAACTAGAATACAAAGTGATTGACTATTGGCTTCCAACCCCTATTCTCAAAAGAAGCAGGCTAATGTTCTTATCTTCCACAGTAGGAAGGGGACAGAAAGAAATGAATGTTCAGTATATATTTATTTGTAATAACCAGTCTATATCTATATAGCTGATAGATGAAAAAAAAGGTTTTTGTCCATTTTTTTATATAGCAACTAGAAAGCTGACCAAAAAGTATTGTTTTTCATTATTCTTGCAATAATGAGGTTCTGCACGTTATGCATTTGAAAATTTTTAGACCTTACATATAGCATTATGGCAGGGTTTACTGTGCCTATTCTCCCTGGAGCCATTATTGGTCAAGACAGAAATCTATCTAGATTGTAGTTATCTCATCTATAAAATTAAAACTTGAATATATTAGGGATGACAATTATGAGACATAAATGCTTCCCTCTCCCTCATGACCATGGCAAACATGAGCCTGCAAATAGTCTCAGATCCATTCTCTCTGTTTTCCAGGAAACCACATCCAATCAGCTGGGGACAGGTTATACGATATTTGCTATACCTGGACCAGATGATCTTCAAGTATTCTACAAACTAAATTTTATAAGTAATATACTGAAGAGAAGTCACAAACAAATAGCCCTTCTAAGAAAAGCCGTTCAAACTGTATTTGTTTTTTTCTTTAATTGAATATACTTGACATATAACATTGCATAAACTTAAGGTGTACAATATGTTAGTTTGAAATTTTATGTATGGTAATGTGATTGCTGTTGTATCGATATTTAGTACCTCTTTTATTCTTTATATAGACTTTCTTTGACTCATGTCATGTTCAGGGAGTGATGTCAACCAGTCACCCTGGTCACAACTGATCATCAGGATAGAGTGCAGAAATCAAAAGTAATTACATAAAAGTTGGTCACAAGGAAGAAAACCACCTCTGAGACCTCTCTCTTGGGAACTGGATCTTCTCTCTTGGGAAATATGAATGAGATACATGCAGTAAAATATTGACAACTAGATCAGGCTAGATCCCATATGACATAAAACTAACCTATCATTCCACTTCTCCGTAGGGCTCCTGTATATCCTAGTCAAAAAAAGAACTAAGCCCCAAGGTAACAGGGACATTGAGGTCAGAAAGGTTAAGTAACTTTCCCAAAGTTACACAGCATAGGAGTTAAGCAATGGCATCCAGCTGTTTCTCATTTCATGACATGTTCAAAGAGTGCAAAGTTTAGATTCGAAGACTGGAGTTTAAAGTTTCCCTCTATAAATAATAAATGCTGAAGAAGGTATGGAGAAAAGGGAACCCTCCTACGCTGTTGGTGGGAATGTAGATTGGTGCAGCCACTATGGGGAACAGTATGGACGTTACTTAAAAAACTAAAAATAGAATTACCATATGATCCAGCAATCCCACTCCTGGGCACATATCTGGAGACAACTCTAATTTGAAAAGATACATGCACCCCAATGTTCATAGCAGCACTATTACAATAGCCAAGACATGGAAGCAACCTAAATGTACATCGACAAATGAATGGATAAAGAAGATGTTTTATATATATATATATATATATATATATATATATATATATATATACACACACACAATGGAATATTACCCAGCCTTAAAAAGGAATGAAATAATGCCATTTGCAGCAACATGGTTGGACCTAGAGATAATCATATTAAGTGAAGTAAGTCAGTCAAAGAAAGACAAAATCATATATGACTTATATGTGGAATCTTAAAAAATGATACAAGTGAACTTACTTAGAAAACAAAAATAGACTCACAGACATGGAAAACAAACTTACGGTTACCAAAGGGGAAAGGAGGGGGGAGGGATAAATTCAGAGTTTGGAATTAACATATACACACTACTACATATAAAATAAACAACAAGGACTGACTGTATAGCACAGGGAACTATATTCAGTATCTTATAATAACCTATAATGGAAAAGAATCTAACAAAGAATATATATCTACTCTTTTTCAGATTTTGAAAACTGAATTGCTTTGCTGTACACCTGAAACTAACATAACATTGTAAATCAACTATACTTCAATTTTTTTTAAAAAGGAGAAAAATTGTTTCCCTCTATAATTAGCTTAAGCAAATCTCTTAGCTCCTATTTCTTCATTTATACTTTATCTAGCAGAAGATTGATATTGGCTCTCTTAAGAGTTTTTTGTGAGGATTAGAATGTAGCTGTGTAAAGCAGCACCTGGCATAGTACCTGACACTTGCCCAGCATTTAAATGTTGTAGCCATTTGTAATGGGTCAGTCTGAGGACAGACGTGGGCGTGTAAGAGGGAAGGAGTGAAAGATTGACCTTGAGATTTGTCAAATGGAGGACTGTGGGGATGGGAATGCTGCTAATCAAGATAGGAAACATTCATTTCCTTTGCATAACATATCTCAAAAGAAAAACATTAAAGGAACTATCAGAGAATAGAAATTTTTAAGCTTTAAGAGACTTCCAGAAACCATCCACCTGTGTCTCTACCTTTATGCAGGCAAACGATTTGAAACAAAAATTGTCTCTTTTCTTCTTTAAAGTCACTGGGGAAAGAAAATAAGAAGTCTTCCTGAACATTCCATTTCAGTATTTGATCCCTTCGCAGTCCTGAAGATCTTCATTAGGTCCAACTGGCATCTCTCCTGCTTTAGTGTAAGCCCTTTTCATCTTATTCTGTCCTTTGCTGATAGAAAACTTCGTTTTTTGTTTTTTGTGTGTGACTAAAACTCTTCCTCGATGGTAGTTACCTCTGTCTTCTCTTCCAAAAGCAAACGTATCTCCACTGTTTCCATTTTTCCCATAGCATCACTTTCCAGCTCATTATTCATCATTCTCATTCTTTCCTGAAGTTTTTTCCCTTTTGCTACAGCTATTTTTTTACAAAAGATGGTAACGATGAAAATTATTTTATTACCTTGAAAAACTGACTTTCTTACCATTGAACTGGTTGAATTTTTCCTCTACCTTATCCAAACAGAGCAAAACAATTATTTAACCCTGAGGTTTCACTCCCTGGGAAGCTTGAATTTTGAATAATTAGCTGTTAAATTACTTATGTGCAGAAAGATGGAGAATGTTTGGCAATGTCTTTTTAAATGTTTCCCTCAGGCTATTCACATGCTAATCATAATAAAACGTTGAGACACTGAAGCAATGCGGAAGGTATAACAGGTGCATAAAGATTAAGTGCTAAAATAAAATTCTTGTTTTAAATCTGGGAACTTTGTAATAACACCTCATTTTTACTGTTCCTTAAGAAATAACACTGACTTGAATACAAAACAAAACAATTGAAGCTGAAAATATTAAACCACTGGTTGGCAGCTACCACCTCTGGAAAAGAGAGAAAGAGAGCTGGGCTGCAGGTTCGCCCTGGGTGAGGGCAGAGGTACTTAGCACTGTCACTTTGACAAGAGGTCGGGACCCTGGGGCAAGGTTGAACGGCCTTCAGTTAAAGAGGAACTCTGAGTGGACGGATAAAATCTTTTTTAGGTACAGTTAGACAACAAAAGGAATATACAGTACTCAATAACTGTGCTACCCAAAGGCCCACTAAAAGAAAATGGAATAAAGTCAGATGTTTCTCAGAACAAGCTTAATTAAACTTTTTCTCAAAGGCTAATCTGATTTTTTTTTTTTTTGGCGGGGGTGGGGCGGGCAGCAGAGTGAAGGAAAGAAGAGCACAGTTTTCATAAAATCTGAAAGCTGTTTCTTTTCTCAATCTCTCAATCTTTCACCTGGGGCTAAAAAAAAAAAGTTGTTCTTATATATCCTCTCCTCTCTTTGTTTCTAGCACGCATAGTTCTCATTAAATTTTTTTTTCCCAAAAAAGCTCTTCCTTTGACTGATGGCTTTTGTTTAATGCTTAATCTGGGTTTTTTTCTTGTAATTGAATAGCATTGCATCCAATACACCCTTCGCTGTTAAAGTAAATCACCATTTCCTGCATCTCTTTAATGCAGTTAAGGGATGTCAGAATTATCTCAGAGGTAGCAGGTTTCCCTTATCTTAGGATGATAGCAACTGTCTCCAGTGAAGAAAACACCTCATATTTGTTTTTAAAGACTCCTCTGCAATATTCAAATCATTCTGAATAAAGAAAAAAAGAACTTAGGCCTTTTAAAGAAAAAGAAATGGCTAGAAATCTTCAGTGGAGTCAGGCTCTAAAATTGCAGAATTTAGTCATTAGGTGACCCACGGCTGTGTCCTGCCGAGAACTCTCTCTGAGCTTCTAAGGCACAAGACAGTCTGTGGAGCCGACTGATACAACCTAGGTGCTCTCCTGACTGGAAGCCAGATTTGTGACAGCAGAAATGGCACCTCAGGGAAAGTTGACTCTTTGTTGCTTGCCTTTTCACTAAGAAAGTCAAAAACTTGAAGCGGAAGCTTTCTGAGGACCATGCCTACCTAAGCTGCACCCCCCACACACATACCGTGACCGAGCTTACCTTCTCGCAAGCCTCCACGGGCCTTGAAACAATGAAAACCACCACACACAGCCCTCTCTGGGCAAAGAGGGAGGCCATCAGGATTCAGGACTTTTGCTTTTTGATTCCTCCCCCTCTCTTCTTAAGCTCTTTGGGGTATCCAATGAACATCCTGCTTATCTTCTCTGCAATCAAATTCAAAATGAACTAGACATCAATCATCCTTTACTTTGACTCACTAAACGGATTTTACTTTAGAAGGAAATGAATATCCTAGGTGACCTCTTCTAGGCATTTCTAATTTTTTAAGTCTTTGATACATAAATACACATTGAAAACTTTTGGTTTGAGGGGCCCAAGAGCTTTCCCTGAAATCTTACTGTATGTTCTGATACTAGATTCTGTCCTGGATAAGAAGCCAGAAGAGACACTTCTCTAAATGGTATACGGTGCTCTCCTAATAAGGTGAGCTGCCCAATAGCCCAGCTGGGGCTCACGAGGGCCTCCTCCCACCCAGGCATTCCTTAAAGGCCAGGGCAGTGTCTAGTCGTTCACCTTGTATTTCCGACCGTAAGAAGTAAGTCCCTGAACCTTATAAAAAGAATTTCCCCTGTAAAATTAATTCTATTGAGAGATGGCAACTATGACTTATCTTAAGCTCACTACTAAGCTGACCTTTCATGTATTTATTTAGCTCAGATGTATCTCTGCTCAGAAAGCTCAAGAAATATTTGTCTTTATTATTTAGCTCAGATGTATCTCTACTCAGAAAGCTCAAGAAATATTTGTCTTGTAACTAGAATAAAGACTAAATATATATAATCACTGAGCATTCCCAAGGCCCCAAGGTACAGCAGAAACTCATCAAATCCACCAGACAGAATCTCCTTTAGGGTAGTAATTATCAACTATTTCACCACCAAGGCTCCTCTGATCATTTCCTCCTGTAGACCTCATGATTTGAAAAATTTTGTCTACAAACAGGCACATATTAAGGAATAATTTATTTTCCCTTTTCATTAATCTAACAAATGCAGCTGTCAACAGTCAGAACTCTGGATAGATTGAGATAAACATATTACAACGATGGATTTATATAATCCCAGCCCAAAGCAAAGAATCTTAACATTTTAATTAGTCTGTACAATGTTATTATGAATAAATGTATAATTCCTATTAGATTTTTACAAACATCAAAAATCACTCATAGATCCTCATTACCATCTTGTGGGCCTCTAGACGAGGACAGAGCGCCAAGGCTCTCCATCCCTCTCTGATTCCCTTTATCCCTCAGTATTCTCTCTTTCCTAGTACTAGATTCTGAAATACCAGTAAAATATTCTGGCCCATCAACCTATTAATGCCTTATCCACATCATTCCCTATTTTATGTCTTGATTCCTGATTCCCAATAAAGTATTCATATGGGCTCCTAAGGTAGTAACACCCCTCACCCCTAGCTTGGCCCTGATGCCCCCATACTTCTAAACTACCCTCACAGATAGTGATGTCTGTGAACCAGCCTTGCAGGTACATAGTTTGCCAAGAACGTCCAAGCCCTTCAGTTTGGCTGGAATGCATCTTTGAATAATAAAGCTTTGTTAATTCAGTGGGGGAAATCTGATTGCTTCCAAGAATAAAATAGTTGGCTTGGGGCTTCCTTGGTGGTGCAGTGGTTAAGGATCCGCCTGCCAATGCAGGGGACACGGGCTCAAGCCCTGTCCGGGAAGATCCCACATGCCGCGGAGCAACTAACCCCGTGCGCCACAACTACTGACCCTGAGCTCTAGAGCCTGCGAGCCACAACTATGGAGCCCATGAGCCACAACTACTGAAGCCTGAGCGCCTAGAGCCCGTGCTCCGCAACAAGCCACTGCAACGAGAAGCCCACTCACCGCAACGAAGAGTAGCCCCCGCTCGCCGCAACTAGAGAAAGCCTACGCAGCAACGAAGACCCAATGCGGCCAAAAATAATTAATTAATTAATTAATTAAAAAAAAATAGTTGGCTTAAGGATTTTTTCTTTCCTTTTATTTAAGTAATTTGTTTATTTGGGGGCAGTGGAGGGGAGCATCATATAAGCAAAACATCACTTAATTAACTGCACCCTCTACATTTCAAATGGTTTGACGTGGGGTTGTGGACTCACGATCTGACAAAGCCATGAGACAAAGGGGGAGTAATGCCCAATGCCCTCCTATAAACTCCAAATATTCTACTTAAAAACAAAAAAGACTCTGTCCTATCCCTAGAGAAATATTTATAGTACAGATATAGCCTGTGCATGGTATTTTCTTTAAAATACTGTTGTTTGTCATAAAATACAGTGGGGATTAGAATGTCTGACCACATTGGAGTGACAACAACATATCCACTGCCTGGCAACCACTCCTAGAATTGCCTCACTCTTTAACCAGGAATGGCGTTTTGGAGAGAATCCAATTTGCTGCTTTAAGTAAAAAGGATTATAAGTGACATGCCCATAATTATCTGCATTCTATCCATTACCATTTTCTCTTTAAAATATGTGAGTGGATGGAGCTAGACCTTCGTGTCTCTTCCTGGCCTCACTCTCACTTGCCTGGCCTCAGTAAGAGGAAGATCTCACCCTCCACCTGGTCACTAGGTATCCTCCCTGATCCTTGTCAGGTTGCTGGAATAGTCCTTCACCATCAAGCCAAAGAGACTGGGGCTGTGACTGTGCATCGTGCATGTCCCTAACCAGGACTAGACACGTCTCATAGAAACAGGAAATGAAAGACAAGACAAATGAATTACTGACACTTATATGATGCAGAGGAAAAGAAAAGCTCTGTTGAGGCTTTAGGGAAAAAAACATCCTGCATCAGCACATCCTCACCAAGACAAGTATCTTTTCCAATGTTCAATATCTGTTACCTTAGTTCTCTAAAGCCTATAAATCTAAGGAAGATATCATTTGTAGTGAAACTCTAGCCAATACTTTAAAGTAATTTTATGGAGGTTTGATGACACTGAATCTCCCTCTAAGACTTTTACACGGATTCATGACAGCAGGCCATGGCAGGCAGATTTGTTTTCTCTCCTGACAGAATAACATGGCGCCAAGAGGCCATTTTTCTTGAGCTACTGCTGAGCTAAGCAATTATTGGTGGGATGTCCTGTCCTCTGTGCTGGTCAGCAGAGTGCAGGACCAGACTCCACCATCAGCTGCTGCTGCTTATTCACCCTTGTTGGTCAAATGTCATCACATTGCTGTTTTGCCTGTAACATTAAACTGTTCATTCCCTGGAATGTGGGGAAACCGAAGCAAGTCAGAGGCTCCTGTGCTATGCCCAGGACACTGACTCCAAGTCAAAACTTCCTGCCCATGTCATGATGTAGCTCCTCCTGGAGGTCTGTCTGTCAGGCTCTGTCAGAGTGCTGAGCCACCAATGACCTCTAACCACCTTCCAAGGAACGTTTTCTTACACTGAGTCTTATCTGCAGTGTCATAAGATCTAATCTGCTTATCCAATGCCAGCTGCCTGTGACCTCAGGGGACCTGCAGTGATATCTTGTCTTTCTTCCAGGTCTGGGTCTCTATGATCAATCACCCCACAGGAGCCCAGACGAACACAGAGGACACCACTCTCCCTCCTGGAGAGTTAATGCCACATCTCCTGTACGCTAAAGACTTGCCTAAAGGAACATTAATTCCTCACCCCCAAAGTTAACGGAAATGACTACAGTTTTTTGCCATGCTGTACAATTATGTACATATCTGTTCCTCTTCAAATTAGAGTTTCCTCAGGGCAGACACCTTATCTTTTCAGCCATAGTTATCGGGAAGTGCCCTTCTTGTAGTAAGAATTCAAGAAATGTTGGTTGAATTTAACTGAAACAAACACTTCAGATTTTAAGTGTTTAACAACAACAAAAAAAAGTTTTAACCTGGTCCAGTTGGAGCTGCTACTGTGTGAAGAAGTTGGGTGATTTAGCGCTTGATTCCCAGTGTGTGTTAGGTCGGGGGTGGGAGGAGCAGGAATGGAGTTGTCAATCTCCTGCAGTCCACAAGGCCACAGGCCTCCCCCCACGTCCCACATCTCCTCCTAAAGCCCCTTTGAGAACTACTGCATGAGAGATGTTACTGAAGGTGGCATGCTCCCTGTGCACATTAAAGAGAGAGAAAACGGAAAGGGTTTGGGAATCTCCCATTTAGTGATGGATGATCTTAAAGAGCTGCAGCAACAACCGTGTACCAGGAGACACGATGCTGAGTGACAATGGCATTTATCATCAGCCTGTGAATGTTGACTTGAAATGGAGCAAAATGGGGCAGGTAGTGAAGAACCGAGAAGGACAATGTAACCCACCATGAAAACAAGGAGCCCTGGAAGCCACGAGTCACAGCAGCCAGCAGCTGGCTGTAGACAGAGGTGCAGCGCTAGGTGCTGCTTAAGGAATCATAACTAAGCAGGCAGATCTCTGCAGGGTGATGATGGCGTTATCTGCCTTAACTGTGCACAAACCCAGATGAAATACTAGGACCTGCTCCCTGATGCAGAGGGAGAAACGCTCAAGGAAGGAGAGGGCCCCATACCACTCTTGGGGGACATGGAAAGACCAGCCCAGTGTATGTGACCCTGCCTTCCAATATGCATCCTAAAGACCTGAAGAATAAACCAGGCTTCTCTGCTCACCCTAACTCCCCAAAACACTGAAAACCTCAGGCGACAGAGCTCAGCTCCTCCAGAAATCTTTCTAACATGTACATGAATATAACAGCACGTACACACACACACACACACACACACACACACACACACACATACTCACAGGCCTCTGCACACATAGTCTGGACCAGATGTTCCCCTTCTGTGCTCTCATTACTTTCTACCAACACCTATAATTGTCTAGAGGTTACCGCAATGAACTCTCCCTGCACACCTGACAGAATGACTACAATAAAAACTAGTGACACTAAATGCTGGTGAGGATGCAGAAAAACTGGATTATTCATACATTGCTGATGGGAATACAGTCATTCTGGAAGAGAGTTCAGCAGTTTCTGAAAAAAGTAAACATGCAATCATAAGACTTTATCATAAGACCCAACAATTGCACTCCTAAACATTTATCCTGGAAAAATGAAAACTTGTATTCGCACAAAAGCTCACACACAAATGTTCATAGCAGCTTCATAGTAGCCAAAAAACTAGAATCAGCCCAGATATCCTTCAACAGGTGAAGGGTCAAACAAATCAAGGAAACATGCCATAGAATACTACTCAGCAATAAAAAGGAACAAATCCTTGATAAATACAACTTGGATAAATCTCCAGGGAATTATGCTGAGTGAAAAAAGCAACCCCCAATGATGACATTCTGTATGATTACATTATATAACTCCTTTGAAATGACAAAATTTCAAAAATTATGGATTAGTGGTTGCCAAGGGTTAGAGATGGGGTAGAGGTGAGGAACAGGAGAGAAGCAGGTGTGATTATCAAAGAGCCACAAGAGGGATCCTATGGTGTAGAACAGTTCAGGATCTTGACTGTAGTGGTGGATAAATGAATCTACACCGGTGGTAAAAATTATATACAACTTAATACACATACTTACACACACACACGAATACAAATACAAGTAAAACTGATAAAAGATCAGTGGGTTGTATCGATGTCAGCATTCTAGTTATGATATTATACTGTGGTTTTGCAAAATGTTATAACTGGGGGAAAATGAACAAAGTGTACAAGGGATCTCTATTTTATACTTTACAACTGCGCATGAATCTTCAGCTACATCAATGAGAGAGAAAAATTGAGAAAGAGACTGACTAAAAAGATACAACAACAAATTGCAACACATCCCCTTGTTTGGGTTTATTTTAGACTACAAAAGAAACTTTGGAGAAATTGGAAAAATGTGAATATGGACAAGATGTTAGTTGAGATTAGGTAATGATTGTTAAATTCTTTTAGGTGATAATGGTATTGTAGTTCTTAGAAGGCAGATGCTCAGTATTTTGAGATGAAGTGGCATGAGCCTGCAATTTCCTTTCAGATGTGTGTGTATGCATATACATGTATACACATATATGCATCAATATAGCATTATTCACTTAACACTTATATTTTCAATTGTTCACTTTAAAAAGTTGGATAAAATTTGAAAATATTGTAGAAATAATTATGGCCAAAGAAATAATCAGAAATGGGGTCTAAGATTGATGTGACAAGGATTGTCTGTGTTCAGCGTTATTTATAATGACAAAAAGAAAATGAAAACAATTGGAACATCAATTAACTAGAACATGAGCTCTAGGAAGGCAGGGACTTTGTCCTGGTCACTGAAGTATCTCCAGCACCCAGAACAGTGCCTGGCACAAAATAGATGCTCAATAAATATTAACTGAATGAATAAGTGTGTAACATTAAGATAAATCATTTTGTTGCTCTATAATAAAATATTAGCAAACTCTTTAAATCTGCCTTTAGACAATATGTAATGACATGGGGAAATGCCCAACTTAAAACAGTTTATTAAATTCTGTCTAACCCCAAATGCTAAAGATAAATGAATGGACAGGTAGACAAATGGACAGACAGTATATAGTAAGTCATTAAGAGCAACTATGCTTTGGTGTAAGGTAATGAGGGATTTTGATTTCTTGTGATACTTTGTTGCATCTTCCAAGTTACCTGAAAAAAGCTTTATATTACTTTTTTAAATCAGAAAAAAAAAAATTAGGGGGAATTCCCTGGCGGTCCAGTGGTTAGGACTCTGCACTCTCACTGCTGAGGGCCCGGGTTCGATCCCTGGTCAGGGAACTGAGATCCCACAAGCCGTACGGTGCGGCCAAAAAAGAAAAAGAAAGTTAGTAGAAACGTTTTAAAACCTTGAAATCTAGTAGGTGGGGCTCGGATCCTTGATGCTCCTTTACCATCAGTTGTGGGACGCTCTCGTAACTGTGTAGCCCTTTCTTTCCCCCATACCACTTAGGGCTGGATCTAAAAGCCAGGCTTCCACATTAACTCCCTACCTAACACTCCGGTTCTGACAGCCCTGTCTCAGGAACTAAACCACAGGTAACTGAAAGCCCTAATACCCTGCTTGGTTCCTCTTAGCCACTCCTCTCTTGAAAAATGACCTTGCTCTCCACACCTCCCATCCACCACCTCCACAGATGGGAATAAATGAATGTTCTGACACTGACCAGTTTCTGGATCTCCTCCCTACTATGCCCTCACTGACTGGATTAGTCCTCTTAGACACAACGGTTGCTTCAACCAGCCTGAGCTCCTGTATCCTTTTAACCCCAGTACTGGACAGACTGGCTTCCCTCTCAGAGCCATCCTTTGTGGCTAGTTCTTTTCCAGCCTGATTTCCTCATTAACACCCTCTGTTAAGGTTCCCAAATGGTTCCTGCCAATATTCATCCCCCCGTACGACACGAGAGCTATATGGGCAGAGCCATATCATCAAGACCAAAATAGTTCATCTGTCTCTTCATCATAAGTCCTCTATCCTAATTTTTTTTACCTGGCAACAATAAGATGGCTCTGAGAATAATATAGGTGGTGATTCTCATTCATCTCATGCATGTCAAAGAGACAGGACTTAGGTCTAATGTCAAGTCAGCAGGTCCCTAAGAGAAATGGGGTATCGTCAATTATGTGGAGAATTCAAACGATCCTTTATTGGGCTCTTAGAGCAACACAAGTCAAGAGAAAGTTTTAGGAGATAATTAAACTCACGTGAGCTAAAGGAAGATGATTTACATGTGAAAGTAAAAGTCTTACTTAATAATTACTTTGCATGATAAGAAATAGGGTCAGAGTAAAAGTGTTCTAAAATGAATATATGGATAGAGAAATTGTTGGTAATGTGGAGGCAAGATGACGCTGTTCTTTAAAAGTTTACAGAAATGGCTAAATGTTAGCTTATAAAGAGTTTCAGTGATAAAGTGTTCGCTAAAGTTATATCTACTTGCCTTTCAGACATTATCAGAAAGCCTCTTCCTCAGACTAAGGGGAAATCAAAAGTGACAAGCCGTTATCTGTTATGTAAAGTTCCAGGGCCATTTTGGAAGAGAGATGAAGGGAAGAGTATTAGTAGAACAGATTAAATATAATTAGATATTAAATTGCCACCAATATATACAAGATTGTGTGATAAACCTTAAGTCACAAACGAATGTTATTTTTTTCTAGAACATCATTTGATATCAGAGACAGGCAAAAAAAAATAAGCTTCTTATCCTTGCAAACACATGCCAAGAAACTTAACTATTCACTCACCTGAGACGGCCCATTTAAAATAAGGAGCTAGTTCATCCTTGCTTGTCTGAAATGTGATGCTGCTGAGGGCCAATGGGAGCAATCTGGTCCAAACCCTTTCTCAGAGCCTCTGGTGCTGAGCTCTCCATCCTGTAGCAGTCACTTCTGGTGGAGTCTGAGGAAGTCAAGTCAAACAAGCTGCAGCTCCAGCTCTTGATCCTGTTCCCAGAGCCACAGTATTAGGAAGAGTACACTTCACCTACATCCCTGACCAGCGTCTCTTTTGACAAAATCGTAATTGTATACGATCTTGCACTTCTAATCAACACGGGAAGCGTTAATTATATTTAAGAAACAAGTTGTTTATTTACTCCAGCTGCCAAGGTATTGTTTGCAGATAGAGGGATGAGTGGCATTCTTGTTACTGACAGGGTAAGAAAATGAAAGACTAGTTCTGTGCAGGTGAATGAGCCCAACTCAGCACTCTGTCTTCACTTATGTCAACTGCCTCCATGATGATATTTACCAGCAAGAGGACTCCATAGGAGCAATGAGGTAGGACAATTTTCCATTATGGGGGACTGTATATTTCAGGACATTTAACATCTGTGGACCCACCAACTAAATGCTAGTATATTTCTCAGGCACAGTGACAACCCAAAAGCCCTGGACATTTCTGAATGCCCCAGAGGGCATTCTGACCCCAGTTGAGAACCACTGGTGAATAACAGGGCTCATTTAGAGTATCCTAGACCAAGCAGTTTGGTCTCCTTGCTTGATTTTTTAAACAAATATAAACTCCTTTGTTTCAAAATACAATGAGAAACTAGACCAAGTAAAAATGCAAAGCAAATTTGAAATATACATGAGTACTTTGTTTCAAATGAGTTAAAATTCAACAATCTAAATTTGTTGACTTCTTTTCCTCCTTCTAAAAGAAAGCTGCAATTAGTCACCCAAAGATTGATTTTATCACCCAATCATTATCTCAGACTTAATTTAAAAAATTTTTCAGCTTTATTGAAGTATAAGTGACAAAAGAAATTGTATGTATTTGAGGAGTGCAACTTGATGTTTTGATACATGTATGCATTGTGAAATGATCACCACACTCAAGCTAGTTAATATATCCATCTCCCCATATAATTACCACTTTTTGTGTGTTCTGTGAGAACACTTAAGATCTCACAAATTTCAAGTATACAACACAGTATTATTAACTATAATCACATTACTGTACATTGGATCTCCAGAACTTATCTGTCTTACAACTGAAACTTTGTGCCCTTTGACCAACATCTCCCACTTTCTCCACCCCTCCAGCCCCTAGCAACCACCATCCTACTCTCTGCTTCCATGAGTTTGACTATTTTATCTTCCTCATATAAGTGCGATCATACAGTATCTGTCTTTCTCTGACTTATTTCACTTAACATAATGTCCTCCAGGTTCATCTATGTTGCTGCAAATGGCAGAACTTCTTTTTTTTAAAGGCTGATTAATATTCCATTGCACATATATACCACATTTTCTTTATCCACTCATCTGTCAATGGTCATTTAGCTTGTTTCCATGTTTTGGCTACTGTGAATAATGCTGCCATGAACTTGGGAGTGCAGATATCTCGTCAAGATACTGATTTCACTTCCTTTGGATATATATGCAGAAAAGACCCCTATCCAAGGTGACAGATGGCTGTAGTTGGATGGCTAAACCAGGAAGATCAGAAATGTCTGCTGATACTTGGCTTACTTATAAGGGAGAATCAAGCACTAACTAAAAGCAAAAACAAGAAGGTGATGGGCTACAGAACTGCAAGAGGAAACCCAGTACATGTCTACAGCTTGCTACCTAGAACATTCTGCCCCCAGAATGCATTGCTGGCATTTACTGACCATTCAGGTCTCAGATCAATGAGGGTTAGATGGATAGGCTTTCCCAGCTTAAAAGACTGTGTGATTGTCATGGGCTTGAAGTACACGTTCATATTACTAAATCCACAACAGAATTTCATTCCTGTAAATGTTTTCAATATGTAGATTTACCCAAAATGTCTCTTACAATTGGCCCTTTGCTTTTGAGTTTGCAGAATTCCTTTCTTTACCGGAACTGCTCATTGTGAAGGACTATGGTTCCAAGGCCTACAGGCAAGATAATTTGCTAGAACCAAATCAAAAGTCCAGGGACATAGAAATTTAAGACTTCATGTAAAAATATAGACTCTATTTACATTTTTATATATGAAATAGGAAGCCTGTAATTTTCTACCTCAATAATCATCTAGGATTTACGGCTATGTAATTTTCAAGAATATGTGAGACATATGCTCAGAAGACAAAAGAGAATCAAAGAAGCACTTGTGTAAATTTTAGTATAGGTGATGACATCAGAGCTACCACTATTCATTCATTTATTCAACACATATTTATTGAATACATACTATGTGCCAGGCAGAGTTCTAGGAGTTTGGGATTAATCAATGAAAGAAAAAAAAAAAAGATCCCTGCCCTCATGGAATTTTACTGGGGTTGGGGCGAGACATACAATAAACAACAAACCTGATAAATGGGTTATATATCATACGTGAGAAGATGGTACGTTATCAAAAAGGGAGAGTCAAGCAGGATAAGTGGCATCAGGAGTGTAGTGGGACAGAGTAGTTTGCAGTATTGGAGAGTGGTCAGATAAGCTTATTGAGAAAGGTAGATATACAGGCAAAGATTTGAAGGAGTTGTGCAATAGAAACAAGAGCACATCTAGGGGAAGAGCAGTCCAGGAAGAGCTCATAAGTGAGAGAGTACAGAATACATTTGAGGAGCAGTTAGGTGGCAGGTGTGTCTCAGGGGAGTGACACAGTGGGGGAGTATTAAGAGGAGTCTGGGGGATAACATCAACCAGATCATGTTGGATCTTGGCTATTGCTCTTAGTGAGATGTGGTTTTGAGTAGGGAGGGTCATGAACTGATTTGCATTTAACAGGGTCACTCTCTGCCACTGGGTTGAAAATAGTCTGTAGGAGAATAAGAAAAGTAGAGGAGAGATCATCCAGGAGCCTCCCTCTACAACCTAGGTAAGAGAAGATGATGGCTCAGGTGAGACTAATTACAGTGGATTGGTAAGAAATGCTTCGATTCTGCATATAATTCGAAGGTTTTCCAATAGGTTGAATATGGAGTGTGAGAAAAAGAGATAAAGCCCAAGATGACTGCAAGGGTGATTGAAGTCATCAATTGCCATCAACTGAGTTTGGGAAGGCTACAGATGAGTAGGTAGAGAGATCAGTTGCATAACAATCAAGAGTTTGATTTCACACAAGCTGAGACCGAGATACCTATTAGGCCCCCGACTAGAAATGCCAAGTAGGTGAGTAAGCAGTTGGGTAGATAAATGTAGAATTTAGGAAAGAATTCTGGACTAGAAGTACAAATTTAAGGGTCATCAGCAAATAGATATTATGTAGAACTAGATGGATGTTACACGGTTCTAAATAAAATGGATCTAAATAAAATCACCAAAGGAGTAAGCGAACATAGAGAAAAGAAGAGGACCAACGTCTGAGCCCTAGGGTTCTCCAACATCAAAGGCCGGGGAGAGGAGGAGGAAGCAACAAAGGAAACTAAGAATGAGCAGCCAATGAGGTAAGAGTCAAGCAAAGATTTGTCTAGTGAATGATGTGTATCAAGGAGGAAGGGGCCAAATGCTGCCAGTGGGAGGAGGTCCTGGACTGACCATTAGAACTGACCAGGTGTAGGCCACTGGTGGCCTTAATGAGGGCAGTTTGGGTGGAATTTGTAAAATGAAAGCTTGATTGAAGTGGTTTAAGAATGAATGGAAAATGAGAAATTATAAGCAATGAGCTTTATACAAAAGTGATTAAAGAAAGGTAGTAGCTGATGGAGGGAGTGGAGAGAGAGAAGATTTTGTTTCATTTAAGAGGAAAGTATGTTTAAATGCTGGTGAGGATAGTCTAGCAAAGGAAGGAGGAAATGATGCATAAGGGAAAGAATAAAGAATTGCTAGAGCAACATCCTTGCGTGGCAAAAGGGGACGAGATCTTCCAAACAAGTGAAGCAACTAGCTTTGGATAGAAGCAAAGATGCTTTATACAGGAACAAGCGAGAAAGCCAAGTGTATGGATGCAGGTGTTGGTAGGGAGGTAAATAGGATGTGGGCTTTTAGACATTCTCTTCTGATTGCTTCAATCTTCTCAGTAAAATAAATGTTTATGCCCGAGAATGAGAACAGGGAAGCAAAGCAGAGAAGGTGGGAAAGAGTTCCTCTAGATGAGTAGGGGAGGGAGGGTACAGGGGATGGATAATTCAATGGGCTAACCACTTCAAGAACCCACTGAGGTTTACGGTCATGAATTTAAAGTGAAACAAGACAACGTGACTGTGTGTTTTTCTCCAGAGATGTTCAGTTGCATGGCAGAGAGGTTCTATTTATCCAGCGTTGTGGCTTTGCCAAGCAAGAAGCCAGAGGAGGCAAGGGAATTTATGGAGAATGCACAAGAGTAGCGATGATGGACCATGAAATTGAAGCCTAAGAACTAGAAGCAATCTAAAGCCATGTACTCTGCCTGCCCTTCTGTTATTGTCTTCCCTTACATTTTGAAGGGCAAGACCATATTTTCTACATTTCCTATAACTCTTTACAGCAACTAGACTTGTATCCATGATGACTACTCAATTAATATGTATTGATTGTCTAGTTACTTCTGGGTGTGAAAATGTAGCAGGTTCTCCAATCTTCAGTGATCCTTCCAGAGTAAAGCCCCACTAGATTTGACAGATGGTCTATAAGTTTTATATTTGAAACACCATATGTCATGTACCAATGCTCTGTACATACTTAGCGTCAAGTTTTCAGGCTTGAGTGATAATGTAGTTGGTAGCACCTGTGCTTCAAAACCTGCCATCCAGAAGCTTCATTTTCTCTTCCCCACACATTTATCACTTCAACCAGATGCTCCCAATTTCCTGGTTCCTCAGAATACAGTCTGGCCATCCTGGGATTTGAATCCTGTTTCACCAGGTCTTATGTAAGAACCCTGGTCCAGGAGCATAGAGCTGCCATCTGTCTATTCCCTTTCTTCATTTCTTATAGATCCCTTGACTCAGAAATATTTGAAGGATGAATTAATTTTCTACAGTCTCACAGAGTGCTTCATTTCTGCCCCACAGCTGTCTCTGACCCTTCCTATTTTTGTCACACATGATTCAGGTTACCTACCTATGCACAATTGCTGGAACTGATAACGTATTATCTTATTTATGTTTAAATCCTAAGTGCAGACACTACTAATCCTGGTTAAAAGATGTGGAAACTAAAGCACTGGGACATTCTTATCCCAGGTCACTCAATATTGAAGTAATGACACGAAAACTAACATTCTTCAGATTCCCATTTCAATTCATTTGAGAAAATATTTTTAAAGTATGTATCGCTGTAGGATATGGGTGTTCAAGTTGCTAACTTGACAACAAGTCATGTTGCCAATGATTCAAATAAGAATTTACCCCATCAGAGATGCCCCATCACTCAAATCCACTCAGTGCACAGAATCAAAATGTTCCAGCAAGAATGTTTACCTTATTTCCCACTGACTTCTACTTTAAAAGCTGAAATAATTTTTATTATGAACAAAAAGTTGGACATGGATACAATGCAATCACATCATAAAAATGCAGCAAATAATTTCATTTAAAGGCAAATGCTCTATTTTGTATAGGACTATTCATAATTAATGATACAGTAACATTAACAGGTGTGCACAATTGTTTTAATGCTATCAAATATACTGTGCTCAGCGCTGAGCATACAGAGGCAAAGGAAATAGACACGGTTCTTGCCTTCAAAGATTTACAGTCTAGTGGGGGGAGGCAAACAAATATGTAATTACGATGGAGTTATATTACGAAAGCATTTCTCGGCCAGGACTAGGCAAAGATCCCCTGGACTTTACTGGACATTGTCAACAAAACTTTTTTTTTTTTTTTAAAGAAATTCACGTTCTTTTATTTATTTATTTATGACTGTGTTGAGTCTTCGTTTCTGTGCGAGGGCTTTCTCTAGTTGCGGCAAGTGGGGACCAATCTTCATCGCGGTGCGCGGGCCTCTCACCATCGCGGCCTCTCTTGTTGTGGAGCACAGGCTCCAGACGCGCAGGCTCAGTAATTGTGGCTCACGGGCCCAGTTGCTCCGTGGCATGTGGGATCTTCCCAGACCAGGGCTCGAACCCGTGTCCCCTGCATTGGCAGGCAGATTCTCAACCACTGCGCCACCAGGGAAGCCCAACAAAACTTTTTTTAATTAAAAAAAAATGCTTCCAAGTAGAAGGTTGAAAGTAACAATTTAGTCTAGAACCAGGAGTCCTGGTAATGAAGTCATTGGTCCATTGCTCTGCCTGTGCAGATACACATCCCTGTAATTAGCATAAGACTTGTCTCAAACACCTTAATTCTTCCAGCTTTATATCCAAGGTTACTACTCCTTTACAATACTGGTCTAATTTTTACATTTTTAATTGCTTCTTTCCAGGGATATTTACTTGTCAATGTCTGTTACTGCATCCTTAGCAAAAGTCATGTTCATATCTAAATGAAACAACCAGTTTTTACACATAACAATTAACAGGCATTCAGAAAAGTCATTCTCACGCAGGAATGTGGAAATACACTGAGTTTATGCATAGATTTTAAATAGGGTTTACTTTATACAATGAGTGAGTGGCTACATACTTGTCAATTTGTAGGTTTCATTGAGGCTCCTCCTTTTCTATCATCAATCAATTTTGACATTTCTTAAATTGAGAAGGAAGCCATTTCATTCCATTGTCAGAGATAAGGCTTTAAATGCAAATACAGGACCCTCCTCTTTTAGTCTTCAGTCACAGTTTTGTTTAGAGATTCCCGAAACAATTGACGTCCATTTTTATAAACATCTGTTGAATGCTTACTGTGCATAAGACATAGGGATTAATTATGAACCACCGAAGAAACCAATTTGGGGCACCTAATGAACATTCAGTTCCTCATAATATGGTCACCAGTCCCACAAGAGAATTAAGCTGAGGGTAACAAAAGTTGCTGCTCTAATGCCATCTGTGATTTGCATAGCAAAAACAATCTCACTGCTCCAGAACCCAATTCATATCTGTCATGGAAATGGATGAAAAAAGTACCCCAAAATTAGAATTTGCTATCTTTTTGTGATCATGTGTACTTTTTCAGATGGATATTTTGTGCTCAAAAAAAAGATTAAAGTTTACATCTAGATTAAGTCCTCTGGTGGGCAGAAATTTAGATGCCATATGAGTGGGCACAGGAAAAGAGAAACTTGGGAAAACATGTTAAGACATACCAAGTTATAAATATTTGCAGCTTGTTAGTCCTCTGGTTTTAAACATGAGAACTCTGGCATTTTGTTGCCAGTAGCCAGATTCCTAGCCTACAGATGATGAAACACCACAGGAATGTTAGAAAATCAAGATCTGTGCAATTGTTTCTGCCACCCAATACATTCCAGGAGAGGGCAATTTGTGATCGCAGAATGCACTAGGAGAAGAAATGTGTTCTTTACCGCTGTTGACAAATGGATCTTCTAAGTAGCCCTCTCTTCTTTTGAAGCCAGCATCTAGTAATTAACCCTTCCATCTGGCAGCGTCTTTTCCACACTTCTAGGCAACAGACATTTCACGTTCCTAATAGCTGTGACTTCAGCAGTCCTCCCGCTAATGATACTTTTTGTTTCCTTTCCCATTTGCTAAAATACTTTCCTCTAATTTAGTGACCTGAGCAGGGATATTAGGAAAAGTGGGAAACAATCATTCAGAAACTCATTAAAATATCTCAGCACAAAATGAGAGTGGCATGCATGAGGGGAATGAGAACACTGGAACGGAATAATAAAGATCTCAGAGTCACTACTGCTGCTGTCAGTCTGGTTTTAGTCAACCATAGACTTTGGGAAAAGAAAAAAGTCAGCGTGGAGTTTAAAAACAGTAGGAGCTGCTAAAAGAAAATGTGAAAATAACCTTGTACCATCCTGACTATAGGCTCTATTTACCCAGAAAGTCTTTAAAAAGAAATCTATCCTCATCTTTAATTTTCTTTTGAATTTTATTTTATTTATTTTTTATGCAGCAGGTTCTTATCCTCATCTTTATAAATTCAAATGCTATTGATATGAAAATTAAAATCCACTTCTGTTTTTTTTGCTGGAAAACATTCTGATGTAGACTTACAAGTACAATATTCCCAGAAATGTGTCTATCTGGGGTTTTACTGTAACCAAGCTATTGCTGTGTATTGAGACAGTCTGTTTTCTCTGGCGAGATAAATGAGACTATGAATCAAGAATGTGGGATTTTCACATCACATAAGCCACTTACTTGTTGTTAGCTCTTAACTCATTCAGTTATCCTATGGGTACTTCAATGTTCCCAACCATAAAGGAGGCACTTGACCCCTTAGATTGCTGGGAGGATTTTAGGAGGTAATAAATTCTCTTTTTTTTAACCAAGAAAATCAAGGTTTTTTCCAACTTTATTGAGGTATAATGGACCAATAAAAATGTAAGATATTTAAGGTGTACATTGTGTTGATTTGATATACATATAATTGTGAAAATTCCCAACATCTAGTCAATTAACACATCCAACACCTCACATATTTATCTTTTTTTGGGGGGGGGGGTTAGGCGAGAACATTTAAGTTCTACTCTCTCAGCAAATTTCTATTATATTATAGTGTTATCAGCTATAGTCATTGTGATTTACGTTAGAGCCTCAGACCTTACTCATCTTATAGCTGAAAGTTTGTGCCATTTTAGCAACCTCTCCCTATCCCCACCACCCACCCCACCCCTGGCAAACACTTTTCTACTCTGGGTTTCAATTAGTTTGACTTCTTTGTTTTTAGATTCCACATATAAATGAAATCATACAGTATTTTTCTTTCTCTGTCTGGCTTATCTTACTTAGCATAAGCACTCAAGGTCCATCCATGTTGTCGAAAATGGCAGGATTACCTTCTTTCTCATGGCTGAATAATATTCATACATACCACATCTTCTTTATCCACTCATCCATTGATGGGCACTTAGGTCATTTCCATTTCTTTTTTTTTTTTTAATTTTTTAAAAAAATTATTTATTTATTTATTTATTTATGGCTGTGTTGGGTCTTCGTTTCTGTGCGAGGGCTTTCTCTAGTTGTGGCAAGTTGGAGCCACTCTTCATCGCGGTGCGCGGGCCTCTCATTATCGCGGCCTCTCTTGTTGTGGAGCACAGGCTCCAGACGCGCAGGCTCAGTAATTGTGGCTCACGGGCCTAGTTGCTCCGCGGCATGTGGGATCTTCCCAGACCAGGGCTCGAACCCGTGTCCCCTACATTGGCAGGCAGATTCTCAACCACTGCGCCACCAGGGAAGCCCTCCATTTCTTGACTGTTGTAAATAATGCTGCAGTGAACATAATAGTACAGATAGCTCTTTGATATCCTGATTTCATTTCCTTTGGGTATATCTCCCGAAGTAAGATTGCTGGATCATATGGTAAATTCTTTAAAATAAAGGCAATAGTCCTTAAGATCTCAGGTCAGTAGTCATGTTTTCAAAAAAGACTTCCCTGACTATCATTTTTTATCCACACCTCATCCCACACCAACCCCAGCTTCCCCCCACAATACATTCATAGAACATCACATAGTTTCCTTCCTAGCACACAACATAGTTTGTAGTCATGCATTTATGTATTGATTGCATCCCTCTAGTCTAAACTTTATGAGGGCAGATACTATACACTTTGTTTACTGTTATATACCACATACTTTTCCATCACAATGTCTGGCATATAGTAGGTTGACAATAGTGAATTAAATAGAAGTTTTAACCTTAAATCTGGAGAGAAGGCTATTTAGAGCCTTGTTAAATGTTATAATCAAAGAACCAATTCTTTCTTTTATTCTTCCCTAGGCTTATACCATGGAGACAATGGCCAAAACCCATCGAAACACTGCCCAAAGTCCCACAGGTGAGCCCACTCTGTCATTATGGCCTTCCTTCCAATCAGTGTTGCAATTGGGGCTCCTGAGCTGGCACTGCCCGTCCTGTATCCTGTTTATCATTTTCATTAGAAAAACCAAAATTCATGAGTTTTAATTCTAACAAGCCCTTCCTTTGCTTCTTCTAACATGAAAAAAGCAGCTCTAGTTCACCTATACAATTCTGTCTTCAAATTTTTTATAGGTACATTATACTTATTCTTCCTAGTCCTTCTCTTTTGTTCCACTAATAAATAGACACATACATAAATAATTTTTTAAACCATGAGGATTTGATAGATAATGTGTTTATAAGAACAATGTTCTTGTAAAATGAGTAAATTGTATTTATTCAGTCATACATACTAAAGCAGACAACTCATTTTCTCAGCCAATTCAAAAATGAGATGATAATATAAGTTTTAAAAATCCTGTTTACTTGGTATAAGGAAACATATTCATAAAAAATTCAATGATTCAATTGATCATTTTTCTAGATAGCATAACCAGCTTGTTATATTTTCCTAATCTTGAAATGGGATGATTATTATCCTATTTGGATCATTATCTGGAAAAATGATTTTTTCTTTTACCTAAACAACTTGTCTAACGGCACAATTGTCTAAATATTTCATTTTTTCAGTAAGTTACTTTGACTTTGACAAAACCTCTTTTACTCATTATCTTTAAATAGTGAACCTCATGTTCTTGGTTACTGGTCATTTATTTGTTTAATCATTCATTCAGCCCACCTTTATTGATCATCTGCAATATATCAAGAACAGTACTAACATTCTGTGGGCTCGGACAACCCCTTCCTGAAAGCCAAGAGTCCCCCTTTGACAAAAGCATCACCACTTTTATCCATTTCATATAGCATCTGAGTACTTCCAAATTATCCAGGCTTTTAAATGCGCCCATTTCTTAATATCCAAATAAAATAGGCCAAACTTATAAACAGAAAATCTAGTCACTTTCTAAATATTTCTGGGAATTCTCTGAGAGTGCTTACATGTCTTAATTGATTCTTGTCTTCTTGGAATCCAGAGGGCTGTTCCTCTTTCTCCCGGATCGCTCCTGGATGTATGTCTTCTGCTTCTCCATGAGTTACCCTCTCCACAGCTGGAGGAGGGGATGCAGCCAGCGGCCTGCATTCCCCAAGGCAGCTTGCACACAAGACAGGCATTTTAGCTTTACTGAAATCTGAGAATATGCTAAGAGAATGATAAAGCAGAAAAGGAAAACAAAACTCAAAAGCCATATTACTGCTCTTCGAGTCCACTGGAAGGAGCTTTTTGGGGTTCTGAGCCTCAAAGCCCATTCCCGGGCCTCAGCTTGTCCCACTCCACATCTGCCACCAGAGGAGGCTGAAAAATCAGTTAGTTAATATCTTGGGAACCCCTCAGACGAAGAAAACTACCCTTTTGCTTTATCATGGTTCTCTTTTCCCTTACTCCTTCCTTTCAGGTCATGCTTAGGCCTTGCCGTCACATAACCTATTAACTGTTTTCCCAAACAAAAGGATATTCCTTCTTCTAAGATGAATGCTGACACAATTCTTAGAAGGTAAAAACACTTGCAGTCAACATTTTGCTACAATATTTGGATTTTCTGTGTACCTTCTACATCTATCATATGCTACTATGATATTTTTAAATAAAATATTCTTCGTCCTGAAAAAAAATGTGAATAATTTAACAGGAGTCCTTGAAGGTTTCAGAACAAAAGGAAGTGACGAGAACTAGGAAGAGTAACCTGCCTGAGGGACCTTGCCCTGAAAGAGTTTACTTTTGAGTCAACATAACATTTTCATTTCCGGATGCTTTTAATTGATCTCCTACTAGTCTTCATTGTTTCTAAAAGACTCGTCGGACAAACTCTTACTAGGTTTATTTTAATACCGTGTTTCTTTAAAGACTTAGATGCAATAAACACTTAGTACTAAGCAAGGGAACTCTATTTTTTTTAAATAAATAAATAAATTTATTAAAAATCAAAGGCCCTTTGTAGGAATGTATCTGGCCCCAGCACTGTTCTTTTCAGAGTGTAAGGTATTTAATACCTCATATCTTGTATCTCGGCTTTGGGCCTCTATGTTCATGCTTGCCTGTGTGCTCCAATCTAGGGTGACTCACTTGTAACCACATTGCATAATTCAGGCTGTTTGTGGGCTGGATGCTGTCTTAATACATTCCTTCCATACACTACTGTGAGGGAGAGTGAGGGCAGTATGGGCTCTCAGCAGGTGGAGTCTACTGTGCAGTGCCCCCTAAGGAAATGGAAACAAGATCATCTGCTGAGGAATAAGCCTTAAGAACTTGACACATACTGGAGCAGAGGTACAAAAAGTTACTTGAAAGAAACCAAATGTCATGCAGGCAATCAAGACTAGACATTAACCTGACTGATTATACTGACTTGTTTAGAGAATTGAGCCCTGGAAGTGGAGATGGTGAGCCACGGACTCATGAAAAGGGGATTCATAGATACAAATGCAAACAGTGTCCAATTAAGCACGGTCCACAGAAGAAGAGAGCTTAGGAGTAAATTTCAAGTATCCTAGTCTCATTAGCAAAGCCGGTGTTAAAGGGGCCTGGGTGAAGGCAATCGATGGCTTATGGCCTTTGGCATATCTCCACTCCTATTGGGAAGACCACCCTATTGAGAAATGGATACATCATGTTATCTTAACGCAATAGCATGAAAGAGCTGACTTTCCAATGTCTTCCCAATTCCATGTTTACCAATCAATGTTTTGAGGATGACTTGATTTCCTGTGTAGTTAATCTAGAGGTTGAGTCATGTAGACTTTGAGGATTGTGGTCCCTTTTGTATTATAAATAGTAGGCTGGCATTCTGATTTTATGCATCATAAACTTGATTAATGTATTGCACCCCTCAGAGATGGACTTGCTACTAGCAAGCTGATAAAAGAGGTCTGCTGAGCCCATGAGCCAAGCACCAAACCTGTTCTATGGTAAGATTCCTCAACGGTAATAAGTGCTATCCTCTGAGGCTTCTTGGGAGAAGCTACCTACCTTAAGGGAACTCTATTTTAGTTGAACATCTTTGGCCTAAATTAAGACTTTATTTCCTCAACAGAATTCTATGAGAAAGAGAATATTTGTTCCTTTTTCTTTCCTAAAGGTCTCCCTCCTGATAGCCCCTTGGCCCTATTTAATAAACGGGGAAAAAGAAGATGGAATTTTGTTCCTATGCCAGATTATTTCCTGTAAACTCCTCTCATTATCACTCTACCTATACAATGTCAAAGCACCTGAACAGAAAGCCAAAACTGAAATCACCTAGCTATGACTGACCACTTTTCACCTTTTGCCTAGATGTTTTGAGGCCTTGAAAATACCAGACCCAACCTGAATTCATCTAAAGAGATTAAAACATAACTGTTCTTATTGGGCCCACTAAGCTGCCTTGGTTTTCTCAGTGTGACTGAGAACAGATCAAGGAACTAATATGAAAGTATTCAGGAATTTGGGATGTGCTCTTTGTGTTACATCATCATCATTATCTGTCAGTTCCACCTCTATCCACCTCTATCGTTTGCCAGCTAGCCTTAAATTGCTGATATTTATTCTCTTGAAAAAGAAAGTTAATATTTTTCTGATGATTAAAAGTATGTACAATAATTGTAAAACAAAAGTGAAAATATAACATAAAAAAGGAAAAAAAAATCAGCTCTGATTCCACAACCCCAGAGATAATCAGTTATAAATTAGTACATTTCCTTTCTATCCTTAAATGCGTATACTAGAGTCTAACATTGGTGATCCATTGACATTGTAATTTAAATTTCCTTGTCTGCCGGTGTTTCATGTTATTTTAAAGTCTTGATCTTTCCCCAACTCACAACCATCCTGATGAGCAAGAAGCTCTATTGAGTTTCATCAAAGTCCTCGGAGCTTAAGTCCAGCCTGAGCCTAGACAGTATCTTCCCTTGGACACATCTGGATGCTGATGGACAACCCATCAGAAGTCAGAGGAAAACTCTTCCCAAGATGTCAGACACAGAGACGTGGTCCAATAGTAGAGCCTCAGCCTTTGGAGGGAAGACGCTGACTTCAGCATGGTGTCTGTGGCTCAGGTTTGCCTTCTAGATCATTTCTTGTTGATTTGTGCTCAGCAAACCAGGAAGCAGATAGGGCTACAGGTCAAAGTAAATAAAAGTACTGTTCACCAATATTTCTATAAAACATTGGGTTAAAAGTAGCTCTGCTTTGGGAGCCATGTGAAAAACCTAAGAGAAAAGGAGGCAAGATTCACTTCTCTACAGAATCCAGCACAGCTTTGGTTCATTGAGGCCCCAGAAAACATTCCTGCACTTTGGCCCCTGGTGACCTCCCAAGCACCCCTAGTGGAGTCACCTTAAATTAATGACAGCTCAGATGGGGGCACTGAAGGCAGTAGCTATTCACTAAAGGCAGTTTTAAAGACAGTGAAAACCCTGTCAATAGTTTCCACCCACAGGGCCAGATTGGGAGAGGTGAAAAAAAAATCACAGTCAATGCATAGTAGTTTATTAATTAGCAAATGTGAGATAAGCCGAGGATGGGTATTAGCAGTGAGGGTAGTGAGTAGGGAAGGCTTTTTAGATAGAGGTCCTGCATTAACAGGTGGAAATAAGAAACATGAACCACACCCACAAAAGGGAAAATTCCTTGGCCCAAGAAAACCCTTTTGTAGAATTTGCTTACCTTATACCACCTACATAAAATTGTATTCCTGAAAAGCCAACAAATATCTTTTTCTGTCTTTAGTAGATAAATTAAATAGTTACAGCATTCTCTACATATTCATTATGTGTATACTTGAAGACTATGAATGGTCTTTAATCCCTATTAAATTAATCCAATTATTTTTGCCTTTTCTGAAGCCAACCCCAAAGCCATTTCTTCTGGAATGAATTTAGACATCCCTAGCTCTGGAGCCTGGCTAAGGATAGGCACTGGATGAGAGTCAGAGTGAGGCCTCCTTCTGTCCCACCCACTAGGGAGTTTATTTGTTTTACCCTGCAAAGCCAGAAAGCAAGAACAGAGCAAAATGCATCTAAAATAAACCCATTTGCCAATTTCTCTTCTCAAAAGACAAATACTACTTGCTTCAACCCTGAGCAAATAAGGAGACAGAAAGACTAATGTCCTTTCAGTCATCTGAGTCATCTGTGAATTAAATGGTTGTGAAATAGTACGGAGAACCCAGAAAATGACAAGCAGCATGAGTTGAACATTTGTACAATGATTATAACCACGGGCTGCAGTTTTATCATCACAGGCAATTTTGGCTGAACTTCTCTGAAAGATAAATAATGCAAATTCACTCTTCATCATCAAAAAAAAAATGTTTGATGCTGAGTCAATCAACCTGCCAGGATATGATGATGATGATGATGATGATGATGATGATGATGATGATGATGATGGGATGATGGGAATTAAAACACACTTACAGAGGATACTCCATGCCAGGTACTCTTCTAAATGCTTTATTTGAGGAACTCATTTAATCCTCACAACAACCCTATTAATTAAGTGCTATTATTAGCCCCTGAAATAAGGCATGGGGAGATTGAAAAACCTGTTGGGGTAATGTAGTAAGTGGAGGAGCCAGATTTCAAACCCAGACATCCCCGACGTTATAATTAGCAACATGCCAACATCTAAATCAAACGTTTAAAAGTTTAATCTGCCACCTTGATATTGTTGATTCTTCAGAATTTTGAAGTTGCTTCAAGTGACTGAATTGTTTTCTTTTCATCTAAGCAACTTAATCATAATGAATAAAGTCATTACATAAAAGGCAAAATATAAAAATTAAATAGATTTTGAAAACTGAATAATCTTTCATTTCTAGATAACTGAAGTTCAATTAAATAACAGTGTGAAACTATGAGATTCAACCATTTGCATTTTGTATAACAGAGCTCAGTATTTATTGGAATGAGATTCATGTTGTAAATAACCCCATTTTCCAGAACAAGGGAAAAATGACATAGGCTTGAATTAACCACAGATCAAGTCTTTGGGACAAAATTCATTTTTTATTTCCTTGTTGAGAATTAAAATCGCGTAGGGTAAAGCATCATTTTTTCCCCTTCCTTCTTGTTTCCCATTAGCACTTGGGGGTCTTTCAGGGAAGAGTCTGGGTTTTTAAGCAGCCACACTTCTCACAAGCACCATACCATCCCGACAGCAGCTCACTGACCCTCCTGATTTCCACCCTTCCTGCACTCAGCTCCTCTGAGACTTACTTTTCTATGGCCAGTTTTCTATGAGCAAAAAAGTAATTGAAATATTCAATCGGTCTTTTACTGTTTCTCAGTAAATTTTACTAAGCAACAATTATCATCAATGATATTATTAAACGTGGATTCAATTTATCCAACAAGCCGAAGTACACCCAGAAGTCAGTCTATTCAGAGGACTTGGCAATAGTAATAGGAATGGCCCCAAAGCACAACCAGCTGTGTACCGTGTCTTTTGTCCTGCTATTCCCCATATCTACATATCCTGAGTTCTCAAAAATGTTGGTTGGATTTAATTAACTTGAAATGTGAACACCAAAGCTAATAAACAAATGAGGTTCTTCATGCTGCCAAACTTGAATCTGGTTACAGGATATGTCCAGTTATGACTGCTATGACTGCTAGTTCCCAAAGACCCCACCTCCTAATACCATCACTTTGTAGATTAGGATTTCAACACGTGAATATGGGAGGGACACAAACATTCAGTCCATAACACATCCCTATTCAGGTTGAAGTCGTGGGTTAAAGCAGAAGATAGTCTTACTGGCTGTTTCCTCAGGACTTCCATACCCTCCTCTCCTCTGTACTCTGCCTCCAGTTTGGTATCTCTGTTAGATTACTATCAGTTGGCCTTTAAAAGCACAGGCTTAAAATTTCCAGTTCAACCCTTTTTCATTAAGATATACCCATGGAGCAGGTTTCTCGAGAAAGTAGCTATTCATTCCTTATGTAAGCAACACAATGAGTGCACATCTTAAAAGAGAATCATAAAGCAGTTAGGAGAAAGGAGCAGTGCATGTGTGTGAATGTGGATTTGACCCATAAACTTAAAGCCCATCATCAGCAAGATGTTTCATCCATCTTAACACTGGAACCACTTTACCCTTTGATGTACTCCAAATTGCTCCTCACCAGTGTTTGATGGAAGTTCATTAGTGTAATATACAACAAAAACTATCATTACATGAACAGAATCTTGGAGCATGCTTCAGTGGAACAATTCCCAGAACTTGCTGTTCTTGAACTTCTTTACTGCTTCCTATCTGTTCCTCCCCCATCTGACACTAAGCCTAAAATGTATAACTGACCCAAATGAGAATGAGTTGAGAGTTGAAAGATACTGACTTTGTTTTCCTTTCCAGCCTTAAATTCAATATTTCTCCTTCTTTCTCTCTCTTTATTTTGACTTTTTTATTGTGGAATATATCATGCATAAAGAAATGTATATAAAGTTTACACACATACCTACAGTTTAAAGAATAATATGACACATCTGTGTGATTTAGCTCTCTTTCTCTCTTAACGGAATTTTTAAAACACTTACTGGACTACTCAGGAAATAAGAATGAAAACGATAAGTTTGAAGGAAGAAAATACACATTAAAGCCTCCTGAAAAATAAGAAAAAATCTTAAGACTGGGGAAAGTTTCCTGTTAAGTTGAAAAAGAATTAAAACAGATCCAGTTGCCTGCTTTGACTTTGTCCACTTCCCTTTTTTATTTTCTTTCTTCTTTTCCTCTCTCCCTCTTTTTTCTCCCTTATCCCCTTCCCCTGAACCTTAAGTGACATGAGACAGTTAAGAGACAAGCCACAAGGCAGAGAGCTCTCCAAAGAACAGTTCTGACAGCAGCAAACATGAGACTTAAGCCAACGATTCCAAGAAAGAGGTGTGAGGACATGTAATCCTCTCCCAACGTTCCAACTACACGTTTTATAGCAGTTGCAGTGGAAGAAAACTGCTCCCTGAGTCAAGACCAGGATCACATACCCAACTCTTCTCCTGTCTCTGTTGAAACTCCAGCCCTGCTTCTGATGAGGAAGTTTTCTAACCCTGAGATGCTCCCCGATATACATCAGCTAACAGAGCCTTTAAACTCTATATGAGTTGCCTGAACCATTTTTTTCCTTTTTTTAAATTAACGGTCACAATGCTTTACCGCATTGTCTTTACTTTTCACCCGAAAGAGTACGCTCAGCTTTCCTTCAAGGACGGACTTGCCCTCTCAGACAAGCAGGATACCCAAGATTTCCTCACCACTCACTAGGCTTTGCCAGTAGAGGGCAGTGGAGTGGTTGGAAGTAGTAACCTGTCATCCCTAAATCTGTTGCCCACCGCGGCTGGCATCATTGGGATTTTCCCAACGTCATCTTTGGAAACTTCCTACCCTGAATCCCTCCTCCACTCACTCCTCCATCAGATTTTTTCTCTCCCATGTCTCCCCGTTCATCCAGAGAGAAAAGCAGCCATCTGCTGACAGGAACACTGTGGGGCAGGGTGAATGATTCATCTCCCCTCTGGGGAGCCAGTGTGGTCCCGCGTGAGCGTTGAGTGACCAGCCATGGTGGCTCACTCCCCCGTGAGAGGAGACGAATCCGAGAAAGGGCGTGGTTTCCTGCATTAGATATCTGCATTCTTCTGAAATGCAGAAGAATAAACCCTCTGAAACCCAGACAGCTGAACTGACCTGCCCAAGGTCACAGAATTAGTGTCAAGGCTGAAATTAGAATCTGATATCTGTCCCAGAGACTTACACTGAGTGTTGATAAGTAATGGTAATAATAATGTTTATTGAGTATTAACCATGTGCCAGGCACTGTTCTAAAAACTTTACATGCATTCACTCCTTTCATCCTTACCAGAAGCTCTTTACTTTGATGTAACCCCACTTGTTTATTTTTGTTGTTGCTGCGCTCTTCCAAAATCTTATGAGTCAGAGATCAGTATTATTTCTATTTTAGGGATGAGGAAACTGAAACTCAGAATAATTAAGGAACAGCTAGTGAGGATTTGATTCTAGGATGTCTTATTTCAGACCTAGAACTTATAAAACCACTGACATTTTCGCTGCTCTGTGGTAAATGAAAGAAGTAAGGATGGCACAGTGCGTTTTTCTTAAAGCTAGATTTATTCTATTTTAAATACTATCCTTTATTATATTCCGTACTTCTTATTTTAGAATATTAAAAATGCCCTTTCTTTTATGAGAAAATAGTGAGATTACATGGTAGTTGTTGGTGTTTTATGAATTTTAATTTTTAATAGAATATATTTTTTTAATAGAATATGTTTATGTATATGAAATTGCAGAGTCTGGAAAGCACTTCCTTGCATTTTTTGCCTCCTGTTAGGAATTCTGGGAGAACTTTAATGCTTTTATGCTTCCTCTGCAGGGTTCTGGCTCCTGAAATGGGGGGATGGGGAGGTGCAGAATGACAAAACTTTATTATGTTCCTTATATCAGTCAGGACTCTTGATTGCAAGTAAATAACTTAAGTAAAAAATTAGTATATATTAATTAATTTAGCTGAAGCATTCGGGGATCAGTGGCTCAAATTATGTCTTAAATTATATCTCTCAGCTCTGCTCTCTACCATATATCGGCTTAATTCTGAGGCTCTGTGGGGGCAAAACGGCTGCCAACGGCTTCAGTCTTTCTCTATGTTCAAGTTCAGAGTGGGAAAAGGTATCTCTCCCTAGTAGTTCCCACATAGGATTGTCTTTTGAATGGCCTGATTTATGTTGATCCCTGAAGGAGTCATCTAGCCAAGGGTACATTGATGCTACCTGACCGGTTCTGAGTTACACATTATACTCCTGAAGCTGGTAGTAGAATCAGCTCCACTGGCAGCACTTCCTCAGACAACAGGAAGAGGATGGTTCTCAAAAGGGAAAATTAGATACTGTCGCCAAAAGAACGGATGCTTGGTGGTCAAGCGGGCAAATGTTCATTATTCACCTACCGTACGTCATTCGCTGGGCTGGGTGCTACTCACGGATCACTTCATTTAACTCTCATAACAATTCTGTCAGGCAAATAATAACTTACCAATGAAGACACTGAGGCTCAGAGAAGCCAAAAAACACACAAAACGTCAAAGACTAGTTGCTGGGAGATCCAGGAATGAAATTATATTCTGACTAACTTCACTTCCCAAGCTCTTGATTTTTATTTTCTAATTTGCCTATCCTACCCATCCCTTTACCATTAAAACTGAGGATAAAGTAAGTCACGCTGTGTATTTCAATTATGGCTTGGTCCAGGGGCTCAATGACCACCTTTCCCGGGCCCACTCCTACGGAGGGGTGAAGCGTTAGTGACCTCTGACTACTCCCTTCTCCCACTTCACCAAGGACTAAGAATTCTTTAAATATGTATTTCTGCCGTCCTCACCGCAGTTGAAAAGCCAACAATCAGAAACACTGATTACCTCTCACCACTGGGTTGAAAAGAAAATATAATCTGGAGCAATTTTAGATGGATGTTAATCAAATAAGAGAACAATGTTTCTTCGAAGTTTGATTTAGAATTTTCCAACATGTTAATCATGTGACATCCACACCTCACAAAATAGGTCCTTTAGCCTTAAAAAAGAAGTGCATTGGAAGAGAAGGATTTCATCACTAATATATTCAAGAACAGTTTCTCTATTCACTCTATAACAAACATCATAATCACCCCAGGACAGTTCCAGGAAACTATTCTCTGAAACAGTAAATCTGTCCAATCAAAATTAAGTGTTCAGAGTTGTAAACAGTATTCAACGCTTCATGAAAAATCTAAAACAAGACCACTATTTGCAGCTCCAGATATCATTAGGCATCCAGACTTGGGTCATAAATAAGATTCCTTTAATCAAATACAAAGCCAAGACTGAGATCATTAATCTCCAGATTCACTCAATGTGAAAAACAAGTTGCATTATTTTCCAAGGAAAGTGTTCACATTTGGAAAAAAATAATAGTCCTAAAATAAAAATAATTCGAGATTTTAATATTATTGTAAAAGCAAAGTAGTCATGTTAAATCTCGGCTGTCACCTAATATCAGGCAGGACGGTCCACGGCCGCACGTGGACAAAATTTCATTTGGAGGGTTCCCTGCTCAGCTGTCGGTCCACACGCCATCTCCCTGTGGCTCCAGAAAGCTGACTTGGATCTACTTCTTCCTCCTTCTCACTCCTTCTCTCCACCCCCCAGCTCCTCTAGGCGTCGATAATGATCATGCTTACTGGACATTTTCGTTCCAGTCACACACATCATGAGGCTCCAGGGTAAGTTACTTTCTTGTCTATTCAATTTCCATTTCTTCATGGTTTGAAGAAGGGCATTCCGCTTAAGCCTAAACTATGTTCACCACTGAAGTTCAGATATGTGGGGACACGTCCAGTAAACTAATGGGGGACTTGCCAAAAAATAATTGAGGAAAGAAAGACTAAGCACTTCTGGGGAGAGAGTACATCCCAAGAGAATGAGGCAGCCAAACACAACAACCTTGATCCAGTTTTTTAAAAAGTCTTGGCTCTTCAAAGGGTCATGAGCTTGGGCAGCAGTGGCCATGTCTGCTCTGAGAAGTGATGCCCTAGCAGCAGGGACAAAGGTGCCTGGTGAGAGAGTGGGGTGTGGTACTCAGCGGACTTTCAAGGCACCTCAAGGTACCTCTAAGCAATGGGGCTGGAGCAGTTTACCAGGGGTGGAATAGCAAGAACCCTATGGCAACCAACAAGGAGCTTGATCAGACGCTTGTTTTTCAGTGTACAGGGACTCCCCAAACGCCTGTAGAGGGAGGGGAGAGAGCAGGGGTCTGTGATCCTATATTAGGTACTAGCAAAACAAGGATTATATAAAAAAAGGGGATCGAATGTCCTTCCTTAATACCTTCCAGCTCTGAGTTTGAACAATTTTATAATTCTAACTAGCTAATGGTGGGGAAAAGAAACATGGCCTTCTGCGCCCTGCCCCAAACCTCTGCCTTCAGTCCTCAGCAACAGCAAGTTAAGCCTCCAGAAGACAGGAACAAAAGCAACCATAAGACTGGACACTATAAAACTCTTAGAGGAAAACATAGGAAGAACACTCTTTGACATAAATCACAGCAAGATCTTTTTTGATCCACCTCCTAGAGTAATGGAAATAAAAACAAAAATAAACAAGTGGGACCTAATGAAACTTCAAAGCTTTTGCACAGCAAAGGAGACCATAAACAAGACGAAAAGACAACCCTCAGAATGGGAGAAAATATTTGCAAATGAATCAACAGACAAAGGATTAATCTCCAAAATATATAAACAGCTCATTCAGCTCAATATCAAAGAAACAAACACCCCAATCCAAAAATGGGCAGAAGACCTAAATAGACATTTCTCCAAAGAAGACATACAGACGGCCACGAAGCACATGAAAAGATGCTCAACATCACTAATTATTAGAGAAATGCAAATCAAAACTACAATGAGGTATCACCTCACTCCTGTTAGAATGGGCATCATCAGAAAATCTACAAACAACAAATGCTGGAGAGGGTGTGGAGAAAAGGGAACCCTCTTGCACTGTTGGTGGGAATGTAAATTGATACAGCCACTATGGAGAACAATATGGAGGTTCCTTAAAAAACTAAAAATAGAATTACCGTATGACCCAGCAATCCCACTACTGGGCATATACCCAGAGAAAACCGTAATTCAAAAAGACACATGCACCCGAATGTTCATTGCAGCACTATTTACAATAGCCAGGTCATGGAAGCAACCTAAATGCCTATCAACAGACGAATGGATAAAGAAGAGTGGTACATATATACAATGGAATATTACTCAGCCATAAAAAGGAACGAAATTGAGTCATTTGTTGAGACGTGGATGGATCTAGAGACTGTCATACAGAGTGAAGTAAGTCAGAAAGAGAAAAACAAATATCATATATTAATGCATGTATGTGGAACCTAGAAAAATGGTACAGATGAGCCAGTTTGCAGGGCAGAAGTTGAGACACAGATGTAGAGAATGGACATATGGACACCAAGGGGGGAAAACTGTGGTGAGGTGGGGATGGTGGTGTGCTGAATTGGGCGATTGGGATTGACATGTATACACTGATGTGTATAAAAATGATGCCTAATAAGAACCTGCAGTATAAAAAAACAAACAAAACAACTAATACTAAACTTTCATTGGGTTATTTGTATGGAAATATGTTAATATAAATGTTTCAGACATTACATGAAATTTCTAAAAATCTTATATTTGTATTTGTATGGAAATATGTATGGAAATATGTTAATATAAATGTTTCAGACATTACATGAAATTTCTAAAAATCTTAAAAAAAAAAAAAAAAAAGCAACCACTGCTGAATAGGATACCCCTCCCTCCTCCTTGGGAGGGTCAGTGTGTGACTCCAGCTCAGCCTGCCTTCCTGCGCATGCTCCTCCCTCTTATAAAGGGGCCTCTTCCCCAGACTGGCTCCTCCTCCGCTACCCCTCATCTCCCTGCCCTGGGCATCCCAGAGCATAGCGTTCCAAGAAAAGGCTATGGTCATCTTTTGTGACTCCAAACCTCACTCCAGCTACTTTCACTGAAAAATAGATATAGGAAACTGCTGATCTCCCTTTGTCCTGGTGCCTGGAAATCCCAGACTCAGGTTCAATATTACTAAGAACATTCCAACATTTCAAATGTAGACAGTCTATGAAGGAGTTTCAACTCAATGGTTAGTAACACGAAATTGTTATTTTTTTCAAATCTTTCTCTCAACCACGTTTTTTCCAATAACCCTGTCCTACTTTCTAGCAATGACCGCTTGGCACCGTCCCTAACTTAGCAGTCCCTTCCGATTATTAACACTACTTATATTAAAAATTCTAATACCTTAGCTAATTTAAAATTGTTCATCTCCCCTTCTTCAAAATAGCTAGATCCATAGGTCCTGGGTTCTTGGCATAAAGGATAAACACGGTTTGACTCTGAAATAACTTCTCTCCTCTTCTCCTTTCAAGATCTGGCTCTTCTAGCCCCTTAGGGGCAGGGAGGAGAAATAAGTGAAGGCAGTGGTGATCATGTCCATGAGGGCAGATGTCCTGGCCTCCCGGTCTCTGCCTAAACACATGGTCTTCTTGGGGCAATGCTAATTTCACCTTGCCCCTCCCCAAGCCCGGAGGAGCCCCCCAGAAAAGAGGCCTCCCCGTCTCTCACCTGCTCCATCTACAGCACATGCCTCCAGCCCTTTCTTGGGTTGGGTGGCCCCTCGCTTGACCCAGCAGCCATTGGGCATCCCTGTGCTCCCGCCCTTGCCCTCACCTCTGGGTGGTCCCTTCTGTGCCCTCAGAAGGACGAGGGTGGGTGTGGCCCCATCCTGTTCTCCTCCAGCACCTTCTCCTCACACCCGGGCCGCTCCGTACCCAGTTGGGCACAGCTCTTCCGACAAGCCTCCTGCTCAGGAATCTCCAGACTAGTAGCGGCCGGGTCCCCAGGCCTCACACACAGACAGAGGCGTGTGTCAGACTCACCTAAAACTTTCCCGCCCTGCTCTGTACCATGCCCAGGTCAGCACAGAATGAGCCTGCAACTTCTGGAGCCCAGCACCCCTCCATCAGGGAGAAGATACGATGCCCTCAAACCCTACGACTGATGCCCCTTGAAAGCCCTTCCCTTGGCTTCTTGGAGAAGAAAGAAACTCCCATGGGGAAGGAGGCTGGAAACCTCTTACCTGGGCCCTAGTGACACCATCCAGACAGGGATGGGACAGAGGATTATGGTCTTGAGGCAGATTTAACCATCTCTTAGTAAACAAACCCAAAGGGCCCCAAAGGTGGTGACCCTTTGATAACTATCTTCAGGGTATAGGGTACTTAGCTGTTTTGTCCTCAGTTTTATACTTTTGCTGTAATTTCAGCGCAAAAAGACAAAATCATTCTCTGGCGTGGTGCCAGTCCTCTCTACACCATCAAATAGCCACATCCCAACCCTCCACCTATAAGGACCTTCCCACTTAGGGATAAACCTCATCCATAGTCACTTGGCACAAATACAGTGAGACCTCCAGCTGTTTAGGAATATAACGATACTTTTATACAATAACCTAACACCTAGAGACAATAAGAATAACATGGAAACAAACCACAACATGACTTACGATACCACCCCTTATCCTTTTTTTTTTTTTTATAAATTTATTTATTTTTTATCTTTGGCTGCGTTGGGTCTTCGTTGCTGAACGCGGGATTTCTTTTTAGTTGCAGCGAGTGGGGGCTACTCTTCATTGCGGTGCGCAGGCCTCTCATTAAGGTGGCTTCTCTTGTTGTGGAGCACGGGCTCTAGGTGCACGGCCTCAGCAGTTGTGACTCGTGGGTTCTAGAGCTCAGGCTCAGCAGTTGTGGCACACGGGCCCAGTTGCTCCGCAACATGTGGTATCCTCCCGGGCCAGGGCTCGAACCCGTATCCCTTGCGTTGGCAGGCGGATTCTTAACCACTGAGCCGCCAGGGAAGCCCAATATTCTTATGACTTTATTTCACAGATTGAAAAATTGAGACCCATAAACTCCCAAATTGCATAGAACAGTCAAAATCATCACTTGAGACCTCCAGTAACTTCAAACTACTCCACAGCTCAGTGAAGAACAACGCTTTTGTATCCCCAAATGAAAGTCCTAAAATACCTTCCCAATGACATTTCTTGCTAATTTTACCTAAAGGTTATTGGAGGAATTCTGATCTTCAGAATCTACAAACCAGAATGAAATTTCATGTAATTTTATTTAAGCCTGATACATTTTGGACGTGAGTCTAACTGTCCATTTGTAAAGTTGAAGTTCATCACACAGGATATATCATTCTTCCCTGGAATGTTCTTTCATTTTAAATATATCATTTTAAGGAGTATTATAGTCTGGCATAATCTGACACATAGAAAAGTGTGTGAGTGCTTAAAATATTCCAGGCACCAAGTCGGTTTCAAACACAAAATAGGCTTCTTGTTTATCTAAAAATAAACATAAAAGATCAGAAGACTTTGCCTGTAGCAAATAATTTTCTTAGCTTTTCTGACACACTGTAGCTATTCTGTTGACAATCTGCACTTAGAACATGATTCATTTGCCCATGGCGGTAGTGTGAGAGCCCATTTGTGTTTTTCTTAGCGACCTCCTATGGAGATGGAAAAATGTAGCATCCAAATTAGAGTATAAGCCCACCCCCCCCTCGAAGAATGCTTTTAGAAGCCTAGATTTTTTTTTTCTTCAAGTTGTGTGTTAATGAGGGCAGTTATCAGTAAGATTCCCGGGCCCATACCAGAGTGATCCAATACCAGGTCTCTCCCTAAATTGCAGTGCACAGTGGCCAACAAATATGTCATCATCTTGTTTTGCTGCTGTTGTTGTTATTGTTGTGGTTTGTCCTACAGCACCGGCAAAGCTTGGCTCACAGCAGCCTTTCCAGGAAGCCATGTTCTCAGTCTAGGTAGCACATTAGAGTCACCTGAGACCTTTTACAATCCTGATGCCCAGACCACGTACTTCAGAATCTCTGGGAGGTGCATCCAAGCGTGGGTAGTCTTTAAAGGCCCCAGATGATTTCAATGTGCACCATAGATAGGGATCCATGGCTGTAAGATAACTATGCTGAATATGTGCAGAGAAATGTGAGGCAAAAGCAAAATATGTTGACTACTAAATGAGAACAAAGCGGTAATCAAATAAAATTTGCAAAGAAGTCTAGTTTCCACTTCCTATGCTTAAAAGTATCAATAGTAGCACTGAGTTTACTTGAAGGTGAGGTTCAAGAAAGTGAATATACAGAAGTAAGTTTGCAAAGGTAGATTGGGGCCCTAGAATGAAGGACAGTGAATGCAGGAATAGAACAATGGGCTCCATGCCAGTCACTAGGGAATCACTGAAAGTTTGGGTGCAGAGATGTGACATGATTAAGGGGTATTTAGGAACACCAGTCTGCCAACAATAGTAGGATGGATCAGAGAGGGAGAAAATAGAGTCAGGGAGACCAATGAAGAGGCGATTAGGGTAGTCCAGAATTGAGGTGGCCAGAGCCTGAGTACCAAGCGCGGCAGCCCCGGAAATGGAAAATAACTGTAACCACTGAAGAAATGATGGTGGAGGACTGAAGGTTGAGGCTTCAAGCCAGGTCAGAGACAAACAGGATGCCAGGAAGAGAAAGAGTTTGAAAATAAGAGAAAACAATTTTCACCTTTTATTTGCGGTTACCGTGAAACACCTAGAGAAAAGGTTTACTGGGCAGCCAGAAATCTGAGCGTGGGCCTCAGCAGACAAGGCAAGATGAATCAAAACCAGATCTTTCCTGTTCTCAAAACAGGAAAGGTCATTAGAGAGGTCATTAGTCACCAGACTCAAGTCTTGAAGGCAAGAGGTATATCTTAATTATCTTTTTGACTGCCAGGATCTGGCAAAGTTCCTGGAACATAATAGATGTTCAATAAATGTTCGTTAAGCTGAAATGAACAGTCTGAAGTGATTAACAGGGAACAGTTGGAGACCCTGAAAATAATTTTTGCCAAAGTCATAGTTTGGGCTAACATCTGCCCTCTGTTGCCTCTGATGGTGTGAAGACCAGTAGAAGTGTGTGAACAGACAGGAACATCCTGCCTCAGAGGCCCAGTGGGAGCCACAGGCCCACAGGTGAGAGCTGAGGCCCATGGTGGCAGGGAGGAGTGAGGAAGGAGCAGTTGGGATCCAATAACTGACATCTCTCAGGGCTTGATTCCTAAAGTCACTAAAGGGGAATCTCTACGCAGAGAACGAATTAGAATAAACTGAGTAGAAGATTTATATTTTGAATAGAACTCCAAATGTGTCCAACTTAGAAAAACCATGGATACATAGAGAAAAAGCTAAATAGTTGACATCTCTAGGACAAATGGCTCCTAATTTAACATCATTCATTGTTCAGAAATGGAAGAAGTATTACTTTACACCACAGTGCCACTGTTATTCAAATATGCAGGGATACTGGTATAATTAATAAGAAGTGCAACTTTATGTTAAAAATCATCCTCATACTAAAATATTTAGGAACTAATGTTTATGACTTTTGACAACATCCAGCCATTATTTTTTCTAAAATTTTTAACTTAATTGTGAATAATTTCAAAAGCTCTATAAAATCCTCTTTAAATTGTCAAGATTAAATTAATATTAAATTTAAATGTATTAATTTGTTAAATATTAATCACATTATATTATTACTGTATTAAATTTATATGTAGATTAAATAATTAAATATTTTATCTTTGTTTTAAAATATCTTTCTGTCTTCATTAAAGGGTATGATTTTTGTTACCTACTCTTTTCTGTCCTCTCCTTTCCTGGAGATTGATATGCAATATTTTTATGTTTGTAATTAATAGTTTTATATGTGTGTATTCAAAACCACCATATAGTTTTCTGTGGGGTTTCTAATAAATGATCTTATACTGTATAGATCCAACTTGCTTTTTGAACTCATTTTTATTCATATTTATCCATTCATTTTAACTGTTATATAGTCTTCCATTGTTTGAATAACTAGAGTTTACCAGCCCTTTCCTTTATTTAGGGTTATTTAGATTGTTTTCTTCTCATTTTTCTTTCTATTTTAAACAGTGTTGTAGTGAAGCTCCTTGCACGTCATCTTATATATATGTGAAAATCTCTCTAAGCTGACTTGCTAGATTTGAGATTATGCACATTTTATAGAATATTAAAATCAGAAGCTTCGCCTGAGATCCTAAGATGATAGATATCAGTTATCAAAGTGAGATGCCAGACCAAGACAAAACATACCATGGCTTCACTACTCTTACACCCTCCATCTGTACTGAATGTAAAAAAGGGCCAGCTTGTTGCAGATGAAGGAGAATTTGTGATGAGAATGTCTTGGAGAGAATGGCGCTATATGTCCTAGCCTGCCCTGTGAACACCCACCAAGGAGAGAGTCGGGTGTGGAACTACTTGCTTCTCACCTCAATCCAATGAGTAGAACCTGAAAGGCATAATCTGTGACTCATGCAGTATACAGGCCAGCTTCTATCCAGATCATATGAAGGGCTAAAAAGAGCTTGTTGATAAGGGGCAAGTGAAAGAACAGGAGGCTGCATTAGCCCAGCCTACAGCAGCCTCTTCTAACCACAGCCTCTGCTGAAGGCCCAGCGCTCAGCAAGAGAAACTAAAGTGGCCTATTATAAACCATCATTCCTTGAGGAGGTCAGGCAGCCACCTGGTGGTGGGTCAGTTTTACAACATCTCTTCTGACTCCCAGGGGCAGCAATTTCTTTACTTCGCGTTATGTGTTTGCCCTTCTTGACCACAGTGCCTCTGCCAGCGCCATGCTCCCTACCAATATGGAACCCCACAGAACCTCACCTCAGAATAAGGAACTCATTTTATAGCAATAGTGGTCACACTATTGGCTTGTGGCCTGAGGCTTGTGGCCACAGGATTCTTTGGTCTTACAATGTACCCATCAACCAGAAGCTGCCAGTCTGGTGGAATGGTGGGACAGCTTGTCGAAGGCCGGCTAAGCTGCCAACTGGGGTTCAACACATGTGAAGTTAGGGAGCATGGATGTAGCATATGCATTGAATTAACAAATTATATTCTCTAGTTTCCAATGGCTGGAAGTGAACCAACAGCCAATGTATTTTAGTCTCTGATCACAAGAAAACCAGTGCACTCCAGTAACCAAGGAGTGAAATTAAAAGCAGCCCCTCTCATAATCATACCCAATGGCCCATTTGTGGAGTTCATACTCCAAATTTGGACTCTGAACGGTTAGAGGTACTGGCTTTCTTGGAGGAGGGGACATCAGTAAGACTTACACTAAACTGAAGGATGCAGTACCGCTGAGCCAGCAGGCAAAGAAATAATTGTAAGCTTGGGGGCTTACTGGTACCCTTGAAGAAGTAGGATTGCTACTCCACAATGGGAGCAGGAATGAGCATGTCTGAACACTGGGGTATCTCATAGTACTACCAAGCCTAGTATTAACTGTCAATGAGCAGTTACAGCAAATGTGTCTCACTGTGAGATTCCCAGAAACAAACCCTGGAAAGGATTTGAGTATGAGTAGTTTATTTGGGACTAAGCCCAGAAAACACCATTAGGGAAATGGGAAGCAGGACAGGAAGAGAAAAACCAGTATTATCAACCAATTGACAGCTGCGGGCAATAGGCATGCAGCCCCGCTGGGCAACTCTAAGTCAGTGTGGAACACACAAAGCTACACAGTGGGGAGCGGGCTGTTATCCATCTCCAGGTCCGTCTGTGGTTGCGGACTGATTCCAGGGGATTCTCTTTATGATGCTGCCGGTCTTCTCATGGAGTATGGGCTCCTTCAGTCGTAGAGTTTGCAGGTGTTCTCGGCAAGCAGCCTTCTGTTTGTAAAGGTGACTGCTGAGGGTACATAAGCAGGACACAAAACCATCTGCTATACACCACCACCCAGCAAGGGCAGAACAGCAAAAAGTTCGGGGGAAGGTCTGGGCCACTACACCAGGCAAGCGATCCAACCCAGCTTAATTGCTGACCAAGCAGAAAGGAATCCAAGATGGTGGTGTGAAAGGAGACAGAATATAAAGTACAGCGTCAAGACCAACTACAGGAGCAGGACCGTCAGACACGAAACACTAACCTGTTGCCATATATCCTCCAAGACATCACAACTGGCTACCACTTTGAAAGGACTTATTCTTCTCTTTTCTGAGAAGAAATTAGAATAGCCCAAAAATAACAATGGAGACTCTGTATTACAAAAAAGGAGCCTAAAATTAGGGGAGAGCGTGATTAGATCTGAGAGGCCACAAGGAAGACACTGCATCTGACCCTAATCATTCACAGCATCTCAGATTCCCTTGCCTCCTGGACCATGCTGCCACACCCGGGGGTTGACACGAACTTGTCCTGTGTGTACCCGGACCTCCCCTTCATCACTGTCATGCGACCCAGAACAGCAGTCACACAGGTAGTTTCTGCTTCTCCCACCACTTCTGGCCCCAAATGAAACACCCCATGTAGAGCATGCATCTGGCATCCTGAACCGTGCTGAGCGGGCAGATGACTCAACCCGGAAGTGTGCTGGAGTGGCTTTCCCAGAGGAGAACTTTGACAATTAGGAGGCAGGAGACAGAAGGCACCAGGTGGGTAAATCTTTGTTCCTCCTTCCTCCCCTCAACCCACCTTCTCTGCTCTGAGGCATTTTCTCTGCACAACCTCATTTCTGAGCACCTGCTCCACAGACTTCTTCACTGAGGATGGCCAGGGCAGGAGGACCTCATGACATCACCTCCCATCTCCTCTGCCTCGGTTCCCTCTCCTTCATTCTAGCTGCCCTGGATTTGCACTTCCCAAATAAAGCCTCAGCACTTTAAATCCTTGCTCCAGGATCAGTAGTTTAGAAAACCTGGCTAACTGCGTAACACTTAACCAGGGTCACTCTAAACTCAACACACCTGTGGGCGGGGAGGGGGTGGTGGTGTTTCAGATACCACAGATTCAGATTACACAGGTAATGTGAACTCCAGCACCATCCCCATGGAATGCACACTTATGATTGAGAATTCTCAGAAGATTTTTAAAATTACCATGCCACGCTATGCTTTGCCAAGACTGATGAGACAGGTAAGTCTCGTTCTGCAGGGAACATGTCTTTCACCCTCAGCAGGTTCAAGTTGTTAACCAGAGGTCTCTCCTTTCTCGGGCACTGAGCTATCTTTATTTTCTTTCCTGCTCCTGACCAAATAAAGCTCAGGCTCCAGATACAGTGCGATCTGGGGAAAACTAGAGGTCCAGAGCTCACTCACTCCTGGGGAATCATGCCTTTCTGCATCTCTGGTCTCTGAGTGTTTTTCTCTTTTGCTTCATGCTTTTAAGAAGTTGTTTCTTTTTGTTTAGAATTCGGCATTTTAAGTACCCAGTCCTGGAAGGGTTTTCTTGAGACATCTAGGCCACAATGTTGCCAGAAAATAAATTTTTTTTGGAGAACATTCTTTTTTTGAAACTATCTTGAACGTACAGAAAAGTTGCAAGTACAATATGATTTTTCCAGAAACATTTAAGATAAGTTGCCAGCATGAGCCTGTCATTCACTAATCCCCAAATACTTTAGTATGTGTTTCCTGCAAAACATATATATATATATTACAATAATAGTAATTCTCCTGAAACGTCATTTAACCACCAAAATGAAGAAATTAACACCAATATCTTAATCCCCAGACCCTGCTCAAATTTTGCCATTTGTCCTAATAATGTCCTGCTCAGTAAAAGGATCCAATTCAGAATCAAGTTCTCCATGTATTTGTCGTGTCTCTTTACTCTCTTTTAATATGGAACAGTTCTTCCTTCTTGCCCTGACTTACACAACCTTGACACCTCGATGAAAAAGGCTAGTAATTCTGTCAAAGTCCCCTGAATTGCGGTTTGTCTGATGATTCTGCATCTTTGGCAGAAACATCTTGGAAGTGAGGCTGTTTTATTATTATTGCATTTTTTTCAGTTGGCACATGATTTTGATTTGTCTCAGTACTGATGACATTCACTTGATTGAGCTTGTGTCTACCAGCCCACTCTATTGGAAAGTACCTCTTTTTTGTTTTATAAGTAATCAGTATTTTGTGGGGATTTTGAAATTATGTAAATTTTCCATTGCTCATCAAAATTTCACTGTACTCATTTGGTAACCTCTATTGGTTTACACACGTTGTGTTATAAACTGTTACCATAGCTATTTGATGTGACAGTGACTTTCAGTGTGATGCTCCAGGTGTCCCTTATTTCGATCCCAGGCCATCCCACTGGAGTGAGCTTAGAAATATATGTATGCATGTAATACATACATACATTTAAATCTGTGTTTGTTCCTACATCTACCTATACTGAGAACCTCGACTCCACACAGATGCCTCCAATTCCAGTCCAACAACTACAGGATTGTAGTTTTGTCCCTTTCTACTTAGTAATTCTCTCCCTCTCTCTGATAGTGGGGTATCTGGCTCCCAATTATTTTAATATATTTATTTATTTGAACAACACCCCATATGTAACTAATCTCCACTCCCATGTGGACACCCTTGTCACCCTACTCAACTTCACCACCTCCCACACAGGGAGACTTCCTTCTTCCCTGTCCTGGGCTCTGACACACTGGGCCAGGTAGCCCCTGTGCAGATGCCTTTCTCAGGCTGCTGCAGGGACACCCCCCTCACCCCACTCAAGCTTCCACACCGTGTACCAGGCCACCCGTGGTGTAGATGCTCACCTTACATGCTGTCTTATGCTGACAGAGCTTGGGCTCTGTCACCCAACTCTGGGCCACTGGGACTAGTACCTGCCTGCTCCAGTGTGGATGCCTGTCTTGCTCTGATAGCTTTAAAACTCGATTGTTCAGGAAGAAAAGGGGAAGGAGAAGAGGTACCAGAGATTTTTAATGTGCAACAAAGAGTAAAGTTAGCCAATAATCCTATCTTGTCCCTAATCAATTCAAGGACTCTAGAAAGTTTAACTTCTGTCCTCACTATACTCCCCACCTCAGCTTCTTACATGTTATTGTTGTCAAAGTTTTTTTCTCCTTTTTTATATCTCCAAATTTGATAGTCACCTTAATTATTATTTTGTTTAGTCAATGCTTGTTTATGTTAATCGATATTCTACTTAATTGTCCCCCATTGCTTCATATAGTCCACTCCCTCTATCTGGATTCAGTTTTCTTTTTTGCCAAAGTCTATCCTTCATTGGCTATCCTTCAATGATCCTATCAGACCATTGGTCTGCAAGAGGTGAACTTTGTCAGATGTTGTTTTTTCACTCTTACTCTCTAATGACAGTTTAATTGCATAGAGCAGTGTAGGGTGACCAAGTGTCCTGGCTTGCCTTAGGCTGGGGGATTTCCCAAAACAGGAATTCAGTGCTAAAACCAGGACAGTCCTGGACAAACTGGAATGATTGGTCACTCTACTTCTATATTCTATTTTTTTTTCCCTTGGCAGTATTAAAACTATTATTCTATTGTCTTCTGATGTCTAATCAGTACTTCTGAGAAAACTTCTGTGTGATAAATTTTATTTCTTTGAGAATAACTTATTTCTCTCTGGCTGCTTCTGTGATTTCCTCTTTCCTTTGATAGTCTACCAGAGTATTGTTAAATAGCTTTATTTCTTACTCATCCTATTCAGGATTAGTTACACTTACTGAATATGAATATTCATATCTTTCATCAATTCTAAAATATATTTAGCCTTTATCTCTTCAAATATTTCTATTTCTTCTTTTCTGTTTATTCTTTCCTCTGGAACTCCTGTTAGATACATTCTGTGTTCTCATTATATACATTGTGCTTCTTAACCTCTCTTTCAGATTTTTCCATCTCTGTAATTCTCAGTGCTATATTCTGAATAATTTCTTCAGCTCTGCCTTCTGGGTAAGTAGTTATCATTTCAGGAGTGTCTAATCTGATGTTTAACCCATTCACTGAGTTTTTAATTTCACTGGCTAAAATTTCATTTCTAGAAATTCTACTTGGTTCTTTTTCAAATGTTTTTATAATTTTTCCAGAGTGTTATGCTACTTACTTATATAGACTTTTTTTCTTTTATCTCTTTAAACCCTTACAAACATTTATTTTGTGTTTTCATTCAGATTATTCCATTGAGTTCAAGGACTTTACCTCCCTGTGTATTTTGTTGACTTACTCTCTCCCTTTCTCTGTCTCCCTCTCTCTCATGATGGATTATTTTCTCACATGAATTAATATTTTGATTATGAGATAATAATTAGAGTGATTTGACTTTTCTACGAAAAACCTGCAGGCCCAGTTATGGGAGTATATTTTCAAAGTGTCTTTATCCTTGCTACAGCCAGTTGCCCCAGGATATCAATACATAGTGATTAACTCTAATTATTTTTCAGTTTAGGGATTTGGGGGACACCTAAATGGTTTTTAGGAAGCACACTTGTGAGATACAGGCCTGAGTTATAAGTTCTTCTTGGGAGATTTTTTTTTTTTAAATTAATTAATTAATTAATTTATGGCTGTGTTGGGTCTTTGTTTCTGTGCGAGTGCTTTCTCCAGTTGTGGCAAGCGGGGGCCACTCTTCATCGCGGTGCTCGGGCCTCTCACTATCGCGGCCTCTCTTGTTGCGGAGCACAGGCTCCAGACGCGCAGGCTCAGTAATTGTAGCTCACGGGCCCAGTTGCTCCGCGGCATATGGTATCTTCCCAGACCAGGGCTCGAACCCGTGTCCCCTGCATTGGCAGGCAGATTCTCAACCACTGCGCCACCAGGGAAGCCCCTTGGGAGAATTTTTTTTATCCAGAGCTCAGACCAAGAGAGAGAATATCCTCTTTATCTACCTACAATGGTGGACTGTTTTCTAGACACTGTTTACATCGAGGGTACAGTTTTTGAGGATTTTTCCTTTATGCAAGGGTTGCATTTACAAAACATCTTTTCACTTTGGCTTAAGGTCACCAAGACAGAAATTCTCACCCCAACCTATACCCATATCAGGACAGATACATCAATATCCATAACACTCCGGTTTCATTTCTTTCTTTATTTCTGACATGTGGTATTTTCTTTCTTGTGACCAGAACTATGTATTCAAAATTGTTTTATCTAGTATTTCTACGTATTTGTAGTGGGAGATTTTGGACACTGCCTTAGTCCACCTCTTGCCAAAACTGCAATTCCCCAACGTAGCCCACACCTCTTATGTACCACTTAACATCATCTCCACGGCACCTGCCTCTTCTGGCCTCTGCTGTACTTATAACTCTGCTTGGATTCTGACCAACTTCATTAGGCACAACTTGGCAGATTTTCTAAAAGTTCCCATTTTCTTCTAAACAAGGAAAAGAGACTGAGAAGTTGCTCTTCGATAATGACAATAGTATAAATAACAATCTCTAGAGTTTTTCACTCATTTCCATGTTCTTCCACATGTGCATCTCATTCAGTGTCCATAACAACACTGGTGCCAGCTCAGATCAGAGCTCTCAACACCAATGCTGATTACACATTCTTGCCACACAGCTTGAACACCACCCCACTTTCCTGTTTGGATACCAGACTTTCTCGTTGTTTCCAGCTTTAGTCTGCACCCCAGCGTCTAACTTGATCCTCTTCTAAGTAATTATACCATTCTCATTCATTCTACCTGTGGATCTGAAAGGAAAGATGTTTCCTGCCTTTGAAGAAAACTTGACAAAAGCCAGGACTATTTACACTAGTTGTAGAATCAATGGGAATTTTTAAAAAATTTATTCTTGACTAAAACAAATTTAGATCTCTGAAACAGAACCCCCAGGACAACATCAAATAAATTAGGAAAAAATTTTACTCACTATTAAGGTCTGTCCCAATGCCAGCGTGCAGTAGCTACAATGACCAGAACTTGTGCAGTCAACTACCCCACCCATACACACACACACACACACACACACACACACACACACACACAGTGCCAATATTGTCTGACCTGGCTTCATGACTTTCATACTTCTCCACCTCTAAACAGTCACTTTTCTTTCACTCATACTGAGAAACTACAGATCTCAGTTCCCAGCACAGGTGGAGGGTCTGGCTGCAGCATATTTTATTCTGGATGTGTATATATCTTCAGAAATGCTCGTAAACAAAAGTAAAGTTAGAATTTCTGGGAGCATTTTATGAAAAGTGTGTAATCTCTCACATACAGTTGTCTCTTGGTATCCAGAGGGCATTGATTGGTTCCAGGACCTTCTATGGCTACCAAAATCAGCAGACGCTCAAGTCCCTTATATTAAATGGTGTAGTATTTGCATATAACCTACTCACAACCTCCCAAATATTTTAAATCATCTCTAGATAACTTATAATGTAAATGCTATGTAAATAGTTGTAAATACAATGTAAATGCTATATAAACAGTTTTCTGCACACAGCGAATTCAAGTTTTATTTTTTGAAAGTTCCTGGAATTTTTTTTAATATTTTTGACCTGAGGGTGATTGAATCTGTGGATGCAGAACCTGTGGATAATGAGGGATGACTATATAAATAATTCCGTACATACAAAAGAATTAAATACTATCTCTTATGTTTTACAAAATTTTAAATTTAAATTAAAAAAAAAAGAGCTGGAAGAATAGAAGATCCCAGTCAATGCCTATCAAAAATTAGAATTGGTACTGGGGATTCTGAACATGTAAACCACTCCAGGTCTAGATCAGAGAAGAAGAGTCATTTTTACTCAAAAAGATACTGGGGACTCTGCATGAACCCTGACTTTTGACTTTGACAAAACTAAACCTGGATAAATCCTGACAATGTTGGAGATAACTTAACAGAAAAACAAGCAAATAAACAACACATATGGTATAATAAAATATTTTCTTGCAAGGAAAAGAAAATATTACTCTGAATACGCATAGGGAGAATACACACTGAAAATTATTTTCTGTAGGAAACATAATATATTTTTATTGTGGTAGAATATACATAACAAAATTTATCATTTTAATCATTTTTAAGTGTACAGTTCAGTGGCATTAAGTACATTCACATTGTTATACAGAACATATTTTTTATATTCCTTTACAGTATCTGCTTCCAAAAAAAAGTACAAAGAGATAGCTTCTGAGTTAAAAAAAAAAAAAAAAGTACAGAAAGCCAATAGAAGAGAACAGATTGAAATAAAGACAGAAATAAAAAGGAGATGACTAAAAACTAGGGTACAAGTTTTGATGAAACTGCATTAAAATTCACGTTGAAGGCTGTAAAAAGCAAAACTGATTAAAGAAGAAAACCCATTCAGAGGTGTGGAAGACAAACCTCAGAAAGTCTCCCAGAACAAAAAAGGAAGATGTAAGAAATTTAAACATTGAGAGAGGTGATAACAGAAATGAAAGAAAGAAGGTGACTGGTCTAAGGCAATCAAGGCAGCTCTATCCCCCCCCATCATAGTGATTGGTTCAGAACAGACATGTGACCTATGATTATCCAATCAGAGTCAAACACAGAACTTTGATTCAGCAAATGTGAGAACAGATGCCCTCTCTCCTCCTAGACGTGAATAAGGAAGCCGGTAGCTCTAGAAACTGCTGGCAACATGTCACTTAAATGTGAACATGTTTGCTGAGAATGCAGCTTACAAAGGATTAGGGAAGGGCAGAGCCAAGAGAACTGACAACCTAAAAACAACATGAATCCAGGATATATGTTGCTTGTACACTTTTCTATCTCTGGATTGTTTAGTTTTTGATCTAATAAACACTTTATTAGTTAAGCAAGTTTGAGATGAAGTTTTCTTTATTTAGATTAAAAAATATTTCAATGAATACTATTAGTAAAATTTCTCAATTAGTAAAATTCCTTCAAATCAGAATGCCCAATCTGAAAACTGAAAAAACTAAGAATATTCCTAAGAAAATTAATTTTAAAAAGACCTACACTTAAGTTTAACCTGGTGAAAGTCTTAAATGTCAGTGGAAAAGAAAAAATACTAGACGTTTTCAGACAGAAAGATACAATTAAATATCAAGCTGACCTTAGACTTCTTGGAAATACTAATACTGGTGTACAGTTAAACAATGACTATAAAATGTTATGGGAATTCTTGTCTTGACTGAAGAATTCAAAAATAGGAAAAACCTTATTTAGATGTGAAAAAAAAACAAAAAGACCTTGCAAGCTATACAAAGATTGTGGAAGTATACCAGTAGCCTTCCTAAAAACTTGCTCAAAAACACAATATAAGTAAACAGTTGATGACTCAAGATTATAAATGCAAGAAAGGAAAAACTATAATATAAATAGACTGTCAGTAAGCACAAAAATTAATCAGCTGTTCTTAAAATACTTGAAAAATTCAATTCAAAGTCCAAGTTACCAGTATGTCTCAAAAGATAATTTCCATGGTTAAAACAATAATTGAGCTCTTTTGTCTTTAGCTTATGATGGCATTTAAGGTGAGGGCTTCAGCCATTTTGGTAAGTTATTTGATTTTTCTGGGTCTCTCCCACGTATACATCTTATTAAATTTTTATTTGATTTCTCTTGTTAAAAAAACAATAGGGCTTCCCTGGTGGCGTGGTGGTTAAGAATCTGCCTGCCAATGCAGGGGACATGGGCTCGAGCCCTGGTCTGGGAAGATCCCACATGGCGCGGAGCAACTAAGCCTATGCGCTACAACTACTGAGCCTGTGCTCTAGAGCCCGCAAGCCACAACTACTGAGCCTGTGTGCCACAACTACTGAAGCCTGTGCACCTAGAGCCCGTGCTCCGCAACAAGAGAGGCCACCACAATGAGAAGCCTGTGCACCACAACAAAGAGTAGCCCCTGCTCGCCACAACTGAAAGCCTGTGCGCTGCAACAAGAACCTAACACAGCCAAAAATAAATAAAAATTTTTAAAAAACCAATAATTGATATTTAATAAAAATATGGCTCCTTTATAACAATTTAAATTAACAAGCATTGATAGTGGAGAACAGAGGACTTCCCTGATGGTCCAGAGGCTAGGACTTTTACGTTCCCAATGCAGGGGGCCCAGGCTCGATCCCTGGTCAGGGAACTGGATCCCACATGCCGCAACTAAAGATTCCACATGCTGCAACTAAAAGATCCCACATGCTGCAACTAAAGATCCCTCATGTCACAACTAAAAGATCCCACATGCTGCAACTAAGACACGGTGCAGCCAAATAAATAAATAATTTTTTTTAAAAAAAGAAAGTGGAGAACAGAAAGGGTGGGACTTACAGGTATAGACATACAAAATCCCTCACTGGGCATAAGGAGTCAAAGTTATCATTCTGTTCTTGACTTCTGTAAAGAGAGAAATATAAATTAATTAGATATTTGGTAATATCGAAGTCAATCACTACTACAAATAAAAGGCAAATGTTTAATTTCAAAAGCATAACAGAAGACAAACTACATAGTACATGTAGTCAAAGGCAAAAAACAATGGAAAGCATGAGGAGACACAAAAATAGGAAAAATAAAATAAGCGTCAAGGAAAACCAAACATAAGTAGATGAAAAAAGTATAAAGGTAATTTGCTATTTTATTAAAAGAAATTTTTGTCATTAGAATTTTTTTTTTTTTTTTGGCTGCCTCAGGTCTTAGTTGCAGCATGCGGAATCTTTCATTGTGGTGCACGGGCTTCTCTCTAGTTGCAGCATGTGGGTTTTCTCTCTCTAATTGAGGCACATGGGCTCAGTAGTTGTGGCATGTGGGCTTAGTTGCCCTGCAGCATGTGGGATCTTAGCTCCCCAATCAGGGATTGAACCCGTGTCCCCTGCACTGGAAGGTGGATTCTTTACCACTTGACCACTGGCGAAGTCCCATCATTAGAATATTTTAAAACACAAATCTACGTTAATAAAAATTATAGTGAAACAAAAACAACAAAGAAAGATTAAAAATACAAAAAATAGCAATGATAAATTTTTGAGGTTGAAGAAGACATTTCCTGTTATTTCAGAATTTGTTTAGAGCCACAAGGCTGAGTATATTAGAAACCAAGTATCACCAAATTCTAAAGAAAGCACTAAGTAGCTCTCATACGCCTCCAAGGCTCATAAGACGCCCACGTCACCATGCCCCACCCTGCTGACATAAAGAAAAATGAACAATTCAAAGGAAGCTTGGTTGAATTGGGAGAGGTTTTAGAGTAGGCTTCATTAGGAAAATGTGCTGAGGCTTTTCTCTCCCCTTGTGGAGGAGGGTAGGGAGTACGATCCCCCAGATTCATGAAAACAATCTAGAAAGATTGGGGGTGCCTTTAAGAAGAAGGGACCTGCATCTCAGTCTCCTGTCAAGTACACAACATGCTAAACTATGGAAACTTGTAAACCCTTCCTGGTGTTGCCATCAGAGCAGAGGAGCAACAGGTAAGAAAATTCTTTGAAGTTTGACATGCATCCCAGGGAGACTGGGGCCTTAAAGAACAGAGAGACAAGTGTCTGGTACTCCTCTGAACAATTCTGAAAGCTGGAGCCTGGCTGGAGGAGCATGGAAGGGAAAAGAAGAAAAGAGGCAATAGTGTGGTGGAACAAGGGTGAGAGAGTTTTCTCTGGCCAGGAGGACCCCGGGAAGGCAGGCAGGCTTGAGCTTGGTTGAAGATAGTCCTCCAGGGAGAGTGGCTTTCTAGGGTGAGGAAACCCAACAGGAAGAAGAGTGCTGCTGGGGTAAGAGTCACGGGCAGGGGTCATGAGATGAATTATGCAGTGGGTCTGTGACCGTTAATGTTATGCGTCAACTTGGAGAGGCCACAGTACCCAGATATTTGGCCATACATTATTCTGGATGTTTCTGCGAAGTCTTTTTTAACAAAATTAACATTTAATTTAGTAAACTTTGAGTAAAGCAGATGAGCCTCCATAATGTAGGTGGGCATCATCCAATCAGTTGAAGGCCTTAAGAGAAAAAAGACTGGCCTCCCCCCAGGAAGAAGGAATTCTGCCATCAGACTGCTATGGCACTCGAGCTGCAGCACCAGCTCTCCCCTGGGTCACTAGACTGTTGGTCTACCTTGCAGATTCTGGACTTGCCCTCTCCCACAATCATGTGAGCCAATTCTTTAAAATCAATCAATCAATCCCTCATATTTTTTCCCTCTCTCTCTCCCTCCCTACACACGCGTGCCTGCGCACGCACACACACACACACATCTTATTGATCTGTTTCTCTGGAGAACCCTGACTAATACAGGGTGCTACCACACAGGAAGTATCTAAGGCCAGATGGTGTTACCCAAGAGATTACCATGACGCAAGGTCAGTTTTGTTTTTTTTAATTTTTAAGATTTTTGCTTTCTTCTCTTATTACTTCTCCTATATACACACCCATGGCCCCGACTCCAGAAGAGCTTCAAAAGGAAGGGAAAAGAGGAGAAAATAGTGGGGGAAAAAATAGACCCTGCCTGTCCCATCAGTGTCCTGAGCTTAGGGTTCTTGGGCAGGGGGAGCTGGGGAAAGCTGCAAATGGTTGAAAAATTAGACTTTTGCATTAGATTGAAATTAACATTGTGGTCATATCATCAGAGAGGAAGGAAGAGAAATAGGCAGGGCACATTTAAAGACAGAGACCTGAGAGAAATAAAGTGGTTCTTAATTGTGTACCACACATTTCACAGATTTCAATAAGCCAGTTACTGCTAGATCAGAAAAACAACAAAATGTAGGGGAAGGAAAGAGGAAGAAAACAAGGAAGAAAAGGGGGGAGAGAGAAGGAAGGAACAAAGACATAAGTAAGCAGCCGAAGCACTATAATTACCAAAGTAGGAAGAAGTCAAGGCAAAAAGTCATTAAACTGGACTATGGATCACTACACATTAATTAAAGTATAACCCACAATAACATTAGAACAGACAGGAACCTAATAAATTAAATAGTACAACATAGATATGAGGAAGAAAACGGAGGTAGGGGAAGTCTAATCTTCTAAAACTAATTCTAAAAATATTAGCCTGAAGGGGTCAATAACCACAGGAGAAATTGAAAAAGTTATCAAATAATCATTTTCCATAACAGGTCTAAGTTAAAATATTTTACAGCTACATATCCAAATACTTGAAGGAACAGATAATTCCCAGGCTACCTAATTTTTTCAGGGCAAAGAAAAAGATGAAAAGTGACCCAATTCATTTTGTGAACCTAGCATAACCAACTCTGACCCTAAAACCTGACAAAAATGTTTTAAACAAGAAAGCTATATGTTAGTCTCATTTTTTTAGCATGCTAATTCTAAATTAAAAACTAGCAAATTCAATCCAGTTGAACTTTAAAAGCATAACCCACTATGATCAAGTAAAATGTATCCCAAAAATGCAAAAGTGGTTCAATATTAAGAAATTAAAAATAACAAATCAATAAGCCAGTGATAGATAAACCATACGATCATGATAGCATATGCAGAATAGGCATTTAATAAAATTCCAAGCTTGTCCCTAACAATCTATCTTAACCTGAGAACTAATACATTTAACAATGAAATATTAGAGATATCCCCATTAAAATAAGAAGCAAAGTATATGATACTCCATATCACCACCATTATTTAATATTCTGGAGGCTTTAGCCAGTATAAGACTCAGAACAGGAAATAAGAGAAATAAAAAAGGAATCTTTCTTTGCAAACAAGAAATAATAATATATCTAAAATTTCCAAGAGGATCAATTGAAAATTTATTGGAATATAAACATATAAAAATCTATCACCTTTATGTATGGCAGTAATAACTAGTTAGAAAATATAATCTAAAATTCCCTTTGTATTACAGCACCAAAAACAAAAATTGTAGTACCTCGGAATAAACTTTTAAAAAGTGGGACTTCCCTGAAAAAGAACTAAACTTTACTAAAAGACTTTGTTGTATAAAAATCACATAAAAAAATAAGAAAGAAAATAACACCCCTCAACCAAACACATGATCGTTACAGAGAAAAGGTAAACTCCTGAACACATATTTTTAAAAGTAAAGTAAACCTCATTAGTAATCAAAGAAACGCAGATTAAAGCAAAAACGACACCATTTTTCACCTAGAAAATTAAAGGAGGTCTTTATTTGATTGTCTCTGTTTTTAATGGTACCACCCAATACCGGCAAGAGTGAGGTAAGGTAGATACTTTGGTGTTTTCACATACTGCTGGTGCCATATAATTGCAACAATCTCTCTGAAAAAAAATTTGTCCATGTATATCATTAATATTAGTTATAATATACATTTGCACCTAGTAATTCTCCTTCTAGGAATCCTTAGGGAAATTTTTGGTTATATCAACAAAGATTTGTTCTAAGATGTTCACAGCAACATTATAGCAAATAAAAGGGAGGTGGGGGACTTCCCTGGAGGCCCATAAGACTCCAAGCACTTCCACTGCAGGGGGCTCAGTTTTGATCCCTGGTTGGAGAACTAAGATCCCAAATGCCAAATGGTGCAGCCAAAAGAAAAAAGAAAAGGGAGGTGGGGAAGTAAACTTAAAACGTTAGAAAAACGCTTAAGCACATTATATTTTTACATATAATTTTTAATGGTTATGTAATATTTCAGTTTATATACTATTTATAAATATATGTATATATTTACCATTAAAAATGATGTCTACAAAGAGTTTTTCATTTCTTTGGGAACTGCTTATTATACTGTTAAGCCAAAAAATCAATATATAAAATCATATCAATAACATAAGCCCAACACATTTTAAAAAATGAAAATACAAGGATCAAAAATAAATATGTCCAAATACTGTGAAAAATAGCTGTCTTGGTGCTGAAGTTAAAGGTAGTTCTGCTTTTTGATATTAAAATTTTAAGAACATATAGTATTACTTAAAAAGAAAAATATTATAAGCATTCAGACCCTGGGGTTGGTGGATAGATGGACTTCAGCATGTCCATGACTCAGCTAAGACTGCATATTATTATTTGTGTTACTGAATTTGCCTGGAGAGAGAGTGATAGTTTTCAAAGGGCTTCATCATGCCAGAATTATTAGAACCCACTGATTTAAAACTTTTAGAAAGTGGTTTAGAAGGGTCATTATTACATATTGACCATGTTCCAGATTTGCTCCCACGCATTTATATTAAAGTTTTATATTTTAAATATCATATTTTAAATATCATTATTTTAAAAACTGAGCCAGAAAAATTGTACTTGTCTTTTATTCAAATGGAAAAATTCTCAAGATATTCATGAATATCTTTCTCATTTAAATTGTAACTGCTACTAAAATTGTAATTCCATAAATATTTATTGAGCACCTATATAAGCACAGTCCCATGAAGCTTGAAAAGCTTTTTCAAGTAAGAACTCCAGGTACAGTGAAATAAGGAAGATGGGTGACACCTTCACATGATGATTTGTTTACTTATGTATGCTTATGTGTGTGTGCACATAAGTATTCGGGTATTATTTTTATTCATGCCTTTGTTCAAAAAAAATATTTAAGGAAGCTTACCAGAATAAATATAACATAGAATAAAATGTAAAATAAGTAGGCGAGTCAACTGGGACAAAGGCTAAAATGAGGTAGAAAAGGTAAGACGAAGCCAAGAGCAAGGTCAGTACTCCCAGTTCATGCCAAAGTTTCAAGTTTCCTTGTAGTCTAAACAAAAGGTAAACATGATCTGTTACATGATTCTTGGTGCCCAGAAGATAAAAAGAAACCAGTTACTCAGGAGAAGTCCAACTATTCCAAGTTCTACCACCAAAGGGAAAATTCTCCCACGGGGCCTCATAAAGAGGACACTGTGTAATGTAATGAACAACATCTTCACAGGGTTACGTAATGAACAACATCCTGATGTAAAATACTCAGCAAAATATGTGGATCATACCGGGCATCAGTGGAGAGTCCTTCAGTGACCACCTATTTAAAATCACAACTCCCCATCCCCCTTTTTAGCTTTTTTTGTTCCCATAGCACTTATCATCAACTCAGACTTTATCTTTTTTTAATCTGTCTCTCCCTCCACTAACTTAAATATAAATTCAATGAAGGCAGACATTTTTGTCTATCTCATTCATCTGCATTCCCAGGGTTCAAAAGAATTTCTGACACATAGAAGTTGCTCAGTATATATTTATTGAATGAGTGAATTCATGAATTATCATCATATAATTAATAATGAGTATCATTATTATCAATATATCAGTGTTATTAGCAGGATTCATAGAACTCTTTTGTATTATATTCTTCAAGGTAAACAGAGGATAAAATTAAAACACAATTTTGTGAAAGCAATTCTATGAAAGTCAAAACAATGTGGCATAAGGATGTAGCTTTCAGCAGTCAAGATACGAATTTCAAAACATCTAAAGGAATCGATAAACTGCATATTTTTGGACAATCCTTCTTAAATAAAGATTTTATAATTATGATGAAGCTACAAGTTAGGGTTATATTTCCTGAAAGCAGTTGGAAAACAGCTATTCCATGTTCCCGTGAAGAGCACAGCTATATGGTTTGGTTCAGCTAAGCTGGGTTAGGAATAGAAAAAGTGGTCTAAAAATGAGGTATTCCTGAAAATAAGTTTTAATACCTGCAGAGACAGGCCAAGAAATAAACCCCAGCCAGAGCCAAGTTTTTTCTCAGAAAGAGATTAGGTGTCCATGTTAACATAAAGACAGTTAGATGATATGGGCCCCAAATGTTTATGCTATAGATTAATAGCCCTAAAGATTTTAGCCTAGAAAAAATTTAAAGCAGGATTCCCAAATGTTCATCTGAGCCACACGACATCTTAGTAAGACTCCCATAAAGTGACATCCTTTCAGTATATCTTGATTGCAAAACATAAACTTAAATAAGCAAATAAGTTAACTTGCTAAATAGGGATGTTTTCCACAAGGGATTTAACTATGGAGAGTCATTTACATATCTGAGAACATTAGTTTGATAACCAATGCTCTGTAGCTATTCTTCCTGAAACTATCATATAACAGAATCACTTGTCAATTCAAGTCAGTCCTGGTTGCTGATAATAAAACCACATATTGGGCATCCAGGAGAATATCTTTTTTTTCTCTTGGGGATTGGAGATGGGGAGATCATTCATCTAGCTCAACTTGAACAGGTTCCTTTTTTTTTTAAAGTGAGTGAGAGGAATCATAAAGCCTCCCTGTTTTATTCCTACCAAATATTATTATTTGATTCATAAAAGCCCATGCGCACCAACCTCTCAGTGACAGCTGAGTCTCAGTGATGCACAATGGGAAGTGATGAGTGTCTACAGTGGATGCTGAGGTGCACCCCCAGGTCCCCCTTTAGGATTTATGCCCCCAACTGCCAGGAGTGCTGCCCACATTCCTGCCTCACCTGTCAGCCTCTTTGGGAATCTGCTGAGGCAGTCTGTGCCTGGCCCAAATGCGTAGTGACCCCCATGCACCCCTGGCGTGCTCTCCTGGGCTGTCCATCTCTGTGTGTCCAAATCCAGCCCGCCCATCAGGGTCCTGCTCAAATACCACCCTCTTCCAGAGGCCTTGCCAGATTCTTTCCTTTTCTGAATGTTCTTTCCTTTTCTGAATGACCATGCTCCCTTCCCAGGTAGCGTTGCCAGATAAAATACAGGACACCAGTTAAATTTGAATGTCAGATCAATAGCAAATAATTTTTAGTGTAGTTATGTATCAAATATTGTATGGGATACACTTGTACTAAAAAACTAATCAGTGTTGATCTGACATTCAAATTTAACTGAGCATTGTGTATTTTTATTTGCTAAATCTAGCACCCTTATTCCCAGGCAGCCAGAACCCCATAACTATTCTACACAGAAGGATGAAGGCTCAGCCCCTTACCCAAACTTGGTATAATTCTGAGGAGTCATCCCAGTTTAAGAGCTCCGCCTGGGGTCAACTGAGGTCTTTCATTGAGGCTGTATCTCAGCCCAGCTTCTCCCTCAGCCCAATCCTACTTCTTTGTCTACATCAGTCATTAATCCCAAAGAGCACTCCATACTAGACTTCATGCACACTAATCTCCCTCCTAGAGTCTGCTTCCCTGAAAACTCAACTTGGGACAGGGCCTAAGAATGGATAAAAAGCCTTTTGACTGAATCACAAGGTGAATGACTATGAGAGGTGGGAGGTGGTCTGGAGAGGAAGATTCAGGTCAAGTTATGAAGAGTATACACACTGTAGTTAAATGTTGCAAGACGGACTAGTTCATAAAACACACTTAGTGTTATAATTTAGAAGTTAGTATCTGGAAAATCCCAGTAGTTTGTCACTCCCCGTGGAGAGGCTGAAGAAGAGGAGGTAGAATGGTGAAGAGTTATTTACTTGTCTCTGATCAGTGCTTCCTACACCTTTCCACCAGGACAGGGTAAACCTCCATGGTCTGTGGTGGCATGAAATTCCTTTGAGGTCTTTACTTCAAATACTGGTATAAATCATGACTTTGGTTTCATAATTTATTACTTTGCATTCTAAAAAATGTTTTTCCCAAAATTATTCCATTAATTGACTTCCAGGAAGATGTTCCCCTGTGTCCTGTAGCTTCACACACTTCACAGAATCAGCCACTCACCCCCAAGGGCATTTGTATCCCAGATTGTGTGGCACAGCCTTTACAGGATTTGTTTCTCTTCTTTCCTTCAGGGTTTAATCTAAGGAAAGTCATGTCAGCTTCTTTTTTTTTTTTTCTTTAAACAGCAGACATTTATTTTCTCAGAGCTCTGGAGGCTAGTAGTCCAAGATCAAGGTTTTAGGAGGGTTGGTTTGTGGTGACAGCTCACTTCCGAGCTTGCAGAGGGCCACCTTTTCTCTGTATCCTCACACAGTCTTTCCTCAGTGCACATGCATGTCTGTGTCCGAATCCCCTCTTCTTATAAGGACACCAATCATATTGGTTTAGGGCCCACATGTCAGCTTCTCTTGAGTGCAGGATCTCTTTCTCCCTCTAGCTTTCTCCTGGCTAAAAGTTTCTGCTCATGTGAAGAAAAAACTGTACCATGGCAGGGTATCCTAACTCACCATTGCTTTTCTACTCCAACTCCAGACTTGTTTAATGGGCACACAATGCCTGAGGTTAATGTACGTCTTTTATATAGGTTGCTCTAGCAACACTTGATAACTAGATTCAAAAATTATGTTTAAAGATATCAGATCAGAGGCTGAAACAGCCCATAAAACATATAATTGGGTGGTATTATTACCCTGTAACTTGGGTCAATTTCCCCTCAATGTACTGTCTGCCACTTGCCCACACAGAAGTTTGTGAAGTTTGACATTTCACTACGAAGAAAAGAGCACGATTATGTGGAAACCTGGAGTTTCACTGTACAATCCTAATTCCAAATTACCTATAAAAATCTTCATTTAAAATTCCAGATTCATTACTAACGCTCTCAGGTCCCAAATGTTACCACTTCTCCATCTAAAGAAAAGCTCATTCATCCCTGTCCCGCATTTCCTCTTGTGAAATCAAATCTCTATTGCATCATTTTTCTTTGGCTGCTGTAACAAATTACCACAAATGTAGTGACTTTAAAACAACACACATGGATTACTTTGCAGTTCTGGAGGTCAGGACTGCCACATGGGTCTCACTGGGCTAGAATCAAGGTGTCAGCAGGACTGTGACGTTCCCTTCCGGGGGCTCTAATTGATAACCCATTTCCTTGCCTCTTCCAGATTGAGAGGATGCCCACGTCTCTTGGTTAGTGGCCCATTTCCTCCATAGCATCTCTCTGACTTGTTCCATCATCACATCTCTTTCTGATCACAGCCCAGGAAGGTTCTTTTAAGGACCTGTGTGATTAGATTGCATCCCCCACCCCAGAGAACCCAGAATAATATCTTCATCTCAAGGTCATTAACATAATGACATCCACAAAAATCCTGTTTGCCAAGTATGGTAATATATTCACAGCCTCTGGGAATTGGGGGCAGGGGAGGGAGGAGGAATTTTTCTATATATCACATCTGCCCATAACAAAATATACTTGCTCATTCTCATCCTCATCCTACGGTAAGTCATTAAAACAGACTCAAAAATATTTGGAGATTTTAAAAAATAAATTAAATACAAGTATATCAGATAGGAAAAAATAAAGTTACCGTGAGCCACACCAAGCTTCCCCTTCTCTACAGGATTCCCCATGAAAAGATGTTGGTTAGATGTCCAAGATATAATCTCTCCTTGCAGAAACCCATCCTCCAAATTCTGTATCGGTTAATGCAACTTCTAACAATGCAACAGCTAATTCTGCATCCTAACAGTTCTTCTATGAAGGCTAAGTCTATGTCGAATTAACAAATTATTTTAATACTTGTAGAATTTTCCTGAAGGTGAAAAATAAAGAGTGTTCATGGACTGTGAAATGAGTCCTGTGTTGATCTGAATGGTAGGTAATTGTCTCATATATAGGAAAATTCTTGAGATAATTATAATTTCAAACTCGGAGCTATGGAAGTGACTTATTTCTATACGAAATAAATTTCTGTCATAGTCCTATCAATGCAATATTTATATTCCTCATTAAGTGGAAGTATTAGAGGTACATCCTTCTCCTGCAGCAAAATAGAAGCAAAGAATGCTTACCTCTGATTATTTGCATATTGTTAAGATAATCTTCCACTTGGGATATCATGAGAGTCCTAGAAAAATAAATAGCGTCATATTTACTTTATGGGGGAAAATAATCATCTATCTACTTTTCATGATATAAAAGATATTGTTCTAAGCTCACTTCCAAACTCTTTGCCTTTTTCAAATTTCTTGAGAAATCTATATGCAAATTCTTATGCAGGAGGCAGCTTTTGAAACTAAATACAACCAAGATTTATTGGTTCTCCTTCCTCTGTGAAAACCTATTGTGCCCATCTGATTTTCTAAAAGACCTAAGAAAACAAACCTTTGTGGGCCTTTTAGACATTTTTAATATAAAGTTATGAATAATCACTTCCAATAGACATCAGACACCCTCTCCCCTGAAACTGTCAGTGGCACTGCTACCACCACCATGCCTTCAAGAACTAACTGGAAGCTAATGTAAACAGTGAAAATGAGTCTCAGAGAGGTGCTGATAAAAGAGAAGAAAGGAAAGTCACAGGGAAAAATGAAGAACACGAATAGGTTGCTCTAAAGACAGCAGTGCCTAGGGCAGGGCCTGGCAGGCAGTCCACACTCAGTAGATATTTGTTGAATTGGGGGGGCTCTTTGTTATCTACTGGACAGTTTTTCACTAGAGCCATGAGCAACCTGCCACGCAAAGACAGCGTCCGGGGATGAGAATATCAGTGGGAAAGGGGTTGGCAAATGGGTGGCTGGAGACCTCTGTTCTGGTCACAGCTCTGCAACAACTAGTTGTCTGATTTGGGGAAAGTCACTTAACTGTCTGGATCTCAGATTCCTCAGCTGAAAAGTGAGGGGATTAGATTCTGATCCGTAAGATTCCTTCAAACCCAAATTCTACGATTCCTACAACACAAGAAGGGATGCAGTTGTTATGACACTGTGCCCTGGCCTTGGCCTTGGCCAGGAGTCGGGTTTTGCCTGTCTTCCCTCACACTCTCTGTGGCTATGTCCTCTGACCCTATCCTACTGCTAGCTCCAGCCCTACCTTCCTCTGATCATAAGGTCAGCCAGTGGTGGAACCACCAGCAGAAATAAGATTAGTGACCAGCCTGCACAGGGACCTATAGAAAACCGTTCTCCCCTCAGTTTATATTCTCAAAGGTTTTTGTTTTGTTTTGTTTTATTTTTTGATATTCTCAAAGGTTGTATATTATGGACCCTTGCTTTTTTTTTTTTTTTTTGTCTTTCTTTTGTTTTTGTTTAGTTTTGTTTTCGGCGTGGAAATTACCCTGCCAATAGATACATAAGCTGGGTTTTGGGCATGTTAATAATGAAGTTAAGAGTACCAGGCAGATTTACCTTCTTTCTGTTCCATGAACAGGCCCTGAACTCTAGTTATAGCTACCTATCTCATTGACTGTGAGAAAGAATTTAGGCATGAACCAAAGTCAATCCTGGAAAAACCTTCCCAAGAGCACTCTCCATTGCTGATCCTGAGTTCTACCAGCTGTACACAAAAGGAAAAGCTGTACATATTTCTCTCATCTCTTCTCTTTCACTTAACCCTGGCATCAAAATAGCAGGTTCCTTATAAACAGACTGAAAAAAAATCATATTTCATTTAGAGCAGGGGTCCCCAACTCCCAGGAGGTGAGCGGCGGGCAAGTGAGCAAAGCTTCATCTGCTGCTCCCCATCGCTCCCCATTGCTCGCATTACCACCTGAACCATCCCCCTCCTGCTCCCGTGGAAAAATTGTCTTGCACAAAACCAGTCCCTGGTGCCAAAAAGGTTGGGGAGCACTGATTTATAGGGCCAGATTCAAGAGAAGAAAACGTTTATGTAAGCCACTTCCCAAATATTCAGCTTTTAATAGCAGCTAGAAAACCTCTTTAATGTTGTACCCCAAGGCTCCCTGAGGATCCGAAAACACAAATGAATGTAAATAATGTTCAGGAATTCTTACTACGTTGATCAACCTCCTTTCATTCTGACCTGTCCCTGAGATACGATCAAGTGAGCTCATTAGTAAAATCCCTTTTTAAATAAAGAATGCTTTTAATGCCAACCAGACAAGCAGATGGGTGGCAGCACTCAGACCCACCATTCCACCTCATTTTTACTGATCAGCCAGTAAACGTTACAAACACTCAATGAATTCTATGGTTTCCTTAGGGTGGAAATGCAGGGGAGGAACACAAGCTCTTATTCTATGGACATGACTCTTTTTAAATAAATTCCAGAAGAAGAGGCTTCGGTTCATTAATTTTTAAATCTGCTGAAAAGTTCAATTAGTGGCAAAGCACAAGTTCCAAGTCTAATTTGTCAACACAGAATCTGAGTATGCAAATTTAAGGAGACATAAATCAATAAGGTTGACTCCTCTAAATTAGTAATCAATGAATTCTTCCAGTGTGAAAAGTGACTAAAGTCAAGATATTTTCAATAAAATATCATGACAGATATCAAATAATAATTATTTTCCCAAACTAAAGTCCCTTGGGTTCTACTTTCTGCCTGAGCAGAAAGCTCATCTACCTCTTTCCTATACACAACTTTGCACAGGGTCATGAAGCCAAAGCCTTCCCATAAATGAAGGTACTAAGTCCCACTGGCTGCAGTGATTCTCCAAAAAGATTGAGGGATTTAAATCAGTGGTCCAGATATCCTTGGACGTTGTTTCCTGGACTAAAACAGAAGTAAGATTTTGAAACCAAATAGCTTTGATGTTATAAAATGATCTCTTTCAGATCCTAATTATATTTTAAGGGGAATCATTAACTGAGAGAATGAAATAAATTGCATCTCATTAGATAACGAAGGACATTTTGCAGCAAACAACAAAATTGAAACTTACATAACAAGTCAAAACAATGAGGATAACTTCAAATCAATTTATAAAATAAACCAATGTGAGAGGGAGAAGTCCTTGAAGTAGTGTCAGACCAAACTGATATTTAGAATCCACAAATTTTATACAGGGCATACATCAGCAGAGACACTGGGTATTTTCCTGTGTCCAGTCTCAATTTACATTTGAGTTTATTACAATGGAATGGATAGAGAAGGTCTTAATATCCTGCATAGATTATTAGACCAAATGTAAGGTGACCTCAAATTAATTTCATCAGGTTACTATATTCCTTCCCAAAACCAACCTGAAATAAGGCACAGTAGAAATGGGATTTGACAGGGGTGATTCTAAGTGTTGAAAGGGAGGTCAGTCAAAATGGGGAAGGAGGAGGAAAGGAAGGACTTGGCAGCCAGACGGCATCATGGGAACGGTGGGTGCAGAGGGTCAGGAAGAAGGTAGGTAGTAAAGATTAGCTTTCCCAAAACCCTTCCTGGGGCAGGTTTCACGTGGAATGTTCCCAGATCTTCCTTCTGTTCCACACCCACCTGCCTCCCTTTCCTGAAGTTTAACTTGAGAGTTATTTCCTAGCAGTGCTTATATGAAGAATAAGAGAAGAGCCCCACCACCACTTACCAAACTTCATCCTCAAGGTTAAACAGTTGGTTGTACTTGGTTTTATTTCCATTTTTCAAACTGAATTATAACTGATGCAAATTCTCCTCCATGTAGCAGGGAATGAAAGAAACAGCTATCAAATATCTACTTCTAGCCCCTTTTCAACCCTGGCACTTGTTCAACCTATACCTTCCTAAGGTGACAAGGCCTGGAACTTAGTAAAACTAGCCACAAAAATCAGCGATCCCTTTCTTTCAATACCATCATTTCTAGAAACTACTGGAAATGGCAAACACAAGTACAGATTTTTTTTCTCTCAGCTGGAAAACATACTAATAGATTTTAGATTTCCCAACCACTGCAAATAGGTGTGCCTACCCACAGTTTACACCAAAAAAGATTCTGAATAGATATGTCCTTTGAGCAACCTTTGTCAAGGAATGACTCTCAACATTGAACCCCTAACTTTTTCTTCCAAACACAAAGAATCCCATGTAGATTCTCAGCTCAATGCTCTTAATGGCCTGGGACTAGTTTCTGCTCTAAGAATCTGCTTGGTCCTGTTGAGTCATGGTCTATCCCTAGATAGACCACAGGGTTATGTATACAGGTGCACTCTTGCTTTGCTTAGAGAAGGAGGAGTTATAAGCTGGGAGTAGTCAGTAAGTGTCTGCCTCAGTCTTTGAGATTTCTCAGTGCATCTAGCTGTTCTGGCACTGACACTCACCTGATGGCCTCTTAGGTATGCCTAGTGCAGCCCTGGTACCCCAAACACTACAGTGTTATGAAGTGACAAGCCAGAAAACTCAAAAATGGCTACAGCTTTTTTATCAACAAGAGATTGTCAGTGGGTTGATGGAAAGGGATCTCCTTAAAAATAATTCTTTACATATACAGAGCACTTGACAGTCCACAAATTGTTTTCATGGGTTATATGACAGGATCCTCACAATAATCTTATGAGATGGGAAGATAATTTTATCTCCATTTTAAAAGGAGACAGAGACTCAGAAAAGCTAAATGGCCTTTTTACAATTGTAGGGTTAATATGTAACAGAGCCAGAACTTGAACCCAAGACTCCAGATTCCAAGGTTGAGTATGTTTTCAAGGTGCCACAGTGCCTGTCATATCAGAAATGAAGAAAACCAAATCTGGAAGCCCAGCACATACCACCAGGGATGCTTGCAGACCAGATTTGACACAGCACTGCAGACCAGGAAGAACTCAATGAAGCCAGAATACCACCATTAGCTCATTGTCTAGATGTGGCTACTGAAGGATCACCTTTGGTTTATCAGTCTCCTTGGCATCCTAAGTGGTATGTCAGGGTTATCCAATGAGGTCTAAAACAGCAAATCTCTGCCCTGGCAGTTTATAGAATCTTTTGTTGAGTGTTATTAAAATTCAGATTCACAGACCTATTAAAACTCAGATTCCCAGACCTGGTCCTAGACCTACTAAATTAGAACCTCTAGGTATGCAGCCTAGATAAATGTACTTTTTATAAAGCTCCAAAGGGACTGCTGATGCAAACTTAAGGCTGCAAACCCCTTTTCTTGAGCACAGTGAACTCAACATATCAATTACTTTCATAAAGCAACCATCAAATGAAGGGGGCTCGAGATTTACTGGATACGGTAGTAATAGGCTTAGTTATACGTTTTAATAAATGTTTTTCAGTTTTCATAGCCATAATTCTTCACATTTTTAAGAACTATGATTTTTCCTCTCTCTGAAAAGCCAGGTTGGGAGAGAGGACCATCCTCTTCCACCTTCTGTCATGCTTATCGTTGAAGCAAGGCTCATTAAAAAACAAACAAATTCCCTGGCTTAGAAATAATGATAATAGGAGTTTCTGCAACTGCAAGGAGGCAGAGTCGCCCTGAATGCCAGCCTGAAGGCCTGTAACTTGGTGTAGACAGCTTGTGGTGGGGGACAATGAACAGGAGTCCGGGTCCAGAGGCAGCGCAGGAGAATGTACCTCTACCAGCAAATGCTCGTAGCCATCTGCATATCTAACACACCAAAGCCAGAGCGACAGAAGAACCCCTGTAACTAGCACTGACTCTCACACAACTCCTACAGATAATTAGTTATGAAATGATTTTTAGACGTGCATCCATCAGACTTTTCATCTACTCCTACTTATCACCTAAGAATGGACACTGTGTCAAGTAACTGATCATGCCACCCTCTCTGAGTTGGCTGCTAAAAATTTTAAATCTAAATTGAGTGTACGCCTAGCGAAATTTTAAAAGTCCTTAAAACATTCGTCAGTTGATTCTGTTTACTAACCTCACTTCTAGCATCATCTTATCGTTCCACCTTTTTAAAATAATTAATTAATTTATTTATTAATTTATTAATTTATTTTTGGCTGCATTGGGTCTTCATTGCCGCATACAGGTTTTCTCTAGTTGCGGCGAGCAGGGGCTACTCTTCGTTGCGGTGCGCGGGCTTCTCATTGCAGTGGCTTCTCTTGTTGCAGAGCGTGTGTTTGAGGCTCACAGGCTCAGTAGTTGTGGCACGCAGGCTCAGTAGTTGTGGCACACGGGCTTAGTTGCTCCACGGCATGTGGGATCTTCCCGGACCAGGGCTCAAACCCATTACCCCTGCATTGGCAGCCAGATTCTTAACCACTGTACCACCAGGGAAGTCCCCCAACTTTTCTTTTAATCCACGTGCTTGACTCTCTTATATTTAATTGTATTTTATTTTGTTACATGCTATATATTTTTATAAGTTGCCCCACATCCTTTGGGGGAACAAGGAAAGAGAAAGAAAAAAATTAGAAGAGAAAGAGGAAAAGAAGGGAAGGGGAGAAAGTGGGAGAGAGTACTCTGGAGCAGCTGGAGCCCAAATTCTCCCTCTTCACTAAGCGTTTTGTATTATTTACTTGTTACAGATGATATTCTTAAGAATATGGATATCGTATTACTTCAAGATATTCATAGCTCATTGCTGTGGTTTTCTAAAAATGTGTTTATCTGTTCTAGTAAATAAGACAAATAAGACGATTCTTACATTTCTCAATTTAGAACTGTAAAATAAGTGAAGCAAGGGATAAAATTCATTTATTTCTGTAGCAAGTTCCCTACTAAGCACTTACCACACTACATTGTAATTACATATTAGTCTAGCTCCCCTAAAAGACACGTCATGCCTGCCAATCACAGTATCCTGGCACACGATAGTTGTACAGTAAATTTTTGTTGAATGAGTGAATATGATCAAAGCAAAGTCTTATATATTTGAGGGTACAATCATGCCTAAAACTGGCCCTCAGCTCTCTGGGGTCTAGTCTCTAGACTGTGATAAACATCTATTAATAAAACACATAAACACATATATGCAAATGATTGTCCTATAGGTAAGGTGTGATAAGTATTATTTAAGTGGCAGAGAAAGTAAGTGTTATAGGAATTCCAGGAGGGGAGAGCTTCCTTTTAGGGGAACACTCAGGGAAAGACTGATGGAAAAGGTGATTGTCACTAGCTGGAGGCAGCAGAGGACATGCATTTCAAGCAGAGAAAACCCCACAGGGGCAAAGGAAACGCGGGAAAAAGCAAATGTGTTCAGGAGACAAGTTGACTAAAAAAGTGAGTTGAAACTGAAGGATTATGGGAAACAGTGATTGGTGTGAAAGAAATAGTTCAGTATTTCCCAATACCTATCAACCCCTTCTACCTCTGATCGTTTTTTCACTGACCCGGTGAGGCGGGAGGGCGAGCCCCGAGGGGCTCTCGCTTCTCGCGCCAAGCGCCCGGCCGCACGCCGGCCGGGCGCAACCCGCTCCGGGGACAGTGCCAGGTGGGGAGTTTGACTGCGGCGGTACACCTGTCAAACGGTAACGCAGGTGTCCTAAGGCGAGCTCAGGGAGGACAGAAACCTCCCGTGGAGCAGAAGGGCAAAAGCTCGCTTGATCTTGATTTTCAGTACGAATACAGACCGTGAAAGCGGGGCCTCACAATCCTTCTGACCTTTGGGGTTTTAAGCAGGAGGTGTCAGAAAAGTTACCCCAGGGATAACTGGCTTGTGGCGGCCAAGCGTTCATAGCGACGTCGCTTTTAGATCCTTCGATGGCGGCTCTTCCTATCATTGTGAAGCAGAATTCACCGAGCGTTGGATTGTTCACCCACTAATAGGGAACGTGAGCTGGGATTAGACCGTCGTGTGACAGGTTAGTTTTACCGTACTGATGATGTGTTGTTGCCATGGTAATCCTGCTCAGTACGAGAGGAACCGCACTGGTCCCCACTTGCTGCCTCACTAAGAGATTCCATTCCCATCCTTTCTAGAAGTTAGGTGTCTCCATACAACTATGTTTTGACCAATGGAGTGTTACCTGAAGTGTCATGTGGGACTTCCAACATGGCTCTATAAAATCCACAGGGGTACACCCTTCTCTTCTTCATTATGTACCTAACATTCATTTGTGTAGACTGAAGCCTTAGCAGTCATCTTGGACCATGAGGATGAAATACATAACCTAAGGCTGGTGAGTTCTTGAAGAAGCCTTGGTCCCTGAGGACTTCATAGGGCCACACACCAGGCCTGCACTACCTACTACTTGTTTTGTTTTAAAAAAGAAATAATTTCTATAATGTTCAAGACTTTCATATCAGATTTTAATGTTATGTGAAGCAAAACCTAATCCAAACGGATACATTAAAAGAAATATATGTTAAGCACAGCATACAAACACACAACCACACAAAACAAAAAATATAACCCTACTCCCTGTAATTGTTCACCCAATTTTTCCACTTGTAACATTTGACTTTCCTAAACCCAGATGACACAGCTCTGCTACCTTTAAGTAATGTTTACCACCAACATAGCCCCTGAGAAATCATCTTCAATAGCAACGTCGAAAGCAATTTTCCAGCATCTGATTTTGGTGTAAATCATTAAGATTTTTGCTTTGGCATGCCGCCGTTACAACTAGGCAGGGCTGCAGCATGGAATTAATCAAGGCATTGTAACCAAGTCAGCTTCAAAGGACTTCTTAGTTTCCGCAGGAGATGACGGCAAGGACAGGGGAAGGAGCGCCACTAAAACTTAACTGACAAGGCAAACAGCTGCTTGTTATCCCTAAGCAGGTATAATAAATACCAAAATCATGTGACTCCTGGATTAAAGGGGACAGTTGTGCAGCAAGATGAAATTCATATATTTATTTGCAAAGCAAAATCTGGAGTCTTCTGAATAAGTACAGGAAGGAAGGTTCTGTGTATGGAATATTAAAAAGGGACACAGGGTGCGCAGGAGTAGACAGAACGGAGTTTGGGAAAGGGTGGTGCTGATGAGGAACAGGAGCCACGTGATGACAGTAATTAACCAGAAAGAGAGGAGACTGGCTGATCCTGCCTGATTAATCATCCAGCTGCCCCCTTCCCCAGAGACCTGAGTGGCCCCAGAAGTTATGTCAACATTTGCCAGTGACTTGGAAAGTCCCCCTCCTACTGACTGAGCACATTGCCTACCCAGTCCATGTGGAATGTGGAGGTTTCTTATCTGCTACCTCCATCATCAGAAAGCTCAAGACAAAACCCATACATTTATTACAGTTTATTTATTTATTTATTTGGCTGCATTGGGTCTTCGTTGCTGCGCGCGGGCTTTCTCTAGTTGCGGCGAGCAAGGGCTACTCTCCGTTGCGGTGCACAGGCTTCTTTTGTTGCAGAGCACGGGCTCTAGGCTTCAGTAGTTGTGGCACACAGGCTCAGCAGTTGTGGTGCACGGGCCTAGTTGATCCACGGTATGTGGGATCTTCCCGGACCAGGGCTCGAACTTGTGTCCCCTGTATTGGCAGGTGGATTCTTAACTCCTGCACCACCAGGGAAGTCCCTACAGTTTAAAAACATTTCCACATATAACTTTTGATGCTGATAACAATTACAGCGAGGAACTGAGTCCCGAAGAGTTTCACTTCATTCACAACCACTATTGAGTGATTCGTTTTTTGCAGGTCTGCTCCAGGTAGTGTCGGAGGTGCCGATGGAAAGGAAGAGGGAAGGAAGGGAGGAAGAGAGGGAGAGAGGAGCCTTCGTGAGCAGTGGCAGAAGCCAAAGAGTACAAGGTACACTTGAGAAGAGGTGTTTGGTTTGGATGTGGATCCATTACCTAGAGAAGGAGGAGGTCAGCATGGAAAGGTACTGAGGTCCAGATTGTGGAGGACTGCCTCAAAGGCCAGGCAGAAACCTGTGTTTTGATTCCATGGTCAATGTGAAGTCAGTGATGAGTATATCTGTGCAGGCTAATCGCATGCCTTCAGAACTGGCTTTAGGGAAACTAATTGGAACATGGTGTGTGAGTTGTACACAAGTGGAAAAGCCTGAGACCAGAAAGACACTTTGGGGAAAAGTTTATGGGGTAACAAATAAAAGTTTCTCTGTTACACACTATATACCCATGATTTCCTTTATGACCAAAGCAATTCGTAAGCTGAGGTTTCCTTTACTTTTGGATGCTCCTACATGCAGAGGCTAAGCAAAGCCTGAGCGTTTGAGAAGCCCATGCGTACATCTCTTAAGGGACCCTACTCTTTCTCCAGCAGCTGCCCGGCGTCACCACAAAACAAATAAGTGTGACTGTTGACAGAAAGCAATAACCCTTCCTACAGCTGTTGAATAAATTGCCTATTAGCAGTCCCACACCATAATTCATGTCAGATTATGCAGATTCAGCCCTTATGAATGAGTGGAAAAATCTTATCATTAAATGAAGTTCTATACCAAATCCCTAAGCATTTTCTTGTTATTTCCTAAAGCTGTTCCTCCTTCCGGCTCATCCCTGAACTTTCTGAGAGCTGACAGAATCAAAGATAAGCAAAAATTCCATAATCTCTGTATACTGTTCCTCTGGGGAAGAGCCTCTTGGGTCCTTGGGATTTATATTTTAGAACCATAATTTAAATGCAGATTTTTAACTCCCATGTTGGGCAGCCAAGAAGGAGGTTTCTGACTTGATTAAAATACCAATGCATAAATTTTATACTTAATGGTTTTCTTTCTACAGTGGGGTGGTATTGAAGAGATGTTTTTAATGAACTTGTGGGACATGATTGAGGTCTCCAAGAAAGTTTATTTTCATAGATCAGTTTTCTAAGTCTTAAAGGAACAGCGGTCTGCTACTTTTTAAACACTATTTTTAACCACATCTCTTACCAGTGTAAGCCCATAAACTGATGGGACATATTACTACTTGGTCTAGTTGGGGGGACAAGGGAAAAAGCTAAGAGATGGGAGATGAAATGTGGAATGAGCAGTCAGGCTGACTGGCATTCTACAGTTTGGGGTGGGAAGATGTCTTAAGTATCTTGAGCCTCAATTTCATCATTTATAAAGGTGGGAGTGGTTACCATGATGAAATGAGATAGCAATTGGACAACACCAGAAACGCAGATGTCACACAGTAGACATTAGTGCCTCACTCCTGCACCGAGGGCATCTAGTTTGCCATTTACTTTATGAACTTGTATAAATCACTTCATCACTCTGGTCCTCAACTTCCTCTCTTATAAAAATAAGAAAGTTTAGATTAGGTGATCTCCTAGGCCGCTTCTAGTTCTAAAAAGAATGAGTTTGACTCTACTCTAAGCATCACAACAACTAACCAATAAGGATACAAACACTGTAAGTGGTAGGCAAGCAGTGATAAGTGGTTCAGTATACAAGAAAATATGTATATAACAAATAGTATGGAAAGTGTGAAAGAAGGGGGGAAAGAAAGCAGAAATGATCTATTCCTTATTTTCTTCTCCTAGCTGCACATAGGCCATCACTTCAAGGAAAAGAAAGGAGGATGTCATGGGGGAGATGATGATAACAGAAAAAGTCACGGAGGAATTAAAACAGAAGATATACAATATATAACTTAAATACCATAAAAGATATACCATATAAAGCAGAAAATATACAAAAATTCTATATTAGAGACAGCAGACCCTCTTTTTTTTCAAAGGAAATTTTTTTTTTTAATTTATTTATTTATTTATTTTTGGCTTTGTTGGGTCTTCGTTTCTGTGCGAGGGCTTTCTCCAGTTGCAGTGAGTGGGGGCCACTCTTCATCGCGGTGTGCGGGCCTCTCACTATCACGGCCTCTCTTGTTGCGGAGCACAAGCTCCAGACGCGCAGGCTCAGTAGTTGTGGCTCACGGGCCCAGTTGCTCCGCGGCATGTGGGATCTTCCCAGACCAGGGCTCGAACCCGTGTCCCCTGCATTGGCAGGCAGACTCTCAACCACTGCGCCACCAAGACGGCAGACCCTCTTAATAGCCATCCCAAAAGGTCAACATCTTTCCTTCTCTTTCACACTTAAAGCTCTTATAGTCATGAAGACCACCTCGGGATTTGAGTACAAACAACTCTCAAATGCCGTTCTAATTCTCTTAGATCTTGTTGACAATGACTAGGCAATCTAATAGACAAAGAGAATGAATGTCAGTTGTGTTCCCCAGCTGCCAAAAGGAGACTGTTAGTGAAAAATGTTTTAAATCACAAGGACCATCCATCCCCACTCCTTAGGAAGCAGTAGGTCTTACTTCTCTATGCACAGCAGTGTTCTTGGGAATTCAGCAAGAGTCAAGCTTCAACCACCGGCAGCAAAAGACATGGGGTTATTCCTCAAGAACGTTCACCAGACATTCCTGGCATTTCATCACTCTGTTACAGACAATTAATAAAGGAACATGTTGTTTATACTGAACTCAAGTGTAACAATCATACTAATGCCAGTTAACCAGAGGAAGCAGAAGGTACTCTTACCTTTAACCCCGCTAGGAAAAACCATGTTGATAATGGGCTTTGAGATCTTAAGCCAAAAAACGATACGAACTTGGTTGCTTGAAAAAAATCCCTAAAAATTACATTTCTGGCAATACTACTTGCTAGATACTTTGTAATAATCTTTCTCTGCCTCCTGCCGATATTTTCATACCTCTCTTTACTAAGTGGATTTGTCAATGGTGCTTTGTTTTGTTTTAGTTTTATGTATGATTCGCACGCCGCCCGCTGCTTCTTTTTTTGCCTTTTGCCATTTGTGAGCTTGAATTCTTTGCAGTGAAACTCACGTCTGCAATCCCGCCTCTGACCTCAAGCTGATCCTGCTATGGTCCTCCCCCTGCAGAACCAGGCTTCCCACAGTTCCCCCCCCATCTGGTAGGACTGGAGCCGAAGGATTTTCAGCAGACTGCACTTCACCACATGGAGAGGCTTGGCATTAACACATTAGGGCACTGTTTCAGAGTCGGCAAGGTCAAAGCTAGATTCCTAATAATATTAAGGACTTTTTCACTGTTGATATTTGCAAAAGCAACAGTGGATGAAACTGCTGCTTAGTATAATACAAACCAAGGCCATGGTGCCAAGTACACACAAAGCCCTTCTGTTACATCCAGGAGTGCCATGTTGTCTCAAGGAAAAAGCAGTCGTGTAAATGATTGAGTTGTGAGCTGAAATAGCTGCTTTTTCCATGGAACATCATTTTGACTTGGAACAACTGAGAGATAAACTATAGTTACTCACACGTGGCAGATATTTTCTTAAAAATGAACAAAGGGAATCTATCACTTCAAGGAAAACGATTGACAGTGTTTGTTGCCAATAATAACGTTTGAGCTCTCAGGCAAAAATTAGAATTTCAGAAGACTTGAATCCACTACCTGAGCTGGACATGTCCCAATTCTTAAAGATTATTTTGGTAAGATCAGTGGTGATATTAATGAATATGATTTTTTTATATTATATAATTAAATGTCCAAATTAAATGTCCAGATATTTGGAAGATCAATATAATTCTGTGAATCAGTTTTTTCCAAATCACAAATGCACAGTCTTATAAAATCATGCATGTGTAAAAGATCCATTCAAAGTGCAAGACAGACCAATAGATTTTAATGTAATAGAGTAGGAAAGTTTATTAATGTGGTTTCAGATTCCACATAGCAAATAACCTTTAAGGAAGTACAACTTGTCAAGTTTTGGCATTGTATCAGAGAAAAATATCCACAATCATCTGAAAAAACTCTGAACATACTTCTCTCGTTTTCAATGACATATCAGTGTGAGGCCAGATTTTCTTCCTGTACATTGATTAAAACACAATCTCAGCAGATTGAATGTAGAGGCTGTGCCCTGTCCACCTGTCCAGTGCAGTCTCAACAGCTGGTTAGATCCCTAGCTTGTGGGTCTCCCAGTCTCCCCCTAGGGAGAGACTCGTGTTTGCTGTAAAGGCTCTCTGTATCCCTTACTTTCCATTGACCGTTTAATCATCCAGCAACACTGGCTGTTAAATACTATCACTATTGCCATTAACCTGAAACAAGGTGATTCCCATTAATCTGGCTGCTAAGTGGCAGCACAGAGGCTGAAACCAAGGCAGGCCAGCTCCAGAATCCAGCCTCCCACCTACCACACTTCACTGCTTCTGTGCCAGAACCCTCTCCAGGTGAGGGATATGCTGTATCTTCAATTCAGAGCTTAAACCATCTTCTCCAAACCAGCTGAAAAGACCTCTTGCCTCTTTATCGATTTCTTGAAACTAAGACTTTTCCTTCTAATTTTGCCTCTAAACGAAAATACGAGCTGCTATGGGCTGAATTGTGTTCCCCCAAATTCATATGTTGAAGCCCAAAGCCTCAATTTGGAGGCTGGGTCTTTGGGAGATAATTAGGTTCAGATGAGGTCGTGAGGGTGGAGATCTCACGACGGGATTAGTACCTTTATAAAAGACAGCAGAGAGCGTGCTTCCTCTCTCTCCCCTCATTCCTCACTCGCATGCAGTGAAGAAAAACCATCCGCAACCCAAAGGGGAGGCCTCACCAGACACTGACACTGCTGGCTCCCTGACCTTGGACTTCGAGTCTCCAGAACAGTAAGATATAATTTCTTGTTGTTTAAGCCACCTAGTCTGTGACATTTTGTTATGGCAGCCTGAGCAGCCTAACACATGAGCACGTAATTTTTTAAAAATTAATTCTCCATTTCACTTGACCTGCAATTAAGGTGCCTCCTGGTTCAGTTGTTCTCAGTAACACATGACTAACCAGTGCTGTCCTGAAAATGAATAAGCTGATAGAGGACTATGTCATGGTAGAGTGGCCATCCTTCCCCAGTAGGTCTCCAGGCTCTGGAAGACCCACATCCTTGTTTCCAATCACAGAAAGCCAGAAGAGATTTGCCCTTGGAGTTCTTACCCACATATTACATTCCTGCTACCTTTAACCTTTCTGTTTTTTTAAACTTCACATTCTCCTAAACTTCTTGTGAAACATGTAATGATATTTAATTTTAATGCCACGCTACAATGGATTTTGCTGATTAGAAATGGAGGCTTCTTGATGCAGTACCTTAATCCTCTTTAAAAACAGTGCCTGGGGCTCTCTGCAGCTGTAAGTTATAAAAACAAAAGCAGGATTAAAAAATATACATGTGTGGTGAATAATTATTTAAAATGCAACACATCAGGTTTAAAAAGTATGTAATAAGAATGTATCCTTGGGATAAATGAGGCATTAGAGGTATAACTCTTGATTATTGGTTGCTCTTCTCTGGTTTTATAATGTAGTAATAATAAAAATCACTCCAATGGGAAAAATTAACCCAATCTTTCTCTTCTTGGGCCCAAAGATAGAGACAGATAACAAACATGAGGAACCCTTCTGCTTCTGTTACAATAGTCGCCATCTTCATTATTCCCATGGTTCCTCCATTACCTGCACTCAGAGAATATTGTCTTTTCTTTCAGACACATCTAAATTTATAACCACACGTGTAATTATTTGCCACTAGACTGTAAGCTTTATGAGGGCACGTCCTATGTTTATTTTTATCACATCATACTCCTAGCTTAGGGTGATGTATAATTCCAGGTTGCTTGGGACTGTCCCAGTTTTAGCCCTAAAGGTCCTGCATCCCAGGAAATGCCTAGGGTGCAGGCAAACCAGGATAGTTGATCCCCACCCTCTAGCACCCACTTCAATAAACAGTTTTTGAATGAAGGAACAGCCATAGGTGTAGCAAATGTCATGCCTAAAAGAAATAACATGTATGAAAGATAGAATGGGGTGTTTGTTAAGAACATGACAGTGGAGCTAGATAGCCTGGGTTCAGCTCCAAGCTCTGCCACTTAGCATCTATGTGAACTTGACCTTGGGTTACTTCTCTGTGCTGCAGTCTCCTCATCTGTAAAATGGGAAACTAATAGTACCAACCACAAAGGGCTGTTTGAAAATCACGTTTGTTAATACATGTAAAGCATTTAGAACAGTGCCCACTGCATGTTATTAAAAATCATGAAAACTTCTAACATAGTACTTGGTCCAGTAGATGTCAGAGCTTATTTAAATTAGTATGGGCAGGAACAACCCTAAGCCAAACTGTGAACTAAGTGAGATTGTTCTTCAATTTCTTTGACATTTTTCTAGGCTTGTCAAAACACAGATCGGATGCCTCCCACCTGAGTATTCCATATAAGCCCTAGCTAACTGGGCCCCCACTGTGGTGCACTCTCCCTTTCCTCTCAAACAGCGCACCACATGCTCTGGACTCATCCCTTCTTTGCTCATCAACCTGCACTCTGTATCCATCACTGCCTCTGTCCTTTGATGGAACTGAGTTGTTGGTGGCTGATGAACTGATTTGTGCTGAAATGCCACCTCCCCATCTTACCACACTTCCTACCCACAGGGACTTAATTTTCAAAAAGAACTCCTAGAAACCTCATCTTTAATCTAGGGGAACTAATCTCTAATGACTGGGATTTGAGGCTATATGGGAGGGGAAGGGAGAGTTTGGGTACAGGGTCGTTTCAACGGCATTTTGAAAATCACTGTGAGGACAACTGCCTGCTCCACGGAGAACTAATTTGGCTGGATGCTCTCTGAAAATTCTTACTTTGAGACACATATTCATCACTGGCTATCTAATATGTCCTGATGCTGATTATGTTGGAAAGTTGCAAACAGATGAAGACTTATATCTTACACTTGAGTAGAGATGCAAGGAAAAGTCTGAAGAGATAATTTGGACAGAATAGAAGCTGTCACCAACCACCCATTTTTTAGGGTGAATTTCTGGAGGCAGGCAATGCCTTGAGATGCTTGAGGATGAAGCTCAGGATGAGTGAAGAACACCTCCACTTTGACCTTCACCTTTACCTGGGAAAGGAGTCTTAGACATGCCCAGCCAAACACAATTGTGAAGTGACCAGAGATTAATTTATAATTTCCTTCCATTGCTAATTCCCTCTCCTGTTATAACCTGGTCTCAGACATTAGATGCCAGCTAAACCCACCCTGATGAGCCTTGTAAGTCTGTCTTCTTATATAGTATCCCATTCTTCCGACTCCCCTCTCATCAGAACTTACCTGTTCCATGTCTCATTTCCTCAGAACTTCATTCCAAAGCAAATCTAATAGAGTAAGTTGCACCAAGAGCTGATGGATTTTGTTTACCATGTGACCCCTCCCATTCCTATCCCTGTAGTGCCTTATCCTGAAGGCATATCTCAAGCATAACAGATTTCAGGTAGAATAACAGACACATAGAGGAAATCCTTAATTAAGAGTGTGCATGTTGTACCCCAAAACACACCCTAAAGTTTTCCATTGATAATTAGATAAGGTAGAATTGAGGGCAATAGTCTTTTCTATGGCAAGATTTTCACAAAATTCTAATCTTATTTTGCATTTAATGACTGCTTAAAGATAAGGCATCTTTATTATTTTTTTAAACATCTTTATTGAAGTATAATTGCCTTACAATGGTGTGTTAGTTTCTGCTTTATAACAAAGTGAATCAGTTATACATATACATATGTTCCCATATCTCTTCCCTCTTGCATCTCCCTCCCTCCCACCCTCCCTATCCCACCCCTCTAGGTGGTCACAAAGCACCGAGCTGATCTCCCTGTGCTATGCGGCTGCTTCCCACTAGCTATCTATTTTACATTTGGTAGTGTATATATGTCCATGACGCTCTCTCACCCTGTCACATCTCACGCTCCCCCTCCCCATATCCTCAAGTCCATTCTCTAGTAGGTCCGTGTCTTTATTCCCGTCTTCCCGTCTTGCCACTATGTTCTTCATGGCCTTTTTTTTTTTTTCCTTAGATTCCATATATATGTGTTAGCATACTATATTTGTTTTTCTCTTTCTGACTTACTTCACTCTGTATGACAGACTCTAACTCCATCCACCTCATTACAAATACCTCCATTTCATTTCTTTTTATGGCTGAGTAATATTCCATTGTATATATGTGCCATATCTTCTTTATCCATTCATCTGTTGATGGACATTTAGGTGGCTTCCATGTCCTGGCTATTGTAGATAGAGCTGCAGTGAACATTTTGGTACATGACTCTTTTGGAATTATGGTTTTCTCAGGGTATATGCCCAGTAGTGGGATTGCTGGGTCGTATGGTAGTTCTATTTGTAGTTTTTTAAGGAACCTCCATACTGTTCTCCATAGTGGCTGTATCAATTTACATTCCCACCAACAGTGCAAGAGTGTTCCCTTTCCTCCACACCCTCTCCAGCATTTATTGTTTCTAGATTTTTTGATGATGGCCATTCTGACCGGTGTGAGATGATATCTCATTGTAGTTTCGATTTGCATTTCTCTAATGATTAATGATGTTGAGCATTCTTTCATGTGTCTGTTGGCAATCTGTATATCTTCTTTGGAGAAATGTCTATTTAGGTCTTCTGCCCATTTTTGGATTGGGTTGTTTGTTTTTTTGTTATTGAGCTGCATGAGCTGCTTGTAAATCTTGGAGATTAATCCTTTGTCAGTTGCTTCATTTGCAAATATTTTCTCCCATTCTGATGGTTGTCTTTTGGTCTTGTTTATGGTTTCTTTTGCTGTGCGAAAGCTTTTAGGTTTCATTAGGTCCCATTTGTTTATTTGTGTTCTTATTTCCATTTCTCTAGGAGCTGGGTCAAAAAGAATCTTGCTGTGATGTATGTCATCGAGTGTTCTGCCTATGTTTTCCTCTAAGAGTTTGATAGTGTCTGGCCTTACACTTAGGTCTTTAATCCATTTTGAGTTTATTTTTGTGCATGGTGTCAGGGAGTGTTCTAATTTCATACTTTTACATGTATCTGTCCAATTTTCCCAGCACCACTTATTGAAGAGGCTGTCTTTTCTCCACTGTATATGCTTGCCTCCTTTATCAAAGATAAGGTGACCATATGTGCGTGGGTTTATCTCTGGGCTTTCTATCCTGTTCCATTGATCTATATTTCTGTTTTTGTGCCAGTACCAAACTGTCTTGATTACTGTAGCTTTGTAATATAGTCTGAAGACAGGGAGTCTGATTCCCCCAGCTCCATTTTTCGTTCTCAAGATTGCTTTGGCTATTCGGGGTCTTTTGTGTTTCCATACAAATTGTGAAATTTTTTGTTCTAGTTCTGTGAAAAATGCACTGGTAGTTTGATAGGGATTGCACTGAATCTGTAGATTGCTTTGGGTAGTAGAGTCATTTTCACAATGTTGATTCTTCCAATCCAAGAACATGGTATAGCTCTCCATCTATTTGTATCATCTTTAATTTCTTTCATCAATGTCTTATAATTTTCTGCATACAGGTCTTTTGTCTCCTTAGGTAGGTTTATTCCTAGATATTTTATTATTTTTGTTGCAGTGGTAAATGGGATTGTTTTCTTAATTTCACTTTCAGATTTTTCGTCATTAGTGTATAGAAATGCAAGAGATTTCTGTGCATTAATTTTGTATCCTGCTACTTTACCAGACTCATTGATTAGCTCTAGTAGTTTTCTGGTAGCATCTTTAGGATTCTCTATGTATAGTATCATGTCATCTGCAAACAGTGACAGCTTTACTTCTTCTTTTCCGATTTGGATTCATTTTATTTCTTTTTCTTCTCTGATTGCTGTGGCTAACACTTCCAAAACTATGTTGAATAATAGTGGTGAGAGTGGGCAACCTTGTCTTGTTCCTGATCTTAGTGGAAATGGTTTCAGTTTTTCACCATTGAGGACAATGTTGGCTGTGGGTTTGTCATATATGGCCTTTATTATGTTGAGGAAATTTCCCTCTATGCCTACTTTCTGCAGGGGTTTTATCATAAATGGGTGTTGAATTTTGTCAAAAGCTTTCTCTGCATCTATTGAGATGATCATGTGTTTTTTCTCCTTCAATTTGTTAATATGGTGTATCACATTGATTGATTTGCGTATACTGAAGAATCCTTGCATTCCTGGGATAAACCCCACTTGATCATGGTGTATGATCCTTTTAATGTGCTGTTGGATTCTGTTTGCTAGTATTTTGTTGAGGATTTTTGCATTTATGTTCATCAGTGATATTGGCCTGTAGTTTTCTTTCTTTGTGACATCTTTGTCTGGTTCTGGTATCAGGGTGATGGTGGCCTCGTAGAATGAGTTTGCGAGTGTTCCTCCCTCTGCAATATTTTGGAAGAGTTTGAGAAGGATAGGTGTTAGCTCTTCTCTAAATGTTTGATAGAATTCACCTGTGAAGCCATCTGGTCCTGGGCTTTTGTTTGTTGGAAGGTTTTTAATCACAGTTTCAATTTCAGTGCTTGTGATTGGTCTGTTCATATTTTCTATTTCTTCCTGGTTCAGTCTCGGCAGTTTGTGCATTTCTAAGAATCTGTCCATTTCTTCCAGGTTGTCCATTTTATTGGCATAGAGTTGCTTGTAGTAATCTCTCATGATCTTTTGTATTTCTGCAGTGTCAGTGGTTACTTCTCCTTTTTCATTTCTAATTCTATTGATTTGAGTCTTCTCCCTTTTTCTCTTGATGAGTCTGGCTAATGGTTTATCAATTGTGTTTATCTTCTCAGAGAACAAGCTTTTAGTTTCATTGATTTTTGCTATTGTTTCCTTCATTTCTTTTTCATTTATTTCTGACCTGATCTTTATGATTTCTTTCCTTCTGCTAGCTTTGGGGTTTTTTTGTTCTTCTTTCTCTAATTGCTTTAGGTGCAAGGTTAGGTTGTTTATTCGAGATGTTTCCTGTTTCTTGAGGTAGGCTTGTATTGCTATAAACTTCCCTCTTAACACTGCTTTTGCTGCGTCCCATAGGTTTTGGGTCATCGTGTCTCCATTGTCATTTGTTTCTAGGTATTTTTTGATTTCCCCTTTGATTTCTTCAGTGATCACTTCGTTATTAAGTAGTGTATTGTGCAGCCTCCAAGTGTTTGTATTTTTTACAGATCTTTTCCTGTAATTGATATCTAGTCTCATAGCGTTGTGGTCAGAAAAGATACTTGATACGATTTCAATTTTCTTAAATTTACCAAGGCTTGATTTGTGACCCAAGATATGATCTATCCTGGAGAATGTTCCATGAGCACTTGAGAAAAATGTGTATTCTGTTGTTTTTGGGTGGAATGTCCTATAAATATCAATTAAGTCCATCTTGTTTAATGTATTATTTAAAGCTTGTGTTTCCTTATTTATTTTCATTTTGGATGATCTGTCCATTGGTGAAAGTGGGGTGTTAAAGTCCCCTACTATGATTGTGTTGCTGTCGATTTCCCCTTTTATGGCTGTTAGTATTTGCCTTATGTATTGAGGTGCTCCTATGTTGGGTGCATAAATATTTACAATTGTTATACCTTCCTCTTGGATCGATCCCTTGATCATTATATAGTGTCCTTCTTTGTCTCTTGTAATAGTCTTTATTTTAAAGTCTATTTTGTCTGATATGAGAATTGCTACTCCAGCTTTCTTTTGATTTCCATTTGCATGGAATATCTTTTTCCATCCCCTCACTTTCAGTCTGTATGTGTCTCTAGGTCTGAAGTGGGTCTCTTGTAGACAGCATATATATGGGTCTTGTTTTTCTATCCATTCATCCAGCCTGTGTCTTTTGGTGGGAGCATTTAATCCATTTACATTTAAGGTAATTATTGGTATGTATGTTCCTATTCCCATTTTCTTAAATGTTTTGGCTTTGTTATTGTAGGTGTTTTCCTTCTCTTGTGTTTCTTGCCTAGAGAAGTTCCTTTAGCATTTGTTGTAAATCTGGTTTGGTGGTGCTGAACTCTCTCAGCTTTTGCTTGTCTGTAAAGGTTTTAATTTCTCCATCGAATCTGAATGAGATCCTTGCTGGGTAGAGTAATCTTGGCTGTAGGTTTTTCTCCTTCATCACTTTAAGTATATCCTGCCACTCCCTTCTGGCTTGTAGAGTTTCTGCTGAAAGATCAGATGTTAACCTTATGGGGATTCCCTTGTGTGTTATTTGTTGTTTTTCCCTTGCTGCTTTTAATATGTTTTCTTTATATTTAATTTTTGACAGTTTGATTAATATGTGTCTTGGCGTGTTTCTCCTTGGATTTATCCTGTATGGGACTCTCTGTGCTTCCAGGACTTGATTAACTATTTCATTTCCCATATTAGGGAAGTTTTCAACTATAATCTCTTCAAATATTTTCTCAGTCCCTTTCTTTTTCTCTTCTTCTTCTGGGACCCCTATAATTCGAATGTTGGTGCATTTAATGTTGTCCCAGAGGTCTCTGAGACTGTCCTCAGTTCTTTTCATTCTTTTTTCTTTATCCTGCTCTGCAGTAGTTATTTCCACCATTTTATCTTCCAGGTCACTTATCCTTTCTTCTGCCTCAGTTATTCTGCTATTGATCCCATCTAGAGTATTTTTAAATTCATTTATTGTGTTTTTCATCATTGCTTGATTCATCTTTAGTTCTTCTACGTCCTTGTTAAATGTTTCTTGCATTTTGTCTATTCTATTTCCCAGATTTTGGATCATCCTTACTATCATTATTCTGAATTCTTTTTCAGGTAGACTACCTATTTTCTCTCCATTTGTTAGGTCTGGTGTGTTTTGACCCTGCTCCTTCATCTGCTGTGTGTTTTTCTGTCATCTCATTTTGCTTATCTTACTGTGTTTGGGGTCTCCTTTTCACAGGCTGCAGGTTCGTGGTTCCCGTTGTTTTTGGTATCTGTCCCCAGTGGCTAAGGTTGGTTCAGTGGGTTGTGTAGGCTTCCTGGTGGAGGGAACTAGTGCCTGAGTTCTGGTGGATGAGGCTGGATCTTGTCTTTCTGGTGGGCACGTCCACGTCTAGTGGTGTGTTTTGGGGTGTCTGTGGCCTTATTATGATTTTAGGCAGCCTCTCTGCTAATGGATGGGGCTGTGTTCCTGTCTTGCTAGTTGTTTGGCATAGGGTGTCCAGTGCTGTAGCTTGCTGGTTGTTGAGTGAAGCTGGGTCTTGATGTTGAGATGGAGATCTCTGAGAGATTTTCACTGTTTGGTATTACATGGAGCTGGGAGGTCTCCTGTGGACCAGTGTCCTGAAGTTGGTTCTCCCACCTCAGAGGCACAGCCCTGATGCCTGGCTGGAGCACCAGGAGCCTTTCATCCACATGGCTCAGAGTAAAAGGGAGAAAAAATAGAAAGAAAGAAAGAAAGAGGCTATAATATAGTGAAGTAAAATAAAGCTATTATAAAGCAAAGCTATACAGACAAAATCTCACCCAGAAGCATATACATATACACTCACAAAAAAAGGAAAAGGGGAAAAATTAATATATCCTGCTCCCAAAGTCTACCTCCTGAATTTGGGATGATTTGTTGTCTATTCAGGTATTCAACAGATGCAGGCACATCAAGTTGTTTGTGGAGTTTTAATCCGCTGCTTCTGAGGCTGCTGGGAGAGGTTTCCCCTTCTCTTCTTTGTTCGCACAGCTCCTGGGGTTCAGCTTTGGATTTGGCCCCGCCTCTGTGTGTAGGTCGCCTGAGGGCGTCTGTTCCTGCCCAGACAGGATGGGGTTAAAGGAGCAGCTGCTTCGGGGGCTCTGGCTCACTCAGGCGGGGGGAGGGAAGGGTACGGATGCGGGGCGAGCCTGCGGCGGCAGAGGCCGGCGTGATGTTGCACCAGCCTGATGCGCGCCGTGCGTTCTCCCGGGGAAGTTGTCCCTGGATCACGGGACCCTGGCAGTGGCGGGCTGCCCCGGATCCCGGGAGGGGCGGTGTGGAGAGTGACCTGAGCTCGCACACAGGCTTTTTGGTGGCGGCAGCAGCAGCCTTAGCGTCTCATGCCCGTCTCTGGGGTCCGCGCTGATCGCCGCGGCTCGCACCCGTCTCTGGAGCTCGTTTAGGCGGCACTCTGAATCCCCTCTCCTTGCGCGCCGCCAAACAAAGAGGCAAGAAAAAGTCTCTTGCCTCTTCGGCAGCTGCAGACCTTTTCCCGGACTCCCTCCCGGCTAGCTGTGGCGCACTAACCCCTTCAGGCTGTGTTCACGCCGCCAACCCCAGTCCTCTCCCTGCGATCCGACCGAAGCCCGAGCCTCAGCTCCCAGCCCCGCCCGCCCCAGCGGGTGAGCAGACAAGCCTCTTGGGCTGGTGAGTGCTGCTCGGCCCCGAGCCTCTGTGCGGGAATCTCTCCGCTTTGCCCTCCGCACCCCTGTGGCTGCGCTCTCCTCCGTGGCTCCGAAGCTTCCCCCCTCTGCCACCCGCAGTCTCTGCCCACGAAGGGGCTCCTAGTGCGTGGAAACCTTTCCTCCTTCACAGCTCCCTCCCACTGGTGCAGGTCCCGTCCCTATTCTTTTGTCTCTGTTATTTCTTTTTTCTTTTGCCCTACCCAAGTACGTGGGGAGTTTCTTGCCTTTTGGGAGGTCTGATGTTTTCTGCCAGCGTTCAGTGGGTGTTGTGTAGAAGCATTTCCACGTGTAGATGTATTTCTACTGTATCTGTGGGAAGGAAGGTGATCTCCGCCTCTTACTCTTCCGCCATCTTCTCTCCCTCCCCAGGCATCTTTAGTTTGGAATTTTAATTTTACAAAAAAGAAACATGTTTAACAGCTCAAGTTGACACTTGGTGACCACCTACTGCCCTTCTAATGCTCCTTGTTTAAGAAAATCAATGCAAACAATAACAGCCCTGAGTACTCCAGGGACAAGACTCCTACCTCCTTCCTCAATAAGCCTGGACAGGCCCTGACCAAGACTACGAAAACCAAAGGTTAATGAATAAGGAATTGTCTAGAAACTCTGAAGTTCAAGGTTAACCACGGGAACTTCAACAATAACATCATTGGTTAACACACAGCACTCAGTAATCAACAAACTTTAATCAGAAAATGCCTCTGGAATACAGCTGGTTACTTGGGTTGTAATATAAGCTCCTTTTCCTTTATTCAGTTTTCCAGAGTATGGAAAACCAAGGTGTGGTGTCTGGTCCAGACGAGTGGAGAGAATTCTCTCATAGATGATGTCATCTGGGGGGCTTTGACTTATTCTCCCGACAAAATATTTTCCTTTCCCAACTGTCACAGAAGCTGAAATTTTTATTCACTTTCCGCCCCAAGGCTGAATCTCTCTAAAACTCTCTGAATACCACAGAAGTGGCAACACATTAACACAATATCTATCATTAGCACTTTTTTATCGCTATGGAGGATGGAATGAAAAGAGGAGCATAGTATTCTGATATGGAAGATCTATTGAATAAATGAGTAAATGAAGTAAGTACTTAAACTGATGTATTGGAGACTTCCCAATAAAAGTGGATTTATGTACAAGTAGGATGGGCTGAATTGTGTCCCTCACAATATGCATATATTGGAGTCCCAACCCCTATTAACTTAGAATGTAACTGTATTTGGAAATAGGATCTTTAAACAGGTCATTAAGTGAAGTCATATGGGTGGCTTCTAATCCATGTGACTGTATTTGGAGAGAGGGCCTTTCAAAGTGATAAAGGTACAGTGAGGCCAATCGAGTTGGGCCCTTTCAAGAAGAGGAAGAAACACCAGGGATGCATGCAAATAAGAGAAAAGGCCGTGTAAGGACACAGCGAGAAGGCTGCTGTCAGCAAGGCAAGGAGAGAGGCCTCGGGAGAAACCAAACCTGCCAACACATTGATCATGGACTGCCAGCCTCCAGAAATGTGAGACAATAAATCTCTGTCGTTTAAGCTACCCAGTGTGGTATCTTGTTATGGCAGCCCGAGCAGACTAATCCAACAAGGATCCCACTTATATGTGAAATGATACTGCATTTGCCTTCTTCCGAAATTACCGATAACCATGCATGTTGGGTTCAGGGGAGTAACTCAGTACCCGGTAGTGCTAGCTCATAGTGAACATCTAGTTGCCTAAATGATATGATAGAGGAACAAATAAGTAAACAAGCTACTGGTATCAAGTGTATTTAAAGTGTTGCCTGCCTGAAAGTTAAGTAGTGAAGGGGAGCAGGAAATATAAGTTTTTCTTTTGCTGGTTGTTTGTTATTCCTCATTATTAATGTTATAAATGTAGGGGAGGAAACATAATTTTCCCTCTGCCTTCTAGGTTCTTGGCTGAGACCCCCCTATAATACAGAATAACAGGAGGAAAAAGTTTAATATGTATTCCTCCTGTACACATAGGAGAGACCCAGCAAAACTGAGTAACTCCCTGAAATGGCCCAAGCTACCATCTTAAATACCATGTCCAGCTAAAGACAAAGATGCTGTGGGGAGAGGCGCAGTTATGGGAGGTGACCAGGAAAAGCACAGGAAGTAAGGGTAAGGTTGTCATGCAGATTTGTCTTCAGTAGGTACCTTCTCCATTGAAAAGTTTCATGTTGCTTTAGTCATCCTTCTCTTTCTGTACAAAGAGGACACCCTTACAAATGGAGGTTTCCCTTATAATGTAAATGTCTTTTACAAAAGTGTAACTTTTACTCGGGTTTTCAGAATTTCTCCTGTGTCTGAAGTTTCTTGAAATAATCAGCTCAAGATAATCCTTATGCCAAGGAGGCATATTTTGGGGTCTCATACTCTGCTCCCCTTCACATGGTTGACTAGCTTTCAGCCACCTTGCTCAGAGCACAAAGATTCCAACTTTTGCCAAAAAGCAATTTGCTGACCTTAAACCACTAGATATTTTAGGTAGCAATTATCTTTCTCTGTGTCTCCCTCTGTCCCCCTTTTCTTTATATGTCTCTACTCTTATAGCAGAATAATTTTATGGCAAATGAAGAAATGGTAACAAGTGAAACAAAAAGAGGCTAATCTTGGGAGGCTGTAGCGGATCCTTTCAGTGACCAGTCCATATACCTTTGGGTCCAGCACTTCAGCACACATCAAGAATTCCAGCTAGCAGCATGTGTAACTCATGGCTCAGGTGATTCTTATGACTGCCACAACCAGGTCCCCATGTCTATGCAGTTCTGGATAACTAATGCCCCACACAGGCACACCACCCCCTGGCTACCTTCAACCAATGACTACAGGAGTTGGTGCATAAATACTCCAGCTCCCTTGCCCCTTCGGTGGGAAGAGCTGAGACATGTACTACACAGGATGAAGAAAGACCAGTTGCCCACACTAGTAACTTACTAATTAAGTTCCCTGCATTGTCTGTCTTCCTCTCATTTTCTCACTTGTTCTTCACGTCCCAAATAAACTAATTGTACTTGAATCCTTAATTCAAGGTCTGTTTCTAGGCAAAGCCAAATTAGACAGGACAAACAGACCTGGTTTGGAATCCTTGTTCTACCACTTACAAGGTTAGGCAAGTTAATCATCTCCCTCAGTCACAGTTTACCTATTTTTAAATGGAAATTGTTAATACCTACTTTGTAGGTTTAAATGAAATACTGTATATGAAGCATTGAGTCTGACACATAGCATTTGCCTAATAAGTGAGCTTCTCCCTCTTTAGTTTCGCTCTCCCTGCAAGAGATTTCAAACCAGCTAAGAGCTGTATCATTTGGATTTGCTGTGTAACAAACCACCCACAACTTAGTGCCCTAGAAAACCAATGTTATTTAGCTCACAATCCTGAGGGTCAGCAATAGGGGTTGGGCTCAGTTGGACGGTTCTTCTGCTGATCTGAGTGGGGTTCACTCACACAAACATGAGCAACAGCCAGTCAACTGGGTGCTTGTGCTCCTGGGAGTCAACTAGCTGCTGGGGTGACCAGATTGACTGAGCTATATGTCTCCTATCTCCTAGAAGGGTAGCCCAGGCTTCACATGGCATCTCAAATCCCCAAGAGCAGCAAGATAGCAAGGCCTAATGCACAGGTGTCTTGCAAGTCTCTGCTTGTTTCATTTTTGCTATGCTACTGTCTCTTTGGCCAAAGCAAGTCCCATAGTCTAGCCCAGATGCTAGGAGTAGGGAAAGATTCTAGTTCTTAATGGGAGGAGCTATGAAGTGATACTGCAAGCTTGTGGATATAGGCAGTGCAGGAATTTGTGGCCATTTTTGCAATCTACCAGAGACTCTGCCTTAAATAAATGAGAGGCTTCCATAAGATGTCTGGGGGAGTGGAGTGGAGCTGCCATTCGATACTGCCTCTTCCCTCCTCCCCATGGTCCAGGCAGCTGGTCAACTAGGCCGTTGGCCCTCAAGCTGAGCCTTGTCCCTTATTTAGTTCTGGGGAGTGCCTGGCCAACGTGGGGGTTGTAGAGAAGGACTTGGAGGGCAGAGATGGTTGAGAAGTCAGAGGCCTGAGATGTGAGTAACGAGAGAGTCTAGAATGGGCTTTCTGCTGAGATGGAAGTAGGCTCTGTGCAGCAGTCCCAGAAGACTTGCACAAAAAGAATTTCAGACAACAGAAAATAATCCTAAGCAACTGTGCAGTAGGTTTCCACTGAAAGTGACTTTTGCTGGATTTGGAGGATGTAAAGTTGTAAGCAATGAATCTTTGAATGAGATTCATCCATCTGAAGATGGCGGAGGAGTAAGACGTGGAGATCACCTTCCTCCCCACAAATACATGAAAAATACATCCACATGTGGAACAACTCCTACAGAACACCTACTGAATACTGGAAGAAGACCTCAGACTTCCCAAAAGGCAAGAAACTCCCCACATACCTGGCCGTGTGGCTGACAGGGTCTTGGTGATCTGGCCAGGTGTCAGTCCTGAGCCTCTGAGGTGGGAGAGCTGAGTTCAGGACATTGGTCCACCAGAGACCTCCCGGCCCCTCATAATGTTAGTCAGCGAGAGCTCTCCCAGAGATCGCCATCTCAATGCTAAGACCAAGCTCCACTCAATGACCAGCAAGCTCCAGTGCTGGACACCCCATGCCAAACAACTAGCAAGACAGGAACACAACCACACCCATTAGCAGAGAAGCTGCCTAAAATCATAATAAGTTCACAGACACCCCAACACACACCACCAGACGCAGTGCTGCCCACCAGAAAGACAAGATCCAGACTCATCCATCAGACCACACACACCAGCCCCCTCCACCAGGAAGCCTACACAAACACTGCACCAACCTTACCCACTGGGGGCAGACACCAAAAACAATGGAAGCTATGAACCTGCAGCCCGTGAAATGAGACCAGAAACACAGTAAGTTAAGCAAAATGAGAAGACAGAGAAATACACAGCAGATGAAGGAGCAAAGTAAAAACCCGCCAGACCTAACAAATGAAGAGGAAATAGTCAGTCTACCTGAAAAAGAATTCAGAATAATGATAGTAAAGATGATCCAAAATCTTGGAAATAGAATGGAGAAAATGCAAGAAACATTTAGCAAGGACCTAGAAGAACTAAAGAGCAAACAAACAGTGATGAACAACACAATAACTGAAATTAAAAATTCTCTAGAAGGAATCAATAGCAGAATAACTGAGGCAGAAGAAAGGATAAGTGACCTGAAAGATAAAACAGTGGAAATAACTACCACAGAGCAGAATAAAGAAAAAAGAATGGAAAGAATTGAAGACAGTCTCAGAGACCTCTAGGACAACACTAAATGCACCAACATTCGAATTATAAGGGTCCCAGAAGAAGAAGAGAAAAAGAGAGGGACTGAGAAAATATTTGAAGAGATTATAGTTGAAAACTTCCTTAATATGGTAAAGGAAATAGTCAATCAAGTCGAGGAAGCACAGAGAGTCCCATACAGGATAAATCCAAGGAGAAACACACCAAGAAACCTATTAATCAAACTATCAAAAATTAAATACAAAGAAAAAAATATTAAAAGCAGCAAGGGAAAAGCAACAAATAACATACAAGGGAATCCCCATAAGGTTAACAGCTAATCGTTCAACAGAAACTCTGCAAACCAGAAGGGTGTGGCAGGACATATTTAAAGTGATGAAAGGGAAAAACTTACAACCAAGATTACTGTACCGAGTAAGGATCTCATTCAGATTTGACAGAGAAATTAAAACCTTTACAGACAAGCAAAAGCTGAGAGAGTTCAGCACCACCAAACCAGCTTTACAACAAATGCTAAAGGAACTTCTCTAGGCAGGAAACACAAGAGAAGGAAAAGACCTACAGTAACAAACCCAAAACAATTAAGAAAATGGTAATAGGAACATACATATCAATAATTACCTTAAATGTAAGTGGATTAAATGCTCCAACCAAAAGACATAGACTGGCTGAATGTATACAAAAACAAGACCCATATATATTGCTGCCTACAAGGGACCCACTTCAGACCTAGGGACACGTACAGACTGAAAGTGAGGGGATGGAAAAAGATATTCCATGCAAATGGAAATCAAAAGAAAGCTGGAGCAGCAATTGTCATATCAGACAGAATAGACTTTAAAATAATGTTACAAGAGACAAAGGACACTACATAATGATCAAGGGATCAATCCAAGAAAAAGATATAACAATTGTAAATATTTATGCACCCAACATAGGAGCACCTCAATACATAAGGCAAATGCTAACAGCCAAAAAAGGGGAAATCAACAGTAACACAGTAATAATAGGGAACTTTAACACCCCACTTTCACCAATGGACAGATCATCCAAAATGAAAATAAGGAAACACAATCTTTAAATAACACATTAAACAAGATGAACTTAATTGATATTTATAGGACATTCCACCCAAAAACGACAGAATACACATTTTTCTCAAGTGCTCATGGAACATTCTCCAGGATAGATCATACCTTGGGTCACAAATCAAGCCTTGGTAAATTTAAGAAAACTGAAATTGTATCAAGTATCTTTTCTGACCACAACGCTATAAGACTAGATATCAATTACAGGAAAAAAACTGTAAAAAAATACAAACACATGGAGATTAAACAATACACTACTAAATAATCAAGAGATCACTGAAGAAATCAAAGAGGAAATCAAAAAATACCTAGAAACAAATGACAATGAAAACACAACAACCCAAAACCTATTGGATGCAGCAAAAGCAGTTCTAAGAGGGAAGTTTATAGCAATACAATCCTACCTCAAGAGACAAGAAAAATCTCAAATAAACAACCTAACCTAATACTTAAAGCAATAAGAGAAAGAAGAACAATAAAATCCCCAAAGTTAGCAGAAGGAATGAAATCATAAAGATCAGATCAGAAATAAATGAAAAAGAAATGAAGGAAATGATAGCAGAGATCAATAAAACTAAAAGCTGGTTCTTTGAAAAGGCAAACAAAATTGATAAACCATTAGCCAGACTCATCAAGGAAAAAAGGGAGAAGACTCAAATCAATAGAATTAGAAATGAAAAAGGAGAAGTAACAGCTGACACTGCAGAAATACAAAGGATCATGAGAGATTACTACAAGCAACTATATGCCAATAAAATGGACAACCTGGAAGAAATGGACAAACTCTTAGAAAAGCACAACTTTCCAAGACTGAACCAGGAAGAAATAGAAAATAAAAAGAGACCAATCACAAGCACTGAAATTGAAACTGTGATTTAAAATCTTCCAACAAACAAAAGTCCAGGACCAGATGGCTTCACAGGCAAATTCTATCAAACATTTAGAGAAGAGCTAAAGCCTATCCTTCTCAAATTCTTCCAAAATATAGCAGAGGAAGGAACACTCCCAAAGTCATTCTATGAGGCTACCATCACCCTGATACCAAAACCAGACAAAGATGTCACAAAGAAAGAAAACTACAGGCCAATATCACTGATGAACATAGATGAAAAAATCTTCAATAAAATACTAGCAAACAGAATCCAACAGCACATTAAAAGGATCATACACCATGATCAAGTGGGGTTTATCTCAGGAATGCAAGGATTCTTCAATACACGCAAATCAATCAATGTGATACACCATATTAACAAATTGAAGGATAAAAACCATATGATCATCTCAATAGATGCAGCAAAAGCTTTTGACAAAATTCGACACTCATTTATGATAAAAAGACCCTCCAGAAAGTAGACATAGAGGGAACTTACCTCAACATAATAAAGGCCATATATGACAAACCCACAGCCAACATCGTTCTCAATGGTGAAAAATGGAAACCGTTTCCACTAAGACCAAGAACAAGACAAGGTTGCTCACTCTCACCACTCTTATTAAACATAGTTTTGGAAGTTTTAGCCACAGCAATCAGAGAAGAAAAAGAAATAAAAGGAATCCAAATCAGAAAAGAAGAAGTAAAGTTGTCACTGTTTGCAGATGACATGATACTATACACAGAGAATCCTAAAGATGCTACCTGAAAACTACTAGAGCTAATCAATGAATTTGGTAAAGTAGCAGGATACAAAATTAATGCACAGAAATCTCTTGCATTCCTATACACTAATGATGAAAAATCTGAAAGAGAAATTAAGGAAACACTCCCATTTACCATTGCAACAAAAATAATAAAACACCTAGGAATAAACCTACCTAAGGAGACAAAAGACCTGTATGCAGAAAACTATAAGACACTGATGAAAGAAATTAAAGATGATACCAACAGATGGAGAGATATACCATGTTCCTGGACTGGAAGAATCAACATTGTGAAAATGACTATACTACCCAAAGCAATCTACAGATTCAGTGCAATCCCTATCAAACTACCAGTGCATTTTTCACAGAACTAGAACAAAAAATTTCACAATTTGTATGGAAACACAAAAGACCCCGAATAGCCAAAGCAATCTGGAGAAAGAAAAACGGAGCTAGAGGAATCAGGCTCCTGGACTTCAGACTATAATACAAAGCTACAGTAATCAAGACAGTATGGTACTGGCACAAAAACAGAAATATAGATCAATGGAACAGGATAGAAAGCCCAGAGATAAACCCATGCACCTATGGTCACCTTATCTTTGATAAAGGAGGCAAGAATATATAATGGAGAAAAGACAGTCTCTTCAATAAGTGGTGCTGGGAAAACTGGACAGCTACATGTAAAAGAATGAAATTAGAACACTCCCTAACACCACACACAAAAATAAACTCAAAATGGATTAAAGACCTAAATGTAAGGCCAGACACTATAAAACTCTTAGAGGAGAAGATAGGAAGAACACTCTATGACATAAATCACAGCAAGACCCTTTTTGATCCACCTCCTAGAGAAAGGGAAATAAAAACAAAAATAAGCAAATGGGACCTAATGAAACTTCAAAGCTTCTGCACAGCAAAGGGAACCATAAACAAGACGAAAAGAGAACCCTCAGAATGGGAGATAATATTTGTAAACGAATCAACGGACAAAGGATTAATCTCCAAAATATACAAGCAGCTCATGCAGCTCAGTATCAAAGAAACAAACAACCCAATCCAAAAATGGGCAGAAGACTTAAATAGACATTTCTCCAAAGAAGATATACAGATTGCCAACAAACACATGAAAGGATGCTCAACATCACTAATCATTAGAGAAATGCAAATCAAAACTACAATGAGGTATCACCTCACACCGGTCAGAATGGCCCTCATGAAAAAGTCTACAAACAATAAATGCTGGAGAGTGTGTGGAGAAAAGGGAACCCTCTTGCACTGTTGGTGGGAATGTAAATTGATACAACCACTATGGAGAACAGTATGGAGGTTCCTTAAAAACCTAAAAATAGAACTACCATATGACCCAGCAATCCCACTACTGGGCATATACCCAGAGAAAACCATAATTAAAAAAGAGTCATGTACCACAATGTTCAATGCAGCTCTATTTACAATAGCCAGGACATGGAAGCAACCTAAGTGTCCATCAACAGATGAATGGATAAAGAAGAAGATGTGGCACATCTATGCAATGGAATATTACTCAGCCATAAAGAGAAATGAAATTGAGTTATTTGTAGTGGGGTGGATGGACCTAGAGTCTGTCATACAGAGTGAAGTAAGTCAGAAAGAGAAAAACAAATACCGTATGCTAATGCATATATATGGAATCTAAAAAAAAAAAAAATGGTTCTGAAGAACCTAGGGTCAGGACAGGAATAAAGACGCAGACATAGAGAATGGACTTTAGGACATGGGAAGGGGGAAGAGTAAGCTGGGACAAAGTGAGAGAGTAACATTGACATATATACACTACCAAATGTAAAATAGCTAGTGGGAAGCTGCCGCATAGCACAGGGAGGTCAGCTTGGTGCTTTGTGACCACCGAGAGGGGTGGGATAGGGAGGGTGGGAGGGAGATGCCAGAGGGAGGGGATATGGGGATATGTGTATACATATAGCTGAGTCACTTTGTTACATAGCAGAAATTAACACACCATTGTAAAGAAATTATACTCCAATAAAGATGTTTAAAAAAAAGATGTCTGCGGACCACCAAAGTGAGTGGCGGGATTTGCCTGTGCTGGGTAGCTTGCTAGATAATTGAAAGACAGGCTGACTCTCACAGGACACAAGGTAATCCCTAAGTTTCACTTACGAAGTAAGCTGAGGAGGCAAAAAGTATAGCTTTTATCTTTGATCAAAGCTAGAAAGTTTTGTTGGAAGAAGATAAAGAAGAGGTTTTTAAAAATCCAAAAATATGTTTGTTATACTAAATTGTTTAGGTGTGTTAACACCATTTTTTACCATTGTTGTTGTAGTCATATTGATCACTGAAATGGATGTCTATCCTCCTAAATACAGATATTCACACAAACACGTTCTCAAGAGTCTGTCTAGAAATGTAAGTATAATCCAGGGAACTGTTTTAAGCTAAGCTGCCGCTTCCTTCCCCCAAAGACCAATTAATTGCAAGCCTGAAGACTAGAGAAGGAAGATAGCAATAACTGCTGCTTCCTCATGAAAGCAAACCATTTTTCTAAGTTGATTAGAGGTCATAATTACTCATCTTAATTTTGGTAATCATTACCTTTATAAAGTTCCTTATAAACATGCCTTTATAATACTCTGCTTTATTAAAAAAAAAAAACTTTCCTCATAAGGGAAGAAAAAAATTATAAATAACCTCAGAGGGGAAAACAGTGCCTTGGATTTGGTAAATTGCAGCATTTCTGGCTGCTGAACAAAATTTGGTCTGCTCAGTAAAATCCAGAAAGGCTTGGGGCATAGCTGCGAGATTGAAATAATTCTTAGGCTCTTGTAATTGCATTTATTTCTTATTCAACTGCTACGTACTTCTGATATCTTGTTAGACTCTGTGTATAATTAGGATGGAAGAATCAAGACTTGAGGGTCAGCCTTCTAGGAGGCTCCTGAGAGGACTAGGATGGTGGGAACGGTCCTCTCCCCAGCACACAGAAGAGCAACCGCAATCAGCTTGAGCAAGACTCACACTTCCTCTAAGTAATGCGACCAGGCCCTCAGGGCTCAGGGCAACAGCTGAGACAAGTGAGTAAGTCTCACTCTCCTGCGTGTATAAACAGAAGAACGAGTCAGTTTCTCGCCAGTCAGGGTGCAGCTCCCTCTGGGCCCCTCTGGAGGAACACCTCTCCAAGGCAGGACTGAGGCTTGAGTCATCCTCTCTAAATATCGAATCCATGAGGATGACTCTTTTGCAGGCAGAGCAAAAGGGAAGTTCCGGGCATAAGGGAACTCTGGGTTCAGCTAAACAGATTAACTGCACAGTGAGATAGGACGGCACGCACTGGAGGGTGACTGTATCATTTATCACCCAAACCAGGATATGTTTAATTAGGTCAGGAAACAGGCATAAACCAGAGCTGCCCCCAGTTTGAGCAATGTCTATATGAGAGAGCTAATAATTTATCTGATGACTTAGGGGGAATTTTTTTTCTGGCCTTGTGAGACATGCTGATCAGACCAAGCAATTACAGAGCAGGAGACAGCTCTGTCACAGGGCCTCTTTCAGAGCCCAGCATCCCAGCAGGGCTGTCATAAGCCACACAAAACAGAGACTCGGCTTCAAGTAGGTGACTGCAGCCCCCGGGGCCACCCGGGGACCATCCTTGTGACTTTGAGGAGAGTCAGGAAAATATTTGGGAGGTTCTTCTAGCCGTGGTCCTTCTATTCTACTCACAACGTCAGCCACTAGGGGAGAAAGAAGGATCCGTATTCACGTTTAACAAAAATGCTCAGTGGGGCCAAACTGGTGGTTTGGCAAAAGTGCTCAAACACTAAAATGTCCTCTGTGAATTCTCAAGAATCCTGACCACCCTCCCCATGTCAGACCTGGGGGTCTTTCCAGTATATCATCTTCCTGTTCATACCAGGGATTCCTTCCATGCACCTTTGGAATGATCTGGCCACATTCATCTGTGTCTTCCTGGGGTCAGATCTTGACATCACAGGCCCAGAAGTAGCTCTGTTAATTATCCCCATAGCCTACCCTCAGCCCTTGTGCGTTGGCCTCAGGGGTTCAGACAACAGAGAAGGCTGCACTGTGGTTTTACACCTCTCTCCTTTTCAAGACAAGAGAGGGATTTGAATTTTAGTCTTCCTTTTGATTATTTTTATTTCTATTTTTATTTTTTATTTTTTTTATAAATTTATTCATTTATTTACTTTTGGCTGCGTTGGGTCTTTATTGCTGCACGCAGGCTTTCTCTAATTGTGGCATGCAGGGGCTACTCTTGTTGCAGTGCGCAGGCTTCTCATTGCGTGGCCTCTCTTGTTGCGGAGCTCGGGCTCTAGGCACGCGGGCTTCAGTAGTTGTGGCACGCAGGCTCAGTAGTTGTGGCGCACGGGCTTAGTTGCTCCGCGGCATGTGGGAGCTTCCCAGACCAGGGCTCGAACCTGTGTCCCCTGAATTGGCAGACGGATTCTGAACCACTGTGCCACCAGGGAAGCCCCCTTTTGATTATTATAGAACTTCATCTAGGCACTTCATGGGAGGAGAAAATGCCCTCTCCTGCCCTAAGTGAACGCTTACACCACAGATGACAGTGGGAAGATCTTAGAGGGGCTCAATAAGTATTAAAGTATTAGAGTTTTATCTCATGTGAAAGAACCGACTCATGCCGTCTACATGCCAAGTTTCTTTTCATTGCAAAGTTACCAAATATTACTGTATAAAAACAGGTTTGCTGACATAATGCAAACTGCCATGAAATCTTTACAGCTAACACTCACTCCATCACTGCCAGGCACCAAGTGTTGGATCCTGCCCCTCATATTAACACCTGCCATCTGAAACAATGCCTTCCTCAATCCTTCCTCTCTCTCTCTCCACCACGCACATCCAGTCACTGTCAATTCTCAAGGATCAGCCCCTTCCTGTTATGTCCACTTCCCTCACCCCAGCTACTGATCTGCTGACCTCACGCCAGCACTAGAGCAACAGCCTTCCAACTGAACTCCCAGTTCTCAGTCTCATCCACCTTTATTATCAGTCCTGCCCTTAGTCAAATTAACCTTCTCAAAACACTATCTCTTGAAACATGCCATCAATCTGTTTCAAGTCTGTATTGGTTCTTTCTTACCTTGGAGAGAATGTCCAAATGCTTCAGACCTGCCAAAATCTAATGTCAATCCAATCACCATTGTATCCCTTACTATTCACTCCCCAAACGGGCCAGAGACCCCTACATATCCACTGTAGGTCTGGACTGCTTCCCTCCAGGAGTGTTCCCCAACTTTCCCAATGCTTCTCCCATTGTCCAGGTTAGAGGTCAAAGTGGTGCAATTGCTGGTTTTGAAGATGAAAGGGGCCCACAAGCCAGGGAATCCAGGCAGCCTCTAGGAGCTGGAAAGGCAAGGAGATGGAATCTCCCCTAGAGCCTCCGGAAGGAAGCTCTGCTGACACCTTGACCCATTTCAGACTCTGGCCTCCAGAACATGGATAATAATGTAATGTTTTAATCCCCCAGTTTGTGGGAATTTGTTATAGTAGCACGTCCTAATCACTTACAATGAGGCAGACGCTACACTAAAAGCTGAACTCTCATTACTTCACTCTGTCACCCCACAGCTCTATGGGGCAGTTACTACTATTACCCCATTTTATTTTTTTATTTATGAGGCAAGATATTTAAACTACAAAAAGTAGATAAACGATTAATAAGCCCATGAAAAGATATTCAACATCATCAGTCATCATAGAAATGCAATTAAAACTGCAATAAATATCACAATAAATATCATTAGAATGGCTAACATAAAAAGTACTGACAATACGAAGTCAGTATGTGGTGCAGTTGGAGCGCTCATACTTTGCTGATGGGAGCGTAAATTGGTAAAACGGCTTTGGAAAACCAATGCAAAGAATCTACTAAAACGGAACCTATGTAGGTCCTATGACCCAGCACTCCTGGATGCATACTCCACAGAAAGGCACAAACGTGGTCACCAAAAGCCAAAAGCTGTGTGTTGTAAGCATTATTTGTAACTGGAACCAAGCCAAATGCCCACTGACAAAAGAATAAAGAAAGAAATTGTGATGAATTCATACAAAGGAATGAATAAACCACAGCTCCATGTACCATAAAGTTGAATGAAAGAAGCCGGACACAGAGTCCATTTCTATGAGGTTCTAGAACACAGCACTAGACAATGGTGTTAGAAGTCAGGATGTTGATCACTCCAGGGACCAGGGGCGGGGGAACACCAGCTGGTATTAACCCCATTTTATAGGTAAAGAAACTGAGCCCTGGGAAAGTTACCTAAGGTCACGCGCACACAGCTGCTAAGTGGTGGAGCCAGGTATCGAACTCAGGATCCTCACGCCAAATCCCATGCAATAATCACCTCAAACCTTTCTCAGCTGTGGGTGAAGGCAGGCTCACAAGGTAATAATGATAGGAAGAGAAAAAGAAATGGCATTGCCACCCCCGGGCTGGCAGACTCCTGGGAGAGAAAGGCTGTTGCTCTTTTTAGTGGACCTTCTAACCAATAAAAAGTACAGCCTCTTTGCTGGAGCCTGGCAAACAGGCAACTTCCGGGAACTCTCTCACACACAGTTTTTCCCTTTTCTTCTTGCATCTTCTTAAAAACAGAACAAAATCTTTGTGTAGGCTGTGGGAATAAGGGGAGGGGAGTATGGGAGTGAGGTTGTTCTGGGTACAAGTTTGACTCTTTCCTTTGCTAAACAGCCTCCCCCAGATAAGGGAGAGGATCCCGGGCTGGAGGAAATGGGATGTTTCCTCTGAGTATCACTTCACATTTAGATTTTTAGTCCAAACAGGCCTTCCCAGATCTCCCTCCCCCAATCACACCTGTCTTTCAACCATCTCACAGCACTGAAAGTCCCTCCTTTGAAACATTGTCACTGTCACACTTTTCATTGTATTTTGGGGGTTATTTAATTTCAATGTCTCCCCAGCCTCCATGAAGTTAGGGATCATGTCTGTCTTGGTTCGCATGCTATCCTCAAGGAGTCATCCTTGAGTTCTGTCTCTCCTAAACCCCCCACAGAGGACCTTAATCAGCAAATGCAATCAACTCTACCTACTAACTTATATCCTGAATCCCTCTGCTACACCATTTTACTGCTATCATCAGTGGCCAACCCTTCATCACCTCTCATCTGGGTTATTGCCACAGCACCCTGCTGCTACTTCTGCAAGCCAAGGTGCTTCTCTGCCCAACAGCAACTGATCACAATTACAATAAAACCCAGACCCTTTAACCTGATTTCCAAAGTGCTGCAAAACCTGACCCATGCCTTCTTTTCCTACCTCATGCCATGCCAACCTCATTTTAAGGCCTTTCTGCTCACGCAATAGGTCAAGTTCATCCCAGCCTTAGGGCCTTTGCCCTCATGTTCTCTGCCTCAAGTGCACTGCCCCCAATCTTCCTTCACATGGCGGATTCCTTCTCAGCATTCAAATATCAGCAAAGTCACCTCCTCTGATGTTCCAATCTACAGCAACCACCTAATTACCCCTGCTATATGATATTTATTTGCTTCTTTGTTGATTGACTACTTTTTTTATTTAAATTAAGCTTCATGAGAGCAGTGACATTGTTTTTCTTGTCTCCACTGTTTCCCAATGACAAGAACAAGGTGTTCACTAAATGTTCACTAAATAAACGTATGAATGAGTGACTTCCTGGCACTTTGCCTGGTGTGCTTTCAGCAAATATTTGTTGAATGAACGCACAGTAATTTGTTTTTAAATTACAACTTTCTGCATTTTCTATTCAGTTTGATGACACAGTTATCTTCAGTATTTGAACATTCTGATTTCAAAGCATTAATTTGACATACATAAATGAAAACCTAGCAAAACTTTAAGATACAAATCTAAGATCCAAGAGTATGCAATGCAGCGTCACTTTGAGCAATAAAATAAAAGCTTGCTGTCTCTGGGTTCCCTGCTTTCTACACATTCTGAGGTCTACCTAGCAGATAGAAACACAAAGAAACTTGTAAAATGCCTTCAAAATGATCCCTTACATTTGCATAGCTACCTAACAAGTAACACTCAAGTTTCTGGTCATTCCTGCTGGGGTGAAATTAGGATTCACAGTAAAAGCCATAAAATGGTAAACATTCGGAGGGCTCTGCTCCCAATTCCTCTGAGAGGGCTGTCTGACCAAACCTCCCACCCACATTCAAATCTGTCACAGAACTTATCCCCTGGGGTTGTCCTCCACATGCTACATGAACTAACCTCCTTTCCAGTCACATGGAAACATTTCCCTCCTTGCCCACTTTTATTCACTCTGGTAAAATCTCCAGTTGCTGCTGCTAACACGAGCCCACCAAAGCCACCGCTGGTGAGGCCCCAGGGGGTGGCCCCTTCTCAGTAGCTCTCATCTCCTCTGTGATGCAGCTGCCAGATCTCACATGCTGAAGGGGGCATTAAAGGGCTCTGAATGACACCAAAGGTCATTTCCCATCACTGCTGAAACTGCTGCCACCAACCTGCTGAGAACTTCTTTGTGGTCTCAACATTTGCCAGACATTTGAGAGAAGCGATGGTTTTTAGTATTGGCTTGCTTATTTATTGGAAACTACCCTCAACCCATCCCTCCCCAGAATGGACAAGTTATATTTTGCTCTGAATCAGGTTACCCTCCCTGTGGCCATTGCTCTTGAACCAAACTTATGTATTTTAGCTTTCTCTCTTTTTTTTTTTTTAAATGTGTAGTGATAGCAAGCTTTTTTAAAAATTTATTTTATTTATTTATTTGGCTGTGTTGGGCCTTCATTTCTGTGCGAGGGCTTTCTCTAGTTGTAGCAAGCGGGGGCCACTCTTCATCGCGGTGCGCGGGCCTCTCACTATCGCGGCCTCTCTTGTTGCGGAGCACAGGCTCCAGATGCGCAGGCTCAGTAGGTGTGGCTCACGGGCCTAGTTGCTCCGCGGCATGTGGGATCCTCCCAGACCAGGGCTCGAACCCGTGTCCCCTGCATTGGCAGGCAGATTCTCAACCACTGCGCCACCAGGGAAGCCCTCTCTTTTTTTAAATAAGCCATTTTTCAGGGTGCTGGATGGCCAAGAGTACAAATAAATCATTGATAGATATGCCCTACTAGTCCTTGGTTACTCTGAGATGAACGCAGCTTATGCTTATGTTGACATGGCAGCTTCCAAATTACTCACGTATATTTCATTTGCTTCTCATAGCAATAGTGAAGTGGAAGCAAGATGGCAATTTCTACAACTATTCTGTATATAAGGAAATAGAAAAATGATCAAATGAATTGCCTAAGATCACACAGTCAAGCTACTGCTGGAGCTGGATTTCAATTCAGGCCTCTAGACAACAGCTCTAGAGCTCTTTCTAATATATCAAGGTCCCTCTACCATCTCTGAATCTAGCTGCTTCCCCAACTCTTCCACAACCTCAACCACACTTGAAACATCTTGAATCTCTTGAAGTTCTGCTGATTTCTAAATGAAAGTTTTAGTTTTCACTTTGGTTTTTACGGAACCAATTGTTAAGCCTCCAGTTCTGCCCCTCATAACAGTCACTGATGCTCCAAGGCTGAATTCTTACAGCTTCTAAAATGGGATCTACCAGCCCAAATCCTATAATATCCACCAGGGTCATCAGCTAAGCTTATTCAGAATAAAGGCACAGAGCTGAGCAAGTTGAGCTCCTGTTAAACTGAGTCCCTTTGCCTTTATTCCGTAAGTAAATAAATTTTCCCAAAAAGGATTTGCCTTTCTTTTCTGAGTGCATGGATTACTCCCATATTATTCAAAAAGACGATGACACCTTTTTTCTTCTTCACATGGATAATGATCTTCTCTGACCCTCAGTTTTCTCATCTATGAAAAGGAGAAAGAAACACAAATTCATAGGTTATTGTAAGAATCAAAAAGATAACCAATAAAATCACCAACATGGGGTTTGGCACAGAGCAGGCACCAGTAAATGTTTCCTTACTTCCTGGCCTACAGAAAATTTAACAATTAGAATTATACATACATTCTCTGTTCTCTTCAAGTTTACCTGACACGTTGTAAAGAATCTATGCAAAATTCTTCATAAATTATTTTTTAATCCTTTGCCTTGTTAGAAAACTTTGATTCTTTATATCACACAGAGTATATTGATTTTGGCCGAAGTCAGAATAATGTAACTCCTAACTAGTGACTTAACTAAACATTGTAACTGTAGAGGGATTGGGAGTAGGGAGGGAGAAATGGAGAGGGAGGAGGGAATTCATCACTGTAACAGGAAATCAATCACTGCTGACTAAAATCAACCAATCAAGAAGTAGTGGTAAAGGCATATTGTTTAGCTATGTAGAGATAAATATGAAAAGAAACAGCTAAGTTTGTTGCAAGTGGCTGTCTCTGGGAAGCACCTAGAACATTGCCCAGCAGACTGTGTATTAATCAGAACTATTGCAGTTGCAAGTGACAGAAACTCAGATTAAACTAGCTTTAGCGAGAAGAGGGATGTGTTAGCTTATACAACTTAAAAATAATAAATCCATGGATCAAGGTAGCTGAAGTCAGATTTTCGAATAATGTCTACATAATGTCTACAAGAAATAGTCTCTGTTCTCCATCTCTCAGCCGTGCCTTCTTTCCCCTAGGTTGGCTTAATTTTCAAGCAGCTTTTCCCCATGTGGGAGCAAAGATGGCCCCTGCAGCTCTAAGCTTACTAGGCCTTAGCACCCAGACTCTGAGAATGAGACAATGACTCGTTCCTGGTGGTTCTAGCAGAAATCCCAGGAAGGGCTCTCATTGACCTGGGTTTGGTTGTTGGCCATCCTTGAAGCAGTCCCTTTGGCAAGGGTAATTTTATGCGATGATTGTATGAGCCTGTGTTGCACGCTCACCCTTGGAACCAAAAATGAAGGCAGCGCCATCTGAGGCACATGGACTAAGGGTCAGGAGAGCAGTTCTCCGAAAGTAAGGTGGGGTATGTGACAGTTAATTTTTTTTTTTTTAAGAGAATGACCCAACTTGCCATGGGTTAATTTTTTTTTTTTAATTTTATTTATTTATTTTATTTTTGGCTGTGGCAGGTCTTAGTTAAAGCATGCAGGGCTCTTCTTTGAGGCACACAGGCTTCTCTCTAGTTGTGGCGCACGGGCTCCAGAGTGCGTGGGCTCTGTAGTTATGGTGTGCAAGCTCCAGAGCGTGTGGGCTCTGTAACTGTGGCTCATGTGCTCAGTACTTGTGGCTCGTGTGCTCAGTAGTTGTGGCACGTGGGTTTAGTTGCCCCGCGGCATGTGGGATCTTAGTTCCTGGACTGGGGATCAAACCCTCATCCCCTGCATTGGAAGGCAGATTCTTAACCACTGGACCACCAGGGAAGTCCCGTGATGGTTAATTTTATGTGTCAACTTCGCTAGGCCATGGTACCCAGATATTTGGTCAAACACTAGTCTAGATGTTGCTATTAAGATATTTTTTAGATAAGATTAACATTTTAATCAGTATAGTTTTTGAGTAAAGCAAATTATCCTCCATAATATGGGTGAGCCTCATCCAATCAGCTGAAGGCCTTAAGAGGAAAAAAAAACTGACATTGTCTCTACCCCCTCCTTTCCCCACTCCTGAGAAAGAGGGAATTCTGCCTGCAGACCATATTCAGACTCGAGCTGAAACATCAATTTTTCCCAGGGTCTGCCTACCTTACAGTTTTTGGACTTGCCAGCCTCTAACTATTACAAGAGCTTACAACTATTACAGTTCCTTAAAATCTCTCTCAAGATAAAGATAGAGGTGATAGAGATAGACATATCCTATTGGTTCTGTTTCTCTGGAGAACCTAACATAGAAACTTTTACCTAAAGAAGGAAATAAAGATGCTGGGTAGACCAAAAAACAAACAAAAAAACACATCTACTCGTTGATAGGTTAATGATTGTTACAGAAGGCAGATTGGCAGATTTTTTAAGTAAGGCAATCATTTCTACCTTAAGTGGGAGGACAAAACACATGAGTGTCCATAAATCCTCAGTAACAAATGCCCACGCAAAGCTAAAGACATGATTTATGCAAAGTGAATAAGTATTTGTCTTTAAAATCCAGCTTCCAATTTTTTTCAAATATGGAAGATAAAGTCAGTTTAGAGACTTTGCCAGACGAGGAAATGAACAGAAGTGGGTCCAAAAAGTGCTTTGTGGATGACCAGAAACCTGTAAGCAACAAAGGGCAGGAGCTGGCACTACGGAAGCCAACGTAGCTGATAGATTCCAACCAGGCCGAGGACCTTTCGGGAGCACCTAAGTACCCTGGACTTCCAGGGACGACTGTACAGAGACTTCATGGAACTTTCAACTGTTCTGGTCTCCCTACTATTTAAAGCCTAATTATTGTTTGGGTTTCTTTTGCTTGAAAACAGGATCCTTTTACTAAACCATGGCCAGCATCCTTGCAAGTGAGAGAATTGGTGTCAACATTTTAGGGATCGCGGAAACAGATTTTTTTCTAGGTCTTTGGACACGGCCCCAAATTGTTCTAAGGAAAACAACCTTAAAAATTAATCCAGGGTTGAACAATGACACAAGGGTTGAACAATGAAGCTTGCTCTACAGCTTCCTCCAAAGGACAGTGAGGAAGTTAATAAACATTCCTCACCCACCATAAACAATAACGATAATAATTTTTAATACTACATACAGCATGCCTTTTACTGAGGCGCCCAAGTTTTTTAAATAAAAATGACAATTTCAGGAATTTTAAGTTACTGGCCTCTGGTCACACCACCTTGCGGTCCAGTCTATACTGAAAATAGCTGGCATGCTGGCACCTTGCCAACACCCGCTAAAAGGACTAGCTTCTCATAAAATTTCCCTGAGGGCAGCACACGTTGAACAGTTTGAATTTCAAACAACTCTTGAGTGAAGCATGCTTCTTATAAAGAAAGTATAAATAGGGAACTGAGATGATGACAAAGCAAGTCATAAAAACTGGTACAACAAATCTGTCTAACTTGAAATTAATTTCCTATACTAAACAAAAATGCAAAGAATTCACCCAAAATTCAATTTCACTGTTTACAAAAAGTCATAGCAAAAAAAAAAGTCATAGCTATGAAATGATCAAATTGAATAGATAAAATTAAAACTTAAAAAGTGAATAAGAAAGAATGGTATAAACGAGGCATGATTAAATAGATAGATGTATTAAAAAGACAATGATAAAATGGTAAATTGTTTTAAAAACAACAACAATGTTAGGTAAAAGAGTATTCTAGAAGATGTAAGTAGCATAAGAATAGTTAAAAAATAAATATCAATGAAAAGAATAGCAGAAAACAAGAAAATAAAATTACAAACATTTCTAGAAATTCAGAAGTCCTGTGATTAATACCCTATTGAGAAGTAAATAGGTTCCCTTGACTACCATTAGATGACTAATGGTAGTTTTCCCTCAACTGGAAGTCACTGCTGCAGTTTCATGAGGCTTGATACCTCTGGGAAAACATCCCTAAATAGATGCAGGTGGTCCAGAGAGTGTCTCAAAGTAGGTCTGTAGATCATATTTCCAACTACTAATCAAACCAAAAAAAATCACATCATGGTCAACACAACCACAGAAGCCAACCGACTTCTTGGCAGACTGCCTAGAGAGGAATAACAAGGCTCTCACAGAGTCCCCTCTAAAATTCTAAGTTCTCAGAGCGGGGACCCCATCATGAAGCACAGAGTCTGAGAGGATCTCTCAGCTGAACTGGACAGAGCTGACCCATTCCGTAAACTTCGAACCTTAGGGAAAGTGCGTGCTAACGACATACTTAGGCTACCCCTTTAATCTCAAAACACTTCACCAACTTCATTCTCTTCCTCAAGGTACATCACGGAATGCACCTCATCTCAAGCTAGAGAAGCCCAGCCCCTTCAGGATTTCAGCACCTGAATGAGAGTCGTGAGGACGGGAGTTGGAGGTGGACCGAGGCCACGTCCTGGAGTAAGCATAAGCAGGGCACAGAGCGTCATACTTGGCAGGGTGTTCCAAGGTAAGGCCTGTGGACCCCTTTTCCCAGAATATCTGGGGATGCTAGTTCAAGGTGAGATTCCTGGGACACATCACAGACCTAACACATCAGAATCTCTAAGGTACAGCCCAGGAGTTCTGTACTCTGAACAAGCACCAAGTGACAGGTATATTCACTAACGCTAGAGATTTACTGGCTTCAAGGGAAAGTGGGATCAGGGAAAATTGGAGTCAATAAGCCAAAAATGCCTACTCTGGGTAGGAGCAAGGATGTAAAGCAGAGACTGGGGGCAAATCCAGCAGCAAAAGCAGGGTCACAGGAATCAAGGTCACAGAACCAGAAAGGTAATGTTAGGTCTCAATACATTTTCTGGATCCCAGCAGCATGTCTTTGGAAAACCACAGTCTGCCTTCCCCTCCAGGCATGCCTCTGCAGCTATTAAAGGCATGGTGCACTAACAGATTACAGCTCCTTACTAATTAAATTGTAAATCTTGTTTCAACTGTCTAAAAAAAACGAAGGACACTGACACACAGACATCTTGAAGCTAGCGTAGAGTCACTGTCTTAATCTTGAAAGAACACAGCACCCCAACAAAATCTACATCAGAGGGAAAGCAATGAGTCCTTGAGAGCTGGAGAGGGGAGTTGTTAGCTTGATAGAGTGCAGTTAAATGTTACCAGGACAAAATGTCCTGCACAGGCCCTTGAAGTCTCGGCAACAACCTGAGAACCTTCTTTCCATATTTATAGCTTACACAAAAGGTCGCACTGCCACACACCCTCAATCTTGGGCTCAATTCTAGATTTCTTCTAAAGACCTGGGTCTCTCACACTTTTTGAACCTTAATGCAGTGTTTCTCAAATCCACTGATTTTAATAGAACACAAAAGTCTAGAGTCCCAGATCTAGGAGATTCCCGGGAGGTCAACATGTTACTCCTCTACTCTAAAGAAGAAGGCAGCTACAAACATTGTTTACAAAAGATATCTCTGCTTGCCACACCAGTTCATGATAAGGATTCAAATAAAAATAGTCACAGGACCACCTTTCACATACACTTCTCACCCGTGTCAATTTCTTATGATGAGGAAGTGGGATGACAAATATGAGACTTGGAATTGGTAGGGACCATCTTCTGTTACCTGGCTTCAGGTTTCCGTAGAACATCAATGTAGCTCATGACCTCTCTCCACACACTCACTCATTTTATGCCATGGTGGGTGGAATGATTTCTGGGACCGTTGAGGTCTTCAGCCTCATTTTCCCCTTCCTCTGCCGGCCTGCAAAGAATTCCAGTCTGATCCTCCCATCTCCTCAGGGTTGCAAGGAAGCCCGTGGTTTACAACTGAGTAGGTGAATCTCCCTAATTCTGGGGTAAGAAGCCAAGAAGTTCAGTATTGCCAGAGGTTTAAGCCACATTCTCCAAACTAGCCATTATTACTAACAAAGGGGATACTTGGAATTCCACCTGCCGTATTCTTTCTCTAGTTCTCAGTCGGCTCAAAATTCCATAGAAAGGATAGTGAAATAGTGCCTTGGCTGCCTTCAAATCTCCAACATTTGGCTTCTACTTCCAGTTTAGGAAAGAGCATAAACCCCTCTGGTCAGAGCCATAGAGAGCGCCCCTCAGCCCGACACCACTGATTCAGACTGTGGGGCAGAACAGCTTCCCACTATGGCATATTACATATGTCTCAGAGTGATTGTTGGGAGAAAACCAAAAACAAACCGAAAGCACCGGTTGCACAGGACTTACGTAGGTAGGCAGGTAAGGATTACTATTGGACATTGCTCTGTGATCTGCCCTCAGTTTCTGATTCTGAGTGGACTAAGTGTATGCCCCATTAGCCATTTCCACAATGTTTGATATTTTCTCACCTGCACACCTTTGCACATGCTATCCTGTCTGGAATGGCCTCTCTCCTACCCGCCCCCCACTTAAAAAACTCCTGCCTATGCTTCAAGACTTAGTTCAAATTTCACTTCATCCTGACCTTTTCAGACAGAGTTAAACACTTCTTTGTGCTACTAAAACATCTCATTTCTATCTTTATTAATTGCTATCATTACTCTGTCCATGCCATTCCCCTCCTCTCAACCCCTACCCTGTTAGACTGAGAATTCTGGAAAGCCTATACTGCCTTCTTTATAATCTTTATAATCTCCCACCCCTAAACCAGTGCCTGGCATGTGGTAACATTTAATGAATATGTGAAGAGAGGCAGATGGAAGAAAGAAGAGAGACAGGACACAGAGAGAGAGACACACACATACAGAGTCAGGAGAGAGAAGGAGAGAAATAGGAATAAAGACACAGAAAGAGAAACCAGAAAAGGGAGGAGAAGCCATGAAGAGGAAAAAAGGAAGAAAAGAAAAATTAAGTCATAAACATAACTACATAGCCCCCCTACTCCTACAAAAATATTTGCTAAGTTCTTGCTGAATGCTGAAGAGAGCTATCAACGGAAGAAAACTAGACAGCACAACCAGGTACAAGGGTACATGGAAACGGCTAAGAAGCAAAGTGGCTGCTTTGAAAAACTATCTGGAATCTAGGCAGACCTGCAGACTTTGTTCTTCTGCTAGTCAAAGTTTAGAGGGAAGAGAGAGTTTGCTTGCTGCAAGTATTCATGAATTCTCCCACGCATGGAAACTTTCTATTTCAACTGTGTTGTGAATAAATGACTTATCTGCTTGCTAAGAGCATTTCCCAATCCTTCTTTAACTTGTCTCATTATTTAAATGAAGAAGAAAAAGAGTTTAAATGGATTTGTGTTTAATTTTGACCTCTAAACCGCATGGCCTGGCTGTGGGACTTTCAGGAGATAACTTAAACTTTAATGTTTGCATCCTAAGGCACTTTTTCGGTGGGCATGCAATAAATCTGCAAGATGAGCTGTGATTCACTCCTGCAGGTGTTAGTATGTGATTATGTAAGCATTCCCAATAATTAAAAAAATTACTAGAAATTATGACAAAGGACAATTAAAAGCAGCAATATCTATCGAAGTGTTGTATCTCCCTATTATAATAAAAGATGATCTGGGTATAAAGTAGTTTATAACAGCTAGCAAGCAAATCAACATTTTTTAGATGACGATCAGCCAAATCATCATGTACCAAAGAAGAAAAACACAGAACAAAACATAGCCACATAAATAGAAATAATTAATTAGAGGTCCTCATTTTTACACTGTTTCCTCCAATGAGTTGGATTATTCCTTCAGAGTAAGGAGGCCCATGATATATACAAAGCATTTCCAATGCCTACCTTAGTGTGTCTATACTAGGTTGTCAAGTCCTAGTGGTCAAGGACCAAAGTAATTCCTTGGTTAGCATTTAGGACAAAAGCATGTAAATAGGCTTTTATGTTTTTATCTTGGTGGTAGCAGTGGTTTTGTCTTAGGGGTGCTGTTTTTCTATGTTTTATTTCCAACTCCATGCAACCAACATTTACTGAGCACATTCTCTTTGGCAAATACTGTGCTAAGACCTGAAAAAATGTTTTAAAAAACAAATAAGGCTCAGGCCCTATATTCAAGGATCTCAGGGACAGTGGATTGTTACAGACATTACGTCTTCTACCAGCATCGTCCCCAGAGTTTCCCCAGGGAACTTAACAGAGAGTGAGCTTAGAGGTCCAGTCTGCCACCCTCCATCTCTCACTTTCCCATCAAGCATGTCTTGTTGGGTTTATTCTACTCTTCCAACACCTATGTTGTTTGCCTCTGTGTCAATGCCATGTGTCTACTTGCAATACCCTCTAAGAAGATCATAGGTGTTTTGAGCACAAAAATAGGTCTTACTTGTTTTGGTGTGATCCAGAGCAAGGATCCCAGTGCCTAGACTAATAAACTGTTTTGACTTATCTTCCTAATGGCACCATGAGTTCTTTCTTTCTTTCTTTCTTTCTTTCTTTCTTTCTTTCTTTCTTTCTTTCTTTCTTTCTTTCTTTCTTTCTTTCAAGGCAGAGGGAAATAGATTTCTGTTTACTACATGGGGCATTCCTATTTTTTTATTTTATTTTATTTTATTTATTTATTTATTTATGGCTGTGTTGGGTCTTCGTTTCTGTGCAAGGGCTTTCTCTAGTTGCGGCAAGTGGGGGCCACTCTTCATCGCGGTGCACGGGCCTCTCACTATCGCGGCCTCTCTTGTTGCGGAGCACAGGCTCCAGACGCGCAGGCTCAGTAGCTGTGGCTCACGGGCCTAGCTGCTCTGCGGCATGTGGGATCTTCCCAGACCAGGGCTCGAACCCGTGTGCCCTGCATTGGCAGGCAGCTTCTCAACCACTGCGCCACCAGGGAAGCCCCCATGAGTTCTTTGAAGGCGGAACTATGTCTGATTATTTTGATGATAGCCAAATACTCCAGCATAGCACAAATTCCATTGAACACTCTTAGGAAATATTTGTTGAATGAACTAATAGGAAAACGAACTACCCAGAGCAGAGGGACTTCTGTCTGCTAGCCTCATCCCGTTCTCTTCTGGTTCTGGAATTTTGTTCTGCTATTTTGTTTATTCCTCTAAGAATGGTTTTATGTATCTCAAAGTGTATTATAAAAATGAAATACTTTGAAATGCTCTATCAGTTCTTGGCACTCAGAGAGTGCCCCAGTAATGGTAGATGTTGTATAATGTAACTCTCAAGACTAGAGGATTAATCTCAGGATGAAGGAAGACCCCTAACTCTTACTTCGAGGGGTGAGAGAAATTGAACCCCCCATGCTCTGGCCTTAAATGTGTCTTCGCCCTCAAAAATGCTTGATTTGTCAGATTTATAGATGGAAACTAAAGGACTTTCCCAGGTTCTGTATAAGAGTATGGCAAACAGTGGTTTTTAGCTTAGGGGTCATGAATGGGCTTCAGCCAGTTCATTAATTCATAAATGCATCCAAAACATATGTGTAGGCATATAGATGCATTTTTCTATGCAATGATTACACAACTTTGATTAGATGTTCAAAAGAATCAGGGGCTCATAATAGAATTAAGAACTCCTGTTATTGAATAAACTTAGGGTAAGTTCCGCTTTTCCCTATAAATCATTGAAGAGAATTTTCTTCAGGAATTGAAGTGTCCAGGAAGATCCTTGCACCTAGGGTGAATATCATACTTCATAAAGTCAAAGAATTAATAATTTAAAAAAACAGAGAACTGAGAAAGAAGAGGAAGATCTGATACGAGAGGAACAAAATAGAAATATACCCTATGAAGAAACAAGTACCAATGATTAAAACCTGACACATGCGCACTTCAACACCTGGGCTTGAAATACGTTAGAAAGAAATGTCATAGCAATTAATAAGCTTCTACTTCCTCTCCATATTCATTGGGAAAAAAGAAGTTGAGCAATTGCAAAAATCAAAGAGTGGAGTTTTTTGTTAGTTCCACAAGAAATTCCAAGGAAAACTTTTTTTTTTTTTTTAATGAAATAAGCCACCAGCAGCCGTAAGATAATATAAGGGAAATTTTGTGGCAATATAAAAAATTGTTTCATTGGGCCAGCTCCGTAAGTTTGATTTTAACCATCTCAGACTTGAGAGGCCCCTAAAACCCCACATTTACAGATATTCTTCTGTTAGCTTTACTACTTAAAATTATCCAATTATTTCCTTAACTAAAATTTTACCACTGCTTTTTGTTAAGTGCTTTTTTTCCCCTAGTTTGCTGTTTGTTATCATTAATGAGTGTTGATTTTATTGAATGCTTTTTTTTCTGCATCTGTTGAATTGTTCATATTTCTTTATTAAAGCATAGTTGATTTACAGTGTTTCAGGTGTACAGCAAATGATTCGTGTATATATACATGTATATATATATATTCTTTTTTAGATTCTTTGCCATTATAGGTTATAGGTTATTACAAGATATTGAATATTGTTCCCTGTGCCATACAGTAGGTCCTTGTTGTTTATTTACTTTATATATAGTAGTGTGTATATGTTAATCCCAAACTCCTAATTTATCCCTCCTTCCCCCACTTTCCCCTTTGGTAACCATAAGTTTTTATTTTTTTTCTATGTCTGTGGGTCTATTTCTGTTTTGTAAATTAGTTCATTTGTATAATTTTTTTAGATTCCACATATAAGTGATATCATATGATATTTGTCTTTCTCTGTCTGGCTTACTTCATTTAGTATGATAATCTCTAGGTCCATCCATGTTGCCACAAATAGCATTATTTCCTTCTTTTTTATGGCTGAGTAGTATTCCATTGCATATATTTACCACATCTTCTTTATACATTTATCTGTCAATGGCCACTTAGGTTGCTTCCATGTCTTGGCTATTGTAAATAGTGCTGCTGTGAACATTGGGATGCATGTATCTTTTTGAATTAGAGTTTTCTCCATGTATATGCCCAGGAGTGGGATTGCTGGATCACATGGTAACTCTATTTTTAGTTTTTTAAGGAAACTTCATACTGTTTTCCATAGTGGCTGTACCAATTTACATTCCCACCAACAGTGTAGGGCATGCTGTCATCCCTCCCAAGTTCAGAGACTCCTGTTCTATGTCCCAATTCCAGATTCCTGGGGAAGGGATGCTGGCTAAACTTGAACCAGGGGTTCATGGCTCGTCTGATCAACCGAGGCCAGAGGAATGATGTCCCCTTGTGTAAAACAGCTGCCAGGGAAGTGCTCTGAGCTGGGCACACACTCTAAAAAGATATTGCCGTATCCAACATGAAGCTTTTAGTCACCTTGATTATATTATAGTCCCTTGATTCTAAGACATCAGCCATTGTAAAAAGCATCAATTACTGACAACTTTTCCAGAAAAATCAAATACCATATTAAATATATATACACATATATATATTTTAAGAGTCTATAAATTTTGTATTTGTTCATATCATCACATTCCACTTTCTTCTCCAGAATCAGTATGACCATTATACTGATTTGACTCTAAGCTTCACTTACAAAATATAAAAATAATTCTGAGTCACATTGGAGTCATAAAGATATTCTAATTTTCATTACCCAAGTCCATTATCTTGACAGCTGTAAAGTTTTTGGATTGGTAATATAATTTAAAAGCATATCGAAGAATCTGGAATTTTGTCAACATTTCTGCTTTGATTATACTTATAGGATTTTTTTTTTTTTTGGCCATGCGGCATGTGGGATCTTAGCTCCCCAAGAGGGATCGAACCCGGGCCCCCTGTATGGGAAGCACGGAGTCTTAACCCCTGGACCGCCAGGGAGGTCCCCTTATAGGATTTTTTAATGGACTTAACATGTCACTGGAATTTAAACTGCTTTCCTTGAAAGTCAGCTAAATGCTTTTATCTGATGTTCTGTGCTTGAGTGATAGACCTTCACAAAATTGGTTATACACACCTTTTTCCTAGCTTTGAAAATTCCATGATGTATTCTGAAAAACTTGGCCTTCTCTGATGCCTTTAATTGCATTGCCTGACATGTAAAAGGCAGTCTTCTATTGAAACAATAACTTTTTGTTTCTATGCTGCACTATGGTACAAGCTTGTTTAAAAATATTTTTGTTGAGTCTTAAAATTACACTTCTAAATTTGATTTAAATGATATAGCACCCGTGGGACTACCAATGTTTCTAACTCAACTGAGGCCAACACCTACCTTCTGTATCTGGTAAAGTTGGTACATGAACACAGGCAAGCAATGGTAACTTGTCGGGAACTGGAGAGTCTCTTTGGAAAGGTTTTAAGGCACGTCCCAATTTCAGAAATGTCAAAATGTGGGAAATGTACGTCTTGCTATCAAGCAAATATCTAGTATTCTTTTATTGAGACTTAATACATGATAGACCTTTTTAAGTAAGTGCTTCACATGGTTTAATTCATTTAATCTGCACGACAATCTAGGAAGCTACAGCTCTTATGCCCATTTTACACATGAGGAAACTGAGGTTATAAGGTTAATTAATTTCCCAAAGACCACTGAGCTAGATAATAATCAAGCTGGAATTTGAGGCCAGCCTATCAACTTAATCAGTGTATCAAAATGCTGCCTAATTAATTGCATAGTAGCCAGCAAAAGTCATTAAGATAAGATTAATTAATAATAAGAATCAATCTATCTTGATATTATTCAATTAACTGAGCTAGTGCTGTTTTTCTGAGAAATGTGGACACAGCTCCTAAGCAGCTATGGTAGATGTAAATATCAGTTCTGGTACCAAGTTGGATAAATCACAAGTCACATGTACTTAGTTCTCTCATCTAAAATTCGTGTAACCATTTCAAATGACAATAATAATAAGTGGAAAATAACTTGCAGTTAAGGTTTTGTGAGGCGCTCAGCTCTTTCCTCACCTCCTCTGGTCCAGGTGGCCAAAGCAGGACAGCACCATCCTCACCATCACTTTCACAGGAAGGGAGACAGCGCAGATGAGTGTGAAAAGGCTCCTTCCCCTTTCACGTAAGGATTCTGACTCTGGGAATGGTACCAAGGGGTGGAGTGTGGGACAGCAAGATGTCATTCACCTCAACGTGTCAGAGGACAACTCAAGCACAGCAGCCTTTTTTAGGAACATTAATATCATCTAGGGGCCTATATCCTTTATCAGGAAACTGTGATGCTTCCTCATCCTGAGCTGCCAGGGTTGGGTGAGGAGGGCCTTATTCTAGCCACAGCCAATAGCAAACGTCTTGCCTAGTGAGTAAAAGTGAGTCAATAAAGCTTACAATTAATGTTATAATTACAGCACAAGGAACATTCGTGGTCCAAGAATGGTAACTCATTCAGGGCACCAGAGGGTTCATAAGATTTCCTTCCCCATCCTGGAAAGCCTCACTGACTTTCCAAAGATTGTGCAAAGGCTGTGATTTTTCTTTTTTTAATAGATTATCTAATGAACTGAAGAAATACATTATTATTGTTTACAGAACTAAATAGGAGACACAGAAACCTTTATGTGCGGGCTTTAAATGTGTTTGCCTTGTTTTTCATTTCCTTCTATTACTTTCAGGCTCAGGGTTTGCTCTCTTCCCCATCTTTCTGGTTTCTTCCCCTTTGACGTTTCCATTTCCCTGCTGCTAGCCATGCTCATCTGTGTGGCTTTTAGGTTAAAACTGGCCACCTTCTGGTTGATTTATCCTTTTCTTTCTTTCATTTATATTTTCATTTATTTGTGCTACAAACATTTATCGTGTCCCTACCACATCTCACGTCCTGCTAAATATGTTTATCTATGGTACTAATTCACTGGGAACATTGCAATCAGTTCAAACAAACACTTTGTTTAATAACAAACAGAAAATTCAGTTCTACTCTTCCCTAGAACTGCAACTAGCTTCTAAGTTGCCTTGGGGCACCTTTAGAATAGAACCTAGATCTGCCCGTCCTTAGCGCGTCATCCCTGCTGTGCTAGGGGAACCTCGGCAGTTGGAGGATTGTGGATCTGGGCATTGGTCAAATCTCGTCCAAATTCTATACCGCTTACCCGGTGTGAAACCAGAAATAAGTTTTCTAAATTCTCCAAGTCTCCATTTCCTCATTTACTAAACATCATTCACATCCATCTCCAGGGTAGTTCAAAGAATCAAACATGTTACTGTAAGTAAAGTAATGCAGATGAGACAGTCAGTAAATGTTACTTCTCCAAGCTCCTCTCCCTTTCTTATTTACTTATTCCTCCTATTTACATTGTGTTAAGTGTTCATTCTTTATCTATTTAATGAGCACCTGTCATGTGCCAGGCACTTGGCCCGGCTTTGAGGACTCAGTGGGAAAGAAAACTGACAGGAAGCACATCCCATGGAGCTTACTGTCCGGTGAAAAAGATAAACTCTAAATAAATATAAAGAGAGTTAGACATCTGTCTTCTAAAACAGGGCAGAAAAGAATGACAGCTCCAGAAATTCTAAATAGGAAGGGCTTACAGGCGCTCTGGATGGAACGGAGACTTGCCTTAAGGCTTTTTGTGCAGAACAAGCTAGCTTCTTCCTAAGATCTCTGCACGTGGGGCTGGGACTGGGAATGCTGATGGAAGGGATCGCCCCACCCTCACTGCACCAGCCAGCCTCCCCACAGGGAATACCTCCTTCTGCTTAGACCTGAATGGTCTCAGCTACTGCAGGCCTGACCCATGCACGGCGGTGTTTCAGGCTGCCCTCAGTTACAAACCAGGTGAAAAGAAGGTTCCACTGCTTCCCACATCCTTGTCCAGAGTCCCCAGCTCTCCTTCCAAACTGGCTTCCAAGAAGGTAACTAACTTCTCTGCTGGTTAAGCTATTCTGCCCTGGCTCTGGATGATGAGACCTCTTAAGCCAGCTTCCTTCAACGAGCTTAGTCACTGGATTCTTTTTCTTCTACTCACAAGCCCATCACTTATAAGCCACCCATTCTTCATTTATTATTGGTGATAAAACCTTTTTTATTAAAAATAAAATTTAATGGAAATTTTTTATTTCCTTTGTGCTTGAATTTTCTGATTTGGAAGTGAAATAATTTTATGCGTATATAACATTTGTTTAGTGGTTTTTTAGGCCATATTTCACATACATTATCTCATTTAACTCTTAGGACAACCCTGAGATGTAGGTGTCATTACTCCTCCTATTTTGAAGATTTAAAAAATCAAATCTTAGAGTAGCAGGTAGGAGTCTTCAACTCCATATTTTCTTCCCATTACCCCAATATTGAAGAATTACTACAAATATTCTGCAAACAAATTCACAAGAATAATAGGATACAAAAACAATACGTGCAATTGCCAACTGATGCATACACTGAAATTGCCTTTATTTTTTCATTTGTTAGATATTTGGTCCTAAGCACTCAGGCATCTTCTATTCTGAAGAGAGCACCTGAGTCTAAATTTTGCGAAGCAATATCTCAACTAATTCATCCCTTTTAAGGGGCTATTCAGTAGTATATTTTCTTAAGCATCTGTAGGCCAGAGGACTTTATGAAAGTAATAGAGTACAATTATTACCATACACATCAATTATTTGTGTCTGTATTGTATTTATTTACTGACAAAGCCTTTTTTCCTAGTGTGAGCACTATATCTTTAATATAGCTTTAGAAGAGAGTTGTGTTCTCCTCTGGCTCATACATCACTAACAAAATTACTAGCAAAGATCCAATTCTCAATTACAAGCACAAAAGAGTCCTACATTTTATCATATATCAAGCCCGTCTAGTTCAACAACTGTTCTCTGACATTGATGTATTTCATCAGTACGGGACAAGTCATTAGAAGACCTTGCAAGTTCCCCTAATATCATATTATTAGGTTGTATTTTTCTTTTAGATCTTCAGCTTTTGCCTTCACATCATAAAATCAACAGTGACCAGTTTTAAAGCAGATTTTTCAAGGCATGTATAACTCTGACACTTCACCATCAAGGTGGGAAAACTTTAGCAAATTTGGCCAAGAAAATTCCTCTAATTTTATCAGTCAAGTTTCCTGGGGCAACCAGCCTACTGCTTTATTCTCACCCACCCTAGTAAATGTCCAACAATATAGCATATCCTAAATGTTACAATATAAAAGCCTGCCTTAGTCTGCTCGGGCTGCTATAATGAAACACTATAGACTGGGTAGCTGAAACAACAGACTTTGGGAAGTCCAAGATCAGGTGCTGGCATGGTCAGGTTCTGGTGAGAGCTCTCTTCTTGGCTTACAGATGGCTACCTTCTTGCCGTGTCCTCACATGGCAGAGAGAGAGCACGCAAGCTCCTTGGTCTCGTCTTATAGGGCATTAATTCCATCATGAAGGATCTACCCTCATGACGTCATCTAAACCTAATCACTTCCCAAAGTCCCTACCTCCAGATACCATCACATGGGGGGTTAGGGCTTTAACATAGGAATTTTCAGAGGACATAAGCATTCAGTCCACAAAAATGCCCTAATCATCTGTGATGTGATCTGTCTAAAAGGCTTTAAATTGCTAGTCGTATCACTGGCTTGTGTTCAACACTAACCATCCCTAAAGTATCATTTTGCTAATCATGATAGCAACAAAAAGCCAAGGTACGACTAGGGAGGGAGAGTAGAAGAAGGGAATAAGTTAGGATAATAAGAAGAAGAGACAATGAAGAGTCCAGGGACCTGGATCTTGTACAAGCTCTGCCACTAATTCTGTTTACTTAAATTGCATCATTTCCTTGGGCTGTACCTTGCTTACCAGAAAAATGAGTGAAGCAGGATGATCTCTTAAGTATCACCAGCTTTAATAAATAAGTAAAGATTCTATGATTGTATGAATAATGTATATCCTGAGATTGTTGAGAATGTACTGTAGACATCACTGAGAAAAACTTTGCAACAGATGCATGTAAACAAAGCAGCTTACTAAAATAGTCTTCCTGCTAGCTTCTCTCTTTATTTCTAAAGGAAATGAACTTAAGCGAGATCAAGAAAACTTTTCCGTTTAGAACAGATTAACTCTTCACATTGTAAAGTATGAATTTATAATCTATAGTACAAATAATATTTGCCATTTGTTGGTTTGATACTCTGTGCTGGGCACTTTATGTCTTTAGCTCATGTAATCCTTAAAGAACCTGCAGAGTAGACGCCATCATTTCCTTCTTCTCTGTGCTCCAATCACGCTAGTTTTCTGAGTCCTTCAGATACAACGAGCTCACTCCCACATCTCCTGGCTCATCACATGCCTAATTTCTTCTCATCATTTGGGTGTCTGCTCAAATGCCACATATCATCTGAGAGTTTTCCCTGGCTAAAGTACCAACTCTGCCTTTCACCCACAGTCCCTTTCTATCCCATTGCCCTGTATTCTTCATACCACTTATCACTACGTGAAATTACTTTATGTGTATTTTTTTCTCCCTCCACTCTCCACCCTGACTCCACTGTGAGCTCTATAAAGGCAGGTACTTAGTTTGCTCACAGCTACATCCTCAGCACTTAGGACAGTGCCAGCTTAGTTACTATATGTTGAATGAGTGAAGGTCATCCACTTTATAATTACAGAACTTGAGGTCCAGAGAGGTCTGATGACTTCCCCAAGGCCACATGCTAATGTGCTAGAGCTAAGACTCAAGTCCAAGGTTGCCAAGCCCCAACATCCGTGATCTTTCCAGTGTTTCCCAAATTCACGGGGGTCGGAATCCTCTGTACAGTAGCTTGTTTTTTTAGTTCTGTGGTTCTGTTTTTCTGATAATCTAAAAGAAACCATGTTCAGAATGATATAGCATGTCAACTTATCACTTTTTAAATGAATACTGCTCCAAAATTTTATGGCCTGCTTTCGGATTTGCCATGAAGTTAATACCATCTAAGCAAATACACAAAGGAGGCTTTTTTCCACGTGAATATTAAGTGATGTCATGACATAATATAGGAAATAAAATTTTATAGTAGTTCAAATGGAAAAAATGGTGGGAGAATTGAATCATCACTTGACTTATGATGATTTAAATATACCAAATTCAAGTGAGCCTGTATCATAGCATCTAGCACTAAGACACAATGAGCAGAATTTTCTGAAAATTGTCCTACGAACTCACTCTGGGTCATCTGAATTACAAGACAGGTGGCTACCTTCCCCCAGCAGGAAAGTCTGTACCCAAACCCAACTCCACGTGGGACCCTAATGCCTCCAAGTAGCTGGTTTTCCCAGACAACTTTTTTAACACTGGAATCCAAAATTCAGATATCCCAAGGGGTTGAGTAGTCTATTTGTCTCACTTCTAACATGGCTACTTTGTTGTATTCATGAAAAGGTAAAGCAGTAGGGGGCAAAGAACCTTCACTCAAACGTACATCCACAGCGTGTCCAGCAAGGCTTGCTAACTCCGACACCTTTTCCTCCATGGACAACCATATGTCTTTCTTCTCACACTCTTACCTTGGAAGTTACCCCTAATAAGACCTATTCCCTGTTCATTCTGTCTGGCATTGTGAGATTATTTTTGAGCCCATCCGCAAGACAGATAATGGTCATGAAAGGACCTATCTTCAATAAAAGGTGAGAGCTACAAAGTACCCATTCACGTAATGAAAGGTAATTTAGTTTTTAACAAACCATCATTAAATCAGTGTTGTAGATTTGGGTTCTATTGGTCTTATAGGTTGTATATAACTAGTTTGTAAATTTGATTTTTATTATAGTTATATAAGAGCTATAAGCATAAAGTGTTGCTATCTGGTTCTAGATTTATTCATATAGGCATACCTCATTTTATTGTGCTTTGCAGATACTGCATTTTTTGTTATGTTTTGTTTACAAATTAAAGGTTTGTGACAACCCTGTGTCGACAGAGTCTATCAGCACCATTTTTCCAACAGCATTTGCTCTCTTCATGTCTCTGTGTCACACTTTGGAATTCTCAAAATTCCAACATTTTCATTATTATTGTATTTCTTATAGTGATCTGTGATCAGTGATCTTTGATGTTACTATTGTAATTGATTGGGGTCATTGCAAATTGTGCCCATATAAGTAGGCAGGTTGGCCCAAGAAACTTGACTGATAAAATTAGAGGAATTTTCTTGGCCAAATTTGCTAGTTTTCCCATCTTGATGGTGAGGTGTCAATTTCAAAGTTACACATGTCTTATTTTAAGAAATTGCTGCAGCTAACCCCAACCTTCAGCGACCACCGCCCTCACCAGTCAGTAGCCGTCAACATGGAGGCAAGAGACCCCACCAGCAAAAAGGTTACACTCACTGAAGTCTCAGATGATAGCATAGTAATAAAGTGTTTTTTATTAAGGTATATACATTTTTTAGATGTAATGCTATTGCACACTTAATAGACTACAGTATAGTGTAAACATAACCTTTATATGCACTGGGAAACCCCCAAATTCATGTGACTCTCTTTATTGTGATATTCGCTTTATTGCAGTAGTCTGGAACCAAACCTGAAATATCTCTGAGGTATGCATGTATTTAATCAATATTTTAACAAAATAATTTAAATCACACTTGAGGTTGGAAGACATTGTTATGTTTGTGAGTTCTGGGCTCTGCTCAGGCTCAAGTCAGTAACTCCAAGACTATGACAAGCACATTTTTTTAAATGTATTTTTTTATTGAAGTATAGTTGATTTACAATGTTGTGTTAGTTTCTGGTGTATAGCAACGTGATTCAGTTATATATATTATTTTTCATATTCTTTTCCATTATGGTGTATCACAGGTTATTGAATATAGTTCCCTGTGCTATACAGTAGGACCTTGTTGTTTATCTATTCTGTATATATCCATTCTATATATACAAACAACCTCATTGTTTATCCATTCTATATATACTAGCTTGCATCTGCTAATCCCACTTTCCCAACCCACCCCTCCCCACACCCCCTCCCCCTTGGCAACCACAAGTCTGTTCTTTCTGTCTGTGTGTCTGTTTCTGTTTCATAAGTTCACTTGTGTCATAGTTTAGATTCCACAGATAACTGATATCATATGGTATTTGTCTTTCTCTGTCTGACTTACTTCACTTAGTATGATAATCTCTAGGCCCATCCATGTTGCTACAAATGGCATTATTTCATTCCTTTTTATGGCTGAGTAGTATTCCATTGTATGTATATGTGTATATACATATATATACATATACCACATCTTCTTTATTCATTCATCTATCAGTGGACATTTAGGTTGCTTCCATGTCTTGGCTATTGTGAATAGTGCTGCTATGAACATAGGGGCGCATGTATCTTTTTGAATTGTAGTTTTGTCTGAATATATGCCCAGGAGTGGGATTGCTGGATGGTATGGCAACACTATGTTTAGTTTTTTGAGGAACCTGCATACTGTTTTCCATAGTGGCTGTACCAATCTACATTCCCACCAACAGTGTAGGAGGGTTCCCTTTTCTCCACACCCTCTCCAGCGTTTGTTATTTGTAGACTTTTTAATGATGACCATTCTGACCTGAGTGAGGTGGTGCCTCATTGCAGTTTTGATTTGCATTTCTCTAATAATTAACGATGCTGAGCAGCTTTTCATGTGCCTGTTGGCCATCTGTATGTCTTCTTTGTAGAAATGCGTATCTAGGTCTTCTGCCCATTTTTTGATTGGGTTTTTTTTTGTTGTTATTGAGTTGTATGAGCTGTGACTAGCACATTTTTGTTTTCCCATGGAAAGAACTACCTAAGAGGGTGCATCCTGGTAAAAATAAGTTTCTGTAGTACTACGGTGACTATTACCTAAGTAGCATCCCGAACATTTGGGTATGAGGAAGCCTGAATGAGGAGGATGTTACTCACTCCTCAATATTAGAAAATGTACTTTGGGCTGACTTTCCCTCTGCAGTCATGAGTTGTACTGAGTCACACTTTCTCACTTGGTTCTCCTAGAGGTTGATGGGAGAATCCCTTGGTATAGAATTTTTCTTGGCCTCAAACTACTTGCGCAAAATCTGACCTTATCAAAATTTAAGATTCACCTGGAATATAGGAAGGGAATATTCTAAAATACTCCATCCTTACTGGAGGACTGAAACTATTCCCTTGAGTTTCCTTATGGAATCAAGCAGTCTCAGTCCCCCTTTATGACACCAACATTGAATTTGCCTAAGAAACTTAATGAGAATTACATCAGACACAAGAACCAAACCAAGTAGTACAAAGGTGAAGGATAAAGTCTCTGGACACATTCATTTTGCTCTCCCTCATTGAAGTTTATCAAATCTACAACCCCTAGTCCCATTTCTACTTCTCCCTCTTCCTTTAGGGAACTCTTGACAAGCATGTGATCACTTGGAAATTAAGCCCTAGTGACTGCATCTCAAGTTAAGTTGGGTTCTTCTCTCATTTGTTTTTCCATAAATCATTTGAACTTTTGAGTCTTCCAACAAGCATAATTCATAAATTTATTTGTTATTGAGTTTCTCAATATAATTTTAATCCTGTAGTTTAACAAACTGGCTTGTAGCAATATTCTGAAGACATCAAATCTCACTATTGATCCTGTTTTGGTATACCGTGTTCACCCTGCCTCCTATCTACGTGTTTATTCTTTCAGAGAATTAACTTATTAAGTCAAATTTCCAGAAGAGGACAATATTTAATCCCACCACTGTTTGTAACTCAAAACACATGCAGTAATTGGTTTTGTACAGAAAAGAAGCAGCCAACTATATTAATATATAACACTATCAAAATGTATATGTCAAATGCTATTTTAATATGTTGACTATTGTTTAATAAATTATCCAAATATTATCAAATATGTTAATGTTTAACTGTACTTTAAATCAAGCATCTGTTTTACACTTTTTTAGGAAAGGGTTTATATAATTGATTTCCTGTTTTGTATTGAATTAGACTAAGCAGAGCAGTAGAAAGCTCATAGGAACTGTTCAGACACCTGAGGTAAAAGCTTAAAAATAGAACAATACTTTTTAGTATGTATTAAAAACATTCCCCACAAGGCTTTTGAAGGGAATCATTTGAAGGGCTATAGCAGTTTAGTTGTTCTGGAAATGAGGTTTTATTAAAGAGAGAGGAGAAAACAAGATGTTACTGAAGAAATGGAATTTCAAAGGAACTTTGAGTTAAGATTAAAATGTAATTTAATGTCTCAGTTCATAAGATTCTTAAGACTTCAGCTCAAGTTTTAGTCATGACTGAAAATATGATAGGAGTATTCTGATGACCACAGTCTTCTCCCCTCGGCGACCCATCGCAAGCTTCCCTCCTGCTCAGGCCCTTCATTTGGAGAGACTATGAGAGAAGACTGTCTTCACCCCTTCTTTAAGAGTGTGGGCATCTCAAGAAATTAAGATATAACATGTTACAGTTAGGAAAGGGAAAAAGACAAAGATTCTAGCACCAGACAGAGAAAAAAAACTCACCCAGAGATAGGTTTAAATATTGCCCAGAGAGGCTGTGTGTGTGTGTGTGTGTGTGTGTGTGTGTGTGTGTGTAGATATATATATACACATATATAGTATGTATATGTATATGCATATATATACCATAAGCCATATATCTATATACATGTATATGGATGATTATACCTTATATATACATGTGGAGACAGAGAGCATGTGCTTTCTTCAGGAAGATTCTGCTCATTTCTAGTTTAGCCTTTTTGTGCATAATCTTTTAAATATATATTATATATTTTAAAGATCATCTGTATATCGATATCAATATAGGTATCGATAAATATATAGATACAGATATGTTAACAGTAGAAACAGAAAGTTTTTTTTAAATACTTTGGGATTGACATGTACACACTGCTATATTTAAAATAGATAACAAACAGGGACCTACTGTATAGCACAGGGAACTCTGCTCAGTATTCTGTAATAACCTAAATGGGAAAAGAATTTGAAAAAGAACAGATACATGCATATGTATAACTGAATCACTTTGCTCTACACCTGAAACTAACACAACTCTACTCCAATACAAAATAAAAATTTTAAAAATACCTTGGAATAAATTTAACTAGAAATGAACAGAACCTTCCTGAGGAAAATGTTATATCTCTACTGAGATCCTTAAAAGAAGATTTAAATAAATCACATACCTTGTTCTTGGGATAAAAAGCTTAAACTTGTAAAGATTTCAATTCCATTTAGATTAGTCTATAAATTTAATAAGATCCAAGTAAAAATACTGGAAAGGCTTTTAACCTTGTGTAATTACAATTTTTTTCCGTTTGTATAATTTTATCGGCTAATTCTTTCAGAAAAAAATTAAATAATAATGGTGAGGTTTCATCATTGTCTCCTTTTTTATTTTTACTTGAAATACTTTTCATCATTAGGAGTTAGGCCAGCATTGGTTGATACAACACACACATACTGTAATTTTTTAGTTACATGAAATAAACTTAACACTTCTATATTCTCATTTTACTGAACTTATTAAATACAGTCAACGCAGCTTATCTCTCTTTCCACTTTTTTCCTGTGGCTTTTTCCTGTGTACTACCATACACTCCTGCCTCTCCTTCACTATAGTCCTTTGCTGTCTATACCTCTTTAATCTGACATCTACAAATTGCAGATGCCTCAGAGTTTCTCTTTATCTAAACCCTTGTTCATGTAATCTCATCTGGTCCATCTATAAAATCCTAAATTAAAAGAGCCAACCTGGGCCTCTTTCCCAAGCTCCTTCCTCATATCCAACTACCTTAATGACATCTACACTTGCTTGTCAAATAGGCATCTCAAAACTACCGTGTCCAAAATAGAATTCTTTATTCTCTCTGCCCCCAAACCTGTTACTCACCTCACACTTTGTCTCAGTAAATACCACCAACAACCCACTCAGTTGCTTAAGTCAAAAGCTGAATTATTCTTGATTCTTCCCTTTCTCTCATCTAGTCCTTTTGATTGTACCCCCAAAATATCTTTGAAATTTATTCCTTCCTATCTCTACTCCCACCGTCCTAGTGCAAGCCACCATCATTTCTAACCTGGACCATTGTAGCTGCCTCCTGGCAGGCCTCCCTGCTTTCACTCTACTTGTATCCCCCACTCCACAGCCCATTCTCCACTCAGCAGCCAGAATGATTATTTTAAGCATTAACCACGTCCTGTCACTCCTCTACTTAAAGTCCTCCAATGGCTTCCCTTTGAAAGTAGCATAAAGTCTAAGCCCTTCTCTTCACCACAGCCAACAAACCCCTCCCTGGTAGGACTCCCACTCAATCATCCAACCTCAACTCACACCAGACTCTTCTTTCCATCACAGGTTTCCAGTCCTCTGGCCCTAAGGCCTTTGCCTTTGTTGCTCCCTTGGACTAGGATATCCTCCCTCCCCTTTCCATTCCCCATTTACATGAAAAAACTGCTATAAAATCAACAAGGTCCTACTGTATAGCACAAGGAACTCTACTCAATACTCTGTAACAACCTATATGGGAAAGGAATCTGAAAAAGAATAGATATATGTATATGTATAACTAAATCACTTTGCTGTACATCTGAAACTTATACAACATTGTAAATCAACTATGGTCCAATAGAAAATCTAAAAATTTTTAAAAGTCAAAAGAAACTGAAAATAACCATTTGGAACACACAGAAGTCTCATTACCTTAATATATAAAAAGGTCTTTAAAAATATTTTCATGGAGTAAAATTTTTTAAAAATACAAGACAATTATCTTGCTGTGGAATACTGAAAATAATAATAATAACTCACCTCTAGTTTCTGTAGAAATCCCAAAGGAATGGGGGGTGTGAAAGGGTGGTAATGAGTTAGAACAGCTAAGATAATTTTGAAACTAGAGTAATTGAAAGAAAACAGCTTTATTAGATGTTAAAACATATTACAGAGCTACAATAACTAAAAACATTAAATAAGAGCTATAAATTTAGAAAAGTAAGGGACAAATATTTGCAAATGATATGATTGTATACTTACAGAGCCCCCAAAAATGAGATTAAAAAGCTTTTTAAAAATGGGTATTTAGTTGGAGGACTGACACTAAATCCAGCTTCAAGACTTACTACAAAGATACAGTAAACATGACAATGTGGTAAGAGTGAACGATTAGGTAAATAGATCATTGGAACAGAATAAAGAGCCCAGAAATAGACCAATACAAAATAGTCAACTGATCTTTGACAAAGGAGCCAGGGCAATACAATGGAGAAAAGACAGTTTTCTCAACAAATGGTACTGTAATAACTGGACATCCATATGTGAGGAAGAAAAGAATTTAAACACAGACCTTACACCCTTCACAAAAATTAACTCAAAATGGATTGTAGACCATAATGCAAAATACAAAACTGTAAAACTCCTAGAAAATAATATAGGAGAAAATTTAGATGACATTGGGTTTGGTGATGACTCCAAAAGCACGATGTATGAAAGAAATAATTGATAAGCTAGACTTCATTAAAATTTAAAACTTCTGCTCAGCAAAAGACACTGTCAAGAGAATGAGAAGACAAGCCACAGACTGGGAGACAATATATGCAAAAGACACATCTGACAAAGGACTGTTATCTGAAATATACAGAGAACTCAAAACTCACCAATAAGAAAATGAACAACCCCATTTAAAAATGGGCCAGAGGGCTTCCCTGGTGGCGCAGTGGTTGAGAATCTGCCTGCCAAGGCAGGGGACACGGGTTCGAGCCCTGGTCTGGGAAGATCCCACATGCCACGGAGCGACTAAGCCCGTGAGCCACAACTACTGAGCCTGCGCATCTGGAGCCTGTGCTCCACAACAGGATAGGCCGCGACGGTGAGAGGCCCGCGCACCGCGATGAAGAGTGGCCCCCGCTCGCCACAACTGGAGAAAGCCCTCACACAGAAACGAAGACCCAACACAGCCAAAAATAAATATAAATAAATAAATTAATTAAAAAAAAAAAAAAATGGGCCAGAGACCTGAACAGACACCTCACTAAAGAAGATATACTGATGACAAATAAGCATATGAAAAGATGCTCTACATCACAGGTCATTAGGGAAATGCAAATTGAAACAACAATGAGATACCACTACACACCTATTAGAACAGCCAAAATCCAGAACACGGACAACACGAAATGATGGCGAGGATGTGGAGCAACAGGAGCTCTCATTCACTGCTGGTGGGAATGCAAAATGCTACAGCCACTTTGGAAGACAGTTTGGCAGTTCCTTACAAAACTAAACATAACTCTTACCTTACAATCCAGCCATTGCACTCCTTGGTATTTATCCAAATGAGTTGAAAATTTATGTCCATGCAAAACTCTGCACAGAGATGTTTATAGCAGCTTTATTCATAATTACCAAACCTTGGAAGCAACCAAGATGTCCTTCAGTAGGTGAATGGATAAATAAATTATAGCACATCCAGATAATGAAATATTATTCACTGCTAAAAAGAGATGATTAAGCCATGAAACGACATGGAAGAAACCTAAATGCATATTGCTAACTGGGAAAAGCCAATTTGAAAAGGCTACATACTATAAGATCCCAACTATATGACATTCCAGAAAAGATGAAACTATGGAGAGAATAAAAATTCCGTGGTTTCTGGGAGTTAGGGGAGAGGGAATAATGAATAGAACATGGGGGAATTTTAGGGCAGTAAAACTATTTACACTTGTCAAAACTCATAGAATGTACAACACCAAGAGTGAATCCTAATGTAAAGTATGAACTTCGGCTGACAGTGATGTGTCAATGTAGGTTCATCAGTTGTAACAAATGTACCGTTCTGGTGGGGATGTTGATAATGGGGGAGGCTATGGTGGGAGCAGAGAAGTAAAAAGAAAATCTGTACCTTCCACTCAATTTTGCTGTGAACCTAAAACCGCTCTAAAAAGTAAAGTCTATTTTTTTAAATGAGGGTTTAGTAAAATTACAAAATAAATACGGAAAATAAACATAAGAATCTATATTTTAAAAATTGATTCTAAATAGTAAAATATAAAAACAACATATGTAGAAACATAACATTAAATAAAGAGACATACTTAGATTTTTGGTAGAGAGACAACACTGGAGAAATATAAATTCTTCCCAATTTTTCCTCTAAGTTCTGAGTAATCTCATTCAAAATGGAACTTGACAAAATTATTTTAAAGCTAACCCGGAAGAATAAACAGTCAGTAAATTTCTTAAAGAAGAACGTAATGAGCAGAGTTCTAATATACCAGCTATTAAAATGCATCACAAAATATTGGGAAAAACAGGTCAGTGGAGGGAAAACAGAGTTCAAAATATACAAAGGAATTTATTGTCTGATGAAAAGGCATTGCAAACCCCTCAGTAAAAGAAGAACCAGGGTATTGAGTCAATAGACTAGTCATTTAAAAATAAGCACGCACACACACACACACACACACACACACACACACACACACACACACAAATGTAAGCAATACTGGGGAAATCTGATTAAGACTGATGGATTGTATGAGTATCAATATCCTGGTTGTAGTATCATACTGTAGGCTTTCAAAATGTTACCATTGGGGGGAAATGGGTGAAGTGTGCAAGGAATGTCTATATTATTTATTACAACTGCCTGTGAATCTACAGTAATGTCAATAAAAATTTCAATGAGAGAGAGAGGGTTCCAAGACTATATAACTCATTACACCAAAACTTTTTCAGATGGCTATTGTATTTACATTTATTAAAAGAAAGAAAGGGCAGAGAGGGACAGGGATCTGATTAACTTTTAATTTCGTTCTTTTAAATTTTATTTATTTATTTTAGTTTTGGCTGCGTTGGGTCTTCGTTGCTGTGTGCGTGTTTGCTCTAGCTGTGGCGAGCGGGGGCTACTCTTCGTTGCAGTACGTGGGCTTCTCATTGCGGTGGCTTCTCTTGTTGTGGAGCATGGGCTCTAGGCACATGGGCTTCAGTAGTTGTGGTGCATGGGCTCAGTAGTTGTGGCTCACAGGCTCTAGGGTGCAGGTTCAGTAGTTGTGGCGCACGGGCTTAGTTGCTCTGCCGCATGTGGGATCTTCCCGGACCAGGGCTTGAACCTGTGTCCCCTGCCTTGGCAGGCGGATTCTTAACTACTGCGCCACCAGAGAAGTCCCTAACTTTTAATTTCTAAATCAGTAATCTTCTTTTGATTCTGGTGTTTATATGTACAATTTTTTCAATGTAAAGAAATGACATTTTAAAGGAGTCCTCTATTTTACCCAACCTGTTGTCACTTATTGATTTATAGCTAGTATTATATTTAAACAATTCTTGTCCTTTGCACTAAATCTAAACTCTCTTCTACCACATATAGTCAACAATTTCCCACCCCATTAAGTGCACAAACAATTTTTATTGAAATGATCTTATATTTAGTGAAATAGGCAGACCAAAGAAAAATGAAATGTTGAATAGGAGGGTAATTATGCTGTACAAACCAATATTCTTGCTAAATTCTGTGCATGTGCAGCTGTGCTCGGGGGAAGACTTTTGGACACAGCTTCTGATTATGGAATTGCATCTTTATCTTCAGCATCCAACTGAAGATAGTTAACTGTGAAGGAGTGGAAGTTTGTTTGGGGGTTCCCTGGCCCCCTTTTCTTATTCCTTTTCTTACTCCCTGCCTTACAGCCCTTCATGCTTCCTCTGTCCCACTCCCTCCGCCCCAAACCGGAAGTCACTCAGCATCATTCACTCACACCTGTCTGGTACACATTAGTAAAAATGATCCAAGGCTCATTGCAAGCATTTGTCATTTAAACTTTTATAAAAATAAAGACGAGAAGGGCTTTGTTTCCTATTAACGGCTTTGGGAAGCTTAGGGAAACCCTCCATAGTCACACTAGGTCGTTCCCTTTAGGTAAAATGTATACGTTCTTTAAGGACACATGCGTATCCAAGCGTATATCGTAAACTCCTTACAAGCGCTTGCTTAAGGTGGTAGAAGTAAGTACAGAAAAATGGGATTGGTGATTGTATTCGTTTCCTATTGCTGCTGCAACAAATTACCAAAAATTTAGTAGCTTAAAACAGCACAAGTTTATTTTCTTCTAGTTCTGGAGGTCAGAAGGCCAAAATGGGTCTCACTTGGCTGAAATCCTGGTGTTGGCCAGGCTGTGTTCTTTCTGGAGGTTCTAGGGAGAACTCGTTCATTGTCTTTTCCTGTTTCTAGAATTGGTCAGCGTTCCTTGGCTCATGTTCACCTTCCATCTCCAAAGCCAGCAATTTCATTACCACTGACCTCTGCTTCTGTCATCACATCTCCTTCTCTGATTCTGACTCTCCTCCCTCCTCCTTTCATTTATAAGGACCCTCGAGATTACACTTGGGGCTACCTGGATAATCCAGGATAACCTCTTCATCTCAAAACCTTTAATCACATCTGCAAAATCCCTTTTGCCATATAAGGTAACATATTCCCTGGTTCCAAGGATTAGGGCATGGACATCTTTGAGGGGGAAGGTGCGATTAGATTGCCTACCATAGTGACGAAGGGGGAAAGAATAAAATAGAGCAAAAGAAAGATAAATTAACAATAGAGATAACAATGTGTCTGTTAACTCCATGCATCTGAGGTTAGAAACTCCTTGTTTCACCAGAGGACAAACCAGTGATTCTCAGCCTTAGCTACACATTACAATCACCTAAGGAGTTTTAAAACCTCCCAATAACCAGTTCACACCCTATGCCAATTAAATCAGAATCTCTGAACATGGGAAACATCAGGAGTCTTTAATGTTCCTCAGGTGACTCCAATATGCAGCCAAGTTTGAAAACCCATGGTGTAGGTACTTGGTGATTAGTGAAGGCCTCTTCCTGTTGGTTTTTGATTAAAGACACGTTCCTAATAGGTTAAGGGACCTGCAGCTCTCCCAGTTTGCTGCCACCTACTTCCAGATCCTTTTCAACCCTGACTGTTTCCTCCATTCTCGGGTGAAAGCCACCCTGTCCTAGTCACTATCTCCAAGGGCTTCTGTGTCCTCCTTTGGACCCGAGCCTCCAAGCTACCAGGATCCAGTCCACCATCTCACTGAGCTCTCCCCCTGCTTCATGATAGAAGCTGCTGCCTAAATCTCTTCTACCCCATCCTAGCCCGCTCCCAAAGTGTGGCGACAGTGCTTTGCTTTCTGGAAAGGTCATTCCCACTTCCTCGGCCCAGTCTCTCTTTTAGGCTTCCAACATCCAAGACACCCAGAGCAGAGCAGCACCAGAAACACTCAGAGGGTGGAAGTGAGGACGTGGAATGAAACACAGGAAGAAGACAGCTGCCTAAGCCCCAAAAGAATCGAGAGGTTAGTTCCAGATGGAGTGTGTGTGCGTGTGTGTGTATTTTAAACTGCATGTGTAAAAAGTACTAGCGGTTTTCCTTTTGAATAACTAACGGGAAGAAAAACTGTAACATCTCGTCTTGATTCCATAAAAAGTAATACCAAGTGATTTTCATGAATTATTATTTGCATAATCATTATGCAGCATGAATATTTTGTATATATTATATATAATTTTGTGCTGCATAAATATATGTGTGTATATATCACATTATAAATTTCATTTGACAATGCTGCTGCTTACAGCTCCTTGTATTATGCATATTACAGGTTATAGGTTTGTAACATCATATCAGAAGTTTTGGTATATGAGGTTCAGTTTTGAAATCCATTGTTTGACCTACAACATATCCAGTTAGTGCAAACTGAGTCCTATTCTATCTAGTGATTCTTCACAGAGCTTTTTACAATATTCTGTCTGATAAGGTGCCACCCTTTCTCTGTGACCTGGTCTAGAAACAGGACTGATTAACTGAAATATTTTCAGTACACTGCACATAGCTATAGATAGTGTATAGAATATCCATTCTTCCAGCAGGGGGCTCTCTCATCATTAGAAGTATAGATGGGAAAAGTTATTTAAAATTATTCACTCCATTGTTCATTCATTCATTCATTCATTTGCTCATTCACCAAAATATCATAGAGTTCCTACTAACTGCCAAATTATGTTACTTTCCAGGAATAAGGTAGGGAGGCCTTTGTTCTCAGGGAACTTAGAATCTGATTTCTAATTTTTAGCTACCTCTACTGGAAATAATCACTGTTTCCTATGTAAAAGCTGTTATTACTAGGACATTCATTTGGGGAAGGGATGATTCTGGTTGCTGAGAAAGTAAGTACTTTGAAAAGACTTGGAGTACACATTCAATTTGATTTTGTTCTCCTCTGTACTCTGAGAGATGTATTCCCTCCTGCAACTAGAAGAGAAATTGCCTCTGTTCCTTCGATAGCCTCTCCTGAGATCCAGCCAATGCTGGATTCTGAGAGGAAATGACTGATCTAGAGGTAGAAGCTTCCTGTGCCAACAATTTCAAGTTTCTAGTCTTAGAATCTATTATTCTAAGAGCGATGGGGGAATTAGAAACAATATTCAAGATGCAGAGATCATAAACATCATCTAGTACAACAGTCGTCAAATGGTTTTATACAAGGACCAAATCAAGAAAAATCAAGATTTTTGAGATTACATTTTTGTCTTCCTTCCAAATGATAATGACATCATTGCTTCTTATGGGAGGAAACCATTCCTACAACTTGGATTATCCACTTTAATACATTTTTTACATGTGAGTGAGAAGATTGGTACTGTTTTATGAACCAGTAAAACATTAACATGAGAACATATGTGAAGGGTAAAACATGGTGGCAGCTTCTAATCTTTCTACTTAACATTTCAGGCTGGGCACAGCTTCAGGGCCACGGAATGTACCTTGATCCTGTGTCCAATCATCTCATTTTGCAGATTAGGGATCTAGAGGCCAGCGAGGAGTCAGGACTTGTCCACGTCACGCAGTGAGTTCTCAGGGCATCTTTTTGCAGGATTAGTTCTTAAAGATTGTGAAATCAGAGATTCTGCGAGTTAAAACACATCTTAAAACCAATCCATCCTGCCCAAAGCGAAAGCCAGTTCAGGAGCCCCTCTGAAAAGACATCGTTTAAGCAGTGACAGAATGCTAACTGTCCAGATTCCACCCCTCAGCAGGACCCACTCCATCCTGAGAATTCCCATCGTATAAAATCACACATTGGGCCCAAAGACAACTTCTCATTGTTTCTAGTTTTGTTTTCTACTTCTGTATAAAGGGTTGCACTGCAATTATTTAAGAACAAAGATCATAACTTCAGTTCTCTTTTCCAAGTTAAACACCCTCAATTTTTCAGCCATTTTCCATATGTCATAGTTTCTCCTTAAATCCCACCCAGATCCTAAAATGCGGTGTCTAATGTGAAGTTATTTCAGATGAATCTGACAAGCAGTGAGTGGGATGTATGCAGATACAAAATATGTCCATTTCCCAGAAAGTATTTTTTTTTACATCTTTATTGGAGTATAATTGCTTTACAATGGTGTGTTAGTTTCTGCTTTATAACAAAGTGAATCAGTTATACATATATATATGTTCCCATATCTCTTCCCTCTTGCATCTCCCTCCCTCCCACTCTCCCTATCCCAGCCCTCTAGGTGGTCACAAAGCACCGAGCTGATCTCCCTGTGCTATGCGGCTGCTTCCCACTAGCTATCTATTTTACATTTGGTAGTGTATATATGTCCATGACACTCTCTCACCCTGTCACATCTCACCCCTCCCCCTCCCCATATCCTCAAGTCCATTCTTTAGTAGGTCTGTGTCTTTATTCCCATCTTGCCACTAGGTTCTTCATGACATTTTTTTTTTCCTTAGATTCCATATATATGTGTTAGCATACTGTATTTGTTTTTCTCTTTCTGACTTACTTCACTCTGTATGACAGACTCTAACTCTATCCACCTCAATACAAATAACTCCATTTTGTTTCTTTTTATGGCTGAGTAATATTCCATTGTATATATGTGCCACATCTTCTTTATCCATTCATCCGATGATGGACACTTAGGTTGCTTCCATGTCCTGGCTATTGTAAATAGAGCTGCAATGAACATTTTGGTACATGACTCTTTTGGAATTATGGTTTTCTCAGGGTATATGCCCAGTAGTGGGATTGCTGGGTCGTATGGTAGTTCTATTTTTAGTTTTTTAAGGAACCTCCATACTGTTCTCCATAGTGGCTGTATCAATTTACATTCCCACCAACAGTGCAAGAGGGTTCCCTTTTCTCCACACCCTCTCCAGCATTTATTGTTTCTAGATTTTTTGATGATGGCTATTCTGACCAGTGTGAGATGATATCTCATTGTAGTTTTGATTTGCATTTCTCTAATGATTAATGATGTTGAGCATTCTTTCATGTGTTTGTTGGCCATCTGTATATCTTCTTTGGAGAAATGTCTATTTAGGTCTTCTGCCCATTTTTGGATTGGGTTGTTTGTTTTTTTGTTATTGAGCTGCATGAGCTGCTTGTAAATCTTGGAGATTAATCCTTTGTCAGTTGCTTCATTTGCAAATATTTTCTCCCATTCTGAGGGTTCTCTTTTGGTCTTGTTTATGGTTTCCTTTGCTGTGCAAAAGCTTTTAAGCTCCCCAGAAAGCATTTTATCTATAGATGAGAGAATAAAGAATAATCACTCTGAACAACTAAAAGAAAAACTGCCTTTCATGCCATTTCAATCTATGGAAGGCTTTTTCAGTTTAGCCAGTTCTCCAATCTAAAGAATGAGTTTATTTGGAAAAGAAAAATCAAGACATTTCATCAATATGATAGCAATACAAATCAACCCAGAAATTCCAAATGCCACTCTCTCCACCCCAAAATCCCAGGGCCTGAGCTCAGGGTTAACTGTGTCCAAATGGATCAATGAGTGCCTAGAGATTCAGTGCTCTATTGGGGATATATTTCATTGTCCTGAAACACATATTCTCCAGTATCTAGGGATATAACTATAAGGGGTCTTTTGATTCAAATAATAAGCATACTAAAAAAAAAAAAACCACCAAGGAGTCAACAGTGCAAATTGCTTCTATTAATAAATAATATATTGATATGTATATGCAAATCAGCAAGTAAAAAATACCCATTGCAACATTTTCCAAATAATATCCAGTTCCTAAAACTTGTTTTAGCTAATTAACCATAGTAAAAACAAATCCATTGTCCTCAATCTTGCTGAAACTCCTTATGATACTTTGAGCGAATCAGCAGTTACTCAAAATAGTCCCAGCTTAAGGCCAGAAAGTCAATATTGGAAGTTGCTCAAATTTCACACTAGCCCCCAACAACTTATACGTTTTGTCCTCTGCACCTTTTCAGCCAGAAGCCAGCCTCGTGTTCACCTTCTTGTCTGTGTGTCAGGGGAGAGTTTCCTTTCAGAGACTTATAGTGACCATATCCACTGAGTCAAAAAAAAGTTGACTTATGGGAACAATGGGACAAAATATTTGAATTAGTATCCTCAGAAAATTTAGAAGTCACACGACTAATGCTCATCCACATTTGGACTTGGACTTGTTCAATTTGCTGAGATCATGTCTTAATGGGTAGACTATCAAAATATTGCATGCACTCAATTTACTTTCTTTGGGAGCATTTTAACCCCCAAACGTGGGACATTAAGATAGTAGCTAATAATATACCTAATGTGATTTGTTGGGTCCCTTACTTAAACTATTTCATTTTTCCTTCATAAAAAATATTTTCAGGGGGCTTCCCTGGTGGCGCAGTGGTTGAGAATCTGCCTGCTAATGCAGGGGACACGGGTTCGAGCCCTGTTCTGGGAAGATCCCATATGCCGCGGAGCAACTAGGCCCGTGAGCCACAACTACTGAGCCTGCGCGTCTGGAGCCTGTGCTCCGCAAGAAGAGCAGCCGCGACAGTGAGAGGCCCGCGCACCGCGATGAAGAGTGGCCCCCGTTCGCCGAAGACCCAACACAGCCAAAAAAAATTAATTAATCAATTAAAAAAAAAAAAAAGTAGGGCTAGTTTCAAAATATATTTAAAAAAAAAAAATTTTCATTTAGGTACTTTATTCATCCACATTCTGCAGATGAGAAAACTGAGTTTTAGAAGAGTGAATTCACTTGTCCAAGGTCGCTTAGCTAGGAGGTGACAGAACTGAGAATTGGATCCCAGGTCTGCCTCCATAGTTTAGGCAAAGTACCACACTTCACAAAGTATGCTTCTCATTAAGGAAGAGAGCATCTGCCTGTGGCTCTGTGTCTTCTACCTGGGAAGAGTAAAAAGTACCTGGGCTGGGAAGGACTCACTTCCACTTTTGACAGTTTCCCTAGACAGCAAACCAAATATCTATACCCGCTTACAAAACACTTATTTTTGAAAATCCTAAAATCACCTTAAACTCATTGTTGAGATCCAAATCTGTTTGCTCTTCCACACAGAGGCAGCTTCGTGGAATGAAAATTAAACAGAATTGGAAGTCAGAAAACTGCATTCTAATTCCACCTTCCCCATCTACTACTGTGGGTAAGTTATTCCTTGGAATCTATTCCCTCAAACCTAAAATGAAAATAATAATGTTATCAACTTTCTAGAGTTGTTATAAGTATTCAATAAGAATAATATATGTGAAAAATATTTCTCAAAATCCTACACGAACATTATTATTATGCTTTGTGTTTATATGATTTTATCCTTTATTCGTAAGCTATAACCATCTGGAATATTTTCATATTTCCACCTTTATTATGGCTAAACAATAACAAAATGTCAACATAGTGAAGTAATTTTCAAATGTTAATTTTCATAGTTTGCCAAGCATACAAAAAAAATGCTCCAACTTTAATGTTCCTACCATTTTATTTTACATGTTCTAACAAGTACAGAGAACAATGAATTTAGCTAAGAATGATTTCAGATTAACTTCTCTAACATAAAGCACTCAACTTTTATAATATATGTGGAGCAAGTAATAAGCACAGATATATGCAATTGCTTTTTAAGAAACAATTGTTTTCATTTTATTTGGTTTCAGAGTAATGTGGAAGACTAAATTATATTATTTTAAATGGTTGTTTGTCAGGTAAAACTTTCAGGATCAGTAATAGATTAGGAAATAGAAGCATAGTCATAGAAAAAAGAAAAATAAACTGTAAAAGCATTGGACCTTAAGCTCTACCATTATTCCATAAACCACAAGAAGACCACACAGTGATTATATAATATTCCTACCTACAGTTAGTTGTACTCTGTTATTATAACATTTTTAAGTGTAGATTTTAATCCAAGGTTTTCTTTTTTATAACCAAGAAATAAATGTGTATGTGTTCATCTTGATGTTAACTTATAATTTCTTTCATCCTGTATCTTCATGCTTTAAAAAAAAATCATATTTAGGAAATGCTGTTCAATGTATACCTGTAAGGTCCTTCTGACCCACATGTTTGGGTGACCCACCCCGATTTCCTCTGACTTCACACTATTCCTGAACTAAATTCTCAGAATTTCCTTACTCAACGTCTGCTGTTATTTGCAGCATGCCCCTCCTGCCAGGCCCTATCCTATTCTAGCTGCATCCAGCTGTTTGCTTTGTGCATCTAGTTATCTGCAGGCCAAACTGCTCCCTGCATGGAACTAATGAAAGACCAGGTAGACAGGATATCTTCATCCTCAAAAGAAAAATCCGACTTCAAAAATAGCCTTAGCATGCTCCCTGTCCAAAAGTAGAGATGCCAGGTGGTCCTTAGAACAATTATTTGTGCATAAGTTCATTCCTTTAGAGATGATGTAACAAAGTGGCAAAAGCACCATCTCTAGAACAACTTCCATTCCCAACTCTGCCACTTATTAGCTGTGACCTTGGGTGACTTAACCTCTCTGTGACTCAGTTTCCTCACCTATAAAATGTGGGAAATAATTGTACCTATCTCATAGAGTTGTTGCGAGATGTAATTGAGTTAATATGCGTGAAATACTTGAAGAGTGCCTGCATAGCATATGCCCAATGTGTTCCTATTAGTATTACTATCATTTTTTGTTATTATTCACTCATTAAATATTTACTGGTCTCTGCTAGTGCTGTTACTCTAGGCATTATAATACAACCCTGAGCAAAGCAAACAAGAAACAGCCCTCATGGAACCTACAGAGAGACAAACACAAATCAAATAATCTCACAAATATATAATAATAAACATGATATAAATGCATGAGGGATGACTGCCCCCCTAAAAATCATGAGTCTATCTACCACAGTTCTTAGTACCTGCAGTTCCTCTATTTTTTCCAGGTGACAGGAGGAGTCTGCTTGGTTACTGACTAGAGAACTAGTAATGGCTTGCTTATCTGATTCCTTTGTGCCTTATTTCCAAGAAAAGGCCTGGTTCCCACTCCTCCCCATCTTGTTTTGGAACAGCCCTATTCAGCAGTAGAACCCGTATCTCATGCTTCCTCCATCTCAGAGCTGCCCCTTTGAAACTCAGCCCAGGCCCTGATTCTATTTAAGCCAGCAGCCCTCCTGGGTTCTGCCACTCAGATGGCAGTGCGGCTTCACTGTTTGCGTACTGCGCCATGTTGCCCATCTTCCTGCAACCTTCTACTGCACACGTTTTAGGATACCTGGATCTGGCTTCAAGTGCTGCCTCTACCATTTGTTACCGTGTGAGTTTTACCAAGTTACTCAGCTTTTCTCAGCTTTTGTAGTCTCATCTGTAAAACAAGAATAAAAATATCTACACCGTAGACCTGAGCAGCTTTATCTCTTAAACAACTTTTAGGGTCTAACATTCAATAACTAAATTCGTTCGTACAAATATTTATCCCCAGGCACTGAGGATATTTATCCAACAAGTACTTACCCGCAAGCACTGAGGATACAAAAGTTAAAAAAAAAGACATAAATTGGTTTCTTCGTTTGAGAAGATTATATTCTATCAGGAGAGGCAATTAAAAAGTAAAATAATGTCAACTGTAATAAGTACTATTGGTGAGATAGAAAAACATAGGGACCTTACTATAGGTAGAGTGGTCAAGAAACCAGAGGCAGCCAGAGGAAGGAGGAAGGAGCAAATATCCCAGAGGTGGGAAAGATTAGCAAGTTTGAGGGTCTGAAAGACCACAGCGGCTAGAGCTTGGTGAGCCACGGGTGGTATGGCACAAAATGAGATTGGAGAGTAGACCTTCTACACCTACATGAGAAATGGTTTGGCTCTTTCTTGTAAGTTAATTTCTTTCCCTCCTACTACCACTTCTAGGCCCCAGTTTTGTCCCCTAAATAATAGCTAGGTATTGTTACACAAAAGTCTAGTCGATCTCCATTTTAGGAATTAATCTTTAGGAATTAATCTTGTTACTACTAATCCAGTTCCTTATGGAATAAAGAAGGGAAAAGGAGAGCTGGACAGTGTGATATACATAATGTTCTTCTGTTTTCTTCCTTCTCTTCAAATGGTGGTGTGCCCTGAGGGTTCAGTCCTACATCCATGCTTTCCCTCGTAATCTCCTTCAGTTCTGTGGCTTTCTGTAGCATTGATATGACAGTGACTCCAGTTTATATAGCCAGCTCTGACCTCCCAGAGCTCCAGATGCATATCTAACAAAGGGTCCGCTCTACCTCACTACCTGGGTGTTCAATAGGCATCTCAAATTTAATGTGACCAGAAGAGAGACATTCATCTTTGCCCTCCAAACCTGTTCTTCCCCATCTTTCTTATCTTTACCACCATCCAACCTTTTATTCAAATCAAAATTGCAGATAAAGTCCTTGACCCTTTCTCATGCCCTCCCCCATCTAATCCATCAAGTCCTATCAACAGTACATCTAGGGACTGCCCTGGTGACACAGTAGTTGGGAATCTGCCTGCCAATGCAGGGGACCCAGGTTCAAGGTCTGGTCCTGGAAGATCCCACATGCCATGGAGCAGCTAAGCCCGTGCGCCACAACTACTGAGCTTGCGCTCTAGAGACCATGAGCCACAACTACTGAGCCTGCATGCCACAACTACTGAAGCCCGCGCACCACAACTGCTGAAGCCCATGCACCTAGAGCCCGTGCTCCGCAACAAGAGAAACCACCGCAATGAGAAGCCTGTGCACCACAACGAAGAGTAGCCCCCACTCACTGCAACTAGAGAAAGCCTGCGCACAGCAACAAAGACCCAACGCAGCCAAAAAATAAATTTTATTTATTAAATTTATTTAAATTATTTATTTAAATTTATTAAAATAAATTTATTTAAATTTATTTATTTATTTATTAAATTTATTTTTTAAAAAAACAACAGTACTTCTAAAGTAGATCCCTTATCTATTTCTCTATCTCAACAGCCATCCCTCTCCCCTGGTCAGTCTGTAATCACTTGGACTACCTGGGCTACTGCAATAGTCTCCTAAATGACCTACCTATTTCCCCCATCAGTCATTTGTTGATTGTTATCCCTGACAATCAATTCTCCACGCACCAGCCAAAGTGATCTATTGAGAACATTAACACAAATCACACCATATTACTCCCCTACTTAAGACTTCCGGTGCTTCTAACTGCACTTAGAATACAATCCAAGCTCCTGACTCTGGACATGAGGCCTTACTGGTCCCTTAGCTTCCCTCTCCTGCCTTACCTACGACTCCTACTACTCCTCTCCTCCTGTATTGCTAAGCTCCCACCACACTGTCTTCAAACACACCTGTATGGTCAGGCCACTCAAGATGGCTGTTCTTTTGCTCTCTATACATCCTCAGGTCATGCCTAAATACTTCTCTCTCAGAGCAGCCTTCTCTAGCTTCTCATTTTAAAGAAGTCCCTCATTCTCCCAGTCATTTTCTACAATAGCACTGCCTAACAGGACTTCCTGGGATGGAAATGTTGGAAATGTCCTAAAACCAGTGCTGATCAATATGGTAGCCAAGAGCCAAGCCACATGTGGCTATTGAGCTAAGGAACTGAATTTTTCATTTTATTTAATTTTAATGTATGTTAATATGAACAGTCCCATGTACAGCTCTATAACATCACCATATTTTCTTTTTCTCAGTGCACTAATAACTACCTGAAGTTATGTTCATTTCTTTCATAAGTTCCATGAGGGCAGGGATCCGGTCTACCTAGAAAAAGTGCTGGACCCAAAAAAGGTACGGTATTGGTTATCTATTTCTGCATAACAAATTACCACAATGTCAGCAGCTTAAAACAACTCTCATTTATGTCACAGCTTCTGTGAGTCAGGGACCCTGGGCATGGCTTAACCAGGATGCTCTGCTCCAGTGTCTCTCACAGGTCTGCAGTCAAGGTGTTGACCAGGGCTGGGGTCTCACCTGAAAGCTTGACCGGGGAAGGATCTGCTTCCAAGCTCATATCGTTGTTGGCAGAGTTCAGTTCTTTAAGGGCTGTTAGAATGAGAGTCTTCTTCTAGCTGGCTGTTGGCTGGAAGCTGCCTTCGGTCCCTGGCTATGTAGGCCTCCCCAACATGGCAGCTAATTCCATCCCAGCTTACTTTATCAAATATTCAAGCCAAGAAGGAAATGAAGAGATTGTGCTAGCAAGAGAGAAGTTGCAATCTTATGTGAATTGATCATGGAAGTGACATCTCATGACGTTTGCTGCATTCTGTTGGTTAGAAGCAAGTCACTAGGCCAGCCTACAATCAATGAGAGAGGATTACTCAAGTGCGTGAATACCAGGAGGCAGAGATCATTAGGGGCCACTTGAGGGGGTCTGCCTGCCACAGGTGGTTATTAAATGTTCTTTGGATGAATGAGTGAATAAATGAAGACTCTATTCTGGCTGAGTGGTTTTGCCAGGTGTAGCACCTTTATTTCTCACTGTGCAGGGTAAAGTCTCTTGAAGTGATCAAAGAAAAGATAAGGGGATCCTTCCCTGAAGAAATATGAAAAATTAAAAGAGCAATGGAAAAGGAAACTTCTTACCAAATTAGGCAGGTCTCTACTTGATAACCGTTAAGAGCATGGGCCCTCACATCAAATTGCTCAGGTTCAAAGCCCAACTCTGCATTTTCCCAGTTGTGTCCATAAGTTCTCTGTGACTCAGTTTGCTCATAGAATGGTTGTCAGGATTCAATGAGTTAATAGATATGGTGAATTTAGAACAGTACCTGGCAGAGAATAAGCACTCAAGAAGTTATTATTGTTATTAATACTGCTACTACTACTGAATTTTTTGTTGAAAATAAATTTTCTGCTTTTGTTGCTGTTAATGAGGTTCTTATAAGTTAATAATCATATCACTTGGGTTCTTAGTTGCAGGCAAAAAAAACCAACTCCAGCTGACTTAAGCAGGAAGTGTGATTTATTAAAGACATAGGGAGCGACTCCCAGAATCCCTGGGAGAACTAAAGAACTGGCGTGGGGCTGTGCAGTTGATAACAACACCCCAAATTATGAGGCAGAACCTGTCTGGTGAGACCCCCTTTTCCCTCTTTTCTCACTACACCACTGTCACCGCTGAACCTCAGACATTATGGCTTGCACCACTGGCAGCCCCAGCTCCAGATGCTGCATACAGCTAACTGCCCTGAGGAACTTGGTCTTCCTTCGGCTGTCACCACCACAGAATTCAAGTCTTACAGCCCCCACGTGGCTGGCTTGGGTTCTGAGCTGGAACCATCTGACTGATGGAGGCTAGGTCTCAGAGAGATGCCAGAATAGCAAGGATATAGCATCTTCTTCTTCTATGGTTGTGGCTAAGCCTTCCTCCTTCCAAGATTCATTAGAAGGGGAATTTCTAAAACATAAGATGAGCATTCCAATGCTGGACTGCCAAAATAATTTTTAAAGGAGAATGTCTATTAAAGTGGTCATTAATGATTTCTCCATGATGAGCATGATTTTTTAATCCATGTATTAAAAATTCAGGAAGTTCCTGCCTGGAAGTTCTCTCAAGGATTTACATCCCTCATTATATTCCTTTCAAAGTCATAATAGTAGTCTTGGCGCTCAAATGAAAGGTTGATCAAAATACTAATTGTTTGACTGATGTATTTGCGTTACCGTTTTTTCACCAGTGGATTTTCCTTCACCAGGAAATCATTAATTGCATATCATATTTCTCCAGCAATCCTTGTGTTCTTTCTGCACTCAGAAGCTGTAATATTACAAGCCTCTTGCCCTTTAAAAATTAAGTGGTCTCTATCCATGACCTCCTTGGAAGAAGTTCAAAATCTTATTGCTTACGGTATTTTAATTTTATTTTTCTAGGAGACAGTCATGAGACTTTGTCTCATTGGAAACTTCAGAATGTATGGTTCTGGGCCCTTGTGATTCAGCACCAGTGAGCCTGATATGAAGTAGAGGCTCTCCACACATTAAAGAAGGAGCCCCTGACACCAAGGTCAAAGTCATTTTATATACCTACCAACAGCTTACATTTGATGTAAGAGAAGGAGACAGAATTATTTCTGTTCCAGGTAATATTCTACTGCCATTATCTCAAGAATCTGGACTTTTTCTCTAGTCTTTTACCTTGAGACCATAATTTCCCCTTTTATTTTTACAGGTAAAAATCCTGATCCTACCTATCTATAGAGGGTTACCCAAAAAGCACACATTTTGCAAGTTGATTACGTTGCTTTAAAAAGTGCTTTACACGACTACCCTGGAGGTGCAGTGATTAAGAATTGGCCTGCCAATGCAGGGGACATGGGTTCAAGCCCTGGTGCAGGAAGATCCGACATGCCACGGAGCAACTAAGCCTGTGCGCCACAGCTACTGAGCCTGCGCTCGGGCTCTAGAGCGCAGGCTCAGTAGCTGTGGCGCACAGGCTTAGTTGCTCCGTGGCATGTGGGATCCTCCCAGACCAGGGCTCGAACCTGTGTCCCCTGCATTGACAGGCAGATTCTTAACCACTGCGCCACTAGGGAAGTCCCAGCTTGACTCATCTTAAATAATGGTTCAACCAGGGCGACTTTGCCCCTTGGGGGACATTTGGTAATGTCTGGAGATATTCTGTTTGTCACAGCTGGGTATAGGGAGGGGCAATGCTACTGACATCTAGTGGGTAGGGACCAGGGATGTTGCTTAACACCCTACAATGAACAAGACAGCTCCCTACGACAGACAAAAAAACATTCCACCCAAGATGTCAATAACGCCCAGGTTGAGAAATCCTAATGTGAACACAGTGACTTTCATAGGCATTTCCAGTTTTCCTTCTTCACTCCCTAGTCCTTTCTCTTCCTGGCTAGAGATCTCTTCCGTCTCTCAGGTCTTTGAAGAAGCAAGATTCTTTCTGAGTGGTCACCCCAGAGCTCATCCTCAAGCTTGAACTGTAGTAAATGATGCTACACCCTGCTCTTCCATTCTGAAAATTCTTTGAACAAATTTACCTCAGTAAATACTCCTTGGTTTTGAGCCTTTTCTGAAACACTCAATTATGTGTATTTAAACCTGAGATTTAACACACTTAACTCCTGTTCTCACCAAAGGTGCACAACTGCCCCCCTGTTTCTCTGAACAGTATAGTCCTCTATGGGCATCCTGCTTCTCCACCTAAAGCTCATGTGGCCTTGGAAAGTCATACAAGCTCTCCCTACTTCATTTCCACACCTACAAGATAACATAACAAAAGTAACTTCACAAGGTAGTTTGATGCTCAGATAAAGTAAAAGCATTTAATAATCTATGAAACAGTAGAGTGTTTTTGCCATTATTATTCTTTTCCTCGCCAGCTCTTTTCCATACCCTACTCCCCTGTGGTTAATCTGTGTAGGCCTCCTTGATAAGGATGTCACACAGCATGCCAGTTAAACATTTGCTTTTAGCAACAAAATCAGCATATCTGTAACATGCTTTTTTGTTACCCTTGTTTCTACCCATATCAGCAGTGAATCTACATAGTCATGTTTTGAAGAGCAGAGAATGGCTGACACTGCAATTGCACCCTCCCCAAACCTAGTAGAAAAAAAAATTATAGATGGTTCAGGATTTTTACTGTAAGATACCTGGGTATAGAAAATAAAATGAATCACCACAAAATACTATATTTTCTCTTAGGAACAATCTTATGATTTGTGGTTTGGGGGGGGGGGAATGGCATCAAATAAATCTAAGAAAGAACAAACAATAAACAAAATTCTATAATCTTTGAAACAGAAATTTACCCCAACCAATAGAAAGTAAACATAAATGTGTCATTCAGATTGATGCGTAATATTTGTGTTAGTCTTAACGTTCATAAAACTTTTTTATTGATGACTTGGATAGTTTATGTTATGAAAACACAGCTCATGAAAGTTTGAATTACCGTCTTCCTTTTCCCTTAGTAAGTTTCTCTAAACTTAGCAGAAATAATCCATTTACCTTGGAGGGCCTTGAGTCACTGCAGTATCTAAGCATTTGAAGCTTTCCCAAAGAACTTGAGTTCCCCATTGCCTCTGTCCTCCACTATTGGATGGGAAAACCAGCCACATAAGGAAGGCTATAAAGAAATGAGTGGCATAAAGGACAATCCCAGTCCTTTGGCTGTAAACATTGGAAGGTACTAATGAGTCAACTGTTGATGACGGAGCCTTTTGAGCAGCGGGTCATGGAGACCCATCCTCTCCCCTCATCATGTTGCTCTCCCGAGTTACTGCCCAGAGACAGCAGCATGAAACAGTACTCCAGAGACTGCAGAATGACTGAGTCTATTCACAACAAAGTGAATCATGCGGGTCAACTATCCAGTTACACACATTAGTATCTATTTGTCTGTATCTCCTAGTAAACCAACTTTCAATTTTATAAAATTTGATTCCTTCTCCCCTATATGTATTCTTTAGTAAGTATATACGAAGAAGACATTTCAGGATTATTAGTCAGGAATGTTATAAATGCAGATATTTTGATGTGTGTGTCTTGAATGGAAAATTCACTTCCCTGCAGCTACAAGCCTGTTTCTGGAAATTATTCTTGATGCATATGATCAGACTTTATACTGTGTCTCCATATTGTTACCGAAATCGGCACTGGCCATTTACTGATGCTGTTCTTGAAGGCAGATTGTTGCTTAATAGTCCAGTGAGATTTCAGCTCTTCCTTTAAGAGGTCATTAGTTGTGTCATGAACTCAACTCAATGTGGCAGACTTTGCAAGCTAAATCTCTGTTTCTTAATCCATCCTGTCTCGTCTAGTTCCCTAAGGGTCCATTTCAGCAATTGCTGTCACTTGTGGCAGCATGACATTTGCCTTTTCTATCTTAGGTTCAGGATTGCAAAATTAACACCTCAGAGACTATTCATCTCAACCCAGGGATGTGCCTGAAAATTCAAGTACTGACAAAGGCGAGTAGTAGTGCCTGGCACTAGGATCCACGTAAGTATGAATTAATAAAAGGAAAAACAGCATACTTTCCAACTGATTATATTTTCTTTATAACAATATATTTGTTTCTATAAACCAAGGCAGTAACAATAAATTATCCTTTAATAATTAAATACAAAGTGAAACATAATTCAGAACAAAGAAACATTTTAAATATCTCAGTAAATTCTCACAAATAAACATCTGCAGTAAGTCAGGATCTTCCCTTGTCTCTAAACTAAACATCTCTGTTTGGTCAAGTTAACTCACCATCTTCCTAAAATGGTTGAGGCTGTTTAAGTTCAGATGACTCCCATTCTAAAAATGAATCTAGATCCTTTGAAGTGGAGGCACCTAGACAGCTCTAGCACCATACTGATAACTCGAATTGTGTGCCCAGCCCAAACGTTATGACCTCCCAGATTCATGGCCACCCCCGTTCGCCCACACCTAAGCACACACAACATGGTCGGTATGCTGCCCCTTGCCCAACTTTGGTCTTGGACCATCAGTCATCAGCACCTGCTGCCTGGAACTCAGTGCTGATACCATGTGTTAATCTTAGAGCACTTGATCAGGGCATGGGGAAGAACGGGGATCCTTGAATCCTCATCTTGAAACTGTTTAACTATAAGGATCTTAACTCTTCATGACGTGGAATCTACCTGAGGCATATAACCTAAATAAGGACTTGAGGGAAGCAAGAGAAATAGGAAACTGAATTTTATACTCATTAGACTTTCTAGGTGATGTTAGTGGCATTTCAGCACTGCACTGTCCTTACCACAGTGGAAAGGTTTGTCAGTAATATTCTGTAGGTCAGACTTTCTTCTCCTCCAAGAAAATCCCTACAACACATTCAGCAAGTCCACATTACTGTTAGGACTTGCCCTGACTGTTCACTTACATGTACCTACTAGCTGAGCACACCCAATCCCTGATTCTGCCAAGCCTATACCTGTCTTGGCCTTTGCAATTGCTGTTCCTTCTGCCTAGAATGCTCTCCCTGCAGAAGCTTGAGTGGTTCACTCCTTCTCATCCAAGTCTCAGCTCAAATATTCTGCTCTCAAAGAAACTACCTTTCACCACCTTATCTAGCTAACGTCGCCCCCCTCCAACAGCATTCACTATTATAACACTTTTCTCTAGTTTCTTCATAGCACTAAGTACTACCTAAATTATCTTACTAATTTACTTGTTTATTATCCTCCACTAGACTATTTATCTCCCTGAGAACAGATATCTTATCTGTTTTAGTCACCACTTTCTTCTCAATTCGCCAAACAGTGTCAGGCATATTTATTGAATTAATTATTAGTTGTAAATTCATATTATGTTTGAATATCTGATAAAGCTATGTCCACCTCATTACTCTTTCTTGTCACCTCACTTTATACACTTTTGTTTTATCACAATGACTGCAACTCATTTAATTGAATTGGACATAAGTTCTGCTCTACCTAGATATATGACTTAATAAAAGTAATTTTACTTTTCTGATTCTTAAATTAATATTTGCTGATAAAAAACTTAGAAAATACAGGAAAGTATAGGGAAGAAAGCAAGAAATCAACCAAACTCCCATAACTCAGAGAATGGCATAATTAACACACACACAATTAAGGGTTCTGTATCCAATTCCATTGTATATGGGGAGGAGGTGGGGGGAGGGTGAGAGAGGGGTTCTCCACACCAACAAGAAATGTTCAGATACCAGCTGGGTGTCCTACAGTTCAACCTAATTATGACACTATCTACCAGGAGATAGCATCAGATTCCAGAGGTTAAGGATTCAGTCCTACAAGACTGCCCGGCCCCCCTCAGTTTCAGAAGTCAGTAGAAAGCCCAGGTTGTTATCTGTGCTTCTGACTGACTGGCTATAAATTAGGGGTGCCTTGACCCTCTCCTTAGGTTCAGTTACTTTGCCAGAGCAGCTCACAGAGCTCAGAGAAACATTTTACTTACCTTATTACCAGGTTATTATAAAAAGATATAACTCAGGAACAGCCAGATGGAAGATATGCATATGGCAAGGTATAGGGAAAGGGCATGGAGCTTCAAAGCCCACTCCAGGTAGGTTACTCTCCCAGTACCTCCACACATTCACCAGCCCAGAAGCTCTCTGAACCTAATCCTTTTGGTTCTTATGGAGGCTTCATTATAGAGTCATGATTGATTAAATCATTGGCCATTGGCAATTGATTCAACCCCCAGCTCCCACTTTCCTTCTCTGAGGTCAAGGAGTGGGGTTGAAAGTTCCAACCCTCTAATGACATGGTTGGTTCTCCTGGCAACCAGCCCCCATCCTTAGGTGGGGTCCCAAAGTCATCTCATTAACATAATATAATTCACCTTTATAGCTCTCACCACTCAGGAAATTCCAAAGGTTTCAGGAGCTCTGTGTCAGAGACAAAGACCAAATATATATTTCTAATTATAAATCACAGTATCACAATAATCTTATAAATCCATTTTTATATGCTTTACTATCTCAAATTTAAAGTGCATACAATAGTTCACCAGTTCTGCTGAACTCTGTCAGTGCTTACCTATGGGAAAGTACGTGGAATGATGTAAGAGGGAGATCAGAGACTGCAAGAAGGGGTATTTTCACTTTTTTACTCTAGGTACAGTGATGTTTTCTTAAAATTTAAAAAATAAGCATGCATTCATGTAGTGCTTTTTAAATGGAAATTAAAGAACATGGCCTTAGGTAAAATTGTCATGGCCCTACTTAAGATTATTCTTACTGTGTGTATTTTGAAGCAACCTCAAAATTTGTTTTGAAAACTCTTTAGGCCCTGTTTGCTGGCATTATCTTGGCTCATCATCATGCAAAAGTGAGGTGACTCTTCAGGCACAAATCTTGGTTAATTAAAATTAAGGTCCCTAATTATGCTAAGAGAATTCACCCATGTATTAATTCAAGAAATATTTATTGAGCACCTACTATGAGCCAGTGTAGTGATAAATATCTGGTATATAACTTACAGCAAGATAGACAAGATTCTTGTCCTCATTAGGCCTACTTTATAATGCAAATGGCAGACAATAAATAGATATTATTCAGGATAGGCTAGATTATTCTGCAGTAATATACAACCACCAAAATTGTAGTGACTTAAAACAAAAGACTTATTTCTCATTGATACTACATGTCTATCACAGGTTGGCAGGGGAATCTGCTTCTCATAGTTATTCAGGAACTCAGGCTGAGGGTTGCCACCCTATTGAAAAAGTATATTGGAGGAACTCACAATGCCAATTAAATGTTTAAATGTTCTGGGGAATTCCCTGGCTGTCCAGTGGTTAGGACTCAGCGCACTTTCCCTGCTGTTGCCTGGGTTCAATCCCTGGTTGGGGAACTAAGATTCCGCAAGCCACACTGCACTGCATGGTGAAAAAAAAAAAAAGTTCTGGCCCAGAAGTGATATATCACTTATGTTCATGACTCATTTGCCAGAACTAGTCACATAGCCCTACCCAATCACTAGGGGGCCAGAAAGTGCTCCAAAAGGGGGAGCATGAGCAGGCAAGACTAGTGACCACCACAATCCGCCCTGATCATTAGATATTAGGGTTACTTTTCTTCCCACATGCAAAATATATGCATATTCTCTTCTAGAGAAATAACACAAAAAGTTTTATCCTATCACAGTATCAAGCTCAAAGTCCAGGATGTCACAGTAGTCAGGCCTAGTTGTATCGTCTCTTGATCTGGCGATGTATGAGGTAAAAAAAAATCTGTGCCACACCCCATACCTAATAGATAATGGCAGAGTAGGAACAGGATAACTGACATAAATGCTTCCATTTGAAATGGTGAAGAATGGGATAGAGATAGCAATCACTAGTCTATGGCAATTGTGGAATCCTACCAGGCAGACGTTGCAAGGATCCTCTCCACTAATGTGGGGAATGTTCCTTGATTAGGTCCCAGTCCTGATCCATGGTAGGCTCCCCTCCGCCCTTGCATTGTTTTTCTGTGATCCTTAGGCTGACCTTCCACCTTCTAGGGAAGTTCTTTTCCATCATCCCCCCATGTCCTTATACTAAGTGAGCAGAAAGAATAAGTCCTCCTTAGATTTTGAGCAGCTTTCTCAGACTGCTTCCTGACCACAGAAAGCTGAGGCCCAAGGGTCATTTTAAGTCTCATTCACAGTTGCCTGTAGCACTTACTGGTAGATATTTTGGCACTACCCTAAAAATTTAGTCATCTTCTATATTTGATTCAAGTCAGTCCCATGTGCCATAGTCACAGCCACTATATTTTCTGAGACACAAATTTTTTCTTTTATTTCTTTCTGTGGGTAACTTGAGCCCATCAGGCTTTGTTAATGGGAAGACCTGGACCATTTTATCCAACTTGCTAGGAACTGGCCCTGAACCAAGATGACGGAGTAGAAGGACGTGCTCTCACTCCCTCTTATGAGAACACCAGAATCACAACTAGCTGCTGGACAATAATCGACAGGAAGACACTGGAACTCACCAAAAAAGACACCCCACATCCAAAGACAAAGCAGAAGCCACAATGAGACGGTAGGAGGAGCGCAATCACAGTAAAATAAAATCCCATAACTGCTGGGTGGGTGACTAACAGAGTGGAGAACACTTATACCACAGAAGCCCACCCACTGGAGTGAAGGTTCTGAGCCCCATGTCAGGCTTCCCAACCTGGGGGTCCGGCAATGGGAGGAGGAATTCCTAGAGAATCAGACTTTGAAGCCTGGTGGGATTTGATTGCAGGACTTCGACAGGACTGGGGGAAACAGAGACTCCACTCTTGGAGGGCACAAAGTAGTGTGCACGTTGGGACCCAGGGAAAGGAGCAGTGACCCCAGGGGAGACTGAACCAGACCTACTGCTAGTGTTGGAGGGTCTCCTGCAGAGGCAGGGGGTGCCTGTGGCTCACCGTGGGGACAAGGACACTGGCAGCAGAAGTTCTGGGAAGTACTCCTTGGTGTCAGTCCTCCCAGAGTCTGCCATTAGCTCCACCAAAGAGCCCAAGTAGGCTCCAGTGTTGGTTTGCCTCAGGCCAAACAACCAACAGGGAGGGAACACAGCCCCACCCATCAGCAGTCAAGCAGATTAAAGTTTTACTGAGCTCTGCCCACCAGAGCAACACCCAGCTCTACCCACCACCAGTCCCTCCCATCAGGAAACTTGCACAAGTCTCTAAGATAGCCTCATCCACCAGAGGGCAGACAGCAGAAGCAAGAACTACAATCTGGCAGCCTGTGGAACAAAAAGCACATTCACAGAAAGATAGACAAGATGAAAAGGCAGAGGGCTATGTACCAGATGAAGGAACAAGATAAAACCCCCAATAAACAACTAAATGAAGTAGAGATAGGCAACCTTCAAGAAAAAGAATTCAGAATAATGATAGTGAAGATGATCCAGGACCTTGGAAAAAGAATGGAGGCAAAGATTGAGAAGATGCAAGAAATGTTTAACAAAGACCTAGAAGAATTAAAGAACAAACAGATATGAAAAATACAATAACTGAAATGAAAACTGCACTAGAAGGAATCAATAGCAGAATAACTGAGGCAGAAGAACGGATAAGTGACCTGGAAGACAGAATGGTGGAATTCACTGCTGCGGAACAGACTAAAGAAAAAAGAATGAAAAGAAATGAAGACAGCCTAAGAGACCTCTGGGACAACATTAAACGCAACAACATTCACATTATGGGGTCCCAGAAGGAGAAGAGGGAGAGAAAGGGCCCGAGAAAATACTTGAAAAGATTATAGTCGAAAACTTCCCTAACATGGGAAAGAAAATAGCCACCCACGTCCAGGAAGTGCAGCGAGTCCCATACAGGATAAACCCAAGGAGAAACATGTCAAGACACATAGTAATCAAATTGGCAAAAATTAAAGACAAAGAAAAATTATTGAAAGCAGCAAGGGTAAAATGACAACATACAAGGGAACTCCCATAAGGTTAACAGCTGATTTCTCAGCAGAAACTCTACAAGCCAGAAGGGAGTGGCATGATATACTTAAAGTTATGAAAGGGAAGAACCTACAACCAAGATTACTCTACCCGGCAAGGATCTCATTTAGATTTGATGGAGAAATCAAACGCTTTACAGACAAGCAAAAGCTAAGAGAATTCAGCACCACCAAACCAGCGCTACAACAAATGCTAAAGGAACTTCTCTAAGTGGGAAACACAAGAGAAGAGAAGGACCTACAAAAACAAACCCAAAACAATTAAGAAAATGGTCATTGGAACATACATATCGATAATTACCTTAAACGTGAATGGATTAAATGCTCCGACCAAAAGGCACAGGCTTGCTGAGTGGATACAAAAACAAGACCCATATATATGTGTCTACAAGAGACCCACTTCAGACCTAGGAACACATACAGACTGAAAGTGAGGGGATGGAAAAAGATATTCCATGCAAATAGAAATCAAAAGAAAGCTGGAGTAGCAATACTCATATCAGATATAATAGACTTTAAAATAAAGAATGTTACAGGAAACAAGGGAGGACACTACATAATGATCAAGGGATCAATCCAAGAAGAAAATATAACAATTATAAATATATATGCACCCAACATAGGAGCACCTCTATACATAACGCAACTGCTAACAAAAGGGGAAATCGACAGTAACACAATAATAGTGGGGGACTTTAACACCTCACTTACACCAATGGACAGATCATCCAAAATGAAAATAAATAAGGAAACAGAAGCTTTAAATGACACAATAGACCAGATAGATTTAATTGATATTTATAGGACATTCCATCCAAAAACAGCAGATTACACTTTCTTCTCAAGTGCGCACGGAACATTCTCCAGGACAGATCACATCTTGGGTCACAAATCAAGCCTCAGTAAATTTAAGAAAATTGAAATCATATCAAGCATCTTTTCTGACCACAATGCTATGAGATTAGAAATGAATTACAGGGAAAAAACATAAAAAACACAAACACATGGAAGCTAAACAATATGTTACTAAATAACTAAGAGATCACTGAAGAAATCAAAGAGGAAATCAAAAAATACCTAGAGACAAATGACAATGAAAACATGATGATCCAAAACCTATGGGATGCAGCAAAAGCAGTTCTAAGAGGGAAGTTTATAGCTATACAAACCTACCTCAAGAAACAAGAAAAATCTCAAATAAACAATCTAACCTTACACCAAAATGAACTAGAGAAAGAAGAACAATCAAAACCCAAAGTTAGCAGAAGGAAAGAAATCATAAAGATCAGAGCAGAAATAAATGAAATAGAAACAAAGAAAACAATAGCAAAGATCAATAAAACTAAAAGCTGGTTCTTTGAGAAGATAAACAAAATTGATAAACCATTAGCCAGACTCATCAAGAAAAAAAGAGAGAGGACTCAAATCAATAAAATTAGAAACGAAAAAGAAGTTACAACAGACACTGCAGAAATACAAAGCATCCTAAGAAACTGCTACAAGCAACTCCATGCCAATAAAATGGACAAGGTGGAAGAAATGGACAAATTCTTAGAAAGGTATAACCTTCCAAGACTGAAGCAGGAAGAAATAGAAAATATGAACAGACCAATCACAAGTAATGAAATTGAAACTGTGATTAAAAATCTTCCAACAAACAAAAGTCCAGGACCAGATGGCTTCACAGGTGAATTCTATCAAACATTTAGAGAATAGCTAACACCCATCCTTCTCAAACTCTTCCAAAAAATTGCAGAGGAAGGAACACTCCCAAACTCATTCTATGAGGCCACCATCACCCTGATACCAAAACCAGACAAAGATAGTACAAAAAAAGAAAATTACAGACCAATATCACTGATGAATATAGATGCAAAAATCCTCAACAAAATACTAGCAAACAGAATCCAACAACACATTAAAAGGATCATACACCATGATCAAGTGCGGTTTATCCCAGGAATGCAAGGATTCTTCAGTTTTCGCAAATCAATCAATGTGATACACCATATTAACAAATTGAAGAAGAAAAACCATATGATCATCTCAATAGATGCAGAAAAAGCTTTTGACAAAATTCAACACCCATTTATGATAAAAACTCTCCAGAAAGTGGGCATAGAGGGAACCTACCTCACCATAATAAAGGCCATATACGACAAACCCACAGGCAACATCATTCTCAATGGTGAAAAACTGAAAGCATTTCCTCTAAGATCAGGAACAAGACAAGGATGTCCACTGTCACCACTATTATTCAACACAATTTTGGAAGTTCTAGGCATGGCACTCAGAGAAGAAAAAGAAATAAAAGGAATACAAATTGGAAAAGAAGAAGTAAAACTGTCACTGTTTGCAGATGACATGATACTATACATAGAGAATCCTAAAGATGCCACCAGAAAACTACTAGAGCTATTCAATGAATTTGGTAAAGTTTCAGGATACAAAATTAATGCACAGAAATCTATTGCATTTCTATACACTAATGATGAAAAATCTGAAAGAGAAATTAAGGAAACACTCCGATTTACCATTGCAACAAAAAGAATAAAATACCTAGGAATAAAGCTACCTAGGGAGACAAAAGACCTGTATGCAGAAAGCTATAAGACACTGATGAAAGAAATTAAAGATGATACCAACAGATGGAGAGATATATCTGTTCTTGGATTGGAAGAATCAATATTGTGAAAATGACTATACTACCCAAAGCAATCTACAGATTCAATGCAATCCCTATCAAATTACCAATGGCATTTTTTATGGAACTAGAACAAAAAATCTTAAAATTTGTATGGAGACACAAAAGACCCCGAATAGCCAAAGCAGTCTTGAGGGAAAAAAAACGGAGCTGGAAGAATCAGACTCCCTGACTTCAGACTATATTACAAAGCTACAGTAATCAAGACAATATGGTACTGGCACAAAAACGGAAACATAGATCAATGGAACAAGATAGAAAGCCCAGAGATAAACCCACGCACCTATGGTCAACAAATCTATGACAAAGGAGGTAAGGATATACAATGGAGAAAAGACGGTCTCTTCAATAAGTGGTGCTGGGAAAACTGGACAGCTACATGTAAAAGAATGAAATTAGAACACTCCCTAACACCATACACAAAAATAAACTCAAAATGGATTAGAGACCTAAGTGTAAGACCGGACACTATAAAACTCTTAGAGGAAAACATAGGAAGAACACTCTTTGACATAAATCACAGCAAGATCTTTTTTGATCCACCTCCTAGAGTAATGGAAATAAAAACAAAAATAAACAAATGGGACCTAATGAAACTTCAAAGCTTTTGCACAGCAAAGGAAACCATAAACAAGACGAAAAGACAACCCTCAGAATGGGAGAAAATATTTGCAAATGAATCAACGGACAAAGGATTACTCTCCAAAATATATAAACAGCTCATTCAGCTCAATATTAATGTAACAAACAACCCAATCCAAAAATGTGAAGAAGACCTAAATAGACATTTCTCCAAAGAAGACAGACAGATGGACAAGAAGCACATTAAAAGCTGCTCAACATCACTAATTATTATAGAAATGGAAATCAAAACTACAGTGAGGTATCACCTCACACCAGTTAGAATGGGCATCATCAGAAAATCTATAAACAACAAATGCTAGAGAGGGTGTGGAGAAAAGGGAATCGTCTTGCACTGTTAGTGGGAATGTCAACTGATACAGCCACTATGGAGAACAGTATGGAGGTTCCTTAAAAAACTAAAAATAGAACTACCATATGATCCAGCAATCCCACTTCTGGGCATATATCTAGAGAAAACCATAATTCAAAAAGACACATTCACCGCAATGTTCACTGCAGCACTATTTACAATAGCCAGGTCACGGAAGCAATCTAAATGCCCATCGACAGATGAATGGTAAAGAAGATGTGGTACATATATACAATGGAATGTTACTCAGCCATAAAAAGGAACGAAATTGGGTCATTTGTTGAGACATGGATGGATCTAGAGACTGTCATACAGGGTGAAGTAAGTCAGAAAGAGAAAAACAAATATTGTATATTAACGCATATATGTGGAACCTAGAAAAATGGTACAGATGAACTGGTTTGCAGGGCAGCAATTGAGACACAAATGTAGAGAACAAACGTATGGACACCAAGGGGGGAAAGCCACGGGGGGGTAGGGGTGGTGGTGTGATGAATTGGGTGATTGGGATTGACATGTATACACGGATGTGTATAAAATTGATGACTAATAAGAACCTGCTGTGTAAAAAAATAATAAAATAAAATGAAAAAATTTTAAAAAAAACCAACTTACTGGGAACCACTTTAATCCACTCAGAGGTTTTAGTCATGAGTATGACAGTCATATCCTTGATTTGATCCTTGACACATGGATGAGTTCTAATCAGCCTTTGTTGCTCATCTCAGTTAAAGATGAGAATCATTTGTATCTTCCAACAGTGCAAGTCTCCAAACCTCTGGACTCTCTGTAATCTCCTCCATTTCTAGTTGCAAGATCAACAACTATTTTCTGATTCATCTTTTCCTATAATAGCTTATGTAATCAATAATTACCAACATCCAAATGTACCTAACAAACATATACAGAACTTTCCATTCAATAGCAGCAAAATATGCATTCTTCTCAAGTATGCATGGAACATTTTTTAGGATAGATCATATGTTAGGCAGTAAAACAAACCTCAACAAATTCATGAAGATATAAATTATATCAAGTATCTTTTCCAACCACAGTGGCATGAAACTAGTAACAGGAGGAAAGCTGGAAAATTCACAAATATGTGGAAATTAAACAAAACAATTCTGAACAACCAATGGGTCAAAGAAGAAATCAAAAGGGAACTTTAAAAATATCTTGAGACAAATGAAAGTGGAACACAACATACCACAACTTATGGGATATATCAAAAGCAGTTATAGTGGGAATGTTTACAGATATAAACCCATACATCATGAAAAAAGGAAGATCTCAAACAAACTAGCATTATACCTCAAGGAACTAGAAAAGAACAAAATAAGCCCAAAGTTAGCAGAAGGAAAGAAATAATAAAGATTAGAGCATAAATAAACTTAGAGAATAGGAAAACAATAGAAAAGATTAACAAAATAAGAGTTGGATATTTGAAAAGATAAACAATATTGACAAACCTTAGCTAGACTCAAGCAAAAAAGAGAGAGGACTCAAATAAAATAGAAATGAATGAGGAGACATTACAGTAGATGCCATGGAAATATAAAGGATCATAAGAGACTGCTATGAGCAATTATATGCCTAGGTTGTTCTAGACAACCTAAAAGAAATAGATATGTTCCTAGAAACATATAACCTACCAAGACCAAATCATGAAGAAATAAAAAATCTAAGTAGACCAATAACAAGTAAGGAAGTAAGGAAATTGAATCAGTAATCAAAAATCTCCCAACAAAGAAAAGTCTAGGACCAGATGGTTTCAATGGCAAATTCCACCAAACATTTAAAGAAGAATTAATACCAGTCCTTTCAAACTCTTACCAAAAATTGAAAAAGAGGGAACACAACGGGGGAAAGTGGTGGTGGTGGGGGTGGGTGGTGTGATGAATTGGGAGATTGGGATTGACATATATACACTAATATGTATAAAATGGATAACTAATTAGAACCTGCTGTATAAAAAAATAAATAAAATTCAAAAATTCAAAAAAAAAAAAGAAAGTTCACCAAATCATCAGGCTAGAAATGCATAAATGCCAGGTGGTAAAATGGCCATGCTGTAGCCAAGAAAAATGGGAAAGAACATTTGTTTTTCCCACAGATCCCCATCATTTCAACAGCACCACCCTGTCACAGACTTCATAAACCTCCCAACACTCAATCTCACCCAATACTGACTCCAGAGACCCGCCCCCCATCACACACCCTACAGACCCTCCCATCACTCCAAATATCGCCATCATTCACCCTACAGATTCCCCCATCACTGACTCTAGAGACCTCCCATCACAGACCCCACAAATGCGCCATCACATACACACTCCCAAAAAAAGAATAAAAAAAAGAAGAGGGAACACTCCCAAACTCATTTTATAAGGCCAGCATTACCCAGATACCAAAGCCAGATAAGGGCACTACAAGAAAAGAAAACTACAGGCCAATATCCCTGATGAATATAGATGCAAAAATTCTCAACAAAATATTAGCAAACTGATTCAACAACACATTGAAAGGATCATACACTATGGTCAAGTGGTATTTATCCCTGGGATGCAAGGGTGGCTCAACATACACAAATCAATAAATGTGAAAAATCACATTAATAGAATGAAAGATAAAAATCATACGATCATCTCAATAGACACAGATGAAGCATTTGAAAAAATTTAACATCCTTTCATGATAAAATTCAAACAGGATATCAGAGATGTCTGCATTCCCATGTTCATTGTCGCATTATTTACAGTAGCCAAGACATAGAATCAACCTAAGTGTCCACCAACAGATGAATGGATTAAGAAAATGTGACATACGTATACAGTGGACCATAAAAAAAAGAAGGAAATCCTGTCATTTGTGATAACATGGATGAACCTTGAGGGCATTATGCTAAGTGAAATAAGTCAGACAGAGACAAACACTATATGATCTCATTTACATGTGGAATCTAAAAAAACCCAAACTCACAGAAACAGAGAATAGATTGGTGGTTACTAGGGGCTGCGAGGTGGGGGAAATGGGTGAAGGTGGTCAAAGGGTACAAAATTCCATTTACAAGATGAATAAGTTCTGGGGAATCTAATGTACAGCATGGTGACTATACTTAACAACACTGCATTGTATACTTGAAAGATGCTAAAAGAGTAAATCTTAAAAGTTCTCACCAAAAGAAAAAAAAAGAAAAGTAACTATGAGGTGATGGATGTGATAACTATCCTTGTTGAGGTAATAATTTTGCAATACATACACATATCAAATCACCATGTGGTATATCTTACACTCATACAATGTTATATGTCAATTATATCACAGTAAAACTGGAAAGAAAGTAAATAAAAACATGCCTGCCCTCCCCCTCCCCTTCCCCTCCACCCCAGGCAACACACAAAAATAGCTCCCAACACATGCCACCAGCTTTCCATTTCCCAGCCTCTTCCACTAGAGCTACACGTTTACAGGGTACATTATCTGTCGTCCATGCATCACCATGCTATCACAGGAGACTGTTTTGCCAAATGTTTCAATCCTGTGAACATGACTCACTATCCATATGGCTTCCAATATCACTTCCTTTGTTGCGTACTACCTAGCCCCTAAACCAATGCCATCTATTTAAGGTTTTTGTTCGAGTAACAGCTCACTTCTGACAATAATTTCTGTGTCAGTCAAGATTGACTCAGTGTTGCTGCAGTAATAAACACCACAATCTCAGTGGCTTGAAACAACAAAAGTTTAATTATTATTTTACTGGATATCCACTATGGGATGGAAGAGGAGTTCTGCTCATTGTAAGTTGCTCAGGAACCCAGGCTGACCGCAGCCACTGTTTTGAATATTGCTGGCTGCTGTGGGAGAGGGAATAAAGCACTCTGAAGGGTCTTGCTTTGGCAAGCCTGGAAGTGACTCATGTTACTTCTGCTCATAACTAATAGGACAAAATTAGTTACATGACATTATCCAACCACAAGGAAGCCAGGAAGAGCAATTCTCTCTTATGCCTAGGATGGCAGACAAAGGGAAATATTTGTTGGATACCTGCCAAAATAGGTAACAACAACAAAAAACAATAGTGAAAATATTTATGATAAGTGAACTTAAAGAGGTTAAAAACAAAAAAAGTGGAGTATATGGTAGACATGATTGAGGGACCTGTTTAAAGTGGATGGTCTGAGAGGCCTCTCTGAAGAGGTAACATTTGCACTGAGACCTCAGGAGTGAGCAAGAATTAAAAGAACATTCCAGACAAGAAGCAACAAGCATAACAGCCCTAGGGTGGAATAAGCTTGTTTTTTTCTGTAACTGACAGAAGATGAGATCTATGGGAAACAAAGAAGCAATGGGGTGGGAGGGGAGTGTCATGAGATGGGAGAGACCATCGGGGTCAGATCACAGAGGGCCCTGAAGGCCATAGCAAATAATTTAGAATTTTATCCTAAAATGCAATAGGAAGCCATTGAAAGGTCTTAAGATAAGAAATGCATGTTTGATTTACGTTTTAAAAAGGTAACTGGCTATGTGGTGAATTAATTGGAAAAGGGTGAGAGTGAAAATGGGGAGACCAGTTGGAGGCAACTGTATCAGTGCAGAGATGACAGGGCTGGGAAGGGTCTTGGGGGGCTAGCAAGCCGGGAAGATGGTGAGAAGTGAACAATTTAAGACATATTTTGAAGGATTTACTGATGGATGGAATAAGAGAAAGGTTGGGAGCAGCAGGGGTTATATATGACTCCCATTGTCAAGGATGAACAAAGCAGGACACTAGTTAAAGTGGTAAGGACAGATTTTTATCAGTAAGAAATATTGCTATAGGGAAAAAGAGTCCAACGTGAACTGAACAAAACTTCCATTTGTATAGAGATGAATACGTGTTTTAAAGGGAGAATGAGGGAGGGGTGGTGGAGTGGGGGCTCTGTAGAGTCAGGGAAGTAAAAAATTACAAAAGATTAGTCAGTGTAAATGCAATTAGGCCAGCTGTGTCTGCTAGTGGCAATCATTGAAGTTAGGGTTCTACCCTCCTACACAGACTGGGAGAGAGAGGTCCCACCCTCAGGTGTTGACTGGAACAAACAGGGGCCTTGGCAGCCTTGAATTTTCTCATGCAGGCACTTTAAGGGGGACTGGCGTTATTGTAGGATGTGGCCTTGAGCTGATAGGGCCTATGTTCATGTTTGTTCAAGTCGTTATAGACGAAGGTTGAGGCCTAGTCAAGAGGGCTCACAGAGGCCTGGCTAGAATTTGGTTTTAGTGACAGGGTAGTTGGTGATGTCATTCACAGAGAAGGGGTGGTCCAGGGAACAACTAGGTTTAGAATCTAGAAGAGACCAAATCCTATTTTGGACATGTTAAGTTTGAGACATTCAAATGGGTAAGAAGTTAAATATCAGAATGGATCACGTTAGAGAAGTCTGGGCTAGAGACATAAACCAAGAGCTGTCAGCAGGATGTAACTCAAAGATCACACAGGTGGGAATTAGAAAAGAGATAGGAACTCCAGTATTTACCTAGCAAATTCATCCTTGAGATTGTTCCCAGAAATGTATCATCATTAGGTATGTGAAGTTGTATTTCTGTCAGAAAGTAAAATTAACAGAATAACAATCAAGGTAGCTATTAAATATTTGGAGATTTTTCTTTTGATTTGAATCCGATCTCTATTTGCTAGTTCTAAATCACAGGCATATATATATATATATATATATATATATATATATATGCGTTTATTGAACACTACTGTCATATCCCCTTAACAGATATGGAAAACTGAACAGGGCAGGGTTAAATAACTTGCTTGAGGTGACACAAATTAATAAAGGTTGGGTCCTGTATTCAAAACTAAGTATTCTGGTTCCAGTCTGTGTTCTGAACCCCTATTCTATATGGCAAGCCTAGTAGTTTGGTTTATCATTTATCCATTTAGTGGGTCATAAATAATGGACTATACATATATATATAATAGTTCCAATAAGAATTTATATTGGCTCTATGTTCATGTGTGCACGCCTGGGTCACTAGGGTTGAGGCACAATTCACTTGGTGGCTGTGCCCCAGGGTATTACAGCCAAACTCTAGGAAGAGTAGAACCGGTTTCACTAGAACGGTCCTGAAGCTTCAAAGCATTAAAAACAAACGAACAAAAAAATTTAAAAAACACAAATTGTACCAGTCAGTTAAGTTTGCTCTGCCCTATGGCATCAAACTGAATTCCTAGTCTCTGGACATCATTTGCTGGTCGGGGAGATGAGTAGAGTTTTTCCCTCCACAGAACATTACACGTAGTGTTGGCACACTGAATTCACACTGTTGTCATGAGTATGGAAGCGTTCCTTGAGGACAAGAATTGGTTTACGCCATCTTTTTTACTATAGCCTCTGTGCCTAGCAGAGTCTGACATGCAGTAGGAGCCTAAAGGATGCTTGACAGTACAGGAAGTAAGGGAAGGAGCAAGAAAGCGAGGGAAGGAGAAAGAAAAGGAGGGAAGGAGGGAAAGAAAAGAGAAGGCAAGGAATTCAAACATTCCTACTGAACACTACGAAGGTGAGCAACATGCCCTCCAAGGTTGTGGGGTTTTTTAAAGTTTTTCCCGTTTATGGGGCGCAGAAACGTCCTGATCCCCTCTGGAATACCCTAAATCTTCCGCCACACGGTTTCTGCCCTTCCTGACCTCCGACCCCCTTGTTTGGCCTCCCAGACCCGCCCACTCCTCCCCCAGCAATCTTCGCCAGCCGTCCCAGCCACTGCGCCTGCGCACGCGCGGCGCTCGGCCGCGGGCCTTCGGGGCGGGGTCCCGAGCGGGGCGTTCCGCCGAGGGGAAGAGGAAGAGGAAGTTGGGGGAGGGCCCTAGCTGGGAGTGAACCGGAAGTGCAAGCGCTCCAGCTTCTCTTCGGCCAGGCGGAACCTGCTCTGCCGGGCCCGGTGGCCGCAGAAAACTTTCTTACTCCCGCCCCAACAGTAGCCGCGGCCAACTGCCTCGCTCGCCTGCCAGCCCACCCCGCCTTCTCTTCGCTCCGGCTCCGCGCGGCCCTGTCTCCCGCTCGCCCGGCGGTATCCGCTTGCTGCTGCCACCGCCTCCTCGTTTTCTGCCCGGCTAGCCGGCCCGCCCCGCTGCAGTGATGTGCGACAAGGAGTTCATGTGGGCCCTGAAAAACGGAGACCTGGATGAGGTGAAAGACTATGTGGCCAAGGTACGTGGGGATGAGTGGAGTCGGCGAGAGCACGGAGGTGGGGTGGAGGAGAGGCTGAGGAAGCTGCTGGGAGCTGGGCTGGCGGGGGCGGGGGTGGGGGAGACCTCCCGGTTGGAGGCGGCACCGAGAGAGCCGGGAGGCAAGGAGCGTCCAAACTGAAAGATGGGTCCACGCAGCGCGGTCGCGTTCTGTGTCAGGTAACTGCCGTGGTGACACAGTCAGGCTCTTGCCTTCCCGACCTCTTGGGGGAGGGGAGAGTGGTGACCCGCTCTTTTAGAGTCACTTATGAGCCCTGATGACTTGAGTTCGGCCTTCTTTTACGCCAGAGTTACACTTAAATCTTTTTCTGGGCGAGGTAATTCTCCATCTTGGACCTGCCCACAACTGAATGAAGTAACAAGTGATTAGGATCAGAGGAACGTTTTCTTTAACTTTGGGCCTGTTATGAATTTAAAGTATTCATTGACCGTGAAAAAGAGTACCGAAAATAGCAATAGTTAAAATTCTGAAACTTGGTATCACTTCACTGTGAAGTCTTAACTTTGGGTGTGGCCTTTTCCCTCTCCCCCGCTAAAACAAATAACTTCTTTGCTTCCAGTGGTAAGGTTGTCATTTAGCATCTGGGCGTCTTTAAGTTATCTGAGCAGTTTTCAAACAAGCGTGTGAACTTTGGTTACTCTGTCTTTCACCTTGATTCCATCAGAAATGCTTACATGTGTGATAAATAGTAAGGCAGTTTAGTCACAGTACTCTGGGGGGTAAAATCATGATGAAGAAAGCTAATCTCAAACCTAAACCCAGATGTGAATCCACGTTGTGATCAAGTGGTAAACTTAAAATTCCAAGCTGGCCTGCCTTTGGACCCTGAAATTGTGCATTGTGTAATTAGGAGAGAGCTTACATGTGATTTTAATATGGTGATGATCTAAAAAGAAATCTTCCAAAACAAAAGTATGACTTTATTACCTAAGCATGGAGCACATCTTGCTTCTAAAGAGTATAGCATTATGACATGATCAGGGAGGGCATCTTGCTCACCTTCTAAAAGTGTAAGAAGCCAATCCAGATTTTAGTTCTTCAGAGGATATGACCACTGGTATGTTGCTGTGTTTTTGCTTCAGAGTTCTGTTAGAAACAAGTAACCAGAAGCAGAGTTTCTTAAAACTTACAGGATTGTGCAAGGCAAACTACTGATAGTTTTTACTCTGTTTAGTACCATTACAATTTAGACTTTTCGCATAGTCTGAAATCGGACTTTTTGGATGTTTCCTTTAAGATTAAAGGAAGGAAATTACTTGTAACACTTCAATCCATGGTATGGTTCCAGTGGTGGGACACTGAAGTACTCTGGAAGTGAGTGGGCTTTTGTTTTTCTGTTAATGGTGGAACCTAGGTTATTTGATATTCTTGAGATATGAAAAGTTCTTAAGTACTGAGCTTGCAGCTACAAAAATAACAGTTTATGTAGTGTCTTCCTGTTATATTATTTAGTATCATCCTGTGAGTCTTGTAAAGTAAGTCCTTTTATTAGTCCCATTTTACAGATAAGATTACTGAGATGCAGGGTACTTAAGAGAAAAAAAAAATCCAAAGTTATATAGAGAACAAACGAAGGCAGAACGAAACTGCTGACTCCCAAACTTAGACTCCTTAACTGCTCCATGCAGTCTCTCACAATCTAAACTGTAATTGTGAAAATTTATGATATCAAGATTTCTAGCAGGACATTCCCAAGGTCCACATCCAGGCAGATTATGCATAGTTTTCAATCACACAAAAACATTTTTGTAAAAATATGTGCCAATACCAATGGATTAATTTATTTTCAGTTAGTTTTTAAATTAGGCCATTCTATTCAGTTTGATTTTGATTTTTTCCCTATTACTACCATACTGCTTACTCTCGTTAACAAAAAAAGATGTGCATGAGAGGGAAGGAGAGACAGTCAAAGCAAAGTAAAAGAAAGTGTTAAGAACTAGTTTATCCAAAAAGGTTTGACTCTAAAGAAATTCTTTGAACAGACCATTGAGCTTTTTCCTTTCTTAGTTTTAATTGGGTAACTTGAGTCTCTTCAAATATCTTTTGCTTTGTTAATGAAAAATAATAAAAAGCAGAACAACCAAAAACTAGCACTCCATTTTTTTCTGACTGAGCTCCCTTATTGTGCCTTTTCACATTTCAAGCCCTCATAACATGGTTTCTTCTGCTCAGACTCTCTCTTCCCTGCTTATTCACTGATTTACCTTTTTCATCCACCAATTTATGCACACATTATTATTCTCTAAGTTTATGTAATGTGCATTTATCTGAGTGTGTACAAAGAAAGTACGTAAAGAAACATTTGGACTTGTCTAGTTTTCCTTCTAAGGGGTGAGATCTTTAAAATACTCTTCTGAGTACCCCTGTGGATCTCTCTCACATTGCTAACATTTAAGAATGGACCTGTGGGTGAAGCATTTTAGTATTTCCCTTTTTTAAAATTAATATTTTAAAAAACAATAATTGTATTTTTCTATCTGCTTCTGACTTCTCTACAGAAATCTGGAGTATGGATAGGCATAAATTGTTGGTTTGGGGTAACTTCTTGAATTCTGAAAAATAAGTTGAGTTCCAAAACCATTGAAAATTGTATGTTCCTAAATGGAAAAAGCAGCATATAAAGAAAAACTTAGATTACTCCATATTAAGTATTCAGCTGTGTCGTTAAAACAGTATCTGAAACAAATTGGTTTCTTGACTGACCAAAAGACCATATTTACTTAATTCATCCATTTTTCTTGGGCACCTTTCAGGCCCCCAGCACTTTTCTAAGCCTGGCATAATAGTGAAGAAGTTGGACACAATGCTCAGAAAACTCAAATGTCTATATTCAGCAGACCTATGTGGAAAAGCGTTCATGCTTTTAAAGTAGCATGCAAAGTAAAAGTAACATCTCACTTACGTAAGCAATTTCTCCAATTGGAAAACAAGAGAGAGTCGCAAAGTAAGATATTCATGAGCAGTAACAGTAGATAGTCACCCATTTTCAATCTGTATGATTCCTCTTGGTGCCTTATTTTTGCCTTCCATTTCTGCCTTTATGTTAATTTCTCCCATTGGAGTTAATTCGGCCCTCACTTGAGCTCCAGACTGCCTAATGGATAGCGCCATTCAGATAAATTCCAAATTGAGCTCACATTTTCTTCTCAAAAATTGTTTCTATTTCTCTTGTCCCCATTTTGACTAATGACATCATGACCCAATCATTTGCCCAAACTAGAAATTGGGGAATTTTCCCAAATTTCTGAGTGTTCTCAAGACTCCCTTTCTTAGTCTCTCTCATCCATTCCTTACTCTACATTCTTATCATCACTACTTTAGATTAGTTGCTGCTGCTTAACTGACTGGACTGTATTTTCCTTGACTGTAGTTTCCCCCTCTCTCCTGGTCAACTTGAACATCTCAGCTGGAGGGATCTCTCTCTAATACGGATCTGAGCATCTTACCTTTTTCAGCCAACGTTCTTCACTGCCCTTATACTTTTGTGATTCCCCATTATTTATTTTAAAAAGGGCCAACTCCTCCTTGGTTTGGCATACTAAGTCGTGAAAATCTGGCTTATGCTTGCCTTTTTAAACACTCTCTACACGCTCTCTGCTCCAGACCCTGCTAGGCTGTTTCTTACTTGTGTATCTTCACATGTGCTCTTTCATCCTCCTTGACCAAGTCAGCTCACCTCAGTCCCTAACTCCCAACCTGGTGAGCTATTTTTCCTCTTAGCTTAAATATCATCTCTTCCAGAGAAGCATTTTGACTTCAAATGGAGTGCTGCTTCTTTTACTGTTTCACTTATCAAATTGCTGTGATTTTGTTTATATGTCTGTCTTTAATTAAAGGCTGTGAGCCTCTGGAGGATAGATAATATATCCTTTTTCATCTTTGTATCTCTAGTATAGTGCCAAGGAATTTCACACATTAAAAGCATATGTTCCAAGTAAGAAATTCTTTTTATTCTTAACTTCACTATAGTTTCAACATCTTGCATTAGTTACATAATAATAATTACCATTGACAGGATGACTTATATTGCCAGGTACTAGAAAGCACTCTGTAAGATTTTTACGTAGATTTTCATTTGCCTTTTACCACAGCCTTTCAATATAGGTAATAGTATTCCCATTTTAAAGATGAGGAAATTGAAGCTTAGAGAAGTTAAGTAATTTAACAAGGTCACAAAATAAGTAGCACAACTGGGATTTAAACCCAGAGCGCTCTGAATCTACAGCCCATATATTTTTCACCAGATCAGTCTGCCTTGAAATGGTTATCTGGCTTCTTAGCTCACAGTTGCTTAGTATGAGCACATTAAGAAAATGAGAATGGGGCTTGCAAGAGGCAAGCACAAGTTATCTCTGTGAATAAGGACATAGTAAAAGGGCTACAGTTTTTAAAATTTTTAACTGTTTAATTGTAAAATTGTTACATTTGGAAATAATTAGCATGGAGACATCTCTATAAACTTTGTCTTGTCAGGTGCTGTCTTTCTCAAAGTGTAAAAAAACTGATTGATTGAAAGCTTGTGGAAATTTTTTGTATGTGTAGTCATGCGTAATCTTATAATTTGTATTAATAATTACGATCCTGTACAGTACAGGAAAAGTTAAATTGTGTCTGTTTGCCTTAAGAAGAAACAAAAGTTAACTGAAGTATTGAGACTTCTATTCAGAATGGTTTAAATTAAACAAACAGCACTTTTTTCAAAAGGTATGTTCTTAAAACTTTATATATTTGAGTATTGTGATGCCATGTACAGGTATAATTTCATTTATTTATCACATCAACCCATGAACATAGTTAATATTGTTAACCCAATTTTAGAGATTTTAGAGATGAAGAAACAGAGGCAAAGATTAAATAACTTGCCCAAGGTCATAAAGCTCTTGAGTAATGAAGCTGAGATTTGAACTTGGTCTCTCTGACTTCAAAGTTCCTTGCTATTTATGTCAGCATACCATTGACTTTCATTTCTCAATAATGCTAGATAACTCAGGGAGTACTGTATTATTGAGTATTTAAGTATTAAAAATAATCACAGCAGGATGGTAATTATCCATTGAGACTACTTAGAGGTGAGCTTTGTGATTAGTTTTGAAGATCCAGCTCTCTTAGAGGTGAATGCTTGTGAGTTATATTGATAAGTAGTACCTTAGAATCTCCAGTAGGTCTGATATATATACTCTGTTTACATGTGCTTCTGTTTCACTTGCTGTGAAATACTATACATCAGGCCTCTAACTTCCCTTTCTCGGTGGTTTCCTTTCCCTCTCCAGCCCCCAATCTAATTACACCTACCTTTGACACTCTGGTACATTTGAAAAGCAACAGTTGTTCACCTTGTGAGAGAAAATGATCTCTTGAACCTGAGAGAAAAGTATCAACTCTAATATTTAGAAATGGCATGACTTATTGGGATCACTTTTCACTTTCCTAATAAAATAGGCAATTGAAAAGAGGTCCTGATTCACACTATCTTACATGTATCAGTTTTATGCAGTTTCCTTTTTTGTTGTTTCTTTTTGTTTGTTTGCTTCTTTTTTAAATTATCAGTTTCTTTCTTATAAAAATTTGTCACTGTGTTATGCCCTTTCTGCAGCAGGGCTTGTGACCCAGTCAGAAAGCCAGTAGGTCAGCTTGTATAAAAAGGTGCCCTCAGTAGATACAGAAAGTTTAGTATAGATACTTTGCTATTAGTCTTTTACTTTGAATTTAAAATAATGCAAGATCTTTTTAACATTGGAAGACAAGTTTTCACTCAGATGTCCATATGTAGTGTTTTGCTTTGAGATTTTAAACATTATCAAACTAGGGCAAACAATTTAAAGTGTAATAAATTAAAGCTGATTTAAATTTTAAAATGATATATGCTTATTATTTAAGAGATAAAGCTGTATTGATAGAATAAAGTGCAACAAAGTGTCCCATTGCCCATTATCCCTACCCAGGTGTTTTGTTAAATTTAAAATATAGAATTTATTAGGTATTTTTAAGACAGAAATGTATAAAAAAAGGCAAAAATTGGCCCACAATTCTACACTGTAGATAATTCCTATTAACTTTAAAAAGTGACATTAACTCGGGAACAGATTAGAAAATGCGAGACCTGTGGCTCTCTGCCCCAGTCCCTGTGAACAAAGTTAGCCATTCTTAACAGGTTCACATAATTAATTCCAGAGAAACATTGGAAAACCCGCTTACTCATCCATTTCTCCACTTTAAAAAAATTCTATACACACTTCTGCACTTTGCTTTTTTAAATTACTTAATAGTTTATTTTAGATTCTACATTGAAATTTATTCATCCCCCCCCCACCTTTTTAAATGGTGCATACCTCCATTTTATGGATATACCATAATTTATTTAACTAATGCTCCATGATAAACATCTTTTTCCAGCATATGTTATCATGATTACCTTTGTACATATCCTTGACAGCTTCTCAGGCTACATCTGGATGATGCTCCTGATGAATTTTATCAACTTAGACACACATCAGTAGCACTTGAGACTGATCATTCCCTAACGACATTGCATTTTTGCCATTTGAATAGGTGATTTGCATTTCTTTAATGAGGGAATCAAACATCAGAACTTTATTAGTATTTGTATTCATTTCCTCAGATTTCTTGTTTATATCTTTTGTTCATTTTTCTAGTAGGCAATTGGTCTGTTTTTTATTGATTTGTATGAGCCCTTTATAAATTAAGGAAGTTAGTTTTTTGGGTTTGTTTATTTATTTATGGCTGTGTTGGGTCTTCATTGCTGCGTGTGGGCTTTCTCTAGTTACGGGAAGCGGGGGCTACTCTTCATTGCGGTGTGCATGCTTCTGATTGCAGTGGGTTCTCTTGCTGCGGAGCACGGGCTCTAGGCGCGCGGGCTTCAGTAGTTGCGGCATGTAGGCTCAGTAGTTGTGGCTCGTGGGCTCTAGAGCACAGGCTCAGTAGTTGTGGCACACAGGCTTAGTTGCTCCACGGCATGTGGGATCTTCCCGGACCAGAGCTCAAGTCTGTGTCCACTGCATTGGCAGGCGGATTCTTAACCACTGCGCCACCAGGGAAGTCCAGGAAGTTAGTTTTTTTATCATATGTTTTGCAAATATTTTTTCCAGTTTGTCTCTTGGCTTCATTTTTTTGGTTGTTGTTTTACAACAGTCTTTACTTTTTATGTGATTAAATATATCCCTTTTTCCCCCTTTTGTGACTTGGATTTTGTGTCCTATTTAAAGAGACCTGTTTCTTCTCCTCTATCAGATTGTTAATAAATTTGGTCTATCTTCCAGAACTTCTGTTTTTCATTTTTTTGCATTTTAGGCATTTGATCCTTCTGTTACTTATTTTGAAGTAAGGCATGAAATAATATAGTTTGTATATTTTTTTTTAACAGTTTCTACATTTATTGTAATTCCTCTTTACCTACTAATCTGAACTATTTATCATAAAGAAAATTCCAATATGTGTTTGGATTTCTTGCTTTTTCTATCCATACTAAACTGTTTTAATGGTAGTTTCATAATATGTTTTAGTATGGGATAGAGCCACTTTCTCTCTTATATTCTCTTTAGAATTTTTGCAGGAGGGTTCCTATAAGGATTTTTCCTTTTTTCTATCATTTCAAGGAAACAATGAGCATTTTTGGAACCTACCTCACATTTAACCCATATGACTTCATAAACATTAAACTTTTTTTTTTTTTCTGGCTCGCTGGCAGCATGTGAAGACATGCTTTAGATTTTAATTCTTTATGAAGTATCTTAAGATAGGAGGATATGGTACAGTACGGCAATATTCTGTGTCAAAGTATTTGAAACAGTAAAGTTGTGCTTAAGTCATCAAATCACAGCTGAATTGATAATTAAGAATTACTTTATGGTACTACATCAAAAGCCACCTTGTAATGAGAAATATGGCTGAAAGTAATTTTTTTGCAACTTGATTTATTTTTTTAGTCCAGAAACCATTATAAGGGTGTAGAGGACCTGTGACTAATGAAAGCAGTGAGAGAAGAAACAAAAACATAAGCTGACCCAAGAAAATGAAGAGAAAAGAGTCACATTACCTTAAAGTTCCACAGACCCGTACAATAATTAATATGTGTAAATGTAACCTTGAGCTTCAAGAAAAGTAAAAATTTGATCTATTTTTCTCTTATTTAAACAGAGACGTGTATGGTATATTTTGGAAAGATTTCTATTTGACCATATAAAGTAATGAATATTTTGATACTTGGGTCTAAATTCTTGGCCCTCTGAAAAATTTAGATATCAGAAAAAGGTAGATAATAAACATATTACCCATAGCATAATAAAAGCCATAGTAGCAAATTCCTTGTCCTTAGGGAATTTGGAATTTTGTTATTGGTTTAACTATGATTGAACGTACTGGCTTTGCAATTAAATCCTCCACCTCTGGCTCTCTTACTAACTGGATCACTTTGAATGAGTTAGTTAACTGCTCAGAACTTGAGTTTCCTCAATGGGGGAAAATGGGGATAATGATACCTGCTTAATATATGTAAACTGTATACTGTTTTCCCTGCCATATGGTGAGTGCCAATAAATGTTAACCATTGTGATTAATAATAATAGCCAGAAATTTGTTTAGAAGCAAAACTACTTAAAGATCATCTAGTCCACCTCCCTTATTTTGTAGATGAGGAAAAATTAGATGTTAAAGGGCTTGACCCAGATTATACTGCTAATTAGGATTAAGAGTTTAATTCACTTTTCCTGACCTGAACAGGTGCCTTTTTCACTACACTACAGTGTTTTCTAATGAAGTGCTTTATACTAGCTGTTACCTCTATTGGAGTATTCTTTTTTTGCCCCACCCCATTTGCTTGGTAAATTTCTGGTTATTTTAAAGTTTTTGTTCTGCATAGCATTCCGTGACTGTAGTTAATCCTTCGTTTATGCCAACGTGGTATCTAATATAGAGCTTTCTTATTATATTATGTTTTAGTGTAGAGTTTCTTAAACTTGAGAGCTATGGGCTCCTGACTTGACTGACAAGTCCCTGGACTTGAGTTTGAAAAACTGAGTGGCTTAAGAAACTCAAATCTTACTCTGTGAAATATGTCTTTAAGTTTTGAATGTTCAAAAAGAGTTTTGTCTTAATGACTGGTTAAAAAAACAAAGGTGAAGTATAGAAGTATATCACTTGTTATTATTTAAGTATTTGAATAGGTATTTGAGCACACAGAGACTCCCCCTCAAAATATTTCTGCAAATCTTGATTTAAGATACAGTGTTTGTAGAGGGGGGGTTGTTTTCTTGGGGGTGGGGCTTCCCAGCCTTTGAAGCCCCTTCCTGTGTTTGAGGAGTTCCCTGCTATATAGTGTGAATCTTGGTGAAGTGCAAGCCCTGGCTCCCACTACACAAAAGCAAAAAAGGACAAATAAATTGCTTTCTCGTGCCCAAACTTTAGGAAATTGGCCCATAACCCAAACATGGCTAATTGGATGCTTTTATCTGGAACCTGTGTGGGCACAGTAAAAGATGTAGTGGCAGCAATAAAGCATCCAGTTTCCAAAAGGAGAAGTAGTGATGTGCCCATCGTGACACCTCTTCTGTACCCAGGTGGTTCATGTCACAGATTTTGATTTTTATTTCTTGCTTTTAAGCCTTCTCGCTCAGTTCCTGCCCATTTACTGAGTGTGGTTCTTCAAACTTCCCAGCAATTCTGAGAGCTACTTTTAATACCTGTTTAATGCATTACATTTCTGTTGATCAGTATGAATTGGTTTCTGTTGCTTGCAATTAAGAACTCCATATTAATTTTTACCTGCCTGTCCCCTGTTGAGCTATGAATTTTTTGGAAGGTATCTTTGTATTCCCAATCTTTATCACATTGTCTCTTATCCACCTATAGTTTAGTTAAATTTGAGTTGAAGCCATATCTCTAGGAATTAACCCTTCCTTGCTTTGTTGTTTTCAAAGTTGTTTTACCACATACCTCTTTAAAACAGATGTTCTTAGTGTAAATGATATTCCTTCATTTCCTCACTTAAAAATAGCTCAGTTTTCAAACTTACTCTGTTCACTTTTTCTGCACTACTGTAATAGTTGTGAAATACAGTAATAGTGATAGCAGTTGTATAAATATAACACAAACTTCCACTTGTAACCTCTCGTGGCCATCATTTTAGAATTTCAGTTAAGAATTTTTAAATTCTTAATTTCATTGCAGCAGTATTTACAGTAGCCAAGATATGGAAGCAACCTAAATGTCCATCAGTAGATGAATGGATAAAGATGTGGTATGTGTATATACAGTAGAATATTACTCAGCCATAAAAAAGAATGAAATCTTGTCATTTGCTACATGGATGGGCATCAAGGATATTATGATAAGTGAAATAAGTCAGAGAAAGACAAATACTGTATGATTTTCACGTAGATGTGGAATCTAAAAACCAAAATAAGTGAACAAACATAACAAAACAAATGGATGCATAGATGCAGAGAACAAACAGGTGGTTGCCAGAGGGGAGGAGAATGGGAGGAGTGAGTGAAATAGGACATTAAGAGTTATAAACTTCCAGTTACAAAATAAATGAGTCACAGGAATGAAATGTACAGTGTGGGGAATATAGTTAATAATATTGTAATAACTTTGTATGGTGACAGATGGTAACTATTATGGTGATCATTTTGAAATGTATAGAAATATCAAATCACTATGATGTGTACCTGGAACTAACATAGTGTTGTAGGTCATTTATACTTCAATTAAAAAAAAATAAGGGCTTCCCTGGTGGCGCAGTGGTTGAGAGTCTGCCTGCTAGTGCAGGGGACACGGGTTCGAGCCCTGGTCTGGGAAGATCCCACATGCCACGGAGCAGCTGGGCCCGTGAGCCACGGCTACTGAGCCTGCACGTCTGGAGCCTGTGCCCCGCAACGGGAGGGGCCGCAATGGTGAGAGGCCCGCGCACCGCAATGAAGAGCGGTCCCCGCACCGCGATGAAGAGTGGCCCCCACTTGCCGTAACTGGAGAAAGCCCTCGCACGAACCGAAGACCCAACACAGCCAAAAATAAATAAATAAAAAAAAAAAAAAAATAAGATTACATATATGAAAAGTGCTTTGAATAAAGACATGTGAAAATACTGTTACTCATTGAGGAAAATACTAAAATCTATAAATGTCTTCAATGTAAGTATTTCTGTTTTTTTTTTAAATGTGAGACATAGTTATGTTTTTTTTTTTTTAATTAATTAATTTATTTATTTTTGGCTGTGTTGGGTCTTCGTTTCTGTGCAAGGGCTTTCTCTAGTTGTGGCGAGCGGGGGCCACTCCTCATCGCGGTGCGCGGGCCTCTCACTGTCGCAGCCTCTCTTGTTGCGGAGCACAGGCTCCAGACGCGCAGGCTCAGTAGTTGTGGCTCACGGGCCTAGTTGCTCCGTGGCATGTGGGATCTTCCCAGACCAGGGCTCGAACCCGTGTCCCCTGCATTGGCAAGCAGATTCTCAACCACTGCGCCACCAGGGAAGCCCCAGTATTTCTGTTTTATTTACTATATATATTAATAATTGCCTTAAATTGTCATTTAATCCCAATATAACTTAAATTGTTAAAAAAAAAAAAAAGAGGACTTCCCTGGGGATGCAGTAGTTAAGAATCCACCTGCCAATGCAGGGGACATGGGTTTGATCCCTGGTCCAGGAAGATCCCACATGCCACAAAGCAGCTAAGCCTGCGAGCCACAACTACTGAGCCTGCGCTCTTGAGCCCGTGAGCCACAGCTACTGAGCCTGCGTGCCACAACTACTGAAGCCCGCGCGCCTAGAGCCCATGCTCCGCAACAAGAGAAGCCACCGCAATGAGAAGCCTGCGCACCACAACGAAGAGGAGCCCCCGCTCGCCGCAACTAGAGAAAGCCCGCGCGCAGCAATGAAGACCCAACGCAGCCAAAAATAAATAAATTAAAAAAAAAAAAAAAACTTCAGCTTTCTCATCTGAAAATAGGGATTACAATAGTACCCAATTCACCATGTTTTAGCCATAAATTTTATGCAAAAATTTTACCTGATTTTTAAAAGAGATAGTTAATGTAAAATTTAGCAAAGCAGTGCCTAAGATATTGTAACTGTTTAGTAAATATTTGCTATTTGTGTTGTTTTATTTAGACCCTTTCCTAAGAGGAGGCTTAGAGACATCAAGGCTCTCTTACAGCTTGGACTTTGTAAGCCATACAGTCTCTATCACATCTAACAACATCTCTGCTGTTGTTAAAAGCAGCCACAGATGATATGTAAACAAATGAGCATGTCTGTGTTCCAGTAAAACTTTATTTACAAAAATAGGCAGCAGACGAGGTTTGGCCCCACTGGTCATAGTTTGCTCACTCCTGCATAACATTGAAGTTACAAAAACCAGGTTGTCCGATAAACTAAATTTCATTTCTTTCCCTTTGAGTTTTTGAAATCTAAAATAATTAAAATATATGATCAAATATAAAACTTATTTTGGGGGCTTCCCTGGTGGCTCAGTGGTTGGGAATCTGCCTGCCAATGCAGGGGACACGGGTTCGAGCCCTGGTCTGGGAAGACCCCACATGCCACGAAGCAACTAAGCCCGTGAGCCACAACTACTGAGCCTGCGCGTCTGGAGCCTGTGCTCCGCAACGGGAGAGGCTGTGACAGTGAGAGGCCCGCGCACCGCGATGAAGAGTGGCCCCCCTCGCCGCAACTGGAGAAAGCCCACTTACAGAAACGAAGACCCAACACAGCCAAAAATAAATAAATAAATAAATAAATTTATTTTAAAAAAAACTTATTTTGGGGATCAGCCTTTCCAAAAATATGCTCTTTATGGTTTAAAGGTATTGAACTGTAAGGAAAAGCAAGGCATGGAAAGCCATGTACAGATAGGAGGAAGAGAGAAGAGAGGCTGAATGAAATTCTTTAAGAGAAAAAGTATAGTGTTTCTACAGTAAATTTGAACCTTTAGGCAAGAGGCCTAAAATTATTCTGAAAATTAGGAATCATTACTTATAAACATGCAAAGAGAAACTAATTTAGATCTTTAAACTGTGACAGGGAATTTTACAAAATCTTCTCAGCTATCAAAGGTCATCCATCACAAAAAACGTGCCGGGATTCTTCTCTTTCCGGCCCTGGTGCCAGTCGCGTGACCTGGCTTGATTTCCAACTCTAGGAGTGAAAGAGAAGGCTAGTTAGCACAGTTCTCACTGGTTCATTCACAGTTCATTCATCAAATATCATTTGAGACCTAGAGTGTATTCAGTAAGTCTTCTGAGGATGAGTTTTCTTTGGTAGGTTCAGATAAAAGGGTGTACAGGACAAACAACAAATAAGATAGATAGTTGTATGGGTTCTCAATAAATTATTTCTCTATTTAATACGTGACATATGAAAAGAACTTAGAAAGCAACTATACAAGCGTGTTAAGAAAACATACAACTGTATAAAAAGAATAGACTGCTATAAGAGCCAAGAAGTCATATTTGGTTGCAATATAGAGGAGAGTGAACGCTATAGAACATCACATTCAAAATGGAAGATAATGAGAACAGAATGCTTTCTCTGAGTACTCACTCTGTGCCAGGTATGGTCCCACGTAATAAATAAATATACATACAGATATGTATGAAATTTAATCCTCACATCTACCCAGGTAGGCCTTATCTCTGTTTTATAGTTAGGGAAATGGAAATTAAGTAACTTGCCTGCAATCCTACAACTAATGAGTGGAAGGATTGGATTTGATCTGACTCGTTCTAGAAGAGTATTCTTTCCGCATCATTTGCAATGAAATGTTTCAGAACTACATGTGAAATACTAGATGGAAAAAAATGAAGATTAAGTATTACAGTAGGTAAAACACTGAGATCAAACCAGCAGAAGATAGGGAAGAACATACAAGTTTGAACGGATAAATAGAAATACAGGTTTTCAGAAAAAAGATCCCAGATTGGAAATAGACGGTCCCTACACGTCTATTCAAAATTAATAAACCCAAATGAAGAGCAAGATACATGCTGGCTAAAATGATTAACTATGAATTTTTTTTTTTTTTTTAGTCTATAAGCTTCTGAGCAAAATAACAATTTCCAAGGGGTTAAAAAAAAATCATCTTACCTTAGGTTATTTTCTATGATGGTACTGGAAAACAGTGAAATAAGCAGTTATGTCAGGAATAAAAGATATGAAGAAATATATTTAAGTTGTCATTCATGTATGATGGCGACAAAAAAACAATCTTAAGAAAATATATAACCCCCTTCCCACTCAGCAGATTTCTACAGAGGTCATGCCTGAAATTTTAGGGACTGAATTTTTCTTTCTCTTCCCTTCTCTCTTGCCCCCTCCTTTCCTCCCTTTCTCCCTCTCTCTCCTTATCATGGGATTATTTACAGATACAGTCTTTAAGACTATAAACCATTGGAACAGAATACAAGGGATTTCAAGGCTACATAATATTTTTAGGAATTTATTCCAATTATGGAGCCATGAATTAGTTTCTTGAAATTGAAGCTACTTTTTGATCATACTAATCTTTTTTCCACATTGAGATACTGCTATAATGTTTTGGATGGATTTTCTTTTTTTTTTTTTTTTTTTTAATTTTTATTTATTTATTTATTTATGGCTGTGTTGGGTCTTCGTTTCTGTGCGAGGGCTTTCTCTAGTTGCGGCAAGTGGGGGCCACTCTTCATCACGGTGCGCGGGCCTCTCATTATCGCGGCCTCTCTTGTTGCGGAGCACAGGCTCCAGACGCGCAGGCTCAGTAATTGTGGCTCACGGGCCTAGTTGCTCCGCGGCATGTGGGATCTTCCCAGACCAGGGCTTGAACCCGTGTCCCCCGCATTGGCAGGCGGATTCTCAACCACTGCGCCACCAGGGAAGCCCTGGATTTTCTTAATTTTGGTAGTTTTCATATAGAAATATGTATTTTGTTAAAATTGTAATTTTATACCACCAGTAAAAATTTTAATGCTTCGCTATTTTCAATTAGAAAATGTCTAAGTCTAATTGCTTTTAAACCTTTCAAAGAAGAAAAGTGTGCTTTTAATAAGTAAATCAACTATATAAAACTAATTTAAATGCCTGAAGTAGTCATTTTGAAAGAAAAAAAACAACTTGAAAGTTCCATATAGATGTATAGATGGTATATATGGTAACATACCATAAGATTTGGGATCTTAATTATTGCAGGATTCCACTTTAAACGGTTTTTTTGTTAGTAAGAAAGATAGATGCTTAACACTTTAATGGATTAAAAATACTTATAAAGACTTACACATTTGTACTTAACATGTTTTCTTGTGCACATTTTATTTCTTTGCCTTCTGTTAGTTCTGTGTGATGCTGCTAATAAGTAAATTAATGAAAATGAACCTATAATTTGAATACATACTTTCAGAACCTTGAATAGTCCTAGGTTAAGAGTCCCAGAGACAGAGATACATAATTATTTGTAAAATGGTATTAAAAACACAGGACTTCATTTTATTTTGTAGCTCTCATCCTTAAACAAGGTATATGTGTTGTGTTTGTTTTTTACTGCAAACAATTTTTTTCTTTTTGGCCAGATTCTCAGCCATCACAACCATTGAAGTGTGTCAGAATTACTATCACTCATAGTAATTTTGTCAGTGAAAATAACCCTCATTTGGGAACATATCTGAGGTGACTGATCTGTTGGATATTAGAAGGTGATCACTTTGGTCAGGATCAGCCTAGTATGGATTTTTAACTAGTAATAAGAAACTATTGTTTAAAACATTTTAAAGTGTTTTATGAAGCTGTATCTTCATATATTACATTTATTAAACAGATGCTCATTAAATGATTATTTGTTATGGGTATCATTGTTCATTACTTTGAAATGAGTTCATATTTATAACATTGAGAGTTTGATGCATTTGGTGTGACAGAACTTTACTGTTAACTTTGTAGAAACTATGTAGACTAAGAGCAAGCTGATTTTATTTTACACTCTTCTCAGACTTTCTACCTTTCTGTTGTGCCATCTATCTTTTTCCTGTATCGTAAAGTTTCATATAATATTATATGCAACTCTGGTACTGGTATTTATAACTCTGGTACTGGTTTTACCCACTAATGTCACCAATGCAGTAATATATGATTTTTCTTGGCAAAGTAATATCCTAAGGTAAGGACTTTTAACCTTGAGTGGCAGCGGGGGGAGGAGGACAGAGGGAGGGTCGTAGGAAAGGAAGGTCCATAGCATTCATCCAGTTCCCAAAAGGATCTGTCATCATAAAAATACTAAACACCCCAGTCTTACAGTCTTCTGAATTCTAAGTGGGGACAGTTAATACTTAGCTGTAACTGAATTATTGGGGACATTGACTCAACTGTATAGAGTTTGTTAAATTTAATAGTTTTGCTGCATTCTACAATCAGTCAGGTGTCCAGTATTAATTTACATGCTGCACTACAAAATGGTCACATGTATGCTAATTTAATCTACTCTTTGTTAAGTAGCTTTTGAGGACACTGGTTTCTTGTGACAGTAGAGTATGTACTTATGCCTTAGAGCTCAGTTGCAGCAATGTGTTCATATCTTAGGGATCAAAGGAAGAGAATTGTTCGTTTCTTTTCACCTGAAGAAAAGCCTAAAAAAGTAGGAAAAGCCTAAAATAGTAGTTCTCTGCAGGAGCCAGATAACCATTTAATTTAGAAATATTTTAAAGAACAGTATCCCATCTGAATGTTTATTATTCAAATGAACCTCATCCTGTGTAGTAGAGGCCTATAAGAAGTACTGGATCTATAGTAACTATCTCCACCAAACTACACTTTTGAGATGCATTTTAAAAACGTTGCTATTAAGGATAGGAAATCTGAAACTATTAAAGATATGTTTTTATTCCATATTAAAGCCATGTAGGAGAGTGGGGAAGGCAACGATTGAGAAAAACTAGGGGAAATCTAGTGAAAGGAAGAGTTAGACATCTAAAAAAATAGGAATACTAAGTAAACTATACTCTTCCTGATTTACTCTGTATTTGGATTGTGGGTGTTAGAGATAGAACACTTCCTATCATAAAGCCCCTTGAAATTTCTTTACTGGTGTACCTAACCGATTACCCTTTGTTTGCCTTAAACTTCTAGTAGCTGCGCTTGCAATGAAGTAGTAACAGCAGCCTACCAGAAGAAAATTTACTCTCTGGACCATATAAGTAATTCGACTAGTAATATCCCTAGAACACGGATAAAGCAAACCAGAGACCTAATTTTTTTTCTTTTTTATTGAAGTATAGTTGATTTACAATGTTGTTTTAGCTTCAGGTGTACAGCAAAGTGATTCTTTTATATATATATATATATATATATATATATATATATATATATATAAATTTTTTTTCAATTCTTTTCCATTATAGGTTATTATAAGATATTGAATATAGTTCCTTGTGCTATACAGTAAAGCCTTGTTGTTTATTTTATATATGGTAGTGTGAATATGTTAATCCCATACTCCTAACCCCCCTTCCCCTTTGGTAACTGTAAGTTTGTTTTCTATGACTAGAGACCTAATTTTTGCACTGTGCTATGAAATAACAATAATCACAATATCCCAATGGCCACTGTTTAATGTGAGGTTGTTTACTGAGTGCTTGGTCTACATTTTTTTGTTTAATTGTCAGAAAATTTTGTTTTAAAAAAGACCATAAAAGACTGTTTTTGCAGATGAGGTAAATGAGACTTGAAGAAATTCATGTAACTTGCCCAGGGTAACCAAGCTAGTAAATGGCAGAGCCAGAATTTATTTCTGGATCTGTTAGATTCCAGAAAGCACTCTTGTTCCATTACAGGAACATGAGTATTATTATTATTATTTTTAATTAAGGAGGGAGAGGAGGAATGGAGTTTGAATTTTTGTTTGACTTAGCACAAACTGCTGTCAAAAGAGAAACTTTTAGAACCACAGTGACCATAGTCCAGCTCATGCTGAGCAGGTTACAGGCCATTACTTGACCTGATGAACTTTGCCTTTTTTGTTCACTTCTGTATTTCTACCACTTAGAATAATGTATAGCTCATAGTGGGAGCTCATAAATATTTGTTGAATGAATGAATGAATGACTAAATGACTAGTGAATGAAAAACTCTTTAAACCTTCAGGGTCTGATGAAAGATCTAGAGCTGTGTATACCAGGGTAAGAGGAGTTTATGTAGAAAGAGCTTGCCGCTATTCTCTATCCAGAAGGCAAAATCAAGATCAGATTAAGGAGTATCAGGTCAAGGTGAAAGTCATTGGTAAAATTTAGAGTCTAAATGACAGGAAAAGAAGAGCATCCAAAGTCTGAATAGGAAAGAGGGCATTAGCAGAGTCCAAGTGAACCAATTCACCTCCTTCTTGACGTTAGCAAACTGGCAAGATAGGGTGTCTGAATAGGGAGGGGCGGGGGGAGTTAACATCCTTACAGGATTTAACTCTTGTCACCCAGTGCATTAGGGGGGTTCTGTGTTCTCTGATACTTTTAACTACTTCTAAGGTGTAAGTAAGACAAAGGACGAGGAGATCAAATAAAAAAGATGCCAGGCTGCTTTGACTTAATCATGTAAAAAAGTGGTTCAGCATTTCAAGCTTCATAATTAAATAATAATTTAAGTCCTTGTAAGACTTCTTTACCTTTGGCACAGAATGTTGCTCATTTTTTCCCCCTAATTTGTTATTCAAGAGGAAACAGTCAAATTGCTACACAAGACCACCAAAGCCAGGTATTAGTTTGCCAGTTTTGTTTAAAATGAAAGATGAATTCAGCGAGTACTTTGGCTCCTAGACTGATTCAAAATATTAAGACTTTCTTTTTTTTAATTAGCTTGGAGATTTTCTGCAGTTAGTGCTGTAATTGTTGTATATTGTTCTTAATTCTTTTCTTGCTTCTGTTCTGAATGTTCATTTTTATAAGGATATATATATTTTGAACAGTGTCAGGTTTGGGAACAATTATTCTAAAGGAAATATTGATGGATATATAATATATGTATACGTATATATATATTTATAAATATATATAAATATTGGGGGGGTTCTCAAGCATTAGGAACTCTAATGAACTCTTATTAACACTGATTTTTACAAAACTAGAAGGATAGATGTTTTTTTTTTAAATTTATTTATTTAATTTGTTTATTTTTGGCTGCACTGTGTCTTCGTGGCTGTGCGTGGGCTTTTTCTAGTTGCGGCGAGCGGGGACTACTCTTGGTTGCAGTGTGTGGGCTTCTCATTGTGGTGGCTTCTCTCGTTGCGGAGCACGGGCTTTAGGCGTGCGGGCTTCAGTAGTTGTGGCACGTGGACTCAGTAGTTGTGGCTCGCGGGCTCTAGAGCACAGGCTCAGTAGTTGTGGCACACGGGCTTAGTTGCTCCACGGCATGTGGGATCTTCCCGGACCAGGGCTCGAACCCGTGTCCCCTGCATTGACAGGCGGATTCTTAACCACTGCGCCACCAGGGAAGCCCAGAAGGATAGATATTTGAAGTCAGATGTTCTGAGGTTAATTTTCTTAGGAAGCAAGATGGATTGAATGGTGTTTCTATACAGACTTTTTTATGGACTTCTAAATTTGTAAAGATTGTCATTACCTTTCAGCTAATATGAAAAGTTATCACAATTAGTGTACTTAAAATTTTTGTTGTTGTTTCAAGACTTAAGCAGAACTATAAATGTTTTCAAAATCTAATGTGAAGGAAAAGAATTGTGGCAGACTTTAAAAATCCATACTTTTAATTTAACTAACCATCTCACAAAAGCTCACTTGGTTTTTCACAGTTTTGATTCTGTCTATAAGTAATATTCTTTAATATAATTAACATTTTTACCTTATTTTCAAAATAGTCTGTAATTCTAGTATTGAGTTCCTCTTTACTCCGTCAGTAATTTAGGACATTAAGTGTTGGTTTGGTTGTGTGTGTGTGTTTGTGTGTTGTTTTGTGTGTTATTTTTGTTGTTTGTTCCCTTGGTTTTTTTGTTCTGTTTTGTGTTTGTGCTAAAGCTTTTGGTACTAATTTTTAGTTTTATTGCATTGGGATTAGAGAATGGGTTCTATAAGCTCCTAAACTTGGGAATGTATTGAGGTTTTCTTCAGTCTATTATAAATGAGTTTTGTTAATATTCAGTGGAAATAGAATTGTAGTTTCCATAGAGTCGAGAGTTTGATATATATTAATTCAATCTCATTAATTATTAATCAAGCCCGGGTATATTCTTACCTGCCAAAGACTGAGATTATTATGATAGTCCCTCACTCCAGTGCTGTTTTTTTAATGTATACTTCATTTTGTTGATTCTTTCTTCCTCTTTCCTCAGCAATGGTTATAGGAGATTGATAGACTTTTTTTTTGAAGTATAGTTGCTGTACAATGTTATGTAAGTTACAGATGTACAATATAGTGAGTCACAATTTTAAAGGTTATACTCTATTTATAGTTATTATAAAATATTGGCTATATTCCCCATGTTGTACAGTTATCCTTGTAGCTTATTTTATACATAATAGTTTGTACCTCTTAATTCCCTACCCCTGTATTGCCCCTCCCCCCTTCCCTCTTCCCACTGGTAACCATTAGTTTGTTCTCTGTGTCTGTGAGTGTGCTTCTCTTTTGTTATATTCACTAATTTGTTGTATTTTTTAGATTCCACATATAAGTGATATCATAGAGTATTTGTCTTTTTCAGTCTGGCTTATTTTACTTAGCATAATGCCCTGCAAGTCTATCCATGATGCTGCAGATGGCAAAATTTCAGTCTTTTTTATGGCTGTGTAGTATTCTGTGTGTGTGTGTGTGTGTGTGTGTGTGTGTGTGTGTGTATACACATATACATACACGCCACATCTTCTTTATCCATTCATCTGTCAGTGGACATTTAGGTTGTTTACATGTCTTGGCTATTGTAAATAGTGCTGCTATGAACATTGGGGTACATGTGTCTTTTCAAATTAGTGTACTTGGTTTTTTTTGGATATATACCCAGGAGTGGAATTGCTGGGTTATATGGTAGTTCTGTTTTTATTGAGAAGCCTCCATACTGTTTTTCATGGTGGGTACACCAATTTACATTCCCACCAACAGTGTACGAGGGTTCCCTTTTTTCCACATCCTCACCAACATTTGTTATTTACATTCTTTTTGATGATAGCCATTCTGACAGGTGTGAGGTGCAATCTCGTAGTGGTTTTGATTTGCATTTCCCTGATGATTAGTGATGTGTTTAGCATCTTTTCATGTGCCTGTTGGCCATCTGCACTTCCTCTTTGGAAAAATGTCTATTCGGTTCTTCTGCCCCGTTTTTAATTGGGTTGGGGTTTTTCTTTGTTTTGTTTTTTTTTAATGTTGAGTTGTGTACAACACTATTTTTGTCAGTCGTTTTCTTGATATTCTTCAGATAAAAATTCGTGACTAACGTCTACATTTTTAAAAATGTAAAATGAGCATCATTTTCCCATTTACTTTTCTTTGCCTTTAATTCTACTCTGTCATATGTTAATATTACTCTTCTTAGTTTTTTAGATATATGTGCCTGATATATTTTTGCCCATTCTTTTATATTTTTCACATTTTCTCATATTACTTTGTTTCTTAGGTGTGTTGCTCAATAACAGCTTCTAGTTGGATTTTTTGTTTGCTTTTCTTTTTGTTGTCATTTAACAAAATCCAAGATTCATTCTTTATCTTTGATAGATAAACCTAGTCACATTTATTGATATAACTGATCAGTTTAAATTTTCTGCTTTTTAGACTTTGAATTCACTTTGTTTAAACTTGCTTTCATTTTGCCTTTTTTAGCTGTCAGAATTTATTTTCTTCTTTTTCTTCCAAAAAGTTACTAGAACTTAAATTTCATCGGAAACAAAAAAATGTTTAGGTCTAGATTTTGCTAAGCAGTAGCCTTTGATTTTAGTTTTTCAAAACAAAAATATCTGTCTTGCTTTAATCTATTATAAAAGTAATGCATGCTCATTTTTAAAAAATGTAATACTACTAAAATAAGAAAGTCTGAATATTCTCATAATCCTCTTCTAATAAATTTGTTGTACGTATTCTCTGAAATTTTATGATTATGTATAAGCATATTTTTCTAAGTTTTGAAATAAATAGGATCGTACCTGCTTTACTGACTCAATAGCATGGTCATCTTGCATTTCAACAATACAGAACTTGTGTGAGTTACCTTCTCTGTGCCTTAGTTTCCTTGTACAAGAACAGTAGTACTAGCTTCCTAAGGCTTTTGTGATAATTAAGTGAATTAATACCTGAAAAGTACTTGTAACAGTGCGTGCCACATGGTAAGCATTCAAGGAGTATAAGCCACTCTTCATTTTCATTTTGAATGATTCCGCATAGTATTTCATGGAGGTTATGCCATCATTTATTTAAAAGCCTCCCATGTACAGCATTTAGTTGTCAGTGTGTCACTTAATAAGACCTTGTGTCTGACAATCTAGTAGGCTTTTTATTTCCTCACCTACTTTCTACTTTATATAAATGTGTGATTGTTTATACTTGTTAAATTGTATATCTGCTCTCTCAAGACTTATTTTTTAATCATATATGCTTAAGTAAAGGCTCACTTAATTTTACTTTTCATTATTGATTCTTTTATGCCAGAACTCCCCATTCTTGTGTTCTAATTTTGAATTCCTCTCTTTTGTTTCACTGGAGCAACAGTTCTCAGGGTATTGTAGATCTCCAGGGGCCCCAGAGACCTTTTCAATGAGGTCAAAACTCTTTTCATAATACTATTAAGACTTTATTTTTTCTTTTGATTGTGATCATACTTTTACTGATGGTGCAAAAGCAAAGGCGAGTAAAACTGCTGTGTGAATCAAGGCAGTGGCACCAAACTGTATAACTGCTAGTCATTGTGAACTTTACCTACACACATGTGTAGTTTAAAAATATCCCCTTGATGAAGATTAATAATAATTCACTTCTACTAAATCTTGATTGTGGAGTACACTTCTTTAGTATTCTGTGTGAAGAAATGGAAAGTGTTCATAAAGTACTTCTACATTCGTTGGAGTTACAGCTTGCACTAGCTGCTTTTTTTATGAAACACCATTTAAAAAAAAAAACCCACTGACAAATTATAAATTCAGTTATTCAGACTTGGGTATTTGGCAGATATTGTCTTGAAAATGAATTTAGTGAGACTGTCAGTTCAAGGAAAACAGCTGATAATTTTTATTGCCAAAGACAAAATTCAAGCTTTAAGAGAAAATTCAAATTTGGAACATTTATATCTGCCATTTTGAGTTTGACAGCTTCCCAGTATTTAAAGACTTTTCCAGTGAGATCTGAAATGATATCAATGAATGTGATGTTTTGATATTGTATAAAGAAATTTGTCAACATTTGGAAGATCTGCATAACTCAGTAAACCAATATATTCTAAATTACCAATGCATGAGATTACAGAATCATGCTGCATGGATAAAAGAGCTATTCAGAGTGTAAGTAGATGGATGGATTTTAATGTAACAGAGTATGTTACATTAAATACATTTAATGTATTTATGAGTATGAATAAATACATTAAATAAATAAATACAGAGTATGTTACATTTTAATGTAACAGAGTATGAAGTTCGTTGATACAATTTCACATTCCACATTGTAAATAACCTTTAACAAACTACCACTTGTTGAGTTTTTAATATAGTGTCAAAGAAGAATATCCATAATGGACTGAAAAGACTTAAAATTTTTTTTACTTGTTCAACTACATATCTGTGGGAGGCCAAATTTTCTTCATATATTTCAGCCAAAACAGTATGTCAAAACAAATTGAATGTGGAAGCAGATATTAGAATTCAGTTGTCTTCTATTGAAGCGAACATTTTAAAAATTTACCAAAAAAATTGGGTCGGCCAAAAAGTTCATTCAGTTTTAAGTAAAAATAAAAGGCATATTTTTCATTTTCTCAGAGAACTTTATTGAACACCATGTTCGCTAACCAAACGAACTTTTTGGCCAACCCAATATAATACAGTGCCATCCTCCTCAATTTTGGGATGGGGGAAGTATAGTTATTTTTTATTAAAATTTCATTTGTTAACATGTAATGTCTTTTGTTATTTCTAAATGAATTAATAAACACTTAAAAGGCTTTCTAATTTCAAATTGGATCAGTACCTATAGATATAACCCATATTTTTAAAAAAAGAAAACCCTGGGATCCTGAGACTATAATGTTGGAGAATTAACTGCACTAGAAGTCTAAGGTTCGCCTCACGTTTGCCTCCCTCTCTCAAGGGAGCACAGGTGACATACCTGCTGATTTGCTAATACCCAAGACTGCCTTTACACATGAATATTGATTTGCATAATTTATTCTTTCCAAACTGCAAATCAGAAATTCTCAACCTTCTGCCTAGTCCAACACCTCACACATTTCCCATTAGTATAAGTGTCAGTAACTCTCCTCAGGGGATTATACCTGATACCCAAGCCTCCTCCAGATATTATTGTAGATAGTTTCTCCCTCTTCTTTAGAATTCAGTGTTGTAGGGAGGTCAAAAATAAGAGATCAGGCTAATTTAATTTTCTTTCCTGTTAATGTATTTTTTACTTTCTTTTAGTTTTTGTTTTATTCTTATAAAAGAGAAATTGTAAAGCTATATTAATGGAGGGGATCTATTCAATTTTGTCTGTAATCTAATGAGCTTTTATGATCTGTAGGCTCAGGTCTTTCTTGAGCTCAAAAAAAATTTACTTTTATAACTAGTTCAGTTCCCTTTGTTCTGGTTCTGTATTATTTATAGGTTTGAACTTTAGTTACACCATTCATCTTCTTTTTTAAATTATTTTTATTTCTTTGTTTATCAGCTCCGTATTCTGGGAAATTTTCTTAGGCTTGTTCTCAATTCTTTATTTAATTAAATTTTCTTAATTTGAGTAGTGCTGCCCAACTCTACTGACTTTGGTACAGATTTTAATTTTGCAATTGCAATTTTAATTTCCTTGCTATATTTTACTCTCTCAGCCAGCTTCCTTTTCCTATCAGCTGGCATCTCAGTTGTTCACTTTGTATGTTTGCCTGTTTTCTTCTTAAAATACCTTTTTCATAGAAACCATGTCTTTTGGAATCCATTTTGGTAACTCTGTAAGTGCTTTCTAAAATTGTTTCTTGAGTTTTCAGTATGATATTCCTTTTCTTTTGCTATATGATTAGCTTTCATACAACCCCATATTGTTTTTCTTTTGGTACTTACTTTTTTTTTTGGCCACGCCATGCGGCATGTGGAATCTTAGTTCCTCAACCAGGGATTGAACCCTTCCCCCCGCCCGCCGCAGTGGAAGCGCAGAGTATTAACCACTGGACTGCCAGGGAAGTCCCAGTTACTCACCTATTAAAGAGGGAAAGCTATCCAGATTCAGGGTTGTGAACAGATAGGATGTGAGGATTGCTTCTGACCATACTTATCACCTGGGTATGTGCTAGAAGAATTCTAGTTTGGGGTGTCTTTGTTGGCCTGATGTGAGATCTTCTGTACTCTCTATTGCCTGCTTCTAATACACTATGTAAAAAATTCTGTCTTAAGGCAGGAATGTGCCTATGTCTCTCTCTGTCTCTGCTTAAGATGATCCTTTGTGGGTAGAGAAATAGTGGGTCACTTTTTTTCCCTCTGACCAGAGCAGACCCTGCAGGTAAGAATGAATATGCAAGTAGTTGGCCAATACACTTGGTTTTCTGAGCTTTTTAGGGTAGTCTTTTTCTGTCTGTTTTCACAGGAAGTTAGGACAGGCGTATCAGGGAATGTTTCCCTGAGAATATATTACTTACACTAGAGTTCAGTTTGCTTTCCTTTTAAGTCTGTGAACATAAAATTCAGATGATGTCAGAACTTCCAAACATTTAGTATTAGCATTAGGGTTTAACTTATTTAATATTTCATTATATAAAAATCATATAAAATAACATTTAAAGTATAAAAATTCTATTTAATTTTTGAACTAAAATTAATTGATGGCACACTCACCCAAATTTCATAAGAATAATATCAACAGGTCCTACTTTCCATGAATTTCACCATTTTGTGTTCTCCAAATACAGCATAATTTAATTCTGTACTTCACATTTTAGCATCTTGATCCAGTCATTTATTAGTTTCTGTAGCAAAGCCAGGCATAGGCAATGACTGTTAGTGTTTTTACAAAGCATATAATCAACCCATAACCCCTTTCCCCACTCACGAAGGCAAAGTAGTAAGACTTTATTTTCTATTTTGTGACCTGATTTCAGACATGTTAAAAATACAGGAAAATATGTGCTTTGGAATTTATGAAATATGATATTGTTATGTTCCGTAAAATAAGAACTTTAATATTATAGGGTATTTGGGATTAACCTACATGTCCAGAATTAGGAGAATATTTAAGTAAACTGGCACATCTATTTGACAGAATATTATGTGGCTTTCAAGAATGATAGCAAGATATTTCATATATTAAATAAATGTGTGATTATAACTTTTTCAAGCAACTACTTTCATAGAAAAAAATTAAACAGAAGTACAGCAAGGTAGTAATAATGGTCATATTTTGGATTGCAGGATTCACTAGAAGAAACATCTCTTATTTTTCAAATTTTATTTATTGATCATGTTACTTTTTAAGTGTGTGTGTATGTTAGCAGTAGGGTTGTTTGTAACACTTACAAAGAGATCATTTAGACCTAAGTCCTGCCATACTAATTTCCATTTTTGCAGTTCCTAGACTGTTAGATAAAGGAACTCTCAAGCATTTCATTGAAATTTGGATGTTTTAATGATATGCTTGGGGGCATATGGGAAAGGATAGTTAGATGAGAGTGTGATGAACTAGATTTAAGACTGCTTGAACAGTAGTACCCAAACAAATACACTACCTATCTCTTTATTTAGCAAACTGAAGGAAGTTTCCTGACACTGGTGGGGCTCATTCCCTAGTCTTATTTAATTTTAATGTCTTTAGGTGACCATAATGAAGATAGGTGAGATGCAACTGGAGGGAGGGGCAGATGAGGACTAACAAATTCCTTTTAATAAGACTCTAGAAAGAACTTGGCAGCCTGGAAAAATAAGATGACCATTTTAAGATGCAATTTAGTAGCAGTTAATGTAATGGCCCTCCATGTATACTCAAAAAGTCAGTAATTCAAGTTCAGGATAACAGCAAGTCGTATAGAAAAGATTTCATTTTAGTTACCATGTCATCTGACTGCTAAACAATTAATAATCTAACATGAAAATAGGGACTGCTTGTTCCATGTGTCCCCAGAGGATAGGATCAGAACCTGTAAACAGTGAATTTTCCAGCATTTAAATAAGGAATAGACTGATTTGTAAGGTCTTGAATTGCCTTTCATTAGAGAGATTCAGTTATGTGTTGGGCATACACAAGCAGGGATTCAAACGCAATACGGGTGGTTGAATTAGATGACAGAATCCTTTCCAACAATGAGATTATGTGGCTTTCAGACACTCTTAACAATGTTTTTTAAATACCTCTTTATATTTGTTTTGTATATATGTTTTGGTAAACAACAGGTTACATAATATGACAAAGATGGTATAAATGATTACACTAATTCTTTAAATTGGACTTTTATGCACAAGTCACCCACAGACATTGTAGACAATATATATAAATAAGTAAGGCATTGTCCTTTCTTTAATGGAGTTATATCATTGAAATACATAAATAACAAATACCTAATTAAATAAATGTAAATGTAGTAAGAGACATATAAATAAGAACTATGAGGATTAAAAGGAGGGAATTATATATCAAGAGTATAGTGGGCAGGGGGCAGGGAGAGTATCAGGTAAAAGTTTTAGAGAGAAAATAGATCTTGAAGGGTAAGTGGAATTTCAGTACACCAAGACATGAGTGGAAGTGGGGTGACCATGGCAAAGAAAGGCGACATCATGAAGTTTTCCAGATGTGGGAGAGCGCTGGTGTGTTGGGAGCGCAATGTTTGAGAGTAAAAAAACCAGAGTAGTAAGTTGGTGTTGAATTGAAGATGAGTTGAGTATCATGGTGAGGATTTTCTATTCAACAGAAGGGAGCAGTTGAAATTTTTTTGCATGAGGAAGAGTTGTGATCAGTGTTACTCTTTAGGAACTTTAATTTACTTGATTTACATTTGTTGAATTGTTGAAGGTCAGAAAATTGAGTGGAAAACTATTCAAATGAGAACTGTTGAGGCCTCTAATGATAACAATATTGGTTGACATTTATTGAGTGCTTACTGTACAGGTACATTATGTTATTTCAGTGAAGACTCAAAACAGCACTGTATAGTAGATGCTTTCCAAATGAGCGCCTCTTGGATTTCCAGTTGGCCTATGAGAATTCCATACACCATAATATATCAATTGATTTCTCCAGGCACCATTCTCGCATATGCATACCTCCACACTCTTCAAATCAGTAGACACCCTGTTGAATACAGTTATTTCTTAATTTAGCATTTTATACTATGCTATTATAATCAGCAATCAAAACAAATTTTTATTGAGGTTTAAAAATACCATATTTGGAATTATGGTAGAAATGAAAAAGTGTAAGATGTAGTTTCTGACCCCTAAGGACCTTTAAAATCTAATTAACAACACAAGATATAAATACATGAAAAACTAAATGGCAGTAAAAGATCAATTGCCCACACACTAACACTAAGTTATTGAAAATTCTCTTCATTAAGGCCCTTCTGTATTTTGTAGTACTCAACTAAATGGCATTCATTTATTTGCATGCTAGCTTCCCAAGAAGGCAGCAAATTCTTTGAGTCAGAGCTGGGCCTTTCTATTTTATCCCAAGCAAGTAGCAGCACAGTGCCTAACTTATGGTAGGCTCGGTAAGTATTTGTTGAATTAAATTAATTGTAAATAGTATATCTTTTTCAAATACCGTATTTCATCTTTTTTAGATCCATGCCTACTTTTGTTAGTAAAACAACTTAAAGTAATAATAGATTTGAAAGAAAAAATTTTTAACTTTGAAATGTATGTATATATTTTTTACATTGTTCATGTTGTTGTATTAAATCTTCTTTCTTGATCCAACTTTTGTGGAAAGTTAAATGTACCTACTGTAGCAACCATTTTCAGCATCCAGTCTCTTGAACTACTTTGTTTTCATGGCCAGAAGTACAGAAACACCTATTTCTCTGTTCTAGAATATAAGAGGGGGCGGGGGGAACAATTATTCCCAGATGCATTTAACCATAAAAGTAAGCTAACTATAAAAGACTTTAGAGGTCATCTCCTCCAGCCACAGATTTTTCAGTGAGGAAACTAAGGTCTTCCAAGCTTCTTACTTCCCCATTGTGGGCAGTAGCAGAGGTAACTTAGAGCCAAGGGCTTCTGTCTGGTGTTCTTTCCACCGTTTAATACTACTTCTCTTCATAAAGTAGAAAACTAGGCAGTGAACGTTAGAGGAAGGGGTTCCTAACCTCTCAAGGGTCATGGCCCCCTTTGAGAATCTGATGAAAAGTGGCATGGACTCTTTACCTAGAAAATTTATGCACACACGAAGAATTAGTAAGCTTTTTGAAAGTCTGTTCACTGATTGCCTGGTGGTCTGTAGATCTCAAGAGGAAAGGTACACAAATTAGCATACTATATTCATGGCATCAGAAATAGATGAGACTGAATTAAATTGTACTGTGCTCTTCAATAGTCAGCTTATGGTCTTCCAAGGAGTTACTCTAAGCCATAGAGTACACATGGCCCAAATTCCTGAAGCATCCTTGGGCAAAACCCATAGCAGTAGCTATGGGTTTTGAGCTGTGGCTTTTATATTAAAACAAACAAAACATACATATGATACATGCATATTTGTGCAGATATATTTGAATGAATTTTTAATTTGTTTAGGATTCTGCTTTCAGACTCAGAGAAGCATATATTTTCTATCCTTTGCTATTTGGAGTACTTCAATGAAAAAGTTTGAAAAGTACTGGGTAGAGAGTTAGTAGGGCAGGTTATTTTATATTTTTGTGAGTGTATTAGATAGATAGATAGATCATAGATAGGAATTCATACATATTTTGTCAAATTAGTTAATCAGTGAAGAGTAAAGTTCTTGTGGGCAGAGACCCACAATTCCACTTTCTTGTACCCTTAGCATGCCTAGCACAAGGCTAGGAACATGGTTTCTCAGTAAATGCTAGTTGATTTATTGATATTAAAATAGAACTAGATCACTGTACCAATACATTTCTAGTCAGATAAGAGAATTTATCAGTATAGCTGAGGCTCATGGTTATTTAGAGCAATGGTACTTGAGAAGTAAAAAAAACATGACCAGCTTTCTCAAATGCCAATAATGTCATTATTGAGGAGCATCAGGAATCAACACATCCTAAAGCATTCATTCATGGTCACTATAGTGGTTCTGGATAGAGTATATTAATTTAAACTACTCACCAGAAAATATCATGAAACAGTATTATTTCATATCTCCAATATTACATATATGTTATATATACATATATAACATATCTGGAATATATCATACTTAGAAAAAAATTAAAATAGCGTCAAAACAACTTTCTTGGTACAAGAAAAATATGGTAAAAAGTACAATTTTAATGTAATAAAAATCTGTTGTATATTTAACAACCAACAGGCTTCATATTGCAATGACAGGAAGGAGAGTAAAATGAAACTGGTTAAATTATTCTTGCTAAAAAGGGAAAGGTGAAGCTAGACAAGCCTGGATGTGATGACAAGTTAGATTTGTCAGCCTGCTTTACTTGAACTGTATATGGCAAATGGAAGCTGTGTGCAGAGTTATTTGTCACCTGCCTGGTTATTTACACCCATATCATGGTGAGAATTTGTTGCTGCCCAGCTCTGTGACACGTGATACTACTGCATGATGATGTCTTTAAAAACACATAAACTTTGTCACTAAGGAAATCCCCCCAAATTCTGTAATCAAGGTATTCCTATAAAGATACTATTACAAGACTATAAGGCTAACCCATTTTTAGCAACTGTTTGAATTATAAATATATGATGATAATCTGAATTCAAAACCAGGATCTCAAAAATTTGTTTTAAACATCTAGTAGAAGTGGACAAGTCAGAAGAGGAAACAACGAAGGAATAGTCAGAGTAGGAGGAAAACTACAATAATGTGGTGTCCCTGCAGTCAAGGGAAGAGAGAGTGTTTAAAAAAGGAAGGAGTGATCAACTTTGCCACTGCTGGGAGGTCAGTTAAGGTGAGGACTAAGAGATAACCTTTGCATTTCGCAACGTGGAGGTCCTTGACCTCAGCAAAAATGGCTGTGGTATAGTATTGAGGGTGGAAGCCAGATTACAACAAGAAGTGAGAAACTGGAGATAGCAAATATAGACAATGCTTTTGGCAAGTTCAGTCATGAAAGGGAGGAAAGAGAATAGTAACTAAAAGGTGAATATCAGGTCTAAGGATAGGTTTTTGTGTTGCTGTTTGCGTTTTTAGCCGAAGAGTTGCGAATGGCATATTCTGATGAGAAGGAGCCAGTACAGCAGGAGAGGTTGAAAACACAGGCAAGAAAAGGGATAAATAAAGAAATAAGTTTAAGAAAACAAGAAAGGATGATATCCAAAACTTAGGTGAGGGATTGGCTTTCGATAGGAAAGGATTTGTCAGTTGCAGGAAGGTGTGGTAGAGAGAAGCTCGGGAGGAAGTTCACATCCCAAGACAGTTTTCTGTTTGAAGAAGGATATGAGGTTATCTGCTGAGAATGAAAAGGAAGCAGGAGGCTTATGAAAAATGAAAGAGATTTAAAATAGTCGCTGTGGAAGGTAGAAAAGCAAGATAAAAAGGAACATGGTAAGATTGCCAGGTAATGCTAAGGGACCTGTTGAAATTGTGCATCTCTCTCTTCTATCCCCAGAATCTGGGAGATAAAATTAGGGTTAAATTTTTCTCTGTAGCTGGTAATGTTTCATGAAGTTAGAATGAAGATTACGGAATAGGTGTCCAACGTCCTCTCTTCTGATGTAACTCACTAATGCCAAGGGTGAGGAGAAAGGAACTAGATAGAGCACTATCTTCCTTCCCTATTTCACCACCACTACTGAAGTTACCACCTATCCAGACTGCTGGAAAGCTGGTGAAATTGTCATTCAAACCCCTACATCCGTAAACATACCACTGATCTCAAGTAACTGCTGCTGTTACTGGATAACTAATGCATTATCAGTATTTGCTTTGAAATAGAAGATGACTTACTTCCAAGTCTGTTGCTTGAGCAATTTCACCATTTGTTCAGTCTGAAAGCTTCTATTATGTAAAATTTAGTATGTGTCAAAAAGTATACTAGGCACTGGAGCTGCAAAAGTAAATAATAGTGACATGATACCTGACCTGTGTTCATAGAGGATACAGACAGAGGCAGATTAAGTAGAATGTGACAGGGAAATACAAGGTGCTTTGGGTACCCCTGTGAAGGTAGTATGACTCAAAGTTGCAGTAGTTAAAAGATGACTTTCCAGAAGAAGTTTGATTATAGCTTGATTCTAAAGAATTAGTAGGAATTAACTGAACAAAGGACAGTGGGGAGGAATGCTTGTGAGAATTGAAGCTGGAAAGGTAATCACTGGACATAGATCACTCCAAGTCTTGTAAACTGTGTTTAGTTGTTTAGACCTATTCTCTAGGAGCAATGGGTGGTCATCAGAGTACTTTTAAAAGGGAAATAATGTGACCACATTGTGTGTTTAGCAAGATCCCTGTAGCTGCAGAGTAAAGGATGGAGTAGGCATAATGGGGCTGGAAGTTGGGGGTACCGGGTAAGAGGTTTTTTTCAGCGATCCAGACAATTGTTTTGATCTCTGAAGCCCACCCAGCTAGTAGGAGTCATATCGATCTGCTCATATCCCACTTTAAAACTTCTTGTTCCATGTAGTTTGTTGAGTTACAGAGGTCAGGAGCTTTTCATTCAGCACTAACAATGAAGGAACCTGACCTCAAATAGCTTCTGCTCTTTAAGTCTCCCATGAAGGTACTGTTAGTCATTCCTACCCCTATTCTTCTTCAAATATTGATTTGTTAGCATCTCATTTTACAAGAATTAGAGCCACAGAGACTTGATTTAGGAAAATCTATGTTACTGAGGTGTAATTGAAATGCAAGAAACTGCAGATACTTAAAGAGTGCAATTTGATAAGTTTTGACATGTATACAATCATGAAACCATCACCACAGTCAAGATAATGACTGGTAGATTTCATTACCCTCAAGTGCCCCTTCGTAGTCCCTCCCTTGTTACCCCCAAATAAGCAACCACTAATCTGCTTTCTATCAGTATATATGTTTGCATATTTTATAATTTTATGCCAATACCATGCTTTCTTGATTACTGCAGTTTTTAATAATTCTTGAAATCAGGTAGTGTTAGCCCTCCAAATTGTTCTTTCTTTTCAAAGTTGTTTTGGTTGTTTAGATTGTTTGTATTTCCATATGAATTTAGGGTCAGGTGTCAATTTCTTTTTAAAAAGCCTGCTAAGGTTTTAACTGGTACTGCATTGAATCTATACATCAATCTGTGGAAAATTGACCTCTTTACAGTATTGAGTCTCCCAACCCGTGAACATGCTGTGTATCTCTCCATTTATTTATTTAGATCCTCTAATTTCTCTCAACAGTGTTTGGTAGTTTTCAGTATATAGATACTGTACATTTTTTGTTAGACTTATTATTTCATAAATTTGTATGCTATTGTAAATAATATTGGTTTTAGTTTTGATTTGCAATTATTAATTGCTAGTGCTATATAAAAATGCAGTTGATTTGGTATATTGATCTCTTGTTCTTCAGCATTGCTAAAATTACTTATTAGTTTTAGTAGCTTTTTGGTAGATTCCATTGGACTTTCTACATAGACAGTCACACCATCTGCAAATAAAGACAATTATACTGCTTCCTTTTCAAAAGAGATGGGGTTTGTTTGTTTGTTCCCTAGTTGCACTGGTTAGAACTTCCAGTACAGTGTGGAATAGAAGGTAGAAACAGACATCTTGTCTTGTTCCTGATTTTAGGAGAAGAGCATTCAATCTGTCACAAATTAAGTATGATGTTAATTGTACTTTTTTTGTAGAAGCCTCTTATTAGGCCAGGGAAATGTCCTTCTTTTCCTAGTTTACTGAGTTTTTATCAGTAAAGGATGTTGGATTTTGTCAGATACTTTTTGAGATGATTATATGATTTTTCTTTGTTTAGATGTTAAAATAATGAATTATGTTGACTGACTTTTTCAAATATTCAACCAACCTTGTATTCCTGGGGTAAACACTACTTGGTCATGGTCTGTTATACTTTATATATATTGTTGGATTCAGTTTGTTCAAATTTTGTTTAGAATTTGTGTTCGTGAGGGACATTAGCCTGTGGTGTTCTTTTCTTGTAAGTCTTTGTCTCGTTTTAGAATTAGAGTAATGGTCACCCCATAGAATGAGTTTGGGTGCTTTCTGTTTTCTGGAAGAGTATGTAGAATTGGTATTACTCTTTTTTTCTTAAATGTTTGGTAAAAACTTACCAGTGTAGTAGCCATCTGGGGCATGGGAGTTTCTTTGTGGGAAGATAGTCTGTGTTAAGTCTGATATTAGCACTTTCTGTCTTCATTTTTTTTCTGATCATTCTGGCTAGAGATTTATCAGTTGTATTGATCTCAGAGAATCAGCTTTTGATTTCTATTATTTTTCTGTTTTCATTTCATTGATTTCTGCTTATTTTGAATTTAATTTTTTAATAGACTTTATTTTTTAGAGCATTTTTTAGGTTCACAGCAAAACTGAGCAAGGTACAGAGATTTCCATATGTCATTTCTCCCCCTAGTTTCTTAAGGTAGAAGTACAAAGATTGTTAATTTGAGACCTTTCTACTTTTCCAATACAGGCATTTAGTACTATAAATTTCTCAGTAAGTACTGCTTTTGCAAAGGCCTGCAGAAGAAAATCCTTTCTTTCCTGTCATTCACACAAAGCCTTTCCAGTATTGTCATTTTTGTCTGCTAAAATAAGAATTGTAAGGCAGCGTCTGCAGGGATAAAGGAGAAAGTTTAAACTCACAACAGTTCCTTTTCATATGCATTTTGCATGCTTGTACTAAGTAAGGAAGGAAGACATTGCATATTTTGACTCAGGAGAATATCTTTTTGACAAAGCTATCTTATTGAATACTTGCTGCAGTTATTTCTTTACTTTGTTTCACTGAAAAGACCTATCCAGTTAATCCTCTCCAGTTAATGTAACTAATGGAAAGGAAATAATAATGAAAGGAAAACTAGCTTTATCCAAATCATTTGAAGCAGTACCTCTTTGCCTCAAAGCCTCACATTTCTGCAGTTGTGAATAAAGACTAAGGTGGTACACCAAGTCTCCCTTACGTTTCAATTTGTTTCTGAATATAAAGTATATTATAATAAATCATATCTTTGTATTTCAACCATTATGCAGAAAGCTGCGTTAACCTAATTTTGGATAATCTTTTAGAACCAGTGTAAACCAACATTAGGAATCCACAGCAATAATACTTAACCTCTATTAAACATATTACCCTGTGAGGTACTGTGTTAGATACTTTACATGGATTATCTCATTTGATGATACACTAAAACCCAGTGAGGTTTATTTTTAGTCCCATTTTACAGATAAGAAAACAAAGATTTAGAAGGTAACTAGTCTAAGGTCCTACAACTGACTGGTAGAATTGGAGCTCTAACCCAGCCTTCGTTGATCTTAAGCATGTTATACACCTTCCTTCTATATTCATATACTTTATAAGAGGCCCTATTTTACTGTAAATATCACATGTTGACTTGAATAAACAACCCATTAGAAGTTACTGCTGTGAATTACTCAAGTACTCTTAACAGAAAAGGGTTGTTTTATCATTGAGTAATTCAAAAGAGGACAATTATTTTTGATGAAATTCTTGATCCTCCACAGAGACAATATATTTGAAATATACATCTGGCCTGGAACTCGGGAACACTCTGTGTAATTTCATTTCCTGACTTAAAGCTCTGATGCCTCCACTGATTGTTGTGACAGGCAGGTGATCTCACCTCTTGGAATGCTCTTTTTTTAAGTACCAGCCCTTGAATAATAAGTAAGATGATATAGCTCACTCTGATACTTACTGAAGGATATAAAACCCTGGAGTTAAACATTTTCCTTAACGGAAAAAAAATACCTCTATATATTTAAAGATTTCAAATTGTTTGAATTTAATAACTTCATTGTTTGAAAAACTGATCCATTATATTTATAGTGACCCTTAACATTAAAAAGACTGAGTAATGGATTTCATTCAGTATTTGAGTATATCTCATATGTACATAGATAACATAATAATAGCTAATCATATTTCTATTAATATTAGCTATAATATCTTAAGTGCTCTACATGGATCATCTAGTTTAACCCTCACCACAACTCCATTAGATGTAGGTATTGTTATCTCCATTATGTTTAGTCATGTGATTATTTGATTAAAATCTGCCTCCCACACTGGATGGTAAGCTCCATGCCGTCAGCAGCCGTTTCTGATTTTGCTCACTATTGTCCCCTCTGTGCACAGAGCCGGCCATACAGTAGTGCTTAAATGCTGAATGAATGAAATGAATTCTTAATGCTAATACTCATTACCTTGTGATGATGATGTCTGCCTCCATCAAAGTAGTGATGCTTTCTCTGAAGTATTAAAATACATGTCATATGATCTGTGTAAAATCTAAGTACTTGAGCTCATCAGTCTTTGGTGGCCACATCTTGACATCGTGCTGATTGAACTCCTTAGAAAGAGCACAATAATAGATTTCATTACATTTAGCATTTTTTTATTGTTTTCAGCTTGACTAATCATGATTTGAATTGCTGTCATGCTGTGTGCTATTTGTGCAGAATTTAAAGTTCTTGGTTACTTATTTCACTTTGCAAGAAATGTAATTCTTTCATGAAACCCTTGCAGCTTTAAGAAAGTAAAAATAGCAGGTGCCTCATTTCCCTTCTTCAGTCTACCATCCTTATGAATATTGTTTTCATTTGGCTTCTTTTATAAGGGAGAAGACGTCAACCGGACACTAGAAGGTGGAAGGAAGCCTCTTCATTATGCAGCAGACTGTGGGCAGCTTGAAATCCTGGAATTTCTGCTGCTGAAAGGAGCAGATATTAATGTATGTAAAGAACATTGTCATTCTAGAAAAAATTCTTGTTGTATGCTTTTGGGTAATTGTTTTCTGTAGATTTGTAAAATAGTTACTGGTGGAAACCTCATATGAAGTAAGAATATAGTCTGAAATTATACCAAATTTCTGTAACTTAGAAATACATAGTTGTGATTTTTTTTTTTAATAAGCAGAACAAATTGATTTTTTTTTTAACTGATAAAACTGGGGGGTAGATGTTTCCTTTTCAAGTTGTAAAGCAATATGAGAGTTAGCACTATCTGTAGGTGGCAAATAGCTATCACCCAATGGAGCATAGGACTCTGCAGTCATATGAGAAATCTAAACTGGATTTTTGGACAAAAGTCAGACAGCAGTCATTTCTTGACTCTTGCCTTTTGTAGCTACTGCATTTCAGAGTTTTAGAAAAATGTTTAAGTAACCATGACAGCAAGTGAGATGAACTTTTCACATCTCAGGGAATACCATGTCACGTGGCCCAATTGTGGCAATCTTTTACCTCTTCATTGGCTATGTTCCACCCCTCTCGAGATTCCCTTCCTGCACCTCATTGGCACGTCTACAGTAATGCGGAGTTGAGGCTCAGAGAGGTTAAGTAATTAGTCATGCAGTAAGTGGCAGAGCCCAGATTTGAGATGGGGTCAAAGCCCTGCTCCATCAGTTTCACTAGTCTGACTCCCAATGAGAAACTTCTTGTGGCCTCGGGCCTCTAGCAGCTCCTAAGAGGCTAAAAATGGGTAAACATTGATTTTGAAATATTTATGAGTATTCCCTAATTAGATCTAGAAAGAAGGAATAAATGAAAAATGGATGAGGTGATCTATCTCTCTATTATTTCATAGGCTCCAGATAAACATCATATTACACCTCTTCTGTCTGCTGTCTATGAAGGTCATGTTTCCTGTGTGAAATTGCTTCTGTCAAAGGTGAGGTCAATTGCTGATTTTTATTGCTTTTTCCATTACTATGTAACTGTTTAAGCTAAGTATTTGGTTGTTAATTTACTTAAATTTTGTGTGGCATCAGGGACAGAAAAACTAGAGGTAATACCAAAACTGAGGTCTAGAGCAATGTTGCTCAAAACAGCTGGTCCACAAGCTGTTTGTTACCAGTTCATGGTGGGTAAAGAGGTTGGGCTAGAAAATAAGTCAACACAGTCTCCTTCATCAAGAATATCTTGCTGTTTAAAAAAAGTTAGCCAATCTAGGCATTGTAGTTAATAATTAGTAATATAGAAAATGCTGTCCCATGCTAGTAACAGTTTGCAGACTGGTACCATATTCACATACCACGCTTTGAGTAACGCTGGTTTGAAATTTGTATAAACTTCATTTTCTGTAGTACGTACTGAGCAAGATTATTAGAGGCAGATTGCTGTAAGGGCTTTCCAGGTCATCTGGTTTCTTGATGTGATTGAGATCATGGTAAATTTGGAGTTTTCCAATGTTTTGCCTTTGCTATTACAAGCTCTTAGATGAAGTTCAACGTCCAGCCTCAGAAATTAACCAATCAGTTGCAGCCATTCTAGGTGTATGAGATGGGACCTGCAAATCTTGGAAGACAAGAAATCTTCATAAAATAAGGCACCAGTATCAATCCCAAGGTTATCATTTCATGGCCATACTCTGGAAAGTGCTGTTGATAACATTTCATTTGGAATTTTAAAAATAAGCCCTGCTAAAAGAAGCAAGAAAGAATTAGAAATTAAATGAGTAAATGTATATGAAGCGTTTTGCCACAGTATCTGACACATAATAAGTACTCAATAAATAGTAGCTTTTATTACCTCTAAGACTAAAGAGGATTTTATGCTTCATAGATTCAACTTCAGTAAGATTTGGAGAACATTGAGAAAGAAAGTAGCACATTTGTCTCAACACTTTATTGACAACTTTTCAAAGATACTGTCTGAAAGCAGTTAATTCAGGTCCTCTAAAACTAGGGGTTTTACCCATACCTTCATGTTAAACACAACTACCGGATTCCTTTAAATGTGTGGTGGTGGTGGGTTTTGAAAGTTTGGGGAGGGGGAGGGGTTGGGAAGTTCTGGCATGTAGCAACAGGAGTTTTTCCATATTATACATAGTACTGATATGAAAAGCCAAAATAAAGGGGGATATTATTCTTTGCCACTGTAATGGATCCAGAATCTGTGGTAGGATGTACTCACAAAGATTTCCAGCCACTGTCTTTCTCCTTACTGTCTGTTCCTCCCCAACACCCATGAAAAGATTAAAAAGTACCTTTGAAAACTACTGGATAATTTCATCCCTGCGGGAATATTTTTGTATATTATGTTAAAAACTGGTTGTCGCAGGCTACAGATATTAATTTACATTTCATGAAAAATTTTTATAATTTCAATATTTTATTGGTTAGGAGTCTGTATTGCAAGTAACTAAACCCCAGCTCAGACAGGCTTAAGCATTAAAGAGATCGTGTTGACTCACATAGGTCTACGGCCGAGGCACAGCTTGTCCATGGGCATAGGCCACGTGACCAACATCTGATTTCTTTTTGTATATTTCTCAGCTGTCCTCCTCAGTGTTGACTTAATTCTCCTGGCCTCAATCTATGTGCTAAGTGTAGAGCAAAAGAAACAGTTAATACTGTATTACTGATATATTTGAAAGTTGCTAAGAGGGTAGATCTTTAAAGTTCTCATTGAAGGAAAAAAAATTTGAAACTATGTGAGGTGATATTAATTAAACTTATTGTGGTAATCATTTCACAGTATATAAACATATCAAATCATTATGTTGTATACCTTAAACTAATAGTAGTATATGTCAGCTATATCTCAGTTACAAATTAATAAATTCATAAAAGTCAGGATAAAAACAAACAAGAAATGGATGGCTCCTTCCTTCCCCTTCTTTCTCCCTCTTTCCCTGACCTTTTCTATCTAGCCAAGGGTTTTCTTCTCTGAAAATAAAAACCTCCATGGGATCCTTTTTAGCTTAGGGCTCTGGTCATTTACTAAGTGAGATGCCCCTCAGCAAGCTCCTCCCTCCTAGCCAGATCTCAGACTATAGATCAGAACGGTATTTCTTTCTGATAAGCCTCTCTTTCCTCCTAGGACAAACAAAACAAGATGTAATTATTTTTATGATAGAGAGAGCCAAAACCATTGTTCCATATTTCTTACTCCCAAAACATGATGCTCTAGGTCACCGAGACCTTGTGGCTATAAGATTCCATTGTTAAAGAAAGGATCTTCTACATTAAATAAGTTCCTGAAAAGCTGGCTTGATTTGAATGTACCTTAGGCCCCTGATATGTTATCCCAGAAGGGTCTTTATAAATGTGTGCTGTGTTGCTGAATTACTGCTTATAAGTTGAGTTTCCTGACTTTTAAGTAGTTTTTAAATTTTACTTGTGCCCATAATATTCTTTCATTTGTGTCTGATCCTTAATTTTTGTAGCTAAACAAGTGACATTCAGAGATGGCTATATTGATGGCAGATCATTTGTAACCATGTAGAACTGTTATTTATTTTAGATGAAAGTTTTTTTTTTTAACCTTTTTGAAAGCAACATAAAATTTAGTTCTTTTTTTCAAAATTAATTCCTTCGATTTTATTTTTGCATAAGCTCCTTTAATGTGTACCCTGTAGTTCTGTTAACCAGATTTTTGAGGGGGGAAATTGTGCTCTTTAAAAAATCCTTAATTGCTAAAATAAGGCTGTTCCAGTGCACTTTTTTAAAGTGCAGTCAATGTTTGTATTATGAAATCTGGTTTATTCTGTCTTTTATCAAAAGTAGAATCTTTATCAATTACTATTAATTCATTTTAAAAGTATGTAGTTTAGAAGTTTTCCAGATTCGTTGACATCTCTAATATACAACTGATCCGTGAACAACAAAGGTTTGTATTGAACCAGTCCACTTACACACAGAGTTTATTCAGTAGTAAATGCTGCATATACTGCACGATGCATGGTTGGTTGAATCCACAAATGTGGAGGAACTGCAGATATGAAAGGCCGACTATAAGTTACAAGTGGATTTTCAACTGCACAGAGGGTCAGCGCCCTTAACCCGCCCCCACGCTGTTCAAGGGTCGACTGCATTATTCCACTGGTATATCATTAGCATAGGAAAAAAGCCAAAATAATAAATTTTAAAACTCTATATGATCACAACTAATAGAAAACAAAAGAATGGTAGAATGTATAAAATCAAACTCTGTGCTATATGCTGTATCACTTACTGGACTTTTTCTTTTAATTTTAATGCAATGGAAGATGAAGTTTATGACACAAGTAAAAATTTAAAACATTTAATTCTTTATTGTCCATATAGCAAAAGAGGAGAGTAACAACTGTGGGAAATCTAGTATAATCTTTGTTTATATAATCTCCAAATACATAAGTATAATCATCTCCATTTAATGGATGAGGTGACCATCTGTCTTGAGGAGGTTAAATAACTACCTGAAGTCTAACAGAATATAATGAAATCAAGATTTGCTCCAAGTTATAAGACTCAAAAACCCATGTTCTTTCTACTACTTGAGAGTGGCTTTCAGACCTGTTGTCAGGGGCAGCTATGAGAAATGATTATGTATATTTCTGCAGGTAAAAGATATTTGGCCTGATTTTTAATTGATACATTCATGAATGAAAAAAAATGTAGCGAACAACACTTGTGGGACTTCCACTTGAAGATTGAGGTCTGAGCACATGCCATGGTATCCCCTTTTTGCCCTCTGATGACAGAAAAGATGTTTTTAAAATGAATGAATCAACATCTGTTTTAGACCATAAGACGGCAGAGTTCGTTAGACAAGAAATTATAATGAAGCCTTGAGAGACAGAAAGCAGGTGGGATGAAGTTGAAGAAGAAAACGTTCCCAAACACGAGCAAGAGAGGACTGTTGCGAAAGGTAGGAGTTGATCCAAGGCGGCTTGAAGCCCAGAAGTGGTCAGTACCCTTGAGCAACAGACGAGTGAAGAGTTGGATGTGCTTTCAGGAAGAAACAAATGAGACCCAGAGGTGAAGACTGAGATGCAAGAAGGAGGTAAGCAAGAAGTCAGTATGTGAATAAATCTAAACAAATATTGAAACACAAAACAAACAACGTTTAAAGTAAGCTAAAACAGGCTTCCCTGGTGGCGCAGTAGTTAAGAATCCACCTGCCAATGCAAGGGATACGGGTTCGAGCCCTGGTCCGGGAGGATCCCACATGCCGCAGAGCAACTAAGCCCGTGCGCCACAACTACTGAGCCTGCGCTCTAGAGCCCGTGAGCCACAACTACTGAAGCCCGCATGCCACAACTACTGAAGCCCATGCTCTGCAACAAGAGAAACCACCACAATGAGAAGCCCGCACACTGCAACAGAGTAGCACCCGCTCGCCGCAACTAGAGAAAAGCTCACGCGCAACAGTGAAGACCCAATGCAGCCAATAAATAGATTAATTAATTAATTAATTAAGCTAAAACTATAGAACTGTTAAATAATAACAAGAAGCAAGGGAAATGAACAAAGCTGCTGGTATTCTCACCAAATCCAGAGTACATGAGAAACATCAGTAAAACTGGTGAAAGGAAACTGATGAAGCAGGTAAAAAATGCAGGCTCGAGAAGCATCCTGGGGAATTGAGTGGTCCCAGGGAGTAAGAAGCCCAAGTGAGAGTATGAAACAGAAGAAGTGGCAGCTGCACAGCAGTCATTAAAAAGGCCAAGCCTAACAGACTTCAGCCTGATGTTATGAAAGCAAAAACAGTCAGACTGTGTAAGCACCTGTCATTTTGAATCATAATTATCTCACAGTTGAATAAGGTTCCTCCTCCTTTGCCCTAAAAAAATCTTAACAGGAAATTTTTGGAATAAAAGAGATATTTAAAAGATATATAAAAATATTACTGAACTGATCTTCCTGATTAGAATCTCAAATGCCTGAATAATAGCAGTGTTGCATGAACACATTATTTAGAAGAGAGTTAATATTGAAGGTGGTACTCTTGAACTATAATATTACAGCCAATGGATGTTCGTAAGTCCAAAATTCATTTATTTTTTACAGTTACATATAATTTGACATCATCTAGTTTCTGTGTAGTTAAAGAAACAATTCTCTAAGAGAATAGTTTACCTGTAGCATTAATACACTATCATGTTAGACATTTCCTTTAACAGTATAGTATATAGTATTTAATATATACTAAATTTCTATAATATTTATTAAAATTCTTTAAATCTATGTAATTCCTTTGATAATAAAGGCTTTTAAGAAGTCAAGTATCCTGGGCTTCCCTGGTGGCACAGTGGTTGAGAATCTGCCTGCCAGTGCAGGGGACACGGGTTCGAGCCCTGGTCTGGGAAGATCCCACATGCCACGGAGCAACTAGGCCCGTGAGCCACAACTACTGAGCCTGCGTGTCTGGAGCTTGTGCTCCGCAACAAGAGAGGCCACGATAGTGAAAGGCCCGCGCACAGCGATGAAGAGTGGCCCCCGCTTGCCGCAACTGGAGAAAGCCCTCACACAGAAATGAAGACCCAACACAGCCGAAAATAAATAAATAAATAAATAAATAATAAAAATAAAGGAATTCCTTTAAAAAAAAAAAAAAGAAGTCAAGTATCCTTATTTTCTAAGGAAAACTGTTTCTAAATAATCCACTAAAGGATATTGTGGGGAAAGGGGAAATACTTAACATCTTTAAAAGATAATACAAGTTAAACTTTAAGTTTGCTATCATTTAGAATTTAGACAGGTAAGCTTTCAGTCATTTACTCTAGTGCATTTTATACTCTGTCCCTTATATACTATATATTGCTATTAAAAATGGCCAGTCAACCTCCTATTAAAACAAGAATTCTTTTAAACAAATAAATAGAAAAATTACCCCAGCATGAGAGAATCACAAATCTCATGAACTGAAAATTTAATGAGTTTTTAAAACATTTTATAATTACTGTTTTATTCTTAGATTACAGAAACAAACTGACAATATACTTGTTATTATAAACCCATTTGTTGTTATTATAAACCCATTTGTGGTTAGTGATATACTAAGCTATATCTGAGAGAGAAAAGTCCAAAAGAAACTTTGTTTTTTTGTTTTCCATCATTTCTCTGCTTCATACTGTGTCAAAGAATTTACCTCCTTAGGATATCTGCTGTAACCTTACAACGGAAATATGTAACCACTGATGCTTGTGCAACTCTGATGTTAGTGACGCACAACTGTTTCAGACCACTCTGTACATTCATTGTGTGGGATAAATGAGTGAGAAACAAAGATTTACTCAACAACCTTCCTTTTATAAAAAGAAAGTCAAAATGATTAACGTCTTATGTACAATTGCTGTAGAGAATAAAAAGTACTAAAAATCAGTCTGTTAAGAAAATACAGAAAACCACCTTATCTGATAACATTGATGATTTTGCCCAATGTATTTTCTGTGCTGTATTTTAAAAAATCAAGCAGCCTGGGCTTCCCTGGTGGCGCAGTGGTTGAGAATCTGCCTGCCAATGCAGGGAACATGGGTTTGAGCCCTGGTCTGGGAAGATCCCACATGCCGCGGAGCAACTAGGCCCGTGAGCCACAACTGCTGAGCCTGCGCGTCTGGAGCCTGTGCTCCGCAACAAGAGAGGCCGTGACAGTGAAAGGCCCGCACACCGCGATGAAGAGTGACCCCCGCTTGCCGCAACTAGAGAAAACTCTCACACAGAAACGAAGACCCAACACAACCAAAATTAAATTAATTAATTAATTATTTTTTTTAAAAAAGAGTTCTTTAAAAAAAAATCAAGCGGCCAGTTAATAATAAAATTTGAATACCCCTCTCAAATACCAGCATCGTCAAATCCTCAAGAAGTATCTACGGTACAGATTTTGCTGCTTGAATTGAGAATCAAGTGTGTAAGATATAAGGGCTTAGAAGTCAACCCTTTTCAGCCTAAATAAGTAGGTGTGCTGGTAGGTAGAAACATTTTTTTACCCAAATTACTCACTATTCCACTCCCAGTAAAATCTAAACAGTTTCACACATTCTCAAGCACACATTTTATGATTACTTGGAATCCGCAGAGTTCTGTTCCATATAACATGGGCAGGTTTGGTTTCAAAAAAATTTTAGGACAGATGACCTGCAAAGAACTGAGCAATGCCTTTCTGAATTGCCTTAGTTTAAGAAACTGCGTTAGAAAAGGACTAGCAGAATTGATACAGCTAGAAAACTTACCCCCCTAAATAACTGAAGAAACCAGTTGTTACACTGTTTTGATATATCTCACAAATCTCATCCACAAGTATGCCCATTGTAAGCTCATTGTTTTTTTTATCTATTTAGCTCTTTTAGACTGGAGTGCATCATTATTTTAGATAGTTTCTGTTGGTGACAGAAACTGTGTGTTGTGGCATCACACACCCCCAAGTTTGGTTCTGAGTTCTCCTTCCTAATAGCTTTGTGGCTTTGAAAAAATTCCTTATCATCTCAGTCTAAGCATCCTCTTCTGCAACATGGGGCCAGTACTTATCACATAGAGTTGATGAGCAGGTAAATTAGCTCATAGTTAAAATAGTACTTATACATAGGAAATGTCATTTAAGTGCTTTACATATATTAATTCACTTAATCATCACAGTAATCCTATGAAGTAGGTACGATTTTTATCCCCCATTTTACCATTGGGAAAACTGAGGCCCAGGGCATTAGGAAGCTTTCCCAGGATCACACAGCTCGATAGGAGGAGAGTTAGGATTCAAACCCCATCACTTTGGCTCCAGAGCTTGTTTCTGTAACCACTACATTACACTGCCTCTCAGTGTAGCCAAGTAGTTAGAAGAGATACTGTATGCAAGTCATTGGCGGCAATACTGAGCTCATCATAAATTCTCAGTAAATACTAAGACCAGTTAGGATTGATGCAGATAACTTTGATGTATTTCTCAGAAAAGAGAAGACTTGCTGCAAGAATGAGGGTTCCCTGAAAAGCAAGTTTTATGAAAATGACTGTTTCAAATATAAACAAACTTTTTCATCCAAAACTTACAATGTACCACATCACAGGTAATATATTGGCTCACTATCTGAATGTCTTCAGAGAGAAGTAATTTGAAGGCTCATTTATACTTTCTCTCATCCCTATATTTCCATGATGAATTTCTCTCTGAAACCTTGAAATGATCTTTCTATTTTTGCTAGCTATGACTGCAGTGGAGATGTTAAAAATCATATTTTCACAAGGGGTAACATAAGAACAAATCTAAGACCATTATATATGCAACTGAAAATGAACTGTAGTCGCTGTCTCCAAATGAGGAATAAAATGAAGAGAAATGTAGAATACATGTCATTCCCTGTTGCATGGTTAGCACGTTTGTTTAGAGAGGCAGAGGGGGTGCAGATGAGGAGCGTGGCACTGAAGTTAGAAAAGCAAGATTTAACACCTGGTCCTATGGTTTCATAGCCAATGAAGCACAGTTAACAGATAATTAAGGACTATGACAAGTGCTGTAAGAGAAGTAGCATTCAACTAACAAAAACTCTTACTACAGAGATTTAAACAAGAAAGTGGCTCTTCTTTTTCATGGCTGAATAATATTCCATTGTATAATGAGTTCTTATTTTCAAGAAAGATTAAGAGAATTTTTGATCCAGGAGTTTCTGCCGAAATCATGTTAGGTTTACCATTTTATTTGTAGAAAGTAGCACAGAGAGGTTAAGGAACTTGCCTAAAGTTACACAGCTAATTTGTGGTAAAATTGGGTGGCCAGGTTCAGTAAGTATGTCCTTGAACCACACCACCTGCTTTTTCTTTTTTTGAAGTGTAGTTGATGTACAGTATTATATAAGTTACAGGTGTACAATATAGTGATTCGCAAGTTTTTTAAATTGAAGTATAGTTGATTTACAATATTGTGTTAGTTTCAGGTGTACAGCAAAGTGATCTGGTTATACATATATATGTGTGTGTATATCTATATACTTTTTAAAATTCTTTTCCCTTATAAGATATTGAATATAGTTCCCTGTGCTATACATACATCCTTGTTATTTATCTATTTTATATATGGTAGGTGCATCTGTTAATCCCATACTCCCAATTTATCCCTCCTTACCCTTCCCCTTTGGTAACCATAATTATGTTTGTTTTCTATGTCTGTGAGTCTGTTTCTGTTTTGTAAATAAGTTCATTTGTACTATTTTTTAGATTCCACATAAAAGTGAAACCATAAATTTGTCTTTGACTTCACTTAGTATGATAATCTCTAGGTGACAACATGGATGGACCTTGAAGGCATTATGCTAAATGAAATAAGTCAGACAGAGAAAAATACCGTATGAAATCTACAACAAAAACAAAACAAACTCAGATACAGAGAACAGATTAGATTGATGGTTGCCAGAGGCAGGTGGGTAGGTGGAGGGTGTGTGGGGTCAAAAGGTAGAGACTTAGAATTATCAGGTGAGTCAGTCCTGGGGATGCAACAACAGCACGGTAGCTATCCTTAGTACTGTATTATATATCTGAAAGCTGTGAAGACAGTAAGGCTTAAAAGCTCTCACATAAGGAAAAAAACTTTGTAACTCTACAGTGATGGATGTTAACTAACCTTATTGTGGTAAATTTTGCAATATATACATATATCAAAATCATCATGTTGTACACCTAAAACTAATATAATGGTCTATGTCAATTATATCTCAACTTAGGAAAGAAACAAGTGGCTCTTAATGAAATGTCTGCAGGTACGCAGTCCCGGGCTGAGCAGCTGGCTCTGCTTGTCCTCAGCGCCCCGCACTCTCTTCTCCCCTGTCTTCCCCACTCCTTACGGTTGCAGGATGACTGCGGAAGCTCAAGGCATTGTGTCTGTTCTGGGCAGGGAGAAGGGAAAGAGTTAAGGACACTCTCCTCCCTGAGGCTCTATTGGAAAAGGAAAGCTATCCACGAGAGACGCCAATTTTGTGCCAGATGGCCACCTGTAGCTTTAAGGGAGTCTGGGGATTCAGTGCCTTTTCAGCCTCTATAGGAGAGGAAAGCACAGAAAAAAGGGGGTTGTGCTAGACTTTGGATGAGCCAAGCTGTAGTATTGGGTTGGCCAAAAAGTTCATTTGGTTAATGAATCCATTCAAAAAAGTTCTTGGTGAAAATGAAAAATGTGTCTTTTATTTTTACTTAAAACCGAACGAACTTTTTGACCAACCCAATATACACCTTGAAGTATGATCAGCAATGTGCCAGGGGGCATACAGGAAGAGGGGGAGCCAACTGTCCTGGAAATTCCAGAAGGGCTTCACAGAAACAACTGAATAAGAGTTAATCAAATGGTTAAAGGGAGAGCACAAAGAATTACTTTGTTCCTTTACATTTTAAGAGTCCTTGTGGGACATTTAATATCAGATATATTTATTCAGGCATTCCTTTTGTACTTGATTCTAACCCACTTTCTTTCCAAAAGTGAGTTGAATATACCAAACCATGGCTGCTAAATTTTTATTTCTGAGATAGTGGTTATATTCTAAGGTTGTGAAACAGTATCTAGCAACATATACAGAAATGTCCACCAAGATGTCATGTGTGTATCTAAATGCTAATTTTTTAATTGATTTGATAAATTTTGCATTGAAACAAGTTGCTTAGTGTTCTAACAATTGATTAGTATAATTATAATCATCATCTTTGCCACAAAAGCCTTTTGTCAAGATAATGTCAGATAACCTCAGTACAAGTTTAACAGTTTCATTCTTAAAATGTTACTAATCCAGTTTTCTGGCCTATTTGTCCAGATTAAGAACTGGTGGGTAATTTTAAAAAACACACACACACACACAAAACTGGTGGTATAAAGCAGAATTGGGCTATCTGAAGTAAGAAGTAGATAAAGATACACTCTTGTTTCATGCCAGTATATCTTATCTTTCTAGCTACATTGTAAATTATTCTATTCAAGGGCAGAGATAGTATGATGAATTTTTTTAAAATTCCCCATATTCTACAACTTACTATCAAATAATACTTGTTTGTCTGTAACCTTTGAAAATGAAGAAATTACTGGTAAGGCCTTAAAGCTTTTTTACTCCCTAGAATGACAAATGGCCTGTCTCTCTACTTGGGCCACTTAACTTGGCTGTAGCAACCTTTTCCTCCTCCAGGAAACTATCACAGCCTGAACCATGCTGTAACTTATAAGCAGGTGAGCCTAGTCCTGACCTAGTCCTTTATTGTATGTGTACAGTCCCTATCTATATCAATTAATTTTAAAAAACACTTAATTTTTGTAATATCATTTGATAGCCTGTTATTGACACTGTGCAAGGCCTTGTGATTTGAGAGACTGATAAACTTGGTTACTGCTGTCACCATATTTAGTAAAATGTAAAACAAGTGCACAAAGTGTTGTGATTGCTGTGACAGGAGTTTATATGTAACAGCAGAGATCTAAAGGAAGAAGAGGTCACGTGTGGTCCTGGGAGTCAAGGGCATAGTGTGTTATAAATAAGGATGTCATTACAACTTTAGGTACCACAAATGTAACTTCAAAAAGCAGTTGACACTTGAGTTGAATCTTAGCAACTTAGTGTCCAAGAATCTAATAGAGAACTGGAGTACCTTTCCAAGCAGAAGCAGCAATGTGAGAAGGTCGCAGAGGCAAGAAAGAACCAGCTTTCAAAGAACCAGCTTTTACTTTTATTGATTTTTGCTATTGTTGTCTTCGTTTCTATTTCATTTATTTCTGCTCTGATCTTTATGATTTCTTTCCTTGTACTGACTGGGTTTTCTTTGTTCTTCTTTCTCTAGTTGCTTTAGGTGTAGGGTTAGATTGTTTGAGATTTTTCTTGTTTCTTGAGGTGAGATTGTATTGCTATAAACTTCCTTCTTAGAACTGCTTTTGCTGCGTCCCAGAGGTTTTGGGTCGTCGTGTTTTTGTTGTCATTTGTTTCTATGTATTTTTTTTATTTCTTCTTTGATTTCTTCAGTGATCTCTTGGTTATTTAGTAGTGCACCGTTTAGCCTCCATGTATTTGTGTTTTTACAGTTTTTTTTTACTGTAATTGCTTTCCAGTCTCATAGCATTGTGGTCAGAAAAGATGCTTGATACGATTGCAATTTTCTTAAATTTTCCGAGGCTTGATTTGTGACCCAAGATGTGATCTATCCTAGAGAATGTTCCATGTGCACTTGAGAAGAAAGTGTAATCTGCTGTTTTCAAATGGAATGTCCTATAAATGTCAATTAAATCTATCTGGTCTATTGTGTCACTTAAAGCTTCTGTTTCCTTAATAATTTTGTTTGGATGATCTGTCCATTGGTGTAAGTGAGGTGTTAAAGTCCCCCACTACTATTGTGTTGCTGTCGATTTCCTCTTTTATAGCTGTTAGCATTTGCCTTATGTATTGAGGTGCTCCTATGTTGGGTACATATATATTTATAATTGTTACATCTTCTTCTTGGATTGATCCCTTGATCATTATGTAGTGTCCTTCCTTGTCTCTTGTAACATTATTTTAAAGTCTATTTTATCTGATATGAGTATTGGCTACTCCAGCTTTCTTTCGATTTCCATTTGCATGGAATATCTTTTTCCATCCCCTCACTTTCAGTCTGTATGTGTCCCTAGGTCTGAAGTGGGTCTCTTGTAGACAGCATATATATGGGTCTTGATTTTGTATCCATTTAGCAAGCCTGTCTTTTGGTTGGAGCATTTAATCCATTCACATTTAAGATAATTATTGATATGTATGTTGCTATGACCATTTTCTTAATTGTTTTGGGTTTGTTTTTGTAGGTCCTTTTCTTCTCTTGTGTTTCCCACTTAGAGAAGTTCCTTTAGCATTTGTTGTAGAGCTGGTTTGGTGGTGCTGAATTCTCTTAGCTTTTGCTTGTCTGTAAAGCTTTTGATTTCTCCATCAAATCTGAATGAGATCCTTGCTGGGTAGAGTAATCTTTGTTGTAGGTTCTTCCCTTTCATCACTTTAAATATATCGTGCCGTTCCCTTCTGGCTTGTAGAGTTTCTGCTGAGAAATCAGCTGTTAACCTTATGGGAGTTCCCTTGTATGTTATTTGTCGTTTTCCCCTTGTTGCTTTTAATAATTATTCTTTGTCTTTAATTTTCGTCAGTTTGATTACTCTGTGTCTCAGTGTGTTTCTCCTTCAGTTTATCCTGACTGGGACTCTGTGCTTTCTAGACTTGGGTGGCTATTTCCTTTCCCATGTTAGGGAAGTTTTCAACTATAATCTCTTCAGGTATTTTCTCTGGTCCTTTCTCTCTTTCTTCTCCTTCTGGGACCCCTATAATGCGAATGTTGGTGCATTTAATGTTGTCCCAGAGGTCTCTTAGGCTGTCTTCATTTCTTTTCACTCTTTTTTCTTTATTCTGTTCCGTGGCAGTGAATTCCACCATTCTGTCTTCCAGGTCACTTATCCGTTCTTCTGCCTCAGTTATTCTGCTATTGATGCCTTCTGTATATTTTTCATTTCAGTCATTGTATTGTTCATCTCTGTTTGTTTGTTCTTTAGTTTTTCTAGGTGTTTGTTCTTTAATTCTTCTAAGTCTTGTTAAACATTTCTTGCATCTTCTCAATCTTTGCCTCCATTCTTTTTCCGAGGTCCTGGATCATATTCACTACCATTATTCTGAATTCTTTTTCTGGAAGGTTGCCTATCATCTATCTATCTATCTCCACTTCTTTTAGTTGTTTTTTCTGGGGTTTTATCTTGTTCCTTCATCTGGTACATAGTCCTCTGCCTTTTCATTTTGTCTGTCTTTCTTTTAATGTGGTTTTCGTTCTACAGGCTGCAGAACTGTAGTTCTTCTTGCTTCTACTCTCTGCCCTCTGGTGGATGAGGCTAGCTTGCATTAGAATTTTCATATGAAAATCTTGAACTAAGAAAGTAGTGGTAGCAAGGACAGGTGGAAAATGTTAGGAACATTATGGTCTAAAGATTTGGTGACTGATAACATGTGAAGTAAACAAGAACTGCATAGTGTCTCCACAGTTCCTGGAAGGTGGTTCTTACCATGATAGTGAATACTCCAGGAAAAGAAACAAGTTTGTAGGAAAAGATCATGGATTCACTTTAGGAATCGTAGAGTTTGCGGTATTTCTGGGACTTAAAGTAGATAAGTCTTAGTGGCATGTATATATGTTTATATATATATGGGTTTAAAGATCAGGGTAGATGTTAAAAATGAGTATAAAGGTTGGAACTTAAATCATAACATGGATGAGATCAGGCAAAAAGCATATTGAGCCAGTGGTGAGGAGTGCCAAAGCCCAGAACCATGGAGAATCCAGCATTTAAACAGAGAGAAAGTAAAGGTGAGGAGGGTGGAGTGGAAGTAGTGGGTGCAGGAAGGAGAGGCAGGCTAGACAGACAGAACTTGGAGATAATATTCTAAAGCATGTTCAGGACAGCATAGATTAGGCTATAAATTGCCTTCCGTGTCCATTTTTTACTCTTTCTTTTAGAAGGGGAACCCCAAGTTTTAACTGGGTGCATACATCGCAGCCTAGCTAGTCCTTGTATCTCAGCTTGCCTTGCAGTGGATATGACCTTGGGTCTAAGTTTGGGCTGATGGGATGTGCACAAATGATGTGCGCCACTTCTAGATCATCACCTAAAATGTGAAGCCACTTGCTGGGGACTTTCACCCCCACATCCAGCAGGCTGGAAGCACATGTGGAGGTGAGCACACTTAGCAGTAGACTGTTTTATGAGAGAAATAAATTAACTTAGTTTAATACATCGTGTTTTAGCCTCTCTTTGTTATAGCAGTTTAGCCAAACCGTAACAAATAGGGTCAAAAGTTGTTATTTGTAAATGAATGAACAGGACTGGGGAAAACTTGGGTGTGGATCTCCCGATTCTATCACTCGGGAGAGTTGCACAGTGTTTTGATATTGGAACAATAGAAATAAAACTGATCATAGTTGTCTGCTAGGTGCCACAGTGAGCAATGTTTACCCAGAAGTAATTTAAGCATTGTTTATATATTTTAACTGTAAAAATCTATCAATATCCAGGACCAGATCGCTTTACTGGTGAGTTCTGCCAAACATTAAATGAAGAATTAATACCAGTCCTTCTCAAAGTCTTCCCAAAAACATCAGTACAGATGGGACCACTTCCAAACTCATTTTACAAGGCCAGCATTACCGCTATACCAAAACCAGACAAGGATGCCACAAGAAAATTGCAGACCAATATCCCTGATGAACATAGATGCAGAAGTCCTCAACAAAATGTTAGCAAACCAAATTCAGCACGACGTTAAAAGGATCATACTCCATGATCAACTGGGATTTATTCTGGGGACACAAGGATGATTCAGCATCTGCAGATCAATCAGTGTGAACACCACAATAACAAAATGAAGGACAAAAATCACATGATCATCTCAGTAGATGCAGAAAAAGCATTTGACATAATTTAACGTTCATTCATAATAAAAACACTCAACAAAGTGGGTGTAGAGGGAACATGCCTCAGCATAATGAAGGCCATATTATGGCCACAAGCTATACATCATAATCAATGGTGGAAAACTGAAAGTTTTTCCTCTAACATAATGAACAAGATGATGTTGCCCACTCTCGCCACTTATTTAACATAGTACTGGAAGTCCCTAGCCAGAGCAGTTAGGCAAGAAAAGAAATAAAAGGGATCCAAGCTGGAAGGGAAGAAGTAAAATGTTCTCTGTTTGCAGATGACAGGATACTCCATATAGAAAACCCTCAAGACTCCACTAAAAAACTGTTAGAACTGTTCAACTAATTCAGTAAACTTGCAGGATACAAAATCAATATACAAAAATCAGTTGTGTTTCTATACACTAATAACAAATTAGAAGAGATTTTTTTTAAATTCTACTTAAAATTGCATCAAAAAGAATAAAATACCTAGAAAGAAATTTAACCAAGGAGGCAAAAGACTCTTATGCTGACAGCCGTACGACACTGATAAAATATATTAAAGACACTAATAAATGGAAAGATATTCTGTGCTCATGGATTGGCAGAATTAATATTGTTAAAATGTCCATACTGCCCAAAGCAAGCTTTAATGCAGTTTCCATCAAAATTCCAGTGGCATTTTTCACAGAACTAGATTAAACAGTGCTAAAATTTTTATGGAACCACAGCAGATCCTGAATAGCCAAAGGGATCCTGAGAAAAGAGAACAAAGCTAGCAGCATCACATTTCCTGATTCCAAACGATAGTACAAGTATGTAGGAATCAAAACAGTATTGACATGAAAACAGGTACATAGATCAATGGAACAGAATAGAGAACCCAGAAATAAACCCATACACACACACACACACACACACACACACACACACACACACACACACACACACACACACACACACACACACACACACAGTCAATTAATTTACCACAAAGCAGCCAAGAATATACAATGGGAAATGGTGTTGAGAAAAGTGGACAGGCACATGCAAAAGAATGAAACTGGACCACTATCTTACACCATACACAAAAATCGACTCAAAATGAATTAAAGACTTTAAAATAAAGACCTGAAACCATGGAACTTCTAGAAAAAAACATAGATAGTAAGCTCTTTGACATTCGTCTTGGTGATGAGTTTTTGAATTTGACACTAAAGGCAAAGGAAACCATCAACAAAATGAAAAGCCCACCTATAGAATGGGAGAAAAATATTTGCAAATCATGTATCTGATAAGGGGATAATACCCAAAATATATAATGAACTCATATAACTCAATAGAAAAAAAAATCTGATTTTAAAATGGGCAGAGGATCTGAATAGACATTTATTTATACAAAGAAGATATACAGATGGCCAACAGATACATAAAAAGGTTCCTCAACATCACTAATCATGAGGCAAATACAAATCAAAATCACAGTGAATTGTCACCTCTTACCTATTAGAATGGCTGCTATCAAAGATACAAGAAATAATAAGTGTTGGCAAGGATGTGGAATAAAGGGAACCCTTGTGCACTATTGGAGGGGATGTAAATTGGTGCAGTCTCTGTGGAAGACAGTATGGAGGTTCCTCAAGAACTTAAAAATAGGACTGCCATGTGATCCAGCAATTTTACTTCTGGGGGTTTATCTGAAGGAAACAAAAATCCTAACTCAAAAAGATATCTACACCTTGTGTTCATTGCAGCATTATTTACTGTAGCCAAGACAGGAAAATAACCTAAGTGTCTATCAAAAGATGCATGGATAAAGAAAATGGGGTGGGTGTGTGGGTGTGTATATACACACACACACATGCACACATAATGCAATGGATTATTATTCAGCTATTAAAAAAAGAAGAAAATCCTGCCATTTGCAACAACATGGATGACCTTGAGGGCATTATGCTAAGTGAGATAAATCAGACAGAGAAAGACAAATACTGTATTATCTCACTTATATGAAGAGTCTCAAAATTCACAGGTAACAGAAAACAGATGGGGGGGGCAAGGAATGGGTAAAGGTGGTCAGAAGGTAGAAACTTCCATTTATAAGATAAGTAAGTCCTGGGGATATAATGTACAGTATGGTGACTATAGTGGGAAAAAATCAACCAATAAACAAAACAGTTTTTACAGAACCGAATATAAAAGTTAATCTTGACGAAACAGAAAAGCTGGCAATTTAAGAGGTAGAGGGAGTAACGGGAAGGTACAGAAAGTATTTTATAAAGTAGAGGAATAAAATACCGTCAAAATTGATGGAACAAGAAACATAGGTTTTAAATACAAAAAAATTAACAAAGACACAGAAGCTGCTATTTGAAGTGTAAGACATTGCGAGGATGTGGGGAAGGGGTGTGCTCCCTGCTAGAGCAGCCCCCACCCAGCAGGGAGTCAGAAGGTGACCTCTGATGTTAACAACTCAAATAGTGGCATGAGTATAGTACTTAGAGCCATGGAAAGAACCACCAGAACTAATAACGACTGAAAGCGGTTTCCTCAGGAAAGGGGTGAGGCCAGTATACTTAAGGTCTCCAATAACTGCATCAAGTATCAAAAAATCATTCTCTTTTAATATCCTTTTCCACGTTGACAAAATTGGTTTATCTTTTTTAGAAGAACTGGTTTGAGTTCATTAAATTTATTCCTAACGTTTTATTCTTTTTGATGCTATTATCAATGGAATTCTTTTCTTGGCTTTATTTTTAAATTTTGAATATTAAGCCTTTTATATTATGAAATGTCCCTCTTTGTCTCTAGTAATATTTCTTTATCTTAAAGTTTATTTTGTCTGATACAGAGTCACTCTATTTCTCTTATGGTTACTCATTTATTTTTAAAAGAGATACGTACACATACATATTTAGGAGTAGAGAATATAGATAGAAACACTAAAATGTTAACATTAGTTGTATTTGGCTTATAGAATTATGAGTTTTACAGGGAGTTTTTTGGTGTGTATTCTGAGTTCTGTGATTAGTTTGTATTATAATTAGAAAAAAAAGATGATTTATATAAAATTTTTAATACTTTTATCAGATTTTGGGGGTTGCAAATAGCAGAAATTGACTCTAACAAGTAGAAAAGGAATTTTTGAAGATGTTGGACTAGTCATAGAATCAATAGGAAAGCTGAAGGACCAGGCTCAGAAGAGGCCAGAGCTATGGTAGCTGTAAGACTCTAGATAGCAGGAACTTCTCAACGGTCTCTTCTGGGTGATAACACGGAAATAAATGAGCTCTGACTTGTTGTTGTCTTTCTTTTGTTCTCTCTAATCAAGATTCAAAATCCAGAAGTGAGTGTCCTGCTTTGATGCCTGGCAAGGAAAGTACATGGCACCTTAAGTTACGGTTCTAGGAGTCCACACAATGGGACAAATGATTCCCCAGAATGAAATTAGGGTGCTGTTATCAAAAGAAGGGAAGTGAAGTCTGGCAGCTAAAAAGCAACAGATAGTCACTACGATATTTAACTTTTTGTTGATGCAGAATTACAGTTTACAATGCTAGTCATAAAAACAGTTATCAATATTGAATAAGAAATAATTTGTTTTGCTAAAAATAGAATTACCATATGATCCAGCAGTCCCACTCCTGGGTATATATCCAGACAAAACTATAATTCAAAAAGATACACGCCACCCCTATGCTCATAGTAGCACTGTTCACAATAGCCAAGACATGGAAACAACCTAAATGTCCATCAACAGATGAATAAATAAAGAAGTTGTGGTACCTATATACAATGGAATACTACTCGGCCATAAAAAAAGAACGAAATAATGCCATTTGCAGCAACATGGATGGACCTAGAGATTTTCTGACTTACTTCACTTAGTATGATGGAGAAGGACAAATACCATATGATTTATATGTGGAATCTAAAATATGATACAAATGAACCTATCTATGAAACAGAATCAGGGACATAGAGAGTAGACTGGTGGTTGCCCCGGGGCAGGAGGTTGGGGGGGGGGGCAGTGGGAGAGGGTAGGAGTGGGAATGTGGGATTAGCAGATGTAAACTATTATGTATAGAATGGGTAAACAACAGGGTCCTACTGTAGAGCACAGGGAACTATATTCAGTATCCTGTGATAAACCATAATTGAAAAGAATATGAAAAAGAATATATACTGTATATGTGTATAACTGAGTCACTCTTGCTGTACAACAGTAATTAACACAACATTGTAATTCAATAAAAAATAAATTTTAAAATTTGTTTTGGATACAATGGTCCCAATTATTGTCACTTAACCTCTGTTGGAGTGGTCACCACGCTGAAGTTCTCACTCACAGATTTCTCTCTCACTTAACTGTAAGTTCCATGTGCTCCATAATGCAGTTAAATTCAATTAGAAAAAGAGAAAACAGACTTATATAGTCATATTGAGGAGGACTTTGTGATAATTTGACACTTGCTAGAATGTCTTTCATCTCCTTCCTGGTTTACCTAATCAACTTGTGCTTACTCAAGGCTCAGCTCAAGCATGCCTCATCCAGAAGGACTTCCTTACACTCTCCTACCACATCCCATTCGGGTTTACAGACCACTCATCACTGTGCATAACGCTGTTGTTCTCATCCCACTGTGTCCTACTGGTTGACTTGTCTGTCTCTCACACCAGCCAAACTGGCAGGCTCTATCTTGTTTTTCTTTGATTCTCCAGCCCCTTACACACAGTGTCTATGCATCAAACATTCAGTAAATATTTGTGGAATGAGTGAATGGATTTGCCAGCAGAAAGGGGGTAAGGCATTCCATATTCCAGCAAGTGTAAAGTCATGGCACCTGGTACATTGAGGAATGGTGACATTCCAGAGGATTAGAGCATTGAAAGATGAATGGGAAAAGAGACTGGTGAATTTGACTAGAGTTTGTCTCTACAGGACCATGTATGCCAAGTTTAGACAGTTCCGTAGGCCTCAGAAACAGAAGAATGAGTGAGACTTGGCAATGGGAGGAGGACAGGACACAAGAGGTTATTTGGTGAATAAATACAGGTTGGGCTGGAGCTAGCAGAGAACCTTTCCATGGTGGAGTGTTGCTGTCTGTGGAAGTTAGAGAGGTTCAGACTTGGTTTGGGAGCAAATTCACCCACCATGCACTAGGTACTTTTTTAGATACTGGGGACACAACAGTGGATAATATGAACAAGATTTCTACTCCCATTGAGTTTTTACTGTAATAAGGGAAGACAGATAAAAACAATAGACACAAAGGTATGCCTACACATTCTCAAAACTAAAGTGCCATGTTGCAAGTAAAATGTTCCATGACAGCACTCTGCATGAAGCATTGAGAGCAAGCTGGAGAGAATTTCCCTAGAGTATAGCAGGGACCCCCTCCTTTCCTAGCCCACATCCCAGCCATTTACTGCTAAGTTTTTGTAAGTATAATGACCAATATTGTACATGTTCTTTAGGAAATTGTCTAAAATAAAAGGTTTGTAAGTTCTAGGTTTTACAAATATGTGTGTATTACTTATGCACTCTCCAAAAAGTGTTGCAAAGAAGAAAAAAAGATAATTTTGTCGCAGTAATACTTTCTTCTTTAGCAAAAGTGATTTCCTTCCCAACCCTCCCTGTTGTATACTACATAGGGATCTTCTTTTTTAAAGCTTAATTGAGTAAATATATGATGATAGTATAAATAAAAGTCAGTCATTGCCTGTTATTGGCAAGTTGTGTTTCTAGTTTACATTTCTAGTGCCTGAAAAATAATCTGGTGTTTTTACAGCTTAATCTCTAACCTTGCCAGCTGTTCGGGGCTTTTCCTTCAATAGAATGGACTCTGGTAGTAAAGGAGTTTTGCCTTTGCCAAGCGACCTGGCTTTCATTCTCTTCTCTTGGTTATGGGCCTCGTTTAATGATAAAGGCTCTTTCCTCTTTTCCAGGGTGCTGATAAGACTGTGAAAGGTCCAGATGGACTGACTGCCTTTGAAGCCACTGACAACCAGGCAATCAAAGCCCTTCTTCAGTGATGGACGGATGGGCTAACAGCTCTGGAAGAATGACTCTCCTGTGGCCTCACACTGCTGCCTGTCTGTCTGTCACTCTCTATCTGCCGGCTTCTTCAGCTAAAATACTTCTAGAGGGGTGAGGGGAGAGAGAAATTCATAACAAATCAGACTACCAGAAAAAAACAATGTTTGGGAGGAGAGGAGAAAAACAAGATCAGGCTTTTACTAGGATTCCTGATCAGGTCAGCCTCTTTTCCATTTCCAGTAAAAAAAAAAAAACACAGCTTATACCCATGGGAGAGCAAAGACAAAATATACCATTAACGTTTGACCTTTTCAGCTCCCTAGCTCATTTATTAATTAGATTGCGTTGAGGGTCTGTCTGTACCAAGGCCAGCTATACATTTGGTAGCCCCATCTGTGCGAGCAGCAGCGGCTGCTGTGACGTAACTTAGGGTGCTGAGATAAGCAATTAGCTCTAGCCTTCTGCCTTAAGATTCACTCTCGTGGGGATCTCCCGGCATAGTTAAGAGCGCTGCCTGTGGTTGGTGACCAAATCTTCCCTCGGTGACTTCCAGCTTTACGTGAAAGCTCAGTTAAGGCGAGGAGGGGCACACTCCTAAACTGCTGGGCGGCTGAACTTTGGATTTCCTCTCCCCCTTCACATGGATTTCATGTATCTGTAGATAAAACTGACTAGTTTTATTTATAAAAAGTCTCAAATTTTGGAAGTCTAAAGGAGAAATCATTCCAGTATGCATATTTTTTTTTCCTCTAGATTCAGACATTTATAGCACATTGAAAACACTTCCAAACTCCTGCTGGTAGTAAAAGGGGATTTAAAAATAGAATCATAGCCATAAGCCTGTTAGTATCATAAAGAGAGAACAGTTGTTGTCTTAGTACCTATGGATTTTCTTCATTTGCTATTTGAATGGATTGGCCTCAGTTACGTTTGGAGAATCAAGGAACATTCTTTGGAATGCCTCTCTCAGACCCGTCTTGGATGCTGATTACTTATTGCACCAAAGCTATCACTGGGGTGAGATTTACTGTTTGGACAAATTTAACCCCATCCCTTAAAAATATGCGTGTTACCCAGTTTCCCTGAGGTGTTGATAGGCTTCTGCTGAATGTATGCCAACCCACCTGCATAATATATATTTTTTTCTTTTCTATATTATGCATTGCATAAAATGTGAGAACTTCAAATTATATTCTGTGTTCTTAAAATACAGTGCCCTAAAATGGTGTTCTTAGGACCTGCAGAAAATATTTAGACACATTTTCTAATGTTTATTTCATGAGCAGTACAGCTAATTAAAACATATACCCTTAAATTTGCTGTCCTGCATATAAAATATTAAGATTCCTTTGACTTGCCATCCATATAAGCTTACTAAAAATATAAGGGTTTTTCCTTAGCCATGTCATGCAATAATTGAATGTACCTCAAATTTTTAAAAGGGGGGAGGGTGGGTGAGGGACTTCTACTCAGATTGTGGATAACAAAGAATTAATGATGATTTTTTAAGGCAATGTAGCATTCTACAGCAGGGTTAAACTAGTACCAAGAACAGTCAGCCTGACCAACAAGTCTTATTGACCACTTGCTGATTGGTTGGTTGGTGTGTGGGTTTGTGTGTGTATATTTTTCCCCATGAACCCTTTTTTTATCCTGTGGCTTTTTCACTTAAAACTAGCCTAACCCTGTAATTTTCCTGCATCCAAGAAAACAATCACAAAATGCTGGTTTAAATACTTTGATACATTTGGCTAATTCTGCTGTCTTAATGCAGCCTATTAGAGTTGGATTAAGAGTCAGTAATCAGTATTTCATAACATCACTGAACTGAAACACAGAGCTATCCTCATTGAAGATGGAGGGCACTCTATCAGACTGTAACTGTCAGCGTAGTGGCAAGATGTTTTGATACCTTTGTTTCCACTTCTTGGCATACTGCTGTTTAAAAGGCTTGGATTTTACTCTCGACGCAGTTTTACCTTTACTCTCAAAGTGTTTTTTGTAGTTGGCTCCTGCAGAGAGTGCATTGTCCTGTCATTCCTAAACCTGGTCTGCTTTCACAGTCACCTGGTCAAGAGACCACGTGATTCTTTGTACAGTTTATCCTCATGTTCCTTGTAATGCAGTAGAGGCTACTTTGCCTTCCCTCTTCTTTCTCAGCCATTTTGTAAACCCCATAATTATGAAGCAGTTGCTTGAGAAAATAACAGATAAACATAGAATAGACTGACCAAGATGGTTTACAGTTTCTTTTTTTTAACTAGGTTATTTATAATGTACTTCTGAACCACTTGGCAGAGAAATTCACAACACTTAATGTTCATATTTTGACTAAAGGAAGCTAAAACCTTGTCTGCTTTTTGGTACTACATGCATTAGTAAAAGGTTAAGTAAGTTTTGTTCTCCACTGAAGTAATATTTAACATCTCAGAAAAAATCTTGCATGTTCTGTAGTTTTGTATTAAGTCAGTCATATCGTATGCACTGTATCAGGTGAAAACAGGTGGTTTACCTGTCTACATTAGTGTACTAACAGCTTCCCCCTTGCGGCTTCAGGCTGGTATCTGTAGACTTACAGTTGAGCTATGGCACCAGAATCGATGCAGTAGTTCACAGCTTACCTTCTAAACCCAGTGGGGCATGAAGGAGAGGTAGGTGGGTGCAGTGAGTGGAAGCTGCCAGCAAGTAGGCCCTTCATTCATTGATTTCTTTCCCCCAAATAATGGATTTCAAATCTATATGTACCTATTTGATTTTTTTTTTTCCTAAATCTTCAACTGAGCTGCTGTTTTCTTCCATGCAATACTGTATACTCGATTGTGTATAGAAGAAGCTGGTGAGAGTGCCCTCCTGCATAAGCAACTGCAGTGTTTTGCATGCAAAATTTTAAAAAATTTAAATTGTCCTGATTCTATTTTGTAAATGGAGAAACAATCATATCTTTCTAAGCAGTAATGGAGGAAGACTAGTGCTTTGTGCATTTTGATATATTTGAGTTCATTTTTTCCACAGTGTAATGCATTTGACACAGTTGGGTTTCTCATATTATCCTAGTTCATGTACATCAGAATGCTAAATAATACCGTGTTGAAGTTTTGTGTTGCAAGAACAAATGGAATAAACTTGAATTGTGCTACAGCCAACGTGTCAGCGTTTTCCTCACTCCGTTACTGTCGCCTATCCTCCTCCAGACTTCTCTACAACTGTATCGGTGCTTTGACTCAAACTTTTAATTAATCTGAATTTTCCTCCTCTATCCCACTTCTGGAAAAAAATAAGTGGAAAGAAAATAGGACATAGGAAAGATTTAATAGAAATAAACTATATTACTTATCTCATCTAGAGGTTTTGCTCTTCTCACAGTTTCCTGATACAAATTGTTTGCCTGTAATAAATGTTGAGTAGTTACTAGGAGCAAGCTTTAGCTAGGAAATGCTAGATTGTCAGGTTCTTAAAAGGTGTTAAAGAAAACAGGGTCACAGTAAACCTCTTTAATCCTTTCATATGCTCATCTAAGCTATCGCAGAACTTTCACATAGCACAGTATATCAGACTGTTAGATTTTTTTTTTTCCTCTTCCTGTTAAGACCAGTGATTCTCAAAATGTGGTCTCTAGACGAGCAACCACGACCAGGGAACTTGATAGAAATGCCCAGCCCAGGCCAGGCCCAGCAATCCGTGTTGTAATAAGCCCTCCAGGTGATTCTGATGCACACAAATTTGTGCGAGACAATTAAGAGAAAAAGAAATAGAAAGCTTCTAAATAGGATGTCATCAAGGGTGGCTTTCTAGAGAGTAAATGGAAGCCGTAACACATGAGACAGCAAAACTCTGGACACCCAAGAAAATCTTAAGATGAGCTTCAAAGCTACGTTCTGGGTAAAAGAAGTCGGGTTAAGATATAACAGTGGCTTAAAAATGTAACACTGGTAAGAATGACCCTTCGTTATTAGGGATTTTTCCCTGAAGGATGTCCCATCAATTGCCATGGACAGTACTTCCATAGTCCCCAGCTATGGGATTACAGTCCCCACAGCTGAATTGCTGAGGCTTGAGCCTTGCCCAAGTCCTTTCTTTGAGTTCCAAAGTGGAGTGAGGGGAGCATGCAAGGACGTTGGGGACATAATGTCATGAATGTCCTTATTTCATGCTGAGCACATTGTGGGTCACTGGCAGGGCTCTAATCACTTAGCTGTGCCCCTGTCGGCTTCTGCCTAGCTAGTCCTACAGCAGGAGAGCCCTTTGGGAGACCAGTTGCTGCTTTCACCTCTGCTCCCCTGGGCTGGCATTAGTGCCATGGATTCTCCACTACAGTGGGTGCACCACCGGCTCAGAAACAGCCACCTTTGCGCCAGCGAACCTTTTCCTGTTTTAAATTTACCATCTTCCCCAGACACTAACCGGATCATCACACATCAGCCATAGGATATCTTTCTTCAAGGCTTTTACTTCATTGAAATATAATTACTGATTGAAAATCGAATTTACCAGCAGCTTTAATGGCACCTGATACATGGCAGACATTCACTGTATTTGTTCTGAACTAATGTCAAACCATTATACAGTCAAATGCGAGGTATGCTTTGTTTTAGTAAATCCTGGCTAAAGGATTACTGGCTTTTGGGACCATGGGGCTACACCTAAGGGTCACTGTACTCAAATATTGGCCAAGCAGCCTCAAAAGTACTACTGAAATTGCAAACCCAAATCAATGAAGTAGGGACAAATATCACAGTCACAAAGATTGACTGAGGAAACGCTGACCATGGGGTCAAATGCAGGTCACTGAGCTATTTGTGGCATATACTAAAGCACAGCTGTAAATAGAGTAGCAACACAAAGGACTGTCTGGTCACCCCAGCAACTTCTATGCATTCAGCAGCTGCAGCAGCAAGGGTAGTCTTATTCACACCATTTGGATAGAATGATGGGTCACATGTCTGGCAACATTGACAGGCCACAGCATCTTATCACACAAAGGAAAATAATGCATAGACAATTCCTAGCAACTGGATGCTGATACTGAAGATACTACTAGATAATTTTTTTTTTTTTTTTAAAGAAACTGTGTTTTACTAAAGTTTTACTAACAAATCTGAGAATGTATCTGTATATCCTTCTCCGGATATCTAGTAATGTCCCATGTGTTTATGCACACCCCCTGTGGCAGGCCACCAAGTCTAGCTATGTGCCACTGCTGGTGATTTGCTAGTCAAATTTCAGTAGGCTTGAAAGTACTCAGATCTAAGTTAATTTATGTTAATTTTACTACTAAAATTTTTTTAAATATTGTATTACAGTTAATTGTGCTGAGAACTTTTTACCACATTACGTTATTCAATTTTCACAATAATCATATGTTAAAAAAAAAAAAAACAGACTAAGGTTAAAAAACTTGCAGTAAACAGCTCATGAATGGTACAATTTAGTTCTGTCCGATTTTAGAGCCCACATTCCTTCAAATTAAATGAAGAGTAAAAGCTGTTCTCACCCATATATCCAAAACCAATGCTCATACCTACTCCCTTGCAGAAAGCTCAAACAGGCTCTGCAGCCCTGGTGCCCTTTTTTTTTTTTTTTCTCTTAGCAATAGATCTCCAGAACTTATTTGGCATAACTGAAACTTGGTAACCTTTAACCAACACCTCCCCATGTTCCCCTCCCCCAGCCCTTGGCAATCCCCATTCTGTCTCTGCTTCTATGAGTTTCACTATTCTAGATTCCACACATAACTTCTTTTTCTGGCTTATTTCACTTAGCATAATGCCCTCAAGGTCCATCTATGTTGTTGCAAATGGCGGAATTCCCTTCTTTTTCCAAGGCTAAATAATATTACACCTTATGTACATACTACATTTTCTTTATCCATTTGTATATCAGCGGACATTTGTTTCCATGCCTTGGTGATCATGAATAATGCTGCAAGGAACGTGGGAGTGCGTTCAACTATCAGCTATCTCTTTGAGATCCAGATTTCACTTCTGTTGGCTATATACCCAGAAAAGGGATCGCTGGATCAAATGGTAATTTTTTTTAACCATATTGAGGAACCTCCATATTGTTTTCCATAGTAGCTGCACCAGTTTACATTCCCACAAACAAAGTACAAGTGTTCCCTTTTCTCCACATCGTTGCCAACATTTGTCCTTTGTGAGTTTTTGTTTTGATGATAGCCATCCTAACAGGCGTGAGGTGGTATCTCATGCTTTTGATTTGCATTTCCTTGATGATTAGTGACACTGAGCTCCTTTTCATACATCTGTTGGCCATTTGTATGTCTTCTTTGGAGAAACGTCTATTCAGGTCCTTTGCCCATCTTTTAATCAGATTATTTTGGGATTTTTTTTTGCTATTGAGTTATAGGTGTTCCTTATATATTTGAATATTAACCCCTTGTCAGATATATGGTCTGCAAATATTTTCTCCTATTGCGTAGGTTGCCTTTTCATTTTGTTGATGGTTTCTTTTGCTGTGCAGGAGCTTTTTAGTTTGATGTAGTCCCACTTGTCTTGTTTTGCTTTTGTTGCCTGTGCTTTTGATGCCATATCAAAGAAATCATTGTACAGTTCAATGTCAGAAGCTTTTTCCCTAAGTTTTCTAAGAGTCTTATTGTTTCAGGGTTTGTGTTTAAGTTTTTAATCCGTTTTGAGTTGATTTTTGTATATGGTGTGAGATAAGAATCCAATTTTATTATTTTACATGTGGATATCCAGTTTTCCCAACACCATTTATTGAAGAGACTATCTTTTCCCCATTGAGTCTTCTTGGCTCCCTTGTCAAATATTAGTTGACCATACGTATATGCCAGGGTTTATTTCTGGTCTCTTTTATTCTGTTTCATAGTCTGTCTGTTTTTATGCTAGTACTATACTGTTTTTGATTACAGTAGCTTTGTAATACGTTTTAAAATGAGGGAGCATTTCAGCTCTGTTCTTCTTGCTCAGAATTGCTTTGGCTATTCAGGGTCTTTTATGATTCCAAATGAATTCTTAAGATTTTCTATTCCTGTAAAAATGTCATTGGGATTTTGATAAGGATTACACTGAATCTATAGATCACTCTGGTAAATACGGACGTTTTAACAATATTAATTCTTCCTATCCATGAACACGGGACATCATTCCATCTGTCTTTATTTCTTTTGTCAGTGTTTTGTAGGTTTTAGTGTACAAGTCTTTCACCATTTTGGTTAATTTTATTCCTAACCACCGGACCGCCATGGAATTCCTCTTAATTTCCTTTTTGGATAGTTGTTTGTGTATAGAAATGCAACTCGGTTTTGTAGGTTGATTTTCGTGTCCTTTGACTTTACTGAAATTGCCTATTAGTTCTAACAAATTAAAATTAAGTTCTTGAAATTAAACTGTAACACTATGAACCTGGAAACCCTATCATATACCCAGGCTTATCAAAAATTACTATTTAAGGGAGTTAGAGTTTTATGACGTTTTGATGTTTGTTTCACCATTTTAATTGATCATCTATTGTGGTCTGGGCATCATGCTAAGTATTTCATGTGAACTGACTCATTTAATCTTCATAAAAACCCTATGAGGTAGGACTATTGTTATCTATTTTTCAATGAGAAAACTAAAGCTCAGAGAAGTAAGGTAACTTGCATATGGTCACACAGCCAGTTAGTGGTAGTCTGGATTTAAACTCAGTCTGACTCTAAAGTTTGTGCTCTCTGCACCTTATATTGCCTCTCCAACTCTCACTGAACCAACCTATGACATTTTATTCAGTAAACGCAGTGTTTTCCAAGTTCTTAAAAAGATACTTAGCAAAAATTTTATGAGTTTATGATTTTAAGCAATTAGATGAAAAATATCATGTAACATGCCTTGATCAATCACTTCTTATGATGAAATCAAATTCTGCAGAGATGAAATTTAGTTTTCAGTTTGAGAAATAACAATACTTGAATGTAATATACTTTTTTGACAGTCTAGAATTATTATGATATAGATCAAGACTCAGCAAACTATGGCCCACAGCTCTAACCTGCCCTACCACCTGTTTTTTATAAATAAAGTTTTATTGGAACACAGCTTATACCCATTCTCTTACATATGATCTATGGCTTCTACACTTCATTAGCAGAGGTGAGTAGTTGCAACAGAGACTTTATGGCTCACAAAGCCTAAAATATTTACTCTCTGGCCCTTCACAGAAAAAGCTTGCCAACTCCTGATATAGATGTTTAGTTGGGATAGGTTGAGGAAAACTCTGTAGGATTGGCCAGGACCTAATTAGAGAGTGATTAGCAAGTCATGGGAGAATGTAACCTGTTAATTGAAGCAAATTAAAAGCCAAGCCTATAAATAATGCACCTCTCTTCATACCTAGGGTAGATTGTTACAGTAATGATCCCCAGTGAATCATGCCTGGGTATCCAGGCCCTTGTGCAACCCCTTCCCAAACTGACTCTTGGGCTTGGCCATGTGACCTACCAGGGCCAAATGGGACAGCAGAAGCATGAACAGGTGCTTCCTTGTTGGGGCATGCCCCCTTAGGTCTCAGCATGGAAAGAAGTCCAGAGTTATACCTCAGGAGAGACCACATTAGGAACTGAGGTGTCCCAGTCCACAGCCCCAGCTACCCGCCAGACAGGTGCGTGAAGCCATCTTGGACTATCCAACACCAGCTTAGCCCCCAGATAACTGCAGCCACAAGTGACCCCAGGTGAGATCCGAAGAACCACCAGCTGAACCCAGCTCAAACTGCAGAATCATGGACAAATATACAGTGGTTGTTTTAAGTCACTAGCTTTTGGGGTGTTTTTATGCAGCAAGAGACAACTGATACAACACCCTAGATCAAGGAAATCTACTGAGGAGAGATCAGGAGCATTACCTGGGGGCAAGAAGACATGTCTAATTAAAAAGAAAGTGAATTTTTAAAATACACACACCTGCGAGATACAAACAAATACAATTAAGGGCCCAGGATTTCCTTTTCTTTCAGACTCTTGAAGAAAAGAAAAATAGGTTAAAAGCAAAAACCTTTGGCTTTCTGTCTAGGAAAGGTTAAGTGCTATAAATAACAAACTCTTGTGTTTCTACAGAATCCTTTTTATCCCTTTCTATCTGCCCAGACAGAGAAAGTGTCTCTCGCATCCTGGTAGGTTTTCCTTTTGCCTCTTGGAGGAGTCAAAGGCTAATGGGGATTTGCTGGTATGAGCCAAACACCCGTGCCAAGCTAGTGGCTTTATGGCAAAGTAACAGCTTAAATAGTATGGGGAGGGGGTGGAAAAAGGGGGCAGCACGGCATGGAATAAAGAAGAGCCACAGGAGCTAAGACTCTCGTCTGTGATTCCCACGCTAACTGCCAGGTGAGCCAGTGCTGGCCTTCCTGCCAGACATGAAGGCAAGGGGGCCCTCAACCATGGCCAGCAGGGTGTGGGCGTGAGAGCTGCATCCAGAATGGCAACAGCAGCAAACCGTCCCTCACCCTTAATTGTTTATCACTTCCCAGCACTCTCTCTCTCAGTCAAGACCTGTGGAATCGTTTCAAAGCAGCCTTCTTGAGACCCAAACCAGCCACAGTGGCTCCAGAAGCTAAAAATGCCTCGGGTTACAGGGGCAAAAAGGGAGGTAGTGAGGATAGTCAGTTCTCTAAATTGTGAGCTCATTGGTTCATTCCACAAATATTTATTGCGGATCTATATATGTCAGGCCCCGTGGTGGGCACTGTAGCCATAACAGTCAACACTACGGACATGACTCCTACCCAGATAGGGCTTACGTCCTAGGAGGAGAGAAAAGGCAATGGCTACTCCCTAAATAAAACCAGTACACACCATAGGGTGCTGGAGGACCTCCTGGCTCGCCTACGTCTTACTGGTTTCTGACGTTCAAGGTGTTTATACCTTCGAGGGAAATGTTTGGGCCTCAGGTAAGTAAAGCTCCACGTGGTTAGATTTTTTCCACATTTCGGTTTATTGTATCGGGTAACATTGATGCAGGCTAAGACATGGGAGGGAGGTGGCAGATGGCAGCAGCACTGAGAGCAGACAAGACGTTGAGCAGGCCCTCCGGGGGAGGATCACCTGGTACCCCACTAATGACCCTGCCTGCCCTGCAGCAGTTCTCCAAGGCCATCTCTCTGCGCTGTGTGTGCTCGCTGATCAAACAGCATCAGCAGCAGGACCCTGCCCAAGCTCTCTAACTCGATTGCCCTAATGGGACCACGCGGGAGACAGAAGCTCAGCGCTCTCTGTAGGGAGCTACTAATGCTTCCAAGTCCAGGGAGAGGTCGACCAGCGCTTGGCTTGCTTTACAAAACAGGAACGAGGTCCCCAGGCTTTGTCGCCTCAAGGAGGATGTGCTTTCTAATATCTACTCCTCACACTAAGCACAAAATGCTAGAGAGTTGCTTGTCATCTTTTTCTTACCCCCTTTTCATTTTGAATGAACCATTACATAAATCCTGTGTTCATCTCATTTCGGTAGCTATGAGCTTAAATCTTGTTTCATGTCATTATCAGCAATTCTTTTCATGATGATAAGAATCAATACAAACCCCAGTTAAAACCTGGATATATGCCACCCAGTTGCCACAGACAACCGAACCACTCACCCAGGAGGTATGGCTGAGGTTTGACGATGTGGAAGAAAAAAGGGAATTCTTCCTGAGGATAAGCAAACCAACTGCGTATATTTTGGTTGTGTGACCCAGTGGATTCTATCTTAAAAATTTAAACTCCCTCATTTAAGATTAAAGGTGTGTGTTTTAAAAGGAGGTCTTATAGAGAACAGACTTGTAGTTGCCAAGGGGGAGGGGGTTGGGGGAGGGGTGGCGTGGGAGGTTGGCATTAGCAGTTGTAAGCTTTTATATATGGAATAAACAACAAGGTCCTACCATATAGCACAGAGAACTATATTCAGTATCCTATCATCAACCATAATGGAAAAGAATATAAAAATGGGGCTTCCCTGGGGGCGCAGTGGTTGAGAATCTGCCTGCCAATGCAGGGGACACGGGTTCGAGCCCTGGTCTGGGAAGATCCCACATGCCGCGGAGCAACTATGCCCGTGAGCCACAGCTACTGAGCCTGCGCGTCTGGAGCCTGTGCTCCGCAACGGGAGAGGCCGCGATAGTGAGAGGCCCGCGCACCGCGATGAAGAGAGGCCCCCGCTCGCTGGAACTAGAGAAAGCCCTCGCACAGAAACGAAGACCCAACACAGCCAAAAATAAATAAATAAATAAACAAAAAAATTTAAAATAATACAGACATTTAAAAAAAAAAAAAAAAAAAAGAATGTAGGTATAACTGAATCACTTTGCTATACAGCAGAAATTAAAACATTAAAAATTAACTATAGTACTTAACTATACTTCAATAAAATATATATATATATAAAGGTCTTACTGATTAAATATTAGGGAGTTTTTAAAAATCTAAAACTGCTGCCCAGAACGTTTTCATTTGATTAAATTTCGTTTTTTTCTGAGATACTATTACAAGAGTGACTTCACATGCCTCCTAAATTGTGGAGTGTTGAACAAAGAGAAAATATCTTTATTATGATTTTTCTCCTGCCACAGTTATTTGAGTTATACTACCTTGTGCTTCCTGACATATTTTAGGAAAGAATTATGTTTGGAGCTTTGCCATGTCATGAATTAACTTGACAATCTTTTTTGCCAAAAATCACATCCATACTTTTGGCCCCAGTCTTTCTCTTTGATGTTGTTGTCTTCTTGTTAAGAAGGAAAAAATATGCTTTCACAAGCCTATTGGCTGACATGTCAAAGAGAAGCAGATTCCAGGTATAGGATGAGGGGCTGCCTGAGGATGAACTCAAGCAGACCCCCGTGGAGAAGCACTTCCTTTGCTCACACTGTGTTTTGTCCTTTCCTGCACAGGTTGAGACTTAACATACAGATGAACTTGCATCCTAGATAAACTTGTCCAGGAGCTGAACACCCGGCTGAGCTGAAATGTGATTCCCAGGAACTCAGACACAGTTCTCACACCAATGACAAACCAAGTTCCTTGTGTCCATAAGTAAATCCATCCAACCAAAATTGAATTAAGAGGTCCTCATTGCCCAATCCTGCTTCCTCCCTTGATGATGCTTAATGGGTCTAACAAGGATCCATTAAGACCACTCAGGCTGGGGCTTCCCTGGTGGCGCAGTGGTTAAGAATCCGCCTGCCAATGCAGGGGACACGGGTTCTAGCCCTGGTCTGGGAAGATCCCACATGCCGCAGAGCAACTAAGCCCGTGCACCACAATTACTGAGCCTGCACTCTAGAGCCTGCAAGCCACAACTACTGAAGCCCGCACGCCTAGAGCCCGTGCTCCGCAACAAAAGAAGCCACTGCAATGAGAAGCCCGTGCACCACAACGAAGAGTAGCCCCCACTCGCCGCAACTAGAGAAAGCCCGTGCACAGCAACGAAGACCCAACGCAGCCAAAAATAAATAAATAAAATAAATTTTTTTTTTAATTTAAAAAAGAAAAAAAAATGACCCCCAGGCCTCCAAGGACTAACGTAAACAGCTGATGAGCAGTACCGCCAGATTTAAACTGGATTGACTAATGAAGTCAAACGTGTGGGTGATCAAGCAAGAAGAAGGCACTGAGAGCCCTGATAGAATGCCAGTTTTGCAGCACAAGATGGTTATGAAATGATTCAAGACGTTTAAAGACAGACAATGTATTCTGAGAAAGCAGTTGTGTGAGGTTTTAGGAGATCTGAAAACATCCTGTTTCCAATCCCAACAGGGAGGGTTCCAGGAGCATGGAGGCATGAACAAGAATACCCTGGAAACAAGAGTTTCAGGCCAACTTGATAGAGCCCTTCTGCGTCCTAACTCCTAACATCTCATCTCATTCTCAAGGAGACATCTCCACAAAAAGCCCAGCACACCATCAACCCAAGATACCTAGCGTTCATTTGTTATGCCAGGACTCTCCACCCTGTTGCAGAGAGAAGTTGTACACAACTAGAAGAGTTCCTTACACAGATGTTTCATATCAAAACAAGAAACAGCAACCCCAAAGCCAGCTCAGGGGTACAGACAATAACTCAAGAGCTCCAGGAGTGCCCTCACCAGGAGAATGACTCCCAAATCCACATCTTTCTTGAAATCTCACCCAAGCTCTGGGCCCTGACCTCCAACTACTTTCTACATCCACAACTAAACCTATGATCCTCACTGCCCACCCACTTACAAAAAGAAAACATTTCATTCCTGCTAAATACGTTTATGAAAATCAATTAATTGAATATATATCACAATATCATTTTTTTAATCATGTAGATTCAAAATCTCATCAAAATTGCTTGATTACACACCCTAAGTTTCAGCTTCTCTTGTAGTCATTTCTTCCCTAAAAACCCTCCATGGCCAAGCTTAACTCTTCATTCACATTAGTGCCCCTGCCCCCTCCCCTTGAAGGTCCGGATACTGTCACAACCCCCAGCAGAAAGGCCCTCCCTCTCCAATCAATTAACACACTACATTTAGACTAACTTTTTCATTATCCCACTTCTACCAATTCATCCCTCTTATGGGTTGAATTGTGTTCCCCAAAAAGGTAAATGCTGAAGTCCTAAGCCCCAGTACCTCAGAATATGACTTTCTTGGGCAAAAGGGTTGCAGATGTAATTAACTAAGATGAGGTCATACTGGAGTAGGATGGTCCCTTAATCCAATATGACTGGTGCCCTTACAAGATGCTTAGCTATGAGGGGAGGACACCACTTGAAGATGGAGGCAGAGATTGGAGTGAGGCAGCCTCAAGGATGGATGGCCGCCACCTGAAGCTAGGAAGGGACGAGGAAGGATTCTACCCAGAGTCTCAGAGGGAGTATGGCCCTGCTGACACCTTGATTCCTAGCCGCCAGAACTATGAGACAATAAGTTTCTGTTGTGTTAAGTGAACCAGTTTGTTCTGCTTTGTGACAGCAGCCCTAGGAGACTAATACAACCCCCTTCCCTTCTAAAACCCTCAGTGGCTTCCTATTCCTTCATTACATCAAGTGCGATTCTTTGGCCTGGCTCCTGAGGCCCTTTCCCACGTCATCCTCCCTTTACAAATGTATCTCCCACTATTTCTTCCTCACCTTTTCTAAACTCCAATCTACACTGACTTCTCCCTTCTTCAAAGTCCTGCTGCCCGTGATTCCACTAAAGTATCCTTTTCCTCTACCAAGTAGATTTCATTCTGTTTTCCCTAGCAATTCAGAAGCACCTGGACAAATGGGCTATGAAACTTTCTTTACCTCCCCTGAGCATACAGATACTCTAAAAGTACTCATAGATTCATTGATCTAGTAGCCTTTACACATGCTTTGCCCTTGACATGGGATACACAGGTAGGCTGTGAGCAACATGCCGGGGACCATTGTGTTCATCTTTGTGTCCCAATGCCTCACACCATGTCCAGCATTTCATAAACTTTCAATAAATATTTTACTTAATTCATTTTAAAAATCCAGCCTCCAGGTATATCTGTTCTGGGTCCATCCTAAGTAAAGCAGTATCTGCCTCCTTTTAAAGAAATTACTAATGAAATACCTTAAAGTTCTTCAGACAAAAGTGACTGAAGAGGGGGAAATGCCATTCTCTTTCTCCAGTAGCCTAAGAAGTCATTAGAAGGGCCCCAGCCCGGAGCCTCAGGGAGCCTTATTAGTCCCCCATGACCCATCCAAGAGGGGAGTCTTCCTGTTATCAGGCTTCGTGTTTAATAATACATGATAGGGCTTGTTCTTCTACCCCATTGTTACCTGTGTTTCCAGAGCCCTTTGAAAGCATAAATAAATGATAGTTGACTGATCTCCTTTCCCCAGGATTTTGCCAGTGCTGAGAATCTTGAAAGCTTTCCAAGACATGATTTGCCACTACAAATGCCAAGTGGGGGAGTTCCTGTCCTCTCCTATTCATAGGGGTGCTTGATAATTCAAAGTGCCAACTCCTTCCAACAGAGTCAGGCAGACTAACGTGTGTCACAAAACTTCAGGTGATACAGCTGCGCAGTGGGCTTTTCAAACAGCCCAATGCTTTGCAGGTGGGAGACCTTTGCTCAGCAAGGAAGTTGTCCAGACCTCCAAGATGCTACACGCAGAGAGCCTGCAGGGTCCACCATGTGACTCTGAGGGTCAGAGCAAGGGAAGGTGCCCAGAGGAACATTACTGCTGTTCCAACTCTGTCAGCCTACCATTGCCCCTCTTCCACCACCTCCTCTACCCACATTCTCCAAAGCATGTGAATTAGCCTCCCTGACAGCAAGATAGCTATTTCCTGGGCCGTACCCTCAGGATACAAATCCTCCGATCATCCACTGGATGTTTAGAGGCTTAGGACGGGGGAGTAGAGGTGCAGTGTGGGGAATCCAACCTTGGAAAGTAATGAGAAGCCAAAGAAGAAAGAGGGGAACTTCCAGTTTCCAGGTCCATATGTAAGGAGCTTAGAAGTCACCACTCCCTCCTGAGAAATGGAATATTACCTGCCATATCAGTAAACAAAGGATGTCATTGTCATCAGTGATTGCTGCCCTCCAACATGAGCCAGTGAGCCCTGAGGAAACTCAGGATGTGAAAACACAGGGATACTGGCCCCAGATAGCTGAGGTCCATGTCAAAGGTATGATTTCAGTGAGCCCAGACTCTTGCATCTTCCCATACATAGAAAAGCGCTAAATTCCTTAGCTTGAGATATCTGGTTTTCTTTCATTAACAATCATCTTTTGACGGTCAGACTACCTGCCCTTTGTTGCAAAACTTCTCTATAACCTGGCTTCCCCCTCGCCTCCTCAGGAGCAGTTCTCTCAGGGTTACTGAGATGCTGCCTCCCAGCCTTGAAGTCCGAAAAATTCCCGCCGAATAAAACATAACTCTCAACATTTAGGTTGTGAATATTTTTTAAGTCAGCACTCCTAACAGCAAGTAAAACGCTGAACAGACTGAAAAAACTCAACAATACTTCTTGAATCGGTACAAGAGCGGGGGACACAGGGCAAACCACTGCCCTTATTAGAGAGACAGACGGGTGAATGCAGGAGTCACAACTTACCAGAGTGAGACTCAGGAGAAGAAACAGCAGGAACCAGTGCGCAGGTAGGAAGCGTGCAATGAGCGAGTTGCTGGAGGCTCAGTGTGGACAACTCTGACAGCTAAAAACTTCAGGGTGACCAAGTCACGGTGGGCCCACAACATACGGGGAGACTTCCCGCCGGGAGCTCCACCACTTCCCGCAGCAAATATATGAGAAAAATTCCCGCGAGCTTCCCGCAGAGGGAGGGGCAAAGGAACCATTTTTAAATTGACCAGAGCTGGTGTTCTTCTCAACAAGGCCTGCCCTCAGGTGAAGCCAGTTAACCAGAGCCTGACCCGCTCGGGTGTTATTATCAGAGCCTAACTGACCTGGGGAAGGGAAACACCCAGCTCCAGCTGGCTCTAGCTTCCACGTGGAAGAACAGAAATGCCCAACTCCGGCCCACTCTAGCCTTCATGTCCCACCTAAGAAGGGAGGATAAAACTGAGAAACACTTGCGAAGTTCGCAGTCCAGAGGCACAGGCTCCCTAAAACACGGAGACCTACTTATAGGACTAGAGAATGCTTCCCCTCCTCCCCTCACACCTCACCACCACATTACTGAAGGCCTATTTCCAGTACTTCCTTTTACCTGGTATATCATGTCCAGCTATCAAGAAAAAATTACAAGGCATACCAAAAGGCAAAAAACACAGTTTGAAGGGACAGAGCAAGCAACAGAACCAGATATGGCAAGAGTGTTGGAATTATCAGGCAGTGTTTTAATTAGCAATTAAAACAACTCTAATTATTACACTAAGGGCCCTAATGGATCAAGCAGACAGCATGCAAGAACAGATGGTCAGTGTAAGCAGAGAGATGGAAATCCTAAGGAAGAACCAGAAAAGAAATGCAAGAGATAAAAAACCACTGTAACAGAAATGAAGAATGCCTTTGATAGGCTCATTAGTAGATTGGACACAGCTGAGAAAATAATCTTGGCGCTAGCGCCTATATCAACAGAATCTTCAAACCACAAAGGAAAAAAACAAAGACTGAAAGTAAAAAAAAAAAAAAAAAACAGAATATCCAAGGACTAGGGGACAACTACAGAAGGTGTAATACACACGTAATAGGAATATCAGAAGAAGAAGAAAGAGAAAGGAGCAGAAGACATATTTGAAACAATAATGACTGAGAATTTCCCCAAATTAATATCAGACTTCAAACCACTAATTCAGGAAGCACAGAGGACGAACACCAAACAGGATAAATGCAAAAAAAAAAGACTGCACCTAGGCATATCATTTTCAAATTGCAGAAATTCAAAGATAAAGAAAAAATTCTGAAAGAAGCCAGAGGAAAAAAATACCTTACCTATAGAGGAACAAAGATAAGTTCAAAGCGTTATCGAAGGGTTCCCTAGATTTTTTTGCTAGTTCTCAGCAACTTTCTGACCACAAATACTCAAAATAATTTGCACATTCCCAAAAAAGAGTGAAGGAGAACTACTCTCTGTTTTGGGAACGTGAAAAGCTGGGATGAAGAGTAGATTTGGCCTTCCGGAAGTGCATAAACTGTAATGGCTCAAGGTGAACACACACTTCCTCTTCAACATCCATCTCCTGCTCCTGGTGTCACAGGTGCCCTCAGCCATGGGCTACTCCTGGGCCTCCTTCACAAGGAATCTGCTTTCACCTGGTGTTACATCATCATACCATCCTGTAATCCAGGGATGTTTGCATTTTAACTGGGGACTGAAGAACCTTCCAGACTCAAAGTTCATCCCTAAGGTAGCTGGAATATAGCAGGATACCTTATTTGCAATCACACAGGTTTCTAGAAGACTCAGAATTCTAGGCACTATAGCAAATGGGAACAAAGACAAACATTTTTAGAAGAAAAAAATCTCTTTATCATTGGCACCCCAGTAGCAGCAAGCATACCCAACACCCAGATCTTGGTTTCTAAATACGATTCTCCAACAAAAGGAACCAGGGCTCCTTGAAGAAGTAGTTGATTCCAGGTCTAGGCAAGAAAAACACGAGATGATCCTGGAGCATCTTGTGGTGCCAGAAGGTAAGAATGTGCTCAGAAAGGATGAAAGAGCATAGAAACCAACATGAAAGTATTCCCAATGGCCAAAGCTGGCACATTCTGAACAATAAAATAAATAACAATATTTAATTGTTAATCCATAGACTAAAGTAAACATACATGAGTCTATTCTCATATTTTAAAATAATTGAACAAATAAGTAAATTGGCAATAAGGTATAGCTCTTACAAAAAAAAATTCCAATTAATAAACGTAGAAGGAAATATAAAATCACCATTAGTAATAATTACTGCAGGCAAAAAATCATCAATGGATGCTAAAATTATTGGGCAAAAGCTTAAGATAAGCAATATTTGCAGAGTCTAAAAGTATCCCCCGAAGACATTAATTAATTACAAAAGGAAATACAGTAACCTTACTGTGGAAAAACCCTTCAGACATGCCTTAAATCAGGGATTGAGGAAAAAGCACTAGTCATAAAATTTATTGAGGTCATGTCACCCTGGCATCAGATCAGGGCCCCACCCTTCTGACCTCATTTAACCTTAATTACCTCCTAAAAGCCCTATCTCCAAACACAGTCACAGTGGGTATGGCTTCAACATATGAATTTGGAGGGGGAGACAATTCCATCCACAGCATTTTCCAAAAACATATAACCACAAACTATCCATGAAAAAACATTAGACAAACGCACATTGTCTGTGAAACAACACATCTTCAAACACAGTACTCTTCAAACACATCAAGGTCATGAAAGAAAAAGACTGAGGAACTGTCATAGGTTGAAGGATTTGAGGACCTTTCAGTGCAACATGGGATCTGGGATTGAATCCTGTAACAGGAAAAAGACAGTAACAGAGAAACGGGTTAAATCTGAATAAAGTCTATATTTATGTTATTTGTGTTGTATCAATGTTAATTTCTTGGTTTTGGTCATTGTCCTATGGTTGGATAAGATGTCAACATTAGGGCAGCTGGGTAAAGCATATCTGAAATGCTCTGTGCTCTTTTTGCAACTTTTCTCTAAGTCTAATACGATTTCAAAATAAAAAGTTTCTCTAAATGTCCCTTCACATCCCATACCTTGCAATAGTGGTAGGAATAGAGAACTAAATCATCGACCATGTTTCCTTTGGGGAGTGGGGTGGGGCGATGGTGCAGAAGGGAGTAACTGCACAGCTCTTCCACCCAACAGGAGGAGAGAGGGAGCCAAGAAACGGAAAGATTCAAAGCGAAAGACAGATTTAAAAGCTAATTTCATGGAGACTGATGTGGAACACAGAATCCGCAATAAGGGAGCTGAGCGATGGCCTATTTCCAGGTGTCCAGCTCAGAGGCGGGCCAGGCGCCTTTATTTTAAGACTGTCAGCTGTTTGTGTCCACAAAAGAGAAAGAGGGGACGCTGCTTCCACGTGAACAGCCCTGTGGTCGCTCTCCCTCCCAGCTGGTTGATTCTGTGGCTCTGAGGGCTTCGAGCCTGATTATCGTGGGGATTAGCACCTGACGGTCTGGGAGGCCCAGATAATTCTGCTTATTTAGGACAATCCGCCGTAAAGTGGGTGGCCAACCCCCTCCCCCATCCCCAACTCTCCCCGCCATCTTTCAACTCTGTGCTTCTAAGCATTTCTGTCGTTGCTGTTGTTCATTTTACAAAGCCTTTTTCGAGTACCTACCTTGATTAAGGCATAAAGAAGTCCCAGAAGATAGAAAATACCTCTCGGCTAGGAATGGAGCACCAACACATAGTAGGCTCTCAAAAAAGGACTTGCGCGCCCTCAGTGCAAAACGTCCAGAAAGCTTTTCTACTGACATTGTGGTATTTCTGTCCATAATCTCTGAGGCACTGTGGCCAGACTATAAAATAAATTGCTGCGCTGAGGAGTAGCTGTAAACATTTCTAAAGATACAATCCTTAATGGAATGACTCCTCTGTACAAGATGCACCATGAACCCTAGTTAAAAAGTAAAAATAGTAACAATAATAATAGATTTTATTGAGTGTTTACCGTGTGCCATGTATGTAAACCTCCCAAGAACCCTGTGAAGCGAGAACAATTATAATCCCCGGTTGGCAGATGGCTAGTAACTAGCAGAGCCTGGATTGCAACCCAGGTAAATGGAATGGAGTCCATGTGCTTAACCGTTAGGCTCCCCTTCCTTCACATTCCTCAGTTCTGCTCCAACCTGACTGAGGAACTTTGCGCAAGTCTTTAAAATTCTCTGGGCCCTGATTACCTGCTTATAAGAAGGGGATAATAATTCCATCTTGCCTACATCAAAGGGTCTATTACCTAAGAGAACATTTATAAAAGGTGAACACATAGTAGATCACAAAGAAATTCCCTAAAATTTCAGGGACTCTTATAAAGAGATCACATCTTTGACCATAACTCAATTAAATCCGAAATCATCCCAAAAAACATAAAAAGATAGTTGAAACTTATTTTAAACTAATGTGCTCATAAATAAGTCATGGGTTAAAGAAAGTTAAGTCTCATTAAAACAACAAACTGATTATATATTTATCCACAAAATCTAATTCCTAAGCTGCAATGGGGAAAAAGTGAGAAGCAGCCTATTTTTGACTTCAGGACTCCCAAAAGATCTAGACATTATGGGAACCAGGAAGCAAGGATGGAGAAAGGTCTGCAAATAGGAGAATTGACCGAAAGTGGGTTTAGGAAGCATGTAGCCCTCAGGCTACCTTCCCTCTGCTCAGCCAGTGACCGCCCCTCCCATCTCCTCCCGTCCAACAGCCCGGATGGACGTGCATTTGCTGGAGACAGTAAGGCAGGGGGTCTCTGGCCCAGGGCACACTAGGCATGGCTGAAGGTTTTAATACCGAAAACAGCAGATTCAGTCAAACTTATACTGAATATTGACACTCTCTCCTCTCAGCCCTAGCGGTCTTCCTGGACTCTCAGAATGCCAGTAGCCAGTTTGTATGCTTCAGGCAAGACCTTGAAAGAGGCTTGACTGGCAAATCTCAACCTAAGGATTCTGAAATTCAGGGTCCCCCAGGAACTGGCCCAGCCTGAACCCGTTACAGTGACCCTGACAGTCAATAAGTCCTACTAATGGGCTCAGGGCTGCCAATCACCTTTTTTTTCTTATCATGGTAAATTATATATTACATAAAATATGCCATTTTAACCAGTTTTAAGTTTACAGTTCAGTAAACTTTAAGTTTACAGGCATTAAGTACATTCACAAGGTTACACAATCACCACCATCTATTTCCACAATTTTCATCACCCCAAACAGAAACACTGTACTCATTAAGCAACAATTCCCACTCCCCACTCCCCCTCAGCCCCTTACGTAACCTCTATTCTACTTTCCGTCTCTATGAATTTGCCTAGTCTCAATATTTCATATAAGTGGAGTCATACAATATTTGTCCTTTTGTTTCTGGTTTATTTCCCTTAGTATAATGTTTTCAAGTTTCATCCATGTTGTAGCATGTATCAGAATTTCATTCCTTTTATGGCTGAATAATATTCCATTGTATGTACATACCCCATTTTGTTTATCCATTAATCTGTTGATGGACACTTAGGCTGTTTCCACTTTTTGGCTATTATGAATAATGCTGCAGTGAACACTGGTATACAAGCATCTGAGTCCCTCTTTTCAATTCTTTTGGGTAATCCAATCACTTTTTAATTCTTCATAGTCATGAAGTGACAACCAAGGATCACCAGACATTTGAGGAAAGTATTTATAATGAAGGACAAAACACAAACAGAAAAAAAGAAACTTGGAGGAAACAAAGACTATCCAGAGAGAAGAAAACAAAGCAAAAAAATTGTGAATATCCTAAGAAAGATCAAAAGAAGGCACTGCATCTATAAAATATGAGTAGTATGCTCTAAAAATGGAATTTTCAGAGAGAACAAAAAAGTAGTTCTTAGGAAATAAATGTATAAGGACAGAAATAAAATGCTCAATGAATAAACATTTTAAAAGTTGAGGAAATCACCCAGAAAATAGAAAGACAAAGAGATGAAAATAGGGGGGAAAGAGAATAAAAATAGAAACCCTAAAGAGGAGAGGTAGCATCTGAGCAAACAGAAGCTCTATAGATGAGAGAGGAAACAGAAAATAAAATAACAAAAATATTAATAAAATAACATAAATAATAACAGAAAATAAATTTTTATTACAATCAAGAAAATTTCCCAGAACCCTTGCACACTGTGGGTGAGATTATAAACTGGGTCAGCCACCATGAAGCACCATATGGAGGTTCCTCAAAAACTTAAAAATAAAATTGCCATATGATCCAGCAATCCCACCTCTGGGTCTATATCCAAAGGAAATGAAAACAGGTTACCCAAGAGACAGGTATGCACTCCCATGTTGTTGCAGCATTATTCCCAACAGCCAAGATATGGAAACAACCTAAGTGTCTATCAGTGGATGAATGGATAAAGATGACATGGTATATATATATACAATGGAATATTATTCAGCCATAAGAAAGAAGAAAATCCTGCCATTTGCAAGAACATCTATGGACCTAGAGGACATTAGGCTAAGTGAGATAAGTCAGAGAAAGACAACTACTCTATGATATTTTTTATACGTGAAATCTTAAAAAAACCTAAAATTGTAAAAGCAGAGAGTAAAATGGTGGTTACCAGGGGCTGGAGGGTGAGGGGGGTACCTGGAAATGGGAGAGCTGTTGTTTAGGGTATGTACTTGCAACTAATAGATAAATAAATCCTGGAGACCTTATACAGATAGTCCCCAACTTACGATGATTTGACTTACAATTTTTTGACTTAATGATGGTGCAAAAGCAATATGCATTCAGTAGCCGCAGCTCCCAGTCAGCCATGTGAGCACAAAGGTAAACAATCAATACAATTACAACCATTCTGTACCCAGACAACCATTCTGCTTTTCACTTTCAGCCCAGTATTTGATAAATTACCTGAGATTTTCAACACCTTATTATAAAATAGGCTTTGTGTTGGATCATTTTGCCCAACTGTCAGCTTATGTAAGTGTTCTGAGCACGTCTAAGGTAGGCTGGGCTAAACTATGCGGTTTAGTAGGTTAGATATATTAAAGTAATTTTCGACTAATGATATTTTCAATTTACCATGGGTTTATCAGGAGGCAACCCCATCGTAAGTCAAGGAATATCTGTACACAGTACAGTGATTAGAGAGAATAAAACTGTACTATAATCATTAAACTTGCTAAGACGCTAGATCTGAATTGTTCCCAGAACTAGAAGAAATGATAATTATGTGATGCAACAGATGTGTTAGCTAACATTACAATGGCAATCACATTGCAATATAAATGTGCCAGATCAGTAAGTCGTACGTCTTAAACTTACACAATGTTGTATGGCAAATAAATCTCAAATTTTAAAAAAGTAAAGAAAATATCCCAGAGCCGACACAGGTGAGCTGGGCTCATACCAAGGCACATGATCATGGAACCTTCAGAGCACTGCGGACTGACAGAAGATCCTACAAGCTTCCAAAGAGAGGAACACAAAATCACATACAAAGGGTCTGGAGTCCGGGTGACTTCTGACTTTTCCCCAGCAACTCTGGAAGCCGGTGGACAATGGAGTAATGTCTTCAGAGTAGTTCGGGACAATGGTTTCTGCCCTAGAAATCTTTTTGTTATTAAAGGCGCTTGTGCCGCATGCACCCAGATGTGAGATTTTACTGCGGCGCTGTTCCCCTCCACCCGGGTTCAGTCACCCACCTTCTACCGCCACGGGTTTGCCACAACCACAAACGGCTTGTACTGTTTTTTATCCATTTCTTCCTTAAATTAAGTCACTTTTTCTTACTTTTATATTTTGTGATAAAGTAAAAGGCAAATATGAAAATAAAATAATTTTAAAAAACAAAAGCGATGATTTCAAGTTCTGAATGGCTCCTGTTGGCTTCCCAAGGCTCTGATCCTGGAGCCTTCCTCTGCATGAAGAAGGAAGACTAGCAAAGTTAGAGAGGTGTTAAAGACCAGCGCCCTGATAACTCTTTTGATGTAACCAAGAAGACTGAAAGAGATCTGCAGGGACTAATTGTCTCCTTGAGTTAAGGTTATATGATGCCACCTCAGTGCACCTCCTCCACCCCACGCCCAACCATTCTACCAGCTTCCTCTTAAAAATGTCACACCGAAAGGACACAGAGGCCACATCCCTCTCTCCAGCAAGTCTTTGGCACGACCAGGTGGCCCGTGTCTATGTAAAGAAAAGCACTAAGCGCCTTTAGACCCCACCAGGCCTAAGACTGGACAAGAACACTAAACCCTGTTTTGGTTTCAAACTGTTTATTTCTGTTCTTCAAAGCTCTGAAACCAAAGGAGGCCCTTCCTGCAAAAGGGCAGGTTTCCTCTTGGGGACCAAAACCGGAGCTTGCTGCAGCCAACCCCCGCCCGCATCTCCAAGTTGACTTCAGTCATCTCAGTTTGCCACTTCACAGAGTGGCCTCTGCAGGCCTCTCCCCACGGGTTTGGGCCACGTGTAAATGGTGGCTTCAGGGGCCTCTTGGGGCCTCTAGCAACACTTGTAGTTTCCCTCTGTGTTCACACAACCACTGAGGCTGGTCTCCAGAGACTTGAAGACTCACTGGGCCCTGACGGAGACAGGCGGCTTCATAACTACGTGTGTTCAGTACACTCTCTGGCAAAGCTCAGCCAGGTCTCAGACTGCAAGACTCTATGTGGCCTGCGTTGTCTGCCCCCCATGACCCACTCCAGCCATGAGACAGGTACGAGCAGAGTCTGGTAGTCAAGACACCAAGGAGAGGCTCTAGGAGTTGTGGCTATGTTAAGTCAACAAGAAACTTTTTAAAACTTACTCTTGGCCTGACTAACAACAATAACTGCTCAGCTAAAGCATGTAACTTGGAGGCCCCAAAGGAGCGTGGCCCCTAAAGGCCTCTTTCATCTGGATTTTTTCTATAAATGTTGGCGAACCCTGCAATTCACCCTTAGACAATCTTTCATCTTTTCCATTCACCCTCTCTCCCTTGTCAGATCATCCAGTCTCATGGTTTAAATGGTTAAGTAGCTTGTTCAAGGTCCCATACCTAGGAAATGGCCAAGTATTCAACTGGAGTCCACTTGGTGTCAAAGCCTGTGTTTTAACCACTATTCCTGAAAGATGACTATTTTGGGGTCTTACATCAATCTGGGATAGTCAACCTCTTGGGCTGTCCTTGCCTATTCTGCTCTGATGGACTAGTTTGTCCTTCCCAACCCAACAAAGAGAAGATCCAGGTGAGCTTCAGCTTCAGAAATGCAGCCTCCCATTCTCTCCCGCTCACCGGCGTCCGTACCCTGGGCTCCTGCGCAGGGTTAAGCAGCATTGAGGCTGCCGGTCCTCATCCGCCAGCACGCAAGGGCTGGCGAGCTCTGGCCCAGAAAGTCTAAAATAGCCATCTTGTCCCAAGGGTGTGCCAAGCACTCAGAGCCAACACCGGGCCCTGGTGGAGACTGACTGAGAACCAGGAACAGATGCATTCACAGGATTTCACAGGGGCTCTTGGGGAGGAGGCCCCACAGTGAATTTGAAACAGACTTTGGTGATATCTGTGGTTAAACCCAAGGGTCAAGGCGAAGGGTGCCAGTCACCCAAAACATGTGTTACTTTCTAGAGCTGGTGAGGTCTGTTGTTTGACACCTTCTGGATATTCAGAATGAGTCATGATTGAGTACAGGAAGCAGTGCAGGGGCACCAAATGTGTATCTCCTCTCTGTTGATGCTTACAGCATTCAAGAAACTAACATTTAGTGAGAGCCTATTACATGCCAGGCACTTTATTTGCACACTTCACCTCCATAACCCTGTGTGGCAGGTATTGATATCCTTACTTTGCAAATGAGAAAACTGAGGCTCTGAGAGATTGCAAGTGGTGAGGCTCAGCTTCAAGTTGAGTCTGTCATATCCGAAGCTCAGACATGAACTTTTGTTACACAAATGTGCCTTGTGGGAAGACAAGTGCCCTTTAACTCCAAGGGAACTTTATATCTCAGGAAAGTAACATGTTTCTAACCAGATATGTCCATAGTACTATCCAAGTTACCAAAACAGCAACAACAAAACAACTTTCCTATCTGGGAAAAAAAGGAGTTTATTTATACTGGGGAGCACTGAACTTGGAGCAGATGAATGGCCTGAGTGGGAGGGTACAGAGGCGGTAGCCCCCTCCCCCTGTGGTGGAAAAAAAAACTTTCCCACCCTAGAAAGCTGCTCCTAATGTCTTTCCCTGCACCCAAGAGGTGTCCCTTTAGGTTGTTTAAAATATTTATAACTGCAAGAGTCTCTGCAAATTTCTCATGTTAGACTGACCTAGTGGGGAGGGATTGCTTAATCTGGTTCCTCACTGCTGTGGCTGCTGGGAGGATCTAGATCATTTACAGGAACAGGGGATGCAGCTTGAGCAACTCTAAAGCAGTTATCAGAGTCGGTCTTTCCCTAGCTCATAAATTTGCTTGTTAATAGCTCTGCCATCAATTCACCGAGTCACATCTGTATCTCAGTTAACGCTACATATCAGGACCCCCATCTGTGAAATGGGAATAATGTAAGACTCTCCAGATGGGAGAATCCTCCAGCAGCAATCTGGTTTATCCCCCACGCCAGGGACCACCACGGTCTCCACAAGGTGAAGGAGGAATTCCATTCTTGAAGGTGTTTCGCAGCTCTCCTATAAGTACTTCCCAGGGTCTAAGCATCCCACAAAGAAATTTTTTCTTACATCTGATTTCAAATTCTCCAGGGAAATTCCAGCTCATTTTTTCTCTCTGAAGATAGAAAATCCTTCTCACAAAAGATTTAAATATATTCAAATAACATGACAAAATCAGGAAAGAAAAGGTTGTAAAATATTCAATCTTACCAGCCCACCTTCACTTTCATTTCTCTGCATCCTCTTCCAAATTTTATCCATGTGTGTAAATATTTGCCATTATTATAATCCCAACACAGGCACCATTTTGTAAGCTCCCCTGCTCATTGAAACACTTCTTCACACACAAGTTAATTTTCATCTCTATCTTCCAGGCAAATCCTCAGTAGTGCACTATCCTTCCTACACAGATTATTCCTGGAGTCCTCATCCATAGTCTGGAAAAGAGAGAAAGAGTACTTTTGTTTGAGGGGTGTGTTTGTCTGTCCAGTAAGAAGATGGGACTCATTGAGCCAGTTTACCTCATCTTGCCATATCTTCCTTGAAACCAACAACATTTATGTATAAGATGGATGGTCGAGGTTATGTCAAATCTTTCTTGTTTTCAGATTAGGCTCCCTGTTCCTTGCCTCCTAATCAACCTAGATATGGACTCGTAATTCACCTGCTTAGTTTTCAGTATGCCTTGACCATGAACCTTAATAGTTGCTCCATGCTACCCTGGGAAGGGAACAAAGAACTGCAGGGCTCTGCATTAAACAAGACGTCCTCCCCAGTTGTCACAAAAACATCCACGTCAGTGTTTAGCATCTGCAAACTGAGCTCTTTCTTGACATTACAGGTCTGCTAAGCTCTGGTTTGCTGAGGACAGGGCCCCACCTGACACTGGTGTCCCCATTAGGAGACAGAGTATGTATGGAACACCCTTTCTATTTCAAGTTCTTTCAGTTAAACATCACATCCATGGCCAGGGGACAAGGTTGTTCTCAGTATAACTCACTGGCTGCTGAATTGGAAATAAGACCTCCATTATGCTTCTGGTTACAGTTAAATAAGAGGGAAATATGAGGCCTTCCCTGAGCATATCCTGGAAACTAATTTTTTTTTTTAACAAAGACAGTAAAATTAGAGCACCAGCCCTCAGAAATAGGAACAAGAAAGGAATGCATATATATAGGAAAATAAATGCCAGCCCAGAATAAAAAGTTGATTTCAGTTTATGAGTATAAGACTAAATAAGTGAGACTCCACAGAGCATAATATCGAGCCCCACCTGACTCCCAATCTTTCTTCCACCCGGCACTTGGGAAAAGATGCCATCTCTCAACTTGGAACAATTCTTATTGACAATCCAATTTCTGAGTGTCATTGTGTGCGCTTCTACAAGCATAAAGACACAATGACTTTCTGGCAGAAGGCCCCAGGAGAATTGTCAGACATCCTGATAAATAGGAATCATTCCCATTTTCAGTGTTTGACCACACATTTCAATGTCAATCTTCTATAATTTTCTGATGTCCACACTGACTTTTCCCAGCAGCCAGGCATACAGCCAAGATTGAGTGAGCATCTCTGCCCCTTACTGTGTAAGTCCTGCTCCCCTCAGAATAATGGACAAGGAGGCTTGTTCACAATGGTGTGCAGCTCGTAAGAGCTGACTGTTAAATTTTCAAGAGTTTTGTGAGCAGGTTGATATCACCGTGATAGCTGGAAATCAGCCATGGTGAGATGATTTACACCACAGAAATTGGCATATACGACAGATCAGTGCCAGTTTTTAAACATTCACCAGCACATCAAGCTTGTTATTGAATTCTTAAGATTTTATAGACATTCAGAAAGGGTCAAAGCTTGAGCTATTTTATTTTTAAATTCTCTCCAGAAAAGACCAGCAAAGATAGAAACAAAGAGTCCTAAAATGTTGGAATTGGAGGGGATGTTAGAGGTCACCTAGTGAAAATATTGTGGCCAAGAGAAGTGACAGGAATGTCACACTGCCAGTTACAGACAAAGAGGACAAGACCCAGATCCCTCATCTCCAGGTCACCATTCTTTGCAAAGTCCCAAACAGACTCCAAAAAAACAAGCAAAAGACAATCATTGCTTTCATTCCATTGTTAAGGAAGTAAATTTTCCCATCTTAAAAATGAAACACTTGATTTTCACCATGACTTTCCTCAAGCTAAGCAGCAGTTGGGTCAAGAATTTCCCAAGCGTTTCATGGAAAAGAGCCACTTCCTGCTTCACTTGAGATTTTCAGATGAGGAGTGAGAGCTGTTCTGAGCAGGTGAAGCATTGGCCTCCAGGCAATGGTCTTAGTCAGTCGGGCTGCTGTGACACAGCACCATAGACTGGATGGCTTATAAACAGCAGACATTTGTTTGCTATGGTTCTGGAGGTTGGAAATCTGAGATCAGGGTGCCAGCACAGTCAGGCTCTGGAGAGGACCCTCTTCCATATTGCAGACTGCTGACTTCCCATTGTGTCCTCACATGGTGGAAATGGGACAAGAGGGCTCTCTGGGGTCCTTTTTATAAGGGCACTAATCCCATTCAAGAGGGCTCCACCCTCATTACCTTATTACCTCCCAAAGCCCCCACCTCTAAATACATCACACTGGGGGTTGGGATTTCAACGTATGAACGTTTTATGAAGCATAAGCATTCAGTCCACTGCAGGGCTAGTTCAGGTTGCTGGAGTCTTAAGAGTTAATATCTAAGAGACACCTCTGAGTTCAAGCAGTACTGAATTCCCTAAGCCCCTATAATGCTGAGGAGATAAGGTCCCTGCCTCTTCTTCTACTACAAGCTAACCTGGCACAACTATCCTCAGGCCACCCACGTTGGCGGCCTGGGAAGCACATCAGAATCCCTGCCTGTAAGGGCCCTAAATCTTCATCACCCTGAGGGCTTGGAGAGCTGGGTAGGGAATGGACTGAGTCCCATTTTGTGGTTTGTGGCGGAGGAGGTTCGACAACTTTTCCAAGTTTACAAGAAAGACAAGGCAAAACTGGGAACTTCTGACCTTCTGGATTTATTTAGGCTGGAAAAAAATTGAGAGCATCTCAAAGAATAACAATGAAGTGTTAACGAGCTAATTAGCACTTGTGGATTGTTTGTTCATAGTTCATATGGGACCAGAGTACCTGCCTTTGGTACTTAGAAGTTTGTTCTCGACACTTAATTAAATAGAGTATTAACTATTTAAAGAAAAAAGTTAGGTGTTAGATTATATGGGTGACTTCACAAAAAATTACAGAATATTTTATAAGAAAAGTACATTTAGTCAATGCAGTCTAAAATGGCTGATACTCTAGTTCCTCTGCTTGAAGTAAATGTAACCACGGATCCTATGCTACTTTAAACAGATGTTATCTGCCATGTGGTGACAGACATTTTCAATACATCCATAGCACCTAGTAGGACTTAATCCACCTCATTGACATTAACTGTGTGACTTGGATCTATTTCAGCGAAAGGAAATCATTGCCGTGCTCTGAGGAGTCTGCGTTGCATCGCTGGTTCCATTAATTTCAACATTCAGTGAGTGCCTACTGTTTCCAGGAAACAGCCAGCTTCTCAAACTGTAAGGTACATATGAGTCCCCTGGGCATCTCCTTGCTAAAATGCAGATTCAAACAAGCTCCCAGGTGATGTCAATGCTACTGGTCCAAGGACCAAACTTCAAGCAGCAAAGAGCTGACAACAGAAATAAAAAGATCAACAAAGACAAAGTCTTTGCACCTTAGGATTATAAACAGGCACATAGGAAATTTCAATACAATGTTGGTGCTACAATAGAGACACCAAATACCCAGACTCTGGGGCACCAAGAAGAGACATCTAATAGCTAGGGAGGGAGGGATACCAAGGAAGTCTTCTGGAGAGAAAAGGAGGAAAAAACCAGGGATGGCTTTGTATCAATATCTCTGGTTACAGTGTTTAGAATTTTTCTGATAAGCGGCAAGGAAACTGTAAGGGTTATTGCATTGTGGAAGCCATATGGCTTAAGCTGTGTTTAGAAAATCACTCTGGAGCCACTGATGGAGGTTGGAGGAGACATCCTTGATTCTTTCCGTTTCAAGTCCTATTGATTCTGCATCCGAATTATATTTCAATTCCATCCACTTCTTTCCATCTCCTCTGCTAGTCCCTTAGGGCAGCCATCATTTCTTACCTGGAATAATACAATCACCTCCTAACTACTTCTAACTGTGCTCCTATAACCTATTTCCATGCAGCAGCTAGAGTAATCTGCTTTGAAGGTAAATCAGATGAGGCTACTCTCCTGATGAAAATCCTCCAATGGATCCCCCTTGCATCCTAAATCCCCAAACCTATCCATGGCCTATATGGTCCAGCACGATCCTACCTCTCATCCGAGACTATTCTTCCCTTCACCTGACATCCTCCAGCCACACCAAACATGGACCTGCCTCAGAGCCCTTCTACTTGCTGTTCTCTCTACCCAGAATCCTCATTCTTCAGGTATTCCAGAGACGGGTTCTTTTTCATCATTCAGGTCTCTGCTCAGATGTTACCCACCCAGACAAGGCTACTCTGAATATCCAAATTTCATTCAACCCATCAGTTAGCTTCTATTCTATTATTTTGTCTTTGGAGCACTTACTAGTATCTGGAATTATCTTATTTAATGTAGATTTATTTAATGTATAATAGCTTTAATCATATAGTAACTTACTTATCACTCCAACACATGCTCTATTCTGTTTACCAGTAAATCCCCAACCCCAGTAGTACATATGGTAGGTGCTCTATAAATGTTTTGACTGAATGGATTTGCTGGAGGTAAGACGGGTGCCAAGGAGACCTATTAGAAAGCTTTTGGAATCATCCAGACAAGAATAGAGGAAGCCTAAACTAAGGTATTGGTAACAGAGATGAAGAGATAATAGGTTGAGAAACATTTAGGAAGCAGAATCAATAAGACTTGGTGATTGAAGAGAGATGGAACATGTGAACAAAGGAAAAAATAAAGATGACTTGATGACTTCTATCTTATGCATTAGTGAGTGGCAATGCCACTAAATGAGGTAGAGAATCCCAGAACTAGAGAATGATGAGTTCAGTTATAGATAAGATGAATTTGAGGTTCTTCTGGAATATCCAGATGGAGATGAATATATGGGTCTGGAGCTTTGGAGAGATGTCTGTACCGAGGATATAAATTGGGGATTTGTCAGTATCCAGATAGTGGTTAGACTGCTCAGAGAGAATACATATAAGAAGAAGATGAATACACAACAGATAAAATCTTGGGGTACACCAATTAGATAGTAGGTAAAGAAAGTGGAGCCCACAATGGGATAGTCAAATAGAGATGATGAGAACCAGGACATTTTTCTGTATGTCAGGGAAGCCAAGGGAACATAAAAGTTTCCAGGAAGCAGGAGTGATTAATGGTGTTAGATTTAGCAGAGAGGTCAAGGAAGATAATGAATGGAAAGTACCCGTTGGATTTAGCAATTAGGTGCTCATAGGCTCCTAACATTCAATAGAACTGTGTAAGTAGAAGTCAAATTGTGGTATAATGAAGATCGAATTGGGGAGATGATTAAAAAATGGTATAATGAGGAGGAGATGGTTAAAGAATAATTCTTTCAAGAAGTTTGAATGAGAATGGAAGGAGAAAGAACAGCAGCTAAAGAGGTCACAGGAAGGTTTTGTTTGAGCATGTTTTTAATGATGGGAAAGACTTAAATACAGTATGTTGGTGTGCTAAGGGTAAAAAAGCCAGTAAAGAAGGGGAGGTTGAATATAGGAGAGGGGAGCTAAGTGATGGAGCAAGAGCCTAGAGAGGAGGGGAGGGTTAGATGATGGGATCTAGGACACAGGCAGTGGCATCGACCTTCCACAGAAAGAGGGACGCTATATTCTGAGTCAAGAGAGATGAAGGGAATGGTGGAATGAGATAAGTAAATGAGATTAAGAAAATAACATGGCCTTGACCTTCTCAGTAAAATAGGAAGTAGACAGATAGTTTAGATTTTTTAATACAAGCAGCAACATAAGAACAATAGGAGCCTAGAAGTCACGTGCGGGCAGCCTGTGCTTCTAACATACCTCTGAACATGGAAGACTTGGGGACCCCTGACACATGGTCTATACCTGCCTCCCATTTTGGTGTCACCTCCCATTTACTCTGCTACCAAATGCAACCCAGCTTCCATTCATACCACTCCACTGAAACAGTGCTTACCGTGGACATCTGTATCAAACAACACACATGAGTTGTGGGAGTTGGGTATCATAAGTATGTCCTGAGTATCAGTGTAGTCAGTCCCAGCATGGCTTTCCAACCACCTGGATCATGTACTTTCATGTATGATTCAAGATATGTCTCAAGAAATTTCTTCAGAAAACCAGATGGCCTTTACTGAATATCAGTTCTATTACCTAAAGGCTAAAGTGTAGCTTCCATGACTTCAACAAATGCTGGCTAATAGATTCAAACCCTAGGGCAGAAGTCAGCAAGCTATGGCTCGTAGGCCAAATTCAGCCCAATGCTAGTTCTTATAAATAGAGTTTACTGGCACACAGACATGTTCCTTTGTTTCTGTAGTGTCAATGGCTGCTTTGGCACTATAGCAGCAGGGCGGAGTAGTTTCAAAGGAGACCCAATTGCCCAGAAAGTCTAATTTATTTACTACCTAACGGTTTACAGAAAATACTTGCTGACTCTCACCTTAGATGAATAAAGTTCTTCAGGATAAGACACAGAAAAGGAGAATGGAAGTTAGGGAAATTTCCCCATTTACATGCTTGCCTGGATTCTGAGCCTTATTCCCAAATTTTCTGGATTATTTGACTCACAAAATATAACCTTAAGCCAGTGAGGGAATCACAAAAGATTGGGAGAAGGTTTTTCCTTTACTTGAGAAAGAGGTCTTGGTCAAACAGTAGGAACTGCCATATTTTAGATGTATTCATTCAATAAATGTCAACAGAGCAGCGATGCTGTGTGAGGCTCTGTGCTGAGGCTCTATCGAGGCACAGAGATAAACCAGGTGCAACACCTGCTTTCCAGGGGCTCCCTGTGCAGGATGTGAACTCTTTAAGGGCAACAGCCATGGCCTATTCACCTTTGTGTCTCTGGTACATAATTCTCAGTGCACCCACGATGAGTAGGTGCATAGTAGCTGGGTGCTGCTCCACTGATGGAATGGGGCAAAGACCGTAGTGGCTCCCAGCATCTGGGCTTGACTTAGGTCCAAGGAGTTATTCAAAATTCATTTGTGCACCAAACAATATCTTTAGATGGAATAAGTTGTCTTATACACAGGTCTTCCTAAAGGTATGTTTAGTCTGTTTTGATTACTCAGTATATATTCAATTTAAGAGCACTACTGAATACCGAGTGCTACAGACTAAATGTGCCTCCCCAAAACTCGTATGTTGAGGCCCTAACCCACAAAGTGACAATCTCTGGAGACAAGGTCTTTGGGAGGTAATTAGGGTTAGATGAGGTCATGAGGGTGGGGTCCTGGTCTGATGGGGTTAGTGCCCTTCTAAAAAGAGACTACAGAGGGCTCGTTCTCTCTCTCTCTATGCACACACATGAAGAAGAGGTCATGTGAGCACACAGAGAGAAGGCAGCCATCTGAAAGACAGGAAAATAGTCCTCATTAGAACCCAACTATGCTGACACCCTGATACTGGACGTCTAGGCTCCAGATCTGTGAGAAAATAAAAAAGAATGAAATGAATGAAATAATGAAAAGAATGAAATAACGCCATGTGCAGCAAAATGGATGGACCTAGAGATTATCATACTAAGTGAAGTAAGTCAAAAAGAGAAAGACAAATACCAAAGGATATCACTTATATGTGGAATCTAAAAGATGACACAAATGAACCTATCTATGAAACAGAAACAGAATCAGGGACATAGAGAACAGACTGGTGGTTGCCAAGGGGGAGGGGATTGGGGGCGGGATGGAGTGGGAGGTTGAGGTTAGCAGATGTAAGCTTTTATATATAGAAGGGATAAACAACAAGGTCCTACTGTATAGCACAAAGAACTATATTCAATATCCTATGATGAACCATAATGGAAAATAATATAAAAAAAGAATGTATATATATATATATATATATATATATATATATGTAAAACTGAGTCACTTTGCTGTACAGCAGTAATTAACATGTAAATCAACTATACTTCAATTAAAAAAACAAATAAAGCTATTATGAACATTTGTGTACAAGTCTTTGGGTGGACATATGCCTTCATTTCTCTTGAATAAATATCTAGGAGTAAAAAGAAATATATAGCTATGTATTTTGGTAGACATGTTTAACTTTTTAAGAAACTGCTAAACTGTTTTCCAAAGTAGCTATACTATTTTCCATTGCCTCCAGCAATGTACGAGAGTTTCAGTTGTTCCATATCCTCACCAGCACAAGGCATAGTCAATCTTAATTTTAACCATGCTAGTGGGTATATAAGGGAATCTCCTTGTGATTTTAACTTGCACTTCCATAGCAACTAATGATGTTGTCTTTTCTTGTGCTTATTTGCCATCTGTACATCTTCTTTCGTGAAGAGTCTGTTTAAATTTTCTATTTTTAAATTGGGTCACTTGCCTCTTTATAATTGATTTATAAGATATATATTCTTTGTATATGTTTTGCAAATATCTCCCTATATATGATGAGCCTTTTTATTTTTACAACAGTGTCTTTTGAAAAATAAGCATATCTTGAGTATGTCCAATTAATTGATTTTTTTTAATGTGTGTCCTATTTGAGAAATCGTTGCCAAACTTAAAGTCACTAAGATTTTCACATATGTTTTCTTCTGGAAATGTTATAGTTTCAGTTCTTATATTAGGGTTTATGATGACTGTCAAGTTACTTTTTGCAGATTGTATAAGGTAGGGGTTAAGGTGTCTTTTTGATTGTTTGGTTTGGTTTTCTGCATATGGCTATCCAATTTTTCCAGCACCATTTGTTGAAAAAATTATTGTTTTCCAATTGAATTGTCTTGGCATTTTTGTTGAAAATCAATTGACCATATGGTATTGACAAATGTGTGGGTCTATTTCTGGACTCAATTCTGTTGCATTGATCTACATGTCTATTTTATGCCAATTCCATACTGTCTTTATTATTATACTTTATAAGTCTTGAAATCAGGTAGTGTTAGTCGTCCAACTTTGTTCTTCCTTGTGAAAGTTGTTTTGACTATTCTATATTCTTTGAATTTCCTTATAATTTTTAGAATTGCCTTGTCAATTTCTACCCAAAAAAGAAGCCTGCTGGGATTTTAATTAGGTTTGCTTTGGATCTATAAGTCAATTTGGGAGAATCGACATCTTAACTATGTTGGTACTACTAATTCATAAACATGACATCTCTTTCCATTTACTTAGGGGTTCTTTAATTTTTCACAGCAATGTTTTATAGTTTTCAGCGTGTCCGTCTTTTACATCTTGTGTCAAATTTGCTCCTAAATATTTTATACTTCTGATGCTATTACTGACATTTTAAAAAATTTCAGTGTCCAATTGCTAGAATATAGAAATACAATTACCTTTTTTATCAGTCTTCTATCCTGCAAATACAAGATATTAGTTCTAGTAGCTTTTTTTGGAGATTCTTGGGGTTTCCTACATAAAAGATGACTTTACCTGTGAGTAAAGACTATTTTACTTCTTCATCTAATCTGTCTGCCTTTTATTTCTTTTACTTTCCATACTGCACCAACTAGAACCTCTAGTACGTTGTTAAATAGGAATGGTGAGAGCAGATATCAGCCTGGTTCCCTATCTTAAGGAGAAAGCATTCAGTCTTTCATCACTAAGTATGATGTTAGCTATAGGTTTTTTGATAGATGTATATACAGGTTTTTAATAGGTTGAAGAAGTTCCTTCCTGTTCCTGGTTTGCTAAGAGTTTTCATTATGATGGATATTGATTTCATGCATCTATTGTTTTATCCTTATATATTCTTAATTTCCATCAGTAAATCATAAAAAATTTTTATTAGGAAGAACTTCTGTTACTCATAAAAGATATTTAATTTTCAGTATTGTCAGTATTATTTATAGGACTTAGGGATAGTAGAAAAGTCAAGTAGGAATTTTAAATTGTAACGACATCTATATGTTTGATTTTATGTGATTTTAAGTGATGTATTGTCTGGTTAATTTGAGTCATAAGCACTTCAGAAAGCTTCATTCTGATAAATAATGGTTTATTAAATACCAATTTAAATTCTTGAAAGAAAGAACTCTAATAAGAGAGAAAAAATGAAAAGAACACAATTGTATATACAGAGCTTGAGATATTGCCCATAAAACAACACTGGCTTTAAGTTTCTGGACTGTGAGAGTCCCAAGTGCATATCAAGTACTGCTTCCTCTCATTTCTTGCTAATTCACAGAAAATGTAATTCTCAAAGTTCTACTATACCTACAAACTCACCTGGGTAAGACTGACTCAGGCTTGCATAAGATCCAAAGAACCTTGAATACCTTATATAAATCTTTCAGATTAATTTTCTTTGGAAGAGAGAGTTTGTCTGGGGTCAAAAGTAAAAATAACTCGATCCTCAAAAAATTTAAATTTATTCCATCACCTAAACAGCACTTCTAGATTTGTCAAGATGTCTTCTTATCTTGCTAGGGACTCAGTCCACAGAGATGAAATAAAAATGATTCATACTCATAAACATTCAGCAGCCTACAGAGAGTTGCCACCAACGCAAATAAATGAAATGTCCTTTTCCCACAGCTGGGTTGTTATATGAATGCAGGAAATAAAATCCTTGCCCCTGGCAGTCACTTCTTTCCTCTCTTCTAGATAACACCAGCCCTGTTCAAGGCTCAGCCTTGCACTTGCCTGGAGAAAATGACATATAACCCTGGGAAGGAATCTTCCCCAGTCCAAAACTTTACGCCATCCACATGCTGATCTCCAGGATCTCACTCAAAGAGAGCCTTGATGATTTGGGTTGGAAGAGCCGGGAATGAATGGGTCAGATCACTCATCTGGGCTGGGACCTCCCTGACCCTTCTCACAGCCCATTGCCTCTTTGGGCAGTTCTGATGCAAAAAATCAGCCATCTTCACACTGGGGGGTGGGGGAACACATCTCCCTGTATGTTTCACCCAATGGTCCTTGTTCCACCTCTTGGCAACATGCTATTGAACAGGTCCATCCTTCATGAGAGTGGAAGGCAGTTCTCCAGGCCATGCTGAATCTCTCTACTCTCCACTGATCCAAACATATCCCATTATGTCTAGGTGTTTCTTACAGCAAGGAGTCCAAGACCATATGTAACAACTCCAAGAGAAGTCTGATCCCCATGGAGTTAGGTTGGGATTTACTCCTCTTTCCTGCTTCACATTGTGTTTATATTAATGCAGCCTTCTTAAGGTAAATCACATCATACTATTAATTCCTTTCACAATTAGTATGGAATAGCCCAGTGAACTATAACATTCCATTAAGAAGCAGTTCTTTAAATATGTAAATGCCTCTGGAAGAGTTTATAAATAACACTATAGAGAGGAACCTAGTTGGGAATTGATTTCTCAGATCTCCTTCCTCTGTGGGAAGCCTGACAATTGGGTACTGAGAGAATACTTAATTTGAGGGAAGAAGAGGTAAATTTTGTGAGAACTGAGGAAGCCAGGTCTATTGGGGTACCACAGAGTACAGAACGAAGGGGAGGGGAGGAAGGACGCAAAACCAGGAGGGGGCATTGTGTCAAGGACAGAATCCAACCTTTCTGTAGTTTTCCCAGGGTTTATACCTGGGAAAACGCGCCAGCATAGCAAGCCGGCTCTCCCGCCCGTCCTCCCAGCCAGTTCTCCAAGAGCAGAGATTCGCTTGCTCAGTCAGCCTTCTAGCGTGGAGAAGGGATGTCCCCATTGCTGTGTTCAGCAATTTCAAGTTTCACACCCTCTCCTGACAGGTTCTAACCCAACCCCCTTTTCCCTTTAAGCCTTTTTAAAATGATCTCTTCTTTTCTCCTAATCAGTATAGTCATAAACAACTGCATGGCTCCTTAGCTCCCCCGGGAGGAGGGGGACAAAGCAGACAGACCGCCTACATAGCCTGATCAACAGCTGTCGGATGGCAGCCACAGCACTATGGAAACAGAAGGACATCATTGTAGTCAAGCTGCTGGGTTCACATGTCTTACACTGACGCCTAGAAAGACGAGGTGCGGGGGAAGGGATGACTGCTGAGGGCTGACATCTAGCTATTGAGAGACCAGGGGAGGGAGGAAAGAAAAGTAATACACCTTGAGCATCTCCAGGCACAGGCTGGGTGCTTGACATACATTTAACGCTCGCACTAACCTTGTGGGGTATGCAGTATAAGGGCCCTGTTACAAGCGAACTCAGAGGTTAAGCTCACAGACCTTGTCCAAGGCCACACAGCTAATGGATGGATGAATAAGATTTAAGCAACACAAAAGTCCATCATATTTCCACCTCCTTACATAGCCCCCCGGGACTCAAAAGAATCACATATGAAGCCATTTGTTCCATTTGATTCTTGGTTGTCAAACTTTTAACACCACATGCTGAAAACCACAGACACATCTATGTAATCTTGCAGTGCTGAGAAAGAAGGTAATGTTAAGAAAAGGCTCCAGTTCTGCTTTAAGTCTGAAAGCCAGAATCACAAATGACTACAGGGCCTGCAAGTAACAGTTTGTATCTACAAGCTAAGAAGCCACCAATGGGTGAGCAGAGGTAGGGAACCAACAGTTACATATCCTGTCCAGGTGCATCTGCCCTACGTGGGCAGAATCCATAACATCCCCTCACACTTCAAAAGCAGTGATGTTAAGAAAACACACATGTACACACAGACATTCATCACAAACAATACTTCACTGTAGCTTTGTTTCCCAACTTGCATCTCATTTAGGTACATAAAGATGCAACTCTGCCAGTTTTGCTTGGGAGGGTGGAGCTTGGAGTTGGTGGTAACGTGGGAAGAGAAACACAAAGAGCTGGAGTGAGCTGTGGTTGGAGAGATGCTGGGATCAGCGGACTGGGAGGTGAGGCGAGGGGAAGGAATGGCTGACAGCCCTCCCCCCCAGAATGAGCTGGAAAACACTGGTTCATAGCGAACCTCAGACTATTTAGTCACTATGGAGGAGTAACTGGTTGATTCCAAACAGTTGTGCCCATAAGAGGAAAAAAGTAATGTAGTAAGGCCCTTGACTCTTACTAATTTTTAGGGCAAAATTAAATGGCACACCTGTCTCCTTGAGATTCTTTCTTATTACAATACACGAAGGATCTTAAACAGTATGCCCACACTTTGTGAACTCACCTCACAGCAGATAAAATATGTGAAACAAACAAACAAAAAAACTGAATGTCATAGTTGGATTCAAAAAGAAGATAAACACCTCTGTGGAGCAGCTGCAAAGCAAAGCTCTCAGGCCTAAAGAGCGGATACAGACTACTGAGCCTCAACGCAGGCAGGGGCCGCAGACGGTTCAGTCACGCTGAAGGAAGGTGTGGCCACCTGCTCGGGCTGCCATTACAAAGTACCACAGACCGGGTGGCTTGAACAACAGAAGGCTATTTCCCCACAGCTCTAGAGGCCGCACGTCCCACATCAAAGTCCAACAGGGTTCAGTTTCTGGCGAGAAGTCTCAGCCACCTTTTCCGTGAGTCCTCACAGGGTCCTTCCTCTGTGCATGAAGAGACAGGGACAGCGACGAGAGAGAGCTCTCTAGCATCTCTTCTTATAAGCGTTCCACCATTACGGCCTCACTTAACCTGCTACTTGGAGGCCCCGTCACCAGGTAAGCCACACTGGGGGCTAAGCTTCAACATAGGACTTTGGAGGGGGGACACAAACATTCAGGCCATAGCAGAGGGGATTGGCCTCACATTCACTGTTGGAAGCCGGTTTGGGGAAGGGACTTGGGGAAGGAGGAGATGAGAATTTCCTGCTTTGTGAAAAGAAGCTGAGAAAAAAGGCCATGGACCTGCTGCCTGGGACAAAGCCAGAACCTCATGATCAGGAATTAAGCTGTATCATCTGTATCATCCCCAATATTTCCATGGAGCGGGAACCCCAAGATACCATCTTGAGGCTTGATTCTGGACTGAGAGCCTGAAAGGCCAGGTGGAAGCATCAACAATAATTATAAAACTCTAGATAAGAAGACAGCAAGAAAATAAACAAACACAAAATCTTCATTGAAGATGACCCTACAGGTATCTTTAGTGAATATTTGTGTTTGTTGCCGCCGCTGCTGCTTCCAGCGTCTTGAGGTGGGTACTCAGCTTATTGCTTTTTAGGCTTCTTTTTTAAAATGTACATTTTAGTGCTATAAATTTTCCTTTAAGCAAGGCTTCAACTGCATCCACAAGTTTTGATCTGTTGTATTTTCATTATGATCCAGTTCAAAATATTTTAAAGTTTTTATTGTGATTTTTCTTCTTTGATGCATGAATTATTTAGGAGAATATTCTCGATTTCCAAATATAAAGGATTTTGAGTCCTTTTATGCTGTTGTTTTTGTTGTTGATTTTTAGGTTCAAAATTGACAGCTGAAAACTGTTTCCTTTTAGTTACATAAGTTGTGGTACGTCTATACAGTGGAATACCACATCGCCATTACACACAAACATTTGACTCTATATTTATAGACATGGGAAAATGCCCAAAACACATTATTAAGTGGAAAAGGTTAGAAAGCAGTAAATATAATATTGTATTAATTAAGTTTCTTCAGGTTGTAAGCAAGAGGAACTGATTCTGACCAGCATAAGCAGAGAGACAGAAGAAGGAGGGGAGGAAAGGAAGGGAAGGGAAGAGGATGGGAGGAGGGGAGAGGAGGAAGGGGGGAATTTACTGGAAATATGCTGGGCTATTTCATGGATGAAGAAAGCCTAAAACAACTAAAAACAAAGAAAAGATATGAACCAGCATAGTTTCAGGGACCTCAGCAGAAAAAAAATTTACAAAATTTTTAGGTTGGTCTAGATTGGTTCAGATGTCTGCACTAAAACCAATCAGCTTTGGTTCATCAAATAACATAAACATGTTATTTTATGTTTATATAAGACCCACCCAACTCTGATTATTGGGATGTTCCCAGAGTAAGAAAAATTATTGTGCATGTACCCAAGTGGTACCTATTACCAGTGTGATCCCATTTTTTTAATATAATATGTGTGGGTACATGTATATGTGTATCTCATGGTGAGAGAAAAATGAATGATGTTCATCTTCTTTTATACTTTTCTGTGTCTTTTTTTTTTTTTTCAAGGAACACGGATTATTTTTATAATTTAAAAAAAGCAATTTTCCTTTGGGGGGAAAAACTGTCACTTCAGAATATGCTAACCTATTTTATGATTCCCTAGACAGACCTGACAGCCAGAGGGTGCAAAGCTTTTATCAAATACTCTTAAGAAAGGAAAGGAACCACCAGCTCTTTTCCTCTTCTCTCCGCTGTCTGCCCACCTCTGCTTCCCTGTCACTCACCCAAATACAAGTCCTTGATACAAAACAAACACGAGGAGATTATCCTGTACAGTATAGGGTAAAAGTAAGGACAATAGATCCAAATCATCCCAAAAGAAGGAAACAGCTTTCAGCTGTCAGTTCTGAAATCATCATCTGGTAATCTAATCCTCTGAGAAATCTGGAGTCTTTGAGTCTATGTCTTTCTCTGCTCCTGATTCACAGAAGATGGTTTTTAGTTGCTGTTTCCACTCCTTTTTCTTTATATGTACACATTGCAGGAGGGAAAAAAATTCAGATATTCTTTTAAAATCTTTTAAGCACCTCTTGTGCCCTCTGCTCTGCCTGTGTTGGGAGTTTTCACATACATCTCATGAATGAATATTCATTTGACAAACATTGACCATCATCTCCATAAGACAGACCAGCACAGGCTTTGGCATCAGAATGTTCTGGGTTTGACCTACCTAAGGAGACAAAAGACCTGTATGCAGAAAACTATAAGACACTGATGAAAGAAATTAAAGATGATACAAACAGATGGAGAGGTACACCATGTTCTTGGAGTGGAAGAATCAACATTGTGAAAAGGACTATACTACCCAAAGCAATCTACAGATTCAATGCAATCCCTATCAAACTACCAATGGCATTTTTCACAGAACTAGAGCAAAAAATTTCACAATTTATATGGAAACATAAAAGACCCCAAATAGCCAAAGCAATCTTGAGAAAGAAAAACGGAGCTGGAGGAATCAGGCTCCCAGACTTCAGACTATACTACAAAGCTACAGTAATCAAGACACTATGGTACTGGCACAAAAACAGAAATAGAGATCAATAGAACAGGATAGGAAGCCCAGCGATAAACCCACGCACATTTGGTCACCTTATTTTGATAAAGGAGGCAAGAATATACAATAGAGAAAAGACAGCCTCTTCAATAAGTGGTGCTGGGAAAACTGGACAGCTACATGTAAAAGAATGAAATTAGAACACTCCCTAACACCATACACAAAAATAAACTCAAAATGGATTAAAGACCTAAATGTAAGGCCAGACACTATAAAACTCTTAGAGGAAAACATAGGCAGAACACTCCATGACATAAATCACAGCAAGATCCTTTTTGACCCACCTCCTAGAGAAATGGAAATAAAAACAAAAATAAACAAATGAGACCTAATGAAACTTAAAAGCTTTTGCACAGCAAAGGAAACCATAAACAAGATGAAAAGACAACCCTCAGAATGGGAGAAAATATTTGCAAATGAAGCAACTGACAAAGGATTAATCTCCAAAATTTACAAGCAGCTCATGCACCTCAATATCAAAGAAACAAACAACCCAATCCAAAAATGGGCAGAAGACCTAAATAGACATTTCTCCAAAGATATACAGATTGCCAACAAACACATGAAAGGATGCTCAACATCACTAATCATTAGAGAAGTGCAAATAGAAACTACAATGCGGTATCACTCACACCGGTCAGAATGGCCATCATCAAAAAATCTACAAACAATAAATGCTGGAGAGGGTGTGGAGAAAAGGGAACCCTCTTGCACTGTTGGTGGGAATGTAAATTGATACAACCGCTATGGAGAACAGTATGGAGGTTCCTCAAAAAACTAAAAATAGAACTACCATATGACCAAGCAATCCCACTACTGGGCATATACCTGGAGAAAACCATGATTCAAAAAGTCATGTACCACAATGTTCATTGGAGCTCTATTTACAATAGCCAGGACATGGAAGCCACCTAAGTGTCCACTGACACAGAGGAATCGATAAAGAAGATATGGCACACATATACAATGGAATATTACTCAGCCATAAAAAGAAATGAAACTGAGTTATTTGTAGCGAGGTGGATGGACCTAGAGACTGTCATACGGAGTGAAGTAAGTCAGAAAGAGAGAAACAAATACCGTATGCTAACACATATATATGGAATCTAAAAAAAAAAAATGTTCTGAAGAACCTAGGGGCAAGACAGGAATAAAGACGCAGACGTAGAGAATGGACTTGAGGACACGGGGAGGGGGAAGGGTAAGCTGGGACGAAGTGAGAGAGTGGCATGGACATATATACACTACCAAATGTCAAATAGATAGCTAGTGGGAAGCAGCCGCATAGCACAGGGAGATCAGCTCAGTGCTTTGTGTCCACCTAGAGGGGTGGGATAGGGAGGGTGGGAGGGAGACACAAGAGGGAGGAGATATGAGGATGTATGTATATGTACAGCTGATTCAGTTTGTTATATAGCAGAAACTAACCCACCATTGTAAAGCAATTATACTCCAATAAAGATGTTAAAAAAGAAAAAAAGAATGTCCTGGGTTTGAAGTTTGGCTTTGTTTTTCCTATTTGCATGTTTGAAAGAAATCACATGACTGTTATGAGCTTTTGTTTTCCAATCTGTAAAAGGGTTATTGTAACTGAGGAGGCACATGGGTAGGACAGCTTTAATCTCATACATACATAAATTGTAGTTCACTTGTCTACCTTGCCCTCTAGATCATTAGCAAATTAAGGGAAGGAATTAAGGTTTTTTCACCTTTATATCCCCAAAGCCTAGCACGGTGATGACGGTGGTGGGGGGGGGAATATAGAAATAGGGACCACCATTTGTTGAGCTGTACTAGCCACTGTTCTAAACATATACTCTCATTAAATCCCTTTACTTGTCTACATCCCCAACTGTACCCTAGCCACGTTTAAGCAATCCTCTACCTTTTGTGCCTAGAAGGGTGCCAGGTACAAAGTGGGACTCCCATAATTATTTGTAGAATTAATACATACAACCAGCCAGCCATACACCCTTATATTTAATCACCATCTCCTCCTCTCATATCAAAGGTACTCTTCCCAGTAGAGACAAAAGGTCGTGGGAAGTCAGATGTTAATGTTGAACCATTGGAGAAACTGAGGCACGAAGCTATTGAGTGGCTCATAGTCACTGCCCCTCAAGTCAATGGGGAAATGTCATTCTGTGCACCCATAACCATTCCCTACCCAGTTTCCAACCAAGTGAGAGAAGAGAAAGCCCCAGGGTGCGAGATGAAGAGTAAACACACCCTGGGATGAGCGTAAAGACAAAGGAGACCATCCACCAAACTTCATGGAGCACAGAGCCTCATCCAGAGGATAAGAGACCTTCCAAAATGGGGATGGAAATTACTACCTGGAAACCCCATATTTAACCAAAAAAGTCAGAGAGTGAGTTGCCCTGTTGGGGAGAATTCCCAAGAAGCAAACGGTGAGCACATGTCTGGAGCCTCCTCCCAAGGCACTATCTGCTCCCAGAGGACCTGGGGACCATGGCATCAGTGAGCACTTCCACTTTCCTCTCAGGAAAAACAAATAGAAAAGAGCCATTTTGCTTCTCAGATGAACTTTTGTTTCTGTAATTCCAGAATGTGCTCGGGCTGTCCAAGGGTGTTGTGGCAGAACACAGGTCATGTTTTATTCCAGTGGGGAGGCCGCTATTCTTTTTACCAATTACAAGAAAAAAAAAGATTGGAGAAAGGATCAAAATATTGTTGGTTTGTTTAATGGAAGAGAAACTCACTTAAAAACTCACGGTTTTTAAGAAAACCGTGGGGACAATGTAGAATTAATTGCTGCTAATGAAATTTAGGATCAAGAGTGCCAGCAGGTACAATTCCTGCTCAGAACAATTAACATCCCATCTACCAGAATAGTATCTGTCACAGACTGTCACAGACTCCACAGATCTATGCCAGTGTCACAAGGTAGCAGGTGGGTCTATGTCACCTGGTCTCACAACCAGAAAAACAACCCAAAGCATCATCTTCCCAAATAAGGGCAAAGCACTAAATAACAGGCCAGCCCAGAGGTCCTTCCATGGTTCTGGAAAAGAGCTTTGTGGCTCCATTCAGTGCCGCGGATGAATCACCAGGCATTAAGGATTGTATTTCCAGGGCCAGGACTAGGCTGAAGCAAGTCCTGAAAAATTCAGTGCTTCAGATAAATAAAATTCTAATGCAATATTTTTAAAAATCAAAATTAATGCAAAAGCCTCTATAGAAAACGGTTTGGTGGTCCTTCAAAAAATTAAACATAAAATTACCATATGATTCAGTAATTCCGCCTCTGGGTATATACCCAAAAGGAATTGAAACAGAGGCTTGAACAGTTATTTGTATCCCCATATTCATCATAGCATTGTTCACAACAGCCAAGGTAGAAACAACCCAAACGTCCATCTCTGGATGAATGAATAAGCAAAATGTGGTATGTACACAAAATGGAATATTATTGAGCCTTAAAAAGGAAGGAAATTCTGACACCTGCTACAACATGGATGAAGCTTGAGGACATTATGCGAAATGAAGTGAGCTAGTCATAAAAGACAAATACTGTGTGATTCCACTTGCAGAAGGCGCCCAGGAGCGGTCCAATGCATAAAGACAGAAAGCACAACTGTGGTTTCCAGGAGAGGAAAGAGTGGGGAATTAGTGTTTAATGATACAGAATTTCAGTTTGGGAAAATGAAGAAAGTTCTGGAGATGGATGTTGGTGGTGGTTGCATAACAGTGTGAATGCATTCAATACCACTGAACTGTGCACTTGAAAATGGTTTAAATGGTACATTTTGCGATACATGTACTTCACCGAATGCAAAAAATTCATGATGAACAAAATGCCAAAATTTTAAGTAAAGACAGGATCAATATTATTGATTTTTCCCTTTGCCTAAGGCTCCAATATGCTCCATACAGCCCTGCTGCTGTCCAGTCTTCCTTTAAAATCCTGGTATTTTGTCATCACAGATGGTTTTTGCATTAATTTTGATTTTTGTAAATACGGCCTTGAAATATTATTCATCTTGATTTCTGAGATTTGGGGCTCCCCCTTAAATGTTGTGACCAAGGGAAGTGCCTCGCTCTCCTCTCTTGCCGCTTTCTGGTCTCCTCTATATTTCTACTGCTCTCCTGGGAGAGTCCAAACTCCTCCTGTCTCTCCTTTGCTGCTTCTGGACAGAGAGAAGGGACCCAGAAGCTGGTGCCTCTGAATCGTCAGGCATGCTTCTGTTTGTGAACCTTCCTGCCGTGCCCTGGGTTCATCATTTACTATATTTTGGGCTTGTTTCACGTGCCAGTCCCCTCTCGCCCTAACCCCGTCATCAACTGGAACCTTCCAGCCTGTGACCCCACGTTACCCTTAGCAGAAAGCCCTGCAGAGCTCCCATGCCAGCTGTTTTTTTCCTCTTCTGGAGGAATTGATTCCTCGTGATCCTCTGAGCTGTAATCTCATCAGGCTGGAATAACTTGACACTCCCATTTGTCTGAAACAGAAGTCGTTTGTCTTCCAAACCTCAGGGTTGGGATTGTTGAGAATTCCACCCACTGGCCTCCTCTTAGAGGGCTGTGGCCACTGCATCAGCTGCTTTTGGCTTGCCTCTGAGAGGGTTCACGACTAGTGGGGAAGGAGAAAAATCCTGGGTAAAGAGTGAGTGAGAGCTACAGGCCAAGTGGGGCTGGAAATCGATCCAGGACTCTTCTTACTGAGAGCTCCTTGCCACTTTCAGGGGAGCCTAGATCACCGGATCTGGCCCAAAAGGCAAGACAGAGCTCAGCAGGGGTCTGCAAACTCCACGGAGGCAGGACTGTCCAGCAAGGACACTGATTCTTGGGTCATTGCTTCATCATAGCAGCACATGCCATTGTCATCACATATGACCACAACACTATGAAACTGTCCACAGAGCAGCAAGTGAGGTGTAAGGAAAACTGGGGTCAAGTCCAACCCTGTCCCTTAGCAGCTGTGCAACCTTGGGCCCTTTGGGCCTCAGAGGCTTGACTCCATGATGGGAATAATAACAGATATTGATATTTCACGGGGGAGCCCAGCCAATAAAAGGAGTTCATCGTCATGAAAATGTTTGAAAACTCTGCAGCACTAAACAAATGTAATATATTGTTTTGATAGTTATCTAACCAAAAGTAAGGATGAGGCACTTTTCAAAATGAAACACCAGGACAAGGGATTGTCCCCTTGTGATACACAAGGCAATGTGGGCCATGGGTTTTGAGAGGACTACTGCGGGGCAGTGGGGACTCCCCAGGAAGCGCGAGGGTGTCAGGATCCAACCCCTTGTTTCTCACACCCTTTTGCTTCATGAGACTACAGACGTGTTATAGGCTGAGGAGGGGGAGACCTGGCCGATGGGGCAGGGGAAGCGTCATGACCCAGGACATCATGGAGGAACAGGTTGTGCTGTCCTGAGATGGACAAGAGAGCACACAGCAGGATAGCGTTGCACCAGCATCTCTTCCAGACCCACCCCCGAGCCTACAGAAGGGGAGAAGGGGTCCCAGTGTATCCTGCTTAGAGAAGAGGAGGCACAGTGCGTAGCGGTCCCATGAAGCAGAAGACGAGCACATTCCAGATGGCAAATGAGAGCATATAAATCTGCAGAGCATGTGGCTGAGTGTCATGGACATCTGATTTTCCTTTGTTGGCTACCCAGCAGCCAATCCCTGCCCTTTGTGTGTAGCACATCCCCCTTGTGCTTTTCAGCAGAAAGCAGAGCCTTCTTCCCACTAGAGATCCTGAAAAAAGCCAAATAGCCTTTTTCCCAGGCTCCCTTGCAGTTCAGCAAAGGCAAGGGGCCTAGACTCACACATGCTGAACTTTGAGTCAGGCCTTAGTACAACACAACAAAAAGAGTTTCTGGGGGCAAGAACATCCAGTGCCCTGGGCCAGAAGCAGAGCTGGTCTAAGCAGAGGTGCCTGGTGTTCAATGATGGCAAAAAGCAGTTGCAGGGTCTTCACCAGGCTGTTGTTTAGAATGTGACTGCGGCTGTGGTCCTAGCTGATACCTAGCCTCTTGTTCAAGCCTGCTCTCCAAACCTGGTTCTATAGCCTTCTGAAGGGACTTGACCTATCTAATATCCCTTTAGTAAGTCTCTTTACCCCTTTCATAAGCAGAAGTAGTATCTCTTGATTGCCTTGATGAATTCTGGATGATACACCAAGTAAAAGAACTATCACAGGCCCCCACCCCTAACCCCTGATACATTTCCAGGAGCAACCCTGGCACCGACCCATTCACCCTGGCCCTTGAGTTGCCAACACGGCTTCTCAGGGGCCCTGAAGCATTGACTGGGGGCGTGAGTGCAAGGAATGTGCCCTACTGCTCAAGTCACGTGGGGCAAGATGAAACTCTCCCTCAGGTGAGGAACAAAATGATAACTATTCAGTTCATGTCAAAAGTTTAAAGAAATGGTGTATTTTGGATCTTATGTTTCAGTGGGTTTTCTCATAATAAAAGAATTCTTCCATATAGTGACTTTGGCCAGAACCTGGATTAACAGAGAGAACTTTTAAAAGTTAGAATGTATTCCTGACACACGCCACCTTAGAGTGAATAAATGAGGACTTGGCTTGCTAATTCAGAAGGGTTGCCAACCCCTGAGTTAGGAAAATGCCAAAAACTTCTGGCCACTGAACAGAAAGAAGGTTCAGCAAAAAGGGCCTGGCTCCAAGCCAGGCAAGCTCCCCAGCTCCGGGCCTAATCCCCATCTTAGCCATTAGCAGCACATTGAGGTCCGGGTGAAGATGCTCTTCAGGCCCAGCTTTACTCCTTAGGAAAGGAGCCAAATGGTGTCTTATCCCCACTGCACAGAATGCAGACTAATGAAAATGGCAAGATTCCTTCTGAGATAATAGCATAAACTCAAGATATAGTCACAGAATTCTGAAGCTGGAGGTGGTGGTATGCAGGGAAATACTTAACAACCAGCTCTCAAAAAACCAAAAAAGTGAATGTCTGTATATATAGACATAAGGCTATTGTAAGTTTCACTGATATAAATCATGTATATTTACAATACACAATTTACAGATAGTAATAAAATACACAATTGTCTTTACTGCAGATCCCATACAGTTGATTTTCCTCCCAGGATGCTCTTGAATCCGTAGTCAAACCATGGTTGCAATTCAACCATGATTTGACATATAGAGTTGCATCTCAGTCTGCTCTTTTCCCAATAAATTTATTGTCATTACATATGATAAGATCTACGGATAAATTCACCCTTGTACAAACAATGTTCATTGAACTAAATCCTCTTTCACCTTCGGCTCTAGTCATTTCAGACTTTTAAGTTTAATCTGCATTATTAATATTTTCTCCTTAACTTTCTTAAATCTAGACAAGCAACAAAGCAATAAATCAAGCCCTGATTTATAGCATTTGCCAATTTCCTTGGTGTACATATTCCCGTTGTGGACAATTGCAAGCTACCAACATGACATCACCAACCACCAAGTAGAGAAGAGACACACAGCACTAGTACATAGTATTTCCAGTGTATAGATTGAAATAAAATTCGTATTTTATGGCAAGACAAGAAAAACATAAAATTTTAGGGCCTCCTCCTTCCCCTTTAGTGTATGTTGTACAATGCATTAACCAGACCTCTTTAGGAGATAACTTTCTTTCTTAATCTCATAAAGGGTCACAACTACTTAGGAGATAGCCTTCCTTCTTAATCTTGTAAAGAGCCACGATGACCCACGACCCACTACTTGCTTTGTCCCGTAGATCTGGATTGTGTAAACTGTCAATAATATGTCACTTAATGTAGAGACCTCTGTCTCAAAAAATTATATAACTGTGCCTTAGTCCTCTAACAGGTGAAACTGTTCCCAGAGCTTTCTGAGAAGCTGTTCCCGGTTATAATCCTCAGTTTGGCTTGAATAAAATTTTTCATTTCTTTCTTAGATCAACTGTTGATTAGTTTTTCATCGACAGATACAGTCGATGTAAAAAACTCAAAAGCATAAATAAAATGTGTGCAATAATTAGGCAGTGATATGTTTGAGCATTACCTTTGTTTTTAATAAATACATTTACTTGTACACTTATGTAATTTTTAATAATGGCTGTATTTAACAAGCAGCCCACAAAATCCCTAAAAACTTACCAACCGGATCTCAAATGCTGATATGATCTGATCCCTCTCCCCGCCCCACCTCCCCACACACTACTGGCTGGAGGAGATCTGGAGAAGGTCACATCTCGTTCTCCACCTGTACAAAATATGTGGAGATGGGAGGTAGGGATGGTAGGTATTGGGGTCAGGAAATCCAGCTGTCCCACAAACATGTCCTGTGCGTTCACACATACTTCTAGATGTTAAAAGGAAGCCTAAACTCTGGTATGGCTGCACTGGCATGAAGCTCTCCAGCTCCTCACTGCCTTTGTGGATGTGACCTATTTTCAGAGCAAAAAATGCTGATTTACTCTCCAGTTGCCAACTTTGGCTACTGGTTGCACAGACCTCGCTCTACCCCTACAGACACACCCTAGCTTTGACAGCATTTCCCAAAACTCTGCAGGTCTGGAAAGAATGACACAGCTGGAGACCATTTGGAAGACAATTAAAGCTAATGAGCTGACACAGCAAAAGCAGCAAAAAAGGCAGGAAATGGCTCTGGCTAGAGGATAGTTTTGCCTTGGTAGCCAGAAAGAGACCAGTAAGGAAGTAAAATGGGAGAGGATCTGACTTACTAGCAAAAATTAGTATTTGCTTACCCAGGCCTTGACCATAGCTGAATTGGAGGGTGTACTTCTGGCAGGGCTGCGGGAACCAGGCGCTTTTCTGTACAGAGGGGAGCAGTGTAAACTGGTGCAGCCTCTGTGGAAGCCAATTTGACACTGGCTTTCACTGTTTTAAATGCACATTCCCTTTTACCCGGATACTCGAGGATATTCATTGCAGCATTATTTGTATTAATGATAGCACTGAGGGACTTCCTTAGTGGCGCAGTGGTTAAGAACCTGCCTGCCAATTCAGGGGACACAGGTTCAAGCCCTGGTCCGGGAAGATCCTACATGCCCCAGAGCAACTAAGCCTGGGCGCCACAACTATTGAGCCTGTGCTCTAGAGCCTGCGAGCCACAACTACTGAGCCCATGTGCCACAACTACTGAAGCCCATGTGCCTAGAGCCCGTGCTCCACAATAAGGACGGGCCACTGCAACAAGAAGCCCGCCCACCACAACAAAGAGTAGCCCCCGCTCGCCACAACTAGAGAAAGCCCGTGTGCAGCAACGAAGACCCGACGCAGCCAAAAATAAATACATTTTTAAAAAATAATAATAAATTTTAAAAAATAATAATGGCACTGAATTAGAAGCAAACTGAAAGCCTATTAATAGGTGGCTTGATACGTTTATAAAAGACAATAAATACAGAATAAGGAACACTATACAACCACTAAAAAGAATATGGCAGCTATTACCTATGGTAGAACACTCTCAAATCTGTTAAGTGAAAAAAGCAAGGTAATGAACACTGTATGCTACCATTTGGATGCTTTGAATGATATATTTTTACACTTTAATGTGCATAAAATACCTTTGGAAGGATACACAAAGAAACTTGGCCACAGTTGCCGCTGAAGAAGAAAGCTGACAGAGGCCAAAAGTGGGAAGGACTTACTTAGCAATATACCCCTTTAAAACGTTTTAATTTTCTATCACAAACTCCCATTTTTTTAATCAAAAAATAATAAAGTATGTGGCTATTTTTAAAATGGCAACAACAACTACACTTCCATGATTATTAACCACAGTCCTGAGCCTGCTCAAACTTTTCTCTAGTCAAATTTTAAAGGTGTTCGTCCACTCCCATTCGCCTGGAACTGTCCGGGTTTTAGCACTGGAAGTCCCGTGTCCTGGAAAACCCTTCAGTCCGGACAGACTAGGAGGGTTGGACAGGCTACTCCCCTCTCCAGATTGAAGTGGTGCCCTCAGGCCACCCATGGGCTCCTTCTCCCTGTCTCCCAAACCCAGCCAGAAGACGGAGGGCAGGCCGCTTGGGCTGCAAGCTAAGCAGGTCAGCCTCCCGGGTACCGAGCTGGGCGAGAGGCTAGGGCGGGGTCCTGGAGGGGCCTGGCCTCTTACAGAGGCCTCACTTCATTGACCCGGGAACGAGAGCAATGGGCAGGGACCCTGATCCTGGGTTCTAGCCTCGGCTCGACATTGAGTGACCTTCAGTCGGTCCTTATACTTTTCCGGGCCTCAGTTTTCTCATTTGTAAAGTGAAGGGGGAAAGTGGGCACCTATCACGGTCTTAAGGGCACATCTCCTCACCTCTCAGACTCCTGAGCACAGGGGCCCACTCCCCAGCTCACGCGCATGTTCCGTACTCTCCCAGGGAACAGCCAAAACCTCTCAGCTCTAGTTCAGGTGCATTTCACAGGTAGGAACCAGAAGGTTCTACCCAGAAAGCTCCTATTCAGGATCCAATTGAAAGGTGCCTTCTCTTAAAGCAGCATTTCTCAACAAAGCGAATGAGTTCAGAATGTCAATCCTGGGCCCCGCTACAGAGATTCAGATGCAGTAGGTCTAGGAAATCAAGGTAGGTCCCCTGCCCTCCAGCCCCACCCCATACCAGTCCCACACTTTGAAACCCACTGTCTTAAAGACCAAGGCCACATCAGAGGGTAAGCATTTTACAGTTCATTTCCTCTTTAATGAAAACAAGCTATTATTCTCTAACGGTTATTTTTTAAAACCAACAATAAGAGTTTTGAGGCATCAAATCCACTTAATGCACTGCAGCCTGGAACTACACACAAAACAGTAAGATTGCATTTCAAAACATGATCAAACATCAGCCTAATCAGCCAGGTGTTAAGACTCTCAATCACAAGCCTCAAAACACATAATCGAGCATCAGTAAGCAGGTGTTTGAAGGGAAGATTGAGATCAACAGTTGCTTTTGTGGTTATTTAAGAGGTTTTGAAACATTAAAATGGAGTACCTCACGCTCAAGCCAGTAGACTTCTGGGGCTTCGAGGCTGAATGAATCCAGGCAATAATTAGCACTGGAGAGTTTAACGGGATTGCAATCAAAAAGTTTTGATCCTTATTGAGGAAATCTGTGTCCTTTCCTTTATTTCCACTACCTTTAAGGAGTTGCCCTCATGGGTGGCAATGCTTTTAAGAATCCCTAGAACATACTGCACCGTGTTCAGATTGAAGATTTTGATCCCTTTAGAGAAAATCACATGCAGATCACAGGCATACATTCAGTGCAACAGTGCCAGGGACCCATCCCAAGTTTCTCCCCTATGTGACAAGTCTAGAATGGGGAGTTCCAAAGAAAAAACAAAGTTCCACTTTAGAAATTAATTTTTGGTTTTGTACACATTTCAAATGGCTTCTTGGTGACCTAACTGCCCCATGAAAATCCCTGAAAGTTTTCGGGACAATTTAAAGTGACCATCCTCAGTAGAAGCACCCTTTTTAAGACCCACTATTAATAAGACTAGCCCATCACTTAGGTTTAATAGCACTTGCCCATGTGATTATTTATTTTAGGGAGTGCAGCAAAGGGGTCCCTACTTAAAATTGTAGCTCATTAATTTCTATTAATTCACCTTGATTGTGAGTAGCCATTTAGCTTTGAGAAAATATGCTTCACTTTCTATTTTTCTTCCCTCTTCCCCTGGCCTTGGATTACCACCAAAATATTAGTTTCAGTTCTTATAATTGTATCTCCAACAGTTAAAGGCGCTGTTAGAGCATTTGGTCATATGTGATACCAACTTAATAATAAAGCCCCAATCACCCTTACTTCAATGAGATAAAGGTGTTTGAGACATCAGAAAATTTCACTGTCAATCGTGGATATCCACATACTCCTCTGAAACAAAATCAAGAGAGTCTACCAGGTCTGAAGAAATCAGGGGTTCTGAGACTGGGTTCTAAGGTTGAATAAGCCCAAAGGACTTCATCCTTCCCTCCCACCAGTCAGTAATTGCAGACCACATCACGACTTCTCTTTCATACAACCTTCCTCTTTTGAGCTGTAGGATTCAGCGGGGGAGCTGATTAGTGTATAGTTGGGGCTTTTGTGACTCAGGACATTCAAACCTGAACTCTGAGTCTATTTGCAAAGATAAAAGTTTCCTCTCTAATCCAGGGATGCTGGCTATCTTTGGGCTTTTCTGGTCTTCCTTCGTCATGTAATACCCTTCTTTCTTTAGTATTTGTACTCTCTCATCGTTCCTCTCCTGGTAGCCACAGCTACAGCCCAGCTGGGGAAGGGTTAACCTTAACTCCTCCTTATGCAGGAGGAACTGAGCAGCCCTTTCAGCAGCCCACACCATTGTAGCGGGTTTCACAACTTTAAGTTGGACTGGAAATTCCCTCGGAATTCCATCATGCAAATTATTCAGACTGATTCAATCAGGATTTTTCCTCTTTGCTGTGCTCCAGTAAACCTCTGACCTCCTGTTTCATGGAGAAAATAGAAATCATCACATCATCAGATGGAAGCTCCATCAATTCCTTGCTTGCCTCCGTTAATCTAAGACTTGCCTTCTCCCTTCCCTCCTGTCGCAACGGGAAAGAGGCCCTCTTCCCTCTAGGCCAGTTCCCCACCAAGGCTTGGGACCCCAACTCCATCGGCCCCTCTCCTGCATCTTCAGAGTCTCCCTCTGTATTAGCTGTGGCTCATCGCCATTTGTATATAACAAAATGTCATGTTAGAAGTTGGGACTGTGAAGTACCAAGATATAATAAAAGCTACATTTCGAAGGTTGGGCTAGACCATATGCGCAATTTCAAAGTAGAATAACCAAGAACCAGTATTAGGACTTTTAAATTCCCTCATTCAGCAGGAGGATAAAGAGTCAAAGGAGTGGGGTTTCGAGAGGATTCTTGAGTAGAACCATTAGAATGCTGTGGGTCTCAGACCCCAAGGATGGAAGGATGAAGGGGATCTCTGCCTTCTTCTCAAGCCTAGTGAGGATGCTTTAATGGGACAGCTTGGAGAGATGAATACGTGTCCCCTGCAGTCGGGTGCTAGAAAGACTGGGACCTACTCATGCCTGAGAAGGTCAAGGCAGGCAGCAGGGTAGAAGGCTGGGTCTGGGAAGTAACTTCACTCCTGGGGATCAAATTGTAAGAATTTTGCTCAGGGAGAGGCTCCCAGAAAAGCGGCCTCCAGGAGCAAGAAACCGTGAGCAGTACTGGGAGGTAGGCGTAGGTTTGGGCCAAGAACTGAGGGTGGATAGGACAAGGCCAGCTGAAGAGTTGCAGTTGGAAGGCCCCACCAGGTGAACTTTCAAGGAACCCATGGAAATGCCCAGCGAGAGTCTGCTGTACACACCTGCTGCCCCAGAGAAGGCGACACCATCCTACCAGAGAGCCAGCCTCACCACTTATCCCTCCTCCTAGCTCTGACCCTGGGGGGGAGAAGCACAGCTGGCAAGCAGAGAACGAGGAGAAAGTGTGGATGGGGGGAGAGAGGAGGGCCATGCCAGCCCCCACCATCACAGCAAGGGGCCATCTGGGGCGGGGCAGGGGGCGGGGAGTGGGGTGGTGTGCACGTGAGAAGACTGAACATTAAACCAGCTGCAGAGTGTTGACTGTTATCTTGGAGCAGACATTCTAAATTAACTAACTGAGACTGAGATTGTAACCTAACATGATTCAGAACTTTAAGAAAAAGGAACCAAAGAAATGACCAGAACCTGAACAGATTTAAAGGGACAATGGAAAACGAGAGTAAGACTGCTTTTAAGAAAACTTCAGCATGAGCACTGATGTTCCATGGACAGACAGATGGACATGCTTAGACAGAGGAGGCAGAAACCTCCCCTTGACTCTACATCAACTTCCAGCCTCTCTCCTGTATCTTCAGCTTCTCCCTCTTGACCTTATCTTCTTTCCCTCACTCGAGATTATTAAAGGAGTTTTTCACACTCCCTGCCTCTACTTCATCATCTCCCATAGCCATCTAGCTTCTGCCCTGTCATTACAGTAAGTCCCCTACATACAAATGAGTTCCGTTCCTAGAGTGCTTCGTAAGTCCAACTTGTTCATAAGTCCAACAATGTTAGCCTAGGTACCCAACTAACACAGTCAGCTATATAGTACTGTACTGTAATAGGTTTATAATACTTTTCACACAAATAACACATTAAAAAAACACAAAAAATAAAGGAAACATTTTTAATTTTACAGTACAGTACCTTAAAAAATACAGTAGTGCAGTACTACAGCTGGCGTACAGGGGCTGGCATCGAGTGAACAGGCAAGAAGAGCTACTGACTGGAGGAGGGAGAGGAGGTGGGAGATGGCAGAGCTGAAGGATCGTCAGCAACAGGAGATGGAGGGCAAGCTGCACGTGACAATGTACACCAGACACGTGAACTAACTCACGGGATTGGACATGAGAACGCACGTTCGCATCTTTGAAAGTTCTCAACTTGAAGGTTCATATGTAGGGGACTTACTGTACTGCCGAGAAACATCTCTGGATAAGGTCACCGCTGACATCTTTTTATTTTTTTCTTCCTTTTTTCTCAAAATAAATTTTCTTATTATAAAGCAGATATGCTCATTACAGAAAAATTAGAAACCTCAAGCAACTAAAATGAACATTAAAAAATAAAATCCATAAACCCACCCACACCAAGCCAACCACTGTTAGTAGGTTAATGTAGATCCTAGATTACCTTCTGTGTGTATATTCATGTGTAGATTTAGAGATATATGCACAGAGAATATACACACACATGCACACATACGCATAAGCATTTGAGTTATTTCAAGATTTTCATTATTACAACAATGCTAATTTAAAACTTGAATTCATATTATACATATACTACTTAATACATACATATATGTACAAATTACATGTGTATTTTCACAAGTACTTTGCAGGTGTAAGTAGAATGCTCACAAAACAAACAAACAAAAACAACATAATAGGAGATGGCAATAGCTTATGTTTCCTGCTGCTTCTGCATTATCCAAAGATTTATGAAAGTGTTAGCTTCCGTTATTAAAAAAGGCACTCTGTGACAACTTGGCACATCTATTTACATGTCAGAAAACAGTAGGGGCCAAAGGACGTGATATTTACTTAACACTTTATCAAACATTAAGCCGTTATTTCATTTATTTTCTAAGTACATATATTGTGATGTTAAGATAGGAAGAGACAATGGTGGAAATTTTAAGATGATTTTGACATAGGGAACATATTTTACCCTCATAATTGTGTTAAGTCCATCTTTACCAATATGCCAATATATAATTTTTACTACAGAGCATTTTTAGACACATGCCACTATGTTAAAAATAAATAAATAGAGAAAAGTAAAAAAAAATAGGAACTAAAAATTTGACTCCCTGGAAAAAGACAACACTGAATAAATTTGTGTAAGCCTTTCAGACCTTTTCCTAAACATTTAGAACCATATCTATCAATACATAATTTTATTTAGTTATTTTTACAAAATGAGACTATATCACGCTGACTGCTCTGGAACTTGCTTTTTTCATTTAACAGTGTCATGAGCGATTTTCCAAATCAGGACGTACAGATCGATCTCCCTCCTTTGAACAGATGAATATTGCTTTATCACTTACTATGGCCCAAAATTTGTTTAAGCATCTCCTTGCTGAGAAACATTTGAGTTATTTCAAAGTTTTTATTATCACTATTGAGATCTACACATCTTATACCTATATCTTTTAATAGTTGTCTATTCATGTAGGCTAAATAACCAAAAGTAGATTTGCTTGGTCAAAGAATAAGCACATTTACATTTTGATGGTACCAGATTATACTCTAAAAAGATTGTATTGGGTACTCTCCCTCACCCTCTCCAAAAATGAATATTATCAATCTTTTAATTTTTGCCAATCTTATAGGTAAACAATGAACTCATTGTTTCAGTTAGCATTTTTTTCATAGGGAGACTGAACTCCTCATATGCTGATTGGCCATTTATTCTTCTAGGAATTGCCTACCCATCTTTGTCCATCTTGTGGCTGAGCCATTTGTCTTTTCTATCAATTTATAAAATTTCTTTAGCTAATAGAGATATTAACTCTGTCATGCTTATCACAAATAATTTTTCCTAGTTTTTCTTTCTTTTCTTTTTTTTTTTACTTCGTCTATGGGCTTCCCCCCACAAGAGTTTTAACTTTTCATATAGTCAAGTATATCCATCTTTTCCTCATAGTTTCTGGTTTTAATAATATATTATACAAGGTTTCACCACTCCATGGTTATAAAAATATTCATCCTTATTTTCTTCTATTATTTTTGTAATTTTACCTCTATACTTAAATTGTGACCTCATGGAGTACATATTCTGGTATAAAAAGTGAAATGAGAATCCAATATATCATACTCTACATACTATTTTACAATCATTTATTGCATTGTGCCCATATTTCCATGTTAATTGATATACTCTGTAATATTAATTTATACTGGTTCCATAATTTATTTGATTAATCTCCTATAATTGGATAATTAGATTGATTGCAACTATTTCAAACAGCTGTGTGATAAACATGATGAGTGTTAAACCCTCATCCATTACCTTGACAATCCCCTTAGCATGCATTTCAAACTGTTTTTCTCTTCTCTGTATAAACCTTGCCCCATCTTCTCATCACAGTGAGCTGTACATATACCCATCCTATTGTCCAAACCAAAATCTTAGAAGTAATTTTTGATTCCTCACTTTTCCTCAACCTTCAAACTGTCCATCAGAAACATTCCATCAGCTCTACCTAGTTGTCCACTTATATCCCACTCTTCTCCTCACCTGGATGGCTGCTTGGCCTCTCTGGTCCCACTCTTGCCCACTGCAATCCTGTCTCTACAGCAGCCAGAGTATCATTTCAGAATGTAAATCAGATCAAATCATTTCCCTGCTGGCAACCCTCAAATGGTTTTCCATTGCACTTCCAAAAGTGAAACAGTAAATATCCCTTACCAAGCCCTCCTTCCAAGGCCTCTGTCATCTGGCCCTACCCGCCCCTCTAACTCAAGTCCCCTGTTTCCCAGATGTTGACCTCTTTTCTACTCCTTAAATGAACCAAACTTGTTCCTAATTTAAGGCAGGATTTCTCATCCTTGGCACTAATGACATTTGGGGCTGGATAATTCTCTGCTGTGGGGCCTGTCCTGTGCGTTGTAGGATGTTTACCAGCATCACTGGCCTCTGCCCCTTAGATGTCTGTAACACTCCCCCCACCACCAGTTGTGTTTTGTCTCCAGACATAGCCCAATGTCCCCTAGGGGACAAAATTTTGCCTAGGGGCAAATTACCCCTGCTTGAGAACAACTGATTTAGGGCCTTTGCATAAGCTGTTCCATCTACCTGGAATATTCTGCCTCCTGGATCTTTATGCAAATGTTTCTTATTCAGGATTCAGATCAAATGTCATCTCCTCAAACAGTCTTCCCTGCCCATCCAATCTAAATAAGCTCCCTACTCATCACCAATCACCCACCGCCACTATCAATCACCCTGTTTTGTTTTCTCAATAGCTCTTATCATTGTCTGAAATAACCTTGCCCGGTTACTGGTTTACTTCTTGGTTGCTTGTCTCTCCTACCAGAATGTAAGTTTCAAGCCAAGAGCAGTGCCTGGTGTGAGTGAGCAGATGTTCAGGAAATATTCGTTGATTGAAAAAAATAAACTCCCATATGTGGAGACTAAAGATCTATTTGTTCCAAATCGAATAGATAAAGTTATATGAATTCTCTCCGACATTTGACACTCATGGTGACCTGCTCTTTCTTTAAGTCATCACTTCCCTTGGTGTTGGTGACCCTGTGTTAAGACCCTAGTCTCGGGGACTCTCTCTTCTAGTTTCCCTCAAGAGCTCCTCTTCCTCGGCCCATCCCTGACATACTCCTCTTCAGGGAGTCCCATCCTAGTGCCTCTTCTCCTCCAATTCCGTATCATCTAGCGAGGTGACCTCAGCCACTCCTATACTTCATCAATGACCATCTATTTTCTTGTGACTCCCAAATCTGCACCTCTACCCCAGATGCAAGCAGACACTGGGAAGTCCCACAGGCCCCTCAATTTCAATATTTCCAAACTAAACTTATCACTCCTGCCAACCCCAAGCCACACTCAACAGCCCCTCTCGTGAGACACAGCTAAGCCTCCTGCTGCTGAGGCTCCTAGTTCCTATGGTGGAATTATTCTTCTTGATTATTGTAGCACTGGATCACTACACCCTCCAACGGGCTCCGTGACCCTGGCCCCGCTCCCAAATAACACGCCCTCCTCAGTCTTCTGCTTGAAGCTCTCAATGGCTCCCCGCTGCCCTAAGTCCAAGATCCAAATGCCTCTCCATGCCTTCCAAGACCTTCATGACCCGTCTTTTTCACCAAATCAACCATCCAAACGATGCCTCCCCCTCACCTGTGGGACCACAGATGCGCTTCTGTGTCGTAACCACACTTGCCTCCCCCTCTCTGTGCCAGGATTCAAACAATATTTATAAAATCAACAGATGGATGGAGGAACTTTCTTGGTGTTTCCATTAGCCCTGTTCTTTTTTGTTTGTTTGTTTGTTTGGCTGCTTCGGGTCTTAGTTGCGGCACACGGGATCTTCGTTGCAGAACACGGGATCTTAAGTTGTGCTGCGCGGGGTCCTCTCTAGTTGTGGCGCACGGGCTTCTCTCTAGTTGTGGTGTGCTGGTTTTTCTCTTCTCTAGTTGTGGTGTGTGGGCTCCAGAGCGCGTGGGCTCTGTAGTCTGTGATACACGGGCTCTCTTGTTGAGGTGCGCGGGCTCAGTAGTTGTGGCGCTTGGGCTTAGTTGCCCCATGGCATGTGGGATCTTAGTTCCCCGACCAGGGATCGAACCTGTGTCCCCCGCACTGGAAGGCGGATTCTTTACCACTGGACCACCAGGGAAGTCCCTCCATTATCCTTGCTCTTGAGTCACTGTTTCTTTGGTCTGAGTCTCATAAGGCTTTGAACCTTCTTTTAAAATAGTCCATCACCAGTCCTCAAACAGTCTTTGCTTCCAATGCAACTCGAGATTCCTCTTTGAAACCGTCAGTGGGGTTTTTATATCCTACCCATCTTACTTCCCAGGCCCTAATCCTAATTTTTATATCCCTCCCTCAATGCTGCACCACAAGCCAACATCCTAACAACTTTTGGAGGACTTGGGTTAATTAGTAACTAGAATTTGCATCTCCAGACTAAGAATTTCGCTCAATATTTACATTTTGCTGCCACTGGGTACATTCAGTAACAGTGACTAAGCGTCTTGGCAGCTCTCAAATTGTATAAAAGAAATTCAGAGATAACGTAATAGATCATCAAGAAAAACTAATGAGCAAGCAATTTATTATAAATAAGATGTGAAATAATAAGTTTCATATCAAAACAAGCATCCAAAAGGAACCGCAAAACTGCTGTCTGCTCCAGAGCTGTCACTGTTCAGCCTCTGTAATCTGCCCCCAGCTCCACCGTCCCCGTCCTGTCAGTTCCTCGGCATCAGCTGGACAGCTTACGTGAACACACTCCCAGCTGAACCAACATAGGAACAGAGCTGAGAAAACCGACCCCCAGCTGTCGTTCCCCCCAGCTTCCCAGTCAGGCAGCCCCAGGGGCACCTTCAAATGACACATCCCTCCAAGGATCGTGCCCCTGTTACCTCCCCCCAAATGTTACTACTGGGGTGGACGGTGGCCCTGGGAGCCTACAGGTACTGGTGGATGTTGCCTGTGGTATGTGCTGTTTTCCCCAACTGAATGCATCTAGGGAAGAGCAGCAGCGCGTGACAATTGTGCGACAATCCCAGACAGTGTCCTTGCCAGGCCACCTCCGCTCAGAGGGAGGGAGCGGGAAATCCGTCTTGTAGGTGACTGGCAGCTGCCCCTCACAGGGAGCACGTGGGGGTGAAGCTCGGCCCCCCACAGGGAGCTTCCACGTGACTCTGAATTGCAGTTTTGAGGACGCAGGGCCAGGCACCTCCGCATCACCTCATTCCTCTGGCCTGGGTGACAATGGACTCCATCAGTGGTGGGAGCCTATTGTGGCCAATTTCTCAAGGCCGTGCCACAGAAAGGCCTGGAGAGGCCCATCTGAGTCTGAAAATGACCGTGGAAGCTGCAGAGCAACTGGTTCCCAAGGCTTGGGAAGGAGCCTCCTAACAATTATCGGCAGCAAAATGTATTCATGTTGCAACGCGTTTAAAATAAGCAAACCAGCCCTAGTGCTCGGCTCTGCTCTCAGCGCTGGGAGGGAATTTAACAAGGAAAATCCCTGCTCTGGAGGTAGCTGTGACCTAATTAAGAAGAAAGAACTTTGCATGTAAAATGATACCTTACGCTGGGGCTCTTGGCCCTCCTGCCCCCTGAGCCGTGTGTGCTCAGCTGCTGAGAGGGTCAGCACAGGCAGGCCTGACGGACCATCTGGGGGCCAGAGTGGGCATAGTGCCCAGAGCCTGTGATAGGTTAGGGGCCCATGAATATGTTTTAACTTGTAAAATCAGGAGAAAAAAATGAATATAATCCAATCTGAATTGCATTCACATTTGTATCAATGCAATCGCAAAATATGTTTTAATTTTTTTTATACAAAAGGAGGCCCAAGAAAGGCAAACATTTCCAAGAACTCCAGAAATTATAATGCAGCCCTGACTGAACAAAAGGGAAACCAAATGAGCAGCTGCAGAAATGCCCAGTTACCATTCTGCCCTTGCACGTGCAGCTGAGCAAGAAACATGCAAACCTCAAGAGCCCTGGAGCACGTCCTGAGTAACCATTCTGCTCACAGGCATGTGGACACTGCCCTGGCCCTAGAAATGAAGCGTTGATAGAGGTGATTATGGTGATAATCACTGCAACCGTTTAATGAGCACTTCCACTATGCATCAGATTCAGTGCTAGAGGCTTTACATGCTTGATCTCATTTAATCACCTCTACGACCTTGGAAGGTAGGTATTATTACCTACATTTTAGAGATGAAGAAACCACAGTTCAAAGAATTTAAGTAACAAGCCCTGGCCACAGGCTCTATATTGGCAAATGCAGGGGGTGCCGTCCGTGTTATATTCCCTGATGCTGATGCCCCCAAGAATCACGTGATATGACAGTACTGGCCAGGCTCACCCATGTGTGTTGCATCTTCACTCCACTGTCTCTAAAATTACAGATTTTTCCCAAGCAAAAGCACACCCCAGCCCAAACAAGAGAGAGTGCACAGAAATGGGCCCGAGATTCCCTAAACCTAAAAGCCCAAGTTTTCCTTAAAGTACCCCGTACCTCAGATCACAGGACAAAAGGGCTCCTCGTGGCTGCACCCCGTCACTGCTACATGGGGTGCCTGTGTCTACAGCTGCCGGGGGGAGGGGAGTGCAGGTGGACTTCCTGCTTATTCCAGGCTTTCTCCTCTCTCTAGCATTCACTGTTTGGCATGTCTTTGCCAGTTTCTCTTAGATGCTCTCCAAGGACCTTTGTAAGCATGTCTGGATGAAGGAAATAAAATTAACTGCCAATTTTTGTCTATGTGTTTCCCGTAAACCATCTTAAATCTTCTGTGAGCCCAGCTGAGTACAAACACAGAGTTATAAGCTGTGTACTACTTCACCGTTCAAAGTATCGTCCCTGAACCAGCAGCGCTGGCACCATCTGGGAGCTTTTTGCTAGAAAGGCAGAGCTCAGGCCCTGCAGATGCCTTGTGGACTTGTGTGTACATCGAGGTTGGAGAGGTGCCAGGGTGATTCGGAAGGGGAAGTCACTAAGATTGTCAAATTTGGCTCTACAATGAATCACCAAGAGCTTTAAAAACTACTGACGCGGGCTTCCCTGGTGGCGCAGTGGTTGAGAGTCTGCCTGCTAATGCAGGGGACACGGGTTCGAGCCCTGGTCTGGGAAGATCCCACATGCCGTGGCACAACTAGGCCCATGAGCCACAACTACTGAGCCTGCGCGTCTGGAGCCTGTGCCCCGCAACAAGAGAGGCCGCGATAGTGAGAGGCCCGCGCACCGCGATGAAGAGTGGCCCCCGCTTGCCACAACTAGAGAAAGCCCTCGCACAGAAACGAAGACCCAACACAGCCAAAAATAAATAAATTAATTAATTAATTTTTAAAAAAAAAAGCAAAACTACTGACGCATGGATCCCATGCCAGAGACTCTTAGATAACTGGTATAGGGTGCGGCCTGTGAGTTTGGGATGTTTCAAAGCTCCCAAAGTGATTCTAACATGCAGCAAAGTTTGAGAACCCCTTGACTAAGTGCCGCAGGGCTTCTGAAGAACTTGGGAAGGAGGGCACGGCAGTTGTACGCAGGTGGATGTGACATATATTCATGGGGTAGTGAGAAGGCCCATCTGAAGAGAGAGCAGAGGCCGTGTAGGGGTGGGGGTGAGGATAAGAGTTTGGGGAGCAGGCTATGGTCACGGGATTCAGACTTGAAGTAGTAAGAATAGAGTGCTGGAGGAGATGAAAAACGCTCTTAGAAAAGCTTGCTCTGACGAAGATTTGCTGGACAGGATAGAGTGTGGGGAGCCTGCGTCAGGGAGACCAGCTGTTCACAGGAGCCCATGTCAGAGCTGATGAGATTGGAAAGGCAGGATGCCTCTGAGAAGAAAAGGAAAAGATGGCAGGCATGTTGGATTCATTTTCCAGGGCTGCTGTAAAAGCATCACAAACCGGGCAACTGAACAGAAATTTATCTTCACATCGTTCTGTCGACCAGAAGTCCAAGATCAAGGTGTCGGCAGGGCTGGTTCCTTCGGAGAGCTGTGAGGGAGACTCTGGCCCATGCCTCTCCCCTCGCTTCTGGTGGTTTGTTGGCAATCTTTGGGGTTCCTTGACTTATAGAAGCATCACCCCGATCTCCGCCTGCATGTTCCATGGCGTTCTCCCTGCACACATGTCTGTGTCCAGATCTCCCCTTTTCATAAGGACATTGGATTAGGGCCCACCCTAATCACCTCAATTTAACTTCATTACTTCTGTAAGACCCTATCTCCAAATACAGCCACATTCTGAGGTACTGGCGTTTAGGACTTCAACAGATGAACTGGGGGGGGGCACAAATTCAACCAATAAGACGCATCAAAGGAAAAAATCTATGCAAGATCGGTTTTGCTACGTCACAATAAAGGCAACTGAAGTCAGCTGGATGGGATCTCCACTCATATTCTGAGGTTGATGAGGATCTCATTTTACTGAAGGCAGATGCAATAAATATGAAACTAAAGGGGACTTTCGTTGGCAGGGAAAGCTGGCCAAAATCCTTTTTTAATTCAGTTTTTCTTGCATCACAGCAATGACAGTTGATTTAAATGTATCCATGTACAGAGTTGGGATTTGTAGTCCGTGGTGTAATATGAAAAAACAAAAATGCCATCCTTTGCATGCAGAAATAATTGTCACAGCCTAGCAGAGGTATCAGCAGGCCCCACATGGTTGAACAGAAAAGGAAATAGAAGATTCCATAGGTAGGCGTTGGGCTCCATCACTGTCAGTGGACTGCGGCTCATGGGCTCAAGCTTGCGCTGAAGGAGGCAGGGGGTTTCCAGGGTCAAGATCAAAGGCCACAGAAGTTAAGAAGCCAAAGGATGATGTCATGAAGGTGAGGTTATCAGCAAGACACACCCTAAGCTGCTGGACACCTCTGGTGACTCTGGTCTGACAGCAGGGGCAGTGCGTGCAGAGGGAGAGACTGTGATCCGGGTTCGAAGATCCTAAGGGCCAAATCGTCCAGAAAAAGGAAGGTTCCACCTGCAGCAGCTTCATATGTGCCCGACATGGATCTGCTGCTCCTCACCCAAAAACAGGGGGACGGAGCTCTATCGACTTTTGTGTTTTCTTCTCTTAGTACTAGAGATGGGCTTTGAAGGGCAGCCGTTCTCAGACCTTATATGCATTGGAACCACTGGAGGGACCCGTTAAAACATTGATTTTCTGGACCCACCCCCAGCATGTCTGATTCAGTAGCTCTGAGGCAGGACCCAAGCATTTGCCTTTCTAATAAGTTTCTGGGTAGCGCTGGGCTGTGGGCCACCCCGTGAGAACCACTCTGTAGAGTTAGGCACTCTCTCTCCCCTTCACGATCAACGATAAACGTTTGAGGAGCAGCTAGCCAAGGTTCGGGCTGCAGTCTGCGACCATGGGGTGTAATGGTCCTCCTCATTATTTATTGAGGATCAAGTTCAGTATCTCCCAAGATCATTGGCTTCATGCTCCGACCAACTGAATCAAGTGACCTCCACTTTTAAATTCTTCCAGGATCTAAAGGATCCTGACAAGAAGGGAGTTATTTGATTTTTGTGGGTGATCATTTAACCCAAAAGTACAACCTCAAGGTATTTGTTATTGAGAAATAGCCTCACATGTACACAAAGAATCATGTTCATTGCAATTACTGACTATAATAGCCAAAGTTGGAAAAATCTAAAGGTCCAGCAAAAGGGGAATAAATTATGGCATATCCATACTATAATAAATAATGCTACACAGGGATTTAAAAGAATGTACAAACATGAAAAATCTACAAGGTATAATTAGAGGGAAAAAAGGAAATTGCAAAACGATACATACTAAATTATCTAGTTCATGTTTTTTAAAACCCATGAAGACATGTGTACAAATGCATAAAAAAGGGCCTGGAATGATATAGGCTAAGCTCTTAAGAGTAGTTGTTTTGAAGAGAGGAGGGCAAATGGGAGAAGGATTATCTCAGTTTCCCATACCAACAAGATTCTGCCTTTGGCTCCTGCCGTAGTGGAAAGTGCTGGGCTCGGCCCAGCCCATAGAGGTTCTGGGCCTCTACAGCAGCCCGAGGAATATGACCAGGGTACAACCTTTGACAAATGAAAGACAGGAAATAACAGGAGGCTTCCTTGGGTGTAACTGGCTCCTTGGCGATGTCCCGCACAGCCAAGACCATCTGAGTTCTCTTGTTTTCTTGTGAACCTGTGGCCTACTTGGTAACTCCCACCTTACCTTCTTCCTTCCCTGGCTTCACGTCTCCGTTTCTCTCAATCTCGCTTCCCTGGGATTCCCCACCTCCATCCCAAGTATTAGCACAGTAAACTTTGCCTCCGGCCCATTTTTCTAGGGAATTTGAACTCAGACAATCTATTTCTATGTTCTCTGAACTTTGAAAAATGATAATGTATTCAGCTAATACTTGTAGAAGGATAAAATAGGATTAAGAGGGGAAGGGTGATCGGTTTATTATGAAGAGCAATGTGAATGTCCTGATAATTCAAGGTGTTTTGCTGGCAGGAGAGCGAGGTACAGGAGCCGCTTGCTTCAGCATTTTCCAGGTGCTGCCCGAGGAGCCTGGGGGCCAATACCTTCTCTAACAACGTAATGTTTTCATTATCTTCCATGGAGTCCCCTTGCCCCGCCCCAGTCAGGTCCGCTGCGTCAGCCTCTCCAGGAATTATCACCCTCTTCAAAACCTCAGCACCGGCTCCCTTTGCCTCTCTCTTCCTTCCCTGCTTGTGTGGGTGTGTGAATGTGTGTTACTTAGGTCATTTCAGACTGATTGAACTGGGGGCTCAGAGAAACAGTCCAGAGGAGAGCCGCCTACCCCATCCTTCTTTTCTTCGCGTTCAAGAGAAACCTGAGCTCTTCCTCAGAGGAGACAAAGGATGGGAACAGAAGAAGTGGCAAGCTTGACTTGAAGTTTAGCTGGGCCTAAGGTCTCGCCCACCTCCTCCCACAGCAAATGTCCCAGAAGCAAAAGCCGCTGAAGGTACAGGTCTCCAGATTATAAAAGAGTGGGAGATAGGGAAAATTACTGGGGGAAAAAAAATCAGTAAATGAGCAAGTTCATAGATGCAGTAGCCAAAAGAAATTGTGTTTCGTAAACTCAACTTTTAAGTCCAAAAAGGAGCCGCAATACAAAGTCCCGCCCGTTCCCTGCACTTTTGCTCCAGAGGATAATGGCTTGGTGCTGACCTAGAAGGGCGGGGCTGTCTGGATCCAGAGTTTGCCTTGGCTAAGTGTGCTGGGCACAATTAAAGGAGAAGTTTTACCTTCAGGGAAGTGTCTGTGGATGCTTTGTAAGCAATACAAAAGAGAAGGGAGTCTTTCTCAGGCACTGTTTGTTTTGTCCCGGAAAATTTCCCTTTATTCTGACTCAGGGATTGTTTGAAAAGACAGAACAAACAAGAGGCTGTGGGTAACAGAGTCCCGGCTTTTAGGTGAGAGAGGATTTGGTCTCTCTTAGACAAGAATCCTGAGAGTCAAATACCCTATAATTGGACAGGCTTGCTGCAGGAATTTCATCTCAGGATTAGTCGAGAAAGGGAAGGTTTAACCGAAAGAAGTTTAAACAAGAAAAAGCCTGGGGTTTTTGATGTAAAACGATAGCAATCTGAAACTGAGCATCTTTTCTTAAAGCCGGGCCTGATTTCAGATTAAGAATGGAGTAAAAGGCTGAGAGATGCCTCCTCCACCAATATCAGGAAAAGAAGCCCACTGGACCCTCCTCTGTCTGACATGACCCTGCTCCTGTCGGCAACTCTAGCAAAGTCAAGTTTGCCTGGACATGGTCAGGCCTACTAGGAAATCCTGCGCTTATGGACTCCTTTTCCACCCAAGCAGGTCCAAGGAAGAACATTATGTCCTGTAACAACATTTCTGTCTCAACATTTGAGAGTTTTCCTGCTTTTTCTGTGGGTTTGTTTAGGAACTTAGGTGCTCCACCAGAAAGCTTTTCCTTAAAATCTCTAGTCTTCAATTCCAAGGTCACCTTTGTCCTGCTGACCTGGGCTCCCCGCTTCTGCCCCCGCTGCTCAGTCCTACCTGCGGGTGCCCCTCACCTGCAGGTCTAGCCTTACCCAGCCCTGGAGCCAGTCCCGCCCAAGGCCGGAAAGAGATTCAGAGCCTCAGGCCCACCAGCAGATGGGATGTGGAAACGTGTACCTACCCTGGGAGGCCCAAACCTTCTCACGCCCCCCAGGTCATGACCTTAGGCCAAGCCCTGCCACACAGCTGGGTTTCCCCCAGGGCACCAAGGCCCCAGTCCCTGGTCTGCTTTTGTCAGTTCCCCTCTCTGGGGGATGGAGTGGGCCCTGTATCTGCTGTCAGGGGCGGGGCTTGCTTTTTCATTGGACAGATCATCCAGAGTCTAAAACCATGGCCTGCTGCCAGGGTTGCCTACTGTCATTCCTGCCCTCCACAAGCCTGTGGACCGCCACCCCTAATACACCTAAACACCCTATGGCTTAAAGCTTCTCAGACTTCAGTGTGCACAAGAATTCCTGCAAGCTTGTTAAGAGTGAAGTGCCGTGCCCACCACTGGAGATTCTGTGCCAGGTGTCCAGTTCATCCACTCATCCCCGTCCTGGGCGACTCTAGTGGAAGAGCTCGTGAACCCCATCTTGTTCAACCCGACTCTGGGTGAACCATCCCCCAGACCAAGTCCTGGACAGCTCTGGATGTCTTCCCTGTTCTCCACTGACCCTACCTCTTCATATCCCAGGCTGCTCTGCAGTCATGTCACTCAAGGCATGACATCTATAACATTTTAACATGTGTTCTATTGCATGTAAAGCAGGCTGCGGTTATGGGACACAAGTTCTCTCTCAACCCAACATGACTGTAAATTGCACCCTGGCTTCCCAGCCCAGTGTATACACAGGCTTCTACATACATTGGGCATTCAATACACTCTATATCTGGCAGTGACAAGAAGCTCATCTAAGGGATGTACATTGTTAAAGAGGAATATGGTGTTGATAATTTCAAGCATGATGAATTTTTAATGAACAGTAGTCACACAGAAACGGACAGATTAACCTAAGAAGGTTAAATAAAATAATTTTATATTTGTTCCACTTGGTCTACCTTCCTCCTTTTTATGCTGTAGCAGAATACAATTTGATCTGACACCAGAAGGCACTTTCCATCATGGCTTTATTTCAGAAGACCCAGCGCCCCATCTGGTGGACCGAGAGCTGTTTGCACCGCCACCCTCTTTACCGTGCCACCCTGAGGAGTCAGCCAACCCCGCAACTGTCCAATCCCATTTACTCCCTCACTGGGAGGGGGTCCAGGCCTCAGGTTTGCCTCCCTCCTTCCCTCACCCGCTGCTGTGCACCCTTTCCTGGTCTGTCATCTTGATTCACAGAACACAACATCGGGGCCTGTATTAGCATGGAGAATGGCAGAGAAATGCAGGATGTGGGAGAAGCCTTCCGCTTTCTCCTTTCTCTGCAATCATCACTCAGCTGCTTCAGTAAACAACAAAACTGTTCCCCACACACATCATTACCGTTCACAAGATTAAAATAGTCTGGAGGTCGGGAAGGGGAGCACAGGTTAGCTTGAGTTTTTGAAATGAATTGCTTTCCCTGGCTAAGCCTCCCCTAACCCTTTCTTTCCTGAGGAAAATTGAGGATAAGAGGCCTGGGAGAAGTTAAGGTTCATCTCCCCACTCACACAGGAAAAGATATGAAAGAGAGACAAAATGAGGAAAAGACAGAGCTCAGCACAGGCCCTCGCTCAGTGTGGGTGAGGCGGGCAGTGGTCTGGGCTTAGGACTGAGGCTCTCCTGGCACTCTGAACCCATTCTGGGCCGCAGCCAGCTCAGTCCCTCCTCCCCAGGCACGAGGCGCCTGTCCTACCTTCCACAGCCCAAGTCCAAAATGAGTCCTGGGTGAGTGGCTTCATGCTCATCTGTTCAGGTTATAGTTTTGAGTGTGGGTGCCCACTCCCCTAAGGGGGCAGAAGCCTCCGACATAACCGGGCAGAGTAACAGCGGCCCGACAGACTAGAGCTGAAAGCATCCTAACAGAGCACCAGGGCCTCCAGGCGCGTCACGCTCTATGTGAGCCGTGCCCTGGAGTTGGGTCACACCACGAAAGCCCTAAATGTCAGGGAAGCCCCTCCAGATGAAGAGATGTTTTCTATGATCTTAACATGTGTCCTGAAAGGGTTCGTGAGGATCAGTCATAAAGGAACAGATTTAGTGAGGCAGATGTTTCCACACCTGGCATAAAGTTTATAGGACAAAATCATGTGATAAAGGCCAGGGAGGTAACATTATGTGAGTCAGGGCCTAACTAGAGACACATACCACCTGCAGGCCTTCAAATGCAAGTTTAAAAAATGTGCTGGCCAAACAAAATCCATCTGAAGACCAGGGTCAACATCCTGGCCTCCAGTTTGCAATCCCTGATCTAGGGAAAAAAACAAAGTCAAGAGATCAGAATAAACAAGGGCAAAGTGTTTTGTTCTCCTGCTAATTAGCAGCCCACATTCTCTCTCTGCTGTGAAGTATCATCCAGACTATGGAAAATGATCACCACCAAAAGAACACGCTTTCCAGGATGTTTTTCCGGGTATCAGGACAGGTTCCACCAACCAGCACCCCCTCTCTATTCTAATCTCCTTTGGGACCAGGGAACATCTGTGACATTAGAAATGCATCTGTGTCCACAAGATGGAGGCTTTTCTTCTATTGAAACTAATTAGCACTGGCCATAATAGAACCCCCATGTCCTTGATATTATTAGTTTGGTATTGTGACAACAGCACTGGCCAGCCCAGTCCTCTGGTACTGGTGAAGACAGGGATAAGCAGACACGTGTTGACTGTGGCCCGACTGGTCATCTGTGTCTGTGCCAGCCCCTTTCCTAACAGCCTCACTACCATTCCCCATCTGAGAAGACTACAAATTGGGGCTCGATCACATCAGCCTAGATTGGAAATGGGTGGAGCTCCAAGCTCAGGGAGCATCTGGACAGAATGATTCCTGCAGCTTGCTCCCAACAAAGATATCACTGGTCCGTGGAGACTCTCAACAGGCTCGTTGGGAGCAGACGGGAGAAGGGCTGCCATGGCAGGGTTGGAAGCCAGAGAAGGAAAGGAAACAAGTGTCAGGCTTTGGGGTCCTGGATCAGTATGCGTCCCATGTGGCCTCGTCCCATTAAGATCAGTGCCGGGGATGGTTGTGAGGATTTGGGATCTAACTAAATAGCTTATAGTTAGTTGGTTAAAAACATTTTCTTCCCCAAATATGATGTCAATCAAAGGCAACTGGTCAGTTCCTCGTCCTCGTGTTTTCCATACGCAGGAAAACTCCAAGGATATGGGAACAGGAATGAGGGTAGCTCTCCAGTACCTGCATTTTGAGGTTCAGTTAGAGAATCTGTTCAAAAACAGCTGGGAAAGGGAATGCTACAATGAGGGAAGGAAAGGATGGATGTCACCCTTTGGTAAATAACCACTGCCATGAGCCTCTCTAGCACCTCCCACATCACCACCTCGGCTGCCCTGGGTCCCTGGAACCCTCACTGTGTGCTGTTGAGGCCACCCTGGCACCGGTCAGCTCACCAGCCATCCCAGCATGGTTCCTACGCTCCTGCCCCATCCCCGCAGGTCCCTGCGGCCAAAGCAGGCCCGGGCTCCACAGAGACCCAGTGCGCATCTGATCCCCTGAGTTGGTGGCCGCCTGACTGACAGCCGCACCCTCCCAAGGGCACCCTGGTGTGGCAGCGATGGGCACTGCAACCTCTGCAGTAAGATTCAGTTTAGACCAAGTGAGCTACCCTAGCCAAGAAATGCCTATCATCCGCCCAGGGAGAAAAGGCCCAGGGACGTGTGCACGTGGGAAGGTAAAGCCTGAGATGTCACAACCAAGACGAGAAAAAGAAATGCCAGCCGGTTCGGGAAAGTTCCGTATAAACCCCAAGCATTATCGACTCTCTGCCTTTCTCAGGTGGCCATTGACTGCCGAGTCAGACAGATAGGGTCCCAGCAGGTGTAGATGTTTTCTTGACCTGTGCATTTTCCAGATTCTCACTCAGTGCTGAGCATGTGCTAGAAGCTCTGTAAGTACAGGCTAATTTCCTCTCCAGAACACTTGGACTTAACTGAAATAACTTACTGGACTGAAGAGAATCTCTAGGTGGGAACTTAGGTCTGCCTAAAAGGTAAGAGGAACACAGGGCACCGGTCAGGTGTCCTGCTCTTCAGAGGTTAAAGCAGGCCTGAGAAAAATTACGTTCAGGCAGGGCCTGAACAGGATTAGGGGAATAGGTCTGAGGCCAAGAAGGAGCCCTCTGCCCTCCTTCACTGGGGCTGGGGCCTTGAGCATCCCTCCACACCTTAACTAAAAAGCAGCAAGTTTCTTTTTTAATGAAGAGTCTATATATGATAGCTTATCCAGCCTTGTTCCATTTAAGCCTACAAATAGCAAGAGTGAAGCTTCCATTCTTGGCAGACTGAATGACTGAATGGTCCTTGTGGGAGAGGGAGACCCCATGCCTCTACCCCAGGAGATGTCACAGCAACCGAGGTTTTCTCCTTTTGTTCATCACGTCTGTGGCCATCACTGAACTGTGGGTATAACGTGGCAGCCAGAACGGGTGAGGCAGCCAAGGTATTGTCTAGATTTGGGGAGATGATGGAAGCAAAAGTCAGAAGCCAGGCAAGTATTCAAGAGGCAGAAGAGGAAGTGGTGCCAGAGGACAGTGCAGGGGGAAGGGAGGTCAGAAACCTGGAAAGCAGACACAAGATGCCAGAGCAAAGCCTCCTTGAACAACAGGCAGCTTTTGGGAGAAAGTGCTTACTGCTCTCCTGCAGGGTTGGAGCTAACCCTCCTGTTAAAGTCCTCTCAGTGAATGAATGAATTGCACCACCATCTACTCTGAGGGTCAAAGCAGTAACCAAGAGGGAAGGCTTCTCTCCTAACCTCCCACAAATCCAGCTTATTCTGCCTCCTAAATCTCTCTCTCCTCTTCAGCCCCACTGCTACCTTCCTGATTCAGGCTGCCATTTGGCAGCACGTGGATCAATGGTTCTCAATCTTGGCTGCACCCTGGGATCACCTGGGAACTCCACCCCCAAAGATTCTGATGTCATTGGTCCCGGCTGGGGCCAGGGCAGGGCCAGGTGTTTCTCTTGTTTCTCAAGATTGAGAGCCACCCAGCCCAGTGACAGCAGGTCTCTTAGCTGGGCTCCTTCCCTCTGGTCTTGCCCTCACTCTCTCCAATCTGTTCTCCACGTGCTAATTGAAGGAAACCAATCAGGTAATGCTAAAGCCCTACCTGTAAACCTACAAATGGCCTCCCATTGCTCTCAAGGTAAAGTTCAGATTCTATTACATGGCTTGCAAGTAGCTTCATGACCTGGTCCCTGTGAATTTATTAATACTCCCTTCATACCAATAGGTGTCCGTCCATTTCTATTCCAGTTCCTCAGAGAAACCATGTCTCCCTACCACCACGCCTTTCCCCTTCCAAAAGCATTATCCCAGGATTTTCTTACTTTACAAAGAGCAATAACTTCATTTTATTCAGCACCCCAAAAGAAATCTCTCCAGTGACATGGTAATATAAAATTCACCAGTCAAATGCATTAGGGTAAGTCAGACTTCTTCGCCTTACTGACAAATTTCTACCATCTACAAGAGGAAAAGGAATTTCTGACCCAAGTCTGGGCCAATTTAAAATCAGCGATCAATGGGCTGGTCTTTGTGCTTGAGGATGACACGTAACTTTTTCTTGTTTGGCAGTACATGGGGACAACAAAAAAGTCCCAAGGATATAAGGTTGTCCTGTTGAACCATAAGTTCTATGCAAGAAGGACCACAGTGGAGTGATAGAATGACTCCCAAACCTATAAGCCTGGACTGAAGGCATAACAGAGTTGAAACAAGAACGTGCCGTCAGAAATGGAGTTGGCAGCCCCAACTCAAGGTGTGTTCAAGAGTGATGCTCTGCCCATTTCAAATTCATCAGAGCCAGTGACCATATATTTTACATATAACTATGATTGAGCAGGCTCTCACAATTTAAGGCTATTAAGTAGCAAAACCATCTAACTAAATCCCTTTGTTCTGATTTCAGACTCACCAAACAATCTACTGTTGACAATCGGCTTGAAGATGGTTCTATAGAAAGAGACAAATACAGACCATCACAATGTATTTTACCTGCATGACAGTTGTGTTTTTCAGTATAAATCAAGAAGCTGACATTCTGATTTGATTCACAAGCCTATGCGTTTGGTTAGAGCAAATCTTTCCCAGGCATTGGATCTGCTCTCATGGTGCTGACTGAATCAGGTTTTGAGAGCATAAGGCTAGGGGCAGACCCTACACCCTGAGGAGGTCATCAATATCAATACCATTTGGGGAGGCCTCTTTCAGTCCTCCAGCTTCCCTGGATATGCCGCACTCTAGACCTTCAGTTCACTTCTATAACTTGCACTCGAGTTGTTTGTTTTCCTGGAGTGTGTAGGGCTACTTGAGTCCAGAACCAAGGACATAATCTGCAAGATGCCTGCCTGTGAATGGTTTTCCCTCTTTGATCAGTTACCTGTTATCTCTGGGAATTAAACTCACAACCCCAGTTTCTGGGCACCTAGCTCTGGTCAACTGAGTGATAAAACTCTGGTGGAAGCACCTTGAACACTCCTGACTTCCAGGCATCTTATGTGGGGTGGAGTCCCCAGAGAGCTAGCGACAAATTCCAAAGTTAACAAAGGGGTTGTCGGCCTCTTTTTCTCTCCAACCAGGTTCTTACAGGCTCACCTTGATGGCAAGCTTCCCAAGGATGCCAGCACGTACTTCCTCTCAGCCTACTCTTCATGTGAATATTCCATTGCCCAAGAGAGTGCCAGACACCTAGCAAGGGTTCAATGAGTGTTCTGGAGGTGAATGAATGAAAGAACGCAGGCAGCGTTTCTCTCCCTTTCCTGTAGCCCCACGTCATTCACAAGCACGTCACACCCCCGTTAGGAACATCTCTTTACACAAAGTGATTCTCAGTACCGTGGGTTGGGGAGGGGGACTCAGCTGTGTGTCAAAATATCTGAGGCCTTAGGTTCGATAGTGCCCCCCACGCCCCCCAGGAGGTCCTCAAATGTCCATGCTGACCTCTCGGAAAGAAGACTAAAGAAAGCACTTTCTGACTTCCTCTGGCTGGGCATCTGGCCAACCTTGGACAAAGCCAGGCAGAGCCCGGAGGGGCAGTAGAGACTTGGCTCTCCAAGGCTCTGGTCCTCCTTCACATCTGCCCACACACACCGGCTGGGAGACTCACTCCCAGGGCTGGTGTTGCCATTCCCTGCACAGAAAATGATTAAGGCAATTTTGGTTTCAGAGAAACAAGTCTCCCATCAAATAAGTGATACCCAGAGAGAAGCCAGGCAGCATGAGAGCTCCCCGTTGGGCTTCCGTGTGGAGTGGCATTTCCTTCTTGACAGAGATGGTCACAGTCTGTTCCTCCACCTTTGCCTTGCCTTACACCTCCATGCTGTGGGCAGCCAGGCCAAGCCCCCAGGCCACTGCCATCTGGGCCTGAGGCACATGGCACACCAAGAGCCAGAGACCCACTTTGTCACCACCACCTATGTGCCTGGTGGGCCCAACACTTAGGTCCTGGCTTCATTCATCACACAGGCTGACCAGCAGGCTGTTGCCCAGAGAGGAAGCACTCAGTAATTACTGCTGAATGAATGAAGGAATGAATGGATGGATGGATGGATTGATGAATGGGTGGATGAATGAATGAAGGAATGAATGGATGGATGGATGAAGGAATGGATGGATGGATGGATGGATGAAGGAATGGATGGAGGGATGGAGGGATGGATGGATGGATGGAGGGATGGATGAATGAATGAAGGAATGAATGGATGGGTGGATGAATGGATGAAGGAATGAAGGAATGAAGGAGTGAGTGAATTTATGAAAAGACTGTGGAATAGGACCTGAAGGACTGAGACAAAAGAGGGACCATTTTGAAATGAAGCTCATTGACATGGAATCTGAGAGAAGGACCAGAGTGCAGAGTGGTGGCCTGAGAAGGGGCCACCTGAGACAGGGAATACCTAGAACAGAAAGTTGTCAAAGGGCAAATCAGGACCGCAGCACCCACTGGCCTCTGAGATCTCCAGGGCCCCTCAATTCTTCTGTGGGTGCCAGGAGGAGGATATGTGTAGTGGCTGGCGTGTCCGGTTGGAGATGGTCCATCACGACCTCACACGGTCCTTTCTCCATCCTGCCACCAGGGAAAAACCAACAGAGTTGTGGGCGCTCGCCCTCAAGGCATTGCACAGCCTGAGGTGAGGCAGGAGGGGGAGGGGAGGAGTGGGCGTGGCTTCAGATTCCCACCGCAACTCGGGGCTCCGTGAAGGCCTCGCCGGTTTTTCCGGAGGGCCCGGCGGTGACTTGCACAGAGACTTCAGACTCAAGCCTCACTTGGAGTCTTGGCAGCCCAGTGTGGCTGCTCTGGTTCCAGTTAATAATCAAAACCTTCTGCTGCCGCCGCATCTGCCCCGGTCGTGTTCAGAGTTGAGAACAGCAAGACCCTGTTCCCAAGTGCATCTGACGCCCCAATGGAAGAAGCCTATTTAGAGCCATAAATCCACAAGCAGAGCCGCCACTAGTCATGACGCGCTGGCCTCGTGCGGGGCCTGGCGCTAAATATTCAAGGGGTCCCCTCCCTTCCAAGTAGGGGCTTTCATTATGCCCTGTTTATAAAGGAGACTTCGAAGGGTGGAGCTCATGCCCTTAACCGTGACCTTCACCCCTCTGTCCAGTAGGGTCAATTTATGAAACTAGGACTTGGAAATAAGTTTGTTGCTATAGATGAGAGTTTCCCCCCAGACATGAGAATAGGAGACCAACACACACACACACACACACATACACACAAAATCCCGCTGCATCCCTTAGTCCCTCTATCTATTAAATAAACGTTTGCCAAGAGCCTCCTGGAGTCTGGCACTGACCTTCATTAGCCTCTCCCTGGGTGCTGATGTAGGACATTTGGTATCAGGATAACAGTGGCCAGGGGGCCCAGTGCTCCTGACACTGGGGCTCCTGGCCTGACCTCTGGGAGTGGAGTGACTGTTCACTGGCTCCCCTGCCAGACACGTAAGAGGCCAGGCTCCCGAAGATGTTTGTTTTCTCGGCAGCTAAAAGCCCCCCCAAAGCAAAGCTCAAAGGACATCTGTCTTCAAGGACCCCAGGATCCTTTTCATTTTAACAAAAGACATAAAAAGGCTTTGCAAAGTGCTGAGAGGATTGAATTCTAAAACATCAGAAAGAGAAGATTATCCACTGTTGCCCCTGCCCTCGGCAGCCTGTTCAGTAAAAAGGGACAGTCGAGGGGGAGTGGCGGGGGAGGGCGGCCTGAAGGACTCCACCATCCAGCTCCGTGGACCGGCGGTGGCAGCCTCACCTGGGAGCTTGTTAGAAAGGCAGATTCTCAGCCCCACCCCCAGCCCTACTGACCAGAAACGTGGGGTGCTGGGCCCGGCCATCAGTGACTCTGACACCGGCTAGCCTGAGAACCGCTGCTCTGGAGGAAGAGAAACACCGGGTGTCTTTCCTCCCCCTGGAGCTGCAGCCCAGCTGCGGAGCCCGTGACCCCAAGCCTAGGAGAGCCCGTGTGACTGGTGAGCGCCATGGCCAAGTTGGCGCTTGGAATTCTGACTTCTGGAGTCATCCCGGAGCTAGTGTGTTGCTTCCCCAATCGCTGACACTCCAAACATCTTAAAAGTCATTTTCTGGTCAGATTCTGCCTCCTGCTCCTGTGCCAGGTGGATGGAGGCCGGGCTTCCAAAAGGATCAAGGACGATCACAGACTAAATGGAGCCAATCTTCATAAAGTGCTCGGACGATGTCTGGACCTTCACAGGCCTCAAAACCGTCGGCTCCCGTTCCTTCTTGCTTCTCACATCTCTGCTGAGCTCAGTACATCCTGATCCAATTCTTCTGCCATACATATGAACCACAGACCCTCCGTAAGTGCCTAATCCAGCCCTGATGGGGCACAGCCTCCCCCCGTGAGAAAACACCCCAAATCATCGTTCTGTCTAATCATCCGTCCCCACTGAGGGTTCAGAAACCACATGAGTGCCTCATTACTCCTAAAATGTACAGTTTGACACTTTTAGCACAAAGCCAAAGCCACGCTGGAAAAGCACCAGTTTGATGAATCGCTTGTCAGCACAGACATCGCGATCCCCAGGGATCCCTGCGTAAGAGCAGGAGGAGGGCGTGTTCCACGGGTGACTGGCCTGTTTTCTATCTAAGGCATGAGAGGGAAGTTTTGGCTTAAGGGCCTCAAATTTAAACTTATTCCACCGTTAGATGGGCCTTCAGCGAGCACCTCCGACGGCGCTAGATGACATTCTTTGGCACGAGTGGCCTAGAAATGGTGGCCCATGATGCCAGGCAGCCAACGAGGCCGAGAGAGCCCTTCGGGGAACAGCAAAGAGCGAGGTGCCCACAGCAGGGCCTGTGGGCACCGCTAACGACTGAGGTCTATTTGTGGCCGGGATGCAAGGAGGTCGGTGAGATGGCTTCCGCCTCCTGCCTGGCGGAGGAGGGTTTCACTGGCAGGTTAACTGGGAGGGCGAGTGGCACAGATGTCACCTCTGCCCTCCTCACTCCTTCCCCCGCAGCGCAGAGCCTCTGCTCATCTGCTTAAGTCGCAGGCCTCTGAATTCTCCAGATGTTAGTCTGCCACGTTTCTCCTTCGGAAGGGACGGCCGCAAGGCCTGGGAGCAAACTATCTTTAATGAGCTTGGAAGGATCCCGTCGGGGCCAACCTGCTCTCCACATGCCAAAGCCCCGCCACAGAGAGTTCCCCTCCTCCTCAGTCCCCAGAACCACCTCCTGTTGCGTCTCATTTAAAAGGACTGAAAGGCAAACAGCTTCCAGACTCTTCTATCTCATATTCTAAGCTCCTTAAAGGAGACCAAAAGGGACTGAAAAAACATCACCGGGTACAATACGTACTCTCTAAAAGTAAAATAGGTATTCTTGTGTCTTCTTCTTAATAGTCACTCACACCTGGGCACAAGCATTCAGCAAGCTCTGCCAGCCTCCCCAGCAGAACCTCATGGGAAAGAACAATTATTTATTCAGTAAATGTTTAAACCCCACATACATTAAGCCAGGCATTGTGCTAGGTGCTGGAGTTACAATGCTGAGCAAAACTGCTGTAGTCCTTCTCTCACTGGACTTCAGTGTAGAAAGCAGACAGGCATTCAGCAAATAAATTGACAAACATACATCTAATTAGAATCGGTGTTAGGTGCCGAGATGAGATGCTCCCAGGGAGCTGCTGGGCCCGTGGAGTTCTTTAGGCAGGTTTTGCAGGATGTGGTGAAATGGAGTGACACAGGAAAACTTGGAAATGTATGAGCAGTGCTTTGCAGAGGCCGTCTAACCACAGCTGAAGCTTGAGTGGGCCCAAAAGATAACACATAGCACAGAGCTGGAGTAATCCCCACTGTTTCCTTCTGCCCTTGATGCCAGAAACAAATGTGGCCCTGAAGCCCCGTTCCTCTGCTGGTGCCCACAGCCTGTCTCCCATCCTCCATGAATGCCCCCCACCCCACGCCTGGTCTTAGACTCCAGTATATCCATGTACAGAAGAAGGCTTTTAGATGCTTCTCCTGTATTTCTCAAGATAATGAGAAAATGCCTAATTACATATAAACCAGCCAAAACCAAAACACACACACTAATTAGACTACCAGGCCACTAATACACCTGGTGTGAGAATGCAGACCCCAGGGGCTTTCCCAGAGCCCATTTCTCAGAGGAAAGAGAAGAGGGGCTGGCGTGCAGTCTCTGGGCCGGTGCAGAATCCAGGCTGCAGTGTTCTCCTATCTTCATCCAGGGGACACATTAGCTGTGTGGTGGGCACGCTCAGGGCTGCCTGTCTCACTTGTCCCTGTCCCAGTCTCTGGCTACTGCACTGGTCCTATCTCACCCACTGTTAGGCCCCTGGGAGACTCCTGATTCCTTGCATTGCTTAAACCCCCTTCATTAGCCGTTGGGAGATCAGAGAAGGAACAGTGCGTGAGTTTATTCGCTTCAGTCCCCCTCTGCAGACATGGCAGTGGCTTGGTCCCCCCCCCCAACAAAAGCCCTTTGGCAGAACTGGATGTCATTCTCCTGTCAAAACCCTCTTGCCGTCTGCCAGTTTTTTCTAGACAACTCCAGATAGGGAAGGAGGGAGAAGGAACCTTTCCAAGTGGCCTTCTGTCTAGGCAACTCCGACGCAAATGTTTGATGAGCGATCGCTGATACCGCCGCCAAGTTGAGGGTGCAAGTGCCAGCCAAACACAGGGAGTGGCTGTCAGTCACCTGTTCCCTGTCCCACCTAAGATCTGACAAGGAGACGTGCCCCCCTGGCACTGGCTGACTGCTGCCGTAAGACATCCCGACTCAAGGAGCAACCCCAGCCAGAAAGTGTCAACTTCATTCATCAGCAATTGGTATTGATAGAATGAACCTCATGAGCAAGGGAATCCATGACACCTGCCAGAAACTGCTTCTTGGTTTACCATGCTCTGCCCCTCCACACACAAACACACACACACACCCCTACATGTACACACACACACCTCCACACACCCCATACACACCCCTAGACACACTCACACACATCTACACCCCTCCCCCCTCAATCACACATACACACACCTATCACAGACCCAGACACACACACACAAGCACATACACGTTGACTTTCTTCTATGCAAGTGATGTCAAGGACTCAGCATTAGAAAAGCCTGTGTTTTTGCTGCTTTCCAGTAGAACCAGGAGGTTGAGGGTATTTTCTACAGGTGGTGCAAATTCAATCACATGCACTGTGGGTAGGAGGATGAAGAGAGGAAGAAGGAATTGCAGGCTGATTTGTTGTCTGGCCTACCAGGGACACCCAAAGCCCACCTCCGGCTTCAGTTCCCACCTCTTACAATGTGAGTGGCTCCCGGTGCTGACGTAGGGTGACCAACTGTTTGGCAGGGATTTGGGGGGTTTCCTGAGACACAGAACTTACAGCACGAAAACCAGGACAGTTCTAGGCAACCGGGAGAGCTGGTCTCCCTAACAGCGTGATTCCTGTGTTGAAAAATCATTCTCTTTGTGGGGAGTCTATATGTAAAATACCATGAAATTAAATTCATGATATGAATTTAATTTCATATATATTAAATTCATTATACTCATATGTGGTACAAATTATACTCATTCCTATATTCATTATACTCATTCCTATATTCTATATGCTGGACATTACTTTCTCCATTAGACATTCTTACCAAATAATTTGGCCCAGGATTTTACACACATAATAGTTTCATGGTAACATCAGAGATTTTTCAAAGACAGTTTTGAATCTGAGACTCTTACCTTATCTGATGACTTTGAAGCACATGTAAGGTGCAAGCCCACTGCAGAGGAACTGGGCCACAGTAAAATCTACAGGCACGGAAGAATGTCATTTTGTGGGACACCCACCGGGCTGTGCACAGCCAAAGCCATTCGTGGCCCAGGCTCGCCTCAGACACGGCTCTTCCCAGCCAGGCTAACTGCGGCCCAGCTGCCCACCCCTGTGAGGCTTGGGTAAGGTACTGACCCCTCTGCGTTCTCGGCGGCTCCTACGTTTAAGACAGTTGCGAACACCTGACTTCACACACTGAGACATTTGATACGAAAGGCTTTTTACAATGTTAAAATGATGCCATTTCAAGGAAGCAAAGCCCCGTCCCTCTGCCCGCCCCTCCCCCCAAGCACCCCACACCCAAGTGCTCACCAGTGCGAAGGTCAATGACCTATGAAGGACAGGGAAGAATCAGAGTGTAAAGTATAAGAACCAGGTGGGCAAGCTGGGTCTGTTCACGACTCGGAGCTCCTGCCGCTCTTGGGAGAGGGAGATTGATGAGAAACAAGCTGGTGCAGAGCAAGTCCAAGGTGAGCTACTCTGTGGCTCTGAGAAATCCATGCCGCTGATGCTGTGTGTGGAGATGGTGTATCTGAGCTGCATTTTGAAGACTGGGTAGCATTAGCACCTGGGACCTGAGAGGAGAAGCATATTGGAGGCAGGGCAGCAGGGTGACTCACAGCCAGGACAGCACACATTTATTAAGCTCCTGCTTTGCACAAGGTGACTGTGCCAGATGCTGGGGTGACAAACCGGCACAGGGCTGGGCTGGACCTAGGCTGCTAACAACCTCCCTGTCCTTGTCATCAGTGTCCTGGCCACTGGCCCCTCCCCCTCCATTTCATCCCAACTGCCAGCATCACCTTCGTTAACTTCAGGCTTCAACCCAGCACAACTGCCTTGAGAATTTCCTGCAACTCCTTTGGCTTTTGGGGGCCATATGCAATGTCCTCAGCACAGCACAGCCCCTGGTCGGCTGCCCCCTCCACACCTCCTCACATGTTTTGCTCACACCCCTCAAATATCACCGACATCACTCATTGGTGCCTTTACTCCATTTGATGGACAAGGACGAGGTAGAGAAGTGGTGGGGAAAGGGGTGGGAGGAAGGGGGTCACTGAGCTGGGCATCTGGGAAATTGCTTTTAGGACTCAGCTCTGCAGCTGCTGAGCACTGGGGCCTTGGCAGGTCACCTCACCTCTCAGGCCCCAGACGTCCTCACCCAGAGTGGGAGGGGTGTGGCTTTCCCTGAAGGCTCACTCAGTTCAAACACTGGACATACTGCTCCTGTCTCTTCACTTAATTCTCACAAATGCCCGGTGAAGTAAACATGACTGTGTCTGTCTTACTGCAGACACGAGTGGGTTGAACTACTTGATCTCCAAAGGTGCTTTCAGTTCTAATATCTGTGACTCATGAAAGAGTTTAATTCTGAGGCTCCACAGCAGAAAAAGGATAAGCATGCTCCCTCTGTTTATCTCTAGCTGCATAACAAGTTACTCCAAAACTTTGCAGCTTAAAGCAATAAACATTAATTATCTCATAGTTTCCATGGGTCAGGAATCTGGGAGCAGCTTAGCTGGTGGTTCTGGCCCAGCATGTCTCTTGGGAGGCTGCTGCCACTGCAGACTGAGGCTACACAATCTGGAGCTGCAGGAACCCCTCCAAGCTCAGTCACATGGTTGTTGGCTGGCCTTGGTTTCCCCCTGGCTGTTGGCTGGAGGCCTCAGTTCCTCACCACGTGGAGCTCTCCAGACAGAGGCTCACAACCCAGCAGCCTGCTTCCCTCAGAGTGAGTGAGCGATCCAAGAAAAGAGAGAGGGCGAGACGCCCCAGTGTCTTTTATGACCTAGTTGCTGAGTCACACATGATCACTTGCACCTTATTCTGTTCATTACAAGCAAGTCACCAGGCCCAGCCCCAAGCAGAAGGAGGGAAATTAAGCTTCACCTCTTCAAGGAAGGAGATCAAAGAAATTGTGGTCATCTGTTTAAAAACAGAACACTCCCCTTTCCAAAAAGAAGACGATGCACAAAGGTAAATCCAAGGGACAAAACATTCCTAACTATGAGAGGAAGTAGATCTAGTGGTTAATAACATAGGCCTTGAGTCAAACAACCTTGGGTTTGAATCCCAGTTCCCAGTTACTTAACAAACGTACAACCTGGGGCAAGTCCCGTAACCTCTCTGAGCTTTAATGTCAGTGTCCTCATCTGTAAAGTGATGACAATAACAACTCCCTCATGTGGTTGTTGTGTATAGAAAATGAAGCGATGGTTGTAAAGCTAATGGACCATAATAAGCACTCATGACATAGTCGTTATTATCACAGGAGGTTCACTCACAGTAATCCTTGCCCATCTTTAACAATAGAAAGTTACTGGGTTAGAAGAACATGAGGCACTAGGAGAAATACTGATACATTTGGGAGGGGGTGATGAACCCAGAAAATTGGGAATTTGATTAGTAAGACTGGGCTCACCTGGATCCAATTATCCACATTTAAAAGACTGTATTTTAAAATCTGTAATCCTTCATTACATCTGTGAAGTTCCCTTTGCCATGTAATTCAACCTATTCATTCAGAAGTACAGAGATGAGGCCATGGGCATCTTTGGGGGCCATGATGCAGCCTACCACAGATGCTAAATGGCTTCCCTGAACCGTGATAGAACCACCTAGATCGTCAACAGGGTATAAAAGCCAAGAGAACTAGCCAGAAGGTTTGGGTTCAGGGACAGGACCCTAGACCCTGAGAAGCACTGACAAGAACTCCTCGGAGTCCCTGAGACAGGACTAGCAGGTAAGTGAACTGGGCAGAAATTCTAGACTGAGACAATGAGACAGAAACTAGCTCCCAGAAGGGGCACTGAGTGGACACATAGTTCCTGGTATAAGGCAGAAACCCAGTTACTCTACCCACAAAGTCAAAGCAGTCTGGAGCAAGGTTGGCTAGATGTTGAGTCTTCTGGGCTCCTGAATTGGGGTCCTTAGCATTTCTTGACTGAGAATTGGGTGTGTTCCAGTGTCTCCAGCTGGAAAATTTTTGATTTGAAGAGAAAGAGCTAGGTAAGTCCTCACAGACTTCTTTCTGCAAGCTCAAGGCAGAAAATTTGGCAGGAAGAGGGGGGCATAGTTCACAGATGGCCTTGTCTTAGCAATATTTCCCCTCTGCATACATTCAAATACCAAAAGGTGGAAGAATCCTCTAATTAATTCATGGAGATGCCCATCTGCTTTCTTTGTCTTTGATTTGTGTGTGTCTATGTGTGTCCTTGATTTTTACAGCTAGACCAGTTCCTTTTATCCCCTGGACCTGATGAGATGTTAATTACAGTACTATATGTTACAACGGTGAAAAATGTAAAGTCCACAATCCAACGGAAATATAAGGGGCAGCAGAGCCCTCCCTAGAGTATATCGCCTTGGTGTAATTGTTTTGGGTCACATCACTCAGACCATAGCAGGTTGGTGGAGGAGGTGATGAAGGGAACCCCCAGCCTACATAGAAAAAGCCCATATCCTAGCACTATCTCCCCTGTCACCAAAGACAGAAGGGCGACAGTGGTTTTGGCTTCCAGAAACTGGGCTTGTTCTTTTCCATACTCTCCACTCCCACTCCCTTCCTCATTCTTGAGACTGCTTTTCCTTCTAGCTTCTCTCTTGTCCCCCAGAAATTCTACTGAAGGCTGATCCGAATATAGGCTCTCTCTGTTTCGATGTTGCTGTGAGTATTTAACTAGATTTTCCCAGAACAGGAGGACTACGGGTCAGAGCGGGATACCCTTCCAATATGGTAGGTCCTGGACCTACCAGTGCCCTTGGGATGGCTCTAGAACCCCAGTGTGAGATGCACTTAGCAATCACTGCAGGCGGCAAATCTGGCTCTAACTGCCCAAGTCCAAAAGCCCTTCCTGTGAATTTCCTCAACTCGACAGCTACACGAGGCAGAGATGGACAGAAATGAAGCCCCAAGTATGGGAATGCTGTGAAACCCGCTGATCAGAGTTGGTGAGGTTTTCAGAAGCGGGTTCTGTGACAAAGCTCTCTACTCTGCTCCTTCCCGAGAGGAAGTTGCTTGTGGTGGGTGGCGCTTGTCTCTGCCTAGACACCGGATGCTGTGAATCTAGCTTAAGCCCAAGGTTCTCCTCCAGATCTGCCAGGAGCTCACTGTGTGACCTCTGGCAGGTCATGTCATCTCTCTGGAATTCAGTGTATTTGACTGTAAACCCAGGGATTTGGATTAGATAAGTTTCCTAGCTCAATGAACTTCCAAGCCTGCATGCTTACCTCCAATCCTCAACAAAACAATGGACTGATTAAGGTGAAGGAAAATAAGAGAAATTCGCAGCTAAACACACACACACACACACACACACACACACACAGTAGAAAGACCCACCTAGATCCTACTCCCTCCATCTTTTTTCCAACATGGGCTCTACATAATTCTTATTAACTTGATAGAACGTAATGCTACAGAATGACTAAAATGCCCATCCCCAACTGGACCGTAAGCTCCTCAAAGGCAATAGTGGAGTCATAATCCTTTTGTATCCCCACTGCACTTACCATGGTGTAGGGTTGTGGTTCCCAAACTCATCACAATGAAAAATGCAGATACCAGGACCCCATCCCAGACTGACTGAACTGGAGCCTCAACGAGGAAGAAACTATCCTTTATTAAAGCTCCCCGGATGATCCTAATCACTGAATGAAGCCAGCATTAGAAACCACTGGCAGGGCACAGTACGCAGTAGGTACTCAATTTGTTGAAAGCACAATGAAATCCAGCTGCCTAGTAGACCCGATCACAAAAAGAAATAGTGTGCTAAAAGTAAGACACATCTAGCTGTCTGGGTCCATGGGAGGAAAGCCTCATCTGACTGATTCCTGTCTTCCTCATTATCAGGTTAGTTTTTTCTGGAATGGCTATATTTGCCCTTCAGGATAATAATTATTATTTATGGAGTGTCAAGCATACTAAATTAAGAACCCGATAGTGACAAATCCCTCCACCAGCTTTAAGGTACAGGGAAGGGGGCTTGGCTCTTAAGGGTACAAGACCAGCCTAGGAATAGGAAGATAAAGCTATCTGTGTCCTTGACCAGTGGAACTTTTATCTTACGTGCGTTCTAGATTCACGTCGGGTCCAGAATGCAGTGATGTGACGGGGAGGAGAGGATTAGACGGAAGTCAGAGGCGGGAAGGAAAGAGGACAGGACAGAGAGAATTCTCAGGTTCCTTTTTCTAATCTCCTTCTTCCTGAGCCCATACTGGAGAAGGGAGTCATGCTTGGCACTTGGCCCTTGGCCCTCGGCCTACTAATATTGATAATAGAGCCCTTGATCTAGACGAGACTCACAGCTCAAGACACGGGCAAGAGATATGATATCGTGACCACTTTCACCCTTGTCTCTCTCCACGACAGGCATGTGATGGCTGCAAAAGAAAAGGGAGATGCAGCTGCCAGCTGCAGAGGCAGGGAGGCAGCCAGGAGGGAAGGGCGAGGTTCCAGTGGTGATTAAGACATTTTAGATCAGGAGAGTGGGATACAAATGTCAGAGCAGCTCCCATCTTGATGGCCACAGCAGCAGCAGCAGCAGCTGGCAGGAATTGGTTTAGTGGTAAAGGGAGCTTAGCGGGCGACTGCTCGATTCCCAGCCCTCTAGGGTGACCCTGGGCCATCTCAGGGCGGCCCTTCGCCAGTGGAGGGGAGAAACTCTGCACTTCAGCCAGGCGGGAAGGGCCAACAGAATGGATGGCCTTAACACACTCAGTAGTTCTCCAACTTGAGAGCACTTCAGAATCACCAGAGGATCTTGTTTAAACTTTAGATTCCTGGCTCCCAGCCTCTGAGGGTTTTGCCTTAACCACCAGTCTTGACCCAAAGCCCTGGAGTTCCAGTGGGTGGAAGCTGGACTCTCCCTTTTACTCTGTTTACACATCCTAGAAAATGGCACTGAGCCCACTTCTTGGGACCATAACAGGCATACCCACCAGGGCTCGCTTGGTTCCCTAACTAACAGTGATGTAGCGGACCCCCGGCAGGGCCCAGCTGACCCAGCTGCCCACCATGTATTCAATAGGTTGCAGTCAAGCCCCACCCACAGGAGCTCCATTCTTGCTCTGAAGTGGTCAGCCAGACTGGGCTAGCCCATGGGGAAAGTCAGCCCTGGGTATGTATCAGGAAGACTGCTGATACCTGAGAACTCACTGAAACTGTGACCAGGATTAGATTACCCCCTTTGAGCTGGTCAGGTCAGATTTCCAGATGCAGGGAAGGTCTTCTGGGGACAAGGCTTCAGATGGCCTCCCCCATCATAGTGTTCTACTTCGGACCATCACACTGCCCTGCAAAAAAAGAAAGAGTGCGTGTGTGTGTGTCTGTGTGTGAATGTGTATACTTAGGAGTAGAGGCGTATACTAGGACGTACAGCAGCTGTGGACTCCCTGGATGTACATGGACAGGACTCTTGGAGATCATTGTTTATTTTTTTCTTCCTTTTGTCAAGTTTAAGACCTTTGTACTTAAGAAGTATTGACTGAGCACCTCCTCTGTATTAAGCACCATGGGAGATACAGAGGTCCTTGTACTATCAGAACTTACAGCCTAGCTAAAGAATTTTCCCAGAACATTAACTGTTTAATAAGAAATGGAGGAGAAATTATGTCCTTTTGAATTTTATACCTCTGATGCTGCCATACAATCTATGGGATTTCGAGCTCTTTGAGGGACAATGATTTCTATTATCTTGGTCCCCACAAACATCTAAGATGTCAGTAATGTCATTAAGTAATGTTTGCTGACAAAAGGGAAATTGAAAAAAATTCAAATATATTTACTCTGAATATGTGAACTTCAGAGGATACTAATTTTTCAGTGATGTCTTGCATAATTTTTAATCTCTTTCATAGCAACCTCAGTTTGCTTTTCTTTATGTGGCAAAACCCTCTTTAATGTTTAATGAAAAAACACTCCACTCATGGAGCCCAGGCCACTCTTATGCAGCCAGTATTTACCCACCCCTGTTACGTGCCCAGTATTGGGCCTAGTGCTGTGGGGTAAACAAAGAAGCATAATAAGGTAAATGGGGAGCCAAGTTTATCGTGCAAAAGACTAATTGGAGAAGAATATGAGACAAATCTATAATGCCAGTAGCGCAAACATAACCCAGAGATCTTTCTTCCAAATCACAGTTTTTCTCAAACTAGAGGAATGAATAGTCGCCTAAAAGGAAAACCTTTCCAGGGACCTTCAAATTTGACCTAAACATTTTTATAACGTTACTTCAATATGTATAAACATAAAACTTGGTGTAAATTTTTAAAATTTATAAGTACCAAAGCAAATTTAAAATGACACCCCCCCAAAAAATAAATTCCTGAAAAACCAATAATATTCAAATTAACACCAATTTAATGATACTGTTTTGCTGAAACCAAATTAGTGGTGTTGGGTTTAATAATAGAAGGAGAGAGCCTCAGGTCTGGTTCTTTATTTAATCGACTTGGCTTTGTAGTTTGACTTCCATAATACTAATTCAGAGAGGGCCTGTTTACACAAGAGTGCTAGTCAAAACTATATTCATGGCTTCAAGGCTTTGTCTGCTCATTCAGAATAATCAGACCTCATACTTAGCCAAAACTAGCTGCGTGTAATTCTCAAATGCCTGTTTTAACAATATCTCATCTGATAACACTGTGAAGTTAAAATTCAATTGAAGATAAGATTAACATTGTGACACTCTTGAGTCTATATTAAATTTACTCCGATTACTGACTGTATTAGAAGAAGAATTCTGTATTGTAAATTTACTACTATACTTACTTATAATAAACTACAAGTTGCAAAATACTCAACTCAACTGAGCCACACTATATATCTGCTTATATGCTGTGGTGGTCAATTTTATGTGTCAGCTTGACTGGGCTAAGGGATGCCCAGATACCTGGTAAAACATTATTCCTGGGCGTGTCTGTGAGGATGTTTCCAGAAGAGATTAGCATTTGAATCAATAGACTGAGTAAAAATAATCACTCTCACTATTGCAGGCAGGCATTATCCCATCCATTAAGGGCCTGAATAGACCAAAAATGTGGAGGAAGGATGAATTTGCTCTCTGCTTGAGCTGGGACATCTATCTTCTCCTGCCCTCCAGTATCTGTGCTCCTGGCTCTCAGGCACTGGGACTCATGTTGGGACCTACACATTGGCTCCCGTGGTTCTCAGGCCTTTGGGTTTGGACTGGAACAACAGCACCAGTTTCCTTGGGCCACGAGCTTGCAGTTGGCAGGTCATGGGACTCCTCAGCCGCCATCATCCATGAGCCACTCCCTCATAATAAATCTCTTTCTGTGCATGTGCACATACTTCCTAGTGGTTCTGTTTCTCTGGAGAAGCCTGGTTAATGCGCCCGTGAAGCTGCAACGGTGCAGGCGCAGTTCTCTGGCATCGGAAACGCCTGCACCACTGTGAGCCAGAAGATGATTCAGGCCTCCCACCTCCCTTCCTTATTTGAAGCTACAAAGCTTCATTCCTACCACCGCTGCAATTTCATTTGGCTTTCACTTGGTGCAAATGGAGATTGGGTACAAAAGTGTAAATGCAAGCATGAAAATATTATGACAGTTTGGGTTTAAAACATGGTCATTCAGAAGATCTTAGATTAGCATTTTCAGATTTTCAATGAATTAAAATCCTGAAGTTAAAAAATGATTGTAAAGAAGCCATAAACCCTTGAGAGGGCTGAGGTGTACTCGTAACCCTCCATTCTGACCTTCCCTCTCCCCTACGACTTCATGCAGGGCTGCATGGGGTGTGCTCAGAAGAATTAGGTCAATTAAAAAGATGAACACAATGTTGGAGGGGAAGGGATAAAGCCCATCACTAAGTAAGTGGGACTTTCCCAGACTCCAAAGGGACAGCATCTAAAGTGTTAATGCCTCCACATAGGTGCCCCTCAGGGGTGCACCCTTAGTCCCTAACCTGGCTCCCAGACATAGAATTCCCATATCTCTCCTCAAAGCATCTTCTTTCATCAAAACTCCCGAGCTGGAATCTCCAATGACCTTTGGGGAAAACCAGATCCTTGTACACCAAAAGGGACCATGATGCCACTACCATCTCCTTTCTCCCCCGTAGTACATTTCCCAGGTCTAAATCACTTAGTCTGAAGGAGGGTACTGACACTTCTAATTATCACTGATGTCCACTAACACCCCAGATTGCACAGAGCATCCAGTGGTTACAGCTTTGGAATGCCTGCTTTCCTTGTGGGGCCAGAAGGGTCTTCTGGGTCAGATTGCCTTTGCATCTCTCACCTGAACGGGTTATAGGCATGACTGTTTCTTTAACTGTTGCACCTGTTGAAACAGGTCCACTGACATGCACGCACACACACACACACACACACGGCACAAACATTGATTCTCAGAGACAGTAGCTTCTACTAGGAAGGAAATATTTCCTGTTTCATAATCTCCATGGTGCTGTCTCCATCCATAAGTTTAGAACATCCTATGATTATACTTCCAGCATGTGTTCCTCTGCAGGCTTACAGAATGGGAAACAGATTACATGTTCCTTAGCACCTGTTCCCTCAGGTACAGGAGAAGCTTTGAACCGACCATTCTAATAAGGACTCATCTAAATTCTCTGCTACTGGCTTTGTCCTCTGGAGACTGGTCACTGAGGGAAGGGAAGGCTGTGAGACTCACTTCCACTTATAAGTATTACAGGTTCTCACGACAGTCAAACATCCACATTTTCTAGAGATGCCCAGGAGGCTTCATGGTGAGCTGAGGGCTGAGCGGAAGCTTGCAGGGTAGCCTACTAGGCTCAGCAATAGGTGGAGTGGAGATGAGGAGTGGGGCGAGTGGGTCGGGAAGCAGGAGTGAGGGGCAGGAATCGGGAAAGGCCTGGAGCCTGGCAAGGGCCAGAGCGTATGTGGGGACATGGGAGCAGGAGGAAACAGTGGGAGATGGGAGTAAATAACTAGGATGGGGCAGGTTATGGAGAGCCACTGTATTTCCTTGAGTAGAGAATAGAAAATTCAGAAGGGAAATGGTGTTTGGGACGGATAAATCTGGCAATGGTGGGCAGGATGTGTCGGTCTGGACACAAGTTAAGAAGTTATTGCAATAATCCAGGTGATGAAGTGTGATTGTTAGACTTTAGTTCCATATGGACAAAGTGCTGCATCACATGTGATAAACCCAAAGTCTACGAGTGCACCTCACATGCAGGAGTTGCTCACTTCTTCAACTAAAGAGGCTAAATAAAGTCTAGTTACCAGGAGGTGTCAATAATGGAGTCCAGGGGAGGATTACAAAAGTCCCTCCCTGTATTCAGATAGATGTCACTCCTACATACATCTGGCTCAAAGAGTCATGATCTTCTGTGTTCTTTTTTATGAAAATATATCATCAGAATCTCTCAGCACTTTCCCAATCTACTCCCAGTAGCCGAGAGTGACAGAGAGATGAGGGAAGATGCAGGCCCCATCACTCGCAGAATCTCCGGGTAAGAATACCTTTGATGATACACTCCACGCCAGTACAGCTCTCTATTGCCACAGTGTTGTTGCATAAAAACAACCACAAAACCTCAGTGGAGTACAAAAACAGACTTTTCTTTTTGCTCATGAGCCAATGGATTGCCGGGCCATCCTGCAGATCTGAGCAGGCTCGCTCGTGTCTGGCAGGTCAGCTGAGGGCCAGCTGGTTTAAGAGGGCCTCTGCTGGCGTATCTCAGCTCCATATCCTCTCACCCCCCCAGGAGGCTAGTCCAGGTTTGTTCACAGAAGGTAGCAGGAGCTGAAGATGGAGAAGAAAGCAGACAAGTGTTCTGCAAGTCTGTACTTTCATCTAGTTTGTTCCTGTGCCGTTGGCCACAGCAAGCTCTGTGTCCCAGAATCAGAGTGGGTGGAGACTGCACAGCTACACAGCAAAGGGCATAGAGACAGAGAGATCACTCATGGGGGCTAGTAATGACATCAGTCTGTCACAGTGCCTGAAAGAAAAAAGGCCGAAAGAGATCGGAATCAAGGGCAGACTGAAATCTGGATTGAGGAAGGCAATCTCCACAGTAATGTTAGGAAGGAAATGACAGGACTGGTCACCAGGAGACAGGAGCCTTTCATGTTAGGAAGGCCAATGTTCCTCAAACTGACCCCATAGCTCATTCTTTCCTCCTCTACACCTGCGAACAGTGAGAGCTTGGGTGAAGGATGGCTATTCTGCTCTTCTCTGCAGGCAATCACAAATACTTTCGCTTTCCCTACCAACTGGCTCCTTCCCTTCAGCCTTCAAATATGATCTCTCCACCTTAAACAAACTCTCACTTGACTTCCTATGCCTCTCCAGCTACTGGCAGTCTTGAAATGGAAGGAATAGAAGGAATAGATGGGAAGCAAGGAATACTGGCGACCTTACATGGTGGTTCCCTTCAAACCAGCACAGTGAGACTTAACTTGGGAGCAGAAGTACTTGGTCATGACCAGGCAGGGAGAGGCAAGGTGGGATCTTGGTCTACCTATGTCATTGGCAAAGGCTGCAAGGGTTGACATATGAGGCCGTTGTGTATTTTTCACTCTTGACTCTGACATGTGGCATAATCCGACACGCCCAGGATGTCTGCAGCCTCCTCAAAACTTAACATGGAGATGAGAGATTCATTTCATGAAATTCCCAAGACTCTGCTTCCGCAGGATGATTCCTGCTGAAAGGGCGATGCTGAGAGCAGAGTGTGACGTTTCGGAAGGCTCTTGGTTTCCTGGTGAGGCAGAGGAACAACTTGAGAGGAGTTGATCTGAAGCAAAGGGCTTGGGGAACAGGACAAGGCATGCCCAATGGGCAGACGAGGAAAGTGGGAGCCAAGAGATGGACACGGCCTCTGGGAAGGACGGCAGGAGCAGGGCTCGGCTCAGAGAAGCGAGGAAGAGACTGAGGGGCCATAGTCGGCAGACGGTGCTGTAGGTGACGGCTGGAGGGAACACAGCCAGGCCAGCGGGACAAGTGGCCTCCAGCACAGCTGGTGCAGCCTGGGTCAGGGAGCGAGAGGGGGCGTCTGTGAGCAGAATGGGCCAAAGGTAAAAGCCTGGCCTCAGGCTGGGGGTTCAGGCACGGTGGGCTGCCAGAGAGAGGGGGAATCCCAGGGCCTGCAAGTTAGTTACAGCGAGGAAACCACTGACGGGAGACCTCAGGTGGACGGGTCAGTGCCCACATCTGCGCCAAGCTAGATCTGAGCCTATAATTTATCTCATCTGAGCGGCATTGCTTCCTGCGAATCCCTGCAACTTACAGCAGGATTTCACTGTGGCTGTGAATTGGTGATGTGCAAAGGGTGGGAGAATAGGCAGCAGAGACCAGAGGAACAGGAGGGAACCATGAATTCAGAAGCACAGTCTACAGAGAGACCTCTGACACCTTCTTTACCTTCCATTTGGAGACAGAGGAACCCTTTGGTTACTTATGGGAAGTAAAGGATCAGTTATAATTTCCTCTCCTTCGTCTATGAACGTAAGACTCACAAGCTACCGGGCCTGCAGCAGGGCTGGGGGTTTTCTACGTCCCTTCCCCCAGGAGCAGAAATAATTAATTCTGACTCACACGATCACAGAGATGGATTTGTAAGGCAGCAGGCCAGTGACTTTGACCTTAATGTTGCTCAGCTCAAGCCAATCGCCCTAATGTGATAAATGACAACGCGCAGATGAGCCCAATTCCCCCCGACTGCTCAGCAGTCAGCATTTTTCTGACAGTCCCCTTCTCCTGAGAAGAGAGCGCCATCTTGTGTAGAAACACTGAAGTTCAGGATGTGCCAACCCATTCTTTTCTTCTACTTCACTAACTTTCTACTAGGTCTGCGCCCTCCTGTTTCATTCTCAGAGTACATTGAGAGGTCGCGTTATAAGAAATGAAAGGTGTCCCTGAGCATGTGAAGCTGTTTCCAGGTACAAAAGGCTAAACACTAAAACACTAAAGATGTACCTGGGCTTCCCTGGTGGCGCAGTTGTTAAAGAATCCACCTGCCTGTGCAGGTCACACGGGTTTGGGCCCTGATCCGGGAGGATCCCACGTGCCACGGAGCGACTGGGCCCGTGCGCCACAACTGCTGAGCCTGCACTCTGGAGCCCGCGAGCCACAACTGCTGGGCCTGCGTGCTACAGCTGCTGAAGCCCGTGCGCCTGGAGCCCGTGCTCCACAACAAGAGAGGCCACCGCAACGAGAGGCCTGCGCACCGCGACGAAGAGTGGCTCCCGCTCGCTGCACCTAGAGAGGGCCCGCGCGCAGCAACAAAGACCCAATGCAGCCCAAAACTAAATAAATAAATAAATAAATAAATAAATAAATAAATAAAAGATGTACCTGGTCCCTGGAGGGTACCTTTCAAGTGTAGTTTTGAAGACCTGTTACTTGTCTTCCTCAATTTGGAGCTTAATAGAAGTGGAAAATCTGCCTACCTGAAATTCTCCATTTAGCACATGTCTGTGAATTAAAGGTTTCCTACGAGCACCTCCATTCAAGTCTGGAACATTCTGTTGAGTTTTCTCCAGCCACAGTGTTGCTGTGAGCAAGCCAGTGGTGGGGTGGTCAACCAGCTCTCAGGCAGGGAGGGGCTGGTCCCGATTTATAGCATCTGCTGTTTTCCCTGCTGCAAATACTTCTGCGACGGCTGATCTCAAGGACCAGACTGACATCACTGGTGCCCAGCTGGGAGGAGATGCAGACCATGGGCTCCAGCAGGGGGCACAAGCTGGCTCCAGCACACCACCGGCTCGCAGACCTGGGTCTTGTGCTCACCTATGGAGTCCCATTCACCGCTCAAATGTGATTAACTGTCAAAAGGGACAGAAGGGCCGATGTAAAAAGACCAGGTTTGGGGACCCAAAGATCTGCAAAAGTACCAGGCAAGGCCAGAAGGGGGTTGAGAAGCAAAGAAAAGTTTTTTCTCACCCTTTTACAAAGACACAGAATTCTGGGGGCAGGGTCTGGGATGCTGTGTCCCGGAAGAGTTGATTTTCACCAGACCAATAATCCGTGGAGGTGCTTCAAAGAGTACCTAACATACGGGACGTGCTCAATATGTTGTCGTGTCTGTTGTTAAGATTGCAACTTTCTGGAATGTCCCAATAGCCCACATATCTTAATTTCTTATTTTCTTCAATTGAGCTCCAAGGGGAATAAGTGTATCTTTTTCAGCCTCCAACAGATATACCCCCAGCATCTCTGGAAGGCCCTATTTATTTTCACTTGAAAAGGGCCAGTAGTGAGGCTGGCAAACACTCCTTCAACCAGACAACCCTCCTGAGGAAATAGCATCTATTGAGCACCTAATACATGCCATCTGATTAATATCAGGTCTCATTTCTTTCTCGCAGCAACTCTGTAAAGGAGGTGCGATCATTTTCCTTTCACAACTAAGGAAACTGGAGTCTGATGTTATGAGAGGTGTCCAGGGCCATTGAATGAGGCGGTGACAGAAATGGGGTGATTCAAATTGGGATCTTTTGGGCTCAAAGCACATCACCCTCTCCATGCGTTCATACTGCCCATGAATGAGAGAAGGCAGAGCTCAAAGAAAGCATTTTCATAAGGTTGCAAACCCCATTTTGCATATCACGTCACAGTCCGTATGAGTGGGACCCTGGATTTGTGCAGTGCACAGCCTGTGCACCCTGATGTGGCTGTGTGTGTATTTCCCTTTCCTCCTCTTTTTCACTTGTACCACAGGGCCATTTTCTCTTCCCCAGGTTACACCAAAGCGGAAACAAAAGTCCAAAGAAAACGGACTTCCACTTAAGTGAAAGACAATGATTTCCTCCTCAGAGGGCCGAGGAAGGGGAGAGAATAGACGGTGGCCACTGAAAACAGGAGTGGAGGGTGGTCTGGACTCCAGAGGGCTGAGGAGCACTCCAAAGGGGAGAAAGGAGGCCTTTCTGTGAGAGAGGTCCAGAGAGGAAGGCGAGCGGCCCCAAGCAGAAGGACGCAGCTAAGTTCTCCTGGAATAACATCCTAGACATAGGTAAGTCCCCCTGATCTGCAGGTGGGAAACTGAGGTAAGGGACCCTTTCTATGGGGTCAGAGAGGGACAACTGGGTCCCTGACCAAGGGCTCTCGGAACAGAATCAGTCGGGGCATTTCCCTGTGAGCAGGGGCTGCACGGAACCCCCAGCTACCTCCTGAAGGGCCACAGACCCCACCACTGTGGACAGGAGATACACCATACAAACAGTATAATCGATGCTGGGGGTAAAGTTATCATCTGAAAGAGCTGTCACCACATCTCTCTTCAAGCAGAAACTCCTTCTGGAAGAGTAAGCTGGTGAGGACTAGGGCTGCAAGGTGAGCCCTTGAGGGCTGTGGTTACAGTGGGTACAAGGGCTTCCAAGGAGGGGAGCCGGGGCGTCTGCTGGGGAGGAGGGAGAGGTCAAAAGAAAGACAAGAAAGGAGACAGCGAGAAGTCAGAAGATGACGGAAGGCTGCGTGGAGAGGGGCGACGCCCCCTCTCTGCAAGCACCCAGCTCTAGGAACCATATTCAACTGGTCTGAATGGGCCTTTCTGGCCGCTAAAGCAGCAGCTGTTGTCACATCTGGGCAGCTGAGCACATCCCAAGACTTGGGGCCCTGGAGGCTGCAGTGACCCCGACTACATCAGCCTCTCTCCACCCTGGAATTTGAACAGGGGATTCCAGCCAAGTGTAGCTCTATGGTGTGACACCGGGGGGCGGGGGGGGGGGGCCAGCTGGCATCCGGCTTATAGAGGGTTCTGTGATGGAAGGAGAAATGTAAATTCCACGTGGGAAGCTCCGAGGTCGTGTCCTGGAGCAAGCACTGACACAGCATTTGACCTTCGTTAGCCAAGAAGCCACTTCAGGACATATGCTCAGAGGCCCTTCTCCCCACCTCACCAGCTGGATGTCACCCTGCCCCATTCCTGTGGAGAAGGTCAGGTGCGAGAGGGAGAGAAAGGCAGGTTCCTCCCTGGTCCTTCAGAAAGTGTGGAAGAGCTCAGGGAGAAACGTGGGGTGGACAGTTGAGAGAGATTGTCCCCGCTCTAAAAGGAAGCCTGGCTGGGTATGTTTGCCTTTAATCAAATGACTTCTACATATGCAGAGGGCTAGAGGGCTGTTTATTTTACTATTTACAAATAATTGGAAATTTTCTTTATTTAAATTTTGAAGGCTCGGGTATTGAGAATTTACCCCCATGCTATTGGAAATCTGACTATTTTGGCAATGTCCACATGTAAGTACTTTAAGACACCCCTCTGCCTAAGGCTAATAAAATCATTGTGGTATAACTAACACTGGATCCATTCATTCGGAAATGCAACTCCAACCAGTTGGCTGTTTGCAAGGATAGCACATGGTTGGCACACACCAAATATTTGTGGAAAGAAGGAGGGAGTCCCCATGAGCTGAGATAGACAGCAATCATGAACTTGGAACCGTGAAAGAAAAGTCAAGGGTTTGGAATGCAGAGGTCACTGCACCCTAGATGGAAGATGGCACTTGAACAGAGAGCATCTCTACTTGGCTGAAACTGCCAAAGCAGGACTAAAAGGCTCAGACCCAAGCATTCCTAGGCAACCCAGATCTTCCCAGCCCGCACAATGGGTTTCTCTGGGTCGATTGTTTGCTTTCTTTTGATTCTGCTCTTCAAAGGAAATAGGATGTGTTGATGTTTTGGATAAAGAATGTGCCTTCTGGGTGATCTAATTCATCTTGCAGAAGAATGAAAAGGAAACGAAAGGGCAGAAGGAAGCAAGACTCATGGAATATCTCAATAGAATGAAAACATTCTATGGAGATGAATGAATTTTTTATATACTGTTCTGTGAACAGGGACAGGTCATGCTGCTGTGCTGTGTTCTCCATCTTTTAACCCTAAACCATGGACAACTAGATACAACTGGTGTGAAGAATAACTTTTACGTGGGGTCGGGATGAGTGGTGGGCTCATGGGAAACTAACGTGCTTGACACAGAAAAGAACTAACTACACACGCTATCTCATTCAATCCTCACAACAGCCCAATGGTAACTGGTATATAAGCAAATAAAAACAAAACATACCAAAACAGGCTCATGAAGAAAAGTCACACAACTGGGAAGTGTTAAGCTCAAGACTTGGGGGTCCAATTCGGTCTAATGCCAAAGTCCCTTCTCTTTCCACTGCCTCCCAAAGGCAATGAGGACTCGGAAAATTACAAAGAGCACTGCTGCGTGTGGAAGCCCCTTGTCTATTCCAAAAGCACTTACTCCAGGAAATCACCAGCTTAACAGAGGTCTCAGTTTTTTAGAAGATGCGGTATGGATGAGATATTTTCAGCTAGCTACTTCTATCAATCTCTCAGGCTATATTCTTTCCAGTTTAGTGATGGATGGGGTGAGTCACGGGATTTTGTTTTTAAGAAGTTAAATTTCCACATCTAAGTAGCTGTGGTATGTCGGGATAAGGGAATTATTTTGCCCTCTTACGCCAGAGCCGAGAAAGCCGGTTACTGAGGCTGTGCAAGTCAGTACATGCCCCTGAGTCCAGAAGCTGGAAGCAGCGGCCAGAGAGGTGCGCCCGACAAGCAGGTGTTAGACTCTGCCCCATTCCCCACCCACCCCTATTCTCATTTCATTCCACTTGGATTGGTCTTTAGTCAGAGTCTGCATTGATACAAGAAATACGGACGCTCGGTACTCTACACAAGCCTAAAACAGCTTGAAGAACAGTCAGCCAGGCCACGTTCTCTCTGCAGATGCCTGTGGTCTCTGTATTTGCTGAGTTTTTCATCTTCATCTAACTGTCTGCGCCTCTGTATGTTTAATGCACACAGGTTCTAGGCTTCCCTTAGAGCCAAACATTTGGATTGTAAACCACGGAGGGCATACACACAGTTGGCTTTTCATTCAGATATTTGGCATCGTGGAAAGACAGTTAAGCGTGTTCCGTTCTTCTTAGTGTAAGAAGGGAACTGCTCCACTCAAAAGTGCTAGAAGGTTCCTCAAAAAGCTAAACATAGAATTACCATGTGACCCAGCAATTCCATACCTACGTATATACCCAAAAGAATTGAAAACTGGTATACATACAAATACTTGTACACAAACGTCCATAGCAGCACTATTCACAACAGCCAAGTAGCCACTAGCAAAGGAATGCATAAAGAAAATATGGTGTCTTCACACAATGCAATATGATTCAGCCATAAAAAGGAATGAAGTGCTGATATGTGCTACAACATAGATGAGCTTTGAAAACAGGCTAAGTGACAGAAACCAGACACAAAAGGCCATGTATTTTATGATCTGATTTATATGAGATGTCCAAAATAGGAAAATCTATAGAGACAGAAAGCAGATCAGTGGTTGCCAGGGACTGGTGGGCCAGGGAAAGGGAAGTGATTGCTTAATGAGTACAGGGTGTCCTTTGGGGGTGATGAAAATGTTCTGGGACTAAATAGAGGTGATGGTTGCACAACACTGTGAATATACTAAGTGCCACTGAATTGTACACGTTAAAATGGTTATTTATTTTTGGCTGAGTCTGGTATTAGTTGCCGTACCTGGGATCTTTCGTTGCGGCGCACAGGCTCCAGAGCGCGTGGGCTTTGTAGTTGCAGCACTCAGTCTCTCTAGTTATGGTGTGCAGGCTCAGTAATTGCAGCACGTGGGTTTAGTTGTCCCGTGGCATGTGGGATCTTAGTTCCCTGACCAGGGACCAAACCTGTGTCCCCTGCATTGGAAGGCGGATTCTTAACCACTGGACCACCAGGAAAGTCCCATTAAAATGGTTAATTTTATGTTATGTGCATTTTGCCTCAATTTTTCTTCTAAGTGCTGGGAGCATGGAGTAGGGAATAAAGAATAAATGGGCAGAAGGCATCTGAGGAAGCAGCACAGTGGTGAGAGGAGCAAGAGACCAAGATACAGAGGACATAACTCTGCTACGAGCTGTGTGACGGCAGGTGAATCACTCACCCTCTCAGGGCCTCCATTCTCTCCTCTGTGAGATGCAAGAGACTCAGAACAGCCAGCTCTGAGTACATATTGTGTCGATGTCAGCTATGGTTGCAAATGTATTGTTGTTAATTTTATAGATACGTACGTTCTTCTCTAACGACCTTCTCCTAGATGCATCCTGGTTTTTCAATCAGTTCACTAGTTCAATCTTCGTCAACTTCCAAGAGAAAACTCAGTATTCAGGAAGCCAGAAGAGCCTGCTGTTCTGATAAATATTCTGTGTTGAACAAGGGGAAGTGAAAGGCAGAGCAGAGCCTGCAATTAGTGAGTTAAGGGAGCGGATGACATCAGTGCTTCTGGCCAAGGTTGTCAAAGAAATATGCGTTTTCACTTCAGCACCCTGCAAAGCTAATAAACAACCCACTGTGTATGATTTAATATGACACTGTATGTAAACTCGAAGGCTGTCTACGCCAAGGGAAGATCTGATGTGTAACCAGGGGAGCATCACGGCTGAGCACATTGGCCGTGATGAAGCCAGTGCCCCACCCCTGCTGGGTGCACCCAAGGTGAGGGCCATGTTGGCCAGGAGGCTGTGGGGCTGTTTTCTCCATGGCTGCCGTCCAGACAAGAAGGGCTGCAGGCAGTGGGGGACCCCACAGGACGCAGCCCCAGACACATCCGCAAGGCTGTAATCTCCAGGGCATCTAGAGTGGTGGCGTTAAACCCTGCTCCACCTTCCAGAGAACAAAGCACCAGTCTCTCCTCCTGCGTCTCAGGACCACCCAACAAGGAAGGACTCCAGCTCGCCTGAGCAACGCTGGCATCAGCGGTCCTGCAGGGCAGGACAGACCATCACTGAACGGGAGGCTCCCCTGGAATGACGGACTCTGCCCCAGGGTATCACCCTCTCTTGCCTGCCAGCAGCTGACTAGCTCTGGGACCTCTGTGCACAGGGAAGAGAATTGCACAGATTCATCTAGGTGTATTCTCCTAGACGCCCTGCATTCTGATGCTGCCTACACAGGCTTTTGCCTTGACCAAAAAACTCTCCTATAAGGAAAGAAACCCAAGCGTTGTCGCCTGGGGTCCACACTGCATTCAGCCTTCTCAATATGCCAACTCCTATACTAGCAAAAATGATCCACGCATGTCTATTTCACACTCAAACACTTACTAGTATCAACTGTGTTAGCACACTTCTGCTTGGCACAGTGAGAGGTTCATAGTAAACAGAAGGCCTGTTCTCTGCCTTAGGGACTTAATTTGTTCATTCCTTGATTCATTCTGTTTTTGAGCCATCTATCATGTGCCAGGCACTGATGCCAGCAGTTCAAAGTCAACAGGGAGGAAAAGTTCTCGCACCTAAAACAGCTAGAGAATAATCTCAAACAGACATAGCATGGAGGCAAACCATACAACTGCTGACACTATAAGTTTAGCCATTTGAATTTATCGTTATATATGTATTCAGGCACTTTCGAGCTAGAAGGAGCCCAAGTCATCCCTGAGTCCATTGGAATGGTACCTACCCAGGGACTGACTACAAAAGTACCTCCTGGACAGCTTCTTAAGCATACAGAGTGTCACACCCATCAGGATTGTCAACGATGTGGAGAATCTGGGACCCTAAGGCACTGTTGGTGGGAATGTAAAACACTGCAGCTGCTGGAGAAAACTGTATGATGGTTCCTCAAAAAATTAAAATAAATTACATATGATCCAACAATTTCACTTCTGAGTGTATGTCCAAAAGAATTGAAAGTAGGGTCTCAGAGATATGTGTACACCCATCTTCACAGAAGCACTATTCACAATAACCAAAAGATAGAAGCAACCCAAGTACCCACCAACAGGTGAATGAATAAACAAAATGTGTTCTATACACATAGAGGAATATTATTGAGCCTTAAAAAGGAAGGAAATTCTGACAACTGCTACAACATGCAAAAACCTTGAAGACATTATGCTAAGTGAAATAAGCCCATCACAAAAAGACAAATACTGTATGATTCCAGTTATTATGAGAGTAGTCAAATTCACAGAGACAGAAAGCAGAATGGTGGTTGCCAGGTGCTGGGGGAGGAAAGAATGGGGAATTGTTGTTTAACAGATACAGAGTTTCAGTTTTGCAAGGTGAAAAAGTTCTGGGGATTGGTTGCACAACAATATGAATATACTTAACACGATTGAACTGAACTATTAAAAATAGTCAAGATGGTAAAATGTGTCATGTGTATTTTACCACAATTTTTTTTAACCTCTCTATTGGAGTATAATTGCTTTACAGTGGTGTGTTAGTTTCTGCTTTATAACAAAGTGAATCAGCTATACATATACACATATCCCCATATCTCGTCCCTCTTGCGTCTCCCTCCCACACTCCCTAACCCACCCCTCCAGGTGGTCACAAAGCACCGAGCTGATCTCCCTGTGCTATGTGGCTGCTTCTCACTAGCTATCTATTTGACATTTGGTAGTGTATATATGTCCATGCCACTCTCTTACTTCATCTCAGCTTACCCTTCCTCCTCCCCGTGTCCTCAAGTCCATTCTCTACGTTTACGTCTTTATCCCTGTCCTGCCCTTAGGTTCTTCAGTACCATTTTTTTTTAGATTCCATGTATAAGTGTTAGCATACAGTACTTGTTTTTCTCTTTCTGACTTACTTCACTCTGTATGACAGACTCTAGGTCCATCCACCTCACTACAAATAAATCAATTTCGTTTCTTTTTATGGCTGAGTAATATTCCATTGTGTATATGTGCCACATCTTCTTCATCCATTCATCTGTTGATGGACACTTAGGTGGCTTCCATGTCCTGGCTATCGTAAATAGAGCTGCAATGAACGTTGTGGTACATGACTCTTTTTGAATTATGGTTTTCTCAGGGTATATGCCCAGTAGTCGCATTGCTGGGTTGTACAGTAGTTCTACTTTTAGTTTTTTAAGGAAACTCCATACTGTTCTCCATAGTGGCTGTATCCATTTACATTCCAACCAACAGTGCAAGAGGGTTCCCTTTTCTCCACACCCTCTCCAGCATTTATTGTTTGTAGATTTTTTGATGATGGCCATTCTGACTGGCGTGAGGTGATACCTCATTGTAGTTTTGATTTGCATTTCTCCGATGATTAGTGATGTTGGGCATCCTTTCATGTGTTTGTTGGCAATCTGTATATCTTCTTTGGAGAAATGTCTATTTAGGTCTTCTGCCCATTTTTGCATTGGGTTGTTTGTTTTTTTGATATTGAGCTGCATGAGCTGCTTGTAAATTTTGGAGATTAATCCTTTGTCAGTTGCTTCATTTGCAAATATTTTCTCCCATTCTGAGGGTTGTCTTTTTGTCTTGTTTATGTTTTCCTTTGCTGTGCAAAAGCTTTTAAGTTTCAGTAGGTCCTATTTGTTTATTTTTGTTTTTATTTCCATTTCTCTAGGAGGTGGTTTAACCACAATTTTTAAAAATACAGGTTCCTGGGCCCTGGTCCCAAAGATTCAGACTCAGTAGGTCTGGTGCAGGACTCTAGAATCTGTGTTTCTAAAGCTTCCTGGGAGTTGCTGATTTGCAGCCAGTTTGGACACTTCCAATCCCAGTACTTATTTTAGAGAGAAGGAAACTGAAGTCCAGGGAAGTAAAGTGATTTGCCAAAGGTCACTCAGCTCCCTAGTGACTGCATTTGGACAAGCCTAGACTGGAGGTTTCTAACCCTGGCTAGACATCTGAGTCACTCACTGGGCCCCAACCCAGACCCACTGAATGCGGATTTCTGGGAGAAGAGGCCTGAGCAACCTGAATTTGTAAACACTCCTTGAACTCTTAGAAGTCTGTTGTGTGGCCAGAATTGAAGACTCCTAACCAAGTCTTGTGGTTCTTTTCACCCTTAAATGCTGGATACCAGATTTCGGCTAGGAAGTAGGGATCATGTGTCTGCTGTTTGAGTGGGCTGCTACCAGCAGAGCTTCTGGCCAAATTTGGTGGTTTAGCAACAGTGGTTCCTCACTACTGCATATTTTGCATATTTCAGGGTCTAGTACACTGCCTCTGTTTCCTCAGTGCAAAGGAGAAAACAGCCCCCCGAGAAATACACATTGAAGAAAAGGCACAATGTAACCACTATGTTCCACTTCACTAGCCAGGGATGCAAAAGAAAATCACATTTCTTTTTTTTTTTAAGGAAACAGTAAAATTGTATTTCTTCTCAAAGAGTATAGGAATGGAGCCAGGCAGTATATACTTTTTTTTTTTAATAGATCTTTACTGGAGTATAATTGCTTCACAGTACTGTGTTAGTTTCTGTTGCACAACAAAGCAAATCAGCCATATGCATACATATGTCCCCATATCCCCTCCCTCTTGAGCCTCCCTCCCATCCTCCCTATCCCACCCCTCTAGGTCGGCTCAAAGCACCAAGCCGATCTCCCTGTGCTATGCAACTGCTTCCCACTAGCTATCTATTTTACATTTGGTAGTGTATATATGTTGATGCTACTCTCACTTCGCCCCAGCTGCTCCCTCCCACCCCATGTCCTCAAGTCCATTCTTTATGTCTACCTCTTTATTCCTGCCCAGCAACTAGGTTCATCAGTATCATTTTTTAATTTTTTTAGATTCCATATATATGCATTAACATATGGTATTTGTTTTTCTCTTTCTGACTTACTTCACTCTGTATGACAGACTCTAGGTCCATCCACCTCACTACATATAACTCAGTTTCGTTTCTTTTTATGGCTGAGTAATATTCCATTGTATATATGGGCCACATCTTATTTATCCATTCATCTGTCAATAGACACTTAGGTTGCTTCCATGTCCTGGCTATTGTAAATAGAGCTGCAATTGAACACTGTGGCACATGTCTCTTTTTGAATTATGGTTTTATCAGGTATATGCCCAGTAGTGGGATTGCTGGGTCATATGGTAGTTCAATTTTTAGTTTTTTAAGGAAACTCCATACTGTTTTCCATAGTGGTTGTATCAATTTACATTCCCACCAACAGTACAGGAGGGTTCCCTTTTCACTACACCCTTTTCAGCATTTATTGTTGTTTCTAGATTTTTTGATAATGGCCATTCTGACCAGCATGAGGTGATAATTCATTGTAGTTTTGATTTGCATTTCTCTAATAATTAGTTATGTTGAGCATCTTTTCATGTGCCTCTTTGCCATCTGTATGTCTTCCTTGGTGAAATGTCTATTTAGATCTTCCACCCATTTTTTAACTGGATTGTTCGTTTTTTTGATATTGAGCTGCATGAGCTGTTTGCATATTTTGGAGACTAATCCTTTGTCTGTTGTTTCATTTGCAAATATTTTCTCATTCTGAGGGTTTTCTTTTCATCTTTTTTATGATTTCCTTTGCTCTGCAAAAGCTTTTAAGTTTAATTAAGTCCCATTTGTTTATTTTTGTTTTTATTTCCATTACTCTAGGAGGTGGGTCAAAAAAGATCTTGCTGTGGTTTATGTCAAAGAGTGTTTTTCCTATGTTTTCCTCTAAGAGTTTTATAGTGTCTGGTCTTACATTTAAATCTTTAATCCATTTTGAGTTTATTTTTGTGTATGGTGTTATGTAGTGTTCTAATTTCATTCTTTTACATGTAGCTGTCCAGTTTTCCCAGCACCACTTATTGAAGAGGCTGTCTTTTCTCCATTGTATGTTCTTGCCTCCTTTGTCGTAAATTAGGTGCCCATATGTGTGTGGGTTTATCTCTGTACCATTGAGCTATATTTCTGTTTTTGTGCCAGTACCATACTGTCTTGATTACTGTAGCTTTGTGGTATAGTTTGAAGTCGGGGAGCCTGATTCCTCCAACTCCATTTTTCTTTCTCAAGATTGCTTTGGCTATTGGGGTCTTTTGTGTTTCCATATGAATTGTATAATTTTTGGTTCTAATTCTGTGAAGAATGCCATTGGTAGTTTGATAGGGATTGCACTGAATCTGTAGATTGCTTTGGGTAGTATAGTCATTTTCACAATATTGATTCTTCCAATCCAAGAACATGGTATATTTCTCCATCTGTTTATGTCATCTTTGATTTCTTTCATCAGTGTTTTATAGTTTTCTGAGTACAAGTCTTTCACCTCCTTAGGCAGGTTTATTCCTAGGCATTTTATTCTTTTTGTTGCAATAGTAAATGGGAGTGTTTCCTTAATTTCTCTTTGTGATTTTTCATTGCTGGTGTATAGGAATGCCAGATATTTCTGTGCATTAATTTTGTATCCTGCAACCTTACCAAATTCATTGATTAGTTCTAGTAGTTTTCTGGTGGTGTCTTTAGGATTTTCTATGCATAGTATCATGTCATCGGCAAACAGTGACAGTTTTACTTCTTCTTTTCCAATTTGTATTCCTTTTACTTCTTTTTCTTCTCTGATTGCCGTGGCTAGGACTTCCAAAACTATGTTGAATAAGAGTGGTGAGAGTGGGCATCCTTGTCTTGTTCCTGATCTTAGTGGAAATGCTTTCAGGTTTTCACCATTCAGTATGATGCTTTCTGTGGTTTTGTCATATACGGCCTTTTTACATTGAGGTAGTTTCCCTCTTTGACCATTTTCTGGTGAGTTTTTATCATAAATGGGTGTTGAATTTTGTCAAAACATTTTTCTGCATCTATTGAGATGATCATATGGTTTTTATTCCTTAATTTGTTAATGTGGTGTCACATTAACAAATCAATCACACTGATTGATTTGCGTATATTGAAGAATCCTTCCATCCCTGGGATAAATCCCACTTGATCATGCTATATGATCCTTTTAATGTGCTGTTGGATTCCATTTGCTAGTATTTTGTTCAGGAATTTTGCATCTATGTTCCTCAGTGATATTGGTCTATAATTTTCTTTGTGATATCTTTTTCTGGTTTTGGTATCAGGGTGATGGTGGTTTCATAGAATGAATTTGGGGGTGTTTATCCCTCTGTAATTTTTTGGAAGAGTTTGAGAAGGATCAGTGTTACCTCTTCTCTAAATGTTTGATAGAATTCGCCTGTGAAGCTAGCTGGTCTTGGACTTTTGTTTGTTGGAAGATTTTTTATTACAGTTTCAATTTCATTATTTGTGATAGGTCTGTTTATATTTTCTAATTCTTCATAGTTCAGTCTTGGAAAATTGTACCTTTCCAAGAATTTGTCCATTTCTTCGTGGTTGTCCATGTTATTGGCATATAGTTGTTTGTAGTAGTCTCTTATGACCCTTTGTATTTCTGCAGTGTCAGTTGTGATTTCTGCTTTTTCATTTCTAATTTTATTGATTTGCATCTTCTCCCTTTTTTTCTTGATGAGTCTGGCTAAGGGTTTATCAATTTTGTTTATCTTCTCAAAGAACCAACTTTTAGTTTTATTGATCTTTGCTATTGTTTTCTTCATTTCTATTTCATTTATTTCTGCTCTGATCTTTATGATTTCTTTCCTTCCACTGACTTTGGGTTTTCTTTGTTCTTCTTTCTCTAGTTGTTTTAAGTGTAGGGTTAGATTTTTCATTTGAGATTTTTCTTGTTTCTTGAGGTAGGATTGTATTACTATAAACTTCCCTCTTAGAACTGCTTTTGCTGCATCCCATAGGTTTTGGGTCGCCGTGTTTTCGTTGTCATTTGTTTCTATGTATTTTTTTATTTCTTCTTTGATTTCTTCAGTGATCTCTTGGTTATTTAGTAGCCCACTGTTTAACCTCCATGTATTTGTGTTTTTACAGTATTTTCTGGTAATTGATTTCCAATCACATAGCGTTGTGGTCAGAAAAGATGCTTGATATGATTTCAATTTTCTTAAATTTTCCAAGCCTTGATTTGTGACCCAAAATGTGATCTATCCTGGAAAATGTTCCATGTGCACTTGAGAAGAAAGTGTATTCTGCCACTTTTGGGTGGAATGTTCTATAAATATCAATTAGATCTATCTGGTCTATTTTGTCATTTAAGGCTTGTGTTTCCTTATTTATTTTCTGTTTGGATGATCTGTCCATTGGTGTAAGTGGGGTGTTAAAGTCCCCTATTATTATTGTGTTACTGTCAATTTCTCCTTTCTTGGTTGTTAGCATTTGCCTTATGTTTTGAGTTGCTCCTATATTGGGTGCATAAACATTTATAATTATTATATCTTCTTCTTGGATTGATCCTTTGATCATTATGTAGTGTCCCGCCTTATCTCTTGTAACAGCCTTTATTTTAAAGTCTATTTTATCTGATACAAGTATTGCTACTCCAGCTTTCTTTTGATTTCCATTTGCATGGAATATCTTTTTCCATCCCTTCACTTTCAGTCTGTACGTGTCCCTAGGTCTGAAGTGGGTCTCTTGTAGACAGCATATATATGGGTCTTGTTTTTGTATCCATTCAGCCAGTCTGTGTCTTTTGGTTGGGGCATTTAATCCGTTTACATTCAAGTTATTATCGATATATATGTTCCTATTACCATTTTCTTAATTGTTTTGGGTTTGTTTTGGTGGGTCTTTTTCTTCTCTTGTGTTTCCCGCTTAGAGAAGTTTCCTTGGCATTTGTTGTGAAGCTGGTTTGGTGGTGCTGAATTCTCTTAGCTTTTGCTTGTCTGAAAAGCTTTTGACTTCTCCATCGAATCTGAATGAGATCTTTGCTGGGTAGAGTAATCTTGGTTGTAGGTTTTTCTCTTTCATCACTTTAAGTATATCCTGCCACTCCCTTCTGGTCTGCAGAGTTTCTGCTGAAAAATCAGCTGATAACCTTATGGGGATTTCTTTGTATGTTATTTTTTGTTTTTCCCTTGCTGCTTTTAATATTTTTTCTTTGAATTTAATTTTTGTTAGTTTGATTAATATGTGTCTTGGTGTGGGGGCTTCCCTGGTGGCGCAGTGGTTGAGAATCTGCCTGCCAATGCAGGGGACACGGGTTCGAGCCCTGGTCTGGGAGGATCCCACGTGCCGCGGGGCAACTAAGCCCGTGAGCCACAACTGCTGAGCCTGCGTGCCTGGAGCCTGTGCTCCGCAACGGAGAGGCCGCAACAGTGAGAGGCCCGTGCACCACGATGAAGAGTGGCCCCCACTCGCTGCAGCTGGAGAAAGTCCTCGCGCAGAAACGAAGAGCCAACATAGCCAAAAATAAATAAATAAATTTAAAAAAATATATATGTGTCTTGGTGTGTTCTTCCTAGGGTTTATCCTGTATGGGACTCTCTGTGCTTCCTGGACTTGGGTGACTATTTCCTTTCCCATGTTAAGGAAGTTTTCAACTATAGTCTCTTCAAATATTTTCTCAGACCCTTTCTTTTTCTCTTCTTCTTCTGGGACCCCTATAATTCGAATGTTGGTGCATTTAGTGTTGTCCCAGAGGTCCCTGAGATTGCATTCAATTCTTTTCATTCTTTTTTCTTAATTCTGCTCCTTGGCAGTTATTTCCACCATTTTGTCTTCCAGCTCACTTATTCGTTCTTCTGCCTCAGTTATTGTCTTATTGATTCCTTCCAGTGTATTTTTCATTTCAGTTATTGTGTTGTTCATCGCTGTTTGTTTGTTCTTTGGTTCTTCTAGATCTTTGTTAAACATTTTTGTATTTTCTCAATCAGTGCCTCCATTCTATTTCCGAGATTCTGGATCATCTTTACTATCATTACTCTGAATTCTTTTTCAGGTACATTGCCTACTTCCTCTTCATTTATTTGGTCTTGTAGGTTTTTACCTTGCTCCTTCATCTGTGACATATTTGTCTGCCATCTCATTTTTATTTATTTATTTATTTTAATGAATGGGATTGTGTTCCTGTCTTACTGGTTGTTTGGCCTGAGGCTTCTAACACTGGGGTTTGTAGGCTATTGGGTAGAGTTGGGTCTTGGTGCTGAGACGAGGAACTCCATGATCCCTCACTCCGATGAATATTCCCTGGGGTCTGCCAGGGCTTGTGAACCAAGATCCCGTAAGCCACCTGGAGTGGCAAAAACAAAACAAAATACAACAATAACAAAGTAAAAAATAAAATTATACTAGGAAACTAACAGATATGTTAGGAAGAATATAAAAATAAAAATATAGATGAATCAACAACCAGAAGATACATCAGTACCACAATAGTAAAAAGAGGGGGAGGGAAAAGAAAAAAAAAAGGGTGGGAAAAGGCCTTAGCTGTGGAGGGTGGGGCCTAAGCAATGGTGAGGTTTGGGTGGTGGGCAGGGCCAATGCTCAGGACCCACAGGGCTGGAAAAGGCCTTGGGGGCTGTGGTGGGTGGGGCTTAGGCTCAAGGAACAGAAGGGGCCCTGGCGTGCCCCCCACCCCTGGTCTCAGAGGGCAGGGGACCTCACCTGGGAGCCCAGCAGCCTTCCTGGACTCAAGTGGGCAGGCCAAATGCCCTCCTGTCCTCTCCTGCTCCTCCGGTCTGGGAGGGCCCCTCCCGGGAGGGCCACTCCCGCCCTTCTCTCTTGATCTCCCAGCCTCCCTCCTATGCCCCCAAGGACCCACATGGCCTGGAGGGGGCTTTGGAGGGCAGGGGATTGGCCTGGGAGCTCAGCAGGCTCCCCAGGCCAGAGTGGGCGGGGCAGTCGCCCTCTGCTCCTCTCCCGCTCCTCCTGGAGAGTCCCTCCCACCTGCCTCTCCTGATCTCCCCGGCCTCAGGAGCACTGATCCTGTCTGACCTCCACTTCTCCTGCCCCCTCAGCCCCACTACGTCCTACTGGTTCACTTTGGGGTTCCTCCCGTCTCCTTGGGCATCAGAGTCCTCCACCAGCTGCTGGCAGACTCCCTAGTTGTGGGGACACGCTAACTCTACACGGCCATCTTGATCCCCAACTCCCACATTTCTTATAAAGTCTCTAAGCCTCTAGCTGCCTAAGTTAGTAAGAAATCAAGACGTACTTCCAGAACTTCCTTCCAAAAACCATTCCAAAAAATCCCAGGCTTGGCTATGCACACCAAAGGGCAGTCCCACCTACTCTCAGCACATAGCAGCTAAGCACACAGCTTTCCTTCTTAAAGCAGATCCGGTTCCAAAGGGCCATTAGTCTAAAGTTAAGAAGCCATCTCTGGATTCACTGCCATCAATAGGACTGTGATTCAACCACGTGAAGCTTTCACACCACTTGTGGATAATATGTGTCCTTTGGGGCAGTCTTCTCTAGAAGAAGCCAATGTGGTCATCATCAAAAAGACAAGAGGTAACAAGTGTTGGGGAGACTGTGGACAAAAGGGAACCCTCGTGCACCTCTGGTGGGAATGTAAATGGTGCAGCCACCATGGAAAACAGTATGGAGTTTCCTCAAAAAATTAAAAGTAGAACTACCATACAATCCAGCAATCTCACTTCTGGATATATATCCAAAGGAAGGGAAAATAGGATCTCAAAGAGATCTGTACTCCCATGTTCACTACAGCATTATGTACAATAACCAATACATGAAATCAACCTAAATGTCCATCAACAGATGAATAGATAAAGAAGATGTGGTACATATACACGATGGAATATTGTTAGGCCATGGAAACAAAGAAATCCTGCTGTATGCTACAACTTGGATGAAACTTGAGGGCATTATGCTAAGTGAAATAAGTCAGGCAGAGAAAGACAAATACTATATGATCTCACTTATCTGTGGAATCTAAAAAAGCTGAACTTAGAGAAACAGAAAGAGGAATGGTGGTTACCAGAGGGTGTGGTATTGGGGGAAATGGGAAGGTATTGGTCAAAGAGCACAAACTTCCAGTTATATAAGTAACAAATTCTAGGAATCTAATGCACAGCATGGTGATTATAGCTAATAATACTGTAACATATATTGAATATTGCTGAGAGAGTAGATTTAACTTATTATTATTATAATTATTTTGGCTGCATTGGGTCTTCGTTGCGCCGCGAGGGCTTTCTCTAGTTGCGGCGAGCAGGGGCTACTCTTCTTTGCGGTGCACGGGCTTCTCATTGTGGTGGCTTCTCTTGTGGCAACAAGAGAAGAGAAGAGTAGCAGGGGCTACTCTTCATTGCGGTGTGCAGGCTTCTCATTGCAGTGGCTTCTCTTGTTGCAGAGCACAGGCTCTAGGCACGTGGGTTTCAGTAGTTGTGGCATGCAGGCTCAGTAGTTGTGGCTCACGGGCTCTAGAGCACAGGCTCAGTAGTTGTGGTGCACGGGCTTAGTTGCTCTGCAGCATGTGGGATCTTCCCAGACCAGGGCTCGAACCTGTGTCCCCTGCATTGGCAGGCGGATTCTTAACCACTACGCCACCAGGTAAGCCCGAGAGTAGATTTAAATGTTCTCATCACCAAAAAGAAATATTAATTTTGTGGGATGGAAGTGTTAGGTAATACTATCATGGTAATGATTTTGCAATATCTAAGTATATCAAATGAATACGTTGTGCATTTTATTTTTTTAAACTTTGAAAGAAACAAAGTTTATTACTTACAGGTCCTGGAAATTACACGGCACACAGGGGGGCCACACAGCAAGGTTGCAGGTAGAGAGAGAAAGAGCCTTTGTGCATATTAAACTTACACAATTTTATATGTCAATTACATCTCAATAAATCTAGAAAATAAATAAATAGGCCAATATCACCTACACTGAACACCTGTTGCAGCAGGTAATTCCCCCCCCCCCCACCCCCGCCCCCGGATGATCTCTGCAAGTATCCTAAGAAAATCCTTAGTATCTGTGATCTCCAGGCCAGTGTGTCTGCTGTCAGCCCCTCAAATTCACTCTTTGATGTGGAGTAGATTTGAACAGGCCTTGAACCTATGGGCCACGTGTGGCTTGTGATGGTTCAGGAGAAGCATTTTACCACCTATAGGCTTTAAGGTCCTGAACAAACTCCTAGCTCTCATCTGAACCAACATTAAGCCAAGACTTCCGACAATGTTGTTCATCCTCTCATCACAGAGGCAAATGTCTCTGATTTCATCAGTTGCTCTTCTTGCTCTCCTGTGACTTGACAAATACCTCACATGTTGCTTGATCTACACTTTGCTCTTCTAACCGTCCCTACTGTCTCGTAAAAATTCACTATACATATGCAAAACACACTAAACTAAAAAACAGTATGGCTGCTATGAAAGGACATTGTGTGACCTCCCCTCCTGCCCTCTGTTGCGGGCAGGCAGAGCTGGTGCACTTCCGCTCTGAAGCAGGGTTCTGCAGGTGGAGATTTGAAGGTGGAGAAGCTTCCGTGCTCTACTCAGTACCCCGATAGTTCCATTCTCCATCCTTGATGCCTCTGCTCCTAAAACATGATATCACCTCCAATGCAAGAGGCCCAACAGCCCAGGACCAGCCCATTCACCTAAGGAGTCATCAGGGCAACGTAGCGGAGACTGCAGTCCACAGGGATAAAGCCGCCCCAAGGCACAGTGCTCCCTTCAGCTGCAAACATGCAGGGGCTCCTCATCCCCCAGCATTGCACCCAGCATCCCATGGTGCATCCTATGAAAGGGGGTGGGAACTTGGACTTCAAATGTTACAGGTCCAATAACCCACTCTTCCCATCTGTCCATGCAGGAAGATACACACACACACACACACACACACACACACACACACACACACACACAGAGTTATATTCTCCCTAAAATCATATTCATGGCTCCAAGATAGTTGGATCTAAAGTAGTTCCTGAAAAGGCCAAATACTGTGGCCAAAATTAGCCCTCTCTGAGTCCTAGGCCAGACTCCCCAACCCTCTGGTGAGCTTTCTCTCAGAGTCTTCTGTTATCCTTTCTTGCCATCTAACCTGCTGGGCAATTCAATTTATAACATATGTTATAACAACATTAAATTTCCTAAAGAGGGAATAAGGGTCTCAAACCATTCCCTCTCTGGAGACACCTGTGTTCCATATGTAAATATCCCCAAACTCTCTCCATTACAGTGAACTTGCTCTGCACATGTATTACTGAAGAACCATTCCATTAACTTTCCTAGCACAAGACAAAAGAAAGTAGAGATATAAAAAAATTGGAAAGGAAGAAGTAAAACATCACTATTTACAGATTCTATGATGATACACCAAACAACCCAAAAAAATTGACAGAAAAACTATCCAAACAATAAGAATATTTAGTAAGGTAGAAGGCTCCAGAACTAATAAACAAACAATAACCCTCTGAAGATATAATGGGGAAAACAGGTGCCATTTACAAGAGGAACTAGAGAGAAAAAACATAAAATTAACCAAAAAAGTTCAAGGCCTATAGGAAAAAAATTTGAAAACAGTTCTGAAAAGAAACAGAAGACGATTTGAACAAACAGAAAGGCATACTATGTCGTGATATGTCAATATTTTCTAAAGGAATTAATAAATTTAATATATCAATATAAATACCAACAAAGTTTTTTTTCCTGGAGCTAGACAAGATGATGCTAAAGTCCTCAGAGACAAATAAAGTAGGAAAATTCTGAAAAGAACAATGAGTAGTATTCACATTAGTATTATTAATGATCACAGTAGTATTACCAAAATTTTAATTTAGTATTACTAGTGTATAAATAAGCAGACAGACTAATGTAACAGTAGAAAATCCAGAAATAGTCTCAAATACATGAAGGAATTTGGTATATAATAAATCTGGAAAATCTGTGGGGAAAACAAGGACTTTTCAATAAAAGATATTATTACAACTAGTTAGGCCATCTGGAAATAGTTTGTAAGCCATACCTTATGCCATAAATGAAGAAAATTTTCAAATGGATCAAGAATTTAAATATAATGATAAAAAAATCTGAAAACAAGAGAATTCTTTTAAGGTTATACCCTTAGAATGGTTAAGACGTTTCTAAAATGATTCAAAATCCAGATGTCATGAAAGAAAAGATTAAAATTTTTTACTTTATAAAAATTGAAACTTCTGCATGAATAAAAACAAATAGCCAAATGAACTATTATAGACAAAGACCAATGACAAACAGAAAAATATTTGCAACTCACATTCCATATATACAAAAGGCTCTCACAAAATGACAAGTAAAAAGATCAATGGCCTAGAGTCACATGGGTGAAGGACACCCCATAAAAAGGAAATACAAATGCTCTACCTCACTCATAATAAAAGATGTAAATTAAAGCCACTGAGATACCATTTTCTTAATTAACAAATTGGCAAGAATCCAAATGTTTAATAAGGCAGAAGCCTGCAGAGGAAACAGGTCCTCTCACTTATGGCTGGTGGGAGTATAAATTGATACAATCCGTTTGGAAGCAATTTGGCAATATCTATTAAATCACAAAGGCATGTTCCCTTTGACCCAACAATTCCACCTTCAGGGATTCATCCCACAGTCATTCTTTTACACATGCAAAATGACCTGTGTACAAAGTTATTCACTGAGGCATTGTATGCAATAGCAAAAGATTAGAATCAACTTAGATGTACATCAGTAAGAACCTGATTAAATAAATTATGGCGCAGCTTAGATAGGCTGGGACCTGGGACCCTTTACCGGAATGCTTGCACTTGTGCCTGTCTCCATGGGCAACAGAATACAAAGAAACTATAGGAACTAAAAATACACACATGCACAGTTGGGGCAATCATGAACAATAAGAGACAAAAAGGCCACAAACCAATCGCCATTTCAGAGGTGCTGGGAGCAAAAGTAGGATACTACCCAAGATCCCTGCACACAGCACCACCAAGGCAGCGGGCAGACCACCTATGCCACCCCTCTGGCCTGACCCACCCCTACCCTCACCGCATTTAAGGAACGAGGCTGCCCTCCTCCTCAGAGAGCGAGCAAGGGCACGTGTTACTTGTTTTCACTCCTTCGTGCTAGAGCATGAGTCCCAGTAAAGCTTTGCCTGAATTTCTCACTTTGCCTCTTACCAATTTCTATTGATTAAAGAGTCCAAGGACACGAGTCAGTAACACAGCCACAAAATGGAATATTATGCAACTCTAAAAAGGAATAGGAAAACTCTTAAGGAACTGATATGGAAAAGTCTCCAAGATAAGATGGTAAGAGGAAAAAGTAAGGTACAAAATGTAAGGAACACTGTTAGTTGATTTTTAAAAGTTGGGAGAGGAAAGGCTGTATATTCCTATTTGTTTGTACCTGCTTTAATAATACCTCTTAAAGGATGCACCAAGAAACAAATAATATGGGATAGCTGCTGGAGGAAGAGAAGCTGGCAGGACAAGGGAGAGAATTGCGAAGGAGCCATTTTACCATATCGATTTATAGTTTTCATTTTTGAACTATGCAAATGTATCACCTATTTTAAAAAAGAAAATAGTAATTTTTTAAAGAATATGCTGAACAAAGGCGATTAAATGGTATTTCCTTTGATTAACACAGGTTGTTAAAGCCACTCTCACAAACATAAAATTAGGCTACTCTCTGCATATTGCCTAGGGGGCCACTGTGCTGGCATTCCACTCCCAGCCCGTGGGTCTCAGCCCCCAAGGTGGGGACAGTGAACTGTCAGCTCACATTCCCTGTTTTGGAGCCAAACCCTAACCATCCCTGGATTAGTGGGGAAAAAAATGCAAAAATAGATAGCCTGGCCAAGAAAGTCCTTCTTTGAGAAACTAAAGCTTATTTCCCAAACCACACAGTAAATTTTTAATGAGTTTATGCAAACTCAATACTCATTATGGAGCTACAACTAAATAATCTACAATTATATTTTAAGATAGAAATTGCTTTTAGGCAAGAATACAAAAGAATAAAAAGCCTAAATGCACCTGATACCTCCCGCTGGTTCTCCATAATTGTACTTTTACACATGACGGTGGTGGTCTGGTCTACAATTCTCTCAGAAGCAACATTTCATGCTCTACCACTTGTGCACTTACTATTTGATGTGTTAAGGTCAGTCCTTTTTTTTTTTCTTGTTTTAATTAATTAATTAATTTATTTTTGGCTGCGTTGGGTCTTCGTTGCTGCGTGCGCGCTTTCTCTAGTTGCGGCGAGCAGGGGCTACTCTTTGTTGTGGTGTGCGGGCCTCTCATTGCGGTGGCTTCTCTTGTTACTTCTCTTGTTGCAACAAGAGAAGAGAAGAGTAGCGCGAGCTTCTCACTGCTTCTCTTGTTGCGGAGCACAGGCTCTAGGCTCACGGGCTTCAGTAGTTATGGCTCACAGGCTGTAGAGCACAGGCTCAGTAGTTGTGGCACACAGGCTTAGTTACTCTGTGGCACGTGGGATCTTCCTGGACCAGGGCTCAAACCCATGTCCCCTGCATTGGTAAGCGGATTCTTAACCACTGTGCCACCAGGGAAGTCCCAAAGGTCAGTTCTTATCTCTTAGATACCACAACATAGGCAGATTTTTGAATACTTTCTTTCCATTAGAACTGTGGCTATTTAAGCAACAATGTCACTCTCTGAGTTAAAATGGGGGAAGTGGAGGCCCTTCATGACAGCCCATTGTTGACATATCTATTCCCTTGACTTGTGCGCAAAGCAAGAACATGTTTGGAAGTACTCTGGGGCCAGAAGCTGTGCCTTCTTCTTCTGAATCCTCAAAGACTGAAATGTATCACCTGGCACACAGTAGTGCTCAGCAAAGGTTTGATAAATGAATGATGAGGTCAGAGAGAGGAAATTGACCTACCAATGCTTAGGAGACAGCAGAGTCCAATTTTTCTTCTACCATCAGATAGCAAATACAGGAGGATTATTTAGGAAGCCTGAGAATTGCCCAGGGATGTGGGTGGTCCATACAATTCAATCTCTGGTGGCAAATCTTTAAGTGGATCATTAACTTTCCATGGACAGTGGACATGACCAGTAGGAGAACAATGGCACCAGCATGTTTCCCCATAGAGCTCCTGAGTCATAGAAGCTGTACCCACAGGGGTTGAAGAAGATCAGAAGACAGGGGAGGAAGGTGTTACTAATAGCAAAGGTCCCGATGGAGAGCTGAGTCTCAAAGAAAGGAAGTTCAAGACCTGGATTGTTGGAGAAGACGGGGAAAGAGTGGACAGAGGCAAACGGCAGGGTGGGTAGGATGGCCAGTCACAGAGGTGGACATGAGCCTCTCTTTCCCTGCCGCCTTCCTTCTCTTTCCCCTACTCCTCCCTTGAAAAGCTGGGCTATGACCTAGAGGGGGAACCTAAAGTTGAAGAATAAAGCCCACACAACGGGTAACCACAAAAAAATTAATTTGAACAGAGCCAGCCAAGGAAAAACAGGTGGAGGTGGCAATCGGGAGCTACTGTGAGTTCTTGAGTAAGGAGATGCAAAAGCAATGTGTTGATAAGATCAATTTGACAGAGACGTGCAAGACCTATTGGGAAGATGCTAGACTGATCAAGGGCGCTCAGTGAAGTGCTGTTAGAATGATGGGAGTTGGAGTGAGAGTCAAGGCAAATATTTCATTTCTAAGGAAGAAAATAATTGCTGCCTGGAGGACCGATTAAGGACCAGGTGTGAAGTGCAGGGAAGTTATCATAGAAGATTCTGAGACATCTGAAAAACAGGCAATGAGTTCCCCTGGTAGGAAGTGGGTAATTGGGAAAGGAAGCTCGGATTTGGGATGCAAAGATGATTAATGACGTTAACTAACGAGATGACTATGAATGTGGGCAGTAGCCCATTGAGGTGATGGCAGAATTATCTGTACTAAATACCCTCATGTGGATCTTCACCTGGAGGAAAGACCCCGGCCTGTCTTTATGGTCCACGGTACTGGACTTTCCCACATCAGAACGTGTTTTCATATTTCAACTCAGTGACAACTTCTATGATATATGATTTTTAAGTCCATTGCCTATAAGCTCAGAAAAGGCGTAAAGACTGTCATTTGGGGGCTCACTCCTTTTGCACTCAGTGTCATCAAGTTCAATGAACATCAGATTTACAAGCCCTGAATGAGCTGCTCTTCAGGGGCTCTGCTCGCCAATCTGCTGATGGGCCCATTTTACCTTTTGGCTTTCCCATAATTACGTGTGTGTGTTGGCCTGGCTCACTTCACACCACTGACAGGACCCTGGCCTTTGATTGAGTTTGTGAGCTCAAACTTGGTAGAACTCACATATCTTTTCCTACTGAATGTCTCATTGAAGATAAGTGTTTTCAGGTTGCCTTACTTGGAAGGAAAAAGCAGCTCAGAATAGAAATCTCCTTCTTGCAGAGAAATATACTCCCCTCCCAAACGAAGTCAATATAGAGAGGGAGTCCCTGGAAAGAGTAGGGCCCAGAGTGGGAGTGGGTGAGGCGGAGGCTATTTTTAGGCCCTGATGTCGCCGCCGGATGGCCATTGGCATCAATGGACAAAGGAGGTCCGGCCCATTGGACTGTGTTCCTTGGCCGACATTCCAGGAGCTGCTGGCTGAGGAAGGTTATTTTCTGCAAGGAAAAACACACTGTCCAGATGAATGGTGGGTCTGTCTGAGGACTTGTTGAAAGGTCTTGGTGTATTTCAAAAGCAATCCTGGCTTCAGTGAAGCAAAACTGAAGAGCTTCACTTCCAGGCCCACCTGGGTCTCCTCCTCCCACATTCCCCTCTCCTCCCTTCTTCCCTGTCCTCCTTTGCCTTCCATTGTCACCTGCCCTCCTCCCTTCCTCATCTCACCAGACAGCTGCCTTGGCAAGGAGGGAAGGGCGGACAGACGCAGGAGCCCTTCAACAGGAGGCAGGAGCAGCTGCAGCCCACAAGTCACAGGATCCCTGCCCAGACACGTGGCCGGAAAAATGGGTCTTTCAGGACAGGCAGGTCCAAGTTTACTGCCTTTCACGCTGCTTGAACCCAGTGTGACCTGGTGCACCTCTCAGATCACGTCCTAGTTTTTGGAATAAAAAGTAGTATGTTGGTATGACGTAGTTGCAAAATTACAAAAAAAAAAACAAAACAAACCTGGAAACAGGGGGATTGATTGGAACAAGACTAAATTCATGTCAAGCCATCTAATTTGAGATTTTGGAGTCCCACGTTTCCTTGCCTCAAATAGGGTCTGGCTCAACTCCAGAGCCCAGCAGTGGACTCAGAATGGAAATGGAACCTATCAACTGGCCCCCTCTGTTGGGATGGCAGCTCATTCAGGGCTTGTAAATCTGATGTTCATTGAACTTGATGACACTGAGTTCAAAGAGTGAGCAGAATTCGGAGGGTCAGGAGTTCTTTGTGACGACTATCCAGGACGTGGGCAGGCCTGAGGATACCTGCGCTCCTGACTCAGCGTCCCCTCATCTCTCAGAAAAGCAGGTAAGAGTCCTCTTGCCAAAAATGGTAGGCAGCCAGGAGCCTAGCCAATAGAATGTGTCTATTGTGAGGCTCGCCTGCCAAATATCTCAGCACATATATGTATCCCTGAATGAGTCTTTGTTTGGTTTTCGCATTTTTGGAAACGTTATAGAAATGGAGTCATGTGCTCATTCATGAATGGCTCCTTTCACTCAACATTGTTGCTGAGATTTTTTTCCCCAAGTTAATGCATGAGCTGTCATGCATTCATTTTTCAGTGTATATAGCACAATTTGTGCATTCATTTTCTCCTGGGTGGATATTTGTGTTGTTCCCAGTTTTCTTCTTTTGTTTTTAACAACAGTTCTGTTACAAAGATTCTTGTGCTCCTCTCCTGGAGTTCATACGGAAGAATTTCTCTAAGGGGTACATAGTGGAATTTCTGGGCCATGTGGCATCTTTAGCTTTTCTAGATAAAGCCAATTTTTTCCCCAAAGTACTAATTTACACATCCACCAGTAGTGCTTTGCTCACATCCATGATATTGTCTGAATTATTAATTTTTGCCAGTCTGGTGGCATAAAATAGTATTTCCTCCTTGTTTTAATTTACAGTCCATGTTTAATCATGAAATTGAGCGTTTTTTCATATGTTGTTATCCGTGTTTCCTTTCCTATAATGTTCCTGCTCTTATATTTTCTCTATTTGTATAGTGTGGTTTACTTGTTTCTTAGTGGTTTTTAGGAGTTATTTATATATTCTGGATAATAATCTCTTTTGTTTATATGTGTTACAAATACTTTCCCCCTGCTTGGAGCTTTTATTTTCACTCTTTTTATAGTCTTATAGTAGTTCTTAAGGTGGTAGAATTATCAGTCTTTTCCTCGCTGCCTTGCACTTTTGTGTAACATTTAAGAAATCCTTCCCTACCCTGAAGCCTTAGAGATGTTCTGTGTTTTTTCTAAAAGGTCTTAGAATTTTGTCTTTTACCTTTGAGCCCTTAATCATTCTGAATTGAGTTTTGTACGTGGAGTGATACAGAGTTCCAATTTCATTTATTTTCCATATGAATAATTATTGAATAGTGTAGCACTTCCCCACTTTTCTGTAATGCCACTTTTTCCATTTATCAAATTTCCAAATATGCTAAGGTCTGTGTCTAGGCTGTTTTGTGCCAGTGGTCTTTCTGCCTATCCCTGCACTAATACCTCACTCTCTTTATTATTATTTTATAATGAGGCTTGATAGCTAAGAAGGCAAATCCCTCCTCTCTGTTCTTTTTTCTTGTAGACTGTGTTGGCTAGTCTCGGACTTTTGCCCTGCCACATAAATATTAGAGCCAGCTTGCCAACTTCCATGAAAAACCATGTTGGTATTTTTACTGGAAATGTATTAAATCTCGAGCTCAAATTTGGAAAAATGGACATACTTTCCTTACATTTTTATTGCTATTGTAAATGATAACTTTATCAAATTAAATTTTCCAAATGTTACTGGTGTGTAAAAATGCAATTGCCTTGTTTATATCGTGTTTATAATTGGCAACCTTGCCAAACTCTTATTATTCTAACAAATTGTCTATGACTCTATGCAAACAATCATATCATCTGTGAATAATGATAGTGTGGTGTCTTCCTTTCTAATCCTTATACCTTATAAATCTTTCTTTTTTTCCTTACTGTACTGGCTAGGAAGTGGTAAAAGCAGCGATTCTTGTCTTGTTCCTGCTTGCTAAAGGATCTGCTTTTTCAATTTCATCATTAAGTGTGGCATTTGCTGTAAGTTTTCTTTGTACACTGATGGTCTTTATCCGGTTTAAAAAATTCCATTCTATTCCTGATTTGTTAAGAGTCTTTATCATTAAGTTAACGTTGGATTTTATCAAACAGTTTTTCTGCTTTTACTGAGAGAATGCCATGTGAATTTTCTCACTGGATCTGTGAACATGGTAAATTATATCAGTCCATTTCAAATGTTGAACCAGTCTTGGATTTCTGGGTTAAGCCCTTATTCCAATTTAGTCATGATTGGTTGTCACCTTATATATTGTTCATTCAGTTTGCTGATATTTTGTTTAGGATATTTGTATCTATGTTCATTGAGTAAAATCAGCCTACAATTTTCCTTTCTCATATTGTCCTCATCTGCTTTGGGTATGAAGGATTTTTACTAGCATCATAAATAGAATGTTCTTTCTTTTTCTATTCTAAGAGTTTGTGTAATATTTTAATAATCTGTTTCTTTAAGTCTAGTGAAACCTACTTATAGGGCTGGCATTTTCCTAATGGGAAGGGTCCGTATTAATAATTCAATTTATTTTATTCAATGATTATAGAACTATTTAATTTTTCTATTACTTTTAAGTCAGTTTCAATACTGACTTCAATACTGAGTTATATTTTCCCCACTAATTTGTCCATTTCACCTAAGTTCTACTGGTATAAATTTGTTCATAACAATCTCTTATTATGTTTAATCTCTGCTGTATCTGCTGCATGGTCCCTTTTTTTTTTTTTTAATAGTTTTAAATGTATTTATTTATTTATTTATTTTTGGCTGTGTTGGGTCTTCGTTTCTGTGAGAGGGCTTTCTCTAGTTGCGGGGGCCACTCTTCATTGCGGTGTGCAGGCCTCTCACTATCGCGGCCTCTCTTGTTGCAGAGCACAGGCTCCAGACGCGCAGGCTCAGTAGTTGTGGCTCACGGGCCTAATTGCTCCGCGGCATGTGGGATCTTCCCAGACCAGGGCTCGAACCCATGTCCCCTGCATTGGCAGGCAGATTCTCAACCACTGCGCCACCAGGGAAGCCCTGCATGGTCCCTTTTTTATTCCTCATATCTGTTTCTGTCTTCCTTCTTTGTCTCATCAATTTTTCTGGAAGTTCGTCAATTTAATTAGTCATATGAAAGAACAAACTCTTTGTATTGATCATCATTTTATTCTATATTTTACTCTGTTTACTACTTCATTAATTTCTTCTCAAATATTTATTATTTTCTTTATTCTACTTTCTTTTAACTATTTTAATGTCCTTTTACTAACTTCTTAAATTGAATGCTCAATTCCTTGATTTTTAGCCATTCTTATTTTGTAACATAAGCATTTAAAGCTATAAATTTCCCTCCAAATACCACCTTAGCTGCATCTCACAAATTTAGATATATAATATTTTCATAATTTACAAGTCAAAGTGTGTATTTTATTTTTCACAAAGCAGCATATAGTTCAATGATTTTTTACCAAATGAACACTCAAGTAACCACCAACTAGGTCAAAAAATAGAATATTACATGTACCCCAGAAAACCCCTGAGCATCCCTTCCCGTCTCTATACTATCCCCCCCTCCCCAAAGCTAACCATTATCCTGACTTTTATGGTTATCTTTTCCTTTTTTCATAGTTTTAACTCCAAAGTGTTTGCACCTAAATACAACAGTTTAGTTTTGCCAAACTGTTTTGGTTTTCTGTTTGTTTTCTGTTTGTTTATAAATGGGTTCATACGGAGTATATTCTTTTGAATTTAGTTTCTTTCACTCAACATTAGGCTTGTGAAATGCATCCACATTATTGTTTATAACTAGAGTTTGTTATAATTGCTTATAATTCTCCATTGTATAAATATATCATGATTAATTATCATTCTACTCTTAATGGACATCTGAGTTATCACCAGTTTGGGGCCATTATGAATAATGTTGCTATGAATAATCTTGTAAGTCTCTCAGTGAATATGTGCCTCTATTTCTGTTAATTATACACTTATCAGTAGAATTACTAGCTCAAAGGGTATGAGGAGCGTCAACATGAGTAAATAATGACAATTGTTTTCTAAAAGGGTTGTACCCAATCACACTCCACCAGCAGTGTAACTACTGCTCTACATTCTTATCAACATTTGGAACTGTTTTTCTTTTCAATTTTAGCCATTCTGATGAGAAGGTAATAATTCCAATTTGCGTTTTCCTGCTTATAATGCTGTTGAATACATTTTCATGTGTTATTCTCAAGAAGAAGAGAATATTAGCCACTGCTAAAGAAAGAATTAGTAAACTGGAAGATAGATTTGGAGAAACTATCCAGAATACAGCACAGAATGGGGGGAAAGATGATTAAATAGAAGTTAAATGACATGAAAGATAAAGTAAGAATATTTAACATATAATTACTTGGAATTCTGAAATAAAACAATATAAATAATGGGAAGAAGTAACATTTGAGGAGATATTAACTGAATTTTTCAAAGAATTGATGAAAACCACAAATCCTCAGAATCAGGAAGCCCTATGAATTTCAAGAGATGTAAAGTTTAAAAATCCACACTTTTTTTAGTCAAAGAATACCAAAGAAAAAAAGAAGATCTTAAAAGCAACCAGAGAGAAAAGAAAAATTACCTATGATAGAATAACAATTAGATTTACTTCTGACTTCTCAAAGCAACAAATAAAGCCAGAAGACAGTAGAATAATATTTTCAAAAACCTAAGAGAGGGCTTCCCTGGTGGCGCAGTGGTTGAGAATCTGCCTGCCAATGCAGGGGACACGGGTTTGAGCCCTGGTCTGGGAAGATCCCACATGCCGCGGATCAACTGGGCCCGTGAGCCACAATTACTGAGCCTGCGGGTCTGGAGCCTGTGCTCCGCAACAAGAGAGGCCGCGATAGTGAGAGGCCCACGCACCGCGATGAAGAGTGGCCCCCGCTTGCCGCAACTGGAGAAAGCCCTCGCACAGAAACGAAGACCCAACACAGCCAAAAATAAATAATAAATAAATAATTATTTTTAAAAAAAACCTAAGAGAGAGTCTTAGAATGTCGACTTAGAATGTATATCCAATGATAGTTCCTTTTAGGAACAAGGATGAAATAAATATATTTCAGACCAGCAAAGAGTGAAAAAGTATACTAACAGCAGACTCTCACTAAAGCAAAAGACCAGATCATTGGCTAAATGTTGTGGAAGCCAATAAAAAACAGGAAATTCATAAGAAGCAAAATAGAAGCTATAGTAGATAACTTTGAGGTATCAACTCAATCCTCCTCCCCTTTTTTTCTGAAAACTAAAAAAATATATAATGTTCAAAAAGTTAACAACATGCCTCTCATACAAATACAAAATAAACATATGTCAAGATTTGCCCACTTCATTACTGAGGAAATCAGCAGGATAGTGAGGCTGGTTCAAAGGAGAAGTATAAGTTAAACGAATATACAGTCATTAAAGAAAGAAAATGTTGGAATAAGATTGCTAGGTTAGGTACAAAACTAGTTAACATGCTTATGGGCAATAAAACCAAAAACTTTGGTTATATTTTCTACCAGATAGAAATCATTTGAATATCTACTGGACAAAATCTATAAGTTATCATGTAATTTCAGAGTCTGGGCCTTTAATCAGTAGGAGAAAGTGAGTCATATAAAGATACATTCCTCTAGATAATTAAAGAACCCTAAGGTGGTTAAGCAACACTCCAATATGACATTGAATGGACAAGCTGTCTTTCTTTTGCCTTATTTCCAAATTTGAGATAATTTTTCTTAACAGAATAAATCCCCACCTAATGAACTAAACAATGGCAGTAATGCTGGTATCACATGACTCACAGCCTAGGTCACAACTGACCCAACCTACACTGCTCAGCTTCTCTACCAGGTGTTGGGAGTTGGGACGCCATCCTCAAGACTCCCCTTTGAACTAGGGAGCAAAGTGTGCCATTTTGTGGCAGCCATGTTTATCTATGCTCATGCCAAAGAAGTAAAAGCTGGTCTACAGACAAAAAGAAGCATGCATCATCCTTGAGAAAGAAGCAAAGAGTCCAGTTGGCCCCAAGTGAGAGAGAGAAAAGTGAGAATGAAATAACTACTAGGTTCTTGATGGCTTTCCACTCAGTTCCTAGTTCCAGGCTTTCATGAAGCTCAGGCTATAGCTCTTGGCCTTGATTCTTGAGATACTCCAGTATTCATCCAATAAATTCCCTTTTGTGCTTAAGGAGAGTTAAGTGACTTTAAAAATAAGAACAGCAACAAAAGAGTAATCCATGATTTGAAAACCCAGAGAATCAAGACAGAGAGCAATGAGAGACTTTGTCCAATCAATGCAGATCCACAGATCCTGGGGCAAGACCCCCTTCCTGAGTCAGAAGACATCATTCTTGTGTGTTTCCTGTTAACCCAGGGTAAGGGTTCTCTGCTATGCAGCTAAGTACCACATAGCAGACAATTAGCTAGGACTTATCATGAGCCAAGAGCTGCAATGGGCTAAGCCCATGAACTCATTTACATGACGTATGTGGCAGATCAAGGAAGACAGTCACATCTCTGTTCTTTCCAGCTCCTTATTGGCCATTCAGATAGCTTACAGCTGACATCTCACAGCATGTGGCATGTCCTCTCTTGCTTATATTGGTATAAAGAAAAGCACAAGAAAATCTCTGTAGCTCTTTAGTTTGACTTATCAGGGAGGTGCAATCATGAAATTAAAATACCGACATCTCCAGTGGAAATTCTCGCTTTTATATTGAATTTTGTTTTTATATGTTCAAGCTTCCAAGCTAATACTAGACACTAGGACCTCTCTAGAAAGATGCAAAGAAAAAGGAAAGAGAGCCACAGGGAGGAGGGAGGGAAGGGCAGTGATGAATGCATGGGAAGGTAGCTGGAGCAGGACAGGACCCTGTGAGAGAGAGAAAATAGGGCCGAAATGACATAAATTAAATCTGATCATCTATGGCAAACATGGGAAAACCAGATATCACTAATTGTTTGCCCTGTATAAATCTTTTTAAATTTACCCTGGTGTGTGTTACAGGAAATAAGAAACTGGAAAGGGACTTTTCTGAAAAAGCTTTTCAGAATATGTTAAATAACAAAAGGTCCAGCTCTTTTGTGCAATCACATCAGATAGAAACTCAGCAGGCCCGAGGGCCACTGCTGCTTCTAATTAAGGCCTCAAGGTAAGGCAGCCCTTTAGGGGGTCTCATCCCAGCAAAACATAAATTCCACCTCTGTCTCTAGCAGCAGAAGGCTGGCTGGGGCTCAGTATGCTGTGTTTGTTCTCAGCTTGCATGAAAAGTGGCAGGCCTCACCTGCCTTCCAGACACCCTGCAAGCAAGTTTATTCTAACTCCGATGCTCTTGTTCAAAGGACTCAAAGCATGGGTAACAGATGTTAAATAGAGGAGGAATGAGAAGCAAAGCATTTTTCCTTTTTATGTGTATTTTTGTGTGTCTGTGTGTGTGGAGGAGGGGTTTTATACGTGAAAGAATTACTACTGCTTTCCTTTGCATCTGTCACACAGGTGTCAGTGCTGAGATCGTAGGCTCGGGTAGAGGGTCTTATTTCAGCCATGGGTCTCAAGGAGGGGGGTTCTCAAAGTTTAGTGATCATTAGAATCACCTGGACAGCTTGTCAAACAACAGATCACCAGCCTCACCCCCAGAGTTTTTGATTCAGTCGGTCTGAGGTGGTGTCCAAGAATTTGCATTTCTAACAATTTACCAGGGAAGGCTGATGCTGCCACTTCAGGAACACCACTTGGAGAATCACTGTTCTAGGAGAGCAAAGAGAAAGTGAAAAGGCGAAGAATCACCCGCTGTGGAACCTCAGGCCCAGCCTGATTGATTTTTCGAGACACAGGTGGTAGACAAAGAAAAGACAGCTGTGTTTGGATCTGAGCAGCTATGTGAAAGGGCAAGCTGACAGCAGGCAGAAGAGAGTTCTTAAGTGATTGCCAAGTGTGGAACAGTTTGCATGAGGAGGGGGTACTTAGCCAGAGGGTGAGTGGGATTCACATTTACGGCAGGAAGGGGTGTGGGTCTTCTTAACCCCTGCCCCAGCTTCCTAGGCCTCTGTCAAGGCCTTGGGTGGGACCTAGCTCTTCATTTCTTCCCCCTCTTAGACACTGTGGGTGTCCGGGCCCCCCAGGCCCAGTCCTGCCCCAGTTATTGCCACGCCTCTTGCCCCTCACTGCCTGTGTCTCCCTCTGTAGGAAAACCGGGCTGGTGAGAAAGGCCCTTCCTCCCCTTGGCTCCTAGTGAAGGAGGACTGAGAAAGCATCTGGGTTTTGGCCTGAGCTGCAGGGCACTGTCTGCCTCCAAACTCATTCCCCAGCCAAGCACCCCTCACACCCAGTCAGTCCTGCCCGGGGTGGGTCATTTTGTCAGCTGTGGGCGCAGGGAAGGGGCTCTGTCTTACAGAGGGTGTTAAAGTAATCAAACAAGGAGGCCATTTGACAAGGCTCTAATGCCATGGCAGCCTACTCAAACCAAAGTCTAATCCTGTAAATGGCTCAGAGTCACAAAGTCAAGATGCTAGGGACAACCAATCACAAACACCCAGCCAGGCTTTACGCTATAGCCAATCAAATAATTCCCTTACTTTGCTTCCCCACTTTCTCTCTGTAAGTCTCTCCCCAGCTCCTGCCTGTCAGGGAGCTCCTAACCATACTTCCAGTTTGGTGCTGCCTGATTCCAATCGATTTTTGTCTCAAATAAACTCTCAAAATTTTTAATATGCCTCCGTTTATCTTTTAATATGGGAAACAGGAATACAGCATTCATTTTTCCACATGGTTTTCCCTTCCTCACTGACCACCCCTCCACCAGTTCTCAGTGAGGTAGTACAGGCTGTACTAAGGAAACAGCCATGGCTCCTGATCTCAACCACAGGTGGCATGAGTCATGGCAGGACTACCTACGTAATTTTCAGGGCCAGTGTAAAATGAAAGTGCAGGGCCCCTTTTTCAAAAGTATTAAGAATTTCAAGATGGCGTCCGCAGAGCATTAAAGCAAGCTTGAGGTTCCTCTCTGTATTGGGCTCTGAGCAACCATGCTGGTCGCATGTCCATGGGGCTGGACCTGGTCATGGGTCATCTGTGGAAGACTTAGCATTCAGGTAAGAAGCTCTAAGCTCTCCGTAAGCGTGGCTGCTGCCCCCACTGGGCTGGAGGGAGCCTATCCTGTGGAAGGAGTGGGAAGGAGAGTGAAGTCAGACAAACAGGAAATGCAGTGCCTGACCTCAGAGACTCTCTGGGGCCCTGGGAAGGCAGACACCAACTGCTGGAGAACAGATTCTTGGAACAACTTCCCATGGCCAAGATGATGTGGCTGACTCCATATATCTAACTCGGCTTGCTGGTGCTTTTCCAGCAAGTTTATCCAGGAAAGGTAAACACAGGAGACCCCTCACTTTCAAGGGCAGGAAAGGTGAAGCTGAAATTAGGAGGCTCAGGCACTTCTGTATGATCATGGCATTTTGATGTCAGTTTCTGGAAGCCTCTGCCAGTATTCAGAATTCTCATGTGCACATCAGAGAGCTGAACTACCTGATCTCTAGTCTCTCCCATCTCTACGAATACGTGCCCAGCCTTCTTTAAAACAAAGTTCCAGGTATCTATTATATACCAAACTGCCCCAAAAATTGGTGGCTTAAAACAACCACCACTTTACTATCTCACAATTTTGTGGGCTAGAAATTCAGAGACGGCTCAGCCATTCAGTTTTTCTGTTCCACATGGTATCAATGAAGGAGACCCAGGACAGCTGCACTCACACGTCTTGTGGCTTCATGGGGATGCCTGGAAAGCTAAGCCCAGCTGGAAGTGTCCTCTGGAGCACCTATAGTGGCCTTTCAAACCAGGGGAACACAAGGTAGTGAATTCTTAGATGGCAGCCCCCATGAGCTTCCCAAAGCTCAGGGCTCCCAGAAGAGCATTCCAAGGAGCCCAGCAGGGAGTTTAAAGTCTAGACATGGAATTCCCAGAATGTCACTTCCACTGCATTCTGTAGGTCAGGAAAATCACCAAGGTAAGCTCAAAGCAAGCAGAGGAGAATTGGAGTCCACCCCTCAATGGAAGGAGTAGCAAAGGATTTGGGGCCATTATTGATTCATTAAGAACGCTGTTTATATAAGAAAGAAAATAGAGAACTCCAATCAGCTCCTCATGGTCAGAGAAAAAGCCTAGGCTGAATATCAAAATGTTAGGGAATGTACATTTTATGTTTTAAATTAAAATGCTTAAGATACATAGGTCCTATTTTTATATTGATTTGTCAACTTTTTTTTTCCTTTATTTTGACCAATTGTATGGGATAAGAATCTCTCTTATCCCTGTAAGTTTTTAAAAATGCAAGAACTTAGATCCATCAAAATTTCTTATTTGTCCTTAAGGATTGAAAGCACAAAGAATAGTGTGTGCTTGCTAATTCTGTACAAAAACAAAAAACTGGGTGTCCACTCTTTTTTGCCCCAGAGCTTCCTGCTACAGCCTCCGTGGTTCGTATTGTGAGGCTCCATTTCCTAGAGCTAAATTGCCTTCGTTGTCGGCCATCTGCACGCCTTTCCACTTCATCTTGGTTGAACTTGCCATTTTCCAGAGCACATCTCAGCCCCATTCCTCTCAAACACATAGACTCTTTTCCTCTGACTGCTTCTAACTTAAGCTGGGTAATGCTCTTCCCTCCAGAATTCCAAGGAAAACCAATGTTTTCCTAACTCCGATTCTGAAATACCCACCACCTACCAACCCCTCTCTGAAGTCATTGCTGCTCAGTTTCACTAACAATCCAACCCCAGGGACCATCACATCCTCAGCTCCTACAGACCCCATCAATGGCCCATCAGACCCTGCACACCTCAGAGCCCTCTCATCCTTTTTTTGCCCTCTCATCCTTTTAACGATCTCTGGGCTTCCCCGCACATTTCCCCACACCTAGGGTGCCTTCTCTGGCAAAACAGTCTCTGGCAAAACAGTACCTACACTTTCAGACTATCCTTCCCCATTAAGCCTTTTCCAGCGAACCTCACCCACGGCTGTCCTTGCCTCACTTTAAATCCCAACAATCCTGCCTGTGCTCCACACCACCTCTCTCCCTGTGGCCTGTGCATCACACGCAGACTGCTCCTAGCTTGTGACACATGTCTCTTGTCATTCCCTCCAAAATGCAAACACACTGAGAGCAGAGATTATGGTTTATGGGCGGGGGGTGGGTAGTTATTCAGTGTAGAGAACAGAGCTGGGTTTCACAATATATACTCTAAAGATGCATATTAAAATTAAATGTCTAAAAATGTACATATTTTATTTTTTACTGAGGTATAGCTGATTTATACAATATTGTGTTAGTTTCTGCTGTAGAGCAGTGATTCAGTTTATATATATTTTAAATGTATATAAATTGTGCCAGGCACAGGACTAAGTACTATACGTTATTTAATTCATACATTTAATTCTCATCCTATACCACTATTACTCCCTCTCAGGTCTAATTTTAACAAAATTCCACCAAAAGGAAAGAATTTGGCTGCCCCACATAGTTCAGTAGCATGGGATTTGGCATCTGGGACAAGCACGGCTCAGGATGCCAGATAAAGGCATGAACAGCATCAGGTGGGGTCAACGGCAGTGATTTCCTGGCAGGTAAGCTGCAGCTGCGTTAGGAGGGACATGGCCCTGACTGCAGGCAGAGAAGGAAACAGATAAGCCTGAGCCACGGGAAGCAGGCATTTGTGAGCAGCGGGCAAGAAGTAGGTTTCCTGTTCTGGGAGACAGGAGCCGTGTAGGAGCTGTGAAGAATGAAGTTGTGGAAGTGGTGGGTGGACCTCTAATCCCACACCCTCAAAAAGGTCAGACTTTGTTTTATTATATATTTTACCAAAATTGGAACCAGGGAGAAAAAGAACAAGCCACAGAAATTCATTCTTGGCTCCTCTCAGAAAATTGAGCCGCAAACCACAATCCTAAAGTCTGTTTGCTCTTGAACATGCAATTCAAGGACCAAAAGGCACTGTCACATCTAGTGGGCTTGCTGGCTCAGTTGCCAAGTTGGCCGGTTGGAGACATCTGCCAGCAGCCTGCTCTGGTACACTCTGTTCCTGCCCAAATCTACTGCAGTAATTAGCTTTACTCATTAGTTTCAAGTAAATAATCTCCTTGTCACAGCTGGGATCCTTTATCAGAACAGTGGACATTAGGGTTTGCAGAAGCAAATGATTTTTTTCCCCCTGGAGTTCCCTGGAACACTAAGTCATGACCCAGAGATCTGAATGAGGCAAAGAAACTCCCAAAGATGTCTAAAGTTCTGAGGAATAGCTCTGCCTAAAGGGTGGAAGCATCAGATATTAAAAACAAATGAAAGACAACAACAAAAGAAAACCTTTGAAATGGATGTTGATTTTTTCTTCAACTCAGTTTAGGTTCAGATCAACAAACATGCCGAAGAATCTACTACATGCCAGGAAATGTAGTCTGGCCCTCAAGGAGCCGAGGAGACTGATAAGGAAACTGGTAATAAATGCACTAATAGTGTTAATGCGCTAATAATGCACAATGATAGCAGAACGCACAGAGAGAGGGCGCCCTAACCCAGCCTGGGTCTTCAGGGAAGACTTCCTGGACGTGTGAATCCAGCACTGATTTAAGATGGGAAGTAGCAGCCAGGAGCACTTCTGCAAGACTTGCACAGGAGGGAGGTATGGGGTTGATTCTGGGCCTTTTAAAACAATTGGCAAAATACATGTTCTCAACCTTTTATCCCTTGGTATCCCATCATTATGCCCATTTCAAAGGAGAAAGTGAAAAGAGAGACTTCAGCTCTGTCCTTGGATTGCCTGTGGGGTTGGGGTTAGGAGGATAGTGCTGGCAGGACACCCGCCTGCCTCAGGTAGTGCCCCATGGTGGCAGAATATCCTGTCCCTGAACCTTTAAGCCCTGCCCCCCCCACAAAGTATTGCCAGGGGCATCTGCAGCACCCTTAGTGCCAGGGGCATGGTCATTGCCAAAGAGGGGGCCAGACTGCTTATAGCTTCAAAGCCTGCCTGGGCCAGAGCTCAACACCAAAGCCCATTCTCCTTTCAGCAGAGGCTCACTGTGGAATTCAACCCAGAGCTGCCCGACAGAAGAAAGGAGACATGGGTAGTCAGAGGGCAAAAGGGATATGTCATCTCTTAGGTTGACTGGAAATCACAAGTTGGGGAGAAAAGGCAAAGAGGTAAATAACTGCATGGTGGTTAAGAGCATGGGCTTTGCAATCAGACAGTTCTGGGTTTAGGCCCCAGCCCTGCTACTTCCTAGCTGTATGGGTACATTCCCTGATCTCCCTGCACCTCAGTTTCCTCATCTGTAAAGTGGTACAATAGTAGTTACCCCAGTGGGTTGATGTGAGAATTAAATGTTTACATGTAAATAATACATGTAAACATGTCATGCAGTGTCTGGCACATAGTAGCTACTCAATAAATATTAGCCATTGTTTCTTCTGTCCATTTGCACTCCCCATGTCCATGCACAGGATGCCTGGATCCACTAATGTTTTTACCGGAATCATCTGGATGACTGCCTTCATTTAATCATTTTGGAGATAGCCAATGATTTTTTACACTAATGTATTTTTTGTAACCATAACATGAAAAAATACTTTCTAGTAGCAAAGAAGAGTTCCTGGGGAAGACCAGAGCTAGAACAAACAAGGGTGTCCACCAGGAAGCAGTTCTCATGTCCTTTCGGGCAGAAGGGATTCATTCAATGGGACTTTGCCTTACTGGTGGTCAGCCCTGGCTCACGGGCACATTTAGTGATGTGTGGTGTCTCAGAATGGACAATCCCTTTGAATCCACAGAGACCCTAGTCCTGGGGTGAGATGAAACAGAGAAGAAAGGGCCTTTGACATTTGTTCATCTGAACTAATTCATGTCGCTTTTACTTTGATTAGCAGCTACTTCAGTGAAGGCACTGCTTTAGAAATCACTGTCTTGGTCAGAGACAATCAGAGGCCAAGCAGACTGTCCCTTGATTATGAAATTAACACTCTCCATCCACAATTGTGATCACAATCACCAAACTGTACTTACTTAAAGCTGTGTACTAGCTCAGCATTTGAAATTCACATTCATATCCATGACCTTCCCATGAGAGCAGCAATCCAGGATTTTTATTTTTATTTTTACAGAGGAGGAAACAATCTCTCTGAGAGCTTAAGTACTTGTACGGCTCCATTCAACTAGAGAGGGGAAGAAACCAGGGCTTACCTCCTGGCCTCCTGATTCCAAAGCTCTTACTGTCACTAAATCAGGCAGCTTTTGCCACATGGAGAGGACATGCTGCACATTCTTTATCCTTTGGAACCTAGAGGACACATTTCTAGGACGGCTGGCTCCAGTCAGAGAGCAGGCTATGCTCCTGGAACCACTAACCCCCATTTACGTCGTGATCTATCCATCCATGGAGAGAAGTTTGCAACCAGCTTCATCACACTCCAAATTCTGCTGTTATCAGAATTAGAAATAGTATTCAGTCAGCTGGCCAAGACTGGGCAGAGGGCAACCTCGGGGACTTACAGACATTTTAGGGGGAGGAGGAAAGTTCATTCTCAATGGAAAGTTGCAGGCATTGCTCTAGCTAGCCCACCTCTCTGACCTTCAATTCATCCACTGTATCTTTTCTCAGGCTTTAGTCTTCAGGAATAAGATGGTACTGAATTGACTGTGGCGAAAGAATTCTTTGGGTAGGGGAAGCAAGAGTTGTGACCACTGCTATCCTGGAAAGTAGGTTTTGGATGGAAGGCTCAGGAAAAAGTAATCCTGTGTCCAGAGAGTCTACTGAGATCCAGGCACCAAACTGGACCCTGCAGTGTTTTTGGTACCCTCCCAAATAGAGGGGAAGACAGAAGTGTCACCTAGACGGGCTCAGATATCTGTGGAGGAAATGAAACATTCAGCCACTTCAAGAGGAATGGTGCTGGAAAGCACAACATCAGAATGGTGGACTTTTCTCCAGGTGGCAAAGAGAAAGGCCCAGAATGCCAGAGCTATCTTGAATATGTTCCAGTGATTTTCTTCTGGGCCACTGCAGCTTACTGAACACCAAGCCCCTTGACCTCCTCTACCGCAGGCTGACAGATGTTGCCCATATCCCAGATGACAAGCTCAAGCACTAAGTCAGCCCATACTGACTACTCTGGACTTGCTGTCACATGAGGAAAAGAAACCCCATAAGGTTCAAGCCACTGGATGTGAGTTTTCCCTTCCCTGCAGCCTAATACACTCCTCCCAGCTATAGCCAGGCAGAGCCTTCCTTCTCTGTGCTCTCATTTGTCTCCTGGCACTTGGGAGGAGAGTCAAGAAAAGTAAGTGGAGCCGACTGGCTCCCCGACTCACACAGAGGAGCAGGCCAGGAACTCAGTGCCCTGACCTCAGCAGTGCCCAGCCCAAATTTGTCTGGAAAGTAGAGGATGCTTCTGTCCACAGAGCCCTGGCAGAGATGGTAGCAAATAAGGTAGGTAGTTTCACCCCGTCCCCTCCCCTCTGTCTCTCCTCTCCTCTTGTTCCTCCCCTCTCCCCCTTCCCTTATCCTCCTGAACTGCCCAGACCCTTAATTTCTAGGCTTTTGTCATATTCTTCCTCTGTGGGTCAACCTCTCTATCTCTCCGTCCCCCAAAGAATTGTCTGGCCTAGGATCCAACAACCCTAAGACCCTGCTCTCAGCCAAATGTGTGGTTAGGAAGACTCTAAGGAACTAATTCAATGAGAAATAAGTTTCCATTGCTTATAAGTTTATTTTAAAAAAAGAAAAAGGAACCAATTCATTCCAAAAGGATAATCACTTAATATGTTTTAGTTCTCAGGGAAATATGCATTTTTTAAGGTGACGGTCATTAACCTTAAGACTTATGGCAGACGTTTGGGCATTAAGACAGGCATTGGGGAAATATTTTGCAGCAGGAGCTGTATCACCATGTGGGGCTCCCTGGTGTGATAAATCTCCCCTCCCCCTCTGTCCAAAATGGTCAGCCCTAGGTCACCCAATTTCCTCTGAAATCAGAATCCCCTCATCGAGCTGCCGGGAAGAGAGAACAAAGCTGCCAAATGATTATTATTCAAGAACAAAGCAGACCATTTATTTTAGTAGGTTCAGAGCCATTATCTCCCCAGGACACATGCTCCAGTCAGTGTGTGCTAGCTTTATCCAGCCACGTTTCCTTCTGTCCCCAAATCCTTAAAGACCGAGTTGTTCCTCTTGCTAGAGCAAGACAAAAGGGAACTGGAGAAAGAAATTTGTGGTAGCAATGACCTACAAACGCTGTTCTGTCCTTCCTTTACTGCCTGGACATCTACAAGGCAATAGGATTTCCTGTCTCTTCTAGAAACCCCAGGTGAATGAGAGAAGTTTCGAGAGAAGAGGACCGGGGCGGCCATCTCCCATCTGATACAGGAGGAGCAGGATACCCTCAACATCACCACCAGTATCAAGGATCCAGACTTCTTTGCTGCTGAGGGTCCCAAGAAAGGGTGCCAGATAAAACACAGGAAGCCTAGTTAGATTTGAATTTCAAATAAACAGAGAATAATTTTTTTAGTATGTAAGTATATCCCATGCAATACGGGGGATATACTTATACTAAAAAAAAAAACCCATCATTCATTCTTCATCTAAAATTCAAATTTAGCTGGGCGTCCTGGATTTTTGTGTGCTAAATCTGGCAAACTGATCACATCATCCCTCCCCACCCCCATCTCCTGTACCCTCCCCCACAGCTGGCTCTGGTCACCACACAGTCCTGGACCGGTCACCTGCAGATGAGGATTTATGTGCGTACACACCAGAAGCATATAAAATGATATGCATCCAGGTTCAGCATTGAGGAGCATCAGAGATAAATCTCATTGGGAGACATTTCATGTCTGGCTACTTCAGACTTGCTTGCCTAAGGTCATCTAAAAAACCAATAAATATGTTCTATGCTCTCAGAGAAAACAGGGACCATTTCTCTAGAGGAAATGGTGAAATTTTTGAGGGAGGCCTCCTGCTTGCATATGTCAATCTCCCTGGGCCCAATCTAAAAATTGTGAGGTTTCAACTAGATTCCTAAGACCTTTCCAGTTTGAAATTCTGTGAGTCTGTGCACCCCTGGTGGGCTGGAAAGTCCTGTCTCCCCCCCTGATGTGCTGCCCAGACCTGCTCAAGTCCCAGGACACCCAGGGGGCCAGCTCCTGCCCCAACTCCTCTCTCAGTGGCAGTCCCAGAACAAATTGCTCCCCACCTCTTCCTGAAACCTCTGACACTTCTCCACCTTCCCAGCCTCTCCCTCCCATCTCAGATATGTGTCCTGTTCAGAGGTCCTCTTTTGAGTTGGGACCTCAAGCCTTCTGGCTCTCTCACTGGTCTATCTCATGGGTTTATCTCCTGCATCCCCAAGAGCAACTGGTCAAAAATAAGCAATGATCAATATCCCTTAAAGAAGATGTGGAACATATATACAATGGAATATTACTCAGCCATTAAAAAGAATGGAATAATGCCATTTGCAGCAACATGGATGGACCTAGAGATTATCATACTAAGCAAAGCAAGTCAGAAAGAGAAAGACAAGTACCATATGATATCACTTATATGTGGAATCTAAAATATGACACAAATGATCATACCTACAAAACAAAAACAGACTCACAGACATAGATAACAGACTTGTAATTGCCAAGGGGGAGGCGGATGGGGGAGGGAAGGATTGGGAGTTTGGGATTAGCAGATGCAAACTATTGCATATAGGATGGATAAACAATAAGGTCTTACTGTATAGCACAGGGAACTGTATTCAATATCCTATGATAAACCATAATGCAAAAGAAATACATACATATATAATATATATATATTAAAAAACTGAATCATTTTGCTGTACAGCAGAAATTAAACACAACATTGTAAATCAACTATACTTCAATAAAATTTTAAAAAAACAGTCATTATCCCTGATAGTGACCTACTAAAATTCAGGCTGAAAAGCAATCATATAGATTCCAACACTGTGAGGCCAGACATGAGGGGTCTATGGTAGGGTCCTGGATGCACTTCAGCAGCTTGGCAAAACTCACCTATAAAATCACATTAGGTTGGGCTTCCCTCGTGGCACAGTGGTTGAGAATCTGCCTGCCAATGCAGGGGACACGGGTTCAAGCCCTGGTCTGGGAAGATCCCACATGCCGCGGAGCAACTAGGCCCGTGAGCCACAACTACTGAGCCTGTGCGTCTGGAGCCTGTGCTCCTCAACAAGAGAGGCTGCGATAGTGAGAGGCCCGCGCACCGCAATGAAGAGTGGCCCCCACTTGCCACAGCTGGAGAAAGCCCTCTCACAGAAACGAAGACCCAACACAGCCAAAAATAAATAAATAAATAAATAAAATTTAAAAAAAAAAAGTTTAAAAATAAATAAATAAATAAAATAAAATCACATTAGGCCAATAGTACCCAATCATTCTTCTAGCAAAATCATTCTTCCCTCTCACTGCCATTTCTTTATTCCCCTTTCTGTCCTTATTTCTGTTTGTGTCCTCTTTCACCATTTACATTCAAGTCAATTTGTCCATTTGAATTAATTGGCCAGTAAAGTCTTTGGAAAGGTCTGTCCATCTTTTTTTTTAAATTAATTCCCCTATAAGATCCATGTAACCAACAGCTTATGTTTTCTCTCCGTTCCTTCCATTTTTATTCTGCCCAAAGTAAACCATAAAGTTCCAGTGAATTTCAAGAATCCAGAATCTTAAAATTCACTGGAACTTATATTTTATAACTTTACATATAAGGTCCTCTGAAATCTTTTTTTTTTCTTCTTTTGGGGCGTCTTACCAAAAAGAACTCTATCTTCTCATGCACTTAATTGTTTGGAAAACAGACACACAAGAGTCTAGTCACCTGCCCAAAGACAACATTTGTGAAATTTTCTGGGATTAAGAAAAACAGTAAGATAGGATTTTGTGGTAGAAATGTTTCCTTTTATACTTTACGTATGACTTTTCCCAATGCCAAAATTTTATGACTCCATCACAAAAATCCTCCCGTGGCTTTCATGGCTACTAATGGCAGTATTTAGGGGCTTCTGGCTTCTGACTATGAGAATCTCAGGCTTAACATTCCAGAATACTGGTTTTACTCCTGGTGAGAAAAATCTCTTTGGTGTAGTGTCTATTTCTATTGTTTTGCAAGAAGGAAAAGAAGCCACATAATTAAGCCTGGAGCACGAGGAAAGGAGCTCAAGGAGAAGATGCCTATGTGGAGCCAGGACAGTGGATGACAAAGCAGATGAAGAGGAGACCCCCCTTCCCTCCGATAGAAGGTCATGACGGTCAGTCTCCTGCCCCTCCGCCAGCCACTGCCCAGCTGATGTTTAATATAATACAGGTTTCCAGGGAATGGAAGTTTAAATTTCAGTGTCTCCCAGGGAGTTGGTTCATTTGTTCACTCACAACCCTTTACTGCATATCTGTCACCTGCCAGATACTGTGCAAGACACAGGAAACATAAAGGGGAATCGGACCCTGTCTGTGCCCTTAAAAAACTCACAGACTAATACCTGAACAGCTCTACAAAGAGTAAGTGCATCACGGTGCATCTTTGCGTGTTGAACTGAAAGCACAGACTCTGCATTGCAGTGGTTCTCAACCACGGACTATTCCATCCCCCAGGAGATATTTGGCAATGTCTGAGGGCATTTTTGGTTGTCACAACTGGGTTAAGGGGTGCTACTGGCATCTAGTGGGTAGAAGCCAGGAATGCTGCTAAACATCCTACAATGCATAGAACAGTGCCCCCCAACAAGGAAGTATCCAGCCCAAAATGTGAGTAGCGCTGAGCTTGAGAAGCCTGGTCTAGTGGGACAAATATGCTGTGGTCAGTTCTATCCAGTTGGCTCAGGAATTTGAGTCCACACGGCCACTTGTGTTCTTTTCCTGGTTCAACCATTGATTGGCTTCTACCCCTAAGCAAGTTAATCCACCGCTTAAGTTTCCTCATCTATAAAATGGCACTGGAGTCTCTGATCTCCACATCCCTTCCTGCATAAGAATCTATGGTCTCACAGGGTCAGTATTTGTACTTTCACTGAACTCTGCTCCTGTGAGAAGAATGCCTTGACCAAGGTCTGTTGACTCTGCTCCAAGTCAAGGAGCTAAGCTGGCTTCCTGTGTGGATCCTGAGGATAAATCGGGGAGGGCAAGTGTGACCTCTGCCCGAGGACTGCCATTAGGAGGTCTTTATCTCAGAGCCTAAGTTTTCCCATCAGCAAACAAGAGACACAACTTGTCTGCCTCCCTGTGTCAAGAAGAAAGGATGGAGTAAATGAAGCAAGATGGAAAACTACCTAGATGCTGCTCTGGTGACCAGGTCCAAACCATACACCCCACTCTTCCCCCTTTTGGGGGGCTCTGAGGAAGTGAAGTGGTAGGAGGGACCATGCTTAGAGCCAGCTCAGCGGCCTGGGCTGCTGAGGGGAGGAGAGGCATCAGGACCTCTTCATAGGGCTTTGGAACTGCCTGAAGGAGGACCTTTGTCATCCGTCTCCCTACAGGGTAGTTAGACTTGGATTCTTAGCCACATATTTTAGGCACTGGGGCTGGGTGTGGGTCAAGTGCCCTCAGATTCGTTCTCTCTCTCTCTTTCTCTCTCCCTCCCTCCCTGGCTTCAAACTCATTCACCAAACAGAAAGAGCCTTTCAGGGCTGTTGGACTGGAGGAGCCCGAGAGCAGCTCTGGAGCACAGGCGGAGCCAGCCCCTTGGAGGAAGGAGAGAGGCTCGCATCTCGCCCTAAACACAGGCCTTTTCACAGTCCCCGCAGTGCTGGCTGTAACCAGAAAGGCAGGAAAGGGAGGCAGGGCAGGGCTGTCTTTGGCAGCTACTCTGATTTCTGTGTTACTGGGCTCCCTGTACTGGCAGAATACAATCAGGTCTGCAATTGGAGTCTTTGTGTCCTCCCCTTGCTAGACCAGTGCCATCTGACGTGGCAGGTTCTGTGTGCAAGGAACAAATGAAACCATTTTTTTTTTATTTTTATTAAAAGAAAAACTAAAATTCAGAGATATTAAGTAACAGGCCCAAGTTACTTAAACTGCTAGGTCAGGGGACTTCTATTAGTGTTGCTTACTATTCAGTTTGCTTCCTTGAGCTTATTAACAGTAAATGTTCCTTAGTCAGTGAACCACATATTTCCCATTCTGTATTGTTCATTGTTTGGGTTTTGGTTTGGGGTTTGTTTTTTTTTTCTGGTATAATTTACATCCAGTAAAATGTACGAACCTTAAGTATACAGCTCGATCACACACACACACACACACACACACACACACACACACACATGCAGCATGCATCTGGATAAAAATATAAAACACTTCCATCATTCCAGAAAGTTCTTTCATGCCTGATTCCAGTCAATAGCCACCCTGACCCCAAGAAGTAAATGCCTTTTTTTTTTTCTTCTGTCACCATAGTATAGTTTGCCTATTCTTGAACCTCTTATCAACCTCGTATTCTTTTGCTCAATATGGTAATGTTTTTTAGGTTCATCCATGATGTATCAGTAATTTGTTCTTTTTATTTCTGGATAGCATTCCATTGTATGAACATACCGCGTTTTGTTTATCCATTCTCCTATTGATGGATAGTTGCACTGTTTTCAGTTTGGGGCTACTATGTTCATGTGATTTTTTTAATTAATTAGTCTCATGTGCCTGTTTTAATTTTCTATTCAAATGAACTTGAACGAGAGCCACCCTCCATGGGTCACAGCATGATGAGAGAGGAAGAGGTACCAGCTGACCTTGACAGTCCTTTCAGCCCTGAGGTCCTCTAACTCAGCCTCTTCTCTAAGAGCTGCTATGGACCACCTACTTTCACATGGGTTGTGACAGTGTTTTCTCTGAATTGCAGAGCAGAGAGTGGTTGTTTCCTCATCAACAGAGACGTGACTCCTGCACCTATGAGTTCACCAACAAAGACAACAGGTCTTATTCAAGTACAAGAAATACACCCATTTCTCTTCACCAGATGACATCTATTCACGAAGGAAAGATGCTCTCCTGTTCTACCCACTGGAGAGGGGCCAGCTGCCATGGTGAGATGTAAGTAGGTGTCTACTTCAGCCAGCTCTCCTGTGCTCCACGGAAAACTACAGCAGCTTCTCCCTTGAGGTATGTGGGAAAGAGCAAGGCTCACAGCGGGAATGTGAACTGGGTCTCCAAAGCATTTCTGGCAGATGGAGCTGCTGGACCCTTCAGTGAATTCCCACCACTCATTCTTCTTCCTTCTGCTGTTTATTTTGTCCAACACTAGCTTTAAACATGTCCATACTACACCTTGTAAGTCTAACTGCGGTGCACACTGAAATCCAGCACAAAGTCAGGCGGCCATTTAACCACAGAAAGGGTCTTTCTTGCCCATACAAAGAAAAGATTGGGTGGGGGGGGATTTCTCTGGCCATCCAGTGGTTAGGACTTGGTGCTCTCACTACCGTGGCCCTGGGGTTTAATCCCTGGTTGGGAACTAAGATCCAGCAAGCCACGTAGGGTGGGCAAAAAAAAAAAAAAGAGAGAGAAAAAAAAGAAGATTGGGAACAATCATTTGGATGATACACATAAGAAATAATCACTTTGCCTTAAGGTTTATTCAACAAATATTGATTGAACCACAAAGATGCAAACTCCTAATGGTCTGAATCATTATTACTGTGCTAACATCCAGCCTGGGTACCGACCAGCGAAGTCCTCCCCTCCTCACACATTCCTGGGACAGAACACACCACAGAAAGGGTGGTGGGAGGTGACAGGGCAGTGTGGGGGGTGGGGGGGTGGCAGGGGGAGGAGACACAAATTCCATCTCATTCCCTCTTGGGCTTCTCTCATCCCTCCTAGCTCAGCCCTTGATCTCTCCTTTCTTCCACACCTCTCCTCTTCTCTTCCTAATTAGTTCCATTTCTCTACTGATCGCCACTCTTTAGGGGTTCACAAGAAAAGGGAAGAGGACAACCAGGTGTAGATGTCACAACTAAATAGCCTTTACGCAAGTTTTCAGATCCCCCATCTCCCCTTTAAGCACTGCTTGTCCCTCAAATTACCCCGCGTGTACCACAGGAATACTTCATCTGCACCAGCTGACCTAATACATCACTGTTTTCCCAGCTCCTTCAAATCAAGACACATACCTCTCACCTCCCACCCACTTTGCTTTTCTAAGATAGGAAGCAAAACAGTTCCCTGGGATCCTAATTATCGGGTCCAGGCCCCTGAGCTCACGTCTCTCATCCTCAAAACAGGCAGGGGTGGTGCTTGTCTGTTACTTGACTCCTCCTTCCTTTCCCTAGACTGGCCTCCCCCTTTTCTTAAAGTGACAATACCGTGTATAATCGGCTGCCGACAGCCTCATCCCACCCCAATCAGCCTTATCCTAGCCCCTGGCCGGCCCTAGCTCTGACGGCGCCATCCAGAAACCAAGGCATTTTTCTAACCTCTCCCCGCCCTCCACCCACCTCTTATTCTTTCAAGAACAAATTCTCCCCCCACCCCAGAATTTCCAAATAAAGAAGAAAAGATAAAAGAGTTTCTTCCATTTTGATAGCTGGTGAAATAAACTAATTGTCAGGTTTTGGGTTTTTTTTTTTACCAAAATCTGATTCAGAAATGAACCAGTCCTGAACTGGGTTTGGATTTTAAGGACAAACCTAAAAGAGCTTCTGAGGTATTTTTTGAAAATTCCCAAAAGTAGCCAGGAGGTGAATTTGCTAAGCTGTGGTTATTGGCATGAAGGACTTCGAAGGCAGGAAATTCCGTGCATAACTAGCCTCTCTTCCTGAAGCCTGCCGGGATCAGGAAACTAGACTCCTCCCCGGCTATTTCTCCTGGCTTCCCGGCCACCCACTGGCTCTGACGGGCTGGTCCGATGGGCCACTTACTGTAAGTTACAGCTTCATAGTGTATTTTCACATCCACTTCATCAAATCCCTTCCAGGCGAGAGTTTAGGGGAGAAGATGGGCTTTAACTTGCAGAGACACCGACCAGTTCTTCCATAAAGTCTCAGCACTATCTTCTCCTTCTATGGAATCTAGTCAAGGAGCAGCCAAGATGACCACCCCAGAGAACTTTCCATTCTGAGAAATTCCTTCTGGATCTCTGACGTCTATTCCCACCTCCCCACAACACACACACACACACACACACACACACACACACACACATACACACACACTACATTAGTCATGTTACAGTCTAGCTATAACAAACATTCCCAACATCTCAGTGGATTAGCATACTAAGGCTTATTTGTCTCTCACATTTAATACCTGTTGTTCTTAGCAAATATTGCCTTGATTGTGAGTTTTTTTCTAAATTATATGTCTTGCCTTCTAGGTCATAATTCTTGGAGGAATTGTGACTTATACATTTTTATGTAACTGAGATGTCCCTCTTTACAGTTTGTAGTACAAATAGCCTCAACCAGGTCCCAGAATTGGTAGTAGCTAGAAATCCAGTCTGTATTTTTCAAAACCCCAACTCCTTTGCCTCTTTATATCCAAAGATATCTGACTTCTGATTAGTATGTAGGTAGGGGACAGAGGGAGAAAATGCAAAGGAAATGAGAAGCCTTGGGAAGGGGTCAAATCTTATTTAGTCTTCTCTAGCTGTGCCAACAGCAGTGGCAGGCTGGTGGATGGAGAAAAGTTTTACCTCCTTGGGTGTAGAGTCAGGATAAGCAAAGTGTCCCTTGGAAGTCACCCTCTGGCCTAGGCTCAGTCAAGAAACTACACCAGGGAGAGGGAGAGTTGGAGGAAGGTGGTCAGAAGATACAAAGTATCAGTTATAAAATAAGTACGAGGGATGGAATGTACAACATGACGACTATGGTTAACACTGCTGTATGATATATAGAAAAGTTGGTAAGAGAGTAGATCCTAAGAGTTCTCACCACAAGGAGAATTCTTTTTCTTTTTCTTTTTTTTATTGTATCTATATGAGATGATGGATGTTAACTAAACCTGTTGTGGTCATCATTTCACAAAATATATAAGTCAAACAACCATGCTGTACACCTTAAACTTATACAGTGATATATGACAATTATTTCTCAATAAAACTGTGGGAAAAAAGAAAACTACACCAAAAATCTGAGTTCCTCTCGCAAGGATTCCTTCAGCTGTTTCTCAGGGTGAGCCAAACCCTGGAGAACTGGGTCAGGATGGGTTCCAGCAAGCACCTCCTGGACCCAGAACCATTACCCCCTTCTCTCCAGCCTCACTCAGGTAGACCCATCAGATTTTTTTCTTTTCTCTCTCTCTCTAACTTCTTGGTAACTTCATTTTGGGAATCCACTTGCCCATCTCTGCAACTGGCCATGATCAGAGCTGCCTGATTCCAACAATAATCAATCTCCCTAATTCTGCAGTCACATGCTCTGCCCCTGAGCTATACCCCCATCTCCGTAATTATGAACCTCAGGAAGAAGGTGCAAATATATATGGCAGATTGTATTAATGTTCACCACATATTCCATTTTTCCATCCTATGGGAGAATTATACATCCCTGCCCTGCTGAACTCAGGAGTTGCCCCCTGACTTGTTTTAGCCATTTATTGATAAATGCGGGAGGAATTGAAATATGGGACGTGTGTCACTTTGGAGCAGAAACTGTAAGAACCAGAGTGTGGTTTACATGAATCTTTTTCTCTCTGCTGTGAAGACCAGACAGTGCTTCATATAGAAGCTGCTCCACTATCCAGGATCCCAGGACAAAGACAACATGGAGTAAAGCCATGGCCAACTCAGGATGCATATGTCGCATGAGTGAGAAACAAACCTGTATTACTGTTGTTGTGAGCCACTGAAAGTTTGGGGTTATTTGTTAAAGCAGCGTAACCTTGCAAATCCTGAATAATAAAGTTAATATCCAGCCCTTCCCTCCCTGAATACCCTGGGACTCCTTGTGCAAATTAGACCACCTTCTCCCCAGAGCATTTCACACCAAAAGAGGCTTCTCAAAGAACGCATTTTGCCTCTCCTCTCAAGGTCTCCTGCCTGCCTTATATCTGTTTCGTAAATGAGGAGTCTCGACATCTGCCCTGAGGTGCCCTTCTGGTTCAGCTTCTACAGAAACTGTTTGGCAGTTCCATTTGCTAAAAAAGGAAAAAGTAGTAATCTCTCAGAGGGCAGAGCCACTGCTTATGTTTTCCCCAGAGTGGCTTGAACATGGTGGACACCAGTGAATGCCTGTCATCTGGGATAATTCTGAGAGGAATTCACAGCATTCTTAGCATAGTCAGAAAACCTGAGCAATGGATGGGAACACCGAGAACTTGTTCCATCCAAATCTCTACTCGTGCCGTGTCCCTGTTTTAGCAACCTCCCTCAAAAACAAACAAACAAAAAACCCTAGAAGCAAAGGGTATAATTGGTTATTTTTAATCTGAGAAAGAAAAAGATCCTGGGCTGGGCAAGTCAAGCTACCTGATGGAGAATGGAGACGAGGCAGTCATCGGGTCTATACAAAGCCAAGTAGCTGACCTGATCGCACTGCAGATGTTTTAGTGACACGTAAACCCAGCTTCAGAGGCTGTGCCAGTACAGCCTGGTCTTGACGGTATTTCCACTGGAGGAGAGGTCTGGCCCATTTTGTTCAATTGGCCCATCAGTCGGTGGGCCACCTTGACTCCCCTGTATCACTGCTCCAGCTGGCAGAGCTGGCAGCACCTGGCTATTGAGGGCCCAGGTCAACACAGGAGCTGAATTACCCCAGTGTTCCTTTTGCTCAGTGCACGTTGCAGGGGGACGGCCTGGCCTGCCTGGCACAAGCCTGCATGTACGACTGAGCCAATCACGTTGGCAACCTTTGAGGGCCGACGGCATTTCTGCTTCGGAGGCTGGCACTTCATAATTACAGCTATGTTCCTGTTTTCGTACCAAATTACCTCACTTAGAGCCTTAAAATAGAATCCAGCCTAAAGTTGCTGACTGAACAAACAAAGAGGGAGGCTTCTCAAGACTCAAAACCTGGGTGCTGAGCCAGAGGGCAGGGCTGCAAGCTCGACCCAAAAAGTCCTAACTGTGAAAATCCTATGACTCCTCTCTTCTCGCCTAGTGATGGAGACTGGGCAGTGCCACAAAGTCATCTGCTCCCAAACTAGAAATGCGAATTAACTTGCAGTTCTGTCTCCATCATGCTCCCACTCATTCATTCACTCATTCATTCATTCAATATTTTATTTACTTCCTCTATGAGACCTACTCTCCCTGCCCTCCAGATCACTCTCCCCAGCCTCTCTGCTCTGTGTCTAGGAGGCTGACTTCTACAGACCACATCATCAAGCTCCCTTGCCCTCTGGCTGCCAGATGGGTTAGGCTGAGGGGAGCAGGAGATGGAAATTAGAAAGTGGGAGAGGTGAGAGGTCAATGCCTTTATTCCCCTGTTCCCTCCCTGATCGGCCAGGGTTTGCAGTAGTTGCGTTCTACTACCTGGGCCATAGCTCCTGGCAGGTTGCCCCTCTGCTGCAGATCATTGCAAATGGTTCATTTCTTCCCCTCGTCCCTTCAGGCCCAGAAGTGGCGTATGAATTTTCTAGAGCTGCGGTAACAAAGTACCACAAACTAGGTGGCTGAAAACAACAGAAATGTATCACTTCACAGTCCTGGAAGCTAGAGGTCTGAAATCAAGGTGTTAGCAAGCCCACGCTCCTTCTGAAACACGTAGGGGAAACTTCCTTGCCTCTTCTAGCTTCTGGTGATTGCCAACAATCTTTGGTGTTCCCTGGCTTATAGGTACATCACTCCAATCTCTGTCTCCATCACTATACAGCTGTCTTCTCCCTGTGTGTCTCTGCCTATGTCTCCTCTTATAATGACACCAGTCAGATTGCATGAGGACCCACCCTAATGACCTCATCTTACCTTGAATACATCTGCAAAGACCCTATTTCCAAATAAGATCACATTCACAAAAACGGAGTTAGGACTTCAAAACATCTCCTTGGGGACTTCCCTGGTGGTCCAGTGGGTAAGACTCCATGCTGCCAATGCCAGGGGGCCCAGGTTTGATCCCTGGTCGGGGAACTAGATCCCACATGCCAGAACTAAGAAGCCCGCATGCCGCAACTAAAGATCCCACATGCCACAACGAAGATCCCACGTGCCGCGACGAAGACCCGGTGCAGCCTAAATTAATTAATTAATTAAGAAATATAGGGACTTCCCTGGTGGTTCAGTGGTAAAGAATCCGCCTTCCAATGCAGGGACGTGGGTTCGATCCCTGGTCGGGGAGCTAAGATCCCACATGCCCCAGGGCAACTAAGCCCTTGTGCCACAACTACTGAGCTCGCTCGCTTCAATGAGAGAGCCCGCGTGCCACAAACTACAGAGCCCACGTGCGCTGGAGCCCATGAGCCACAACTAGAGAGAGAAAAAACCCACACGCCACAACTAGAGAGAAGCCTGAGCACCACAACGAAGAGACCACACGCTGCAACAAAAGATCCCGCATGCCTCAACAACTCGACGGAGCCAAAAAAAAAGAAATATATATATATCTCCTTGGAAGACATACTTCAATCCCTAACAAGTGGTAACAGCCTCCCACCATGGCTAGTCCCTGGACTGCTCCCTTAATCCTTTCACTCCTTTATAAATAGTTCCTTCATTAGAGTCTTTTCAATTCCTTTTTAGAAAGTGCCACCTGTTTCCTGCCAGGACCTTGACTGAGACCCCTATTGCCTGGCTGCCCTAGAGCACCTTGTAAGTGCTCTGGGAGCACCTTGTAAGTTACTGGGAATACAATGGTGAGCAAACATTAGCACAGTCCCTGCCTTCATAGGGCTTACCATCTGCCATTTCATTGGCTGAATCAAAATATCACAAAGTAAAATTGCAACTGGGATGCGATACAAAGGAGAGGTTCACAGAGCCCTGAACATGCCTAATCGGGGAGTCACTCTAGTCAGGGAGGGCTTCCCAGGGAGAGGACACCGGAGCCAGAATGTGGAGGATGAATGGAGTCAACCAGATAAAGAGGGGATCTTAAGGTACGCCCGCCCCCGGCTAAGGGAGAAGACCCAGAAGAAGGAAGCCAGTGTCCCTATTTCCCCCCAAAGGCAGATCTACCTTCATTCATATCCTAATCCATCCACAGGTGGCTCTTGTCTCCAGGAAGAATTTACACTGTCTCCTGTCCTCACAGCTGCAGACCACAGCAGAGAACCCCGGTGCGGACGAAAGCACCCAAATCAGAGAGCAAGAGGCCGTCCCCAGGTCTACAGGTAAAGAGCAGCAGCACGATGCAGTGGGCACGGCAGGGAGCAAGCGCCCTGGAAACCCAGGAACAGAGACGGCCAGCGCACATGTCAGCCTCAACACACCCAACACCGAAATCACCGTGTCCGTGAAAGCAGCGCCTCCCACTCTGTGTTCCCAGACTCACTGGGAAAACCCCAGCATGTCTCATCTGCTCCCCCTCTCCCTCGCTCAGCTCCTCCTCTGAGAAATCATTGTGTGTTTCTGATTTTACCTCCTCAATCTTTCTCAAACCCATGCCTTCCTCTCCTTCACCACTAGCTCCTGCCCTGTTTCAGGTCCTTACGTCTCTCCCTAGAACTTTGCATCCGCTCCTTCCTTGACTGGTCTCTACCCTGGCAAATCCACCCTCAACAGCACAGCCACCAGAAAGCCAACCACCTCGCTCCCCTGCGTGCGACCCTCCCTGACCACTTACTCCCAGGAGGGTATAGTCCAGGTGTGACCGGGCCCTGCCTTCCCGCCAGCCTGTCTCCCACTGCCCATCCCTGATCTTCCAACAAGGCCAAACCCCTTTAGCTCCTCGTACACATCAAGTCATCTCTCCCCTTCTGTGCCATTTTTCAGGTTGTCCCACCTTTCACTGTACCCTCTCCCACAATCTAGTTAAATCCAGCTCATGCCTAAAATCTTGATTCAGGTGTCAACCCCTCCAAGAAGCCTTCCCTGACCCCCCTCCTCTCTCATTTCCCACCATCGGATCCTCCATTAAATCTAATATCACGTGCTCTAAATCTCTGTGGAGCTATTTCCCGCAGTAGAATGAAGATCCTTGATGGCAGGAACCATATCTTATTTGGTTTCCTATACCTATTGCTCCAAAAGTAGACGAATGAATGAGTGGAATGACAATCAAATGGGGGTTGACTGGGCCACTTCTGTGCTAAAGTCAGACGCCCTCAAAATGAACAGCATTCCCCTCCCCCACTCACACACAACTATCACTATTACATGGGTCCCCGCTCAGCTCTCCCTCTACTGATCATTCTTCCAACCTACAGAAGCTGCTTTATTGGTATTTGTTTCATCTCAGTCCCTAATAGGCAGTATATGGAAGTTTCTACCATACAGTAGTTGTGTGACCTTCGTTCTTTATCCTTTCTAAGCTTCAGTTTTCTGTAAAATGGACTCTATTACAGCATCCACTGAACAGATTTGCTGTGAACATTGAATGAAATAAGGTGCATGGTCAGAACTCAGTAAACGGTAGATGTCACTAAGCTGGAAAATGGTGCTGACAAGAGATACACAGGTAGGTGCAGTGGGAGTTCAGAGGTGAAAATGGACTTGACAACTGTTGCCTTAAGTAGAACATCCCTCCCCCCAAAAAAGTATTTTACACATGATCAATAGCTGTGGGAAACTCCACTGTTGTGGGTTTACTGGGCTGTTACAAAAGGCAGTGCTTGCATTCACTTGCCAGTCTTAACCAGCGTGCATGGAATTGCAGCAAGACCAAGAAAAACATGGAGAGAGAAAAAAATCAGTGTGTTAGGCCAAGGTTTCCCAAGACTTCCATCAGGCTCCTAGAGAAACTGTACACGTTCGCCTCCTGCTGCTGGGGTGAAGTGGTGGGAGAGAGGGCCTGCCTTATCAAATGAAATGAGTAGCAAACACATTTGTTCCCAGCCCAGATCCAAAAGCTAATCCTCATCCTAGCTTAGTAAGTAGTAGGTGACAGTTTGATGATTGCACTTATAGATGAGAAAGTCAAGGACTGGAGGCCAAGACTGTGCTTTCTGGTCCTGGTTTCCAGGACCAGTGGCCAGGCCAGTCATTTCCATCTTCCCTCCCCAGCAACCTCCTCGCTCATGGGAGTTCTCCTGGCAAGAGAACAGGGGGAGTGGAAGCTTTCACAGCTTCAGCATCAATCAACAAACATTCAAGGGGCAACTGCAAAGTACCCAGTCCTCTGCCAGGTCCTTTGGGCAAGCTCTGCAGATTTAAAAAGGAAGTACACTGAACAGCAAAGGAAATCATCAACAAAATGAAAAGGCAACCTATGGAATGGGAGAAGGTATTTGCAAATAATGTATCTGACAAGCGGTTAATATCCACAACATATAAAGAATCCATACAACTCAATAGCAAAAAACCAAACTGATTTTAAAATGGGCAGAGGAACTGAATAAACGTTTTTCCAAAGAAGAAGTACAAATGACTAACAGTTACATGAAAAGATACTCAACACCACTAATCATCAGGGAAATGCAAATCAAAACCACAAGATATCACTTCACACCTGTCAACAATGGCTATCATCAAAGAGACAAGTGATAACAAGTATTGGTAACAAGAAAAGGGCAGCCTTAAGCGCTGTTAGTAGGAATACAAATTGGTGTAGCCACTATGGAAAACAACATGGAGGTTCCTCAAAAAATTAAAAATAGAACTTGCGTATGATCCAGCAATCCCACTTCTGGGGATATATCCAAAGAAATGAAATCACTATCTCAAAAAGATATCTGCACCCCCATGCTCATTGCAGCATTATTTACAATAACCAAAAACTGGAAACAACCTAAGTGTCCATCAACAAATGGATAAAGAAAATGTGGTATGTAAAAATACAATGGACTATTATTCACCCGTAAAAAAAGAAGGAAATTATGCCATTTACAACAACATGGATGGACCTTGAGGGCATTATGCTAAGTGAAATAAGTCAAAGAAAGCCAAATACTATATGATCTCACTTATACATGGAATCTTTTTTTTTTAATTTATTTAATTTTGGCTGCGTTGGGTCTTCGCTGCAGTGCGCAGGCTTCTCATTGCGGTGGCTTCTCTTGTTGTGGAGCACGGGCTCTAGGCACACGGGCTTCAGTAGTCGTGGCACATGGGCTCAGTAGTTGTGGCTCGCAGACTCTAGAGCACAGGCTCGGTAGTTGTGGCACACGGGCTTAGTTGCTCCGCGGCATGTGGGATCTTCCCGGACCAGGGCTGGAACCCGTGTCCTCTACATTGGCAGGTGGATTCTTAACCACTGTGCCACCAGGGAAGTCCCTATACATGGAATCTTAAAAAACCAAACTCACAGAAACAGAAAACAGATTGGTGGTTGCCAGAGCTGGGGGAGGGGGGAGAAATGGGTGCAGGTGGTCAAAAGGTACAAACCTCCAGTTATAAGATAAATAAGTTCCGGGGGTGTACCGTATATCATGGTAACTATAGTTAATAACATTGTATTGTATATTTGAAAGTTGCTAAAAGAGTAGAACTTAAAAGTTCTCAACACAGGAGGAAAAAAATGTGTGACTATGTGAGGTGATGGACGTTAATTAAACCTACTGTGGTGGGCTTCCCTGGTTGTGCAGTGGTTGAGAATCCACCTGCTAATGCAGGGGACATGGGTTCGAGCCCTGGTCTGGGAAGATCCCACATGCCGCGGAGCAACTAGGCCCGTGAGCCACAACTACTGAGCCTTAGCGTCTGGAGCCTGTGCTCCGCAACAAGAGAGGCCGCGATAGTGAGAGGCCCGCGCACCGCGATGAAGAGTGGCCCCCGCTTGCCGCAACTAGAGAAAGCCCTCGTACAGAAACGAAGACCCAACACAGCCAAAAAATAAATAAATAAATAAATAAATTTAAAAAAGAAAAGAAGACTACTGTCTTTAAAAAAAAAAAAAAAAAAAAGTACTGTGGTCCTCTGGCTGCAGAACCTGCCCTCTTACCTTCTAGCCCAGTGCTGCCCAATGCAGTAGCCACTGGCCACATGCGGCCATTACTTGAAGTGCGGCTGGTCTGAATTGAAATGTGCTAAATGTGTGAAATACACATTGGATTTCAAAGACTTGGTATGAAAAAGGAATAGAAAATATCTTCTCAAAGTTGTATTGATTACATGTAGAAATTATAATATTGTAGATATATTGGGTTAAATAAAATGTATTACTACAACTGATTTCCCTGTTCCTTTTTACTTTCTTGACATGGCTGCTAGAAAATTTTGAATTACATTTGTTTCTCGAATTATATTTCCATTGGAGAGGGCTGTTCTATATTGACCTCATAGTTTGCTTCAAGCATTAAATCAGTGAATACAATGAGAGCACCTAGCACAGTACCTGGAACAAAGTAAGCACCCAACAGCTATTCCTAATACTAGAAAGATCAGTGTTTTGCAAATGGTGTAGCCAAGTTTTCTTTTTCAAGCAACTTCCTCTAACAGATAAAAAAGCACTTCTGATTGAAGCAAAGGGGTGTCCTTTCCAGCAGCTCGTTCACCCTGGCACCACCTCCACAGCTTGGAAACCCACAGAGTGAAATCAACTTTAAATATCCTGCAAGCTTTAGCATGGTACGTCTATAATTTCAGAGAAGGCGAGGAAGTGGTATTGGACAAAATCAAGGTGTCTATGGCAGAACTTTAAAAAGGGTCATGGATCTTAAAAGTTCTCACCACAAAAAAGAATAATTAAGTGATGCAATGAATTTGGTTGCTCAAGCCATGGTGGTAATCATCTCACAACAGAGACGTGTATCAAATCAACACGCTGTACACCTCAAACTTACACAATGTTATATGTCAAGTATATCTCAATACAAATTAATCAAGGCCAAAAGAATGATCTTGGAAAAACACTACCATTTTGCTTGAGAGGATCAAAGTGATTTGCTACCAGATCTAGACAGTCCAGAGATCGGGGGGTCACGAATGTGAACGGGGTCACCTGTGGGCCCCTGGATCATCACCTGGCTGCACCATACCCACGCACCACGGCAGCTCTCTCCTGCTCCTCACTAGGGCTAGCTCCAGGGAAGGGAACAAGTGACACTCAGCCCAGACACCACAATGACTTTGCTGTCCTGAAGGCAACTCTGGGCTCAGTCAGCCCCGGCGTCTGCCAGGCAAGCCACCTGGCTCTTGCTGCAGCCCTCGCCCCTGGCGCTGGGGTGTGTGTGTGTGTGTGTGTGTGTGTGTGTGTGTGTGTGTGCGTGCGTGTACGGGGACAGCGGCCAGCTCTTTGCCGGGCTCTCTAACAAGTTCCGCAAGTCTGTTTGTTAAAGAAAAATTCCAGTGGGTGCATCCAACACATGGAACTCAAGTACAGAAATTATATTTATCCACCCCACTGCCAAGGAGATCACATGCCCCGTGAGTCACTCCAGATGTGCTCAAAAACAGAGTCTCTCTGTGGAAGCCCAGTCCCCCAATCCCAGAGAGAGTAGGATTAACAGAGGTCCCGCTCCTGTTCTCCCCAGGAGGCAGCCCTTGCCTCTACCCTTCTGAGGCAGGAGAGGGCATCTCTGCAGGTCTGAAAAGGAAGGGGAGGTAAGAACGATATCGTCACACTGGGAGGACCAGTACGGGCATACCTGTAGCTCCTGGGGTCCCACTGGGTCTGAGGGCGACTTTTCACCTTTTTGGAGGAAAAGATGTGTTGGAAGACGTTGCTGCTTCTGCTGTTGTATTATGATGCTCAGGCCACTCTGTCGCACAGGTGGAGCAGGGGTGAGTTGCTTTTAATTTATTTGTCTGCTTGATGCTCATTCTTCTTTCTTCAATACAATTAGGAATTTGGGGGGAAGAAAGGAGAGAGCAGGAGGAAATTAGAAGCCCTGCACCCTCCTTTTATCTCATCTCTGCCAATTGCTTTATGCTTCTCGACATGCTAGAAGGTATTAGAAGGTGATGGGGGAAATGACACCAAAAACTCAAAGTCGCTGAGGGAACTGGGTCGAGGGGGAGAATGCGGAGAGCATCCCTTTCTGACAGGCCAGAGGGAAGTCATCTTTGCTTCATAGAATGTGTACAGACTCCCTTGAGTTCCCCCCAGGCTGCTGCAGCTGGGCAGGGCGTGCGGAGAGCAGGTGCTCGGGACTGATACTGACATGAAGGGACTGGGGGTGCTGACCGGCAAGAGGCCTGCTACCTGGAGGGAGCGGGGTGTCCACATGGAGGGCCCCACGCTGCTTCCTGAGCAGGAGTGGACACATCTTTCCAGCTGCAGAGAGCTGGTCCAGCAGCAGGAGAGGACGAGTAGCCCCTCAGCATCCTCGTGTCTGCCTGGCAGCTACCGCCCTGGCCAGCCCCCTCGGAAAGGAAGGAGCCCAGCAAGGCTGCTCCCCACGGCCGACTTCCTTGCTCTCGGGACACAGCTCCTAAGAGCCGGCCTGGCATCTTTTATGGCTCCCGTGGGCAGACACTGGCAGCACCTCCAGTCAGTGAGGGTTTATCACTTAGGAAGCAAGGGACCAATAGTGCTGACTGCTCCACACCGATCTGAACTGAAATCTTTCCACTGCCTAAAGCCAACTGAGGTCTCTCTCCTGGAAAGAACTGGAAAAAGAAGTCAGGCTCACTGGTGTTTCCAGAGATCCAAAATAGGGTGACGACTGCACAGCAGCAAGAGGATGAGCTTCCTGGTTCTCAACGAGAGTGTCAGGGAAGGAAGGAGCGGCCAGCTGGGGCACAGGGCAGATGTGAAACGGGGGAAAGAAAAAGCCAATGCACTTATTAGGGTTTTTATTCCCTCACTTGTAAGCATCTCCCTGCTCATCATGTGCACAAACTCTGGGGCCAACACTCGGAAGCACAGAGCAAAGAGACCTTGGCGCTGTGTTCTGCCACTTACCCCTGTGTGACACTGGGGGCCTTCCTTAATCTGCCTATTAAAAAAGGATGATAATATCCACTCTTTAACGCACAGGCTGTTAGAAAGCCAAATGAGATGATTTGATTTGTTACAAGGCTTGTAAACACAATAGCCGCATGATGAGCTATCCTGCAAGGAACTCCCAGATTTAAGTTCTGCCTCTAATTGGCTGTGTGATGTCTGGGAAGACTTAACCTCTCTGAGCTTTAGTTCATGAACAGGTAACATATTAACAGTAACAAAAACTGACCCTCACTGTGTTGCCATGTGAGGGTCATATTGAAAAATGTAAATAAAACGCTTTGTAAGTGATGAGGAGCTATATAAATGTCAGCTATTACCTACTACTTAAAAAATGAAAAAATTTCATTAAAGAAAGTCTGAGGTTCTCAGCAGAAAACCTATCGGTTCTATAGCAACATCCTGAGAGCAACTGCTCTGGCTGCACCCCTCCTCACTGGGGAGGGTCTGCCCCCCAATAATGATAACAATCTGTATAAAGACACAAGGCCAACACAGCTGAAATAGAGGCCATGGTGAGGCAGCTGATGTTAAGTGCTGGATTAGCCGTTCATATCAGTGTTCAGGGCCAACACATGATGCAGAGCCCTTCCAGCCATCATCGAAAGTCTTCCACGTAGTTGATTTTTTTTTTTTTCGTTTTTAACATTTTTTTCTAATCATGAAAGGAATACACAGTTGCCCTTTTTTTATGACGGAATGGGAGTCACACCCAGAGAAAAACCAATTTTTCCAAATGTATTAACTGTTCCTTTCGCCTGCATCCTTACCCCAACCCTGCCCCCCTCCCCAGTGCTAGGCCTAATTTAGAAGAATTCCCTTTGGAAACAGTCAGAGGGTGACTTCTCCCTACAAAACCCTCCTCCTCCATCCCCCTCAGCACCACCCCCTGCCTCCACGGGTAGAAATGTGGAAATAAACCCAAAAGGAATACACCCTGCCATCAGGACATCTTTTTTTTCCTACCGTTCTCCCAGCCTCTCCCTTGGACGCGCTCTCTAGGATTCCGCCCTGGGAGGCAGCTCCCTGCGCCAGGACGGCTGCGCCAGCCCCACCGACTTGATTAAGACCAAGGGACTCACCTGTGGTTAGCGAGGCCTCTGGGAAGCGGACACACCTGGCCCAAGTCCCAGCCCCACCCAGGTCCTGCCGGCGCACCACCTGGGGGGCTGCAGGGAACTAGCCAGTCTTTAAAAAAAAACATACACGTATTGTTTCCTATAAGTATCTGATTTTTATTAAATACATATGTTATTTCTTTGAAAAGCAGTTTCATAAGGTAGGGTGGCCCTTCAGTGGTGGGATGCATGTCATCTTCAGGTGTCCAGTTTAGCGCTGTGTGTGTTTTCAGTCGTGAATATTCCGTGAAGGGAAGGGCCCCGGGTGGGCGTTTTCAGTAAGTGTCAACTGACTCACCAGTCCAGCATGACTAAGTAGCCACCTCATTCACTCCATGGTCACTGCCTTAGGAGGCGTTATTCTGACCACTAACAGGTAAGAAAGCTGGAGGATGGGGGAGAACTTAGCACTCCCCAGATCCCTCAGCTGGAAGCTTAGAGCTGGATCTCACTCCCCCAACCCAGTCTGCAGAGGCAGAGTCTCAATGTCCTCATCCACGCCCCTGCATCCCTTCCAGGTGCTCCCCCTGGGCGGTGGCACATTCTGGCCAAGGGGAGCCAACTCACAGCAGCCCTTTCAGAAGCACTCCAGAGGACCCCAACACACGGGGCCAAGATCCTGGCTCCCTCAGGACATCACTGTGTTTCCAAAGGGCTGGTCCAGGAGCAAAAAAGTAAATGACATCAGTAGGATCTGGCAAAAGACCTTTTATAAATGAGAGCTTTTCCTTTCCACACCCACGGTCATTTCCATAGAGTTGCTTCAACTGATTCATTAAAAATATTGGTTGTATTTTGGTATAATATGGTCTACAGTGTGAATCCTTTCCAATAAGCTCTTTGGTACAGATGCTGTGCACAGTTACATGGAAACCATGGTCAGCCTTAATATTCTGGTTTTTTTAACCTATTTGGGAGATGGGAGGGAAGAAGAGATTTTTATCCCAGGTTATAAAAAGTCAAAGAGAAGATCAGGCTCAAAGCAAAAATAGGCTCTTCCATTTAGGGAGGCTTCTGCCTATATGTCTGGGCAAGAAAGCTTGAAGGAGGTAAGGCTTGGGGAGCAAGACAGGTGCAGGTGCAAGCCTTGACTGAGATCATTAAAAGTAGCTTCTCTGGGTATGAAGGGAACCCTTCTTTACTGTTGATGGGAATGTAAACTTGTGCAGGCACTATGGAGAACAGTATGGAGGTTCCTTAAAGAACTAAAAATAGAGTTACCATATGATCCAGCAATCCCACTCCTGGGTATATATCTGGAGAAAACTATAATTTGAAAAGTTACATGCACTTCAATGTTCATAGCAGCACTCTTCACAATAACCAAGACAGGGAAGCAACCTAAATGTCCATCGACAGAGGAATGGATAAAGATGTGGTACATATATACACAGCGGAATACTACTCAGCCATAAAAAAGAATGAAATAATGCCATCTGCAGCAACATGGATGGACCTAGAGCTTATCATACTAAGTGAAGTAAGTCAGAGAAAAACAAATATCATACAATATCATTTATATGTGGAATCTAAAATATGATACAGATGAACTTATTTACAAAACAGAAACAGACTCACAGACAGCGAAAGCAAACTTATGGTTACCAAAGGGGGAAAGGGGTGGGGGAAGGATAAATTAGGAGTTTGGGATTAGCAGATACAAACTACCATATATAAACTAGATAAACAACAAGGACCTACTATTCAGCACAGGGAACTATATTCAGTATCTTGTAATAACCTATAATGAAAAAGAATATATATGTATAACTAAATATATATGTGTGTGTGTATATTCATATGTCTGAATCACTTTACTGTACACCAGAAACTAACATAACATTGTAAATCAACTATACTTCAATTAAAAAAAAAAAATCAGTTTCTCCTAGACCCAAACAGGGGTTCCTCATAGATAAAGGGAGGGTGTGATGGAGACAGGAGACAACATCTACTTTCTGATAATTATCCAGGACCTGTAACTGCAAATAAGTTCTAGAATCACCCTGTTAAAAAGAGAAGGATTTGGTGAGGCACTCTGAAAACAATGGAGTTGAGTAACAAGGAGAGTGAATGTGTTTCTATGGGATTGTTTATTCATTCAACAGTCATCGGCAGGATTTTAGGCACTGGGAATACAGCAGTGAACAAAACAGACAAAATCCCATGCCCTTGTGAGCTGACATCCTAGTGAAAGGAAACAGACAATAAGCACATATAGAAATAAAACATCTGGTTCATTGGATGGCAATAAAGTTGGGACAGATTAGAGGGTATAAAGGACCACAAGTTTAAATAGGAGAGTCAGGGAGGGCCTCACTGAGGAGGTGACTTGAGACCTGAAGGAAACACAGGAGTGAGCCATGCAGTCTCCAGGGAAAGAGTATTCCAGGCAGATGGAACAGAAATGCAAAGGTCCTGTGGCAGAGGCATGCTTGGTGAGCTCAAGCAACAGTGAGGAGGCCTGCAGCTAGAGGGGCATGAGCCAGAGGATAATAGCAGATGAGTGCAGAGAGGTAGTAAGAAGTCAAGTTGCATAGTACCTGGTGGCCATCTGAAGATCTTTGGCTTCTACTCTGAGGGAGACGGAAAGCCATAGAAGTTTCTGGGCAGAGAATTGACATCATCCAACCTATGTTTTCACAGAATCGCTTTACTTGCTGTGTTACGAATACAATGAGGTGGACTTCCCTGGCAGGTCCAGTGGTTAAGACTCTGCGCTTCCCCTGCCGGGGGCACGGGTTCAACCCCTGGCAGGGGAACTAAGATCCCGCATGCCACATGGCATGGCAAAAAAAAAAAAAAAAAAAGAATACAATGAGGAGGATGAAGATGGCAGCCAAGGATGGAAACAGAGACACCATTAGGAGAAATGTTCAAGCTTTGGACCAGGAGGCTAGCTGGGATGTGGTAAGAAGTAGCCAGATTCCACATATATTCTGAAGGTAGAGCCAACAAGATTTGCTGATTAGTGGGGTGTGAGATGTGAAAGAAAGAGAAAAGGCAAGGATGACTGACAACTCCCAGGTTTTGACCTGAGCAACTACAAGAGATGGGAAGACAGCAGACAAAGCAGGAGATGCGGAGCAGGCGTGACGGATGGCGGGGGTTGGGACTGGGTTGGGGATCAGGAGAGACAACTATTACGAATCCAAAAGGAGACTCCCGCAGGCGGTTGCATATCTAGAAGTCAGGCCCAGAAATACACAGCAGAACATCCGTACAAAGCCAGTGTGGCTGGTGAGAGGGGAGAGACCCAGGCTGAGACTAGGAGTCTGCAATGCGAAGAGATGGATGAGGAGGAAGAGAGGCCAGCAAGGGGCGATTTTTTTTTAAAGAAGCAGCAGCAACGTGTTTTCATGCTGACTTGAAAGATTAGTAGAGAGGGGAAAATTAACAACGTGGGAGAGAAAGGTGGAAAGGTGAGCGACATCTTTATTGGAGACCTCGTGCACGCGGGGAGAAGTTGGCTTGAGATAAGAGCAGGGACACGATAACAGAAGGGAAGTCAGAGGATCTGGGCAAGAGGCCGGTAACTGGTTTAAGGAGAAAGGAGGAGGTGTGAAATCATCATCCATTTCACGCTGAAATAGAGTGAGAGGAATCAGGACGTATGGGTAATGGTCAGGCAGCATTTCGGGCCCCTCCTGAGAATAACGATCACGCATTTCAAGTGAGACCATTTAACCCAGGTGCAGGTGTGGAACAGGTAGAGAGATGGGGTGTGCTTTTGCCTAGTGACTGCAAAGGAACAAAGAGGGAGCAAAGGAGATGAGGATTTGTGCAAGAGAATAATCACAGGGCTGTAGTTGTATATCACATTATCAATCAAAGTTAGAGATTTGTTTAAATATGTGTGATTCATTTAAGAGTATGTTTTATACCGTATGCATTCATTCATTCCTAATTAACTACATGTATCCTTCCCGGGGTTACACACAACTGAAGAACGCCCAGTCTTGCGGCAGATGCACCTAAAAGAAGATAGCGTGGTTCACCCTACTGGTGAGATTGGGGGTTTTTTGTTTGTATGTTTGTTTGTTGTTTTGTTTTAATTTTTATTTTATATTGGAGTATAGTTGATTAACAATGTTGTGATAGTTTCAGGTATACAGGAAAGTGATTCAGTTATATACCTATACATGTATCTATTCTTTTACAAATTCTTTCCCCATTTAGGTTATTACATAGTATTGAGCAGTGTTCCCTGTGCTATACAGTAGGTCCTTGTTGGTTATCTATTTTAAATACAGCAGTTAGGTTTTGAAGCCCTTGAGACCTGGATTTTAATCTCAGTCCTATTACAAACAAGTTGGGTGGCCAAGGGCAAGTTTCTTAGCCTCCAAGTTTCTTCATCTGTAAAATGAGATGTGAATGTTTACCTCACAAGTTACATAAGGAAAGCATCAAGCATGCTGACTGACCCACAGTGAGCTCATAAGCTGTTAGGATGTCTGGGCTCCACATTTGAACAACTTTGGCCTGAGGTCCAAATGTGTCTCTCAATAGAAGACACGGACAGAACATGCTAAGACACATGAATCCCTGGATCCAGTTCCTGAACTAAGTTAGTGCATGTGGCATGAACTTTAGCAAGTACATTTTTTGTTCCATGCGGGTTGGTCCAGTGTATCACAGATACTCAGTGTCCCCTGAAGGCTCATGAGTCCGGGGGGTCGGGGAGGAGGGGCTGGCTCCCCTGCCCGAGGCTGGCCAGTACAGCAGACCTTCATGCAAGGCCATGGGGGGTTCTCTGGTGTCCCCTGATCACACCGAGTGGTCCTTGTGGGCATATTCACAACCTGAAGAAATAGCCGGAGTGTGGGCTGGGTGTGGAGCGTTAAGTGAAAAAGGAAGAAACAAATCGGCCTAGTTTTACACCAGGCAGAAGACACACAAAGTCAGTGATCTTAACAACACCGTCCCAGCAGCCTTCCTGCCCAAGGCTCCACACTCAGGTGGTGCCCAAGAGGGAGTGGGATCTTTCTGCCAGTCTCTGCCTCCCCACCCCGTTCCCCTCTCTCCCTTCTCCCTCCGAGAGGGTGCAGCTGCTAACAGCTGTCCAGCGGGAGCATTCAGGCCGCAGAACTATCAGCCTCACGAAGACTGGGCCGCTTATGATCGCTCCCAGCGAGGAGGGAGCCGAACTTAAAACGACCTCATAAATTTGGGAGATGGGGCAGAAGGGAAAGGAAGGAAAACCAGCAAAGCCTGAACTGGAGAGTCTCCAGGGATGTTCTGTTTTGTTGTTGTTGTTGTTTTAATACCTAGTTTATTTTTAAAATCATTCCAAAATGTATATATTGAGACTGCACTCAGTACATATATTGAGCTCTATGCAGACACTGAGGTCAAGCAGAAGCATAAAATTCATTCCCTCCCAGGAGCCAGCAATAGACAGCAAGATGTGAAATGTGCAGAAAGGATGCAAGAAGAAGATTAAAAAGAGAATTAAGGAGATGGAGAAGGAACAAAACAGTGTACAGTGGGGTCCCAGGGAAAGGCTTCCTAGGGGTACAGGGCTGTTCTTCTAACCACGTGGGAGCCGGTCTGGTTTAAAGGTTTGCATGCGTACCTCTTGGAGTTGGTCAGCTCTCGGTCGGGCCATTTGCATTCTGGCAGGGTCCAGCCTCTGTCATTATGGACAAGGACATCTGATCTGGAGTGGCTGGTCGTTTAACTTCTTACCTGAATGTTTCGACGTGGGCCAGACACAGCTTATTTCTCACCCACCACTGGCAGCATCTCCAGTGGAGATGAATTCAGGTCTCCAGACCTAGCCTCATGCACAGGAAGTCAGACACGGGCAGCTGCTGAGACGCCTGCCCCAGAGCTGGCTGCACGTCAGAGCCCAGAGGGCCATAAAAGCCCCTGCCCCACACACACCGTCGAAGCAGCCACAGCAACGTGAGGGGTACCTGTGGAAGGTGGGAAGAAGGGGAAGGGGTCCATCTGTGGGACTCCGGTGCTCCCCACATATACTTTCTGAAGCAATAATCAGCCCTAGTCCAGAGGCTGAATTGTTTTCTAACAATCTTCCCCAAACTGTGTTATTATTTTAAAAATTACAAGAACAAGGGCTCTTGGAAGCAACATTTCCATTATTAAGCCCAGCTTTGCATCAGGAAGTATTTTCTTCCCAACTCTTGAGAACTAGGGGTCCACCAGGGGTGTGCATGTTAAAGGAAGTGGCTGTTCGCAGAGAAGCAATTGAGTGAAGCGCGTGTAGGTCTGGCCTTGAATAACTTCCCGGGAGGCAGTAGAAAGGGCCCTGTGCCAGGACCTTGTTCCCTCCTATCCCCTTCACCTGCTGCAGTGTGAGTTTTTTTAAAGGGAACAATACCTTTCATTTCACAATAACAGAGAAGACATAAAGGAGTTGCTCTCAGATCCTACCTTGAAAAGGGGGTTCATGGTAAGAAGGAATAGGCCACATCTTGGTCCAGGACCAGTTCTGGTCCTGGTGTCGCCTCCCACCAAGGAGAAAGAAGGGTCAAAGTACACCCCTCCTTGTGCCGCCACTCTCTTGTCTCCGAGAACACGAGGGCCTTGGTCTCTTCAGATGCCCCTATAAGGCCTCATCGGATGGGAGTGAGCTCTGAATTCTAGCCGGGCACCAGCTGCTTGGCGGTGGGTCTGGGTAACCCAGTGGTTATGGACACTGCCTGCCCGGGAGCTGTCAGAAGTCCCGATGCCTACATCCACCCCGTAGATGCCCATGAACTGGCCTGGGAGGCGGCCTTGGGCATGCAGGTTTATAAAGCTCCCCCCAGGTGATTCTAACGCACAGTCAAGGTTGAGAAGCATTGGGCTAAATCGGGAGTGTCCACGCAGCAGGGACAGCTCCTTCTACACAGCCTTGGGTCAAGCACCTTCTCACTGTCAACCTAGGCTGCCATCAGAAGTACCTAGGAAGCTTTCAAAACGTTTACTGTCTCAATCACATCCTAGTCACTGAAATCCGAACTACTGGAGCTGGGACCCACACACTCTGGGTGACTCTAATGTACCGTCAAGGTTGTGAACCCGCGGAGTAGGAGATGCCTCGCCCTCCCGAGCTCCACCTGAGACCAGAGGCAGAGGCTGCGAGTGAGCAGAGGCTAAGGCCTTCTCAAGTCCTAAAATCTATGACTCTGTGGGAAATGGGCACTTTTCTGGCAAAGAGAACAAATTCTGCTAAAATTCTGGGCCAGGAACTATTGCTCTGGAGTCTGTAGGCGCCATCCCCCGAGATGGTCTGCGGAAGCAGGGCTACCCCTCTGCCCGTCAAGGCCCCCGTCAATGCAGGGACGCGGTCTGCCAACTGCTGCACCTTGTGTGTGCACCCTGGAAACCTGCCAGGCTACGCTGCACAGGCCTAAACATGAAAGCACGTTGATCCAAGCCCCTGAGGAACTTGTGGGCTAGACAATAAATGGATTACAGAGAAAGCAATATTACAGCAATACTACAGCCAACCAGCTTTTCCAGGAGGTGGGAGATTCCTACCAGTGAGCTTTTCAGGAAATGTCCTTTACGTTGAAGATGTTTCATTCTTATCACTTCTAATAGAAATCCTTGCTTATGCAGTTCCCTTCTTCAACACAGTACTCTGGACATCACTGGACCCTATCTTGATGGCCCAAGGGCGCCATTATCAAGAAGCAGATCTGTCATGTATGGTTACGCAAATTGCGCTTTGCACAACTTCAGGGGGCCCTACTTACCTCAAGGTCTCACCAATTTTTACAGTTATTGCCCAGTTTTCTGGTAGATGACAACCAAGTGTCTTGAAGAAGCTGCCCCTTTTTCTCGCAGCTCCACCACCACTTGGAGTCAGTCACTTTCAAGACTGGATGGCTAACCTTGCGGTTCACCCACGGGAGAAGCCAGTGCACGCAGCAGCCCCGCGAGCTCACTCTTTTTTTCTTTCAGCCGTGCTCTTCCCTGCTGCCCACCGGCCAAAGAGATCCTCGTCGGTGCCCTTGAACCCCGTCCTGCAGAGCTCCCTGGAGGAAGTAGAGCTGCTCTATGAGGTAGGCAGAGGGGAGAGTGGGCCACTCAAGTAACTCAAAAGTCATTGCCCCTTCTCTATGTTTTTTGGAGAAGTGACCTGAGTCCCTGAAAATGATGGACCTCTGCTGCCCGGGGACTGGCCTAGACTTGTGTGGAGGTTGTGGAATCCTGCACATCCCAAAGGAAAGTGTTCCTCGTACCCTCTTCTCCTTTCCCGCATGCCGTCCCAGGGAAGGATGGCATTAGGGGTTTAGTCGAAGCAAAATTAGAGATTTAGGCTTGGCCCAGAGGTGCCTCTACCTGCAACCAAGCAACAGAGCGGGGCAATATTCCCCAGCCAGAGCTTTAAGACAGGACTCATCAGCAGTGCCCAGGCAACGCCAAACCTATTGTGCGAGTGGAGTCGTGTCTCAGTAACCTCATACTGTGACAGCCCCATTTTTGAATCTGGGGCTGCCCCAAAGGCTCTCTCCCTCTGCCTCTCACACCTCTGGCACCAAGACCCCACTTCTCCTCCAAACCACAGGTAAATTTCCCAAGGCCGCTTGGTTTGGTTCAGAGATAAAATTCCAGGTTCGAGACCTGAGCTTTAGTTCTGGTTCTGCCGCCCATCAGCTATGTAACCTTGCATAAGCCACCATTTCTCCCTGGGCCTGAATCTCCTCCGCTGTTAAATGAGGGACTCCAAGATCGCCAAAGTTCCCCTCCTGCCTTGACGTCCTCTGACGTCCTGCATGTACTAGAACTGTCTGACCAAGAAGGAGACAGCCTGCCATAGTCAAGCAGCTGAGCCAGGCAGAAGATTTCAAATCCTGCCTCGGGGAACAAACTGGAAAATTCATAGCCTCTGCCAGGTCATGAACACGGGAGTCAGAGCAAGAGACCTGTTTTAGGAAGATAACAGACAGTAGCATGCAGGATGGATTAGAGCCGGGGGAAGCCAGAGACAGAGGGGAGAGTTAGGACTCTGAGTCTAAATTGTACTGATTAGGTTCCTGATATGAGCCTGGCACTGAGCAGGGGGTGCCTATGACAGACCTCACCCCTACTCTTAAAGAACAGTCAAGAAATGAGGACAAATCTCTGTAGCACACTTAATTCCTAGCACAATTCTCTGCATCCTTCTAATTCCCAGCTTCTGATTTTACAGTATCCAAAATAGTCACTTTGTGCTTTAGAAGATCTTTGGTGGGTGGGAGGGAGGAAGGAGAGAAGGGGGTGATTTGGGACACTAGAAACAACAAAGAGTCACTTAATAGTGGCTTTTGCCAGGCACAGTGATAGATGTCGCTCATATTTGTCTTATTTACTCCTTACAATATCCCAGTGAAGTATTGTTGTTATTAATCATTTCACAGAGGAAGAAAATGAGGCTGAGAGAAGTTAAGTGACTCATCCGAGGTCACACAGGTAGTGGGGAAAGTCAGAACTGGGACCCAGGTCTCTTGATTCCAAACCTCTTTGCAAGCCGCCTCCCTACATGAACGCATGTGATCATGAATCCAGTGATGTCCTCAACAACGATGAGTGCCTCATGCTTTTCCACACCCCGTGTTTCTCCCCAGTTCCTGCTGGCTGAACTTGAGATCAGCCCTGACCTGAAGATCTCCATCAAGGACGAGGAGCTCGCCTCCCTGCGGAAGGCCTCGGACTTCCGCGCCATCTGCAACGATGTGATCCCCAAGAGCATCCCAGCCATCCGGCGGCTGAGCGCCAGCCTCTCCAGCCACCCCGGCATCCTCAAGAAAGAGGACTTCGAAAGGACAGCGCTGACCCTGGCCTACACAGCCTACCGCACAGCCTCGGCCCAAGGGCATCAGAAGGCTATCTGGGCCCAGTCCCTCCTTAGCCTCTTCCATGCCTTGAGGCACGACTTGATGCGGTCCCCATGTCCCAGAGCATCTCCCTGAGAGACCGGCTGGCACCAGGACCACGGAGCAGAGACCAGCACACAGTAATCCAGAAATTCTTCATTCTCTACTCCGTTTACAGAGACCAGCCACAAAACACATACCACCAACTCAGAGCAGCAAAGATAAAATAAGAAACACCGATGCCCTTTGCCCCTTGTAACTTCTTGACAAGCATGAGATTGTGATTCATATCATAACGTGACCTAGGCTGGAAAAAAGGGCTGGAATGGTAATTCAAGATGCCTCCAGAGGCTGAATGGTTTGCCTGGTGAATTGCAGGAGTCTAAGATATGCTTTAACATTGAGTGACTGTAACACAAACACCCAAGAGTGAGGACAGAGCCAGGAGAGACATAACAGAAGTTTGGGCATGGTGGGAAAGTGGGGGACAGATTTCTTTGGTCCTAAGAGATCAGGGTGCTGGATTGAATGAACATCTTTCCAAAGTTCTGTAGTAAGATATAAAGAAACTAGAGCTATAGCCAAATAAATACATTGTTAACCAAGGATATACTTCTCAACTTTTCCAAAAGTCCCCAAAAAGAATCAGTCAGAAAATCAGTTATGACGTATATATCTAGACTCTTCTTTCCTGAAGTCTGGTCTAATGTAGAGGAGAAACATGAAGGGGGCCAACAGAAATGCTACTGTCATGCCTTGCCTTTTGAACAGAGAAACCAAGCTAATGCAGAGAGGGTCATCCTAACGAAAGAGGTGGCACCAGTGCCACGGCCTGCCTATCCTAATGCTAAAATTATTTAGCATCATCAGAGAATTAAGTGCTCCAAATAAAAGTGATTTTCAGATGACAGAATTTTACCCTTTCAAATGCCAAAACTTTCATTTTAGCAATATTGACTGGATATACATGAAAGCCAGTAAGCTTGAATTTAGTATCTTGGAAACATTCTAATGAAGGAGTTAGATGAGATCATCTCTAAGATTCTTCTACTTCTGAAATTTTCACAAGCATTTAACTAACTGTGAGATGTTACAGGGAGGACCCCTGGACCTGAGATGTCTCTGCTGGACTGTTTGTATCAACCCTGAAAGGTCCCAGCTCAGAGCAGCAGGCTTTCTTAACTCTGAATCTGGTGTGAGTTTTTCTGTTGCCTTCCTCATTGTCAGGCGATAAAAGTAGCACTTTTCTTTGCTACCAACATAACTTGCCCTTTGCGATTTGTTCTTTCTTACTGGGCATCGCCTGAAAAATAAGATAGCAAGTCTTGTTATAATTCCACATTAAATAAGAGTTACTAGATGAAGGTCCCTGCTAGGAGTAAAGCACCTGGGTCCTAATAAAGATTCCTCACCAGCTCAGAGATCTTTCCAGTTTCTCCGAGGTTTACAGCTGGGTTCTGGAGGCTAAAGCTGCAAGAAGTCTTATCTTTGAATAAACAAGGATTCACTGGGCTAAATTTTTTATTCTGAAATGGGTATTTAACAATTGCCACTGAATGAAGACGAAAGCTGGTCTGGACTTCTTTAGAATCTCTGAATAAGTGAGCCTTGCCTAGCAGCTCAAACTGCATGACCTTTTGAAGTAATACCAGGATGCAGGAACAAGGTGTTTATCATCAGAGAAAAATCCCACTTCGCATCCCGATGTTCTCAGGCTCAGAAGATTAATCAGTCTCTCTGGTTCTCATTCCCTGGTTATATTGCTCTTTTACCTCCCTCAAATACAGACTCTGATATATGCTTTTTTGTTCAATTTTTCTCTTTTTAAGATTGCACGTTCTCTTTGATGTAGTCACTCCACTTGCCTCTTTCTTTTCATTGTAGTTGGTGTCTCTGCTGTTCTGTCTTTGGGTCCCGTTCTGATTATCTTTATATCCATTCCTCGAGGCATCGCCTAGTTTCTTCTGCTGCCTCTACTTGCCCATACTCTGTTGCTCACTGTCTCCTTTGGGGATCACTGTCTGATTAAAACAAAGTCAAGACAGAGGTACAGACAAGTTTGGAATTGCCCAGAAAGCAGATTAGCCTCACGGCCTACCTTCAGTATTTGTGCTTTTCCTGGATGTGGGCTGGAGAGGGGGGTCAGCAGGGCCTCAATCCCTAGACACTGGGCAATACTCTGTCAGAGTCTTGCATCCACCCTGGCGCTCCACCCCTATCAGAATGGATCTGAGAGCTTTCTTCTAGTCACCAGGAGGAAAGACCCACCCTTGTCGTCCCTGCTTACCATGTTAGGATATACATGGCTGCTCCCAGGGGCAGGAGATCCGTGAATGGGAGGGTGGTTCCCAGGACCAGTGATAGCAATGGCAGTTCATTCACCCTGCCACATAAAATTAAAGGCACTTTTGTACTGATAAATTGGGTCCATACTTACGTGGCAAGCAACTGAAAAAAAAAAAAAGAATTAAGAAGGGCACAACCTTTTTAAAGACAAATGAAAATTTCATTTTTAGTAACTAGATACTTAAACACTATTTTAGGCTGAATACAAATGAATTGTTTACCCACAAAAAGTTTTATAGCAATGACTTCATTTACAAGCAAAATCAAATATTCTCCTCATCGCCACCACCCCAAAACCCGACTCTTTGCCCAGTGAGCAGGGAGGGAGTAGCCTGGGCAGCAATGGACTCTCCCATTTTGCCTCATTAATGCCGCACTGTACACACCACCATCAAAACCCAGTCACATTTTGTCATATTTACTCAAAGAATAATTCAGAGTGTGACATTAGTAGTGGAAGCTTGCCTGTGACTCAGTGGAACCCTTCTGCCATTTCTAGACTGCTGGGAAATTTTAGGATCTAAAAATTCTGCAAGTTTCCTCTATAGTTGGCATTCTCATGGCTACCTCTGGTGTCACTCAAGAGACATTGAAAAACATCTATATGCTGAAACCTTCATTGCTCTGTCATCTCACCTTGAATCTAACTAAAGGAGAATCACATAAGTGGTAAATCACATAAGTGGTAAAGGCCAGAGCACTGGCCTAAAATTAAATGCTTGTTAAATGACTTTACACGGTGCCCCTGACTTTCCTAACCCATTTTAATATCTTTCATTTTTTTATTGTGGTTAAAAAACACATCATATGAAATTTACCATCCGAACCATTTCTAAGTGTACGGTACAGTAATGTTAACTACATGTACGTTGTTGTGTGACAGAACTCCAGAACTTTTTCATCTTGCAAAAACGATACCTATGAAACCACAACTCCGCTTTTCCCTCTCCCCCCAGCCCCTGGCAACTACCATTTGACTTTCTGTTTCTAAGTGTTTGACTACTTTTGATACCTCATATAGGTGGAATTTGTCTTACATTTCTTAAGCAATGTATAAAATTTCCTTAGGAAAATGTTTTCTTTATCTAAAAAGTGGATAGAGTCCTGAAGGAGAACTACTGGTCTTACTATGTCACTCACATAATTTTATTTAACAAATATTCACTTATGGTGTAATAAAAATGTCATGATCGAGTTTCCAGGCTTAATGGAATCTTTATTATCTCATATTATCTCACCAAGGAATTTGAAGTGGCTCATGGGTTTAACAGAGAATGTTGACTTCCACAGCTGTTTATTTGTACCCAGTCTCTTTGATATTTGCCACCAAAACATCACACATGTGTTTTTGCTCATTCTGAGTTTCCAAATCATCACAAAATGAGGGCTGAATGTAGTAAATACAGTAGCCAGTCTTTAAAATGCATTTAAAGAGATGAGTCATTGTAGCGCATCCTACAATGGCAAGAAAATTTCAAACTGGGTCGGCCACAGTTGCTCCTGCTTTAGAGGTCAAGAAGAACTGGTTTTCTAAAGTCACCTTTCTGGAGTCACTTTGCCTTTAGCCTGGGGATTATTTCCAACTGGCATAGCTGCAGACCCTAGAATGCCATTCCTTGCGTTCTGTGAATTCAAGCGAACGTGAATTTCATAACCCTTGACTCTGCTCAGCATCTCTCAGATCAAGGCAATGCTGCCAAGGACCACCAAATATATAAGTTTGGGGGCTTCTCTCTCTCTCTCTCTCTTCTCTTTTTTCGTTCTTCCTTGCCCCATATCCACATGACTTTTCAGAGAAAAGAGAATGCTTCTCCTGAACTGTATAAACAGCAGAAATTCCAGCGTCCAAGGGCTGCAAAGGCCCTATTCCTGAACCCATCAATTTTTTTCCTGCCCTCCCATCTCCTCCTTGCACACCAGCCAAAGGAAGCCTCCTGCTTCTTTTTTGATAAAGAGCCTCAGAGAGGGACATTGGAACACCTACTCCAGCCAGAAAGACCACAGATGTCTGGGCTCCAAGGGCCTCTGAAATGAGACTGGTATCTAGATTTTTCCAGAGAGGCAGTACCCTTCCCATTCTCCCTAAAAGGGTCTGTGGTCTTTCTGAGAGGCTAACATCCTCTGTTGACTCAGATGCTTTGTATTCACCCGGGTGCTGAAGCAAACAACCTTTGTCACCAGGGAAATCTAAAAGACTTAATATTCTATACTCTGGGGTAAATTTCTCCAGGATTAATATTTCATTTTCTCCCTGCCACCAGACATTTCATCTTCCTAAGGACTAGGTCAGCAAGTAGCCCTCCCAGAGAAAACTCAGGGTCCTATGCTTTGCAGCGTTAAAGCAGTGCTTGAGGAAGTGGGATTATGTTTACGGTGATGGTCATCACTCCAGCCCCTAGGATGTTTGAGAAACAAAAATAAGCTTTGCAAATTGCTTAGGTTCTGCAGAATCAGCAGGCCCCTGCTGGGACCAATCCAGAACTGCCTTTGGAAGAGATACTGACTCATTCTTTCCGACGTGCTGATTGGCTGTGAGGAATGGGCGTGGCTACTGCCTCTGTCCTGCGTCCCATAGGTGAAGGAAAGTTAAGGTGGGCCTCCAGCAGGAGTTTGTCCCGTGACAAAAAGGAATGTCTTGGGCACTTTTTTTTTCTGCTTTGGAGGCCCAGGCTCAAGGCAAATTATAATGGGAAACCAATTAGAAGGAAAGCAATTTGAACAGAGTTAAGGTGCCAGGTCCTGGGAGAAGAGACCAGCCCTATTTGAAGTCTCCATGGTCTGCTGACAAACTCGGGGGTTTGTTTTAAGGGAAGCGGGGGGGACTAGATTTTTTTAAGGAAAGGGGGTACAGCCAGCACAGGTAGAAAGCGAAAGTGGTACTGCCCAAAACAGGCCATCAGAGAGAGGATAAATGATGGAGGGCGCAATAGACGGCAGCCAGACAGCTGCAGCAGAGGTGTAATCTTGATTGATTAAGGGGGCTTTTGCTGAGCTTTAGAATGAAGTTACTCCATTACTGATCAAGCAAAGAGAGAGCCATTATGCCCCCGTTTATCATCCTTTCCCGCTTCCTTTTTGCTGGGCATAAAACTATGCTCACCAATCCCACCTAAAACCGAAGGCGAGGAGGCCGGCCTTTGTTGCCAACAGGGGTTCTACCTGCCCTCCTGTTCTGCTCTTAAGACGAAAGAGGACTCTTGGAAGCCAAGAAAGGTTAAAGGAGTGTTTCTGGAGGGAGGCGGGCGTCGCCAGCAGCGCAGGCACTTGGCTGGCGCGGGCTCCTCCGAGGGGAGGAGGTCCAGGATGGGCTTGCTGAAGGGCCTCCTCCGAGCCAGGAAGCTGCTGCTCGTCGTCTTCGTGCCTCTCCTGCTGCTGCCTCTGCCCATGCTCCACCCCAGCAGCGTGAGTACCAGCCGGTCCCCTCCTGGGGCCAGGGGGTCAGGGGGGAGGTCAGAGGGGAGGCCGGTGGAGGGAGCGCGGTGCTGGTGCAGCGCCTCAGCGTTCTTCTGTTGGTGTAAAGAAATGGAAATGCTCTCCTGGAGGAGGCTAACATACTTTCTGCCTAAAAACTGCCATTTTCATCCCTTCACCCCGTTCCCAGTCCCCCAGCCCCACGGCCCCTGGCCAGGAGTGAGATAAGAGGAAGGGCGATGGCTGGAGTGGCCGATCTGTGTGACACAGAGCAGTGGGCCAGCCTGCTCAGGGGCAGGGGCCAGGCGGACACCCGGTAAAGAGAAGGGCGCTCTGGAGAGCCGGTATTTGCCAGGAGTCAACATGTGACCATCCATATGGGAGAGCAACTGGACCTGCAGGAAGACCTCCCAGTAGAGGAGGAGGATGGGGGAGGGAGGGGACCGTGGACCCCGGCCTGAGGTTCCCTGCGGTGGGGTCCCCGGCCAGGCTCTTGGGCATCTAGCCAGGGTCTGTGGGTGACCACGGTGGGCTCTGGTAACCAGGATTTGAAACTCTTAATCTCTCAAGTTCCTTCCGAACTTTGCGCAGCTTGGCAGCCTGCCCTGGTCCCATGCATATGGCCCTTTGATTATTTGTATCCTCTGTGTTTTCTTCTCTGTGCTCTTGAAGGAGAGACAGCAAATGACTTGATAAAAAAGAATAAGAGCCCCCAACTCTAGACTGTGGCCCAATTTTTTGTCCAGGTTTGTGTGAGCAGAAGAGCCTGAGCTCTGGCTCTGCTTCTGAGACCGTCATCTGCCTTCCTTGCCTTCCTCCGGCTCCTTTTCTCCTTCCTCCCCCCTCCTCTCCCCCTCCCCCTTTCCCTTCTCCTCCCCTTCCTCTCCCTCCTCCCCTCCCTCCTCCTCCCGGTGGCTTTACCCCTTCCCCTAGCTGGCACTACCCTTGAGACTTTAGGAAAAATAAGCTAAGAAAGGTTAATCTTGTTTGTGGGAGGGGAAGGGTGTCTTCCACTTAGCTCCCAGAGTAACTTCATAACCAAGATTAAATTATACAGTTAAAGGGGATTAGAATGGTTTCTTAAAAACAAACTAGTTTAAATCTTTAGTAGAATAAAAACTCAGAGCACCAGGGAGCTGCTGATGGAAACCGGGCTGGGATTAGCAGACAGTGATTGGTGCTGAAAGTTTGCCCGGCGTATACACTAGTCCATTTCCTTTGTCCCAATAGGTTGATTTTCTTTTCTTTTCATGTTTTTGTTTTGTTTTGTTTTACTCAATGTCAGACAGGTTAAGGGAATGCCAACCAAGTGGCACCTGCTCTTCTCACTAGCAGCATCAGGCACCCCCCGTGTCCCCTGAGTCAGCCCCATCTCTGGGGACCATGACTCCAGGGGGTAGTGCTGCCATTTAATTCTGGGAGCCTGTCTTGGAGCTTCTCAGTTACCAATGACTAGTGAGAAGTATCCACATGAAGAAGAAAACAAAATAACAAATTATTGAAGTAGACAAAAAAAAATCTATAAATGTGACAGAAGAGGGATGTTGTGGAAAAAAAAAAAAAGAGGAGAGACAAGGAAGGAAAGGTAAGCCTCTGCTCTGTTGGGGGTCTATAAAAATTTTTGAATAGGTTTTTAAAGATGGACTCACTGAGACGAAGAGACATTGCCCTTCCTTGACCTAGCCCCTTCTGTCCAACTGAGTTTCACCTTAAGGCAGGGTTTCTCAACAGCCACACTAGTGACATTTGGGGGTGGGGGGGGATAGTTCTCTGTCGTGAGGGGAGGGCCGTGCTGTGCTGTGCATTGCAGGACGTTTAGCTGCATCCCTGGTCTCTACCCATCAGGTGCCAGCAGCACACAGGCACCCCCCGCAATTGTGACAGCCAAAAATGCTTCCAGATATTACCAAATATTCCCTGGGGGGCAAAATTGGCTCTAGTTGAGAACCAGTGCCTTAAGAAAAGAGAAATATGCTACCTCAGAGCTCCCCAGTCTGTGCTCACGGGATAGCCCTCGGGACAGCCAGCTAGATGGAGCCCGGGTGGCCAAAGGCCTCGGACCCGGATCCAGCCTGCTCACCACTCGCCCCAGCGTGCCCTGCAAAGATGATTCCTCCGTGTGTCACCGCGTCAGTAAGACGCTGCCCTTCTTCCTCTGCAATGACGCAGAAGCACCTTGAGGTCACAGTAGGCACAAACCACCACGGGGACTGGCTCTCATCTATTCGGCCCCCTTGCGTCACACTTAGATTCTGATATTTAATCCTTAAGATCCCTAAATAGCCTTGTTTGCTCTGGGCTGGAACTGAGAGAAGTGATCTGGGCAAGAGCTCCTGGTCTGCAGTTCTGATGGTTCTTCAAAGTGACAAGCTGCAGCTGCATTTTAGGAAGGATTAGTATGACCTCCCCTTTTTTCCTGCCCAGCTCTCTAAAGCCAGGGGCCCAGACTTGATTTCCCATATACAGAAGAGGAGGGTCAAGAGGGGGGCATCTGTAACTAAGCCCAGCTTCAGCATCCCGGTGGGATAAAAGTTACACCCAACTTCCAGGATAAATTTTCAAAAGACCTTCCATTTATGACACCAAATTACGTGACCTCAAGCTCCTTCCAGTGGAGTCTGAATGGTATTTCATCGGGGTGGTCGGATTGTAGGGAAAGAAGCAGATGCAAACATCAGTTAGTAGTAGGGTCAGGAAGCATCCACTGTGGGGAAATGCCACTTCTGAACTCGCTCCTTTATTTGTCAACAGGAGCAAAAAAGAACTGACAACACTATCCCTTAAAGGCACTGCCCAAGTATGCACCAATCCCTACATTCCTGCTGACCAGTGGCAGTGATAAGAGGCTGTGGGTTTCTAGAATATTTTCTCCAGTAGATAAGAGAGACCTGTTAGCCAGCAGAGGAGCCCAGTTCAGTTCACCAACACTGATTGAGCTACCTGCCAGACCTCGGCCAGATGCAGGAACACAGGATCCTGTAAACAAACTTCCCAGAGTATTCTGGGTTATCTGATTATAAGCTTCCCTACTGAATTTTGAGACAGTTGAGAAGAGGCAAAAGGAAGTTTATGTAAATTCCATGGGTGTACTGAGTGCGAAATAGATGGAAAGGCCATCTGAAGGTGGTCTCTTGGCCATTCTTCTAATGAAAGTTAGAAAGCTCTAAGGAAAGTTCAGATAAAAATGATGGCAGTTTATCCTGTTCTTAATACTGCTGGATGAAGGTGGCTTGGTGACTTCCTCCAGTAACTTATTCTAATTCCTAACAATAAAAAAATTACAATCAAAAAGTTTACCTTGGCTTACCCAAATTCTCCTAATTCAAACCAAAACGATGCATGGTAGAAGGAAATAGCTCTTGCTCTCTCTCTCTCTCCTTTCTCTCCTTCCTTCACTCCTGGACCTGTAATGACCAAGCCAAGAAAGACTGAAGGTTCTTTGTAAGGAATAAGGGCTTCTCAGTGAGGGAAAGACATTCTATCTCCTTTTCTTCAACTAGAAACAACACCTGCCATTCTGTCTCTTTCCCAGGAAGGAGATGGGAATAAGTGAGCTCAAGTGTGCTGAAGGGCTTTGAACTCCTTTAGGTATTTTTATTTCTGCAGTAAAGGGAGCATTTCTCTAAATTGCATTCTTTTTCAAATGGAGCCCTTTCCCCCCCCAAGTATTGGTTCTGTTGTCTTATCAGCACTTCCAAAAGCTTTAACTTCTCTCTGATCTTTTGGCCCCAGAGGAAATCTCAGTGGGAGCTACAGTCAACAATTGTTGTGCCCAATTCCCATTTCTCAACCCCCAACCCCATAATCCATGCATATCAGGAGGGAACAAAGTTCCAGCCAGCCAGGCTGGGTTAATCACTCCTGACACCCCTCACTGATCGTGGCGACCTTTTGTAACTTTTGTGTAAGAGTTTGAGGACGCTTGTTCTGAACCCAAGGGAGAGATAAACAGAACAAGATTTGTCAGGTTCCTTGATCACCAGCCAGCCTCAGGGCAGGTCAGACCTGAGCCCAGTGGGTTTAGAACTAGGTATAAACGGAGGAGTCCACAGGCAGCTTGGATCTTCTATTCAGTGGCCCTCCGGAGTCCATTGTTAAAACCCTTGGACAGTGACCTCTCCCAAGAGTAAGCCCGTGACCTTTCTCACCACCATTAATCAGCACCATTCGGGGCAACCAGGATTACTGGAGCTAAGGTTAAGGAGGACTGATTTTTTTAATAAGAATGTTGTACTTATTTATTCTGTGCACCCCACGGTTGTACAACCAGCAAAGGGAGTGGTCTGGGGAAAACCCTGGTAAATTTCCAGGCCTTCCCTTCCAGATAGACAGCACTCTTACTCTCTTTGTCAGAAGGAAGCTTCCATGTGCATCAGGCAGTGGCGTGTCCCAGACACTGGTTAGGGCACTGGTTCTCAACAAGGGGTGATTGCCCCCGCTCCCCCCGCCGCCAACGGACATCTGGCAACGTCTAGAGACGTTTTTGGTTGTCACAGTTGGGGAGGTGCTACAGACGTCCAGTGGGTAGAGGCCAGGGATGCTGCTGAACATTTTACAGTGCACAGGACAGCTCTGCCCACCAACCCGGCAAGGAGTGATCCCGCCCCAAACGGGCCAGTTTCAGAACTCACATGTGAATCAATTACACAAATTAATCCCCACCTTCAGCTACCCCAAGAACCTCTAGTATCTGATCAACTTGACACCAAAATATCCTGCCTAGACCAAGTGAAAACTGTGAACTCCACCTTTATAGTATATGATCTGGACACCGCAGTTAATTTCAGTCCCTACCCTGCTCAGTTTCAGGAACCAACCGAGCTGTGATAGCATAACAGTCTGGTGGCCACCCTGTTGCAAACCAATGCAAGCCACGTGCCAGGCATCAGTCGCCCCAAGGAACAGCCATAACTTCACCCACCAAAATACGATGGCATGTATCCACCAAACTTCTCTGCCACGTCCACCTTTGCACCTCCCAGAGCTGTGTTCCAGTGCCCATGTTTGAGTCCGTGTGCCTCCTGCCTGTGCCCTGGGTCTCTTTTGGATCCTCGGTGGCAGTGGCTGTCCCTGTGACTAACCACCCACTTTCCTCCCCTTCCAGGAGGCTGCGTGTGCTTACGTGTTGATCGTGACTGCTGTGTACTGGGTGTCCGAGGCGGTGCCTCTTGGAGCTGCAGCCCTGGTGCCTGCCTTCCTCTACCCGTTCTTCGGAGTCCTGCGATCCAGCGAGGTTAGACCATTAGTGGCCCCCTGCTCGGTCCCTGCTGGGCCAGTGAAAGAGGGCTCAAGGTGAAGGGAGATTCACAAAGCAGTTGAGGAGGGGGCTTCTTTCACCCTCTGGAACAACCCATTAGCACTAAGCCTTTGCACCTGCTGTTCTGGACCCTGAGCTCCTTTCCTTCAACCCATGACCTTCATCTCCGTCAAACTGCCTCTTTCAGGAAGCCGTTTGGTTAATCACATCCAATTGTTCCTTCAGCCTGAAACCCTTGAGGAACTGTATGATTGGCACATTCAACCAGACTGCTGTTCCTCTTTCTCTGTCTTCTGATTGTCCATTTAGACTCTAAGCACTCAAAGGCAGGAATCAGGCCTCCCAGGTCCTTGGAATCTCATGATGAAGCTGAGCCCGTATGGAGTAGGTGCTCAATAAATGCTTGCCGACAGAGAGACTTACCATGTTTCCCTGAGTCCTGACAATGTCTTCACTTTCTCTAAAAAACATTTCTGTCCCTTCTTCCCCAACTCAAGATTACTGCATATTCTTTCCTTGACTGCTGTCTACCTAGAATCTGTCCTCTGTTCACTCTCTCTCTCTATGGCATTCTTAAAATTCTAACAGAAATTGTCAACAGGAAGCCCAGGGTGGTGCCAGTGCAAACAGTTAAGCCTACCACAAATAGGAAAGAAGAAAATCACAGCCAGAAACCTGGAGCAAGATGAAGAATGGTCTTCATTCATTAACACCTGATTCCATTTGGATTATCTCCTTATAGCACCTGGTCTCCGCTTAGGGTTTCTGAAGGAGATTGAATGGTAGAGGTTAGTTAAGGACAGAGGCACAGAAGAAAGAGGAAAGGGAACTAATGTTTGAATTCCTACTAAGAATCAGGCACTACACCAGAAGTGCTGTATTAGTTAATACTCCCGAGATGTCTACAAGGTAGATATTAATATTTCCATTCTACAGATGAGGAAAGAGGTTCACAGAGTTAAGAAACTTACCCAAGATCACATAGTAGGAAACAGCAGAATTGGATTCAAACTCATACCTGTCAGATTTCAAAGTCTATGCACTTGCTTACTGTACCATAAGAAAAACACTCCATAATGTATCATGTAGCTTCATGGTGAGTTAATACTAAGAACTGTACATCTCTTCACCTGTGTGATGTGAGGAAGGAATAATGAACCTGGGTCCATGGGATGCCTTAACCATGGATAACAGAATTATCTTTAAAGTCCAGAGATAAAAATTAGTCCGTCCCCTAATTGCTGTACTTGACTACAAACAAGTTGTCCTTCTACTGCATGGACTCAACTGGCTGGTTTTTGTTTGTTTGTTTTGGTTTGGGGCAGTTTGGTTTGGAGGCTGTTGGTACATTAGTTTGTTTCTTGGCACTTAGTAATCATAATAGCCTCAGACTCTCCAAAAAGGATAGCATCCCCAAAACCCTCAGCAGTGCTTTTATTCCTGGAGATGGGTCCAACACCAATATCCTGGGGACCCCCATAAAAGCTAGCCTGGGACCTGAAGCGCCAGGCAGTCACTCCAATTATCCCCCTTCCTTTGTCGAAAAAGAGCAAGTAGTTTGGGTCTGTGTGCATGCCTAAAAGAACAAGCACCAATATTACTTTTCTTAAGAGAAACATAAATGAACTTGTCCTGCAGATTTCTCTTTAAAATTGTGAAAGCGAAAGCCAATGAGTCGGGAGGTGAAAGTAGAGAGCAGAGGAAGAAATGAAGTTATAGAAAGAATTGAAACTTAAGTAACATTTTTAAAGTGAGCTAACTATTCATTAAAAGACTAATATCTTTGTATTTCACTACAGGCAGTCCAAAAGCCAACAGTATGCCTTAGTCTTAAAGTAGATGATGTCTCTATTTCCCCAAGGGCCTCCTGCAGCGGAATCTTATAGACAGGTGGGCCAATCAGCCCCTCCGCACACTAGGGATGTTGCTAGGCAACAGTTCATCCTAGGGCCTGCCCATCTGCACAGCCAGGAAGGCTCAACCTATAAGGAGTCTAGGGAGGCAGTTGTTTTCAAAGGCAACAGGACTTTGTAAGGAGAAAAAGAAGACTTTCCGGGGAGAGATCGGGTGTTGCTATTGCTGGGGCTGGAGGTGGAAAACACTGGAGAAGCCAGGGGCCAATTTTATCATTTGAGGTGAAAAACCCTACCCCGTCTGTCTGATAAAGTGGCTTTGGCTGGTGATATTTAACAGCTGAGCTCCAGAGAGCAGTTTAAGGCCAAATATAATCTGTTTAGCGAGCCTTTTAAACTCAGACTAAAGGACATGCCGCTCGGGTAGAGGACATGGGTTATAGCCCTTTGTGAGCCAGTTGACTTTGCAGACAGAGAAAGTATCTATTCCGCAGCCACCGACTTCCCCCCCACACCAGCATGTGCCATGGCTCCCTGGGAAAAGCTAGGCCGGGGGTCTGCAGGAGCCCCCTACTCCAGACAAATCATCCACTTGTCACTCCCCAAACCCACCTTGTGCTTGCCCAGCCCCTTGCCGGGACTCAGGCCATTCTTCCACTTTGGAAAGTTCTCTCTAATTCCTTCAGCTTTTAAGATCCTACCCAATTACCCTGTTGGTTGAAGCCTTTCCAAAAACCTCAGCTAAAAGTGTTGTTCCCATCCCTTGGAGCCCCCTGATACCTTTGTCCTTTAAACGGTACATGAGATACATCAGATATACACTTGCTGGGGACACGTCCTCTCTCCACCCAGATTTCACACCCTCTAGGATTTACGATGTCTTACGCATACGGGCTATTCTTGCACTAGCCCTTAGTTCACGTTTCTTGATTGCAATGTTTCTTGATGGTGTGTCAGTAGTGTACTCTCCATATGAAGGAAAGCATGTGAATAGGATCAGTGTGACCCTGAATCTGTGGCTTTTGTCCCTCAGGTTATTCAGTCAACATTCAGAATAATATTTTGAGTGCTGTACCCACCATGTGCAATACAATATGGGATGTTACAGATACCTTGCAGGTGACAAAAATGAAAAAAAATATCATTTCTGGGACTTCCCTGGTGGTCCAGTGGTTAAGACTCTGTGCTCCGAATGCAGGGGGCACGGGTTCAATTCCTGGTCTGGGAACTAAGATCCCACATGCTGTGTCGTGCAGCCAAAAAAAAGAAAAAAAATTTTTTTTAAATATATCATTTCTGCACTCTTGAATCTCATAGCTAATGCTTTGGGTTCCCCCTGGGGCTGGATGTGTGCATATAAATGGTTAAATTTTACAGCGATGAATTGTCAGTCTGCAGGATTTTAAGAGTTCACTGTGTGCAAAGCTTAGACTGTCTTCTATCAGCCGAACTCAGGTGCTGAAAAGAGATAGAAAATGGTCAAAATGGCTCCTGACCTTGAGAAGTTTCTACTCTAGCAGGGAGAAAGTATAAACCACATGGAATAACACAGAAGACCCTATGCAGTAATGCCTCTTTTTCTGGCTTTGCAGACCCCAATTTACACAATTTCACGTGAGGGAATGTTCTATATAAATGAAATTTACCCTGTCGAGTGCCCAAACTTTATACTGACCACTTTTTGACTGAGGTCTTTCCACAAAGCTTTATAATTTCCCTGGTCTTTTAAACAAATGTTGCTGAACATAAATTAACTTTTTCTTTGGAGCCTTCGATATTTCCAGGGATAACCATTTCTCAATCAGAGAAATGTGGGCTGGGTGATAGCACAGTTGAGTAACTTGAGTGCTGGTTGAATAGCTGAACCAAAAGAATCTGAGTAACATGTTGGGGTCGCGCTGGAGAGAGAGCACAAATGAAAATAAGAAAGGCACGTTATCGGATTGCAGATGACTCAAAGCTAGATGGACCAGCTACTGTACAGTGACAGAATCCATGCTGCCAGGAAGAGACAACGGACTGGAAGGGAAGTCCAGGCAAAAGGAAGCTTAATAAGGATAAATGTTAGCAGTTTGTGTGAAAAAGATCTTTCAGCTGAGCATAGACTCAGTGCGAGTCGGCTCTCTGTCCAGGGTGGCCGCCAAAATGCCAAGGCTTTACCACATGTCAGGCGCAATGGGAGGTCCTTTACATGCACTGTATCTTCTTAATCCTCTGGGAAGTGGCTATTATTTTTATCTTTGTTTTACAGAGGAGGAAACTGAAGTTAAGAGAGGTTAAGTAACTTACTCAAGGTGATACAGCTAGTAAGTAGTAGAGCCAGGACTTGAAGCCAGAATTGCCTGACCCCAGAACTTTCACCCTTAACTGCTAGCCAGTATGTACTGAAATCTGCTCAATTAATAAACGTATGTGTTCAGAGCAGGAAATTCTGGATAAGGAGCTCATTCAGAGGCGGGTAGCCAAGATGTCTGAAATCTAGAAGCTAAGTCACGTGAGGAATGAAGAAAAGCCTCAAGAGGGGCATGATTTCTGGCTTGTACAGCTCAACATACCAGGCTCAAAGGGTCAAACCAGAACCAGAGTCAAAGCACCGTAAGGTAGATCCCCTCTCTGGCAGGGAAGACCCTGAAACGGGGGCCACACGTGGTCCTGGTGTTCCTGTCCCCAGAAGCACAAGCCAGATGACCACGTCAAGGATACTAGACGTAGACTCTGTGCCTTGGGAGAGGGGCTGGGCTCTAAGGCTCCCTTGACTTTAGGATTCGATCGGCTTGTAAGCATCCAGCTTCTTCTCCCCTCTGCTGGTGTACAGAGCTCAGTCCTGTATTTCCGGTTTGTTTTTAGGTCTGTTTTTTTGTTTTGCCTCCATTGTGACTCTCGTTACTGTCATCATATATGCCTTGAAAGTCCTCTAAGCCTTTCTACTGTGTTACCGTAGCTGGGGACAGTACCTGTGTCAATCAAGTGAGCTGAGATTCACTGTTTACAGGAGAATGGCATAGATGTGGGGACCAAGTGGCTCTCTGGGGAACTAAAGGGCATGGTTTGAACACTGGGACTTGTAAAGAGCCTCAGAGATGCCCAGGGTCAGGAACTACTTCTGGTAGTGATTACACCTGCCCTCTATCTACCCCCCAACACATGCACCCACGTGCGCACGCGCATGCAGACACGCTTCTTCTGCTGTCTCAGTGACCCTGCACTGCAGGCTTCTAGCAAGTCTAATTGAGATTCTAGCTCCTGCCAAGGCAAGAGAGGCAGCAAGGCAGCTCCAGCTGGAAAAACAAAACAGCCTCTACAGCCAAGTGATACTTGAGTCTGATGTCATGAAATCTGCTTCCCTGTTTGTTCCTCATCTTTCTGACCCACTGGATTCCTGACCAGCGCCTAGACCCTGACTTTCTGTGTGTAAACCTGGGGCCATTTCGTATAGCACTTTCCACTCTGCCTTTCTGGCCTCTACTCACTACAGAGGCTGACACCCCTACCTCCACCCGCCAGCCACACACACAGGCCTGTGAGGACACAGGCTGAGCATCTGTGCCCAGCTACCCAACCTCACCCACAGCCATCCAGACACAGCCCAGAGCTGAGCCCACACCCAGGCCATCCGTGGGCCCGATACCAGGAACCTACAGATCTTGCAGCCTTTTGAGGCCAAGCTAATGTTTCCATAGGAAGAGCTACAGGGGCAGATCATTGAGTCCTGAAGAGACTCGGGGCACCTTATGAGTCAGCATTTCCAGGCTCTGCAGGAGCTGGGCTGACTTCGGGTCAGGTCAGCACCCATCTGGGTCTCTCTGCTTTAGACGTCTCTAGGGTAGGGTTTACAAAGAATGTTTTTTAAGCAACAAAACCTTTCCTTTAAACTAAATCTTAGGAAAATCAATACATGAAACAGATGGAAGGGGAAGTCCTACTCTGATCAGGCAATGGGGGCCCAGAGCCCTGGCTGCCCGGGCCCTTCCCTCCCAATACCTCACGGCCACCCTGTTCCCGCAGCTGCCGCTGAAGTTGCAGAGGCAGTGAGTGGTTTGAAAACCTCCGTCCTCAGGGAATACAGACAGGTGGTTAGGAGGGTGTCTGAGCCCGCAGAGACTTACCAGCAGAAACAGCATTCCTGCCCCCAGGGAAAGGCGGAGAGGCAACCACGCTGGACTTGGCTGCATTGCCAGGGTGGTGGTTGCAATGGTGTAGTGAGGGGCTTCAGCTCTGATGGGGGTTTAGCTCAGCCCAGAGGGGGGCAAGCCCACGCATCCCATCCTGGGGTCACAGCAAAATTGTTCAGATGAACCAAAAGAGCCTCAAAATAGGTCCGTTTCCAGAGACCACCACTGGCCTCCTGAGGGAATGCCACATTCTTGCCACGTGAGAGGCACACCCACAGCAACTTGCAAGGAGAGCCTAGGTGTGTGCAGCCAGCAGCAGCGTGCCGATTGGCTGCGTTTCTGACGGGGCCCGTACAACGCCGCCAATGCCTGCGTCAGGACACATTCAGATCCACGCATTCTGCCCGTCTCTGGCTGCCACCGCCATGAGCAAGGACACTGGCAATGTGGAGAGGGTCAGGATCCAAGTTGGGAGTAGGGTAGAACCGAGTTTGAATCCAGTTTTCTCACTAACTAGTCTTGAGCAAGTTGTGCGTTGAATGAAATAAAAGTTGCAAGTTAAGTTTTATTTGGGGAACTTACTGAGGACTATGGCCTGGGAGATACCCTCTTAGGTAACTGAGGTACTGCTCCGAAGAGGTAAGGTAGGAGCCAGGAAATATATGAATGTTTTTTTCTGGAAAAGCATGTAGTCAGACATCAAAAGACCACTGCTAATCACAACAGACATCTCAAGTTAATGATTTTAGTGCTTTTCTATCTACGGGAAGAAGTAAGAATCTGGGGTCATTGAAATGATCCCTTAGATATGCATCTTAACTATTTAGGGCCAGTACCCAAAGTACAGAATGCTTCCTGTTTTTCTCCATCCTGAATTCCCCTCAGGGTGCACAACTGCAGTGGCTAATGGCTTGATCCTTATAGAACTGGAATGGAGGGCAACATTCTTTTCTTTACATGTGTAACCTCTCTAAACTGCCATTTTACTCATCTGGAAAATGAGAATAATAGGCACACCCACCTCATGGGGAGTTGTGAGGATGTTAGACCTACCTGAGGGACAGAGTGCCCATCACAGCACCCAGCTTATCTGCACGAATGATTCAATGGTCCATCTGTCTTCCTCCCTGACGATGGCCCGGTTCTTAGTGAGAAAAGCACTGAACTGAGATCAACATCCAGATTTCCATTCTCCTCAAACTTCTAGGATTAAAGCCACAACTCCCCTCACCTTCCCACTTAAAAAAAAAAAAAACTTTGTAAAAAAATTAAAACCTGACATATCCAGAGAGCAATAAAGAATTCCATGACCAAAGAGAGCAATGTTTTTAAAAGCTCATCACTAACAGATGTTACCTGCAATTTACTAACAGTGAACTGGTCCGTTAAAAGACTACATTGGTCAACACTTCTGTCCTTGTGCCTCTCAATCCAGGCTGGGTTAGAAAACTCTTGAGATGTACTCACCCTTCACTTAAGAAAGTTTGGGGGAATCTTTGTCTTTTAGGTCCACCTTGCTCCTTCTTACTTCATTTCTTTCTCTTATTCCCCCACGTGGTCATGCTGGCATACCTGATTCCTAACCCTCAATCTCATCTTGAAGCGTTTCACCTTTTCACTTCTTTAACAATAATAATGGACCATTACTGAGCACTTCCTATGTGCCAGGCCTGTCTTGCATCATGTTACTTAAGGCCCATACGGATTCAATGTATTGTGTATTACTACTTAAAAGGTTGAGATGATGGGGGAGCAGGGGTTCAGTATTTGGTCCAAGAACACACAACTCATCTGTGGGGAGCAAGCATTTGAACCCAGGTTGAGTTCTTACTTGCTATCCTCTGCTCCACCTTTTCAGAGTGGCCTCCTTGAGCCCATCTCATCTTAAACACAGTCCAGAAACATCTCTGCTCTCCAAACTTGGGGTTTTGGCACACTGAGAAAAACCACAGAGCAGAAAAGCAGTAAAGGCGATAACACTGCCAACGCAAATGTCACAAAATCCAGGCACTCTAGCCATGGGAGGAGCACTCGTTTTAGAATCTAATTTCTCTTTGCAAATAGTTCTAACAATTTTCATTATCTAGTTTCCCAACTCACAGAATATTAGTCTTGGAAATTAGATAGCGGGGAAATGAATGCTCATGGCAAGTATGAGGACGCAACACATTTTAGAAAACGATTAAAATAATCCTCAAGAATCCTGGAACTCCCAGAGGGGTTGTAAATAACCAAGGTTTTATCGTAAAGAAAAAAAAAAAATCAGTGGGCTAGAAAACTAACCAACAACACCATTGGACAAGATTTTATTTATTTTGCCTGGGCCCTCTCTGTATGCTAATGGCCTCAGACCAGGTCAGCCTTTGTGTGGAAAACGTAGTAACAGAAGAGCCACCAGGAACCCTGGCTGTCAACGTGGCGGGCCACGCTAGCTGGTTTGCATGTGTCATTTAATCTCCACAACAGCTTTACAGAAGATTGGGACTCATATAATCCTCATTTAGTTTTTTAGACGAGAGAAATGAAGCCCAGAGAGGTTGAGTAACTTGCCCAGCATACAGGCGAGTCACAGACTACACCCAGGCTACATCACCAAACACGTGGCATCGCTTACAAGGGGGCGGGAAGGACACGTGAACAGACCTGAGCACACCAAACACCAAATAAGAAAACATCACAGGGCCAATATCCCACTAAACCTGGGCCTGGGGCTCTCACTGGACCGGGCCCAGGTATTTGGGGCCAGTGTCAGGGCTGTGATTATGAATAAAGATGAGGGATGTGGGCTGGCCCGTGCTGTCTGGGGTACCCAGAACTTCCCCTGGAGTTGAATTAGACGAGTGGTTTCTACTTGGCCACCCTGAGTGGCATGTCGAATAGTAGCTTTAGATTCAGATGGGCCTGGATTGATATCCCAACTCCACCCCTCACACTGTGACCCTGGAAAACTTCCTTAACCTCTCTGAGTCTGTTTCCTCACCTTAAGCGAGAAAGTGAATGCAAAATACATTTCTGGCATGTAAAAGGCACTCTACCACATGTTGGTTCCTTTCTCCTCGCCCTTGAGAGGAACCCTGAGAAAGTAGCCCCACCTCTTGTGCAGGCTCTGAGCCCCCTAAAAGGCCATCACCAACTGGGGTCTATTAGGATATGTGCCAAAGAGGCAGAAAACTAAAATGTTGTCAGTCCGTCCCCTGGGAAAGTAACCCTGGTAGCACTGAGTCTTTAAAAGCTTCACAGAGAGCCATGAGTCATGGGGCCAGTGGGGGACCATCACCCAGGGGGACAATGGTGTCTCAGGTCTTCTGTGGGTTTCTCTCCTTGGTATACGGATGAAATTAAAACACCAATTCCACCACAAAGCTGCCTCTCAGCTGCCTAGGAACATGAGTGGGCAGTGAGGCAGGTCCTAGGCCCCCAGTTCAGCCAGCCCTCCCATCCCAGCAGTGCTTCCACCTCCCACTAGGGGGCAGCACCTCCACCCACCGTCAGGGCCCGAGGCTTTCCTGTCCCTCCCAGCACGGACTCTGCCCCGGAGTCACAAGCCCAACAGAGCTTCTCTGCCCGCCGGGAGCATCAGTGACAGTGTCCATGAGGACTGGGGTCGAGGACGAGGACTAGATTAACCACAAGCAGAGGGCTCTTTCCCCAGGAAACGGTCTCGGAGAGGAGAGATGATCCTTCTGTTGCACAGAACTCATCAACCAGACACAAGGAAATCTCTGTGGGGAAAAAGAGAGAAGGGAGAAATGGAGCAGGATACCTTTTGGGGGGCTCTTATCTTACCAAAGTGTTCCGTGCAGAGTTTAAAACTCAAATAATACTGAAAAGGTCACAATGAAAAAAAACAGCAGACTCCTTCCCCACCCCTCCCTCCACCAAATCCCAACTCCCCCGACCCAGAGTCAATAACTTAACTTTGTTAACTGCTTCTTCTGGTATTAAGCTCCACGGTCCGATATGATATTCTTATATTAATTCTTGAGTTATCACTTTTAGACATTATCAGTTGACTTCTGATTATAGCAGGTGAGGATTTTGTACTCTTCCATCACCCAATTCTCCTCCCTCTACCTTCCCAGTACAGGCATATAATTCAATAATCAAAGTTTAACAGTATGATTATATAAATTCTGTCTACTTCCAACACCGCAGATTTTACTATATTTGTATTTCCTTCCCTGTTCAGTTTTTATTTTTCTTGCAGTTAAAAATGTTCTTGTTTTCTCACTTTAAGAGGATTTCTAAGTTAGGAGTTAAACTTTTCTAATATCTTTTCCTCCCAATTTATATCATGGTTGCATTGTTGGGAACAACTCTCTTGTATGTGACAAGTATTTATTGAGCATCAACTTTTCCGTATTATCCTATTAGGTGCTAAGAGATACAGAAAGAAACATGGTCTTTGGCCTTTTGCAGCCTAGAATTCAGTTAAGAGACAAGAGAGATACGCATAAAAAAATAAACAGTACAAGCATGAAGCAACAGTTCAAGCATTGCCCTATGTGCTCTGTGATGTGTAGAGTTAATAGTACCCACAAGGAATGTTCTGGAGTCAGAGGCTAGAGTCACAAGGAAGGTTTTCTGGACGCCACCAGGCCTGAACTGGGCTTTGAAGTCTCATCAAAGTGGAGATAAGGAGAGAATGTTCCAAGAGAGGGACTCAACGAAGAGTTGGTCCTGGAGCCCAAACATAGGAAACATGTTTGAGCAGGACTAGGTCTCAATTTCCTCGTCATTAAAAAGCAAGAAGAAGAAGCTGGTAACTGGTGCTATGGTTGTGTGAGAGAAAACCCCTAATCTTAGGAAATAAACACTGAAGTATTTAGGGATAAAGGACCAAAATGTATATGACTTACCCTTAAGTGGTTCAGGAAAAGAAAAAAAAAAAACCTGTACAGACAGTGGATGGCTATTTCTTACACTATTATCATTTTGGAACCCTTTGGAACTTTGGAATTATTTGGAGTTAAAGAATTATTCAAATATAAAGTTTTTTTAAAGGTTTAAGGCAAGTTATAAAGACACCTTCAGGAACTCTGTCCTAAGGAAATAATCACATTTATATAAGGTTAACGATTTAAGCTGAAAATTATTCTTTGCTCCATTTGCAGCAAAGAAAGAAAAAAAGAAATCAACTTAAATATTCAACAAAAGGAAAACGGCTAAGTAAATTCTATGGTACTTCATGCTGCCATTAGCATGAATTTTTCCAATACATTTAAGTCTCATAAGAAAATGATCAGGGTACAATGTCAAATGAAAAAAAGAAGCAGGGTATAAACCAGTACAAACTGTATAAATCCAATTATGTATCTATACAGACATTAAAAAATTGAAGAAAATATACCACAGTACTAAGAGTAGTAGGATTAAGGGTAATTTTATCTTTAACTTTTCTATATTTTGAAGTTTTCCATAAGGAACATGTATTAACTTTCCAATAAAAAAATGAACATAATTTTCTAAAAAGCTAAAGAAAATGAGATTAGTTGACAAACCCAGGGTTATTTTCATAACTTTTAAGAATTAAGATAAAATTGTAAATATGTTTATTCTTTGAAATCGTACTCATATCGCAATTAGAATGGAGAAGAACATCTACCCTAGAGAGTTGCTGGCAGGATTAAATGAAATCTTTGTAAAGTGCTTAGCAGAGTGCCTGCCCAAGGTAGTATGTATGTATGTATGTATACATAAAATTTTTTTAATTTAAAATTATATATATATGTAATATACATATATACAACAACTGGGTATTTTAATAACCCTCATCTCCCTGCTCTTTGCTTGCTAGCCTCTGGTTGGGCGTGAGTTTAGTCGGGCGGGGGCTGGGCCCCGGGTCGGGTAGGGGTGACCCGAGCTGGCCTCTGCAGGTGGCGGCCGAGTACTTCAAGAACACCACGCTGCTGCTGGTGGGTGTCATCTGCGTGGCGGCGGCTGTGGAGAAGTGGAACCTGCACAAGCGCATCGCTCTGCGCATGGTCCTGATGGCCGGAGCCAAGCCGGGCATGTAAGTCACACTTAGTGCGTCCCCTCAGCTCCCAGTGGGCCCCCTGGACGGTCAGAGGGACGTCCACTTGAGGCTTTCTACCAGTGGGGATGGGAGGACAGCAGGGCCTCAAGGCTCCCATCTCCCCCTCCAGTGAGAGGGCCTGTGACCATGGAATGGAGACCTGAGTGGGTGAATTTGGTGTCCTCTGTTGGCACAATCTAAATAACCTGAGTAACCTAGACTGCCGGGGCAGCAGGTTACAAGATCTAAGGGGCTCATCTGGTAAAACAAGAGGGACCAACGTAAATTGTTTCCCAACCTTTTTCCCTTGCATCAGGGAACAGGCTGGATGAGGAAGTGGTGTCTTCTCCTCTGTCATTTAAGGAGGCATGGAGGTTTCCTCCCATCTACCCTGAGTTCTTGTTGTCATTGGTTTAGACCAGAGGCCTGTCAAATGTGGCATCTGACCCGGCATCTGCAGGGCACTGCAGGCCCTCAGCTGCTTCCTCTTTTCTCTCTGCTGTCGAGAAGGCCGCTCGGGGATGTGTAGGAAGGTCAGGATTGAACGTTTTGTATGAACTCACTCCCACTCTGTTGGATAACCCTGCCCTTATCTTCCCTTTGGAATATCGTCCTCATCTCCTAGTTTACAACTTTCTTGCAACACTTTTTATGTAAGCTGCCCTGACTCTCCTGGGAGTCCAACAGAACATAAATAAATAATATGGTATTAGTTTTCATCCCTAGTCATTAGATGAAGACACGTTATACTTAAAAAGATGTTCCTGTCTCCCACTTAACCACAGCCTAACTCAGAGCATAATCACTCAGTAATAACCTGAGGTGTTGTACTCCACACTCGACCTCCTAGACACAAAATGGCATTTCCCCACATCAAGTTGAGGCTCTGCGGCTCTTTGAAACCCCCGGGTACTATCGTCAAGAATTTTTATCCCATTGCGTTTCTACTCGTCTCTATTTACCGCACCCTCCAGCAAATTTCCACCCACCACGGGGCCCTCTGTTTGCCGGTGCATGTCCAGGGCAGACAAACTCATGTCTCCGTCAGCCTAAACAGAGACACCATCAGGGCTCTGGCACCTACCCGGTCATGATCCACAGGACAGCTGTGCTGGCCCCAAACTGTGCAAAGTCAATGATCCCACCTAGGGTGATCAACACGGGTAGTCTTTATGCTGGCTTCTCTTACGGAAATAAGAACTATATCTGTACAAACACACACTGCATGTTTTCAAAGTCAAGGAGAACTTGAGAGTTATATTTGTTAGCGTTTTCCTCCAAGTGTCAACTCATAGACACAGCCTTGAAAAAGTGCACACAGTGCAATGGGACACTGCTGGGCCGTTGGGGGCTATGCTTTCAGAGGTTGGTAGTGGGACAAGTAGTGGGCGGAACCGTAAGCTCTGTCCGTTAGTCTCCATTTGGTCGCTAATAACTGCGGTGACTTGGCTGCAAAGCAAGGAATGGGATGGTACTCGTAGGACTGCTGGCTGCAAGGGCCAAAAAGAGAATTCTTTTATACACAAAAAACACACATCATCACCAAGCTAATGTCCAGAGAGGAGAGCAATCAGGAAGTCCATGCCCTGTGACCCTACCACCAAAGCTATTCTTTGCTTAAGCAAGGGCTTTTCTTTTCTTTTTTTTTTTTTTTTTGGCTAAGGCCACTAGCCCACGAAGTGTGATGCATTCATTCAACACATCTTTATTTAATGTTTACTCTGTACCAAGCCCTGGGAGTACAAAGTTGAATGTATGACATAAAACCCCCATTTTCTGGATAAATGCCAGCACCAGCAGGCTTGCAGGAGGCCCCGAGGGAGCCGTGTGAGGGCGGAAGTTTCACCCGGGGAGGCAGGCATGCTGTGATGCACCCCCCGCGCCTCCCTGCCTTCCAGGCTGCTGCTCTGCTTCATGTGCTGCACCACGCTGCTGTCCATGTGGCTCTCCAACACGTCCACCACCGCCATGGTCATGCCCATCGTGGAGGCCGTGCTGCAGGAGCTGGTCAGGGCCGAGGAGGAGCAGCTCGTGGCCGGCAGCTCCAGCGCCGAAGAGGCCGAGCCCATCAGTACAGTTTGCTGGAGTTCATCTCCCCTTTGCTCCTCCACCCGAGTGTCACTGCACAGCTCTGCGCCCGCCCCCACCAACCCTCACCTGCGTCCTGCCTCTCGTCTCGCCTCTTCCCCTTCCTGGCCCTTTACCCCGTACCAGCCCTTGTAACCTGAAGCTTCCCTGTGACCCACATTCCCAGCTCTTCCTGCCCTACTTAGAGCAGCCACCTCTGCTCCTTTCCCCCAAACGCTCAAGGATTACAACAAGACCCCAGGCCTGTCCGTGTCGCTGAGTCCCACTATGCCTTCCGAGCGGAGGGAAGGGGAGTCGTCAGGCACCAGGCCCAGCAGGAGCCTTGATGCCTTTGTTTCCTCATCCAGCCCCAGCCCAGAGCCCTTGCCCTTCAGGGTCAGGTCCAGACTCCACATCTCACTTCCTGCTTTCCTTTGCTACCGTAGATCTCGATGTAAACAACAGCCAACCTTCCCTGGAACTCATCTTTGTCAATGAAGAGTGAGTATGACCGCCCTCCTCCCAGACAGAGCCTCTTTCAGCTGCACGGGCCAAGCTCACATCTTGCCACACCACCACCTCCCCCCGCCCCGATCTCCTCTCCATACCAGGGAACCGCTTGCCGAGATCCTGAGGGCAACTCCCTCAACCACCGGGTATTGCAGGGCTGAGGGAAGAGGGGAAAAGACTACACCGACTTTGAGGGAGTATGTGGACTCTCTATACATCTACCAAGTAGAATTTCAGCTAAATTGATGTCCCCCTTGGGAGAATAATATATTTAATCTACTAATGAAAAAAGGCTCACATTTTAGATGTCACTGGAGATTCTTAGAGAATCACAAAGTATTTTTTAGATATTAGATGTGGTCTTACTAGATTTGGTCTTATTAGATATGGCAAAGAAAAACTAGGTTGCAGGTAGGGGATTCAAGGACAGTTGGTGAGACAGCCACGTGCTGATGAAAAAAGAAGCTTTTAGAAAAGGAGAAATATCGTCTCAAACACCCACGTGAGGTAAATCCATTAACAGCTGATTTCTTTTGGAGATCTAGTATCCAAATGTGGTCTTCAAGGAATACTGGGATAAATAAGACATTTTGAAAGTCGGATTTGTACTAGAGCTCAGTTTTGCTATTTGCTCTTTTCATTAAAAAATGGAGAACTCACACTGAGTGAGACCAGCACGATGTGAAGGGACAGAGGCAGAAGGGTGCCATCAGCTTATCTTCCTCCCGTCACTGGCTCCAATCATAATATACTGGACTTTCCTCCCCAGCCTTGACCATATCTCAGGCAAATCCTATAGCTCTTCTGGTTCCTTGCAGATATTAGAATGATCTCGTCTTTAGATATTCAGCAGTCTAGTCCAGACTCATATCAAAACTTCAATCCCTCATCCGAAGCTTCTCCCCGCCTCCTCTCACGCTCTCACCCAACCCCCCTTCAGTCTGCAGGATAAGAGGTAGAAGTGAGCAGGGGAGACAGTTGACTTTTCTCTTACTCTTCCCCCACCCTCCTTCCTCTCCCCTCACCAACTCTCTGCGTCTGAATTCTCCAGGGTCAGGGCAGAGGCTGTAGGGAGCAGGAAAGATAAAGGGGCAAAGAGGGTCTTGGCTGGAGGTATTCTAGAGTGTGGTCAGTGCCCTGAGATTCAGGCAGCGACTCTTTTACACGTCGGGCACCTACCTTCAGGGTCTTCGGAGTGCCCCCTTGAGGCCACCTCTGCATAGGCTGGGCCTCATGGCACGAGGTGCTCTTGGATGACCGCTTGGGCTCCCTCGGTTCTGTGCTCTGGTGGCTTTCTCCAGCCTCTTTATTCTGGGGACGCCTGGCCCCTTGGGCAGGGCCTTTTCAAGGTGGCAGTAGCCCAGCTACCTTCCCTGTGCCGCCCCCAGTAAAGGCCACCGGACACTGAGAGCACAGCCTGCTCCCAGTGCAGCGGGCCTTTTCTCCTCACTCTGGCCTCTTGGGCAGCGCACACTGGCCTCTTGCCTTTGTTCTTTTCTGGATGAAAATACATGTCCCCAAACTCCAAAGCCAAAGCTCAAGTTGTCCCGGACTTCCTCAGCAGCGTGCAGGGAGGATCCAGGGCTGTCACGGTGTGAGGATGGCGGTCTTCTTTCACGCCAGCACCTCCCATGCTGTCTGAGGGGTTCCATGCCAGCCTCCTCACCCGATTTGGGAAGGAAGGTGGGGAAACCTCACAATACTCCTCCCAGCCTAACGACTCTCTCCGGTGAATGCTTCCTCTGAGCCCCATCAACGCCTTATCCTTCCCTGACAGAGCCTGGAGGTGGGTGATGACCCCAGGCCCCCACTTCCTGCACGTGTGTCCAGCCCCTCTCACTGGCCTTCCCAGCGGTTGAGCTCATAGCACCCACCGTCCTCAGAACTAGGACAGACCAGAAACATGCATTTAGTGCTCAGTGTAAGTCCGTAATGCTGGTAGTTAAATCCCACCTTCCTCTCTCCTCAAGGCAAAGACTGGGGACCAGGAGGAGTGGGAGGGACTCAGCACACGCGTTGCCTGCCACCCTGTGAGGTGCAGCTGCTGATGAGAAATTCACCCCCATCTTCTTGCTCTCACATGCTTTCTACCATGTGTGGCCCTGGCCCTCCCTGCTCCTGTCGCCTTAGATAAGCATTTCATGTTTCTCCTCCTAGAAAGTGAGCCAGTGAGAACACGGTCAGGGGCCCAGGCTCTCCAGGCAGAGGCAGAGACAGCTTCCTCTCTGGCACCACCACTTAGCACCCGCTGCCCTCGGGAAGTTAGTAACCTCTCTCTGCCTAGTTTCCTACTCTGTAAATGCAGGTGCTGATACCCGCCCCTTAGATCTGTCGGGAGGATTAAAGTCCGTATTTGAGTGCTCAGCCCCTAATAAGCACTCCATGTTAGCTATTATTGGGAGTCTCGGTTTCCCTCCAAAGGAAACGCCCTGCCCCTGTTCCCACAAATCCTTACCACATCTCTGGAAGGTGAGATTCGTCTTCTTTGTAGCCTAGAACACCTGAGTCTAGAAGGGTCACTAATACCGAACACCAACGTGGGGAGAATTCCCATCTCATCAAGTCTGGGCCACTGTCGTTTTTCCCACTTCCTTTGCTTTCTTCCAGCACGTCGAATGCAGACTTCAGTTCTCTGATGCAGAACAAGGTATGGCCCTGGGTTTCTTCTGTGCTTTGAGATACTTGAAAGACCCTCAAGATAACTCAGGGCCAGAGAAGCCTGGCAGCTTGTCGAGGGCACAGAGGCGCTCCCCTGAGCCTGGACGCGTGAGGCTTTGGGCAGTTCTGAGCCCCAGCCCTGGGTACTGGGCTTAGCGCCACAAAGGACAGGTTAACCTTTCCTCGCGGAAACCCAATATTCAGCCATCCAGATATTCAAGAGCCATGTATTCAGCCTCAGGATCCCTTTCAGGAGGGATTCGTTTACAAAAATCTTATTACAAAAAGGGGACACCAAGTTTGCCTGCACCCTCTACGCGGCCTCACCCCCTCGCCCAGGGCTGGTTTTACATCTCTTCCTACCTCAGTCCCAACGGATGGGCTTTGATCCGTCCAAACTGTGGACTTGGTTGTGTGCGATCTTTTTTTTTTTCCATGTTCTTTGTGTTAAAGAAAAATGAAGGGTTCTTCGTTAGCTAATGAAGTTCTAGAAAGCCAAGCTCTCCTATAAGGTCAGAGCCATGTTTTTCCAAGTTTCAAAAGCCCCTTCAAATGGGGAACCTGCGAGAAGGAGGCAGGCCCGGTAGGGGTGGCTCTCTACCGCCTGCTCGCCCTGGTTCTGGTCTCCGAGTCCCACAGGGGGAGGCGTGGGTGCCCCCAGGGCGATCAGGGGGCTCCTCCAGGCCCCACAGCCTCCTCGTGATAGTGTGGCGGTCTGTGTCCCGACAGAACCTGAATGGCGTGCCCGCAATCACCAACTCGGCCAGAACAGCAAACCACCAGGACAAGAAGCAGCTCCCACCTCAGGTACTGGAATTGCACCTCCTAACCCTGTTTCCTACATGGAGCTTCCCAAGGGGCACTGCTCGTGAAGCTGTGAGGGTGTCAGGCTAGCGGGCTGTCGCCAGGCACACTTCAGCCATCTGTGTGTCTGGCCTGCGTGTGCCACGGAGATAAGACATCCCGCTCGCTGTTGACTTTGGCAAGTCATTCCACTGTCTGAGCCCCAGTTGCTTCAGCTATAAAAACCGAGACTTGGTCTAGATCAGAGGTGTTCAAACCACTCCTCAAAGGTGCTTCAGGGGCATTGCAAATATTTTATTCGAGTATCCTGAGATTTTAAGGCAACTGCTTTTCTGCTCCCTGATTTTCCTGGTACTTTATCACTGAAACAAAATGCAGAAGTAAAATGGACGTCGAAGGTGGTGTAAAATGGCAACCATCACTTATAACCCTTGATTTCAAATTTTTGTGTTCATCAAAATCATCTCAATTATGTAGCACCCATATCATCATGAATAAATGCCATTGTTTATTAAATACTAAGCACTGGGCTGAGCATTTGCTCTCTAGTCTTGGCTCAGTGAGGTAGCAACTTTGAACTCCATTTTGACAGAGACGCAGAGAGATGAAATCATGTACCCAAGGCCTCAGAGCTAGTGAGAGGAGAACCTCGATTCAAATCCAAGTCTCCCTGACCCTATGTGTCTACTTTCAGTTAAAAAATAGATGTTTGCCCATTAAATGCTACGTTTGTTTTCTCTATTGGAGGTCCATGTAAATTTTCATTAGGAGAAAGGATTGTGGAAAACCACTGGACCAGAGAATCTCTGAGGTCTCCTCCAGCTCTTATAATCAATGAATCTTTCAGGAAAATGTGGCGGGATCCAGCCTTTCCAGGGCCCTCCTAGGCAGATGGGGCAGTGGTTACGGGCTTTGAGAAATGTGGCAGGGTGGCCTCTTCCCCTTGGTTTTCCTATGACCTGGCCTGCTGACATTTGTACCAGGCTACTCCTAGTCTCACGATTTGGGGCCAGGCCTGGCAGGACAGAGGGGCACTTGCTTCTTTAGTCCACAGTTGAGACCAGAGGTCAGCAACCACGGACCCTGAAAGGCCGTCACATGGACCACGCAGGGCCTGAGAGGACCATGGCCAGGCTGAGGTTTATATGCAAGGGGGAGGGGAAAGTGGGAAGGAAAAGCCAATAGGCAAGAAGGGAAAAAGTGAGAAAGAAGGGAGGAGAGAATCACACACTTTGACTCTCCACCCAGTGAAAGCTGGACTCTTTCTATAATGCAAAGCTTATTTTTTAGTCATCTCCCAACCAGGACTGTATTTTAATTCCACGTAGAATAACCACCTTCTATTTGGTATTTAGACACAAAGTGGAGAGCAGTCAGTTTTACTGGAATTCAAGTAAAAAACAGAACGTGCTGTTAATACTCATAACAACAAAAATAATAATAGCTTACCATTTGTTAAATGCCAGGAAGTGTTCCAAGTGCTTTCCACGTACTCTTCAAAACAATCTGGCAGAGAAAATAGGATTTTCCCCATTTTACAGAAACTGCAGCGGGGATGGGGCTGCCCAAGTTGGTAAAAGGTAGAACTGGGACTGGGATTTGTTTTTCTGACACCCAAGCTTTCCACTGCACAATGGTGCCCCTGTTTTTCATGCTTTGTGTGCCAGACAGCCCAAGCTGGGTTGGAGAAATTCACTGATTTTCCTTTGGTAGGAAAAGCCACCAGTCCTGACCCCCAGCCCCAGGAACCAGGAACTCAAAAGAAAGTACAAGTCCCAGCATGACCAAATGATCTGCAAGTGCCTCTCTCTGAGCATCTCTTACGCCGCCACCATCGGGGGCCTGACCACCATCATTGGCACCTCCACCAGCCTCATTTTCTTGGAACACTTCAATAAGTAAGTAATTCACTCGGTCAACAAATATTTACTAACCACCCACTGTGTGTCAGGGACAGAACCAGGTGCTGAGTATACCACAGAAAATCGAACCAGAACAGTTTCTGTACCAAGAGGGAAAAAAGATGATCAAGTCATTACAGTTAAATGTGACAAGAAGGGTGGGATTCTGCTGGGGGAGCCCTGCTGAGCGACCCCACCCAGTCTAGAGGGAGGAAATGACTCCCCCAAGAGGCGACGATGAAAGTGGAGACCTGGAGGCCAAGCTGGAGTTAACTAGATGAAGGGAGATCTTCCAGACAAAGAAAACAGTGTAGTAGGCTCAGAGGCAAGAGAGCAGAGCACATAAAAGAAAATGACAGAGGGCAAAAGGAGGCCAGGGAGGTGGACGCGCAGATCACAGAGGGCCTCGCAGGGCCCACTAAGGAACTTGGACTTCATCCGAAAGGCCGTGAGAAGCCTTTGAAGAATTTTAGGCAGGGAGTGAGGTTATCATATTTACAGTTTTGAAAACTCATTCTGGATTTTTAAAATGGACAATGGTTTGGAACAGAAAAGGCAGGCAGCAGGAAGATAATGCAGGACACAGCTACAGATGCCCAGGAGAGAGCTGATGGTGGCCTGGGCAGCAGTGGGAGGAGAAATGGCCAGATCTGAGCGAGATTCAGAGGGAGACTCGACCGGCCTGGGTAGGATTAGGAAGGGCCTGAGAAAGGGAAAGCCCAAATCTCATTGTCAGGCTTGGGGCTTCAGCAGCTGGGGAAGCAGAGTTGCCCTTGACGTAAATGAGGGGAAAGATGAGTAAATGTTGATACAGAGGTTGACATGTCCAGGTGGACACCTGGGCTGGGGCCACAGCTGTGCCCAATGATGAACAAGGAGTCCACCAGATAACCTTCTTGGCCCCCTAAGACCAAGGAGGCCCCCTAAGCAGTGGATGTTGATAACAGATTTGGAGATTCCAAGCCATGGTTCTCCTGTGGGCAAAGTTCACATCCAGAACCTTCACGAGGCTCTAGAGACCGAAGTTCTCCAGAACTGATGCCTTGTGTCCCCCAGTCAAAACACATTCCTTGGGGGCTTCCCTGGTGGCGCAGTGGTGAAGAATCTGCCTGCTGATGCAGAGGACACGGGTTCGAGCCCTGGTCCGGGAAGATCCCACAAGCTGCAGAGTAACTAAGCCCATGAGCCAAAACTACTGAGCCTGCGCTCTAGAGCCCCTGAGCCACAACTACTGAGCCCGTGTGCTACAACTACTGAAGCCCATATGCCTAGAGCCCGTGCTCCGCAACAAGAGAAGCCACCACAATGAGAAGCCCGCACACCGCAACGAAGAATAGCCCCCGCTCGCCACAACTAGAGAAAGCCCGTGCGCGGCAACGAAGACCCAACGCAGCCAAAAATAAATGAAATAAATAAATTTTTTTTAAAAAACCATTCCTTCAGTGACATTATAAACAGAGTACATCAGATTGCCTCCTCTATTCTGTTGTCTTGAAAACCAGATCAGAATCTTTACATAAATTAAGAGCAAACAGACCCAGAGTGATTCTCCTGAGTGCAAAGTATATACACTTCAGTGGTATCAATTTTGGTTGCTTGGATGCTTTTTTAGCTTATTTCATAATTCTTGGCAGGGCTCAGTACAGTTGCAGCTGCCAAGGGAGTCCTAGATAATCTTTTACCATATTTTTATCATTATCTCTACCATTAGCTCTGCTCTGTCTTCTTAAGGACCATTTAGCTTATTACCCCGAAATACCACATGGAAATCCATCCTTTTCTAATCACTGACCTGGTTCTTTCCCCTCCAGCCAGTATCCAGCAGCAGAAGTGGTCAACTTTGGCACCTGGTTCCTCTTCAGCTTCCCCATCTCCCTCATCATGCTGGTGGTCAGCTGGTTCTGGATGCACTGGCTGTTCCTGGGCTGCAAGTGAGTCCCAGGGCCCTGCCATCAAGGCTCTCCTGTCCATCCAGGGCCATGGCGCAAGCCCTGGAGGGTGCCACCCAGCGGGGAGCTGCCAAGTAACCACAGAGGATGCCCGGAGGAGGATGCAGTGGACGAGATGAGGAGTCAGGCATCACATCTTCTAGACACTCTAAACATACGTGGACTCTGCACTTCTCTATGAGCTCTGCAATGAAATGTTCTTAATTTCAGCCAACTGCTCAGGGGAAGTGCTGGATTCATAAAGAGTCTGAATCGGAGAGTGTTTAATGTAGTTCCATACAGAGTAATTTGAACTAATTTCTAAAGAAGTGATGCCAAGTAGAAGTTCCCTTAGGCTTAATTTTATAGACATGACTGATTTATACTTAGTAGCTGTATGAAATATGCTCATATCCCTCAAAATAATATTAGACAGTCCCCATGCAATATTATTTCTAATATTAATTTGCTTAGCCAGCCTTTTACTCATTACGGATGCTTACTCCAAATTTGATCAGCTCCGAACACATAAAGGGAAGATGTATATGATATTTTGCTATTAGTCCGGGGACCCAACATTCCCATTGCTCAGGGAATGTTCTCTGAGTTGACTTTTTTTTTTAATACCTCAGAGACAATTATCAAATCAAAGATAACTGTATACTTCTAAGCCTCCAGTGTTGCTAATTGAAAAGTAACACCCACTTTCACCCCAGACAAGCCTTGTCTCTAGACAGATACACATACACACATCTATGTGTGTGTGCAACACACAAATATATAAGCATCTGTACACATATGCCGCATCACACTGATTCTCACTTATGTAAAGGACGAGCGTGTAGAGACTTTCCTGGTAGCCCAGTGGTTAAGACTCTGCACTTCCAATGCAGGGGTGCGGATTCCATCCCTGGTTGGGGAACTAGGATCCCACATGCTGCGTGGCGTGGCCAAATTTAATTAATTAATTAATTGATTGATTAATTAATTAAAAAACCCAACTGGGCAAAAAAAAATAAAGAAGACAAGTGTATAGAAACAACCCCACATAAGTACACTTGCACAAGTCCATGAGACATGACTTTACATTTATATACCAGAGACATACCCGAAAGGCTGGGGAGAAGGCTGATGAGAGGCTGTGTAACTTGGCAGATCAAGAGATCAAGTCGCATGATAGGTAGGGCGAGTGGAGAGAAGAGCCATCACAGCCAGCCAGCCAGTAGTTTAGTATTTGCTTAAGACCTCTTCTCCTCTGGGCCTCAGAAGTGTGCTTCCTTTATGCTTTTGCTCATTCTCCCATCTCAGTTTTAAAGAGACCTGCTCTCTGAGTAAGAAGAAGAAGACCAAAAGGGAAGAGTTATCAGAGAAGAGGATCCAAGAGGAATATGAAAAGCTGGGAGCCATTACGTAAGAATCAGCCCTTCACCCTCTCTCCTTCCCCAGGAGAAAGCGTGGCAGGTAAAGTGTGCACAGAAGCAGCCTTGTCCTCAGCGGTCCCTTGAGCTGGGGGAATTTTCCTCAGCTACGAATCCAGGCATTTAGAGGTGCTACTTAACGCCAAAGTCAAGCTGGCCCAGACTCTAAGGGCCACCCTTCCGCTCTGCTGTATTCCAAGTCCAAGTGGTTAAGCAGTAGCTGCGTTTTAGGTCCCCACTATTGGAGCTCTGCATACAGGAGCATCCCAAAGCAAAGTCTGAAAGCTAACAGATACTTCCCAGTTCCTGGAGTGGGTCTGTTTTCTTTTATAGCTACCCGGAAATGGTGACTGGATTTTTCTTCATCCTGATGACGGTGCTGTGGTTTACCCGGGAGCCTGGCTTTGTTCCTGGTTGGGATTCCTTCTTTGAAAAGTAAAGGATATTGTCTCTGAGAACAACCCCCTAACCCAAACCCTTCAGGCAGTACCCACCAGTGTCCCCTCCTAGATTCTGTGGGATAGTCGTGGACCCAGGAAGCACTTTGTTCCCTTGAAAGTCCCGCTTTTTCAGGGGAGCTGCAGTGTGGAGTCAGGAAGAAAATAGTCTTTGGAGTCTGAGGCTTGGGATCAAGAGCTGCCACTTACCATCCACATGACCTTGGTCTTGTTACTTAAGCTCTTGGAACCTCAATTGTTATGGGAGTTAAAGGAGAACATGTCTGTAGAGTCAAACACCACCTGTAAAGACCATGGCCATCGTGGCCGAGGCCTGTCCCACCCCTACATATTCCCGAGGGCCAGGGCCACAGGCCACAAGCTCTCAGTGGCAGCTTGTGACCCTCCCAGGAAAGAGAACTCATCCTTTTCTAGTCTCCTTTATCTAAATAACTCCTGACCACTCCTTTTAATAGGTCCATAAATTCACACTAAGACACCTACCCTAACCAGGCCCTGCCTCCAGACATTAACCGCTGCCCATTAAATCCACCACTGGACAGCATGGCAGCAACTGGCAAGAAGGAAGGTTGACGTCCCCTCTAGACTAGGTCCTCAAGAGAGGCGCTGTGTTCAGACAGGCTGTCCTGAGACACGGTGTTACCCCTGGGCTTCCTGACCCTCTCCCCAGCTCTTCTTGTCTCTTCGCCAGGAAGGGCTATCGCACCGACGCCACAGTCTCTGTCTTCCTTGGCTTCCTCCTCTTCCTGATTCCAGCGAAGAAGCCTTGCTTCGGGAAAAAGAACGATGGTGAGAGGAGTTCAAGAGAAGAAGTTGGGGCTGGCTCTAGTCAAATAATGGTCGAAGTCAGAATTTTGGGAGGAGCCTTACCAAAGCCCTTCCAACTCCTCCCAGAATAGCAGAGTATCCTCTGGTTCATCAATTAGGCCCCTGTCTCCACAAATCACACCCATTAGGGTTCATCTGGCTCTGCCTCGCTGTCTACCTGTGATCCAGGGGAGGACCAGGAGCCCTCACTGGGGACGGAGCCCATCATCACGTGGAAGGACTTCCAGAAGACCATGCCCTGGGAGATTGTCATTCTGGTGGGAGGAGGCTATGCTCTGGCTTCTGGCAGCAAGGTAACCCTTGAATCTGTTCTTATTGGGTCCAATATTTCTCCAGCAGCTTTACCTAATGAGTCATTATGGTGCTGGGAAGGAAGATTCAAAGGCGCTGAGAGGTGAATGTTCACCCAAGTCACTGGGAAGGGAAGCAGTTCAGCCAGGAATGGACATCCTGTCCCACCTTCTAAGCTGGCACTACTGGGAACAGAGTTACAGATAGCTGTGCCACAGTCACGGCACACAGGCATTCACACCTCACTTATGGGCCCACACTGCTACAAGCAAAAGATGTATTTGACTTTGTAGGCATGTCCTTCTGGAGTTTTGACAGTGGTGATAGGTGTAAGGTGTAAGGGCCCAGAGATGCTGCAGATTGACTCACAGCAAATTGTGAGTCCATATGCATATGGACTCCATATGCATATATTGAGACCCTTTGGAGAATGTATGCTAAAGCAGATGTAAATGCCCCCCGCTTCCTGACTGGGAGGATTCGGGATGAGATCTTTTAAAGGGGGCTGGTGGGAAATAGTTGATTTTCCTAGATTGTTAGCCCTTCCTGAAATAAACAGCCCTAAGAATCAAGCAGGTTAGGGGTCTCCCTGTTTTCTTCCTCTACCTCGTCTATCTACATTCACCCATTCTAAACTTGGCTCACTTTTGACTGCCCATTCATTGTGGGCCTAAATGCTCTCTGCATCAGTAACAAAGTCACAGAATCCTCCACTTGGAAGGAGCCATGGAGGACACTGAGTCCCATCTTCCCACCCAAATAGAGATTTCCCTCCAGGACACCTCCAGTGACAGGGCAAGCCCTGCACAGCCAACAAAGAATACTGTTCTTTACTTTCAGTTCAGGTCTTCTGGATGTCTTACACTCTTTGTTCTGGCTTTCTTCTCAGGAAGCCTCTCCTCTCCTGTAATAATCATTAAAACAACAAAGACAGTCAGGTCCCCTGAGATCATTTTTTTCTTCCAACTAAAACTCCCTAGTTCCTTTAACCATTCCTCATAGTAGTGACCCCTTACCATGCTGGTCTTTCTCCTTAGGACCACTTTGCCTTTGCTCAAACACAGTCCAGGGGTGGTCAGTCTAGTGCAGAGTAGAATAGTTAATTACCCAAGCCCCAGCCTGTATTTTTATGGAAACTTTTATAAGGCTTCATTCTCATTCATGTCAATATTCATATTGAAACTGCAGTCAACTAAAACGCTTCATTCTTTTCATTGTTAGCCACTATTAAGCTTCAAGTCCTTCAACCAATCCTGTATATATGCTGTCAATATTTTTGATTCCAAGTTCACAATATCATATTTATCTTTGTTGAATTTCAGTGGTTAGTTTTGGCCTCTGAGTCTAGCCTGGCAAGATCTCTTTTCTTTTTTAACCAAAATTGTGCATGTATAGTTGGTATAACTGTAGAACCTACTGACTACTACTTTAATAATATAATTCAGGTACAATATGTGTGATTCCTACTGAATTTCAAATAATTTCAGTCTTAACATTAGTGAGGAAAATCCAATAAAAAATGTTTTCATACCAAGGGTTTAAAAAATTAAGGTTTCCTTTGTTGTGTTTTTTTTCCCTAACTTTGCAGTCTAATTTACCAGTTTATTTCATTATAGTATAAACTAGTTCTTCTGGAAAAAAAAATTGCCATTAAGTTATTTCACTTTACTTACAAGTACTGTGTGGAAAACATGATAAATAAAAATCCATTTCTTTATAAAACATACTGTTTCCACTCAGCTAACTGCTCTCCCTCCCCTCTCTTTGTCCAGAGAGCAAAGTTTAATGTGTCACAAGAGATAACAATTACAGAGTTCCTGTAGGCCTTGAGGCTCTGCACCCACAATTAATTGAGGTAGTCCCCACATACTGGATTTATAGCTCTCGGTCAGTTGAGAAAAAAGAAAGGGAAGTGGTCCAAGGTAAAAATGGCTACATGACAGAATTCTGAAGCCCTTTGGTCATCAGTCATCTATGAGCATGCCATGAAGTGGCCAGGGTGCTGTGGAGATCAAATGAGGTTTCGATGAACTTGGAAAAGAGGAGAAAGGGTGGCCTGCGGACAGTGTAGTAAGGCAGTCTTTAACAGTAAAACATGAGTAGGGCTTACAGCTTGAGGAATCATAAAATGTCTCACCTTGCTTTCTGCCCTACTGCCCATTTCTTTATTGCATTTGCAGTCTAGAGGGTAAATAGGAAAAGTCAGAGCTTGTCAACCATAGAAGGAAGAGGAGGGAGGGTGGGGAGAGCTGGAGAATGCATATGGCAACCTGGGGTTTTTTAAGAACATAAACTCAATTGTGCCCTTCATTTTTAGGGGAGGGGGAGAGCCCTCATCATTGGCAGATGAACATCTTCCAACCTAATGAATTATTCCAAGTGGGAATATTCATTGATTTGAGTAGATGTGTATAGGTGTTGCTAATGGAAAATGTTCAAGCGTGGCAATATGCCTTTATATCGTGTTGCCAAAAAGCACGGGCAGATGGTAGATCCTGATGTCAGCCACGATGAGATTTGAACCTAACACAGGTCGAGACTGAATGACTGTTTCTAGGCCAGTGACGTGGCACCTTCCCCACTACATGGAGATAGACCTGTAATCCCTCTCTCCTTCATTACTCATGTAAAACTTCTAATGCTCAGTCTTGCCCATTCAAGGCCCCCAAAACCAGAGGAAAGGTTACTATCCAAACATGTTGATAATTTTTCCCATTTCACGGGTAATAAAATAAGAGAAATAGATTTCAAAAGCAGGATTAAGGATTACACTTGGCAATCTGTGTAAAGGGCATCGTTGATTGAGTGCACAGCATGAGACTGTCAGAGGCTGGAGAAAGAGTAACAAGTTTGAAGTTGAGGGGCTGATCACCCCAAAGATCTCCAACCCCTGCCAAGTCATATCAGTGCTAAGGAGGATCTCAGCAAGTAGAGGCTCTCCGTGCCCTGTGATAATGACTGACCAGGAGGCCCTGATTAGACTGAATGGTGTACAATCATTTAAAAAAAAGCATTTGCTGGGCTACATAGTGATCTAATCATAAAAAATCAGGAATGCCTGTGGGTCCAGTCTGCCTGAAAACAGGGAAGCAAATTAGATGGCTCCTGGTGGTCCCTTTCAGCCCCTCACCATCCCTGACCTTCTGGAGGCTAAGAATTCCACTGGGAGTGGCCTTTCCCGCTTTTTTCTCACTGCATCACCTTGTCTCCTGCAGAGCTCCGGCCTTTCCACGTGGATTGGGCACCAGATGTTGTCTCTGAGTAGCCTCCCACCGTGGGCCGTCACCCTGCTGGCGTGCATCCTGGTGTCCATTGTCACAGAGTTTGTGAGCAACCCAGCCACCATCACCATCTTCCTGCCTATCCTGTGCAGCCTGGTGAGTAGAGCAGGGTTCCCAGATATCCAGACCGGCTACCACAGGAACAGACAGGGGCAGGCCCGGGCCCAGGGGCAGTTCCACGGCTGGACTCTCTCTTCCGGTCATTGCCACAGCCTTCACTGATTGGTGTTCAAGCCATAGTTTGATAGATGAAGTCTATTTCAAATAGTAACTGATAAGTAAAGAGATAATTAATAACAGCAAGAGTTCTAGAAACCCTTTTCCAAAGGACTAGGCTTAGTTTAGGGGCAGCCCTGAATGGAAACAAGAGTGGACAAGATAACCTTAAAACCCTAGGATTCTAATTCCCCACAATCATCATCAACCTTTCTCTCCTAAGATGAGACCTAACAGGAGGGCGGGAGAAATAGCTACAGAAAATGGAGGCAAAATGCTCCCAGAAGTACTCTCGGCTGCAGAGACCAAAACCACAGCTCTGTCATCAGCGCCTCCACCCAGCTTCTCTGTCCAGGAGATTCTGAGAATTATGAGCAATGCCAGCCTCATTCCACAGTCTCAGAACAATTTGTTATTAATGGAATAGGGGAGGGAGCAACTGCCAGATCTCAGCCTGGCTAAGCAGCCCCAAAGGTAATGCACCAAACAAAATGCTGCCTCTGTCCCATTCTGTGAGGTGGAACCTATAAAATGAAGGCTCCTTCTCATTGCCAACAAAATAATATCCTCCTGCTCTTTCTAACCCCAGACTCCTCCCAGCCACTCTTTGCTCGTTGCTCAGATGACTCCCTCCAACTTCTCCCTTCCATCATCCTGCCTGTGTGAGCATGGGAATGCACTTAGTTAAAACTTGGCAACGTTGAGGGTAAGACCACGGGTTCAAGTCCCACGTAAGGCCATTATCTTACCTAGGGAAAAAAACCCTTAATTCTGCACCCCAAGAGCGAGAGATGCCTACTCCCATCAAAGCAGCTTATTCATGAGATTTGTGTTTGAAGAATTTCTCAGCTAAAGAATAAAATTTTAAAACCACTTCCTTAAACCAGCACCAAGAAATGAAACATCCCTTCTGGGAAGTAACTTGGAGCCCATGTTTCCATGGGAAGTGAGTGAGCAGCAACAGGAGCCCGTCCAAGGAGCCCAGCACTACATGCTCCTGAGGGCGTGATTTGACTGCCCCCAGCACATGGTGTCCAGCCAAGGCTAGCCAACACCAAGCCATCACCTAAAGCACATTCATGAGAGTAAGCACAGGAAATGCAAGTCTCATCTCAAGGCTAACGCTTCTGTGAATTCTCTCTTCTCCTAGTCCGAAACGCTGCACATAAATCCGCTCTACACCCTGATCCCAGTCACCATGTGCATCTCCTTTGCAGTGATGCTGCCAGTGGGCAACCCCCCTAACGCCATCGTCTTCAGCTATGGGCACTGCCAGATTAAAGATATGGTAAGTCGTGGGTGTCCTCTTCCTGCCAGGCCCACCTGCCATGAGAACAGGGATGACTGGCCCCACGGTCTTCTCCTAAAGTTTATTATTTTGTAAGCGGTGCCCTTGACCTGTCATACATAGCTCAATCTGCTGTGGCAGAAAGAATGGTCCTGGTAAAAGGTTTCTGTATGGTCCATGAGCACCAAGAATAGCAGAAATGTGCTCTTCCCAATCCTAATCTGGGAGAAAGTGGGAATGTGGACAGAAAAAGCTGGGACAGACATGGGATGTGACCCAGTTCCAGAAGGTAAGAGCTTGTTCTAGTCTTTGCCTCAGTTTCTTCATTGGACTCTGGGGATATTCACTCAAAGAGTTGCTGGTTTATTCATAGAAGGTTAAGTGTGAGACATTGTATGAACCTAGGGTGATAAGAACAGGATCCTTCTATTCAACTCTCTCCCCCAAGCAAGGAACCCCCGAAGCAACAACTACAAAATGAAGCACTCACAGCCCATTTCTTAGTTTTCAGCGAGGCTCACGGAAGACAGCTCTGAGGGTACATTTTGCCGCTGATTTTAGTGTGCAGCGCATCCACTCTCCACCCCTCAACCTACGCTCACTGCTATGCTTTTTAATACCCAGGGCTGACGGGGTTGGGAAAGGAGGAAGAAACTAATACAGATGACTGGGCCGGGCTGACTGAAAGCCGGCCCCTTCACCCTTGCTGAGGGCCTATTTACTTTTCACTCAAATCCAAACTTGATCTCAGCAGCCCTGTAAATACCAAATGGAGAAAAGGAAGAGCTTCAGGCTGGGAGCAGATATTCAGATCCTTTCTACTTTCAAACTGCTCATCTGAGTCATCTGAATTACTTCAGGGAAGGGAGGTCACAGCCACCCCTCTGTCCCCCTCAGATCTTACTACACAACCCTGTCTGCTCCTACTGAGCTCTGCCCCAACTCTCCTGTCCCCACGAACCACCCCCCGCCGCTTCCCCCACTCCCGCTCCCTCTGCCATGAGCTTTCGCTGCTCACCCCCAGCCTTCTACCCTGGAATCAAGTGATCAGAGACAGTCTTTTGTTTTTTTTAACATCCTTATTGGAGTATTATTGCTTTACAGTGATGTGTTAGTTTCTGCTGTATAACAAAGTGAATCAGCTATACATATACATATATTCCCATATGCCCTCCCTCTTGCGTCTCCCTCCCTCCCACCCTCCCTATCCCACCCCTCTAGGTGGTCACAGAGCACCGAGCTGATCTCCCTGTGCTATGCGGCTGCTTCCCACTAGCTATCTATTTTACATTTGGTAGTGTATATAAGTCCATGCCACTCTCTCACTTCGTCCCAGCTTACCCTTCCCCCTCCCCGTGTCCTCAAGTCCATTCTCTACGTCTGCGTCTTTATTCCTGTCCTGCCCCTAGGTTCATCAGAACCTTTTTTTTTTTTTTAGATTCCATATATATGTGTCAGCATACGGTATTTGTTTTTCTCTTTCTGACTTACTTCACTCTGTATGACAGACTCTAGGTCCATCCACCTCACTACAAATAACTCAATTTCGTTTCTCTTTATGGCTGCGTAATATTCCATTGTATATATGTGCCACATCTTCTTTATCCATTCATCTGTCAGTGGGCACTTAGGTTGCTTCCATGTCCTGGCTATTGTAAATAATGCTTCAGTGAACATTGCAGTACATCTCTTTTTGAATTATGGTTTTCTCAGGGTATATGCCCAGTAGTGGGATTGCTGGGTCATATAGTTCTATTTTTAGTTTTTTAAGGAACCTCCTTACTGTTCCCCATAGCGGCTGTATCAATTTACATTCCCACTAACAGTGCAAGAGGGTTCCTTTTTCTCCACACCCTCTCCAGCGTTTATTGTTTGTAGATTTTTTGATGATGGCCATTCTGACTGGTGTGAGGTGATACCTCATTGTAGTTTTGATTTGCATTTATCTAATGATTAGTGATGTTGAGCATCCTTTCATGTGTTTGTTGGCAATCTGTATATCGTCTTTGGAGAAATGTCTATTTAGGTCTTCTGCCCATTTTTGGATTGGGTTGTTTTTTTGATATTGAGCTGCAAGAGCTGCTTGTATATTTTGGAGATTAATCCTTTGTCAGTTGCTTCGTTTGCAAATATTTTCTCCCATTCTGAGGGTTGTCTTTTTGTCTTGTTTATGGTTTCCTTTGCTGTGCAAAAGCTTTTAAGTTTCAGTAGGTCCCATCTGTTTATGTTTTTATTTCCATTTCTCTAGGAGGTGGGTCAAAAAGGATCTTGCTGTAATTTATGTCATAGAGTGTTCTGCCTATGTTTTCCTCTAAGAAGACACAGTCATTTTTAAAGGCACTGGATGACGAGCAGGGAGCCGGTCCTGGGTTCTATTCCCAGCCTGGGCACCGACTCAAGGCTTCACTTTCCTCACCTGCTAAGTGAGGAGGTTCAAACTAGATGCTCTGCGTGGCCCCTTTCAGCTCTGAAACGGCCTTAATTTAGCTCCTTTAGGACCTGCCTCCTCTCATCTGCTAGGAAACATGGGCAGTTCTCCAGGCCAAAAGGCCCAGGAGGCCAGGGTGATTAATAAGTCCAGGGCTTGGGCCAGAAGGCAGAAAGGCACATCTTGTCACTTGCTTAGAACAATTTCCTAGCATTCATTTTTCCCTCGCAACTTTCCCAACTTAGTCCCAGCTAGTGGACTTGTGGTGACATGCTGTACACTTGGTCATCACCTGGTAGGATGCCAGCCATACTTACTGCACACTTTTCCAAATGGCCCTGGCTCTGCCATCCCTCACGTCCCCCTTCCACCTGAGAGTGTCAATGCCATGACAGAAATGGAAGGGGTCAGAGCTGTGGAGGTGACATTCCCTCAGGAGAAAGCAGCAAAGGCCCCATGCCAGCCAGGGTGCCTGTGTCACCTTCCTGTGGAAGGGCTGGTGTGGAGGCAGCTGACCTGTTGCCCCAGGTGAACCTAAGGTACACTACTTCCATGAGCTGTTCCTTGGGGGAAAAAAGGTAACAGTCATAGAATACAGGCTCTCCTACGAGTCGTATGTGTCAGCACATTAAAGGCTCTGAGAGGTTCCTGCTTTACAAGCTCTGTTTAATCTTGATGAACACATTTCCCTATCATGTAGCTACAGAAACCTTTTTTAGCGTAACTTAACATCCCAAGATCTGGTGTTCCAAGTACATAGCTTCTAGGCCTCCATGTAATAGCGAGAGTGCTACAAACATAGAGAAGGTTCTAACAGCCGTCTCCCAGCCCCAAGTCCTCCCTGCTCTCCTGTCCTCAACAGTCCTGTGCCCCCTACAAGGCACCACTAGGGCACCCCAGGCAGTGACTGGAGCAAATCAGGGCCAAGCAGGTGGGCTGTGATCACATCAGGGGTGAGGCTCAGGCAGGGGACACAGGTGGGGAGCATCTGGGGATCTGCGCTGCTGCCTGCTCACGGTGACTAGAGTCTGTGTGTCCTGCTGCTTTGTCTCCTGCAGGTGAAAGCTGGTCTGGGGGTCAATGTCATTGGCCTGGTGATAGTGATGGTGGCCATCAATACATGGGGAATTAGCCTCTTCCACCTGGACACTTTTCCCGCCTGGGCTAAGGTCAGTAACATCACTGATCAGGCCTAACACAAGTGGGCAAACGGCCCAACCAGAGGAGCTGCCAGCACCCGGCAGGATCTGACCAACAGGCCAAGCAAACCACCAGGAGTGCACAACCCCCAGCAGAGGAGTCCGCCAGCTACCACCTCGAGTGAAGTGCAGGGAGCCCGCAACGACCAAATGCACAGGCTAGGATGTTAGTGTCTTCTGCTCTGCCCTCCTTCCTTAGCACCACAGCTCAAGGAAACCTAAAACCGTTCTCACTTCCTTGTATCTATTCTCTCCAATCAGCTCTTTCTGAAGACAGGACGAGACAAAAGCCTGTCTTTGTTGCCCCTCAGAGGCTAAGCCTCACAAACTGACTAGTCTCACTGGGTTTGATGTTACTCTTAATTTCTCAATCCCTTGTAGGAGTAGAAGGAGAAATCCAAATCATCCTACCTATGCACAGAGAGTGAAACCAGTGACTTCTCCTTTTTGGGGGGAAATCTCACCTAGAACTTGAGACCTAATGTTGGCTCCTTTCTCTCAAGTGTTTCTATCGTAAGTTCTCTCCACAAAAAAGCAGTTCTTAGTAAGTCCTCTCTGTGGCAATCAGTACTCTTTTATCACTACTCTGATTCCTTTTTAAGCGTCTCTCTTCAATGGCTTCTCTGTACCTTGGCACCAAATTCCTGTAAAGAAATAGTGTCCCCTTCAGGAAGAGGCTGGTGCTGTTCTCTCTGTCAAAGGAAAAGGAAGTAGAGAAAGAAGACACAGATTAGTGTCTCTCTCTTCACTCATCACTAACCATCAATACCACCGTGCTGGTTAAGTGTCGGGAGGGAGAAAAAACGTTCATACTTGTCTTATTAAGGAGGCCGAAACTGTGATTAAGAACATAGCACTATTAACGATATTGGACGGACTTTCTTCTGGAGGTAATGAGTAGTTCGTCCCTGAGAAGACAAGCACAGAAAGGTCCAAACACATCAGTCACTTTCTACAAGTTAATGAGCCTCTTGAGGGGAGGGGAGATGTCTTACGTCTCCTGAAGTCCCCAACAACTTATACAATATAGTAAACTGTACCTGCTCAATAAATGTTTCCTTTGAGAAAAATCACTTTGGAAATCCAGGCCTCCTCCTTCCTCCTGTACTACACCCTTTCCCCCAAGACAGAGGTCCTTGCTATAGGACTGGATGAAGCTCCCAGGCCCTCCAGTCTTCAGGCATTACACATTTCTGATTCCTACCATCAGTTACTCGCTAAATACACCCTATGGGAAAAGGAGGACCCCATAGTTGCTGCACTTCATGAACTGATTTTAAGTTACTATTGATAGCACGTGCAGTTTTCCCACAATAATTAACCAATAAGTCACTCCCTTAGTTTATCAAGTATCTGTGAGTTATAAAATTCTTCTGTGCCAAACTTGCACCAGGTTTAATCAGGAATATTACTGCTTCTGCCGATTAGCTTAAGCTAAATTATCTGGCCACTTATAAAAGTGAATGAGCCCATATGAAATACCAGTATCAGGTACACTACGTCTGGTTTGACGAAGCCAGATCACTACAGTCACGTTGCTTTAAAATGTTCAGAAGAGTCAGGATGTCACTCCTAATGTCAGGGTAGCCAAATCCTCCAATGTCTGACCTATTACAGAACTTAGACTCCAAGCCTTAAAGTCAGACAATAAGACAAAGGCACAGATAAGATGATTCTGGGAGTATAAAAAAGTAAAAGGAGAAAGAAAAGTTGACTTAGAATTAAGTTGACTTAGAAAGATTGGTCCCTGTTCAGCTATTTGAGACCCTGACTCACTCCGAAAGGGAAAACAGTGGAGTCCCCCCTGCAGCTGCTGCCAGGTCCCCCAATCAGCTAAGCAGCCAGTTCAGAAAGGGTGTTTATTTCGGTCCGGGCAGTAGACTGAACAGCACTGTTCTCTCCCCAGACCAGAGATTCAGGCCAAAGAAGATTGCTCATTCCAGATATGACTAACAAATGTCAGCTATGACTAACAATTCTTTGTCTTCTAAAATCACTCTGCTGTTGGACAGGAACTACAATAATAGCTGTACTAGTCTTGTCACTTGCAAATATATTAAATTTGATTTTATCTTCTCGTATCACAACTCTACAGGGGCAGAAAAGCTATAAATGATCATCTTATACCAGCTCATTTCATAGATGATGAAACGGAGAAACACTAAGTAGAGTTGCATCTTATTCTCGATTATACATCAAATTTGCTTAAAGTTGTCTCTCAAATTCCTTTAAGTCACCCATGAAGTACAGGGTATACTATCTTTTATGTTAGTATTTACATGAAAAAGACTCACGTGCCATCTTAGTAAGTAAAAAATAGCTAGTTTTTCCTCCATTGTCAAAATAGATCCCTGTTTATTTAGCTGAACCCAAATAAAGTAGGTGGCTTTAGGACCCTGTTTGAAAAATACATCTGAACACTAGAATCACCCTCGTGGCACTAGCACTAGCGAGACATCCAAACCGTTAAAAGACAAAGGGAACTGACAGCACCCGAGGGCACAGGGAGCTGTCCTGGGGCTGTGCTCACAGAATGAACGCCCAGCACACCGCCCGCACTATTTACAGGGCACCTTCTGCTTGGCCCAATCCTGTACAGCTGTAAAGGTAAGAACCAGGCGACCACACTGCACTTTCCATAAGCAGGCGCAGGACTCAGATTTTGCAATGTCCCACCCTGCCCCATGCACTTTCCAAGACACTTCACCGTTGGGTTCTTTTGTTTCTCTCCCAGTGCCTCAAAACATGCCATCCGCTAGGTCTTCAGTACTTGACTACGTTGCACCCAGATTTAGGAAAGGTATAAACTGAACATTGGAAAATCCAAGTCTCACAGACTCCCTATTAAGACCATGAAAGGTCTCAAAATACTTCCCCTTCACCGCCCTGTTCCTTTCCATAAGGCAAGGCCCTAACAGTCAGTAGGGAAAGGAGAACTCATTCATCTGTGTAAGGCATGGAAATGCTATGTGCAAAGTCCGAGCCGGGAAGCTGAAGAAAAGCCTCATATGCTCCAGTACGGTATATAGTGTTCCTTCAGGAGGAGTAACAGAAAAAGCATTTAAAATGTGGGAGAGCTCCGCAGAAAAACAAACATCAGCATAGCACCAAGGGAGTGAACTGCCCAGTGGAAGTGAAAACATGATGCATGTTACATATGCTCCATGAACCCGTTAAGTACAGAAGACTGGAAAACCCACACATTCTAACTTTTCTCTAGAGTCACACAAATGAAAATTGAGTAAATGAGTTAGAAAGAAGGGGCTTCCCTGGTAGCATAGTGGTTAAGAATCCGCCTGCCAATGCAGGGGACACAGGTTCGAGCCCTAGTCCGGGAAGATTTCACATGCCATGGAGCAACTAAGCCCGTGTGCCGCAACTACTGAGCCCGCGTGCCACAACTACTGAAGCCCATGTGCCCTAGAGCCCATGCTCCGGAACAAGAGTAGCCACTGCAATGAGAAGCCCACGCACCGCAACGAAAGGTAGCCCCTGCTCGCCGCAGCTAGAGAAAGCCCGCACGGCAATGAAGACCCAATGCAGCCATAAATCAATTTTTTTTAAAAGTTCATTATGAGTTAGAAAGAAGGAAATAAAACTGTCCCTTTAAATCAAAACTGCTTAATTGTATAAAACACTAAATCAGAAGAGACATCTAAAGACATCAACTGGTAACTTCAACTTATAAAATACAGCGCCTTTTAACAATTTTAAGTAAGGTTCTTTTGGTTTTTTCTCTCCCTTTGGTTTTTGTTTGGGAGGGTTACAGTTTAAGAATAAGCTTTCCAGTTCAATGTATTTTTTAGGTTCCCAACATAAACCCTGAAGTCTTATTTTTCACACGTTGAGTAACCTGCAGTAGAATTTTATGTAACCTTCTTAAGGTCAGGTGTAGCAAAAAGTTTCCTTAAGTCACATCAGCAGTAGTTTTCAAACTTTTTTAAAAGAAAAAAAGGCATGTCTTGCAGTGGTTCTTCCCATCCCTCCGCTGCTTTGTAAGGCAAGGGCCTCTACAAAACACCCAGGGAACGTACCTTTCAGTGCCACAATCACAATCACCACACCCCTTAAAGTCCATGATGGTTCAGGGTTCCTCCAACACTATATCTCAGTGAAGATAATCCTGCCTGAGAACTCCGAGCTCCTTTTCACTCCTGCAAGAACCTAAAACTAAGAGAGGGGCTCTGAATGGTGACCAGGAAGTCAGCCTGCGTTCACTGTGTAGCAGTTTACATGGTGAAGGTGATTTGCTGGGTGGCTCCCACTGGCAGAAATGATCCTGTCATCGAGGTAAGTGTCACTCCTGAGGGAAGCTCCAAGTCCAAACAAGCTTTGTTTACAATATATACTTATAGAGACCTGATTTTCCAACATCCAAGTGACCCTCAAAGAAGCCACTCTGGGGGTGCAGTGGTTGAGAATCTGCCTGCCAATGCAGGGGACACGGGTTCAAGCCCTGGTCTGGGAAGATCCCACAGGCCGCGGAGCAACTGGGCCCGTGAGCCACAACTACTGAGCCTGCGCGTCTGGAGCCTGTGCTCCGCAACAAGAGAGGCCGCGATAGTGAGAGGCCTGCACGCCGCGATGAAGAGTGGCCCCCACTTGCCGCAACTGGAGAAAGCCCTCGCACAAAAACGAAGACCCAACACAGCCAAAAATAAAAATAATAAATAAATAAATAAAAATTAAAAAAAAAAAAAAAAAGAAGCCACTCTGGGTGGAACACACGCACAAATAACAATGCTCCATGGCTGATAACAAGGGATTCCTCTTTGGAAACAGTTTTCCAAGCTTGTGGCTTGAAAAACCCTTTCGAATACCCTCAAGGATGGTAAACCTCTAGCCTTCGAGGCTGTAGTTCATTCTGCTAACAATTTGGTCATTCAAGATCAAACCTTGTAAGCCAGGTGGTATGATCAAGGTGCATACTATAGATTTTCACAAACAAAGAGAGTGACCATAGAATAATGACAAATTTTGCAGTTCATAAACTGGCTCCAAAAGTGAGTGCAGAAAAACAAAAGTATTCTGACCAAAAGCAACATGTTTGGACTAATATCTACTATTTATTGGACATTGCAAAGCACTGTGCTACACATCACATACATTATTTCAACTGTTTCTCATGGAAGCCCTATGAGGTAGGTATTGTATCCACATCTTACAGAGAACACAACAGTTTCAGAAAAATAAGCTGCTTGCCCCTGATCACACTGCAAGGGAGAAGCCAACCATAATATGATCCTAAGCAGTACAACCTGACAGGGACAAAACTTATCTCCATGTATGAAAGATCCATGTTTCCAAAGAGAAGTAGATCACTTCATTTTATAATCACATTTAGTATCAGTGGCATCACTGCCTGAAAAAAAAGGTCTCTAAACCATTCTTCCAGTTTACTAATTCTGCTAAAATGTCTTCAGAAATGGCGACATCAGTGAAGCTGTCTAACAAGCCCTCTGGAACAAAACACCCAGTGAAATGGGCCTTTATTTATATTTAGTGCAAAATACACTTCCAGGACTTGAGCTTGGAGCTATCCCCCTGCACAGATATGTATAATATTAGGTTCAAGGTTATCACTGTAATAGCAACAGATAGGAAACAACCTAAATGTTCCTCAGGGGCAGATTAAATAAATTATGGTATATTCATTCAGTAGAACCTTATGTAGCCAAAAAAAGAAAAGAGGTTCTTTGTTCCTTACCTACTGATATGGAATGACCTCCACTGGGCAAAACACTGTATATAGTTAGTTATCATTTGTATAAAAACCCCCATGTACATGTGTTTGTTCAGGCACAAAATCTTTCGCAAAAGGATACAGGAAACTAGTGAGTGCCTGACTCCAGGGAGAGGAACTAGGAGATGAGGGACAATGCAAATCACTTTGTATTGACCCAGGGGGAAAGTTAGGTATTTAAACTTCTTTTTTAATTAAAAAAAATTAATTGATTATATACTTGAAAAATTGATGGACTGATTATACACTTGAAAAATTACAAGGGTAATTTATGGTTGCAGAAAGAAAAACACAAAAAGTCTTCTTATGAGAATCTCTATAAAGTTATAATTTAAATACATTTTTTTAAATGTAAAAAGGCATAAAATTTCCTTTATAGACAACTTCTCATTTATCTACCATGTAATGTCAAATGTGCCTGTAATCCCATAAAATAAGTATGATTCTTATGAGAGAACAGAGCCAGATCAAATGCATCATTAGGAAAAAACATGCATACCAGACTATGAATTCTACTGAGGACAAAGGCCATTACTTTAAATACTTTTGAATTCCCCAGTTCCTGATAGGGTTCTCAGAACAGGGTTTCTTGGTTAATGAACAGCAAATTGATTTATCGGTTAAATTAGCAACTATGGAGCTTCCTGACAACAACATAAAATTAGTGGATAATTCACCAGAAACTGGCTTCTAGATTTTCATTTTAATTACTACTTTGAAACAACATAATTTAGTACCAAAGGTTTAAACACCCAATATAATTGCTAGACTGTGAAATCAGCATTATTTATATCTCATCAGCTATACAAAACTCATCAATTTTTCTTTTGAAAATGGTAGTAGAAATCCCAAAGAATAAGGGAGAGACTACTAATTAAAGGTCATGTTTACTAATCTAGCACCATAATTCCATTCTCAGGACCTCCCAAGTGGCTGGAAGGAGGAAGGGAAGAAGTGAGGCTGTTGGAAAAGTAAGGGCTGTTCTTAATTTGTGGCCCCATTTGTGCTGTAAGGCAATGCAGGGTCTAGCAAAGAAGAAAATTGCTGAGGCTGGAGATGAAAACAAAAGCTTTTGGTTCAGATGGTAAACGAGGCCCTCAAGAACAGTAGAATCAGTTTATCCAGGAGGCAGTGCTGGAGTCGGCCTCATGAACTAGGGGGTTTCTTCTTGGCGTCCACGTCCTTTTTAATTTCTTCAAGTTTTTTAGCCAGGTTTGGTATCTTTAAAGAGAAAAGAGATTATTATCATTTCGCATCTACCTAATCAATATTTTTTCATTTCTCTTCCTCTAAATATAAATGGTTTTTTTACTTTTCCTCTAAAAGAAACCTGCTCAACAGTGGTCTTTCTTAGCCTCATAACTGCCTAAGAAGGATACCAAAAGATGTAAGTTGAAGTAGGCTCCCTCCCCAAAAGCCAGACCCTGACTTCTACTTTTGTATACCCATTTAGCCCCTCAATCCAGTGCCAAGTAAAAGTTGTACATATAAACAATAAATGTGACATAAATTAACAAGCACCTGCCTAGAAAACCACATGACTCAAGTGAAGGTTGACAAAGGGAATTCCCTTTATCACACTAAAAGCTTCACTATAAAACAAATCAAAAGTTAATATCATGTTTCCCTTCCTTATCTCTTTAAAGTAAGCATTACCTTTTAGGATCCCCATTCATGGGCATTTGTGCCACCTGATTTTCAACTTCCCCATCTGTAAAGTGAAGCTAATACAACTCCCTACTTCACAAAATGCTGTCCTCCTTATATGTGCTGCACTATATGAATCCACCTCCAAATTACTCAGTCATCTCTACTACTGGGTAGGGTGCTGAAAAGATTGTCCAATTAAAGTATCACTTCACATGATTTTCCACAGAACTGTAAGAATCTAACAGTGTTACTCTGTGCTAACAAACCCAGCTCAGGATCACCATGAGACCACCTAAACTGATGGGATTTTGCACTCTTATGGTGACAGGCGCTTCTGTGAGTTCTGTTATTTTTTCAAACAATGGAAAATCTTTCTACAAAATTCAGGACTTTTTCCTCAGACCTATGGACCTTGTTTATGCTGGAAGGCATACCTTACTTCAGCAAACACAAGTCACTATGTATTAGTTACGTGAAATCAAGGAAGATGTGAATATGGTCACTTACGTCATAGTTCTGAGCCAGGTACATTCCCACCACGTTGCCAAGAGTAAATCCAAGCTGTAAGGATAGAACAGGAAGAGTCACACTGGAGACGGAGCTCTGTGCCATCCGATACCACACCAGATTACATGGATAATATTCTCCTAAGGAGCGCAGGACAGTTATAAGACCCCGGTGTCCAGGCTAGGGCCGTGCATAGCATGAAATTCACATCTTTCTTCTATAAAATAAACACAGAAATATCCTCCCAAAAGGTTAAAGAGTATACGAAAGAATATACGGTAGCACTGAACACACTGACCTTATAAATATTTGGCTGTAAATTCTAGAAACTCAAGCCAAAATTCTGATTTTTGTTAAAAGCCCGTTTATTTATTTTTATTTCTTTGGTTATGAGATTTGTTATTTCTTGCTACATCAAGTAAAAAGTATTCGATTTTAAAAAGTATTCAGCTAAATCGTAGGATCTTAGAAAATGAAGGGACCTTCACAGTTCAATCTCTTCATATTGCAAGAGGCACCTGAGGCCTAGGACAGGGTCATTCATAACAGGAGCACAGGACAACCTAAATTAGATTCACACTCAAACACTAAAATATACAATGACATGAAGCAGGAAGCTGACATGCAACTGAGACAGCACATGGTTTAGCACTCTGCCGTGGGTGGAGTCTAACGGGCAGGGCACTTAAGACCTGCAGAGAACACAGGTACCCTAACCATCTCTTAATCAGTGACAAGAGAGACGGGCACAATTTTTAGAGAACTGTAAGTGTTTATCCCACTGGGTGACTTTTCCTGAACAAAAACTGTTTCATGAAAATTTAAAGCACTGCCTTCACACCAAAAGAGTTTCAAAGTTCCTTAAGGTTGGAGTTTTAATGATGATCTATAATTTCCTGGGTTTTTTCCCCCAATAATTAAAAATCTCCAACTGAACGCCTAACTTCTAATTTTATAAATTTGAACTGGCATCTGATTTTTTTTATCATTTTCTTTAATCAGTGTCGCTCCTATGCAATACACAGCAGAGGTTAACAGAGAAAAACAAAGCGCAGCACTTAACGCTAATGGTCATATGTGGTGTGGTCGAATTGTCTTCAAGCTGGAGAACTTCAGAACACAGCTGGATCCTTAATAAGTTTTAAGCTTACTAAGCTTTAAACACCAAAAGCATAATTTAAATAGGTTTGTTGTAAGTTAAGAAGCATAAAAGAGGCTATCAAGTCTAATCATAGACCATTTTCTGATCATTTGATTAATCAAACATATCTTGTGAATATTTTTACCAATGTGCACCAAGAAGCAAAATGATTTTTTTCACTCCTATGGGTTGAAACCAGGCAGTTAGAAGTTTTCCAAATCCAGAAAGAGTATTAAATTTGCTTAAAAAAAGAGGGGAAAAAAATCATCTAAGAATGTTAGCTCTAACACCAAACAGAAAGAACAGAGGGTTGAAATATTTCAAGAAAAATAAATTAGAGTTCTGGTTCTACCACTGTCTAGTTGTGTACCTTTAGGCATGACACTTAACCTCCTTGGCGCTTTGCCGATCTGAGTTTCCTGATTTATAAAACATTATACTAACAATGTTCCTTCTAGCTCCAACATTCTAGGATTCTTGGTTCTTACCACGTGTGTCTCAAAATAAATATGGCATATCTAATGTGTCTTCATTTTGGCAATTTCACGAGGCATCAGGGCACATGAAAAAAACAGCAGTTATTTTTAAACACAAAACAAAAACCATGGGTCTCTAGACAAGTCATATCCAATTCCAGTTTCAGAATACTGCTAGGTCTACCAATGGGATATTGTAAAATTACATACACAACATGAGAGAAATGGGCACATGAAGAGAAATTTGAGGAAAATGCATGACACCAGAAAAGCATTCATATGTTGTTCATGGGATACTCAATAGACAAGTTTAGACAGGTAAAAAATTTTAATCTGAATAAATAAAGGATCTCAAAAAATAAAATCTAAATCTGAGGAACGGGGACTCATTAGTCTGAGAAGTTAGACTGGAGCCAGAGTACAAAACGTCTCGAATGAGTCTGAAGCCTCTCTGCAGGCCAAGAATGCTTAACCTCCTCCAGGCCAAGACCTGGAAGCCTCCTAAGTGGTCCATCCGGATGGCTGGATGCTATCACCATGGTCTTCCTCCACATCACACGGTCCCCCCATAGTACTCCCTGCAGAGAAGATAGTGCAGAAGGAAGGCAAATGCGTTCTTCCCAAGCTCAACACTAAATACATCACTATTATGTCCTCTCTGTCATCATTTTGAGACTTTAGGAATACGCAGCTTCTTCTCACAAACATATTGGGGACAATAAATGGTGAAACACCAGAAGTCTGGGGACTGAGGAGTGACATGAGCGAAGTAATGTAGAGGACAAACAAGTGAGAAGAAATCTGAAAAAAATCCTCCCAAATACATCTGGCCTCCAAAGGTTTTGATTAAAGGATTACAGTCCCTTATACCCTGAAAATCAATTTCATATCCAGCCCTGTGAAAAGATTATAAAACGGTCTCTATCTTAAAGAATTTATATGATGTATAGAAAGAAAAGCTACATATAAGTAAAATAGTTATGTAACAACAGAAAGCAGCACCCAGCACAGGACTTTGAATGTAATAGATGCATGAAAAACCAGAACTGGGTCGTGCATTAAGTAACAAAATGAGTGATACAGAAGTGATTCTTTTAAGAAACCATACCTGAAAGAGATCGGTGTACCTCAACTTGTTATTAAAGGTTCTAAAGATGCTGAGGAAGTGTTAAAATTTAAACTGGAAAGGGACGTGACTGTGGAGAATCAAGGTACAAGATAGGAATGACATGTGATGACCTGAATAAAAGAAACAGGCCCAGTTAGAAAAGTGGATTTGAACTAAAAAATGGAGAGACATACTAGTACAGAGAGCTGGGTAGGGCTAGCTGATGGACTTCAAAAAACAAGCAATGGAGTTTAGTTCATTTACAAAATGGTGGGGAGCCACTGACTGCTCTTTACCAGCAGCAACATGATGAAAGCACTGCTTTGTAAGCATTCACCTGACAGCTGTTCCCAAAAAAGGCTGAAAAAATACAGATTAGAGAAGGCACACGGGATAGCAAGCAAACAGGAATGAATTGTTTTTCTTCTTTAAAATCAATGAAGATCAATGGAATAGAATAAAGGGTCCAGGAATAAACCCTTACATTTATGGTCATGTGATTTTCAACAAGGGTGCTAAGACATCCAGTGGGGAAAGAATGCTGGAACAACTGGATATCCACATGCAAAAGAATGAAGTTGGACCCCTACTTTACATCATAAACAAAACTTAACTCAAAATGGATCAAAGACCTAAATGTAAGACTTAAAACTGTAAATCTCTTAGGAGAAAACATACGAGTAAATCTTCATGATCTTGGGGTAGGCGATGGTTTCTTAGATATGACACCAAAAGCACAAGTAACAAAAGAAAAAAATAGATAAATTTGATTTTATCAAAATTTAAAACATTTGTGTTTCAAAGAATACCAACAAGAAAGTGAAGAGAACCCACAGAATGAAATAAATATGTGCAAATCATATATCTGATAAGGGACTTGTACCCAGAATACATAAGGAATTCTTATGACTGAATGATAAAAAGACAACCCAATTTTAAAAGAAGCAAAGGATTTGAATAGACACTTCTCCAAACGAGATATACAAATAAACGGCCAACAAACACATGAAAACATCATTAGTCATGAGTCATTAAGGAAATGCAGATCAAAACCACAATGAGGTGTCTCATCGCACCCACTAGGACGACTTAAATCCAAAAGATGTATAAGTGTTGGCAAGGATATGGAGAACCTTCATACGTTGCTGGTGGGAATGCAAAATGATGTAGCCACTTTGGAAAAGTCTTGCAAATCCTCAAAAAGCTGAGCACAGAATTACCATCTGACGCAGCAATTCCACTTTAGGGTATACAACCAAGAAAACTGAAACATGCACCTACACAAAAACTACATGAATGTTCACAGCAAGATTACTCATAACAGCCAAAAGGTGGAAACAACCCAAATGTCCATCAACTGGTGAATGAATTAACAAAATGTGGCATATTCACACAATGTAATAATAATCAACCATAAAAAGGAATGAACTCCTCATTCATGCTACAACATGGATAAACCTTGAAAACATTACGCCAAGTGAGAGGCAGTCAGAAAAGACCACGTATTGTATGATTTAACTTATAGGAAATGTCCAGAACTGGCAAATCCAGAGAGACACAAAATAAATTAGTGGTTGTCCAGGGTTAGGTGTGAGGGGAATGAGAAATGAATGCTAATGGTATGGAGTTTCTTTGTGGGGGGCAATAAAATATTAGATATAAAAATTAGATAGTGGTGACACTTGCACAACTCTGTGAACATATTAAAAAACCACTAAATCCTACACTTTAAATGGGTAAATTGTATGATATGTGAACTAACTGTATCTCAAAACTATTAAAAAAAAAAAAACAGGGGCTTCCCTGGTGGCGCAGTGGTTGGGAGTCCGCCTGCCAGTGCAGGGCACACGGGTTCGGGCCCTGTTCCGGGAGGATCCCACATGCCGCGGAGCGGCTAGGCCCGTGCGCCATAACTACTGAGCCTGTGCTCTAGAGCCCGCGAGCCACAGCTACTGAAGCCCGTGCACCAAGAGCCCGTGCTCTGCAACAAGAGAAGCCACTGCAATGAGAAGCCCGCGCACCGCAACGAAGAGTAGCCCCCGCTCGCTGCAACTAGAGAAAAGCCCACGCGCAGCAACAAAGACTCAACTCAGCCAAAAATAAAATAAATAAATAAATTTATTTTAAAAAAAAAAACAAAAACAGTAAGATTTGGGACTTCCAGGGCTTCCCTGGTGGCGCAGTGGTTGAGAATCTGCCTGCCAATGCAGGGGACATGGGTTCGAGCCTTGGTCTGGGAAGATCCCACATGCCGCGGAGCAACTAAGCCCGTGCACCACAACTACTGAGCCTGTGCTCTAGAGCCCGCGTGCCACATCTACTGAGCCCACGTGCCACAACTACTGAAGCCCTCACGCTTAGAGCCCGTGCTCCGCAACAAGAGAAGCCACCTCAATGAGAAGCCTGCGCACCGCAACGAAGAGTAGCCCCTGCTCGCCGCAACTAGAGAAAGCCCCCGCGCAGCAACAAAGACCCAATGCAGCCAAAAATAAAATTATAAATTTATTAAAAAAAAAATAAGCCCATGTGTGTTACAATGTGTAAGAATATTGGAAAGCACTGAGATGCAGTACGCAAAAGCCGAGGGAGGAGGGATTAAAGAGGTGATTAAGAGTACCAGGTACTGCTGCTCTGAGAGATAAGAAAAAGCAATGCATTACCCCAGTAACAGTACAACAGGCCGTGTACACAAGCCAAGAGCAGTGCCCATCATATCAGGTTTCCCTTTAAAAGCTTCAAAAGTTTCCTTACACCAAACTGGGTAAACCATGCTGCAATTAAGGAAGCTACTGCAGTAAAAGCAAGGGGGAAGAGGCAGCAGGATCACAGCAGCAAGTTTCAATATAGGGATGATGGGCAAATATTTTAATCCAAGGAGAAATGAACAATGAAAAGAAGATATAAGGAACACAATCAGGTGCAGTGGTTTTCAAATACTGTTCCAGGAAATGACAACCACAGAAAACATCTGGAGGGTTCCAAAATGGGTGATGACAGAGCACCCTCCGAGATTTTTAACTTGTGACTATCCCGTCACTTCCAAAACCTGCTGCATCACTACCCTTCTGAGGAAAACTGATCCCCATTCCTGAGCAGAAACTCAGAGTACAACTGATACCTTGCCAAGAGAAACTGAACAATATCTGAGTCCTTACTGTCATTGTTTCAAGTACTTTAATGTATTAACTCATTTTTAATCCTCACAATAAAACCATGAAGTAGGCTCCCATTTTCAGATGTGGAAACTGAAGCATAAAGAATTTAAATAACTTGCCCAAGTTCCCACTGCTTAAAAATGATGATTCAAAGGCAGGAGTCTGATTCTGGAATCTGACCTCTTAAGCACTAGGACATGATGGCTGGTCACAGGTTAAAAGCTCGAGGAGATCTTAGGGATCATCTACATCAACCCCATTGTTTTATAGATGAAATGGCTGAAAGCAAGGAGAAAGATTCGCCCAAGTTCAAATGAGCTAGTGAATCATTTGACAGAGGTAGAATCAAGGTAAAGTAATGCTATCACTTCTTTCAGCAAATGTAATGAGGAGGTGGGAGAACATCCGTGTTACTTCTGAGCTAGGAATTTAATGAATGGCTTCGGCATCTCTCCTTAAATGCTGAGAATTCTGAATTTGCATATCAGTCACATCCATATTCATACACAGCAAAAGTTTATTTCAAAACCAAATAAAGGGCTGCCCTGGTGGCGCAGTGGTTGAGAATCTGCCTGCTAATGCAGGGAACACGGGTTCGAGCCCTGGTCTGGGAAGATCCCACATGCCGCGGAGCGACTAGGCCCGTGAGCCACAATTGCTGAGCCTGCGCGTCTGGAGCCTGTGCTCCGCAACAAGAGAGGCCGCGATGGTGAGAGGCCCGCGCACCATGATGAGGAGTGGCCCCTGCTCGCCACAACTAGAGAAAGCCCTTGCACAGAAACGAAGACCCAACACAGCCAAAAATAAATAAATAAATAAATAAAATTAAAAAAAAATATACCAAATAAAGTCACTCTGCAAAGGTACTTACAAAGTTAAGTGTAAATGAATCCATGTCCTTCCTCCCAGTTATCAATGAGCTACGGCTGTACAGAAGACTCAATTACATCGTCTTACACTTTGGGGCTGACACTGTCTTTAACCTGAGTGTTTCCTACAACCATATGGCAGTAATTATTTCTATTGACTCCTAAGCTAATACCCAGTTAGGACACTGGAGAAACTTCCAGAAGCAGAGGTGTAGCCATGTCTTGTTTGGGTAGTTTACGTCAAGGATACTCTCTTTCGGCCTAGAGATTGAAAAATTAATTACCATCTCAAAAAGGACAGAGGGGCACCTTTTCTTCTTTAATCTCTTTCATAAAGAACGTAACATTTGGGAAAGTATCTCATCCCAAGAGCACTCAACTTCCATCGGCCACCTGGAAGGTATTAGAATACCTGCCTCTTATCAGAATCAGAATTTAAACATCCAGTTTTGAGGCACGAAAACCTGGAAGAAAGACTTTCACCTGGAAGTTTGGCAGGTCCTCCTGAAACCTTCAACCAGGCAATCTTTGAAACACACTGGGGCTTTGCCAGAAAACCCGCTTTCAACTTAAGACCCATGAAAAATAATTTGTTTACTCATGGTAACAGTCGTTTTACCCTACAGTGAGCATTTTGGAAAAATTATTTGTACACCAGGGCCTGACTCAGGCCAGCAACCAGCCGTCCTCCGTCTCGAAGCTATAAAAGGTCTGACGAGGGCTTCCCAGGCCTCTAACTCTAGCGGTTTACTCCTTTAGAGTTTATTCCTGGCCCTCCTACGTTCTCAAAGACGCCAACCAGCAGGGCTCTCAGTCGGGGACGGGGTATGTGTCTACGTCAGGGGGGGACGGGGTATGTGTCTACGTCAGGGGGTGGCAGGGCAGAAAAGTCATTAAGGCCCCCGGGAGCCTTAACTCGAGGAATACACAAAGCACGCGGACACGTCACAGAAGAGCTTTGAAAACGCACGCTCTGACCCCTCAAAAGTTTTAGGGACTTGAAGGGCGGCAGAAAAATGCCGGCAAAAGGATTGGGGTGAGGCAGAAACAAAACCCCGAGGCCCACCCCGACAGGCGACTAGCAGGCGCGGGGGCAGTGGGACCCGAGGGACCCACGCCCAGGGCCCCCAGCTCGCTCCTCGGCAGCTCCACTCACCAGGAACTGGAGCATAGTGTCAGCAAGGAGAACTCGTAGGTCTGCTGCAGCTCCGTGGGCCGTCCGAAAGTGCCTCCCCCGGCGCGACGGGCGGAGCCCGCGGCCGACTTCCGGTTCACGCCCCGCTCCGCTCCTCGGCACCTCCCGCCTCCCCTCACCCGGAAGCGGCTCCGGGCGCCCCCTGGCGGAGCTCCTCGGGATCACCTCCTGAACTGACCGCCCGGCGCGAGCGTGCGGGGCCGGCTAGGAGCAAGTCCCAAGCCCCAAGCCGGGCTTGCATTAGCTTTGAACATTCAGATTCCAAGGCCCAGTCCTCAAATCCCGCTTCTGTAAAGCCGGGTCGGGGCCCAGGAATCTGTATTATTAACCGGCATCGCCACACTTATGATGCACAGCCAGTCTTAGAACTCCCGGACCTAGAAGGATCACAGCAGGCGGTGGTTCCCATCCCCACGTGCAAAGCGGAATCACCTGTGGAGCTTTTGCGATATACTCCACTGGGGCCCCAAGCAGAGTTGTATTTTTCAAAAGCTCCACAGATATGCTGTGTAACCTGCGTTGAGGATCTGTGATAGAGGTTAAGTAGTAAGATGGAGGCCTTTGGAGTCTGGCACAGCTGGGTGCAATTCATGACTGCCGTGCACTTCCTGGGGCAGCCAGAAACGAGTTACTTAACCTCCCTGAAGTTTGCTTTTCTTCAGTGTAAATGGGGCTAGCACCAGCTCCCTTGCTGAACTGTAGGGGGATCAAATGAGACAAGGTAAGGGATCCATAAATGCTTGTCATGTGTCGGGTGTGGACAGTGAGATCTGGAAGACCTCTTCCTGGCCTCTCTGCACACAGAGCTGCCACCTCCTACTCCTGGTCTTCGAATCCCTCCACAACCTCCATCAACACACACACTTACAAAGCAAGACCACCGTCTTCTCTTTGCTCTCAGCCTTTTGAATTCACCCTTATCTGCTATATTAAGTAGAACTCTGGTTTCCAATAATAAAAACAAAATCATATTAGCTTAAACCAAGTGAGAGTGTATTATACAGTAGACAACAAGGAGGAATAGGAAAGCTATTAGGAATTAAGCAGCATTTTCTCTCCATTTCTGCCCTTCTCCATATATGTCTCATTGTTCTCTCTCTTTGCTTTACGTTTTTTTTTCTGCTTTCCAGAATATGGCCACTGTTACTTAAATTTACTCATTAAATGGTCCATCCAATAGAAAGACTGGATCACTCTTTCATTACCATTTTCAAATACCTGGGAAAGGAACGATGATTGGTGTCAGTCGCTTTCCAATCAATTGTAACTAGAAGGGACAGGGTCTCTTTGAACTAAAGTGGCTGCCAAGAGGAAGGAGATGCTGGTAGATGGCTGTAACACACTCTACTTTCCAATATGTTTGGGTTAAAACTTGAGTCAGTCAAGTCTTGACCAGGGCTTCTCAAAATTAATGTGCATTCAGATAACCTGGGGATCTTGTTAAACTGCAGATTCTAATTCAACATATCTGAGTTGGGTCCTGAGAGTCGGTATTTCTACTAAGCTTCTAAGAGATGCTGCTACTAGTGGTCTGTGAACCATGCTTTGAGTTACAAGACACCAGACTATAAGCTACATGAGGGTGAGGACTTTATCTATTTGGTTCACAACTCCATTCCTAGTGCCCAGAAAGTGAACACAATATTTATTGAAATTCCTTGTATAAAACCTTGTCTCCTTCTTAGAGATAAAGCCTTAAATGAAGTCTGGCTTTTCCCCTAAGGCCTTTTCAAAGGCTCTCTCTCCATAACCCCAAATAACCATGAGGCATGGAAAAGAAAGGCAGGATTCTTTGACTACTTTCAGGTTATTATTTAAATGTTCTCATATTTTAAAAACCTCCTTTAAAATTCATGTCTTCCCTCTACCCCTTCACAATGCCTTAACTTACTGACTTCCTAGGCAGTCCCCTCATTCACTGAAGGTTTGGCATCTAACAGCCTTCCATTCAGTCCCAAGCTATCATCATCATGGGTGACTTCAAAGGCCATGAACACTTGTATGTTCAAAGAATCCTTACCTCTAATGACTTTGATCCCCACACCACTTCAGCAATCCACCATCATGTTCATAACCCACACTTTGTCACCTCCTGGACCTGCTCCACCTGTGAAGTATTACATTCCAAAATCCTACCTTCTATCCTATCAACTCTTTGACCTTAGTCAGATGTCCAGTCTCTCAGCTGTTCCACATTCTCACAAGCTATGCGCTTCCTCCTGGCTTCACCCTTTTCTATCTGGTCTAAACCCCCAAGAGATCAGAACTTCAATCAAGGACCATTAGCCTCAAATTTCATATCCATTGCCATTCTATGATACTTGCCTTTCAAAATTTTAATTCTTGATCAGTCTGCCTTTTTCAATTCCATGCCAGTGATTCTGAGCATCAAATGCGTATAACATGGATCATTCAACAAATGATATTGATCTAATGAGGTTCACTGTTATTTTTCCACCTGGAAAAAATAATGTTGGGTTCCTACTTCACACTTTACACATAAATAAGTTACAGATAAATAACAACCTAAACAAAACAAAGCAAAACAAAAAGAAATATTAAAATCACTAAAAAGGGAGAAATTCTTTTATAATTTCCAAATTTGAAGGTTTTTCACATGACCCACATGGTACAAAACCCAGAAGCCATAAAAGACTGATAAAATCAACTACATACAAATAAAAAATTTTCTGTATGGCAGAAAGGAAGAGAGAAAGAGAAAGAAAGAAAAACATTATTTGTAAAATAAGTGACAAGGCCTAATTTTCTTTATGTAAAAGAGCTCCCATAATTCATTGAGACCAACAATCCAATAAAATGTGGTCAAAGGATATGAACAGCTCATAGAAAAGGAAATACAAATGGCTCAAACATATGGAAAGATACTCAGTGACATTCACACTAAGAGAAATGTAAATTACTACCATAATGAGGTGTCATTTTTCTCCTGATTAGCAAAAATCAAAAAGCTTGATTATACACTGTATTGGAAAAAGTAGGGAAACAGGCATAGCTATACAGTACTAATGGGGATACAAATTTTTGTTGTTGTTGTTGTTTTGGCTGCGTTGGGTCTTTGTTGCTGCACGTGAGCTTTCTCTAGTTGCGGCGAGCAGGGGCTACTCTTCGTTGCGGTGCGTGGGCTTCTCATTGAGGTGGCTTCTCTTGTTGCAGAGCACGGGCTCTAGGCGCGTGGGCTTCAGTAGTTGTGGCTCGCAGGCTCCAGAGCACAGGCTCAGTAGTTGTGGTGCACGGGCTTAGCTGTCCCGCAGCATGTGGGATCTTCCAGGACCAGGGCTCGAACCCGTGTCCCCTTCATTGTAGGCGGATTCTTAACCACTGCAGCACCAGGGAAGTCCGGAAACATACTGCTAAAAACTTCTGTGGAGGACAATTTGGCCAAAACTATCAGAAGTGTAAATGAGCATATCCTTTATCTCAGCAATCGCATGAACTTGTGTATATTCAGAAACATTCATCGTGGCAAAAAAAAAAAATAGAAATGTTAATAAGTGAGTAAATCATGCTATATACATACATTGAAATACTGTGTGTACATGTGTGTTTGTGAGAGAGACAGAAAGAGAGGGAGAGGTTTTATATGTGTTGATATAGAAAGATCTTCAGTATAAGTGGAAAAAAGCAAAGTGTTGGTATGGCAAATAGAAAAAGAAGAAAGAAAGAAAGAAAAACATCATTTGTACCTATGACAAGGGACTAATTTCCTTTATATAAAGAACTCCTACATATTTGAGGCATATGACAGAGGCAATATTACCGATCGGTGAGAAAGCATGGGCTATTCAATGAATCATAAAAAGAAAATTGATTATCCACATGGGAAAAAAGTAAGTAAAGTAAAACTAGATCATGGACATTCACATGCAAAAAAATGAATCTAGACACAGACCCTTCACAAAAATTAATCAAAATGGATCATAGACCTAAATATATAACACAAAACTATAAAACTCCTAGAAGATAACATAGGAGAAAACCTAGATAACCTTGGGTATAGTGGTGCCTTTTTAGATACAACACCAAACACACAATCCATGAATGAAATAAATGATAAGCTAGATTTTAATAAAATTTAAAACTTCTGCTCTGCAAAAGACATTATCAACAGAGATAGAAGACAAGCCATCAAGTGGGAGAAAACATTTGCAAAAGATGAATCTGATACAGGACTGTTATCCAAAATACACAAAGAACTTTAAAACTCAACAATAAGAAAACAAACAACCTGATTTTAAAATGGACCAAAGACCTTAACAGACACCTCACCAAAGAAGATATACAGATGGCAAATAAACATATGAAAAGATGCTTCACATCATGTCATCAGGGAAATGCAAATTAAAACAACAATGAGATACCACTACACATCAATGAGAATGGCCAAAATCCAGATCACTGATAGCAGCACCAAATGCTGGCGAGGATGTGGAACAATAGGAACTCTCATACACTGTTGGTGGAAATGCAAAATGGTACAGCCACTTTGGAGCAGTTTAGTGGTTTCTTACAAAACTAAACATACTCTTACCATATGATCCAGCAATCATGCTCCTTGGTATTTACCCAAAGGAGCTGAAAACTTACGTCCACACAAACACCTGCACGTGGATGTTTACAGCAGCTTGGAACATAATTGCCAAAACTTGTGAACAACCAGGATGTCCTTCAGTAGGTGAATGCATGAGTAAACTGGTATATCCAGATACCGGAATACTATTCAGTGCTTAAAAGAAAAAAAAAAGAGCTATCAAGCCACGAAAAGACATGGAGGAAGCTTAAATGCACATTACTAAGTGAAAGAAGCGAATCTGAAAAGGCTACTTACTATATGATTCCAACTATACGACATTCTGCAAAAGGTAACTATATGACATTATGGAGACAATAAAAAGGTCGTTGGTTGCCAGGGCGGGTGGAGAAATGATTAGGCATAGGCAAATCGCAGAGGATTTTTAGAGCAGTGAAAATATGATGTACGATGTTACAATGAAGGACATACGTCATTATTCATTTGTCCAAACCCATAGAATGTACAACACCAAGCGTGAACCCTAAGATAAAAACTATGGACTTCAGCTGATTATGATGTGTCAGTATAGGATGTAGGAACATCCTTGGTAAAAATGTACCTGGTGAGTGATGTTGATAACAGGGGAGACTATGCAGGTGTAGCTATAGGGAGTATTTGGAAAATCTCTGTATCTTCCTCTTAATTTTGTTGTAAAACAAAAATTTCTCTTAAAAAAAGTATGACAATTGGAAGTGTTATCACTGGTGTGGACGAACAGGAGCTCTCACCCTATGGGTAGGAGAAAATTGGTCCAATCCCTAAGAAAAATATTGCAATGTCTAGTGAAATTGAAGCATTTAATCTCCAACTCAGGATTTCCATTTTTGGTTGCATCATCCAGAGAAGCCCTCTTATATGTATGATAATCATTATTGCAGCACTGCTGGTAATAGCAAAATATTGGGAACTTAAATGTCTACCAGCTCACCAATAGTAGAATGAATAAATTAGGGTATTTGTAAAATGCAATACTATAATTCAATAAGTATAATAAATGAGCATGAGGGATTATCAAAAACACCATGTTAAACAAAACAAACAAAAAAACCAACCTGCAAATTGCTTCATAATATGACGACATACTATGATGACACAGACGGTCCAGTTGTCCAGACTCCACGCTTCCGATGCAGGGGGCACGGGTTCCATCCCTGGTAAGGGAACTAAGATCCCACATGCAGTGCAGCCAAAGAAAAGAAAAAAAAAATAACCTGATGATACACATATATAAATTAACAACCTGTAAAACAATACTTTGTAATGCCTATGAATACACATATGTAGTGGAAGTATAAAGCATAAATGGGAAAGAACAACAACGAATTCTTGATGTTTATCTCTGAGAAGGAGGGAGGGCAATGGGATCAGAGAATTCACAGGAGCCTCAACTGTATCTATATATTTTTTAAATTGAAGTATAGCTGACTTACAATACTGTCTTAGTTTCAGGTGTACAGCACAGTGATGTGATTCAGTAGTTTTGCAGATTACATTCCATTATAGGTCATTATAAGATAATGGGTATGATTTTCTGTGCTAAACCGTATATCCTTGTTGCTTATCTATTTTATATACAGTAGTTTGTACAATATCTGTTAATCCCATACCCCTAATTTGTCCCTCCCCCTTCTCTCTCCCCTTTGGTAATCACAGGCTTTCTGTATCTGAGTCTGTTTCTGTCTCGCATATACATTCACTTGTATCATTTTTTAGATTCCATGTATAAATGATAGCATATAATATTTGTCTTTCATTGTCTGACATTTCACTAAGCATAATATTCTCTAGGTCCACCTATGTGGTTGCAAGTGGCAGTATTTCATCTTTTATGGTTAATATTCCATTGTATATATACCACATCTTCTTAATCCAATTGTCTGTTGATGGGCACTTGGGTTGCATCCATGTCTTGGCTATTGTAAATGGTGCTTCTATGACCATTGGGGTGCATGTACCTTTTTGAATTAGTGTTATCATTTTTTCTGGATATATACCCAGGAGTGGAACTGCTGGATCATATGATAGTTCTATTTTTAGTTTTTTAAGGAAATTCCACACTGTTTTCCATAGTGGCTGCACCAATTTACATTCCCCATATTTCTTTCTTTAGAAAGATATACAGCAAATATAATTAATTTTAAGATTTGATAAAATTAGCTGAATGAAATGATAGAGTGAACAGAACACCCAGATGGGCATTTATTACCTTGACTATATTATTTGTATGATTGAAACAGTATGCAATTTAATAAAAATATTTAATTGGAATGAATGATAAAAGGTATGGTTGAAACATTTTTTAGAAACAAGATATTCATGGTCTCAGCGTATCAAGCCACAGATTACTCATTGCAATGGGAAACAGAGAACCTTTACAACAGAGATGGTTTGTCAAATACTACCATAACCAAATGATCAAACAATATAATGGGACAAACTGATACGCACCTCCTGATATGACACGCTGAGGCATATCACCTGAATAATTGCAGTATTCTTGCCAAAAATGTTTAACCTGAATCTAATAAAGAAAAACCAAATACCCTTTTCAAAACAGCTAAAAAAAGTCAATGTTGTAAAAGACCCTCTCCTCCCCCAAAAGACAGAGGAACTGTTTCAGAATGAAGGAAGCTAAAGAGATAATTAAATGTAATGTGTGATAATTAAATCCTGGGTTTTAAAAAAAGTTCTAAAAGTACATTTTTGGGGCAACTGAGAAAATGTGAATATGGACTAAACATTAGAAAATATTGTTGGGAATCCCCTGGTGGTCCAGTGGTTAGGACTCCTCGCTCTCACTGCCAAAGGCTCAGGTTCAATCCCTGGTCGGGGAACTAAGATCCCACAAGCTGTGAGATACAGCCAAAAAAATTTAAAAAGGCAAACGTTTTTAAGTGTGATAATTGTATTGTGGTTAGGAAGGAAATATCCTTGTTCTTACCTGCTGAAATATTTAGTGATAAAGTGTCATGATGTCTATGACCTACTTTCAAATAGTTAAGGAAGCAAACCAGTATATATACACATAAAAAAAAGAGATAAAGCAAATGTGCAAAATGTTGATAACTGATGAAGCTAGGTGAAAGGCATATGGGTTCATTACTTTTCTTTCAACTCTTATGAAGATTCAAAGTTTGTCAAAATAAGTTGGGAAAACAATAGACAAATACTTAGAAAAGACTAGATTGTGTATGACTGCTTTTATAAATAGCTCAGCTAAAGCTCAGACAGCTATATTTAAACATCACTAATTTATCAAAACTAAAACACTAATAACTAGGAAGAAGGTACTCACCTCTTTTTGATTTTCTAATTCCACCAAACTAATTAACTCAGTAAAAACAACATATTAAGATCCTGTATTTATTTAGTATTGTTGAGGAATAGATGAATCTACCTTTAAATGCTAAAACTTTTTTAAACAAGCCATCTAAAATCTCCTTCAATCTTCTTTGCTTTGCTGAAGAGCACATGCTGCTTCCAGTAGCCTCTCCACGCCCCAGGGAACAGTGCTGAGTCAGGCGGCGTGTGCCTCGAGTGCTAGCCTCTCCCCGTCGTATTTATTACACAAACAGCATTTCTGGTCAGTCTTTTAAGTAGCATACGTGCATCTGCAATCCTTCCTTCTTCTCCCTCCCACACACTTCTCCACTGCCCTAACTTTTGACCCCCAGTCTGCTGTAATTTTGGAAGAAATGATGGGAAAACAAAATAAAGAAGCTTAGTAAATCCCAAATCTTAACTAATTCCAAATTAGCTAATATCTCTGTCCTGCTGAAGGCTTCACACTTCAGAGGTTTATAAGATGCTTTGAATCTGTGCCCCAGGCTCTTTTTGATTATTTCTGTGTTCATGCCTGTGTTCCACATGATAAAGTTTACCCTATGCCTCACCAGTGGAGCAACAGTCAGTATTACTATATCTGGGACCAGTTAATTATTCATTCACATCCTTCTAAGAATGCTATTTATTAACAGGATGCTTTCCAGCTAAGGCTTGATATTTATAAGTGGTAGGCAGTAGATTAATTTCAAAATACAATAACAATGACAAAGCCTTTTATAAATGCTTAAAAAGCCATGGAAATTTTATTATAAGATTAAGGCAAAAAAACCCATAACACCATAGAACTAAGTGTTAATTTTCTGCCGCTACCTGAGAGTCAAGACTCTTTTCTCTCTCAGCAGTCTCTTCTATATATCAGGCTGAAATAATTTTTGGCTGGAAACGGGAAAACGGACTTTCAGATGAGGTAGTCACATGCACATAAATACTATCGGGCAAGAAATAGAGTGGTGATTGGGTAAATTCTTTTTCTCTAACTGCAGCCATCCTATTAACTATATGAGAAATACAGGCAGATGATTTATTTGAAAAGTTCCACAAATATTTTAAGGAACAAATGCAAGTGATTATTTTGTCATTTACATGCAGAAAAGAAAAAATAATTTTATTAAAGAGATGGCTTGACTTTAAAGAGCATTATCATAAAAAGTGTAATGTAGCTACAAAGAGAGAAAAAATTAGAATTTTCAGACTATGCCTTTTATTTAGCATTCCGAATAATACCCCTGGGGGAAAACCATCACTGTGGAAGGATTATTTGTTGAATTCCAGATATTGACCATTTTATCTAGAAGATAAAATTTCAAGAGACTGACCACATATTTGTTTTTTTAAAAAGTATTTATTTATTTTTACCAGTGAGGACGAAACCAGGCAAAGAAGTTTACAGAAAAGAAGTCCATATATAAAGAAAGAAATAGCAAAATATCTTTTGGTCATAATTTAGAAAGAAACTATAAAAAAGAGACAGTTTTCCCCAATTCCTCTCTTCCTCAGAAGAGCATACACACGGGCTCTCAGTTCCGTGATATCCTCAGCAAGCCTCGGATACGTCTGACAAGAGCTTGTATGAAACTATAGCGAGATCGAACTTTTGAATACAATCCTTCAATGTCCAGAAGTTTCTTTTGTAGTGATTCTCCAAAAGCACTGATGGCATCAGCCTGAAGCTACAGGTAACACAGGTGACATTTCATTATTAAGTAGTCTCAAATACTTCTTTTATTCTATGTCTTCCTATTTAAAATACCTTTGAATTTTTGTAATGTGGTCCTTTCCCATGTGCCAGATTAACTCAACATTCACATTTTCCACCCTAGAATTTATTGGTATGATACTAATGTTTTTCCTTCTTTCCCTTGTTGTATAAATGTGTAAAACTTAAAATTTGCTTTAAATAGCAATAACTGTTGATATACGGAGTTTCCAGATCATGATGCCTACCCTTACTGAACCCTTACTATGTTCTAGGCTCTACCCTACGAGTCTCACACATGAAGCCTCATTTAATTCTGACAAAATGCTTACAGGTTGAATTATCATTCCCATTTCTGAGCTGAGGAAATGGAGGCTCAGAAGCTAAGTAAATTGCTCTGAGTCATGTAGCTAATAGGTGGCTACACTAGAATTCAAACCAGGTCTTTGTATGCAAAATTGAAAACTATTATCTTACTAATATACCAGTCTTTCCCTTTTTACTTTCAAAAAAAAAAAAGAGTATGAGAATAGAACCTTACCTGGTCTATATCATGTTGGCTCACTATAGTCAGCCCACTTCTAAAATCCAGATTGCTTTCTGAAGCGAAGGAATCTAGAGATAAAGACACAGTCAAACCAGCTTTGCAGGTGTGTGTCTACTACACAATGGAAGAACCTGATGGCAATGAACCACAGTGCCGTGAAAAGCATGGGTCAAGACTGAGAACTCTATTTCAGCTTTCAGTAAATGGAAGCCCCTAGGAAGCATTTCGCTGTTCTAGGCCAGGGTTCTCTCAAACCAGCTTTGCAGGTGTGTGTCTACTACACAATGGAAGAACCTGATGGCAATGAACCACAGTGCCGTGAAAAGCATGGGTCAAGACTGAGAACTCTATTTCAGCTTTCAGTAAATGGAAGCCCCTAGGAAGCATTTCGCTGTTCTAGGCCAGGGTTCTCTCCCTTATTGGGTCCTAAGGGATCCAATACACGCTCATCAGTCACAGAAGGTCCCTCGAGCAACAAGGATCTTGGCCTAGGCTGACCCATTTCCATTCTTCTGGAAAATTATCTGTGACCAGAGGACTCTGGACCTGGGTCAGCCATTAACTGCAAGAAGCTGAGGAGCAGCTGAAGGCAGCCTCTACAACGCTCTTGCGCTCCACACAACTTCCCATGCACAGAAGGGAAAATACAAAACACAGCTATGCCTAGCAACTAAGCTGCTCTTGATTACCTAGTCCACCCTTAGTAACCTGAACAATAAAACGTAGATTAAATGTAACTAGTTTTTTAAGGTGCTAAAATCTATAGGCATTTATGGTTCACTAATTTTCAGAATAAAGTTTACCTTGCAGTCTTCTGCTTTTAAGTAAGGTCCTGGAGGCAAATAAGGAATCTTGAGAATCCGTGGGTGTGCAATGTAACAAGTAGTACTCCAGATGGCGCCAGAGAATAAACAGGCAGGTCTCTATGATAACTATAGAGGAGAGCTCAGATTAAAGGAAAACAATCTCGTCACATGATTTTGCAAAACAGTTTCTGAGGGCTTCCCTGGTGGCGCAGTGGTTGAGAGTCGGCCTGCCAATGCAGGGGACACGGGTTCGAGCCCTGGTCCGGGAAGATCCCACATGCCGTGGAGCAGCTAAGCCTGTGCGCCACAACTACTGAGCCTGCGCGTCTGGAGCCTGTGCTCCGCAACAAGAGAGGCCGTGACAGTGAGAGGCGCACGCACCGCGATGAAGAGTGGCCCCCGCTCGCCACAACTGGAGAAAGCCCTCGCACAGAAACGAAGAACCAACACAGCCATAAATAAATAAATAAATATTTTTTAAAAAAAAACAACAGTTTCTGAGCAGGCGGGAAAAGAAGAGACTGCACCATTCAGTGATGTACCACAGCCTCAGTCTAATAAACTGGACATAAGGTCCCTCCAGAAAGCAGCAAGATGTGCTGAGAGGAAGGAGGTGGAAACCGTGGGATGCTGTGCCAGCATAGCCTTCAGTGTCCTTGTCTCCTGTCCGGACAGAAAGTGTCTGTGTATATTATGAGGATTACTAGTTACTCTAAAAGGTAAGAAAAATATTTTCAATTTAGAAATATATCACACATTTAACTAGAAAAAAACTAACAGTAATTATGTCCCCTTCCATATGATTCTGATACACAAATAATGTGAAAATAAGTAAACAGTTCCCACATTTGAAAATTCTCTTAAAGGTCACCCTTCAAGCCCCACTATGATTCCATTAAGGATACAAGAACAAAGGGAGAGCAGTTTAGCTCGATTGTTGATCAGCTTCACCAAACGCCGCCTTGCTAGAACATATTTCTGGGTAGTGGAGATTTTATCAACACCAGCAGGCATCACAGACTGACACAACTAAGAAAAAAAACAAACACAGTATTAAGAATGACATATATTGTAACAAAAGTTTAATGAAAATCTATATACTATAAGTAGTCACTTGTGATACGTACTGTGAAAAACATTCAAATAAATTTAAACATCCTTGCAGACAAGAGTTAATTATCTAATTAGGAAGCTAGTAATTTTAAAAAACGAGAGCCGAAGAAGCAGTTGAATTCACAAATGAACGTTCATCTGCTGCTTTTTGAAAGTCCAGTCCCTGAAACAGACATTTCCAACCTGCTGATGGGCCAACCAATCCTGAATTTCTTGTCAAATTAAAACAAAACAAAACAGTGGGATTTCCAAGCAGTTAGTGTCACAATGCCGCGTGGAGAATTTCTATAACAGCTGTCAGGTATCTTCTGAAGAAAATGTGAATTAGACTTGTAGAGCGTAGTAAATATATGATCATCAACCAGAACCTCCCCTGATCCCTTCTCCATCTGGCATACTTGCAAGCACAATGGGTCAATTTAACGTGCAGACACTGGGTTTGGCAGCAGGTGTTCTGCAGTGGGACTGGTGGAGTGCCACACGCTTTACTGTGATGCTGCAGCTCCTTCTGCACCTACTAGCATCACCCAGGAGCTGTGCACGAAGGGGAAGGACTGCCGGGTGTAAACCACACAATTTCAGGGATTACCTGAACCCAGTCAATAACACCTGCCTCAACCTGTACTTGCTAGCTGTGTGGCTTTGGATAAGTTAGTCAATCTTTCAGTGCCTCAGCTTCCTCATCTGAGAAATGGGAGACGCAACAATATCTGCCTAAGGTATTCAGGTAGAATATGTAACTCATGGCTTGGCACATCATAAACTCTCAATAAATGTCCCCTAGAATTATAAGAATGGTAAAAGGGAGTAGGCTCTGACTACTCTTAAGAGTGACACGGTGTTTTTCAGAAAACCTGGTGTGAACCAGGAATAGCTCAACATGCAGGCTGCCACAAAAGACACCACGAAGCTTCAGCACTGGCCAAGGGAAGCCTTATAGTTCAGCTGTGCCAAATGGAAAGAAAGGCAGGCTACTTAGAGAGCAGGCCCAGTAACTCAGCATCTTTAGCTACAAATAAGTGCCAGGGTATGATACTGGATCATTGAGAAAAGGCAGTCAAGTCTGATACGCCATCTCATTTGTCTGAAAAATTCACTTAACAGATACTGAAAATGCTGAAGGAACAGAGACATCTTACCTAAGGAATCACTTCTAACTGAAAAAACATCTGCACCTAAGTTTCTCAGCACAGATTTTTAGAGTATAAATTACCAAACTCTTTATTCAAAGGCCAGCTGCTGAAGTTTCTACTGAATAGCAGGTGGTTTTCTTGAACAGGTACAACTTCCTGTCACTCAGTCAACAGTTTCTATGCTCATGAGGTGTGGTGCTTAGGTGAGGAACTCTTCTTCAAGCCACACAGAGCTCTGAGTCATTGTAATTCCTTTCATCTCACTGCATGCATCATCTTTACCTACAAGTCTGACACCAGACCCCTGGTCCTTACCAGTAAAAACAATGGCTTCTCAAAAGTCTCCATCGCTTGGGACTTCCCTGGTGGTCCAGTGGTAAAGAATCTGCCTTACAATGCAGGGGGCAAAGGTTCCATCCCTGGTCAGGGAACTAGGATCCCACATGCCGCGGGGCAGCTGTGCCCACACGCCACAACTGCTGAGCTCGTGCACCTCAACCGGAGAGCCTGCATGCCACAAACTGCAGAGCCCAGGTGCTCTGGAGCCCACAAGCCACAACTAGAGAGAGAAGGCCTGCACGCCACAATGAGAGAGGCCTGCACACCACAACGAAGAGCCCGAGTGCCGCAACTAAGACCCGACACAGCCAAAAATAAATAAAATAAATAAATAATAAATCTTTAAAAAATAAAAGTATCTACCGCTCATTATAAGATTTATACCTCTTTTATCTCATCTGGAGGAAGTTGCTCCACGTTCTGTAGCTTGTTGACACTCCGTCGATGACTGTCGTAATAGCTGAAGAAATCATTAGCGCTCTGTTTCAGCAGGTAGACAATAATGCCCAAACCAGGTAGGCGCCAATATGGAACCACTGGAGCTTGGGTATCTAATAGAGTTGATAAAAAACAATGTTCTACTTATAGCCATTTTATATGAATCTCAAATGACCTGTTTTTTTAAAAAAAGGAAAGCCCAGGAATTTAAGGGCATGTAAACTATTATTAAAACCAATCCAAGACTACTTTTAAATACCATTGACAGTTCAAAGGAGTGGTTAGGAGCTACTGTAATGAGGTAGGTACATAAGGCTGGAGCCTTGAGACAATAAGGAAATCTGGCTGATGGACACTGAGACAGCTTACCCTTTACTGGGTGAAGACCTCTTTGAGAACTCTATGGAAGTTATAAACCTTTACACCCATCTCTCCACCAACCCCCACCCCGTGCACACAAATACAGTTTATAGTTTCCTGACCCCAGGTGAATAACTCCTGCCTCGCCCTGTGGCTCTACTTATATGGACTCATTTCCAGTCTGCATCTTTCTGGTTGCTGAGTTCCCAGATCAAAGTTATTCTTCCAAAGAGACAAGGAGAATACTAACAAATAGTTAAAAAATAGATAATTAAATTTAAAGTTTAATAAGTCTTCTACCACAATAACTCCATTTGGATAGCAAAACAAAATGATCTGCCTTTTACTTGACGACTTTCTGATGAAGGTATAAAAGAAAAATGTGATGTTGGAAAAGTTGTTTGTAGAGGGAAGAAAAACTAGGCGAGCAATAATGTTACTATTCTATTGATAGAGATGGTTTGTGTGGTACAAGTAAAGCAATTTCCTCTTGTGACTGAGGGATTTCTTTGAGAAACACCTTGGCAATTTCAGGTTTAATATGGAGATAAACTTTGTTTAATGGCCCCAACTGCCATGAATACTGAAGGAGAGATCTACATTTGCTTTCTTCACTGTCACCCCCTTGAACTTTGCTCCAAAGTCCAATCTCATAGACCTTCATGTGGAGGGGAGAAGAGAGAAGAGTCCCTTGTCAGTGGATTCTGCCACCAAAAAAATATCCTATACTCATCTGATTTGCCAATTCTCCTTCACCAGTCTCAGTGAAGATGCGACAATCTTTATGATACAGGTCATCACAGAGAGCCTTCTTCTAGTGAAATTAGGTACGCTGGTCCCCAGACAACATTTGTGTGACCTCAACTTGGTAGGAAGCTATCCATAAGTACGATGGTCTAATGCTGAGAGTATTCCAAATCACTTCAGGAGTTCTTATATACTAACTTGCTTAAGCCTAGAAAATATTAGAGCACTCAGAGGCACCAGAATTAGACATCAGATGAGGATGGCTCATGAGATATTTAACTACAGAAACAGATTCTGCATAAAAGACCATGAAGTCAAAGAAGTAGAAGTGCTACAGGAAAGGGTCCCTTGATCACAAGTAATAGTAAATACACTAGAGGATAACAATAATACAAGAGCAATAATAAGAATAATAATAGCTAACATTGATGTCATGCCAAGCACCAGGCACTGTTCTAAAGCACTTTACACATATTAACACATTTAATCCTTACAATAATTCATCAGAGGGAGCTTGTTATTACTTCCACTTTATAGACAAGGAAACTGAGGCACAAAGAGATAAGTCATTTTTCTTAAGTCACTTGTAGCACTGGGATTTAAATCCAGGCAGTTCATCATCAGTCTGTGCTCTTAACCACAAGGTTAAACTATCTCTCTATAACTAAATATTCTAGAACCTGCCAGATACCTACCCATTCATATGTCTAGAACTGGCAGAGAAGAATATGCTTATTAACCCTTAAAAAAGTCTGAAGAAAAATAAAGACCAATTTATAAGGTTTCATAAAGTTCATCTTTAAGTATTAAAGATCAAAAATTGACATGGTATGCAAAAGATTGGCTCAAAATGAAAAGAAACTAACGAAATTTTAATAATTATTAGTGATATTAATGTTTTGAAGAATAAATGACAAAATTACAATTTTGTTTGAAAAATCTTATGCTCAGGTTAAATTTGTTTTAAAAAGTTAGATTCAAAGGGGAAGAAAAGGATTGCCCTCTTGAGGCAGAGTTAGAGGTCTACATCAAGCTACAGACCTACAGGGATTAGTAAACAGATTCATGCTCATTTACAAACTCCCAGACAGAAAGGGGACACAGCAGGTTAAATGTCACTGCTACGTGGTAGGAAAACCACTCTTCTGAATGAAAAGGGGTCTTTGAGTAGGATTCCCAATCATTCCATGCCCCTCCAAGTGAAGAAGACCTCCTTTTTCCTATTTGCTGAGCCACCTGAACTAGCACTTTTCCCTCATGCTGGTGAGGCTGCACCTTTGTAGTCTAGTGATCTTCCTGGCAGCAAACTTTTTGAATATAGGAGAAAGCTAGAACTATGCAGAATTAATTTGCTTAACTAGAACTATGTAGAATTAATTTGCTTAACTAAGTCAAAGAAATTGTTTTATATATCCAGTTTGAATGATTTAAGCACTTTACTCCATAAAATATTACTATAAATCTTTATAGTTACTTCCTCAATTTCTTTAAGACATACTCTCACCCAAGGCTACTCCAAATGAATCACTGAATGACAGGTATTTTTAAGTAAAGGTATCTTATTAGGTTTTAAGAACTTCTGCTTCCAAATATGTCAAATTCAGACCATACCAGACAACGGCCCACTCCCTGCTCACAGCAGAAAATAAAAAACCTAGACATAACACAAAAAATAACTACCTAAAGTTAACAAAGTAAACAGAAGCAGACAGACGCTGGTAGGGAGTGCAGGCACACTGGAAAGAGGGCAGATGGAACCTGTACAACTCTAAGCTCCCAGCTCATGGCCTTCGGCCTGGGGCTAAGTACACCCAGCAGTAGCACAAGCAACACAATGCAGAAGCAGGAGTGCTGATGGAAAAAGCACAGTCATTCACGCCTGACAAACCAAAAAAGGAGCAGCTGAGAAGCCGGGAAACCATGACCAGTGAAGAGAGTTTTAGGGGACTCCCAGAAGAGCAGAGAGGGGATCCCTATGGCCACCCACATCGCTAACTGACCCCTGAACCATGCAGGCAACACACTCAAAACATCTCAGCTAAAGGCAAAGGACATAAACTGGCGCAGCACCTGTCACCCAAGAATCAGTGTTCACGGGTCAAAATAGCCAAGGTAACTGCGCCAAAACAAAAGAAAAACACCATACAGGGAAAAAATAATGGCATCTAGAACCTTCAAACCTTTGTAATGTCAAGTATACAATTTTAAATACCCAACATATAAACAACTAAGAAAATGGAACACATTCTCAAGAGACAAGGATACCAAGCAAGTCTAATCCCTGATAAACCAGATGTTGGTAACTAATGAATGAGCGTTTTAAAGTAGCTCTTATAACTATCCTAATTGAGGGAAAACAAACAATGAAAACATAGTTAATCTCAGTAGAGAAAACAGAAATGAGATAAGAGAATCAAACAAAAATTATAAAACTGAAAAATACAATTTCTGAAATAAAAAAAATTCACTGGATATATTTTGCCAAATAGAGCTTATTGAGGAAAGAATAAGTGAACTTGAAGATAGAGCAACTGAAGTGGTCAAAAGGCACAAACGTCCAGTTTTTAGATAAATAAGCACTAGGGATGTAATGTACCATGCAATAAATATAATTCACACTGCTCTATGTCATGCATAAAAGTTGTTAGGAGAATAAATCCTAAGGGTCCTCATCACAAGGAAAAGAATTTTTCCCCTTTTATTTTGTATCTGTATGAGATGATGGATGTTCACTAAACTTACTGTGAAATCATTTCATGATGTGTGTAAGTCAGATCATTATGCTGCACACCTTAAACTTATACAGTGCTGTGTGTCAACTATATCTCAATAAAACTGGAAGAAAAAAATTCCAGTCTTCAATTATCTGTAAATATAGTTGCTAACGTAAAATTTACATATTCATATGATACCAAAATATAAACAAAAAATTACAAGGAGGAATGGTTGCAAAAAATAAATGATCTGCCCCTTACATTTACCTTCAGGGCCTTGAAATCATGCTAACATACATAAACTGTAATGCAACTTTACATGAGATAGTAAATCAAATAATAAAAAAGTATAGCAAATGTTCTCATCCTATTTCTTATAAATAAAGAGCATTACAAAAAAACCCCCATAGTATCAAATCATCTAATATATGTTTGAAGAGAATGGGGCTGAAAATATTTGAAGAAAAAAGTCAAAATTTCCCCCAAATTGATAAAACAAAGAAATGTATAGATAAAAAATTCTCAACAACACTAAACGGAATAAAAACAAAGATGCCCACACCAAGGCACGTAACAGTCAAACTGTTTAAAGAGGAAGAGCACATCTCAAGAGCAGCAACAGAAAAACAACACTTTACATATAGAGGAACAATATTCCCATCAATGACTGACTTCTCATGAGAAATCATGGAAGACAAAAGAAAGTGAAACCATATCTTTAAAGTACAGAAAGCACAAAACTACCAGCTCAGAATTCTATATCCAGCAGAATTATCCTGCAAGAATGAAGGCAAAATCAAGACATTTTCAATAAAAGAAAATTAAGAGAATTCATCACTAACAGACCCGTACTTATGTAAGAAATTTTTCGGCCTGAAGGGAAATGACACCACGTGGAAACTCTGATCATTGAGAAAGAATAAAGAGCATCAAATGTGTTTAATATCTAAATAAATGCAAAAGACTATTTTTTTCTTTTTTACCCTTTTGTTCTTTACTTATAAAGCATTAAATTGTTTGAGATAAAAATTATTGTCTAAGGGAATTTATAGTGTATGTAGATGTAATACATGTAACAATTACAACATAAAAGAAGGGAGGAATGTGGGCCTATACAGTTGTAAGAGTTGTAAATTTTGAATGAAGTGGTACTATATTAACAATAAACAGGCTGTGAAAAACTATGGCAACTCCTAAAAAAAAAATAATACAAAGAAGTGTAGGTAAAAACCCGATGGTAAAATTAAAATCAAATTCTATAAAACAGATTTTTTTTAAAAGCAGGTAAGGAAAAACAAAAACAAAAAAACAGAGAAAGGAGGTAGAAAGCAAATAATAAGTAGAAAACAATTAAATGATAGACGCAAATCCAATCATATCAATAATTACATTAAATATTAAAGGACTAAACACACCACTAAAAGCAGAGATAGTCAAAATGGATTAAAGAAAAAGAGACTCAACTCTCTGCTGTGTACAAGAGATGCACTTTAAACATAAAAACATGGATAGGATGAAAATAAATGGACAGAAAGAAATAAACCATGTAAACCATAAGCATAAGATATTTTGAAAAAGAAGAACAAAGCTAGAGGATTTATACCACCTGATTTCAAGACTTACTGTTGATATAAAGCTATTGAAGAATAAGTATATAAAGACAGTGTGTATAAAGTATATAAAGACAGTGTGGTATTAAGAGAAAGAACATACAGATAAATGGAACAGAATCGAGAGTCCAAAAATAAACCCAAATTTATGTGGTCAATTGATTTTTGAGAAAAGGTATCAAAGTAATCCAAACAGAAAAAGATAATCTTTTCAACAAATGGTACTAAAACTGGACACAGGCTCATCACTAGTCATCAAGGAAATGCAAATTAAAATCACAGTGAGATATCACAACACAACCACTAGAATGGCTGACAAACCAAGCATTGGCAAGGATGTGGATCAGCTAGAACTCTTATACATGGCTGGTGGGAATGCAAAATGATTGTACTTTGTAAAACAGAATGGCAGTATCTTATTTAGTTAAACATACCACAGAAGCCAGCAATTGCATTCTTAGGCATTTAATCAAAAGATATGAAAACATTACGTCCACATAAAGATTTATATCCAAATATTCATAGTAGCATTATTCACAATAGCTAAAAATCTGGAAATAACCCAAATGTCTATCAACTAGTGAAGAGATATATTATGGTATATTTTTAATATGGAATACCAGCCAGAAATAAAAAGGAACAAAATAGTAATACACACATGGATGGATTTCAAAAACACTGAGCTAAATGAAAGAAGTCGAAACACAAAAGACTACATATTGTATGATTCCATTTATATAAAATTCTGGAAAAGGCAAAATAATAGACACCTTGACCAGGGGCCAAAGGAAACAATCACATGCAAAGGGACAAGAAGAAACTTTTAAGGATGAGGGAATTATTCTATATTTTGGTTGTGGTAGTGGTTACACACTGCATAAAATTACAAAAAGTACTCAAACTGTACACCTAAGATGGGTGAATTTTGTTGTATGTAAATAAAAAACCTCAATAAAAAAATTTTTCTTAATCCCACTTGCTAGGACATTTTATAATGGAGTTAGACAAACAAGAGTTCTTAGCTTAACATATTTTTTTCATAATATTATTCTATTAAATAGATATTTTATGTGATTAAGCAATTTTCAGAGAAAATAAGACCCTGAAGACGATGAAAATGTGACAAAAGATTCACAGAAATCTCAAACAAAAGGTTTCTTGAGATCACCACCAGTCCATCACAATACAACCACCAACATCCAAACGGGCTTTGGCTTTTGGATGTCCCATGGGACAAAAGCTTTAACCAATCCATAATCTGGCCTCATATTCCTAATCTTCCCTACTGGGTCACTAGGGAATCATAGGCTACATCAGCTTACTAAGTATCGAAATTTTACTTTGCTATGTTACAGAAATTTGGAGCTGAATACAAAACCCAACTGGCACACTAAATTCAGCTTAACATAATTTAACATACAAACTGTCTATTTTCATACTTTTCACCTGGCTAGTTTACTCTCCAATCCTAGAGCCTTTAGGGTCTCACACGCTACATAAAACTATACTCTCCCCACATGGCTCTTCCAGATTCATCCTCAGAAAATCGCAAATTTCTCTATTCTTTCCAGTTCTCCAGCTGTATCCACAGGTCCGACAACAGTACCTCCTCATCACTCCTTCTTAAAGAAGTCGTTTTAAAAATTTCCCATTCATTACTGGTGGTAAAAAAAAAAAAAAAAATGCATCTTACTGGGGTCAACTAGAGCTTGTCATAATCCTGGCAACTTAATTCCTCAAATACAGAAAGAAAGAACTAGCTAGCTCACCTTGCCGGGGCCCATCTCTATTAATGGTTTCTGACAGGCTAGGGGTGAAGAGACACACAGCATGCTGAAAGGTAGGGGAACTCTGTAACATGAGTGACTGGCAATATTCCATGACATTGGCACAAATCTACAAAGGAAGAACAAGCAGTAACAAAAATATTAGCTCCCCAAATGCCTCATATCATGGAAATCCAGATTTGAAGGAGAACAAAGTTATAGATCAGTTTGTAAAATTATAACAAAGTTACAAATCAATTTGTAAAATTACCCACATCTATTATTTTTCTCAAATATCTCCAAAAACATAAAAAGCTTAAAGAATAGTTACACAACTCTCACTCCTCTTACCTGCTGCATAGCCAGTTCGATCTCATCTTTCTTGCTCACTCTATCCCCCTCCACATTATCATCTTGAAATTTAAACTGACGCAGTCTGTCAGAGCCACCAAAGCGACTTAGTAGTCCTAAGCACTGGCGCTAAGGAAAGAAAAGATACTTTTTTGTTCATATCTATTTGTATATGTTTAAAGTTAGTGACCTATCTTTCTTGAGGGAGATAAAAAAGAAAAACTCAGTGGGGAGTGAAATCACTTGTTAAAGCATCTAATTTCTTACTTCCAACTGACTCAACTAAAGTTAGCAATATTAAAATTTACCTTTCTGCAAATGTATTTACTTGGCAGACAACTCATTAAAAGAATATTAATTCTTTTAGCAGTTAACCCCCACTAAAATCTAAGTGCTTGCCAAAGATTTTTTGTATCACACCAAATAATTTCTTAGTAGATTCCCATTAAATAAATACTAATCAGTAAACAATGAGAAGCAAAATGAGATGGCAAACAGAAGCAGATTTGTGATAATTTTGTCTACTAAGGCTCAAATTTAAAGGCTCTTACTCCTGTGGCTGCTTCTGGGGACTTCAAAAAGGAGTTGGGAACACAGAAGTAACCTTGGCAGATAAATCACAAAGCTCATTTGTTTGAAATGTTGGTACTTTTCACTTGAGAATATAATTGTTCCTAAGGTTCTCAGTGGGAAAGGACAAGCTTTGCAAAATTGGCAGCAGGTCCAGAATCAGAGATGTGGGTTCCAATTACAGGTACATGACTTTTTGCTATATGTCCTGGGACAAGTTACTTAACTTCCTCAAGCCTCTGTGTTCATATTTCTAGAGTGATAATAGCAATTCCTACCTTATAAGATTATTGTTAGGATTACCTGAGACATTGAATTGTATTTAAAGTGCTTAGTACAGTGTTCTGCACATAGTAAGTGCACAATAAAAACACGTTTAAAACATTGGTATTACACATACACACACTCACCCCTACATATATACATCCATATATATTATATAATATCTAATTTAAGCTGATGTTAGTTTAAATAATAAGTATGGATGTATGGATAAGGCAAAACATACTAAGGAGATTATAATATAAACTTAATTTGTCAAAATACTCTTTTTAAAACTTAAAACTGGCTGTTTGCTATTCTTACAGACAAAAACAGATGCACTAACACATTTCCAGAGGCTACCTTATGAAAGATGCATCAAAAATATTTTTTTCTCCCCACCAATGAAAAAAGTTAGAAGGCTTAAAAAAAAAAACCAAAAAAAAAAAACAGAGTATTTTGGCTTGGTTAGAGAGAGTACAAGCCTTTCTGGAGTGCTATTTGACAATGACTCAAAATGTACTACTTGTATACCCATGCACCCAGTGATAACAATTATGCTGATGGTAGCATTTTTCTTTTGGAAACTTGAAAAACAGCTCATGAAAAGAGGACTGGTTAAGAAAATTACTGTATCTAAAACAATGGAATATAAATTCTACTATATAAATATAATTCTTCTGCAGCCAAAAAAAAGTGAAGGTGCTCAAATAAAAGCAGGCCAGGAGGCTCCCAGAAAGACTGTGATAAAATATCTAATTGATAAGCTATCTACTATGTTTGAATATATTGAAAAGAGATTACATAACTGGAGGAGAGTTTGGGAATAAATTAGAAATAAGTACATAAAACCAAGCAAATAAAAAAAAGAAACAATTACTTACTCTAGGAAAAACATAATGTATAGAAAAGTAACATATGGTCCATCCATGGCTTATTCATAAATGACATTTCATGGTAATAATAATATAACACTAAATATTAATCTAATCGAAATTATGATACGATTAGAGTTGGGGGTGGGGACACGTTACGAGAGAGGTACGTATTGTATGACGGAAGAACAGGAGTAAAGAGATCTAAATTCTCATCCTTCTCGATGGAAGGTCAATAGATGACTCTTAAAATTGGAAAATCAAGTAGTAGTAACATAAGCATATTATTTAGAGATATGAAAGAATCAATTAAAACCGTTGCCGGGTTTACCCAAATTCAGGGAGCAGAGTGGGGAGGATCAGTGAGAGGACTGCTGTATTTTGTTACAAGTCTTACATCTGCTCTTTAAAGAAGTAAAAAAATTTTTTTTAATTTAAAAAATAAAAAAGAAGTAAGAAAGAATCAGTTACCTGGAATCTTCCAATATGTCCCTGTAGCTCCATCAGAGATCCTTCATTTACATCAACATCAAGTTCACTTAGTATACCTATAACATATGGAATGCTTTTAAATGTAGTTTTATAATCAAAAAAATAAAAACATTAAAAAACCAGGAATGGTAGTTTTACTATTTTATATTTATATATGTATAAATATATATATTTATATATATATGCATATATAGACACAGACTCTACCATGAAGGAGGTTTGAGAAATACGACTTTACAAAGATTGCATACCACCACCACACAATATGTAAGTGTACCACACCACATATTCAGTCATATGCAAGCTAAATCTAGACTGAATCAGTAATTCAAAAAGGCACTTCAAAGTTTTTGAGAAAAATCTACTTTTTATTTATAAACATAAAAGTTAAAATTTTCTAAACTCAGCAGTAAATTACTTTCTCATGCAACACTTCAGAATATAAAACACTAAGAATGAAATGCATTTCTTTCTTCTTTTATCTATGTATTGTACCATTTGATTTTTTTTCTTTTCCCTTAGGCAAAGTACAGTTTACACATACACAAAAAAGTTGCCATTCAATTTCTCAGTTTGGACCCATTACGAAATCCCTAAAGCTGATCAACCTTTTATAGTACCATGGACTCGCTTTATTTCTATTGAGCCCTCCAAGCAAAGCCATGGGTCATTCTCTCCACTGGTTTATTTCTTTGTTCCATGACTGTAGCCATGAGGAGAACCCAGCTGATCCTGTCCTAGCCACCCTAAACTAACTATCCATGTGTTTTCACAATCCCTTTAATCCATTTCTTACTTCCAAGCATACACTCCATAGCACATAACCCGGAACCTTATCCTTTGCTCCTTATAATGACAAGCCTTCCTCCTTTTAGATTTCTCAGCCCATCAACCTCTACACAGACCTACAGAAAATACTCATATCACTTGGCACGTGCTGGCTTGTTACCTCACCTGCACCTCACTGCTCTACTAGCTCCTTTCCCTTTCCCACCTCCACCTCCACGGGGAGTAGGCTCCCAGAATCACTTTATTTAATTACTTTCTAAAATTTACCCTACCGCAGAGGATTTTTCCGCACTATCTAAAAATGTGTTCAGGTCTCCCTTGTACTCCAAAACAAAACAAAACCAAGTAAAAACCTGGTTAATATCAAATTCTTGAAATATTTTTTTCTCCATTTGTTGCTTGTGATTCTTATGCCCTCCTTTTCCATCTTAACCCCTCGAAAGCTGGAGTTTGCACTTAACACTATCATGGAACTTTGGCTTTTTCCTGTTTGTCTCTAACCTTTCTGATCTCTGCGACCTGTGTTGCTGTTCCCCAGTTCTTTCATTCCTCCTGCACACCAACTGCTGCCTCTATTTTAAAAACCTAGCAATTCTCAGATTCTTTTTTCTTTTGGCAGCACCGAGTGGCATGCGGAGCTTCCCCAACCAGGGATCGAACCCGTGTCCCCTGCAGTGGAAGCACAGTCTTAACCGCTGGACCACCAGGGAAGTCCAATTCTCAGATTCTTAAGACCTTTCCACTACATGCCACCTGAGTGCTGTGGACCATATATATCATCCTCAACTCCAAAACACTTTACAGAATATCTGTGGGTCACAGATAAAAAATTAACCTGATGATAAGTAGTTGAGGAGGTACAACATATCTGGCACTGGGCTAAGCATTTAAGACAAAACCATATAGTAAAATTATAGGATAATACAAAACCATATGTAATCAAGGGCTGAACTGGGCAGAGTAGGGTTAAGAGGAGTATAAATTATTTTTAAATGTTATTTTTAAAAATTAGGAGGGTATTTGGCATTATCTTTTAAAATTATTTTAAAGTGTGTGTGTGTATATATATACACACACATGTATGTAATGGTATATATGTATAAATATATATATATATATATATATATATAAGTATATTTATATCTGACCAAGCACTGCCAGGAACTTACCAAGCCTACCAGCTCAAATATACAAAAATGTATATGTATACGTACACACACACACACACACACAAAGTTATTAAATGCCACACTGTTTGAAATTTTTAAAAAGATTGGAAACAGTCAACGTGTCATAGGGGTCTGGGTAACCACCTCACAATTGGAAAACTATTCCACCAATTAAAGAGTGAGGTAGGAACTATACATGCCGATGAGAAAAAATCCCCAAGACATAATGTGGGGAAAAACTTACAGAGCAGTGTGTATGGTATTTCATTTGTGTAGGGAGGAAAAAATTTTTACACCACGTGCAGAGAAACTGCTGGAAAAACAAAGTATAAATTGATAATTGGTTCCTTTTAGGGAGCAGGAATTGCTGGTCAGGGTGCTTTTACTTTATTCTTTTATTTTGTTTGAATATATCATGAGCATGTTAAAATAAACTGTGCCTTTCTGAATATAACTTTAATACAGTGACAGGGTTAAATGCTGCTATTAGCAAAATACAGAATATTTCAAGTATTTTTAAAAAGTAACGAAAGGAAAATTCATCAATAAAATCACCTTGCCAGAGGATCTGATAAAAGGTAAATTCTCTCTGTACTAACTCAGGACTTCTGGATTAAGATGGCAGAAATGAAGTAGTATCATAGAATGTCCCTTCTATAATCAACCTACAAATAAATGAAATTCACCAAAAAGGGAAAGGGGCCAACTAACGCCATAAATACTAAAGCATGGTGGTGGTTAAGGAAAAAAAAAAGGGGGGAGATGAAGAAAATTCCAGGGGAGTAAGTAGCATAATTCAACTCATGACCCTCATCCCACCCCTCAGAAGCAGTACAGAGAAAAGAAGATAAGCCAACAAACTCTTGCAAATTCTCATGGAGACCCCGCAATTTGCAAAGAAGCATATTCGGGTGATTAAGTAAATTAAGTAATTAGGAGAACTAGTAATTAGGAGAAATCAAGGTAAAAACCATTTGGAGAAGAAACACTACATTGCACTATGGGACCTTAGTAAAGGCAAGAAGGGTGGCCTGTCTTGGTATCATCTCAGGACACTGGAATGAAGTGGGGAAATGAACATAAGAAGCACACAGGACTAAGACACTCCAAGGCTGGGTGGAGTTGACCCTGGGATCTCCTCAGAATGAGCACAGGCTCTAAGTACCTTAACATGCACTGCACTCCGCCCTGCCAAACTCTCTCCTTCTCCCAACACAAAGGGCTCAGGCACTGAGGCATGCCCAGAGAGGAAAAAATATTGCGGGTGTTGGGGCAGAATCAGAAGTTGGCCTCAGACTTCTCCACAGCAATATAAAGATGGAGGTAGTATAGGCTAGTAGTTAAGCACACAGACTCAGAAGCCACATTGCATGAAAAACCCTACAGTATTATTTGTGTGACTTTGGACAAGTTAACCTCTCTGCGCCTCAGTTTCCTCATTTGTAAAACATATGACATTATTATTAATAGTAGGCCATGCTGTCATTCAAGAATAAAGGCAACCTTTAGATGTTTGTAAACATTAGAGAGTTCAGGGAAGATTTTATACTTTTTCTTAGGGGAGGGGACCTCAATATGAATTAAAAATACCAAGAGATAAATCAAAAGAAAGAACTCAGAAATGGTGAAGCTATAGGAGGAAAAAAAGAATTAGTGTTTTTCTGTGAATCCATGCAAATATATAAGTAAAACTAAATAGCTGAAGTTATTATGGTTGCAGGACTGAATATAAATGATATTTACTTGACAAAGTAAAAATAATACAAGCAAACAACATGAGGGTGGAAGAAGTAGTGTAAAATAACTCATTACTTCATCTTTCACATCAGGAGTTAGTTGATTCTGTCTAAAATTTATATGTAGTAAAAAAAATTTTTTTTAATGACCAAAATATCTTAGTAATTTATCATAATCTTTTTTTCTTCTTAATCACAGTGATCTTTTAAGAACTAATATCTCTTGTACACTTGTAGTAAAGAAACATTTGTCTGGAATTCATCAATGTCTTCAGTTTCTCTTCAACTAGTTTTTCATCTGTAAAGTTCACATAAAATTAAATAGTTGTTTTCTAAAACTGCATGTAAAAGGTATCCCATTCTCGTAAATTACCTCTGTATGTCTGTTTCTCTCCACCGCCCCTCCACCCCACTAATACATACATATACATAGAGCAATGTTTGAAAAGCTACTTACCAATGTTAACATTTGATAATTTCTAGATAGTGGGATTTGAGTGTTAATTATTTTCTTGAATTTTTTGAATTTTTTATACTGACCATATATCACTTTTATAAACATATTACTTCAAATAAAGGCAGTTAAGGGGACTTCCCTGGTGGTCCAGTGGTTAGAAATCCGCCTTCCGATGCAGGGGACGCAGCTTCAGGCCCTGGTCGGGGAACTAAGACCCCACATGCCACGGGGCAACTAAGCCCGCGTGCTGCAGCAGAGGATCCCACGTACCGCAACAAAGATCCTGCGTGCCGCGACTAAGACCCGACGCAGCCAAAAATAAAATAAATAAATAAATAGATTTTTTTTTTTTTAAAAAAAAGGCAGTTAACTCTGTTAGTTCCAATCTCAAATAAGTCATATATAGCTGCAAAGTAATAATAACCTCATTCTATTAAGTGTATGTCAGTCTGTAAAGCACTGGTAAAAATCCATTCAACATAATCAACTCACCAGGAAGTGCTGCTTTACTTATAATTCCTGTCAGCAGAGCCAATTCCTGCAAAGACCCAGCACTAACATCCTGACAGCGCAGGATTGCTTGTATGGTATCAGAATGAGAAATGAGAAACTGCAACACCTAAGACGAAGAAAAGGAGGGGAAATGGAAAAACAGAGGTGGAAGAGTAGAAAATTGTATTATAAATTTATATCCATCTGTTTAATAACATTGAAGCAAGTAATTTAATGTAATGAATATTAGATAAGCAGTTGTCTTTTGCATTTACGTAATTTATTTCTTCAAGAAGCAAACATCTAACTAAATTTCATAAGAAAGCTAAAGATAAGGATTATTTCGAAGTTTAGAGATTAATACACTTAGAAGCTACTATAGAAGAGTATAATATAACTTGGAACTACTGTATGAAAACTATTATTTGACCCCTATATTTTTTATTTTTGTCTAAATGGAACTAGAACATGAATTTAAAATGAGTGTGTACAAAAATGACTTACTGGGACTTCCCTGGTGACTCAGTACTTAAAAATCCACCTGCCAATGCAGGGGACACGGGTTCGAGCCCTGGTCCGGGAAGATCCCACATGCCGCAGAGCAACTAAGCCCGTGCACCACAACTACTGAGCCTGCGCTCTAGAGCCCACGAGCCACAACTACTGAGCCCACGTGCCACAACTGCTGAAGCCCGTGTGCCTAGAGACCGTGCTCTGCAACGAGAAGCCACTGCAATGAGAAGCCCACACACCGCAACATAGAGTAGCCCCCGCTCGCCACAACTAGAGAAAGCCCATGCACAGCAACGAAGACCCAATGCAGCCAAAAATAAATAAATAAATTTATTTATTTATTTTTAAAAAATGACTTACTGAATTCAAGTTTGCTCTGTGAAAGTCTGACTAGTGTGACATGGGGACAGTCACATAAAAGCTTTTGTCTAACTCTCCTTTTGATATGATGAAAATAAATGAGATACAAATCTTGACCTCCAAACTCTGCCCTTTCAGCTTAGCATTTTACAGTGTACCATCATAGAAGACTCCACTCATTTTCACTTTCAAACAGCTTCTTAACTAGATTATAGATGCCCTGAAGGCAGGGACTACACCACAACTGGCTGAACATTTGAATCTCTCAGGAACTGTGCCCCTTTTATTTTTTAATACAGATTCCTGGCCTCAGCCCATCATTGTTGGACATGAAACTCAGTAATCTTCATTTTTTAAAGAAGCTCTTCAGGTAATTCCGCTACGCTCAGTATAAGACTGGCCTTGTATCACAATGTCCCACTTCTACTAAAAAACCTTAATCTCGAGAAAGTAGAAGACAAAGTTTTTGAGTGTTAAAGAACTGACTCAAAGGCCGCATATGAAAGGGGTAGAATGTCACCTAGACTAATGCAATATAAAATCAGGTACCACACTAGAAACAGCAGCATTCTATCTTGGGAAGGTATGCCTGAAGACTGATGGCAGGGAAAGCAGATAAAATCACCATAAATTATTAGGATGTGTCCTAATTCCTGAGGGTATCATAATAATAGAGCAACACAATAAAAAACTGCAGATTCTTAGTGATAAGCCTAATTAATCAGTGAAAGGTTAAATTGTATATTGCATTATTAGTCTAAGAAACAAACATATTTTTGAAGATTTCACTGAAAAGCATTGAAAATAAAACTAATTTATAGTGTTTGAAGGAAAAATATTTTATTAGAAACTCACTTATTTAAATTACTCATTCTTTAAATATCACAACTAAATGTGGCATTATCATCTATCTTTTGTATTTTCTGCAAGGTCTAATAAAGGAACAGCATTCTCTAATAAAAATACCTGGTTAAATTACATTTTAGAAGCCAGCTTATTTCTATCACAATAACTGCTTCCTTTTGCAGAACAACAAATTTAGATCTCTTGCCTTCCATCTCACTATTCTATTAATTAGCTGTGGTGTTTCATTCAAACAAGAGTACAAAAACAGACCAATGAAGTTCAGAGCAAAGTGCAAGGGGTCTATCTGCAATACCCAGCTCTGCCACAGACAGAACGATTAAGGTAAATTCACGTCAAGCGTTCTATGCCTAGGGCTTCTGCGTTTGTAAAATAAAGGTTTTGCACTTGATGATTTCTACACTAAGGATTCCTCTTACCTGCCCTGCTGCCTGCAAGTGCTGGGCCATACTAGACGTGAGGATGACCTGGCACAAGCGGAGAGCTGGAAGCAGAATCTGGCGGTACCGGTCCACTGGAGTAGGGATGAACACTGGGGCATCTCTCAGGACAAACATGCTTGATTCACATCCAGTGAACAAGGAGAGAGCAACAGTCCAACAGTTAAAACAGTCCCCGACCATCTCCATGGCAAACAATCACAGGTGGCTAATTAAGATGTGAAGCTACTAATGAGGACTCTGTATCCCAGAGGTACAGTTAGTGAAAACAGTTATCTGAATGTTTTAAAATCTTCGTAAAGAATATTTGCATAGATTTGAAAAGACAGTGCTAAAATTCCCCAAACATACTTATTCTACTCTAAATGTTCCCATGGGCCACAGAGACTATGTGTGAGAAACAGACAGAAACAAAAGTTACTCTCCCCAAATTTCCCTCTTGTACATCCATAGCCAAAAATGAATCTACATTGTCCATTATATAAAATAAAACAAGATTTTAAAAATTAAAATGAGATTGTAAAATCACTTAACCTTTAAGATTAGGTCTCAGAACATTGTATTAATAAACTATTATTTATTGTAAATATTTCTATTTAAATTTTTGAACAAAAAAAATGGTTGCCTGTTGAAGAGAAAAGAATGAAAGCAGAATATGGAAATAATAAGAAATAACAGAAAGGCTTTCCAAAGACAGGCAATAATAATGTGCCATGAACTGAGGAATACAATTTACTCAATCCTCTTCACCTAAGGTGAAAGTAATAACTCTCATGTTTAAAACCTCAGAAAGTGATATTAAAAATTTTTCTTTTCTAAAAGTAAAATATTTCTATAGTTAAGCCTGAAAAACTCAAACATACAATTTGGCAATGGATCTTCTGAAGAAAATTACTCAAACTGACCTAAATGTTATTTAACAGTAGGAGGGTATGCTATAGGCCCTAACAATGCTGCAGCCATGTAGACAAAAAAGAAAAAATTCATATTCAAACTCAACTGAGAAATCTGCTAGAAAGTTTGAAACTTAAAATAGTTTCACTTGAAGCTTTCAAATTAGCAAGCAGTTGGTAAAATGTTAAAATGAGAAAAATATAAAATACTATTCAAGTCATCAAGAAAAGAAAATCCACAACAAATTGTAATTTCATTACAATACTTTAAAAGACCAGTATAATTGAAAATATGTACTTCTACTAAACAGAACAATAAAGTTGGGAAGAAAAACGTCTAACAAAATGCTCTCCCATTTCCCTCTTAAGTTACTGCTCTAAAATGGAAAGCACTAGGTCCCTACCCACTTTTACCCTTATTAGCAACTTTCATTTATTAGTTAATGGCAGGGGTATATGACCAAACAAAACCATCAAGATGAGAGTACTGCTTCAACAGAATTATAAACGGCAAAATTATGTTTGAAATTTTTTTTTCCTTAATAATCCTTTACTGGTAACTTTAAAAAAAGCGGCAGGGTGGTGGGGATGGTGGTGTGATGAATTGGGCAATTGGGATTGACATGTATACACTGATGTGTATAAAATTGATGACTAATAAGAATCTGCTGTATAAAAAAATAAATAAAATAAAATTCAAAAATTTAAAAAAAAAACATTAAAAAAAAAAAAAGAAATTGATATGGATGCTTACCCCTGTGGGTCCATTTCTGGGCGCATGTCATAGACTTGGCATTGTGCCAGCCTCACAATCACCCCAGACCTCAGCAGCTCTAAAGCGCCCTGTTGTATCTTGGCCACTCTTGTGAGAAATGCCTAAGAAGTTATGAAACAAAAATCATCAGTACAGAGATCATAGCCAAGGGTCTCACATTAAAATGAGACTTTCTCATAGCACATTTCTGATGTGTAATCATTGGTGAAGAGAAATTCTGAGCTAGCTAGGAAGGGGTATATTATACCACCTTAACCATAGGATTTTTATGAGGAGTAAATGGCACAGCATATCTGAAGTGCTACATACGCCTTGCATGGATTAAGCATTCAACTAAATCATCATGTGGGCTTATGGAGGGCAGGGAAGATTGTTTTGCTCACAGCTGTATCTCTACTACCTAGTGCCATACCTGGCATGTAACAGATATTTAATAAATACTTGTTGAATAAATGAAGGAAGGAGGGAAAACAGAATTAATGAAGAATCTAAGACTTTAGTGCTTCTCTTATTGTGACATTTGTGGTATTTTTAAGCAGGAGGAAACAAATTAAAATAGATTTGGAGGAAAGGAAATGAATTATATATACTGTATTGAAAAATCCTGTGTTTAAAGTAGAACCAGCACATCTACACTGGAATTTCAACAGGCAACTAGCAGTCTGATTTTCGTTGCAGAAGGACATTTTTGCTCACTCTTCTCCTCATAGACCACTGGGTGTCATGTCGCTTTGCCACCACCAGCAATCGAAGTGAGTAAGCAGCAGTCTCAGTAACCAACTAACCCTCTCAGGACCATTTCAACTCAACTTTGGCATGCTCAGAAGATACAGTTCTAGCACATGTCCCCAAATTTAAAACTCCTTAGAAATGATTACAGTTTGTATGCAAACTGTAGGCCATGCAAAATGTAGGCCACGTTAATTTTCTTTAATATATCCTTAACCCCAAGAGGAAATGACCTGTTGATCTAACTTCAAGTGAATATAAAGCCTTACCATTTTGGATTCGTAAGTATAAAGGGCTTTTAAAAGGGGAGGTTGTGGAGTGAGTAAGCTCTGCAAAGTATGGTCATCTTCTACCATGCTGTCCACAAGCACCTTCAAATAGCCACTGTTAGAAAGATACAGAAGCCACTGCTGCTGCTTATCTACGGAGACAATCCGATCAAGTAGAGCCAGTGCCAGCATCTGATGGAAGAACAGATCAAAGTCCAAAATGTGGAGATGGCTACCAAAATCAACAACAGTAACTCCCTTTATCTGGAAATGTTTAAAAGTTTTCTTACAAGGAGAATGGCTGCCTGCAATACAATTCTCTCTCTCTCATTTTTTTTTTTTTGAGAAAAATGTATGTATGTATCCAGAATCTTGATTTATTAATAAAAGAAAAAACTTCAGGGTAAAGTTATATTTCTGAAACAAAACCTAATACATTAAAATAATGGCATTAAATATATTTTAGCAAAATCTAAATATTACTTGTTGGAGGAAAGGGATTTTTAAAAATAGCTTTTTCACTCCCAATTGTAAAGTTTCACATGCTCCTTGTAGAAAACAGAAAACTATACAGAAAATACATTATCTGATAAACACAGATTACTTTGTTCTATGTCTTCCCAAATTTTTTTTTAACATAATTGAGAGCGTACTACATGATTCAAATGCCATGTAATTTTCCACCAGCAGGAAATTATCTTCTCACTGTATTATCACCAGTATGACATAATATTTTAAAGATATATAAATGCAAATACTCCTTGAAAAAGCAGAGGAAGATACATTCAGTATAAAAGCTATGTATCCAGCATTCTCTTATGCCAAGATCTTGATTAACCAGCATCTCTGCTGGTTAATTTCTACCAGTGTAAGGCAAATCTCAAAGTTAGCAAAAAGATTATTCTGAGGGTACAGTCTGAACTAATAAAGGATTCTGAACATAAGTAAACAAAACATATGAATGAACAAAACAGAAATTCCAAATTATAGTAAATAAGAAAATTCACTAAAATATATTACAGAAAATAATTCCCAATATATAACATACATTTGAAAAACCAATCCAGTTTATGCCTTAATAAGTCAAAATATCTATCCAATTATAATACTAAGCAGGAGTTACTGTACCCTTCCAATCTCATGACCATCACAAGCATCTCGACAGACCACTTCCATGAGGGCAGCACCATAGCTCTCAATGATGGCTACGTTTTCTCGCTGTAATTTACTAAACACATCTTCAGGGGCGGTCAGCCTTTCCCACATGGTTTTCTTGGCTAAAGGGTTACAATAGAAGACATATGAAACACTCCAGCAAAAAGCAGTTTGGTAACAGAGTAATTACACCTCATACATGACGACAACAGAAAAATCCTTCCATTATTACCTGCACACAAAGACCCATCAATCGATGAGTCTAGGCAGGTAAACTTTAAGAACACAATGCACTATTCCATGAATGTACACTGAGATAACAATGGTATTAGGAAAAGGATAAACTATCCTTAAAGAAATAAAAATGAATTATGAAACCCCAGGAGAAACATTCCTGTATTTATTTCACTAATCAATCTGGTTTTATCTTTTATTGAGATCTATGAGAATTTGGCTACAAAGGAGCAGGTACAAAGTAGACAAAGATCTGCTTCCAAAAAACAGATATTTTATTCTTTTATATTTTTTAATTGAAATATTCATTAAAAAGAAAAGGTATACTCATTATGAAGATAATTTAAATTAATTTAATTTAATTTAATTCAAGGAACACTGATTAAAGATAGGATCATATGCTTTACATAGATTCCTGTAAACCTTTTAGAAAAGTTTCATAAATACACTACATACAGCAATAATCTGTATTTGAAACTAATCTTATGACTTTTCCCCAACTAGTACATGGTAGCAGTTTGGTTTTTTTTTAACATCTTTATTAGAGTATAATTGCTTTACATTGGTGTGTTAGTTGCTGCCGTATAACAAAGTGAGTCAGCTATACGTATACATATAACCCCATATCTCTTCCCTCTTGTGTCTCCCTCCCTCCCTCCCTCCCTATCCCACCCCTCTAGGTGGTCACAAAGCACCGAGCTGATCTCCCTGTGCTATGCGGCTGCTCCCCACTAGCTATTTTACATTTGGTAGTGCATATATGTCAATGGTAGCAGTTTTTAAACTGAGGAAAGATTCTCAAGACAGGGTGATCAGAATGGAGGACAAAACAAAGCAGGTTTAACCATGAAAAATAAAAGTAACACACAATGTGGCCTATATTCCACTATAAAGTTTGCAGCAGTCAAACCTTCAGAGTTTTAATGATATTTTCTCCCTAAAATATCTTTACCACTACTTTGATTTTATTTTAGTCATATTTAATTTCCAATAGTGTCAAAGCAGGGTATGAGATTATTAATTTTCTCAACCGTGTCACTTCCTTCGGTCACCTGGTCCCATCTACTTCTCTATTTCACCTCCCTCCACTCTCCACCTCCACCCCGACGCTGCCGCCACACTAGCCCTCAAATTCAGCACTTCCTTCAGTCTCAGGATCTTCGCACTAGCTGTTCTTTATATTCTTCCCCAGATCTTAGCATGGCTGCCTCCTCTTCGTCATTCCAGCCTCTATCAAATATCACTTCCTCAGCTACACCCAGCTTCCCTCCTCCTCCCACCCCACACACAATATATCACAGTAATATTTTATCTTCTCCACAGTACTTATTTATCAGATTTACTCAAATTATGTTATTTTTTAGTTTCCATGCTTGTATCTCTGTCTCCTCACATCGAATGTAAGCTTATTAACAACGGGATTCTGTCTTGTCTACCACTGTTTCTCCAGAATTTAGCACAGTGTCTAGCACATAGTAGAAGCTCCAATATTAATTACTGATTGATTGACAGCTTAAAGGCAAGTTTAGAAACTTTGCTCCAGGGATGCCACCAGATGCTCTCAGGGTCGGGTACCACGGTGGGTGGGTTTTCAGGAACCCAGCCTGAGGAGCTACGGCATCTCCTCTTCTGTTTTACGCATAGGATTGCCACAAAATTATCTGAATAAAGGCTTTGGACAAAAGTCTGAAAGCCACTACTTTATAGGTTTAACATTTTTTAGCCGTGAATTCCTTAGTTCAAACATTGTGGTTGAAATGAGGGTAGAGAGATGCTGGCACATCACTCTAGAGGCTCTTCCACATAACCCCTCAGGTACCCCTGCAAGAACCCTAGGGCTTCACAATGAAATCTGAAAAACAATGGCTTGCAGAAGACCAGTTAAGTATCAAAGAAATATTTGATTTCAGTTTTCAAACTATGAATAGATCACAAAGTTCCAATATTACTACTGACAGAACTACTTAGAAATAAGAAAAATCTAATTCTACAGTTTAATTAGACCTTTCTTTAAACCGGACTCATAGACAGAGAACAGACTTGTGATTGCCAAGGGGGGTGGGAGGTGGGGGAGCGATGGAGTGGGAGTTTGGGGTTAGCAGATGAAAACTATTACATATATAGAATGGATAACAACAAAGTCCTACTGTATAGCACACGGAACTCTATTCAATATCCTGGGATAAACCATAATGGAAAAGAATTTTTTTTTAAAAAAGTCCTTTCTTTAAAATCCTCATTTTTTTTTTTTTGGGCCGTACCACGCGGCATGCAGGATCTTACTTAGTTCCCCAACCAGGAATCGAACCCACGCCCCATGCAGTGGAAGCCCGGAGTCTTAACCACTGGACCACCAGGGAAGTCCCTAAAATCCTCATTTTTTTAGGGAATTCTCAGGCGGTCCAGCGGTTAGGACTCTGAGCTTTCAATGCCAGTAGTTAGGACTCCACGCTTTCACTGCTGAGGGTCCGGGTTCAGTCCCTGGTTGGGGAACTAAGATCCCACAAGCTGCATGGCACAGCCAAAAAAAAAAAAAGAAAAAAAAAATCCTAATTTTTTAGGGGATAAATTAATTCATTAGAAACCACCAAGATGATTTCTTCTACTTCAATCTTTCCCTTCTTCCAACATACCATATAAACCACTGCCACACAAACTTTCCTAAATACCAACTTCTTCATATCAAATTAATCCCCTGCTTATGGCTAAGACATCCTCCTGGTTCTTTACTCCCTCCTAGTTTGGGCCTTGCCTGAAAAGCCCTCCATTTATTCTTATGTAAATGCAACCCCACCAGAAAAGTCCAGCAAAACTCTCGATTTCCTTTCTCTTCTTAACTCTTATAAAACTTGTAATTTATACTTGGGGTTGGCAAACTAAGGCTCATGGGCAAAATGTGATCTCCCACTTGTTTGTTTTTTTTTGTTTTTTTTTTTAAATTTTTTTAATTTGTTTATTTTTGGCTGTGTTGGGTCTTCGTTTCCGCGCAAGGGCTTTCTCTAGTTGCGGCAAGCGGGGGCCACTCTTCATCGCGGTGTGCGGGCCTCTCACTATCGTGGCCTCTCTTATTGCGGAGCACAGGCTCCAGACGCGCAGGCTCAGTAGTTGTGGCTCACGGGCCCAGCTGCTCCGTGGCATGTGGGATCCTCCCAGACCAGGGCTCGAACCCGTGTCCCCTGCATTCGCAGGCAGATTCTCAACCACTGCGCCACCAGGGAAGCCCCTCCCACTTGTTTTTGTAAATAAAATTTTAATGCAATATAGCATACGTCTCTGGCTTCTTTTGCACAATAATGGCAGAGTTGAGTAGCTGCAACAGAGAACATATGGCTTGCAAAGTCTGAATTAGTTATTATCTGGCCCTGTACAGAAAAAGCTTGCTGGCATCTGGTCTATATCATCCAATTTAAGGCTTATTGTTTTATAAACACATATATTGCCATTTTTACTAGGATAAAAGATTTTATGAAAGCAAGAACCCAATTAATGTTTCCTGCTTCCTGGAACAACTAAAAATAATCAACCACCAAATGATTACTGATTTTTGTTTGTATTGTAAAAAGGGGAAATAACCTAAATGTCCAAAAATGGGTAGGCTAAATAAATTATGGTACATCCATAAGTGGCAAAATCTATACAGGTATTTAAAATGTTACTTAATGAGGCACGAAAAGCTGATAAAATACTAAATAGAAAAGGGAAGATTTAAATCAATAAAAAAAGATGGCTGGCTATAACCAAAATGTCGTGATAGTTATCTTAGAAGGGTAAAATGTGTGACTTTTCCTTTTGTTTATTAGTATGTTCTAAATTTCCTATAATCAATATTTATTTTTAAATAAAAAAATAAAAGCTAAAAGATATTTTTTAAATATCTGATTATGAATTTTTAGTCAGGTTCTAAGGTTCTAGGACCTGACTCAGGTTGTAAAAAAAATAAAAAGAGTGGTGAGAAATGTACATCTAAATTCACATCAAGCATAAAGCCTGCACCCACTATACACATATATATAGCTATAGCTGGTATTTTTATTTTTATTTTTTTATTTTTATTTTTTGGCCACACCATGCAGCATGCAGGATCTTAGTTCCCCGACCAGGGATGGAACCCACGTCCTCGGCAGTGAAAGTGCAGCGTCCTAACCACTGGACTGCCAGGGAATTCCTGTAGCTGGTACTGTATTTTTAAGTCACTTATTGGAGTCGGATTCACAAGAACAGAGTTAACAACAGGCAAGATGCTCTATGAAATCCTTTTAGTCCCACTACTTTATGACTAAAATCAGAGGTGTACTTGTACTATAATTCTAGATCATACTAACACCTAGACCATAAAAACTGAAAATCTCATGATAGGATTCTAAAAAATTTAATAATGGCAAGAGATTATCTTTTCTAATCTCTTTTAAAAAGATGATTGGATATTATGGTTTCATAAACAAAGAACAACAGGAATATTCTTGATCAAAAGTCGCAATAGCCCAGAAGAATTATGAGCAGATCAGAAAATTCCTCATTCTTATTATAATTCCTAATTCTTATTTATAAATAAAAGATACTACCGAATACCATTAACTTGTCAAACTTAAAAAGAAAAGCCAGTTTAGAAGAAAATAGAACATATGAGAAAAACTTATAATAAAAGTGCTTAAAATTACAATTTAAACAATTTTAAAATTAAGAATTCAAACTGACATCTTCCATACAGCTATATCAATCAACTATAAATTAAAGTTGAATGATATGCTCCTAGAAAATGGAAAGTTAAAAATGAATCTGTTTTAAAAGCAATATAATCCATTTTACTGAAATTACAACAAAACATTCAAACAGGGCTAATCTCACAGAAATAAAAGTAAGGAGGATGCACTATATCCTCTACACTGAGGTGTTAGCATAACTTTATAGGTTGGCTTTATAAGCTTTTATTGAAAACATCAATCTGATTAAAAATATGCTGAAAAGTGTATATCTTCGTCATTATCAATCTGTTTTTAAATGTGAAATATTTTTATAATACTAGAGCTTAAGGAACAGATCAATAGAGAAATTAAGAACATAATAATTGGGGTTCATATTAAACATTTAGGCTCTGGTCAAATTATCCACTTTTTCTTTCTAGTGGTCACTGGTAGAAAAGAGAGAGAAAAAAAAAGGTGAAAAAAATACAAAGAGATATATTCATGATGTCAATGGCTGTCAACTAAGCCCCAGGAATTACAAATGCAAAAGCAATGTCTGATTTGAACTACACTGTTCTTAATTAAGGAAACATATAAGATCCTCCAAATAATTTTATCAAAAAAATATTGGGTTGGCCAAAAGGTTCATTTGGGTTTTTCCATATCATCTTACAGAAAAACCCAACTGAACTTTTGGGCCAACCCAATATATGCTTTGGTTCCTCCCCAGATCTACTGCATTGCCAGCTCAAAGTGATAGGATCCACCCATATGGATTTTCAGAAAATTAACTATATGCTTAAGAGACGTCTGAATTTCCTTTTCCCTAAATTGCTCATATCCTTTGCCCATTTTTCTGTTGGGTTATTGATTTGTAGATGCTCTTTATTTATTAGAAATTAGTCATTTGTGATATGAGCTACAAATACATTGCTGATACTGAATTCTAATTCTCAGATCTGTCAAAAAGAAGCAAGTCACTTAGCCTCTCTAAGTCAGATTCCTTTTATACCAAACAGGGAAAATGGCTGCCCAGTATTCAGTACATATGTTTATATAAAAATAAAGAAAAAGTGGTATGAAAAAATAAGTATATAGACATTAAAAATTCAGTTTTTGTTTTAAAACAACAGAAAGTAGGTACACTGGCACAAAAGTATATGCTCAATAAATATTTATTAAATTTAATATTTCTAATTTGAAAATTAAAAACACTAGTATCTAGGGAATAAAGTACTTTGCTATCTATCTAAAACAAGTCAAAATAAGCAGTAATTATGACTAAGTAAAAAAAGCTACTTAAGGGATAAAATTGCTCTAAAAATAGATCATTTGAAAATTAAAAACAAAGGAGAGCAACTTCCCTGGTGGCACAGTGGTTAAGACTCCACGCTCCCAGTGCAGGGGGCCCGGGTTCGATCTCTGGTCAGGGAACCAGATCCCCACATGCATGCCACAGCTAAGGAACCGGCGAGCCACAACTAAGACCCGCAACGACCAAAATGAGAAAAATAAAAATAAATAATAATAATAATAAAAAGATAACAGATTTTAAAAAAAAGGAGAATCTTCTTTTATGGTCACACTGCTTTTACCACATCTTGATAATGACTTCTTATAAAGCACGTTGTAGAGCTCCACCTAGTGGTTAAGTGGTGATTTTTGCCAATTCAACTAAATACAGTGTTAAAAAATTTTTTTAGTCAAGAGGAAAATGCGGGAGGTGTGTTGGCGGATTATCTCTCGTAAAAAAAAACTCCTATTTGTTTAAAAAGTTTCTCTGAACTATTCTTTTTAACGACCTTAAAAATATTTTTGTGCATTATTTATGCTGGTAGGAAATTCCTATAAATACATCATTTGGCTCTTATTACATTCTAAGGGAGATATTATACAAAAATATATAGCCAGAATGAATAATATGAGATAATCTAAGTCTTACACACAGAGTGGTTTTTAAGAATCTGTGTACAGGACTTCCCTGGTGGCGCAGTGGTTAAGAATCCGCCTGCTAATGCAGGGGACACGGGTTCGAACCCTGGTCCAGGAAGATACCACATGCCGCGGAGCAACTAAAGCTGTGCGCCACAACTACTGAGTCTATGCTCTAGAGCCCACATACCACAACTACTGAAGCCCATGTGCCTAGAGCCCGTGCTCCGCAACAAGAGAAGCCACCGCAATGAGAAGCCCGCGCACCACAACAAAGAGTAGCCCCCGCTCGCCACAACTAGAGAAAGCCCGCGCGCAGCAACAAAGACCCAACGCAGCCAAAAACAGATAAATAAATTTATAAAAAAAAAAAGAATCTGTGTACAAAATAACAAATACTCATTAAGGTTCTCAGAAAGCACAAGGAGCCCATTATGAGAAGGTATTTATGACAAGTTCTTAAATAGCAAAGTAACTCTGGCAAAGAGTATTATACGCTGGTCTCCTGAATAGTTAAAAACATTTTTCACATTTGGCGATGAAAGAATCCATATTATTAACTCATTTAAAAATGCTAACTATACAGGAATTCTTTGGTGGTCCAGTGGTTAGGACTCCGCACTCTCACTGCCAAGGGCCTGGGTTCAATCCCTGGTTGGGTAACTAAGATCCCACAAGCTGAGCGGCGCAGCCAAAAAAAGAAAAAAAGCTAACTATAGTTTACAAAGTTGATTTATCATTGTTTTAAATACACAGATCTTGGGCTTCCCTGGTGGTGCAGTGGTTAAGAATCTGCCTGCCGATGCAGAGGACACGGGTTCGAGCCCTAGTCTGCGAGGATTCCACATGCTGCGGAGCAACTAAGCCCGTGAGCCACAACTACTGAGCCTGCGCGTCTGGAGCCTGTGCCCCGCAACAAGAGAGGCCGCGACAGTGAGAGGCCCACGCACCGCGATGAAGAGTGGTGGCCCCCGCTCACAACTGGAGAAAGCCCTCACACAGAAACGAAGACCCAACACAGCAAAAATAAATAAATAAATAAATTTATAAATACACAGATCTTTTGACCAAGAAATTCAACTCCTTGGAATTTATCCAAGAAAAAATTCACATTAGTACAAAAAGACATATGTATGCTACTGATGAGAATTTAAACTGGTAGAAGGCCATTTGGTAGAATCTATTAAAATAAAAATGTGCACCCTCTTTCACATGGAAATTCCACCATGAAGTATCCTTCTTGAGAAATATATAGGCATATAAAAGGATATTTGATGCAGCTTTTTTGTGATAGTAAAAATTTAGAAACAATTTAAACACTTATGAATAAGGCAAATGGTTAAACAAATGGTACTTCTATACTATGGAATAACAGAGCTATTTTAAAAGATATGTACTGTATGTATTGTTCAATGGGACCAGAGGTGAGTGGGAGTTACAAAAATATATAAGCTAAAGTAGTATTTGAGGATCTGTGTTTACATTACTTTTGTACCATTGTCACAATTTTAGAAAAACTAAACATTCTTCCTTGACTTTAGAGGAAGCCCTTTGATTCCGTAAAGACTCATTTATTATAGCTTTGCTGAGCCAAAAGATGAAAAGGTGATTTTTTTTTTTTTAATTTAAAGTAACCAATCTCTAAAAACAGAAAAGACAGAAATCTAATTCTACCTGCTTCTAAGGTGTCTGGTTCATCCGGTCTCTGGGCAATCTGTAAGTAATAAAGCAGAGAGCCATACAGATGCGTCCTCACTCGCTGGAATCCGCCACCTAGGAAAATATAGCAGCGTAAAAACCTTTTTTCAAATTAAGTTAAAACAAATACAGAAGTTGTAAGTTATAGGAAATTTAGATGAAAAAACCTGTCTTCAAAATGAAGTCTAACAGTTTCTTCAATATGATATGAAGCGAAGAATCTCCAATAGAAGCAAACCCCACCACTGCATTCTCTGCGGGCGGAGGTGAGGTGCAAGAGTTATCAAGCACAAAAGCATAATGAGCCTCTCCGGGTCCCAAGACTACTGGTTGCTTCTGTTCTGTGCGAACGGCTTGGCTTAGGTGAGCGGTCAGGGTGAACACAGCACCTGCTACCACCGGCATTAACTCCTGTGCTGCTTCGTCATCCAGTATCTTAAAGCAGAAAGACAAATCAGAGCGAGCACCCTGCTTTCAGCTACAGTCATTAACATGTCTTATACATTTAGCTTTTCAATTACCATAAGCATATAAGAATGGGCTTCCCTGGTGGCGCAGTGGTTGAGAGTCTGCCTGCCAATGCAGGGGACACGGGTTCGAGCCCTGGTCTGGGAAGATTCCACATGCCGCGGAGCAGCTGGGCCCATGAGCCACAACTACTGAGCCTGCGCGTCTGGAGCCTGTGCTCCGCAACGAGAGGCCGCGATAGTGAGAGGCCCGCACACTGCAATGAAGAGTGGCCCCCGCCTGCCGCAACTAGAGAAAGCCCTCGCACAGAAACGAAGACCCAACACAGCCATAAATAAAATAAATAAATAAAATTAAGAAAAAAAAAAAAAGAATATAAGAATGGAATTGTATTGTTCAAACACAGTAGAAGCTAATACACAAAAAGAAATTTAAATAGAATGCTGGGTAATGTGTTCTTAACCAGAAGGGAGTCCTATCAGAATTCCCTAGAGGTTTTTCATGGAAATTAACATAATGGCCTCACCACTAGAGTCTCCCATTCAGTAGGTCTAGGGTAAGATGTGTCATGTAGATTTTTAAAAAGCTTCCTAGAAAATTCTGATACACACTCTAGTTGAGAACCGTTACTGTACAGAGTTAATACCTTTCTCAAGGAAAGTCTTAACACTGGCATTGCACAACTCTATTTACTCCAAATGGAAAATGGGAAAAAAGGAGTGGCCAACTATATGTTTAAATGATATAAATATTCGTTTGGCAGTATAAAGTAACTCATGAAGCATGTCACCTTATCATGCACATCTTGTAAAATATCACGAATAATCAGTTGTCGATCCTCTGCCTGAATGAGGTCCTGAGGGCAAGCTGTCAGTATAATTTCTACCAGCTGCCTCCAAGACTCCAGAGCATGCCGTTTTGCATGAAGACACTGCAACAATTTGTTTCTTCCTACCACGTACTGAAGTATAGTGCTGATTTCCTAAAGCCACAGAAATTGAATTGCAAGGTTAACACACAGGCAAATAACGTCTTTCAACCAACAGGTTCCTATTTTTAACACTGTCAGTTAATCCGAAAACATTTATAGTATACTCCGGAAACCTTCCACATGCTTACAAGTCAGCAGATGACTTTTCACATTATACTGGTGGCCAAATTTTTAACACTGTCAGTTAATCCGAAAACATTTATAGTATACTCTGGAAACCTTCCACATGCTTACAAGTCAGCAGATAACTTTTCACATTATACTGGTGGCCAAAGCTATGAAAAATAATAAATAAGGCTGTGTGTGTGTGTGCACGCACGCGTGTGTGTGTGTGTAAGGCAGGGGGCAGAGGTGACGTGGGTGGAAATGAGTTTTTAACCCTATCTTCTCTTTTCTTGCAACTGTCTAGTTATATTTACTCCGGAACACTAGAGTTCCCTAAAACCCAAGTTCAATGGCATGTTTCCTTGATGTGTCTTTTATTTCTTTGCCTCTTGCTTTGGCCTCACCAACTGTGTTTCCATGAATGTGGTTCTTCCCACCTGCTCTCTTACCCGTATCTCCCCATTTGTGGTGACAAATGACTCCTTCCTCGCTGATAGGGAGCATGTGAACTCTATTACACAATATGAAAAGGTTACAAAATCCTCAACTAGCTTAGCAGAAAAGATGTCATTTGTTCTGGCATCCAGACATTAACTTCAGTTCAGCTTTTAACAGTCACAAAGTCAAAAGTGAAAGATACCATTAAAATTTAACTTTTAAGTAGTTTACTAATAATGAACTAGAAGTCAATTCACTGTTTTGTCTTCTAACTGGCAATTTAAGTAGTTAAATAGTTAAAAGGTTAAAACTAACATATACTCAACAGGGCTTACCTCCATTAGTAGAGGTCTCTGTCCTATGGCTGCCATACCCTGAAGGGCATTTACTTCGGCTACAAGAACTCTATGAAGAAGCTATATAATTGAGAAATGAGAGAAAAATAAGACCATTTCAGACACTGGTAGAACAATAACCTAGCAATTACTCTAAACTGCCCTAGAGGGAAAAGTTTCAGATACCTTTATGTATAATCTAATAGTGGCACTGTCCAGTTTCTGTCAAAAACAGTATATCCCTCACATGCCGGAGAGTGGTACCAAAGAGCGTCTGTGGCAGGAAAGTTAGTGGAACTGCACGGGATAGCTTCTTCCTACTAGTGAGGTGATTACCATTTACCTGGTAGAGAGTTAAATAGGTAAAACCACTCCATAGTTATAGCTGGGTAGCATGACTACTAAGAGGAAGGTGATAGGGAACATTTTATAGAGGCAAAATTAGTGTGGCCTATTCAGTTTTCTTTCCTGACTGTTTGAAAAGTGAAAACCAGTCCAATAAACCAATATCTCTATCAGAAAATAAAAAGTTATTTTTTCCTTAACGACTCAAAGTCTGAACCACTTGATACTGCACATGCTCTAAAGAAACGCTCACCTTGACATTGCAGACTGTCTGTCCCCGTAAATTCTTGTGTTCACAGTTAGCAATAACTTGTTCAATCTGGGCCCGATCAAAGAAATCCAATTGCAAAGGCTCGGGGATCTCCTGACTGAAGTCAATGGAGTCGAGAATACTGAGAATTTTTCGACGTACTAGAAATAATAAAAAGTAGTTCTATTTTACTTGGGACACTGAACAGAAGAGCTAACCACTGTACTCAGCTCACCCTCAAAGACAGCGCTATGTTCAGAAAGGACATCAGTCTGGAAATTGAAGACTGTGTTGAAATCTAAATTGGATTTTATTTCTAATACATTCATTTGCAAAAATATTGTTTTCCCATCCTATCATCTTAGTTATAAAAAAATTTTTTTTTGATGACAAGCAATCCTTTATATAGCTTTTCTACATCAGTTCAGAATTTGCAGATACAGGCATTAATTACCTCTTGAAATTTTATGCAATTTAATATAAACGTATCTACAAATTTATTACAAATTCAAAGGGCTTTTACCTTTTGTAGCAGTGTCAAAGTGCAGGAACCCAGAGACAGACCTATTTTCATCTTCTATTCCTCCTTCCCCATCTGTTGGAGCATCAGTAATAACAGATCAGAAAAAGAACAACACACTCATAAAATTTATTTGGAAATAACAAACACAAGGTATTTTATTTCTATGTCACTGTTTCTAGGTCAAAGAGCCCCTTGCAAATGGATAATTAAAATGCAAAGATGATGAGGACTTATCAACAACATTCATCTAATTCTTTCCGTCTCTATGAGATCCACTTCACAATTGTAGAGAGCATAATCAGAACCCCAAAAGAGGCAGGACCCAATCATGCCAGTGAGATGATTAGGAAAGCTTATGCTTAATTGGCATGCAAAATACGTATTAGAGTATCTTGGGTCATGCTGGCTCAGTGTGACAAACTCCACTGTGTATCTGTGCCTATGAATACAGCAAAATGTGAATGCTCCAAACAACAATAAAATGGCAATTATGGGTGATTTTGTGTTTTAAGGAAAAGAATTCTAAAGGCAGAAAGAACTTGTTTGGCCTACAATCACATACTAACCATAAGATTCAGATCTGAGCTTGCATTCACACAGACCAGTCAGCAGCATAACAATACAAATGCCAACACATGTTCACCTGAGTATGGTTTCACTGGCATGTCATCCAGTAGGAGGTGAAGGAGCCTCTGGGTGTGTGACCGTTGGCGATTCAGAGAAGTCACCCTTAGTTCTATCGAGGCAGTCTTCATCAGCCATGACATTTGGTTCAGCATAGATATTTCATATTCTGGAATTGAAATATGAATGTTTAGCTTCCCAGTATAATAACACAAGATCAGAACAGACCTAAAATCCGTAACTCACCAGCTATTTTCCCATGTAACATAGCCAATAATTTATGAAAATTGGCACCATAGTAATTTATCACTCTAGAAAATTAAAAAAGAAAAAAAAACAGATGCCAAGGGAGAAAAAATAAACTAGTATATGTGTATGAAAGGTGAGCAAAAGCAATTGAAGATCAAAAGAGAATCAAGTTTCTGTCAACAGAATAATTTCACACAGATGTAGAGGATTCTGAGTCTACCATAACAGATTCAGGCCATCAAGTGTGTGGTGGTGGGAGATGGCGCTGTAGGTAAAACTTGCCTCCTCATCAGTTACACGACCAATGCCTTTCCTGGAGAGTATACCCCACTGTCTTTGACAACTATTCTGCCAATGTTATGGCGGATGGAAAACTGGTGAATCTGGGCTTGTGGGATACAGCTGGACAAGATGATTATGACCTATTACGCCCCCTATCCTATCCGCAAACAGATGGATTCTTAATTTGCTTTTCTCTTGTGAGTCCTGCATCGTTTGAAAATGTTCGCGCAAAGTGGTACCCTGAAGTGTGACACCACTGTCCCAACACTCCTATCATCCTGGTGGGGATGAAACTTGATCTGAGGGATGATAAAGACACAATTGAGAAACTGAAGGAGAAGAAGCTGACACCCATCACCTACCCGCAGGGCTTGCCATGGCCAAGGAGATCGGTGCCATCAAATGCCAGGAGTGCTCGGCGCTCATGCAGCGAGGCCTCAAGACAGTTTTTGATGAAGCTATCTGGGCAGTTCTCTGCCCACCTCCCGTCAAGCAGAGAAAGAGAAAATGCCTGCTGTTGTGAATGTCTGGGGCCCTCCTGCCTGTCCCGTCCCCCAGGACCCTTTGTATGCTTTGCTCAGACGGTGAAGACTTTGCACTCAATGCCAAGTTTTTGTTACAGATTAGTTTTTCCATAAAACCATTTTGAACCAATCAGTAATTTCCAGGTTTTGTTGGTTTAAAGTGTAAGAGTTCAAACTTTCACATTCTATTAAAGTTTAGCCCTAAAACGACAAGCTTCCTTAAAGCTTTATTCTTCAAAGCCCCTATTCTTGCTCAGATTAAGAGTTGCCAAAATACCTTGTGAACTAAGTTGCACTGCGGGGCTAAGAACACTAACCACTAAACTGTTTAAAGACCTTTGCTTGGAAGAGACTGTAGCTTCTGAGGCAGGAGATGCAGACGCTCGCTAAAGAGTTTCAGACGTGAAGAGCAGTACAGCCTCCTTCCTGAAATGCTGTCATTTAATGCATCCTGATTGACCAGCCCATGTTCACTACCTAACATTGTACTTTACATCATAATGAATGAATGTAACAGCTCGGCTCTTTGGATCAATCTTTTTGATTTCACAGTGAGATTTCTAGAACAAATTAGTGTATTAGCCTTTGTGAGATTTTGAACAGAGCTCTTACTCCCGTGCTCCCTCCGATGAAGCATTCTGCTCTGGCCGTGGGTGCGCTGGGTGGCGTGTGTGGAACACTTGTGATCAGAGGATGAAGACAGTATTTTAACAAAATATGGAGATTAATTTACACTACATTGTATACGTAATAATAAAACTTTTAAAAGTGTCACAGGTAAAAGTTTTAAAAGGTTAATTTCTGTCAATTGCAGTAGATGATGAAGAAAGGTCAGTATTATCAGTAAGTGTTTTCTTAACCTTTTCCTTTTCCTTAAACCTGCCTATCCCTCCTGAAATTGGGCATTTAATGCATCTTTGACCTGGTCATTCTCATAGTTGCAAACTTAGTAAGTGCTTTTCTTATAGAAACCCCCTCTTTTTTTTTTTTTTTTACAAATTTATTTATTTTAGTTATTTATTTTTGGCTGCATTGGGTCTTCATTGCTGCTTGTGGGCTTTCTATAGTTGCGGCGAGCGGGAGCTACTCTTTGTTGGCGGTGCACAGGCTTCTCATTGCAGTGGCTTCTCCCGTTGCAGAGCACGGGCTCTAGGCACGCGGGCCCAGCAGTTGTGGCTTGTGGGCTCTAGAGTGCAGGCTCAGTAGTCGTGGTGCACGGGCTTAGTTGCTCTGTGGCATGTGGGATCTTCCCAGACCAGGGCTTGAACCCATGTTCCCTGCATTGGCAGGTGGACTCTTAACCACTGCGCCACCAGGGAAGCCCCTAGAACCCCTTCTTAATGAGCAATATGCCTCCTTGTATTATAAAATCTTCCTGAATATGCATTAGAAAAATTTTTTTGTAGATTAGTAAAAGTGCATTCCTGTTTTCATGTTACTTTATTCAAAGCCAATAAGTGCTTTCCTTGGTCTTCTAGTAACTAGGTATAAAAATCATGTGTTGCAGCTTTACAGTTTTTAAAATACTTCAGATATTCTTAAACTGTAAACCTTGCCAGATCACCGACACTGCACCTGGACTAATAACACTGACCCCCCCACCGCTTGCCTCACTGAGTGCACACACGCTTCCTGTCCTTGCCCGAACGATGTTCCTTGGGATCTCTGAGGTTCTGTCAACCCTGTGCTCATGCTAACAAAGTTCTGCACAACTTACCCACTGGCAAGAATATGAGCTTGGACCTTTCAACCACTAGAACAAAATTTTTTAAGCTGACAGTTGCAGAATGGTGGAGTGTTTTTACATTGATCTTTTGCTAATGCGATTAGCAGTACGTTTTGCATGTATGACTTAATAAATCCTTGAATCACGAAAATAAAAAAGAAAACCCAAGTAATTCTCAAATATTTAACTTGTTTAAAAAAAAACACTATCATAAAATTTGATTCTTATTTCAGAAAACAAATACATTTTTAAAAACTAAAATAAATCTAAATTGCATAATTTTATGATGTCTTGAGATTATGAAGGACATTTGGTCTAATATATAATTAGGACTGGGAATGTCTTATACAATAGAAGTTTTTGAATCCAATATTATCTCAATATGCCTGGCTTTGAAGTCCTAAATTATGACAGTTTTATAAATATAAAATTCACCAAACACTACTACTACTGCTAGTAATAATGATTACAAGCAAAGCTAGATCAATTTTTTAAAAGTACAAAGCATAATAGGCAAGATATTAACTGTTTTTTTCTAATTAGGTATTAAAAAGGGTTTCTTAAAAACTTTCTTATAAACAAAATCTTAGGGCTAAAAATAAAATACACTTATTACGAAAATGAAGTGAAAATTTTTGCCACTAGGTAATTCCCAACAGTCTCTCACACCACACTCTAAAAAGTAAACAGAAGCTGATAATTACTAGTAATGGAAATTTATTATGAAATTTGTAAGCCTAGATTTCCTAAAACATAAAGATGATGCAAAATAAACTTTAAAAAAACTCAATAAAACCACTACTGTCTGGATATAATATGAACTCAGAAAACTTATAACTTGATCAAAAAGAAAATTATATAAAATAGAATCCTATAAAACATAGGTAGCCTGGGATAACTGTGTTGATCAGGCCAATAAACTAAAGTTATAAATAGTTTCCATCGTAATTAGTTTTCTATTTTTCATTTCAAGACCTGAATTGGTTTCAATATATACACAAGAAACAAAAGTAAAACAGATTTTTATGAAACAATTTCACTCAAAAAATCTAAATTTCCAAAATCTTTTTATATAAATATTTTCTTATCCCTTCAACACAATTTTAAAATTTTATTTGCTAGTAAAAGGATTAAATTCCATACTTAACAGGCTATTTTTAAATAATTTTATGCTGGCAGTTAAAACATCAGGTTTCTCAAGCACAAATTACAAAAGCAACCCAAAGGAACAAAGAAGCAAAGTAATAAAATGAGAACAGAATTCCACAAATTCTAAAACTGCTACCCCCAACTGTTATGAAATTAAAATCACTCAACACATATTTTACAGATTTGTTTTAATAATAAGGGAAAATAATGTCCTACCTTTGTTAGAAAATGGTAAATGTTGCAACTGAGAAAATAAGAAGTCCTGGCTGGTTCTCAAGTATCTCATAGTAGGACCAGATGTATCAGAGCATGCACATAACTGATATATCACCTAAAGAATTACAGTAAAATAAGAAAACTCCCAAATCAGCTTTTTATATTATACATTTTAAGATAAAAGGCGAACTTAAATCTACTAAGTGGAAACTAAGACCCATTAGCAACTAAAGCAAAATGGATAAACACATGTACATATAAAATAAAAGCTCAGAGTTACATGCAGTTCTTGGCACACTAACTCAAAATATACTGGAATACAATTGGAGAATGCTGACAACAGTACTATAGGACTAATCTTGAAATCACCCTAAATATATTAATATTGAGTTGGCCAAAAAGTTTGTTCGGGTTTTTCCGTAAGATGTTATGAAAAACCCGAATGACATTTTTGGCCAACTCCAATATATACACATGTAGTTAATTAACAAGTTTTAGTATTTTAACTATTATTAGTAGCAAATTACTCAGAAGTAACTTCTAAAAACCAAGGTTATGTATTAATCAGTTGATAAAAATGTTGGGATCAGAGAATCCCTTGCAGGTATCTAACCCTATGTATTCCCAAAGAGCAATGGTTCAGTATTCACCAATTCAGTGTCCGCTGTGACTATACAACTAGTAATGACAATGGACTATAAATTCAATTTGTGTCTAGAAATACAGTCTTAAGAAAAATATAAAATAACAAAAGGTAACTAAAGATGTTGAGTAAAGCAGAGTAAAAAGACTAGAAACAACCTAAGTGTAATTTATACTGTAGCAGCATAGAAAGTTTATGGGGGGGGGGGGCCACAAAACTGTATGTCTACTGAACATACCTAAATAAATAACATGTATACCCAAGGTAAAGATAAGAAGGGAACACAAGGTAAAGCTTAAGTACTTGCAGATGTATGCTTGTCTTTCAAACAGCTTTGATATTGTTTTTGACACTCTATACTAAACTTCTCAAAACAAAACCAAGTTATTCATATTAGATGGTAAGTTAAGAAGATTCAAGAACAGATGCTCAAATATGCTCAGATATGGGAGAAGTAATACTATTAGAGGGAGAAGGACACAATAATGAGTTCCAAAAGCATGACAAGCCACTTTACAAGGGTTTGCGTGATACACTTCCTAGTTCCCAAGACCAGGTAGGAAAAATCTCCATTGTTAAAGTGAAGAGAGCAAAGGCACAAGATTCAGTGTCAACTCTTCAACCAGAAGACCTCATACTGCTGGATGATGAAAGTATCAACAAGGCCCAAATTATTTCCCTTCCATATGATCAAATTTATTTTTAAACTAACAAGCTCTTCTTAGAGGTTTAATTTTTTCCTGAAGCATAGTGAAGTATAAACCTAGAGGTTGGAACTTCCCTGGTGGCACCATGGTTAAGAATCTGCCTGCCAAAGCTGGGGACACAGGTTTGTCCCCTGGTCCGGGAAGATCCCACATGCCGCGGAGCAACTAAGCCCGTGCGCCACAACTGCTGAGCCTGTGCTCTAGAGCCCGCGAGCCACAACTACTGAAGCCCGCGCACCTAGAGCCCGTGCTCCACAACAAGAGAAGCCACCACAATGAGAAGCCCGCGCACCGCAAGAAAGAGTAGCTCCCGCTCGCTGCAACTAGAGAAAGCCTGCATGCAGCAACAAAGACCCAACACAGCCTAAGTAAATAAATAAACAAGCAAACAAACAAATAAATAAACCTAGAGGTAAAGGAAGCCTCTTTCATAAAAAATGGAGCAGTGCTTCTTGTTAAAATGCAGATTCTGACTCAGCAGGTCTGGAGAGGGGCCTGAGATTCTGTGCTAACAAGCTCCCAAGAGGTGATGCTGACGATGCTGGTCCACATTTTGAGTAGCAAAGTCAGAGCACGTGTAATAAACTGGCGGACTGCTGGTTTAGACATGTTTTGTTTGGCCAGTACAGTGTTTCGAAAATCAGAGGTTCTGGCAAACCAGGGCCTGCATCCCAACAGGGTAAAAATGAGCAGGGGCTGAGTAGCAGGGCATGTGCTCTCCAGTCTGCCAGATTGTCCTCTCCCTCCCCTCCCCATCTATTTGTCTTAAATCTGGTTTCATTCACTTACTTCACCTGCCTAACTCCTTTAACCCAGATGATTAACCTTATCAATTGCTTCTACCTAAATATGTCAAAATCTGTAACACTGTGCTAAAATATACATCAAGTTTGTTCCCAAATTAAGGGATTCACAGGAAGACCTAGCTGTAGTACTTAGAAGTGAAGGGTTGTTTGGATAGCTAGAGGATAGAGGAAAACAGTAAAGAATTACAAAAAGAAAAACAGGAAAATAACAAAGAAAAATCTCCATGTTACTATAAGTTAATGACGCATTTCTTATCATGAAAATGAGAATCAGGGTGTCACTTAAATTGAGAAATTAGTCGTATCTTATAAAGCCTAGTTCTTAAAACACTTATAAAATGAATAAAACAAGAAATAAACAAAAGAATAAAACAAGTAAGACAACAGTTCTCATTACAGTTTAAACTTACATTAATTTCACTGTCTACCACCTTACATATAGCTGTAGGGCTGCATAATTTACATGGTTCTTAAAAAGTACTTTCACTTACATTCTTGCATTCTCATGTAAGTCTCACAACAGCCCATTTCACAGATTAAAAACTCAGAGAAGTTTCATGGCACGCCCAAGGTGACGTAGCTAGTTAAGGGGCAGAGATAGGAACCAGAGGTCTTCTGACTCAAATCTACTACTCTCGTCACCAAAAAGAAACAACTTGAAACACAGCATCCTTGAAAAGTTCCCACATTATCTGGTCTAAATGCATCCAACTTCCCTTATTTTTCAAATGATCAACATATAGGATCATGTAGATCTACAGGATTTTTATCCATAAATGAAAGACTGGTCAAACTTCTAAATGAAACTCATTTCAATTCAGTCATACTGTTATACTTTCATATCTGCGATGGAATCAACCATCTAATTAAGCTTCTTCTCCTAAGTGCTACAAAGTGCAGCCCTCTGTATACCTGGTAACACAGCTCAGCGAGTTGAGGAGATTCTCTCACTGCCACCGGGCCTGTTCTCCCTTCAGTTCCCTTCTCCAAGATGTTTAAGATGGCATGAAGGCAGGTCCGAGGGCAACCTAACACTCCTGCATAAAACCAAAAGGAAATTCAGCTTCTCTTTTCAAATGTCTGCATTAAAAACCTTAAAATACCTTTATAAAACTTAAATTCCATACACATATACCCTACCATAAACATCCTTTCAAATATTGATACAGAAAATTTATTAAATACTAACTTTTCAAGGCTTAGTTTGTCCACACTTGATCTAAGTCCTAAAGATTGGCCCATCACATTACCTTTCATACATTATTTATTTCTTTCAGTGAATTATCCCATGAGCCTGGAATTCAATAAATGACCATTTAGCAACATAAATATGAAAAGAAATAAATGCCTATGTGTCTTAATGGCTATACCTGGGTCTTGTAGGTTTGTGGTACTGACAGGTTTCTTCAATTCAAAGCCCAATAGGTAGAGAGCAAGATTTGGTGGATTGCGTTCCAGAGAGGTGATGAGAAGATTCAAGATGTGGATTCTTGTTTCATGATGGATTCCAGCTAATTTCTTTTCAAGTTCTGATCCTTAATGTGGAAATCACAAAACAATAAAAAGTTAACATAAATCAAATGGAAAAATATAAAACTTGTATCCCAAACCTCCATGTTTTCTTTAGTTTTAGTTTACTTGATTAGCCATTACATTAAGTTCAGATTTAAGAGGTTTCCTTGATTAGCCATTACATTAAGTTCAGATTTAAGAGGTTTCCCAAAAGCCTTATATACTTTTATGCTAGCAAATTCTCAAATTTCTCTTACATCACCACTAGACATTCAACAGTTTTCTTTATAGTAAGCATTTACATAAAATAAAAAATATACATGTTAATCTAAGACATACCCTCTTCTAGACGTACAAATTCTTCTGTATCTTCACTATCCAAACACTCCACAAATCCAGCCATCAGCTTCTGACTTACACTCTGAAGTCATATAAAGATTTTAAAATGACTAAATATTAGAGAAACTATGATAAATATGATATATATTTATAAACATTTTTCTATAAAGAAAAAAGGCAAATCTGCTCCAAGGAAAGTATTTAGGTTTTAGTTACATTTTTAATTAATATAAAACTGAGTTCCTTAACTGAGTGCCACTTAGCTTGCTATAGAAATAAAGAAACAAACACTTTTAAAGTTTATTGGTTTTAAAACTTGCTTCACTAATTTTCTTTCCCAAAGAATCAAACTAGTTTTTTTTAAAAAAACATTAAATTGCTATTTCATAACTTCTTCATTATATACTCAATGCTATCAGATCTTAACTAAAATATAAAATAAAATTCTCATCTTCTGTCTTTAGAAATGTACATGTACACCAGTTTTATGTTTCTGGGCTGAGAGACTAGATACTACTTTACCTCCTTTAAGAACTCTAGTAGGATGCTATGGGGACTTCCCTGGTGGTCCAGTGGTAAAGAATCCATCTTCCAATGCAGGGGGGTTTGTTCCCTGGTCAGGGAACTAAGATCCCACATGCCGCAGGGAAACTAAGCCCACACGCCTCAACTAGAGAGCCTGCATGCCGCAGACTACAGAGCCCACACGCTCTGGAGCCCGTGCACCACAACTAGAGAGAGAAAACCTGCAAGCCACAACTAGAGAGAAGCCAGTGTGCCGAAACGAAGAGCCCGCGTGACACAACTAAGACCCAATGCAGCCAAAAAAAATAAAAATAAATAGATACACTTAAAAAAAATAAAAAAAAAATAAAAAACAAGAACTCTAGCAGGACGCTAAAATTGGTAATGACAATTCATACTCAAATGAATGCCAGCAAACTGAAAATCTTCATTCAACATCCCCTAATTAATTATGTGGTTTCATGAACTTCATCCAAAAACCAGATTAGACATCTGTATTTTACTATAAATAATGGTTCTCAACCTGGGCAGTACTGCCACTCCAGAAGGCACTTAGAAATATGTGGGGGCATTGTGAGTCATCACAACTAGACATTACTACTGACAGACAGTGGCAGGGGACCAGGGATGCTAAGAGTCCTGCAATTTGAGGGACAGTTACACATAAAATGAAGATCTGTCCCACCCAGAATGCCAGAAGACTCCCTGTTTCAAAACATGGAAAGACAATAATAGTCTTCAACTAGCAAGAGAAGTGATTACCAGCATAAAATACAAAAGGACAAATGTCTATAAAGAGAAAGAAAAATAGCAGATTCCCCAGTTATAGCTATTCAGTGAATAGAAAGAGAACTATTATAAATTGGATTAAAAGAGGAAAACATCTAAAAACATTCTCCAGTGTATCAAATGAAGTGACACAAATGTGGGTCACCAAAAAGCCATAGAAGTAGACAACTCACAACAGTGAAATCAGAATTGCAGAGGCTCACTCACCACAGAGGCAACTGAGGAAGGGTGAAACAAAGGATGCAAAAAACAAACAGAAGTTGCATTTACAAACCTAATAATCACTTTAATGTGCCTGGAGTAGCAACAGTCTCATTAGGCCATACAGTCACATACCATAATATAGAGTATAATCACATACTGTAGTATATGTAGTATCACTGCGAATGCTATTATCGTCAAACACAAATCACAGCCCAGCACATGGGTAGGCTTTCACCCATCATATACAAATATACTTACTCTCAGAATTTTTCCACATACAAGAATAAGATGTACTCAGGAAACACCAAAAAATAACAACAACAGAATCAGTTACCTGGTCATGTGTGAAATCTCCAACCAATTTTATCTGAATATTGGAATTGCAAGAGATACAGCAGAGGATCTTGGCACTTTCAAAAGCCAATTCTGGATTAGTATTGCCATGATATAGGTATCTTTAAAACAAGAGAACATTTGAGGAACTATGTGATGAAATTTTTGCTTCTTACTATTCTCGATACAGAACATTTAGAATCCGGGCTTCCCCTACCCATACAGCACTTTTGGGTAAATTAGACAAAGGTTTCCCCTTCTAACTAGATGTAACCTGTTATGGGTTGAATCATGTTTTCCCAAAATTCATATGTTGATAGCCAAACCCAGAATGACCTTATCTGGAAATAGAGTCTTTGAAGATATAATTAACCAAGCTAAGATGAGGTCATCAAGGAGAACCCTAATCCAATGACTGATATCCTTATAAAAAAAGGGAAATGTGGACACAGACACACACACAGGGAGAATGCCGTGTAAAGGTGAAGGCAGAGATTGCGAGATGCTTCCACAAGTCATGGAACACCAAGCACTGCCAGCAAACCACCAGAAGTTCAGATTATACAATGAAAAGTTTGCTCCCCAGCCCTATCCTCCAAACATCCAATTTCCCAAGAGGAGACAAACAATATTAAGATTATGTCATTTTGTACTTAGAAATTTTTAGGACATAGAGTAAGTTAGAAAGGGACTTCCCTGGTGACGCAGTGGTTAAGACTCCATGCTCCCAATGCAGGGGCCCTGGGTTCGATCCCTGGTCAAGGAACTAGATCCCACATGCATGCTGCAACTAAGACTTTGCATGCCACAACTAAGGAGCCCACGAGCTGCAACTAAGGAGCATGCCTGCTGCAACTAAGACCCAGTAAACCAAATAAATAAATAATTTTTTTTTAAATGCACTTAAAAAAAAAAAGAGTAAGTTAAAAAGAAGAAAAAGAAATTATAAGGTTCAGAGTAATTAAAATCAGAGAAGCAAAAGAAGATAATAATAAAATGAGACAAAAATTTTAAGTGATGCATTAGGGATCTGACAAGATTTGGAAATCAAAGCTAGAATGCCATCTCATTCATTTCATCATTTCTCTACCTACAAATGGAACTTACCTGGCAATGTTCACCACATTATCAGCCTTCTTAGTTCTGGGATTGATTCCCTGCAATAGCTGTTCTAAAGGACAGACTATTAGAGCCAGCTGACTCTCTCTTAGGAGATCCATAAAGAGGTTTTCCTTTTGCAGAGTAAGATTGAGAAGTGCAAGGCAATGTTGCACTGCTTTCTCCAGGTGTTTCTTCCCTACAGAGCAAAATCAAAGTTAGAAAGTTTTACATGAATCTTAGAAACTCATAATCAATTATTAGGAAAACAAGATAAAGGACAAGTTCCAGATTCAAAAAGACCTCAAGTTTTCAAACCTTCAGCAGTAACTTCACAAAACTCCTCACCCAGACAAGTCATGGTAACTTTTGTGACTCAGATTACTTTAATGCAATGGCTTCGCAGTAATTTTTCCTGTATCCTTTCCCTGATTATTTAGAGCAATGGTTCTCGGATGGGAGTGAGCTTGGCCCCAGAGGACATATAGCAATATCTGGAGACACTTTAGGTTGTCACAACAAGGGATGTGCTGCAGGCATCTAGTAGGTAGAGGACAACAGGACAGCCTCTACACTAAAGAATTATTCTGCCAAAGGTGCCAATGGTGCTGAGGTCAAGAAACTGATTTAAAATAATACATAACCATTGTGGAAAATCTGGAAAATAAAGAAGCAGAAAATATAAACAAGAGTCACCTATAATCCCACCATTCAAATTTAAAATACATGTGCTCTAGAGCCAAACTGCCTAAGTTCAAATCACAGTCCTGACCCTGGAGAAAGATGTGAAACCTCTTTATGCATCAATTTCCTTATTCATACATGGAAATAATATCATCTACCACATAGGGCTTTTGTACAGGTTAAATGTATTAATACATGTAACGTGCTTTTAAAATTGCCAAATGCATAGTAAGCACTCAATAAATGATAATAACTAGTAGTAATAGTAAATGAAATTTATTGAACACTATGTACCACACTCTATAGTAAGGGCTTTTACAAATACTGTGAAGAAAACAAAACAAAACAAAGATTAAAATTTAATTAAATTAATTAAATTAAAAAATTTAAAGTTAGACATGTTAAAGATGTTAAAGTGATAAGAGATAATTATGATTACCTACCAAAGATCCTGCAATAAGACAGTTATAATGAGAGTCTCTGTACTTTAGTCTGCTTTCACTTTTAATATACTTTCATTGTATGACTCACTAAAACAACACTGTAGATACAGAGAGAGAATCTTACAGTGAAAAGGAAGTTCAGAGGTCATCTACTTCAAACCTTCAGTTTACAAAAGACAAAACCAGCAAAACTGTTTTCAATATATGAAGACATTCAGGCACATACCAGGGAAAGGAGCATAGGTATCAAGCTGCTTAACGCCTTCCTCCAGTAAACTAAGAGCAAGCTCCAACATTGGTGACTCATTCAGAAGATGATACATCAGACTAAATCCTGGTGGCTTATAGGCTATGATTTCTTCTCCTAAATAGAACATAACATAGTGCAAAAGATGGTGAATTAGTATTTTTGTCACACCCTTGATTTCTCTGAAATATGTGAGACTTGTAAATTAAATGGTATCTAAACAGATGAAGGCAAGTTTCAATTTAGAGACAGTGACACCAACTATATACAGTGGTAATTTTCAAAAGAGCTGATCTGCACATAGCAGTTAGTTCACATGTTACATGTTAACTCACTAAAGAATCTGTAAGGCAATGTTCTTACTCCTCCATTCAGTGAAATTTTACTTTATTTTATCTTGCTCAGAACAATCAAAATGACTTAAACAATACACCAAAAAACATAAAATTATAATTTAACTTAATTTATAATTTATAGCTTATGTATAATAATTTATAAATTATAAATAGGTTTATAAATAGCTGACACCTTGTTTGAAAGTGACAGAATTAAATTACCTTGTAGTTCCACAAACTGGTCTACAAAATCTTCAAGTTGAGGTTCATAATCTCTGAGCAATTTATAAAACACCGCCAAAACAACCTCAGCGACTTCCCACTATAGAAAAACATAAATATTTCAATAACAGGAACAGTTCAAGGTGATAACCTTGCTAAGTTTTTCATTCCTCCCACTTTTCTCTAGAAAATGAGTGAAGTCCCCTTTCTACTTTATTTATGCTAAGCAATATAGAAATCCCAGTTCATTTTGCTTTGTTTTGCTAAAGGACAATGGATTGGCTAATTTTTCAAGGTAAAACATTTGTAAAAGCATTAGTCTAAAAGAAACATTTCTATAGCAGATATTTGGGCTTTGTTAATAAATCTAAAGCACTCAGTATCTAGCCATAGTCAATTTATAATTAAACAACACCAGATTTGAACACCTCTCCAAAGTGTCAAATATTTCAGTTTCTCTAAGAATCTCAGCTAGACAGGATCGGAGAAATCACCTCATTTAATCAACACTTATTTTGCAGGTGAAGCAAGTGAAGCTCAGAGCAGTGAATGATATCCCCAAGACCATAAAGTTTGCAAGCAAACGTGCTAGAGGTCCAGCCCTGCACTTCTAATTCCCAGACCAGTGTTCATGGCTCTAGCCAAAGTTAAGAATCAAAAAAAAAAAAAAAAAGTTAAGAATCACTGGTAGGCTTCCCCCAAATGACCTCATTATCACCTCTTTAAAATGTTTTTAAAAGCTATGTAACAACAAGGAAAAATATTTATGCCAAAGGGAAAATATATATAACTACAGACAATAAAATTAAACTGTTTAAAAAATCCACTGCATAGAATTTTAATAAGGCTGAGTTTGGTAACTGTACATGGTGGTTTTTTAAATATTACTTTAGTCATTATTTCCACTGTACATTATTTTATCACGGCTGATATTGAGAATTGGGACAATCATTTTTTAATTATTTTTTAAAAATTATTTACTTTTCTCTATTTTCCAAATTTTTCAAAATAATCTGTTTAAATAAAAAATGCTTATCACCACATAATAATGGATTTTAGGATTAATAAATATACACACTGCCTCTAACACTCTGTTTATAGTTATTTATCTCAATCCAAAGCACTGTTTTTGAGAAGCTAGTGTTCTAAAATACAAAGATGTAAGTTAAACCTTAAGAAGACTTCCTAGTGAAATAAATTCACAAAATTGAGGGAAAATTTCTTAGGGTAATATGTGGGGAAATAAATGGTAGCTGGGAAGAGCAGTAGTGCTAGAAACATAGAAATGCATGGGTGAAAAATAATAAACACGGAAAGAAAGTTGCTGACTAAAGGTCTAAACCCTTAGGTCATAATGACCTTTTTAAGAAAAGGCAAATAAGATATATAAAAGAAATGCCAAAAAGTATCAGAACATTTTGTTGAAGAGATTGCAATGATCAGCATCCATTATCCATCTGAAATGACTTTTATTAATGAGGCATGGCTGCTGTTATAGTTTTCATCCAATAAGGAAACATATGTTAATAAGGTAATTCTGGGCTTCCCTGGTGGCGCAGTGGTTGAGAGTCTGCCTGCCAATGCAGGGGACACGGGTTCGAGCCCTGGTTTAGGAAGATCCCACGTGCCGCGGAGCAACTGGGCCCGTGAGCCACAACTACTGAGCCTGCGCGTCTGGAGCCTGTGCTCCGCAACAAGAGAGGCCGCAGTGGTGAGAGGCCCACGCACCGTGATGAAGAGTGGCCCCCGCTTGCCGCAACTAGAGAAAGCCCTCGCACAGAAACGAAGACCCAACACAGCCAAAAATAAAATAAATAATAAATAAATAATTTTTTAAAAAAATAGAATCTAGGCAATAAAATAAAGTCTAACCTTTAAAAAAAATAAAAATAAAAACAAGGTAATTCTAGGGCTTCAATAAAATGTATACCCCTCTCAGTGTTTATTTCTACCACATGAGAAGCAAAACTTCTAAAGCAACTGACAAAAAATAAACTTCAGTTATTTGGGACTAAATATTAGAAACAAACTATGTCCAATGATACGGCAATGAAAAATAAACTATGCTAGATACAAGTAATGATTATGCAGTCATTAAAAAGACTGTTTTCAAAGAATCTTTAATAGCATGAAAAAAATCCTCATAATACTATGTTTAGTGGCCAAAAAGGGATACAAGCTAATGCAGCTCATTATCTCAGTTTAAGTAGATATGCATAAGAAAAAGAATAATAGTTAACCTTCCCTTGGCAACAGGATTATGGGTGATATAATTTCTTCATATATTTTTCTATATTTTCCTAATTTCCCAAATTAGCATGAACTATATTATTTTATAATCATTAATACAACAAATAAACCCAACAGGTTCAAAAACAGCAAACTATAAAAATAAAGCAGAAATGTCCCTACAAGATATATCCAAGGGTAGTCTGTGAACCAATAAACAATATTATAGACTAAAGTGAATTACATCAGAACCTGGAATGGTTTCTTACATAGCTTAGTGGTTATGAGCTTGGATCTGGAATCAGAGTCCTAGGTTCAAATCCTGGTCCTGGACCTTAAGCAAGTTCCTTAACTTTGCTAAGCCTCCATCTGTAAAATGGGAATATTAATAGTACCTGCCTCGCAGTAATATTAGAATTACATAAGCTGATATATACATTTAGCTCAGTTGTGAGTGTATTGCAACCAGAGCAAATATGTACATAAATGTCAGTGCTCCCTCAGCCGCTATCCACGGCAAACATACCTAATGAATCACAATATGCCTTCCCACTAAACCAGACTCCACAACCCAGAAGTGCTACTAATCATTAGAAATTAGTGTGCAAGTTTAAACTTATTTCAATCCCTAATCAAAATCATCCCAATAAAGGATAGTGTGTTTCCAACTGCCAAAGGTGTAACACTTTTGGTTCAATTTTGGTCAAAATTTGTTCAATTAAGGATCTAAATGACTATGACTTCATATCAATTAAATTACTGATCACTAAAAAGTCACTGCTTTGGTTTTAATGCCTTAATTTATTTTTTAATGCATATAAACCAATCAGACCATGGATATGTCAGTATAAGACTATGAATTTTACTAACTTTCAAAAGCTAAAATGAGCTTATAGCATCTTGTACCTCTAATAAAAGAAAAAGCAGCAATAAATGAGTAAGGAGACAAAAGTTTTTCTCTGAACATAACCTTTTCAGCTGCTCTCCGGTAAGCTCTTGTACGGAATCGGAGAAACACAGAATCTCTAAGGAACTGCAAATAAGGGTCAAAGCCGGGAGGCCGCAGTCCAGCGCCCAAATTAGAAGGAAAGGAGCTCTCCACCAGGGTACTAATTAGCTGGCAAAAGGCACGAGTTAATGGGTATTCTTCACATCGGGATTCTATCTCATTTAGTTCCACCTTCCAAAGAAAAATAAAGGAAATTAGGTAACATAAAACCATCAGCTATAAAGTGCAAAGCATTTTTCAGACATTAACTCATTAATATCGGTATAATATCACACCCAAAGACCCACACAGATATTATCATTTTTTATTTAGAGGTAAAGACACAAAAGTTAAAAATGGAAACCTTAAATGTTTCTTTAAAAAAGAGGAAGGGGGCGTAGAGAGAAGAAAAGAAACTAAAACAAGTAAATTCTCACTTTAGGGTTGACCCAAGTAGCCTAATTAAATTGAGTTCAAACCAAACTTTCAGTTTGGATGGCTGCCATCTAACATGCCTTTCCAACTCCGAAACCAAAAGTATTTTGATTTCTTTCATAAAAAGTTTCATCTCCATTTCAACACAAAAAACCCTCAAATGAAAATACATTAAAGTTGAAAATTACTGAAACCTAATAGGGTAAGAATATTTTTTCTTAGTCTTTTTATCATGTGAATGTATGAATATAGCATTTAAACTAAAAGGAAAGCTTTACCTCAATACCAATAGCTTGCCTCTGGCTTGGAACTCTTACGGTTTGCAGTATCTTAAAATAATAAGAATTAGATGTTAGGAGCACTCATTTATCAATGAAAAGAAGCAGCTTTGCAATAATATTCATATACAACACCCACCACATCCTACATCTTACAATGTCTATCAGAAATGACAACTGAGAAGTCTCTGATGAACTTTCATTAGCAATTGCATCCAGGTTCAGGGAGAACTTCCAATTACCTGGGATTCAGAAAACTGGTAATTTCTAAGTGCACACAAGATGTGTTTTCAGCAACTTTCCTCTCAGATATTCCAGGAATGAACCTTAAAAGGATTTATGAGATGAAATCTCACCCAAACACACTTCATCTTAGGTATAAAGAAGCACTTAGGACAATGATAAGTACTGACACGCTCATGAATGAAAAAATGAAGTATCAACACTAAACTAAAAGTGGCCAAGCCTCCAGCACACACCAACTCCCTTAATTTTTGTTTTTATGAAGTATCATTAACATCTTCAGGACACGTATGTCACAAAACAACTAGAATACTGCTTCAAAACAGTAGCTTTACCAATGTGTCAGAATCATAGGCTCCCTTATGTGGTATTATTTCTAAGACAAACATATATTCCTCCTAACCATTTTACTAGAAAAATCTCTATAGGACACATTCTTATTTTCCTTTTTTTACTTTACCACATATAGAATAACTCTATCTTGACATAAAAATTCCAATAGGGCTTATAACTAAAGAAATAAGAGTTGATAGAGACACTTCACTCGTCTGCTGTAAGACAGGAAGGGCAGAGAAGGAAGCAGCAAAAAAAATAGGCATCTCCCACATTTAATGAGTACAGATGGCTTCTGAAGGCTTATATCAGCCTAGTATCAAAGACAGAGTTGAGGAATTTATTAATCTTACAAACACTGAAAAACAAAGAGAAGAACCAGTCTCCAGTAACCCAGTGAAGCTGTCAGCTGATCCAAGAGAAAAACCCAAGCCTGTTAGTTTCTGATGCTATGCTTAGGACCAAAATCATAACTTTCTATCTGTGAAGTTCGTGGTATACTATACGTTTCAGTTGGATGCACTTGCTTGCACAATATTATCAAATCTCACTTCCAAACTGTAATAATGTAAATAAGAGAGCTCATAATACTACCTGAGTGTATTCCAACGACTGCCAGAGAGAAGCAGCAATTTCAGGAGATTTTCCAAACGCTGCAAGTGTCTTCAATAGTTCGGCCTTTAATACAGGAGGGATACTGCATTGCAGGAGTCCCAGAATCACCACCACGGGGGTCCACTGAGGATGTTCACAGAGTGCCAAACGAGCATTTTCACTCTGAGTATTGAATACAAAAAGAACAAGAGAGACTTTCCATTTTCAAAAGCTAAGAAAAATGACCAGTAATCATCTAAATTGCTAACACTTACACTGAGTATTCATAGGCTTAATACATACTAAAACAAAGATAAGCCTACGGCAAATGCTTGAACTCTACCAGTAGATCAAATCAGATCACTAGCTCAGTCAGTGTAAAAAATGGAGAAAAGATAGCCTTTGTAGAATTACTTTGACAGCTCTAAGAATGGAAAATAATACATACAAACAGAGAAAGTCTTCCAGGGTCACATAAATCTTACATAGGCATTTTACATCTTTTCTGGAACAATGTTAGATATGAATGAATAAAATACCTTGTCCTTTTCTGAGAAAAAAATGGAAATACACACACACGCACACACGCACACGCACACACACACTCCCACACACACGGTATCAAGTATCACTCCATTTTAATTCAACAAGAAATAATTAACAGGGCTTCCCTGGTGGCGCAGTGGTTGAGAATCTGCCTGTTAATGCAGGGGACACGGGTTCGAGCCCTGGTCTGGGAAGATCCCACATGCCGTGGAGCAACTGGGCCCGTGAGCGCGTCTGGAGCCTGTGCTCCGCAACAAGAGAGGCCACGATAGTGAGAGGCCCGCGCACCGCGATGAAGAGTGGCCGCCGCTCGCCGCAACTAGAGAAAGCCCTCGCACAGAAACGAAGACCCAACGCAGCCAAAAATAAATAAGTAAATAAAATTTAAAAAAAAGAAAGAATTACAAACTTTATGTTTCGACCTTTAATACTATTTAGCATTACTTTAAAAACCAGTAAGTTAGAAGACACTCTTCCTATCCTTCGGAGAGAATGTCAGATTAAGGAACTTAGCTTTGCTCTAGTGAACAAAAGAAACAACTAGAAGAGCAAATGGGACCTAATTAAACTTAAAAGCTTTTGCACAGTATAGGAAACCCTCGACAAAACGAAGACTACCTACTGAATGGGAGAAAATATTTGTAAATGATATGACCAATAAGGGGTTAATATCCAAAATATATATACAGCTCACACAACTCAACATCACAAAAACAAACAACACGACTAAAAATGGGCAGAAGTCCTGAAAAGACACTTCTCCAAAAATGACATGCAGATGGCCAACAGGCACATGAAAAGATGCTCAACGTCACTAATCATCAGGGAAATGCAAATCAAAACCACAGTGAGATACCACCTCACACCTGTCAGAATGACTATCATCAAAAATAACACAAAGGGGCTTCCCTGGTGGCGCAGTGGTTGAGAATCTGCCTGCCAATGCAGGGGACACGGGTTCGAGCCCTGGTCTGGGAAGATCCCACATGCCGCGAAGCGACTAAGCCCGTGAGCCACAATTGCTGAGCCTGCGCGTCTGGAGCCTGTGCTCCGCAACGGGAGAGGCCACGATAGTGAGAGGCCCGTGCACCGCGATGAAGAGTGGCCCCCACTTGCCGCAACTAGAGAAAGCCCTCACACAGAAACGAAGACCCAACACAGCCATAAATAAATAAATAAATAAATAAAATAAATTAAAAAAAAATAACACAAAGGCGAGAATATGGAGAAAAGGAAACTCTCCTACACTGTTGGTGGGAATGTAAACTGTGCAGCCACCGTGGAAAACAGTATGGAGGGTTCTCAAAAAACTAAAAACAGAACTACCATATGACCCCGCAATTCTACTCCTGGGTATATACCTGAAAAAAACAAAAACACTAATTTGAAAAGATACAAGCACCCCAACGTTCATAGCAGCATTACTTACAATTGCCAAGATACGGAAGCAACCTAACTGTCCATCAAAAGATAAATGGATTAAGAAGATATGATAGATATATAGATATAGATATAGATATAGATATGAGAAAAAATATTCAGTAAATAAATTTTCTTTTTAATTAAAAATACTCTTTATGTGTATATATATATATGTATATACACAAGAACCTATATATCCACACCTATGCTAGGAAACCTTCTAGAAGGATGTGTATCCAACAGCTCATTCTTATTTGCCCTTCTGATTATTTTCTTTCAGGCTTAGGCTATTATTTTCATACACACTTATGGCAGTAAGCAGGGGCTACCAGAACTATACCCTCTAAAGGTGAAGAAACAAAGAACTTAGGAACAGAATAGCATAAAATACTAACCACAAAAAAAAAAAAAAAAAAAAAAAACACAGAACACCAAATATATATGCTAAATTTATCACTCATAAACTTTAAGCATTATAAGGAAACTTGGGGGCTCCTTACAATGCCACTGTGCTAGAACACAAATAAAGTTACATTCTCACATGCTGTGGGTGGGTTACCTACCCAAGTAATGATGGTAGATGTGAGCTGTAAAAAAGCAATCAACCCGTCCTGCTCCTTCTGGGTGATGCCACGTGAAGGAAGGTGACGGTACTGGACACTATCAGCACTCGGAAGATCCTTCCGGAGGTGTTCATGGTAAAGCATCAAGGAGTGAAAGAAATGTTCCCAGGAAACAGGACTGCCGCCTGCCCCCTGAATATTTTCAACTGTAAAGAAACACAACACAGCACAGAATTTCCTTTCAATATTGTCTAAGCATTTGCTTGGAAATGGAGGAAGAAAATAAATTTAAAACAGTAAACTTTGTTTGCCTTTGTCCTAGATAAGCTGTGTGTTGAAAATGGGTTAGACACCTTCTGTAAACTAAACTCTGGATCAATTTATCCCTGGGACTAAAACTGGGTGGTGCCCATGTAATGCAAACGTAAATTACTTTGGATGTCAGTTACCTACTTCGAATCCAGGACAGTACTCTGTGTTGTCACGTAACTATACAGGGCTGCTTTTCCCATGAGTAGTTCCCAAATGTTGAGCTTAAATTAAATTCCCAAAGAGAGAGAGAACTACAATATAGATTTGCAAATTACAGTACTCTATTACATACCAAGCACTGAGAGCAAAAGCCTAGCAGATAAGACAAGGAAGCCTTGACAGAATAGTCAAAACACAGGTCTTGGAGCCAGGCAGATCTCAGTTCCAATCATGGCTTCCCTGTGACTCGTGACCTTCGGTAAATTACTTAACTTTGCTAAACCTCAGTTTCCTCACATGTAAAAACGAAAGTAATAATATCTACCTGACAGAGTGTTTAATAAATATTTCTTTCTCTTCCCTTTTGCACTATTTTTGGTGTAACCAGACTCAAGTCTGAAAATTAAGTGAGGAAATTGGGAGAGGGTTGAGAGAAAAACTGTAAGAACAGAAATTTAGAAAATAAGGACTTATGAAGATAAAGAAATCAAACTTACGTAGCAAAGGTGTATATTTTGCTTTGAGCACCAGATGTGTTCTTAAAAATGTATATTAATTCTCATTTCTTAAACTGAACTGTATTTTATAAAGCAAATGGAAACTCTCCAGTCTGTGAGACCATAATCAAAGCATCGCCATACATAAAGCCAGCAGTGGGCTTCTCTCTGTTATAAAAATAACGTATACGCCCAGTAGAACCTAGCACATATAACCAATATGCTTTAATAGGTAGAAGGATACTGAATGTCACAACAAACTTAGACAACATCTAGATTTTTCTTACCATGACTGCTACCATTGACTTTGAGTAGACTAAAACAGTAGTGGGCACACTGGGGCCCATTGGCCAATCCCTGGAGCATTTTCAAATACGGAATATAAATAGTTGGAGGCAACAGGTCACCCATTTGCCTAACAAACTTTGACAAGACAACCTGAAATAGGGAAAAACCAACAGTTTACATAAAGCATACCTTAACTTTAAGCCAACATGGACTAGCTAATAAAGACTACATATGAACTAAAATGAATTAAGTACTCTCATTTAACTCCCCACCCAAGACAAAATAATCTGGTATTCTATTTATGAAAAACTGCATTTTCAAGTTTGTCATTAGCAATTTAATGCAATTATAGAATATCTTTGTGAACATAAAGTACATTTTTAAAAACATCTTAATATAACAAAACATAAGACTACTCACATTCTAAATATGTAAAACAATTGAAGAAATTTACTCATTTAAAATTAACTAGCAAATTCAAAGGTACACTTAGAACCCAGAGTTCCTAAATCCCAGTCAAATTTAGTATGAAGATCTAGGAACCCTAAAGAACTTTTTATAGTAACCTAAACATATTCTGTTTTGTGTTCTGGCCAATACATGTTCCTACGCTCCTGTTCTCTAAGTCCACTTCTTAGATTTCTCTTTTCTCTTGCTTATACCTTAAATCTATTATCAACAACTAAACATATTATTCAGACTAATTAGTTGGAACTCAGAACCAAAAATGTTACAGATCTCTGGAAATTATTGTTAAATCTGTTAGGTATAACAATTTTATGATTATACAGAAAAATATCCTTATTTTTAAGAGATACTAACTTAACCAATAGAGGTGAAAGGTCATGCTGCCTATCATTTACTTTAAAATAACCCAGCAAAATAAAAGCAGTAGAAATAACAAGAGTGGAAGTGAACATGGCAAGATGTTAACAGCTATTAAATTAAGATGTTGGGGAATTCCCTGGTGGTCCAGTGGTTAAGACTCCATGCTCTCACTGCTGAGGGCCTGGGTTCAATCCCTGGTTGGGGAACCAAGGGACCACAAGTCACAAGGCCAAAAAAAAAAAGAAATTCTTCTGGGGAAATTCCCTGGCAGTCCAGTGGTTAGGACTCCACCCTTCTACTGCAGGGGGCACGGGTTCGATCCCTGGGAACTAAGATCCCACATACCGCAACGCAGTCAATAAATAAATGATTAAATGGAAAGGGGCATTTGCTGTAAAAAATAATAAAAATAAATTAAGATGTTGGGTGTTTATTGTAATTATTCTCTCTTCCATATGTTTGAAAATTTTCATAATGGAAATTTTTTTAAATATTTAATTAGTTTTAATAAACCCTTCTCCAAAACTTTTTAAATGGAAAAAAGTGAAACAATAAATGTAAGAAATACAGTTAAAAAGAGGGGGGTCCTGATCTTAGACTCTAGCATAAATGAAAATTGTATATGGCATGAAAACATCTAGAACAGAAAATCCCAAAGAGATGAAGACAGATAGGGCAATCCATCTGATTTGCTGCTGCACAGCGTCCTTTAGTTACTACAGGATAGAAAATGGACTTTCTCCTACATTATCTACTGACTCATAGGCATTCTGTCATTAATTATAACTTCTAAGCCTTTTTCCTGCAGTATTTTTACCTCTCCTATCTTCCTCAACTTGCTAAGAATGATGTATATTCTTTGTCATGCCTATAGAGGACAGAGTAAGTTAATAAATACTAATTAAATCCAAGTAAGTGACTCATAAAGAAACTAGACAATTTTCTGTGTCTAGTGCTCCGATGCATAGCTAGTATCTAATAAAAGGCTGACTATATAAACTCCAAAATGATCAGATCAATTTAAGAGTTTCAATTTCCTTAAATAAAAGGAAAAAATATAAATGTCTAAAGGTTACAATAGTGTTCATTTGCATGAACAGCAATAACAGCAGGAAATACCATTTTTCATGTTTTTAAGATTTCCAGTTACCATCCCAGAGTACAAAAGTAGAAAAACTAGGAGCTCACCTGGCGCTGAGGGGGTCGTTGATGAGCTACCCCAAGGTAAGAACCCAGGATAGTGGAAGTCTGAAGAGGCTCTGAGGGACACCAGTATTCTAGTGCAAGCTCCAAATTAAAAGGATTCTTTTTATACAGCTCACCAATCTGCAAACAGTAAACAAAGACTATGGGAAAATGCCTGTAACTCAAAAATTACTTTTAAATAAAAATTTACATTTTTATTGAATTCACTTGCATATTTAAGATATTAGATCTGAAATTTTCCAAAGGTAGGGAAAAAATAACGGAGAGAGAGAGATGATAGTCCATCCAATATAACAACTTACCAAGAGCATTAATTGTTCCAGATCCCTTCTAAGTGAAATGGGGGGTTCGTTGCCCATCTGCATACTCATGTGAATCATTCGAGCATCTTCATCTGCCCGATTCCTCAACTGCTTCACCTATTAAATTTATTATATAGTTTATATGTAAATTTATTATATGGGTTAATAATAATGAAATCAGAAAATCAGGCAACTGCCTAAAAGTGATTACATAAAAGAAAAATATTGTTTAAATATCTATTCCACTTTAATAATGTGAAGAAATATGCTAGGAATTTTACTGCAATATTATTAACCATAATTTATAATATCTTAAAACTTCAATGCATTTTCCACTACAGATAAGTTAATTTTAACTAAAGTGTTTCTCAATTACTGACATTTTGCATAGGATACTTCTTCACTAGGCTGGATGATTCTAAACATTACAGGACATTTAGCATCCCTGGTACTACCTACTAACTACTTATACCACCACTATAGTCATGTAATGAGCAAAACTAGCTCCCCAAACATTCGCTAATTAAATAATGTACTTGTAAATAACTCAGCAATCAAAGAAGTCTCAAGGAAAATTACAAAATACATTAAATAGAATAAAAATGAAAACACAACATATCAAACTTTGTGTGACCCAGTTAAAACAAAAATCACAGTTAAATTTATAACATTAAATGCCTATAGTAGAAAAAAATAAAGGTTTCAAATCAATAATCTAAGCTTCTGTGGTAAAAAACTGAAATGATTGGGGCAAATTAAAACCCAAGCAGAGAGGAAAAAAGTAATAAAAGCAGAAATCAATAACAGTGAAAGAAAATATAAGAAAATCAACAAAGCCAAAGGCTGGCTCACTGGAGAGATCAATGAGATTGATAAATCTCTAGCCGGGTTAAGAAAAAAGGGAGAAGACACAAATTAACCAATATTAGGGATGAAAGAAGAAACATCACTACAGATCATACAGACATAAAAAGTATGATATTAGGAATATTAGGAATAACTTTATGCCAATCGATTTGATAACTGGAATGAAACAAATTCACTGACAGACACAAACCTTCAAAGCTCATTTAAGAAGACATAGATAACCTAAATAGTACTATATCTATTAACAAAATTCTAGTGTCCCAAAATTGTGTGAATAAGTTCATTGTGTACCCTATCCAAACCATATATGACTTTGTTTATTCAAACTCCTCTCAGCCTTTATCTTTCCAGATGACCACTATCTTTCCATAGTAAAAGTCCCTTCTGGACTAATAACTAGGAAAAAGTTAAAGCCTTAACCCTTTCTAAGGCTTCATTTCCACAAATGTAAAATGAAAGAATTTCTTCCTATTCCAAAATTCTATGATGTTAATCTACCACATCCTTCAAGGCTGATGAGGTCTCAAGTTACCTGTTAAACACTCCTTGACTATTCCAGTCCTGAGTGAGCTATCCTTAGCCTAAGAAATCCACTGTAATTTACTGTCTATACCTGTCATTTACTTACTGTTACTACCTGTATTTTTCTGTGTATATCTCATTTCTCCAACTAGACACCAGGGGTCCCCAACCCCCAGGCCGTGGACCAGCAGTGGTCCATGGCCTGTTAGGAACCGGGCCGCACAGCAGGAGGTGAGCAGCAGGCAAGCAGTGAAGCTTCATCTGCCGCTCCCCATCGCTCGCGTTACCGCCTGAACCATCCCCCCCAACCCCCTCCCCCGGCTCCCGTGGAAAAATTATCTTCCACGAAACCAGTCCCTGGTGCCAAAAAGGTTGGGGACCGCTGAACTAGACTATATATTCTTTGCTGGCAGGGAATCAATCCCCTACTTATTTGTTTTCTTCACAATTCCTAGCATGGCTACCTGGAATACAGGAGAAACTCAATGAACACTTGATTCATTATATCATGAGTAAGCACTTCATTCCTTGTTTGCTACCATTCTGGGTAGTTTTTCCATTTGCCTTATGTTTTTCAGTAGGTATGATATCAGAACTGCACATCGATATTACAAGTGTAGACCCTTCGGGTGCTTTTTTTATGCACACACACACAAAAGGCAGTTTTATAGGACTTTACCCCCTCCTTTACTTCCTGCCACCACTCTGATGGCTTCCTTGGCACAAAATGGCACACAGAACATATGCTATGTAGGAACTATCTAAAATGGCTCTAAGAATTCCTTTTTAGATCAAGGTTATAGCTTGAGCACTTTATTCAAATGTAACTTCACTAAACGTGGGCAGGGCCCCTGGGCCCTGTTATTAAGAGAAAAAAAAAGAAAGAAAAAAGGCAACCTTTGCATTAGTTTCTTAAACCCATTACTTTACCCGTATCTATGTGGAGGTCTATTTATACACTATAATTAAGAGTCTAAACTATTATCTATGAAACTATAAAACTGGAGATTCTCCACTATACCTCTTCCAAATCATGCATAAAAGGCATTAAATAAGACAACCTTCGCACTGATTCTCCAGGGTAGCATGAAGTTAATAATTTTCTCCCCACAGAAGCATTTTCATTTGCCCATTATTTTCTCATTACAAACCATTCTCAACATCAAATATTTCTTCCTTTTAGCTTGTTCTCAGTTAATGGGTCTTACATTATTTCATTTTCATGAATCACAAACTAATTCACAAGCTGTAACATAACAACTACTGCCAAATATTAGTCTACAGTAAAAGATTTTATTAGTTTCCAAAACATAAAGTTAGTTAATTAGTCAATTTTAAATTATTTTATAAAATTCTTCTACTACTTTTTACTCATCTTACATTATTACACTTACCTTCATTGGCATAAGTGCCAGGAAATCTGTAATGAGATTATGGATTCTACGAATATAAAATTCCTCCTGATAGAAGTTTTCTGACACCACTACAGATTCAGTGAGGAACAGGAAAACACTGTCTGCAATTGCGAGCTCTGCCATTGCTTCATCTGCTTCTGTGAATTCAGCCAGAGCTAGGAACATATTTAGAAAAACAGCACATGGAGGAAAAATTACTAAACTAGATTATAATATCTCAAAATATTCTGCTGATGGTTCAAAATTCAGATCTCTTCTCAACCTTCTAACATGTTCTGTACACAAAATAAGACAGTGTGTAACTGTAATTGACTCACAAACCCCAAAGAACTACAGAAAAAGTACATTAGAAAATCATCTACTCTTCACAATAACATCGAGAGTGATAAAAAAATTACTTAAGGGACTTCCCTGGTGGCTCAGTGGTTAAGAATCCGCCTGCCAATTTAGGGGACATAGGTTTGAGCCCTGGTCGGGGAAGATCCCACATGCCGCGGAGGGACTAAGCCCGTGCGCCACAACTACTGAGCCTGTGCTCTAGAGCCTGCAAGCCACAACTACTGAGCCCGCGTGCCACAGCTACTGAAGCCTGCGCGCCTAGAGCCCGTGCTCCACAACAAGAGAAGCCACCGCAGTGAGAAGCCCCTGCACCACAATGAAGACTAGCCCCCGCTCACCACAATTAGAGAAAGCCCACGCACAGCAACGAAGGCCCAACGCAGCCAAAAATGAATAAATAAATAAATATATATATTTTTTTAATTACTAGGTAATTTTATGATAATCTGTCTTTGAAAAAGAAATGTTAAATAGCTTATTCTGCTTCACTGTCATAGAGACCAAATACATTCTGTTACTTAAAGTACACTTTCAATGCCTTGAAAAGGGTCAGGAATAGATATAAACCAGGATAGTCTCAACCAGAGGAAAAGAGATTGGTTGTTTTTTTTCTTTTTTTGTTTATGTGTTGTTTTGCATTTTGAAATAAAGTCTGTATATCTACCCATATCATACAAACTCCTTGAGAACAAAATAGTTTCTTAATTCTTTATTACTACTAACAGTAATGATTACTAAAATTATTAATTATTAATATTAATTAAATATTAATAACAATAACTAGTTCCAAGCCTTCACTTGAATTCAGAAATACTGGAATTAAGAACTATTTCTTTTTTTCTTTTTTTTTAATAAATTTATTTATTTATTTTTGGCTGTGTTAGGTCTTCGTTTCCGTGCAAGGGCTTTCTCCAGTTGCGGCGAGCGGGGGCTACTCTTCATCGCGGTGCGCGGGCTTCTCACTGTCGCGGCCTCTCCTGTTGCGGAGCACAGGCTCCAGACGCGCAGGCTCAGTAGTTGTGGCTCACGGGCTTAGTTGTTCCGTGGCATGTGGGATCTTCCCAGACCAGGGCTCGAACCCGTGCCCCCTGCACTGGCAGGCAGATTCTTAACCACTGCACCACCAGGGAAGCCTACTTACTTGAAGACTACTTACTTAGGTAATAAAGCACACTAATATCTTAATGTAAATTGAGTTTTGTTGTCTCAAAACAGTATATAAAAATTTTAATCAGTTTAGTAAAATTCAAAACACATTTTTTATAAAATAATGTAATAAACATGTTTTATAAAATGTCCAGAAGTCTACAAAAAGAGTAGGAACTAATTTTTCAAAATTCACATCTTTGTTAAAACTCGTCTGGATTATTTCAAGAAACGACCATTTCTGGGCTTCCCTGGTGGTGCAGTGGTTGAGAATCTGCCTGCCAATGCAGGGGACACGGGTTCGAGCCCTGGTCTGGGAAGATCCCACATGCCGCGGAGCAACTGGGCCCGTGAGCCACAATTACTGAGCCTGTGCGTCTGGAGCCTGTGCTCCGCAATAACAGAGGCCGCGATAGTGAGAGGTCCGCGCACTGCGATGAAGAGTGGCCCCCGCTTGCCACAACTAGAGAAAGCCCTCGCACAGAAACGAAGACCCAACACAGCCATAAAAAAAAAAAAAAAAAAAAAAAATTCAAATTCTCCAGGGAATTCCCCTCTCAATTGCTGTATTAGTTAGGGTAACACTAGCTGCAAAAACAAACAAACCCAAAATAATAAAACAGCTCAAACACAATAGAATTTAAAAAAAAAAAAAAAAAAAGAAACGACCATTTCTGCAATATAAGCTATTCATCTTTTCTAGTAATATTTAAAATATAAATTAACAGATAAAAATGTATACTTTAAAATGTTCATTATAGCGAATTCTCTGGTGGCTCAGTAGTTAGGATTCCGCACTTTCACTGCCGAGGGCTTGGGTTCAATCCCTGGTCAGGAAACTAAGATACCACAAGCCATGCAGCACAGCCAAAAAAAAAAAAAAATTCATTATAATACCCCTAATTTCAAAGATTATAAGAGGGTATGAGCATGTAAAACTAAAGAGATTAAGTAGCCAAAGATCTAGGACTTGAAACTAGGTCTGGATTCCTATTCTTATCTAGTGAAGTATATAGTATTTTCTCCTGTGCCTCTCAAGATTAGGCCAATGGTACAGTAATTTACAGTATATGAATTTGATTAACTATCACATAGCTACTTAAAAGTATACAGTAATTTTATGCCAGAAAAGTACTGAAATAAGACTTGTAAATGAATAAGAGGTGTAGTTGAGAAACAGAATTTGTACATATCTGTAAATGTCTAATTCACCATCTACCAGCTTTAACATAAAAAAATACTAGGCCAGGGACTTCCCTGGTGGCTCAGTGGTTAAGAATCCACCTGCCAATGCAGGGGACATGGGTTCGAGCCCTGGTCCAGGAAGATCCCACATGCCGTGGAGTAACTAAGCCTGTGCACCACAACTACTGAGCCCGCGTGCCACAATTACTGAAGCCCATGCGCCCAGAGCCCATGTTCCACAAGAGAAGCCACCGCAATGAGAAGCCTGCACACCACAGCAAAGAGTAGCTCCCACTACCCAAAACTAGAGAAAGCCCATGCACAGCAACGAAAACCCAATGCAGCTAAAAATAAATAAAGAAATAAATTTATTTATTAAAAAAAGTTAATAATACTTGGCCAAAGAAAAACTTGTAACACAAAAAGAGCTTTCCATAAGCAGTCTTGAGGGAAAAAAACGGAGCTGGAGGAATCAGACTCCCTGACTTCAGACTATACTACAAAGCTACAGTAATCAAGATAATATGGTACAGGCACAAAAAAAGAAATATAGATCAATGGAACAGGATAGAAAGCCCAGAGAGAAACCCATGCACCTACGATCAACTAATCTATGACAAAGGAGGCAAAGATATACAATGGAGAAAAGACAGTCTCTTCAATAAGTGGTGCTGGGAAAACTGGACAGCTACATGTAAAAGAATGAAATTAGAACACTCCCTAATACCATACACAAAAATAAACTCAAAATGGATTAGAGACCTAAATGTAAGACGAGACACTATAAAACTCTTAGAGGAAAACATAGGAAGAACACTCTATGACATAAATCACAGCAAGATCCTTTTTGATCCACCTCCTAGAGTAATGGAAATAAAAACAAAAATAAACAAATGGGACCTAATGAAACTTCAAAGCTTTTGCAAAGCAAAGGAGGCTACAAACAAGACGAAAAGACAACCCTCAGAATGGGAGAAAATATTTGCAAACGAATCAACAAACAAAGGATTAATCTCCAAAATATATAAACAGCTCATGCAGCTCAATATTAAAGAAACAAACAACCCAATCCAAAAATGTGCAGAAGACCTAAATAGACATTTCTCCAAAGAAGACAGACAGATGGCCAAGAAGCACATGAAAAGCTGCTCAACATCACTAATAATTAGAGAAATGCAAATCAAAACTACAGTGAGGTATCACCTCACACCAATTAGAATGGGCATCATCAAAAAATCTACAAACGACAAATGCTGGAGAGGGTGTGGAGAAAAGGGAACCTCTTGCACTGTTGGTGGGAATGTAAATTGATACAGCCACTATGGAGAACAGTATGGAGGTTCCTTAAAAAACTAAAAATAGAATTACCATATGACCCAGCAATCCCACTACTGGGCGTATACCCAGAGAAAACCCTAATTCAAAAAGACACATGCACCCCAATGTTCACTGCAGCACTATTTACAATAGCCAGGTCATGGAAGCAACTTAAATGCCCATCGACAGACAAATGGATAAAGAAGATGTGGTACATATATACAAAGGAGTATTACTCAGCCATAAAAAGGAACAAAACTGGGTAATTTGTAGAGATGTGTATGGATCTAGAGACTGTCATACAAGGGAAGTAAGTCAGAAAGAGAAAAACAAATATCGTATATTAACGCATATATGTGGAACCTAGAAGAATGGTACAGATGAACCAGTTTGCAGGGCAGATATAGAGACAGACGTAGAGAACAAACGTATGGACACCAAAAAGGGAAACTGGCGGGGGGGTGGTGGTGGTGGGATGAATTGGGAGATATGGATTGACATATATACACTAATATGTATAAAATAGATAACTAATAAGAACCTGCTGTAGAAAAAATAAATAAAATAAATTTCAAAAATTAAAAAAAAAAAATCTTTCCACAGCCCACTTGGGAACAGCATGAGACTAGAGAACAAAATGTTCTGGAATCATACAATTGATAAGATACTGGAATCTGCTGACACTCTAAGACTAGGAAACATTGACATGGACTGTAAGCGTTAATAAAACCTTTCCAGATTTACCCTAAAAACCTACAGAAGTGACAATTTTGGGGGCTTCAAATGACAACAAAAGCACAGTTCTCACCCTGTTAGAGTAAACCACTATGAGTATGATAATTACATGAACGTAAACAGCAGAAGAGGATATGCTATAGTGGATAACAGATTGTTAGAAGTCAGATTCCCCATCCATTATTGATTGAACCAAATATCACCTAATATACTGTATTTTAAAATAATAGTAGTTTTTAATCTGACACAATGTGAGAAAAATTAGTCTGTCTGTGAACAAAACCAAAAAGAAAAATGCAAAAAAAATACTGTTACACTGTCATTTCAAATTTAAAACTCTTAAGGAAAAAAAGAAGCTAAAAGAGAATTGTCACTGGCTGCAAGAAAGGGAAAAAATTTTTCAAATAATTTCTTTTGGGAGACAAGAAAAAAGGAAAAGATCTGTATTTCACAATACAAAATTTCATTTACCACAACTCTAGGTATCTTCCTAGGCTCATGCTTATACATGTTAAAGATAACACCTTTTCTGAAATGCCGTTAAATGTTGATATGTCATTTCCTCATAACAAAATGACCTACAGTCAGTTTACCTGTCACATCAGGGAGCTGAGATATCCCCCTCAACGCCAGTGCCCAGGCAAGTCTCACAGTGGCTTGCAGCCCCGGCAGTTTCCAAGGCTGTGAGTCTTGAAGACGAGAGTGAATTGTTGCAATATATTGTCTCTCTGTCAACAGTGGAAGTTGATGAATCATATCTGAAAACAAAAATAGACAACTATACCAAAGTACAGAAATTTTTACTTTTGATATACAGGAATGTCTAAGAATCAGAAAGTCAGAGTATTCCCATCAAAAAATTATGACTAATTATAATTAATGTTTGAAATAATAAGTATACTACCATAAAAACAGACTACATCTACTTAATTCTGTGATTCATTTCATTCAATACAGGAAATCTGACCAATGCATTAACTGGCAGCATTCCTATATGAGAAGCACAGGTACTGCTTGTTATGTGGCACACAATGTACTATGTGACAATTTGACTGGAGGTAAGGGGTAGTTGTATTTTAAATAAGCCTTTTGTAATGGCTAAGGATGATCACCAAAGAGGAGTGGGAAATGTCTGGTCTCCTCACATACCTAACGAAAGGAGACGGGGATGATACAGTCAAAAGCAGACAGCGGACAACTGTTGGAATAATTATAAATATTTATGACATTAAATGGCAATAAGCTTCCTTTGTGGGAATCATTTTTGAGATCCTCGGTTCTAAGCAGTAACTGTTTACAAGGTTACCAAGAGAAATTTTATCTACTTCACAGAAAAAAAAAGTCAAAGATAATATATTACTAAAAATTATAGTGATCCTCCCTTAGAATGAAAGGTTTAAAATGTGAATAGTAAAGAAACAAGCAAGTAGGGGGACTTCCCTGGTGGCACAGTGGTTAAGACTCCACGCTCCCAATGCGGGGGGCCCAGGTTCAATCCTTGGCCAGGGAACTAGATCCCACATGCATGCCGCAACTAAGAGTTTGCATGCCACAACTAAGGAACGGGTGAGCCACAACTAAGCAGCCCACCTGCCACAACTAAGGAGTCCACGTGCCGCAACTAAGGAGCCCACCTGCCGCAACTAAGACCTGGCACAACCAAATAAATTAATTAATTAAAAAAAAAAAACAAAAAACAAGCAAGTAAATTAGGCATGCCTAACTCAACAAACATATACTGCAAATCCTTTAGCACTTTCCCATTCCAAAACCTCAAGATAACGGAAATATCTAACGGGGCTGCAATTACTTTAAAAATGTGATCTTATACCTAAATATTCAAATATGGATGAATTACACACAAAGGAATAAAATATACTATTTTTACCTTAGTTGTTAAAAAATCACCCTTCTTAAATGTTATCTCCACAATTAAATCTGATTTTTGAAATAAATGTATTAATAGGTACAAAATCCAATACCATCACGTTCCTCTGTGCTTTGTTCTATAAAACTGATATCAAAGCAGTACAGAAGTGCCATAAGAAGAGCCAGATTCACTGCATCCAACGAGCCATTAGCCTCAACAGTCACTCTTTCCAAATGTCCAATAAGGAGCAGAGTGTCATCTTTGCCTAAAGGTGATTGGCAAGCCCAGGCAAAAAGGCTTTCTGCCAGAGACTGCCTGCACTCCTTGATGAGATCAGAAACCTAGAAATAAAGATGAATGATTATCGGTATAAATAAATTACACTGAAGCCTGATCTTATTCCAAAATGTAAACTATCTATCATAAAGGTGAACTATATAAATGTATCTGAATCCATAAGTGACCCTAAAATCTCACCTCTGCAATTCTGAACAAACCCTATGGTTAATTCCTCATTCTTAAGTCCCAACCTCCTCTATAGGACAATCAAATTTTTAAAGGCCTCAGGGTTTCCCTGGTGGCACAGTGGTTAAGAATCAGCCTGCCAATGCAGGGGACACGGGTTCAAGCCCTGGTCCAGGAAGATCCCACATGCCGTGGCGCAACTAAGCCCATGCATCACAACTATTGAGCCTGTGCTCTAGAGCCCACGAGCCATAACTACTGAGCCCGCGTGCCACAACTACCGAAGCCCGTGCACCTACAGCCCGTGCTCTGCAACAAGAGAAGCCACCGCAATGAGAAGCCCGCACACCGCAACAAAGAGTAGCCCCCGCTCGCCGCAACTAGAGGAAGCCCGCACGCAGCAATAAAGACCCAACGCAGCCAAAAATAAATTAAAAAAAAAAAAAAAATTTCTTAAAGGGCTCATTCCAGAAAAAGTGCTAGCATGGCACACAGTGACTAGAAAGAGGCTGAAACAAGTGCAAGTCAATTTCATGGACACAACTGCCTACACACTTTCCCATGCATTGTTAATTTTCCTATGCCTGTATTAGAAGAATGTTCTAAGTGACATGACTTTTCTGCCTCCAAGATGTGACACAGACAACCCGTGAATTGATGTCATTGAACCCTTGCCTCTTTTCGATGTTTTTCACTGCCCAAACCTCTCTCACGCTGTAGTTTCTCAAACTCATTGTTAACATCAATCTGTGACACAAGAGTAAGAACTTTGTAAGTCAATCCTTGCTCCATCAGCTCATCAGTAAACCGTGTTGTCATGGAAACCAGCTCTGGACTGTAATGAAAAAAATCAATAAAGTTATAATGAACAGTAATGTTTATACTTTCTCATCACATGGATATAGCAAACACTCTTTTGATGATAATGTTGGGTTACTGGAAACAATCAGGATGAGCTATAACCTAGCTCTTGCCATTCTTTTTAGATCATTGTGTTTCAATAAACTTCTAACCATAAATAACTGAATTACATTTCATTTGTAAACAAAATAAAGCAGGTTTAAACTGTTGTGTCATTCTTGGCATTATAAGGGAGTTATTTATTACTCAACTTAGGTTATACACTTAAATTATACATACTAAAGAGAATTTTTGTTTCTAAAATTATAATTCTTCAAGCAATTTCTAATTAACCCCTTGAAATCCTAGCATGCAAACAGACCTGAGTTCGAGGGTCCATGTCTTTCCTCGTCGAGACTGTATCAAGGCTTTCAGGGAATTTGCAATGCACCGCTTTCCATCCCAGTATAAAAGAACAGCTACTAAGCCTCTGGTGAGGCCAGGAAAATGTGGCTGCTGGTGCTCTCCTAGGAAAGGAAGTTGAGAAATAATTTAGTAAATAAACACATATGTGTTTAGGCTGAGACAAAAATCACTATACCAATGTTCAGTTCAAAGAAATCACAGAAACCTTAGGGTTTAAAGGGTCTTAAGAGTCCTCTACTTCAAACATCTACCCATTGTTTTATCTCTTTCACAAAAAGTCTTTCAAATATTTGTACGTTTCTTCCCCTAGTAAATTAAATAACATTTTCTTATGTTTTGGCTTTTACTCACCCTTTTTAACTGCTCTCCTTTGAATAAGTTCTACTTTGTCTTTTCTGAACTACCTTGCCTATAGTTTCAGTTTCATTTCCTATGGTTTTTTTCGCCCCTTGGCCCAATCGCTCTTACACTCTACTCCCTTCTGTTCCCCAAATTCATCTCACTGCCTCACACCTCTTACAGGAGATTTCTTCTGTCTAGATGCCCTCTGTCTTCCTGAGTGCACACCTACTCCACCTGACATATGCCTACTCATTTTTCAACAACTACCGTAAGCCTCGTTATCTTTGTGGACTTCTCTGTACAACCTGAGGTCAATTTAAATGCCTCCCCTCTGGACCATCCCTGAACCATGCATTAATGCACATAATGGTGGCATAGTTATTGGTTTCCATGTCTTTCTCAATTACTAGACCATAAGCTCCTTTACACCAGTTGAAGTTTTATTCATCTTTATATCCCTGGAGTCTTAACACAGTGCCTGGCCCATAATATGCACAGAAAAAATAATTGTTAAATGAAGTTTTGAGTTAAACTCAAAATTTAAGCATGTCCAGTTAACATCTGCATCACAGAATGGGAAAACGACCTTAGTCATTCTCAATATCATATTTCTTTTAATGCAGCCTTAGGTCAGAAAGGATTCTGGCAGCCACATTCTATCTTCAGACATATTAGACTTTCTTTCAATTAAAATGCCCACCTGGCTTCTTCACATGGTTCCCTTGCTATAATTAAAATGAACTGCTTACTATATGGAAATTTCTATCTTTTCTCTCTACAGCAGCCAGAGAAATAATTTCAGTTATTCTGGATTCTGCAACTCCTGCTTAAAGCCCCTGCCAACAACCTCCCACTGTAATTAGAATAAAATCCAAATAATCTTCATGGCCTGCAAGACTATGATCCAACTCCTGCTCTGTCCTCATCTCCCTTCACTCTCCCTAGTTCCTGATGTTCCAGCCACAGTGGTCTTTGTATCCTTCAACAGGCCTTTGTTCACACCTTGAGCTGTCTACTCTCCCTGGAACACCCTTCCCCAACAACTCTGGTATCTTGTCATCAGGCAGGTCCCAGATCAAATGTCCCAATCTCAGAGAGGCCTTCCCTAAGTACCCAACTTACAGGTGCCCCCTATCACCCCCCATGTCTCTATATCCCATTGCCTTGTTTTATTTTCTTCATAGAACTCAGTATTATCGAAATTATCTTATTCTTTACCTATTCATTATCTGAATCACCCCCTCAAAAAGAAACTCCAAAAAAGCAGTGACCTTACCTTCTTTCCCATTATATGACAATAAATCCTTTGTGCTACAAAACTTCTGAGATGCAGTCATTCTTTGCTAGTCAATTACCATGAAAAAGTCTATCTTAATACAGTTAAATTTCCTTTAACAACTCTGATCACTAAACTAAAGCCTTCTCATTAGTCACAGATAAACAAAAGGAAACACTGTGAATATCAAATAAACTACATCTTTAGAAACTATTTTGGAATCTAAATGATATAATATTTTAAATTACAAGTGAATAATTTTACATTTATGTATTACCTTACCATAGATTCAGTTAAATGTCAACCTACCAGCAAGGAGAAGCTCAACAGCTGCCAATTCTCCAATATCAAAAAGGTCACTGAGGATAAAGGCTTCTTTAATGAGCTGTTCAGGAAGAAGTCGGGTTCCCTGTTGACCCTGGATAGCAACTCCCTCTGTACTGGCTTTCTGAACCTTCTCATGTTGTTGAACATTTTTTGGCTACAACAATAAAAATAAATAAATAGGATCATGTAATGAAAATAGCACATGGAGACAAGGTAAATTGTTACCTAGAGAAGTTTATTCACAGGCAGTCTGGTAAAGTGACAAACAGGAGCATTTCTTATCAGATAAAGGTCTAACTATCAGATATAGTTAGACCTTTATGAGGTAACATTTTACATCACTTTCAACTTTTTATACTGTTATTACCTTCTCAATAACTGCTTCTGCTAAACTCTGAACTACAAAATTTTGAGAAATCACACAAAATAGCATACTATTTTTCAAATGTCTAAGAAACTTTCTAATTATATCTTTAATAAATATAAAAACAATAAATCTTCAAGTGGGAAATAGCAAATCGAAAAGAATTATAGAATTAATTAGTAGGGCTAATGATAGCTTATTAGTATGTTATTTTAAAATGTAGTCTTATTTGCAAAAAGGCTTACTTGGTGCAAATATTTAACAAATAACATATAGTATAGAATTACTTGATAGATCATAAAATCTTAGGTAATTACACCTTGAAAAAGGCCATATAGTCATTTAATTCAACTTCTCTATTAACAGAATGGAAAAACTGATGCCCAGATAAGTCAGGTGACTTGCCTGTGGTCATACAACTCTTTAGTGGTAGAGCCAAGACTGGAACTCAGCTCAGTTGGCTCCCAGGCTAGGGCTCTTAAATAGTTCTTAGATGGTCTTGCTGGTCTATAAAAAAAAACTGTCAAGCAGCAGGGAAAGGAGCTTCCAAATATGAATCCCTGCCACTGAAGTACTCTACCCCTGGTTGAAAAGTACATCAAGATGTAGTGATTAACAATATGTAAGAATTAACTGCTAACACAATTTACATAACATTATGAAGAGTTAAAATGTTGAAGTGTACCTGGGAATAAATAAAATAATCAATCTTACTACGCTTAGACAGATTAACTATAAGTCAGAAATTCCAAGGAGGCTCATATTTCTGAAATATATGGAACTTTCTAAATCGTATTCAAATACTATTAAGATATCTCCTAGCTAGAGATAAATACAATATTAACTTCTATGGAGAAGAGAAAAAAGATAATAATTGCTCCCAGGAAACTTCCATTTTTAGAAAAAACTTGAATCAATGGACTAGAACAAGTAACATTTCATTTACATGCATTAAGAATGTACTTGCTCCTTCAATCTTTAAAGGAAAAAGCAAATCCAAGAAGCAAAAAAAGAAAATTTCCTACTGGGTTTCTGAACAATGAGATGAAGTCAGGTTTGTGTTTCTTCAAAATCATGTCAAGAAGGTGGACAGCTTCAGGTTGTCTTCTCCAAAGAGCATTTCCCACAGTCTGCCAAATGTCTTTGTAAGGACCCCACAGACTAGCAGCTTAAAGAAAAAAAATAAAAATCAGCATCAAATAAAACATGTATTTGGAAAATAAGGTAAGGTTATCATCTATACATTTTAGTCATACTCACAGCTACTTTTAAATATAAGGAGTTATATATACAAACCAAACAATATAAAAGAATATTAGCATTCACAAGCAATAATATAAATGTCATTTTACCTAACTTAATATAAAGTAAATCCTGACTTTAAATTGGAATATCAGCTGAACCTGGTTTTGTCACTTAGTATTAGTTATGTGACATGGAGTGAGAAAATAACCTCTTTGAACTTCAGTTTCCTTTTATATAAAATAGGAACATCACCTGCTTCATAGGGTTGAATGAATTAAATGAGATAAACTAGGTAAAATATACAATATAGTGTCTGGCATATCGTAGTCACTCAATAAATGTAACTGCCTTTCCTTCCCTCCCTATCATCCAGAGGAAAAGCAAGAATAGGGGGGAAAAAATCAGATTCTGTAAAACTTAGAAGCTGAAAAAACAAGTATTTTATTTTGGCTGGGACACTAGCTATTAAAAAACAGCATAGAAATATGGAATTCTTTTGTAAACTCATATAAAAAGGATCACATTTTGCTTTGTAAAGGTAATAACAATAATAAGTAATACTTAGAGAGCTTTTGCTACTAAGCATGGTTTGAAAAACACGACCTGGGAGCCCAAAGTTTCTGTTTGCAAACAATCAGATATGGCACCCCTGTGTTTATAAAGACTCTGAAAGAGAAACTAATCAAAACCACTCACTCACTCAACAGATAAACTAACTATAGCTTAAACCGTAAAGGGTGGTCTGCAAACATGTTTAACTGCCATCTGAGAAAACACAAATCCCACCAAAGTCACCAGAACAGTCAGAATGACATGCAAGATAACCTAACTAAAGGCATTACGATCTTATGAACAATGTTGTCAGAAGGCGGCAATTTACTGGGCAGATTTTTTTTTTTAAAAGGATGTGCAGGGAGAGGACAGACTAGACCAGTCAAGCTGGATCATCCATTCACTCAACAAACATTTACTGAGGGCCATGCACGTGCCAGGGACTACAGAGCAAGCAAGACAGACAGGATCCCAGGCCCCAGAGAACTTACAGATTGACAAGAAAGACAGGCATTAAATGCAGGATTCAAAACACAACTACCGGGGCTTCCCTGGTGGCGCAGTGGTTGAGAATCTGCCTGCCAATGCAGGGGACAAGGGTTCGAGCCCTGGTCCGGGAAGATCCCACATGCCACGGAGCAACTAAGCCCGTGCGCCACAACTGCTGAGCCTGCGCTCTAGAGCCCGCGAGCCACAACTAAGGAAGCCCGTGCACCACAACTACTGAAGCCCGCGCGCCTAGAGCCCGTGCTCCGCAACAAGAGAAGCCACCGCAGTGAGAAGCCCGCGCACTGCAACGAAGAGTAGCCCCTACTCGCCGCAACTACAGAAAGCCCACGCACAGCAGCTAAGACCCAACACAGCCAAAAATAAAAATAAAATTAAAAAAAAAAAAAACAGAACTACCAGTCTATCGGAGAAGTACAGAGTGCTATGAGAACATATAAAAGGAAGACTCTAACCTAACCTGAAGGGCAGAGCAGGAAGTTATGCATCAGGTCTTTGGTGTGGGGATGTGGAGGAATGGGAATCACCATGTCTAGACCTTACATAGAGAGCAACCATCCAACTCCCTGCTTTGCTTCTCCTGTTTTGATCCTAAACTTGCCCATCTTCTAATGAAAAATATAGCTCGTCATATAAATTTCTAGAATTAAAAATGTGCTGATGAAATGAGCACCCACGCGGATGTACTTCCCACTAAAGATCAATTAATTGACATCCTGGTTTATGTATCTGTCTTCCCAATGTGATCAGAGAACATCAATTACTGGAATCTACTCAACTCTGGATACACTAACAAACATCACAGTTCCAGGCCTGCCAAAATGAGGACCTGACCCTGGATCCTGGTGACTGCCTGTGCGGTGCTAGTTGGATGGTGACTAACTGACTTCCCTAGAGATCATTTTCTTGGCTCTTTCCAGCTGCAAAGGACAGAGTAGGTTTGAGCCTTGTATTCCTGGCCAAGATGGAATTTTTCCTGTTAGTAAATGGGAATGTTTCAAGTAGTAGATGACAAAATGAAATTGGACAATGGTGTGACCAATGGACTAACTAAAATATGAAGTGTCAGGACCCAAGGATGTTGGGTAGGTAAGCTACTCATGAGGTGACGCAACCTTAACCAGGATGAGGGCAGTAAAATAGAAAGGCAAGGTCTGTTGGTAGAGTCAGAACTGGTAACTGATTGGCACAGGGGATGAAGGAAAGTTATCAAAAATGACTTGTAGGCAAATGTGAAACTTGCCTTACCACAGGTATTTTTAAAACCTGACAAAAAGCTAACAAAAGTAAACTGTCTGTAAAAGTAATACTCAATAGAACCCCTGAAGAAAAACTTTCTTTGCACTATACATACTTAGTTTGAATAAGCTCAGTGAATTCTAGAGAGAATTCCACTTCCCCCCTTTTGTGGGGAGGCATCCAATAACAGATCAAAAATCTACACTAAAAAACCCCACAGAGGGCTTCCCTGGTGGCGCAGTGGTTGAGAGTCTGCCTGCCAATGCAGGGAACACGGGTTCAAGCCCTGGTCTGGGAAGATCCCACATGCCGCAGAGCAAATGGGCCTGTGAGCCACAACTGCTGAGCCTGCGCGTCTGGAGCCTGTGCTCCACAACAAGAGGCCGCGACAGTGAGAGGCCCGCGCACCGCGATGAAGAGTGGCCCCCACTTGCCACAACTAGAGAAAGCCCTCGCACAGAAATGAAGACCCAACACACCCAAAAATAAATAAATAAATAAATTTAAAGTACGTGCAGAAAAAACCAAGAATTTAAAAAAAAAAAAAAAAAAACCACAACTACCGGGGCTTCCCTGGTGGCACAGTGGTTAAGAATCCGCCTGCCAATACAGGGGACACGGGTTCGAGCCCTGGTCTGGGAAGATCCCACATGCCGCGGAGCAACTGGGCCCGTGAGCCACAGTTGCTGAGCCTGCGCATCTGGAGCCTGTGCCCTGCAACAAGAGAGGCCGCGATAGTGAGAGGCCCGCGTGCCGCGATGAAGAGTGGCCCCCACTTGCCACAACTAGAGAAAGCCCTCGCATAGAAACAAAGACCCAACACAGCCATAAATAAATAAATAAAATAAACTTTAAAAAAAAAAATGCTGGTAAAAGTATTTAAAAAAAAAAACCCACAGATACCAGCCTCCTGAGTCCATCATTAACATCAACACATCACAGAAGGTAGTTGCAACAAAGATTTATATTCATTTTGTCTTTGGTTTGACTAATTTTGGTAAATATCTCCCTGTTATTGATTACAGATGAAAGGAGGCTATAATTTTTCCAAATTACTAAATATGTATTTTTAATATAAGTCATTTGCTTGTTTGAGGAATACATTTATTTTCCTAAATTTTAGGAATACCTCCAGCAAGTCACATTTATTCACTCATTCATCAGGTACTAGGTATGGGTAAGCTCACAGTGTAGTGAGGAAGCACATTTACCATACAGTCGTACATAAGGGCAATATCCATTATGGTATGTGCTATGAAGGTGAAGTACCCAGGACAACGATCACATAACAGGGGAATGTGACCTAGCCAGGGAGATCAGGGAAGGGAAGGATTCACTGAGCAAGTGATAATGAGGCTGAAATGTGAAGGATAAAAGTAGGAGTGGGAGGTGGTGGACGTACACTCCAGGAAGAGAGGACAGCATGTGGGTTCCCGAGGCAAGAGGAAATGCTGCACCCTCAAACCCCTGAAAATGCCAAGAGAGCGCGAGTACCAAGAAGGGATCAGCAAGGGAGGCAACTGCCATACCTTGCAGGGCTTACCTGCCCATGTTAAGGATTTGGGTCTTTACCCTGAAAGATCAAGTGAGACAGATTTCAAATGTCTGGTGGACTTAGTGAAACAGAAAAGCATGTAAATGTTGAGAGCTGTTCAGGAGGATGGGAACAGACTAGAGTGGCTAGAGGAGGAGAAGGTATGGCGACAGGGTCTGAACACTGATGAATCTTTGAAAGGTCTGACTGTGAAGAGGAGCGAGAGGACAGTAAATGGAATGAGGCATGAGATCGAGGTCAAGATTTGGGCAACTGGTGGGAAGAAAAGGAACAAAAGAGAGAGGACGGAACAACGGGGAGAAGAGTGTAAAGGGCGGGATTTACCTCAGACAGGAAGACACGGCGAAACTGACGCGAAAGAGTGCACATATATCTAGGTTTGTAGGTTCAAGGGTGAAAAAAAGAGTTCATGCCTGTTGGCTTCTATTTTCTCTGTGACTAGGAGACTGAGGGATCAGCTGGAGCTTAAAGATTTGAGGAGTGTGGAAAAGGTCTGAAATAGACAATGCTATGAACAGGACAGGGGTGACCAGACAGCCACCCAAGGACTGTCAGTGTTAATGGGTGCTTACTCACAAGCCTGTAGGTCTACTCAGCCGGGCTGATACAGGCCACAGTACTAGTAAATCATGCCGCTGAAACTCAGGCATAGGCCTTCAAACTCTACCTCTACTTTTTTCCCCTTCTACAACTCTAAGATGTTTAATTTTTTTTTTTTTTTTGAATTACGGTAAAAAGCACATACCATAGAATTTGCCATCTTAAAAACATTTTGAAGTGTGCAGTTCAGTAGCGTTAAGGGCTTTCACATTGTTGTACAACAGATCTCCAGAACTCTTTCATCTTGCAAAACTGAAATTTTGTACCCATTAAACAACTCCCCATTTCCCCCTCCCACCAACCTCTGGCAACCAACATTCTTTGCTTCTATTACTTTCAATCCCTCATACAAGTAGAATCATACAGTATTCGTCTTTTTGTTACTAGCTTACTTCACTTAGCAGAATGTCTTCAAGGTTCATTCATGCTGAGCATAGGACAGGATTTCCTTTTTAAAGCTAAATAACATTCCATTATATATCTATAGACCACATTGTTTACCCATTCATTCGTCAATGGGCATTTGGGTTGCTTCGCTGGACATTTACTTTTCTTAAAAAAGTATTCTCCTGACTGGGCTCTTAAAAATGTTTCCTTTCTATGTTGCCAATTAAACACTCCTGCCACAAGGCCTTGTTATACAATGTATACTCTTTGCAGCTGTTGGCACCTCCTTTTCCGTCAATGATTTATGTTTAATGATAGTAACTTACGACGAGTACATACTAAAGAAAAGTATATAACCACACATAAAACACACAAGCCTTGTTTTAAGTTTACATCTGTGTGGGAGGGCAGGACAGCAGTACTAAGGAAGTAATTTCACTACTAACATTCAGATATATGGAAATACTATGTAATGAAATGAATTACGTTTTGCTTAAGTAGGAGCATGTAGACGTTTAAGTATCAAAGACTGGCTTCGAATCGTTAGCTGTATAACCTTGGAGAAGTTACTTAACCACTCTAAGACTCTATTTCCAAACCTGTAAAATGGGGTGTTTAATAGCAGTTACCCCAGAGTTGTAAAAAGGGGACTAAATAAGATGAAAGTACAATGCTTAGTCCAGTGGCTGCGAAAAGGAGGTACTCAATAAACATAATCATTCATATTATAAAACAGTTTATCGTAGTGTTTCCAAAATGGTTTGATTTGCAAAAGTCAGGTTTAGACAAGTTTTCAAGAATATCAGTCGTGTGAAAAGAACAAACCAGCAACAAAAAGACTGTATAGAGACGGAAAGAAAAGGCGCCCAGAAAAGAGTCCTCTTAAGTGAGATCCTCTACAGGCATTTACCACACAAACGTGCTCTTAACCGCCCATGAAGTTTGGTACAGCTCAGTCAAGGCATTCTGAGCAGGAAATTCTTCATTTTCAGGCCCGCTCCGGCCGCTGCAGCACTTTTGGCATCCTTGGCCCGCCCACTAGGAGCCAGCGGTGCATCCCAGGAATTGTGACAGTCAAAATGCACCCACTCTTTCAAACGCCCCGATGGGGGCGGGGGGATTCCGCCCCTGATTGAGAATTGCCCAGAGGACCCAATCCAAATGTTCCAGAGTTTCTTTACTCCCTTCTAGATTCTGCCCCTCCCGGAAGATCTAATGCTCCAAAGGTACAGGAGCATCCAGGGACGGGCCACACACGCAGAGCTGGGAGTCACGGCACTCCTGGGCCACCTTCCGGATTACAGACTTCATAATCAAGGGAGCTCTCTTCCTGTAGGACCCCACCCACCCACCCAACCTCCAAGAAGGGCCCCAGTGTCCATTTTGAGGTGCGAGTTTTCAGCCTGCGCTCGTGGCTGAAAAATATCTCAGGTCTCCCGGCCTCATTGCCGGAGAACTGGAAATCCTGCAGGAATTCGGACCGCAGACACATAATGGGGTGGGGAATGGAAGGGACCAGATTCGGCCCTGGGCTGCGAGAACTGCACGCCAGGTTCCATGGGACCAAGCCTCCGTGCCTCGATCCTTAAGCCCCAACTCTAGGGCTAGAGCCGCAGCGCCGACGCGCGCCATTCAAACTGGGGAGGGGCGGGACTCTAGGCCCAGAGCTAGGGAGAAGCGGGCACTATGCACAAGTGCGGACCTGGACTCCGAGGAACCTCACTGCCCGCGTCTCTGCCTGAAGAACGGACCAGCACCCTGCCCCACAGCTTGCCTTCTGCCCCGGCCGCACCTACCCGAATTTACCGCCAACAGCGTCGCCATCTTGCAGGCGAACTAACGGAGCCCTCCCGCCGCACGGAAGCCCCAGAAGAGGGTGAGGCTGCCCGGGGCCGCGCCTAATCAGAAAGGGACCCCGCTGGCCCTTCCGAAATCCACGCTCGACCGACCCAGGCGTACAAATACTCCAAAATCTGCTCTAAATCACAGACGTCAACTTTCGCCGGGATTGACGAAAATTCCCATTCAAGTCAGGCGAGGGTAACCAGTTCGAAGACCCGAGGTCCTCGAGTTGACGTTAGTCGTGCAGTGCGTCCTGGGACTTGTAGTTTGTTTCTAGTGATTAAAGTTGGTTAGCTGGAACAGAAAAAGACTGTTTATTGAAATGACGCCCACTTATGATATTATGAAAGCCGTAAATCCAAATAATTATCTCCATTTCAAATTAAATCTTCCTTGCGTTACTCCCTTACTTTGGGGAGTGGAGTGGGGTGTAAGGTATCTAAACCTCAAAAAGCCATTTGATGGGTTGCAAACTAAGTTCATTACATTTCATCTACTGTATATACCAGTGTATTGCGTCAATATAGTTGCATGCAGTTAAACAATCATAACTTTTTATTATGAAAATTTCAGATGTATACAAAATTAGAATAATGAATGACCAGCTTCAATAGCTGGTCAGTTCCTGTTCCTCACCCCCAACACAGGAGATTATTTTGAAGCAATTTGCAGACATATCATTTCATAAACACCAAATATTTTTCTACCTAAGCACCCCCAAATAACTGGACCTTCTTTTTTCACTTGCTAAATTTTAGTTTGCTAATTTTCAAACTAAAATACAGTCATTACCATTTGCTATCATATGCCAGATAATTATTAAGAATTTGCTATCAAACAACAAGGTCCTACGGTATAGCACAAGGAACTATATTCAATATCCTGTGATAACCATAACGGAAAAAAATAGGAAAAAGGATGTATGTATATATGTGTATAACTGAGCCACTTTGTTGTACAGCAGTAATTAACACAACATTGTAACTCAACTATACTTCAATAAAAAATAAATTAAAAATGAATTTGCTATCATATACCAGATATTTATTAAGAATATTTATTAAGAATGTTGTTGTTGTTACATTATCTCATTTAATCCCTGAAACAATCCTACTAGGGAAATATAATTATAGCTGCTTACTTCATAGATGTTCCATGTACCTCACAACCTCACTTTATCAACTCCTCCAACATTCCACTGAGATTGGGAGAAAATAGAGTTTATAGTCTCATTTCACTACTGGAAATCAGAATTAAATAATTTAAACAAAATCACAGAGTACATTGTTAAGAATAGCAAGCATATTCATTCTTCTGAACAAATAATATTGAATGACACAATGTACATTAGGTGGAACAAAAAAGTCACGGGTAATTTTTTTGAAAGTCATTGTTATATAGAGACAAATGCCGGATTACAATGAAAGTGGTCTTAAGGAGTGAAGGGGAAGAGAGAATGAAAAGGTAAAGGGATTTTTTTCTGAAGTTTAGCACGAAAGTGAGAAAAATATTGAGCAGAAACTTGGCAGGAAGTGGCATTCAAAGAAGATTTTCTTTTTCAGCACATCTATTATGAGCCTTCCCCTCACACACTCTTTAAGCCCACACATTTCCCTCTTGGTAGATCACTTTCGATTAAGGAAATCTAACTTCCTGCAACTCCCCCGTCACCCATCATCTCACGTACAGGCATGCTCTCACTTGATTGAGGTTTCCTCAATCCATAGCAATTGGGTTATTAGCTCCTCTAAAACTGCTCTCAGCATGGTCACCAGTGATCGATTGTCAAGTCCCACAAGCACTTTTCCGAATACCTTAGAAATTCTTTTCTCCCTTGACTTACGGGGCACCACCCCTCCTAGTTTTCCTCCTGTCTTTATAGTTCTTCTTTTGAAGTTTCCTATATGGCCTTCTCTTTCTCTCTCTCTTTTTTTTTAAATAAATTTATTTATTTTATCTATTTATTTTTGGCTGTGTTGGGTCTTCGTTGCTGCGTGCGGGCTTCCTCTAGTGGGGCTACTCTTCATTGCAGTGCGTGGGCTTCTCATTGCAGTGGCTTCCCTTGTTGTGGAGCACCGGCTCTAGGCGCGTGGGCTTCAGTAGTTGCGGTATGCAGGCTCATGTAGTTGTGGCTCACGGGCTCTAGAGCACAGGCTCACTAGTTGTGGTGTGTGGGCTCAGTTGCTCTGCAGCATGTGGGATCTTCCCAGACCAGGGATCAAACCCATGTCCCCTGCATTGGCAAGTGGATTCTTAACCACTGCACCACCAGGGAAGCACCTTCTCTTTCTCTTCTCATCATTAAATGTTGTTCTTCCCTTTTGGTCATTCCCAGCCTCTATTCTACCATTCTACATGCTTCTGGGATCTATGGCTTCTTACCACCACCTGTTTGTTGATGAATTTTGTATCTGTATCTTTAATCCGGTCCTCTCTCCTAGGATTCAGATTTGTATATCCAACTTGTCTACCCCACACTTCTATTGACTGTCATACAGGCATCTCAAAATCAATTGATCCAAAGCTTAAATGAGCACTTTTCTCATAAAACTCAGTCCCCTGTATCTACTCGGTTGCCAAAGTTGGAAACTTGGGATTCACTCCATATTCTTCCTTCAATTGCCATATCCTATTCATCTTGCCTCATAAATATTTCTGGAGTCCTTTTTCTCTTCTCTGCTCCCTATGCCATTGTTCCATTGAGGTCTCATCTTATTATACCTGGTATTTTGCAATAGCTTTCTCAAGGGTCTTCCTGATTTCCATCTCACCCTTTCTCTTGGTCTCCCAAAGTGATATTCAAATACACAAATCATATCATGTACGTGCCCTAATCAAAATTTCTCAGTGACCTAGTTCTTATGGGTAACATTTGAAACTTCTTAGGAAGGCACTCATGCCACTTCCTGATCTGGTTCCGCCTCCTTCTTCAACCTCCTCACGCTTATTCTCCCTCAAGTGCCCTTTACTCTAATCACTCTGAACTATTTGTTATTCCCCAGGTACGACATGCTTTCTGGTACCGTGTACTTGTACGTCTGCTTTCCTATCCGCCTGGAATACCTATCTTTCTTTCTACATCCCTCTGTCAACCACCCACCAAGTTACCACCACCCACATCTCTGAATTCAAGCCATTATGTAATCATCTGCCACACTGAATCTGGGTGGGCCTTCTGACTTGCTTGGACCAAAACAGTACAGTGGAAGTGACGCTGGGTGAGCTCCAAGCCTAGCATTTGAGAGGCCTTGCTGCTTCCACTTTTGCTTTTTACTGCCCTGAGACATCATGAAAGGAAACCCCAGCCAACCTCCTTGAGAATGAAAGACCAGGAGGAGAGAAGCCTAGCCAGCCTCCAGCTGTTCCAGCTAAACCAGCTGAGATGCTAGACATGAGTAAGGCCATCTCGGATGCTATAGTCCTAGTTGAGCCATCACTTGACTGCAAATGGGCAAGTGAGTCCAGCCCAGAGTTCAGAATTGTGAGCAAGTAAAAGGCTGCTGTTTTAGACCACAGTTTTGTGGTTTGTTATGTTCAATAAACAATTGATTTACTCCCAGAGAGTAACAGCTATGTCTTTTTACATTTGTACTCCCTGCTGCTGCCACATCCCTGGCTTACAGTCACAATTCAGGAAAAAACAATTTGCAGACCTTGGTGCTTCCAAGATGTACTGGTGGAGAGAGAGGCCATATGTACACAATTGTGGCTATGAGCACAGACCCTAAAGCTAGGCTTCCTGGATTCAAATTCTGTGTCCCTTGCTTATTAGCTGTGAAACCCTCCTTAGTGGCTCAGTTTTCTCATCTCAAAATGCAGGTGATAATATTAGTATCTACACTGTAGAGTCATTAAGAGGCTTATTCATAAAGTGCTTAGACTGTGCCTGACATTTAGTGCTCTGTGAGTGCTGTTTAAACAAAAATAAACTTTTTCTAAGGCAAAATAAGTGCTAAGTGGAGGTATAGTCAATTACTTACGAGGAGTTTAACCAAGTTGTAAGAGTGCACTGCAAACATGGAAGTAATAGCAATTAACCAATTTGTGATTTATCTGGGGTAAGGGGTAGAACTGTGCCCTCCTCTAATTGATCCATTGTTTGTAACTTCCCTCATTGCTCCAATTAATTGTTTTAACTGTATACACAAAATTCTTTGAAATCTTAAAATAAGAACAGTTAATTCTTTTTTCTTTTTTGAAAAAAATGAAGTATAATTACATACATTATATTAGTTTCAGGTGTACAACATAATGGCTCAACACTTGTATGTACTGCAAAATGATCACCATATAAGTCTAGTTAACATGGTCACCATACACAGTTACAGAATTCTTTTTCTTGTGATGAGAGCTTTTAAGATTTACTGTCTTAACTTTCAAATGTGCAATACAGTATTATTAACTATAGTGACCATGCTGTAATTCCATCCCAGTGGCTTATTGATTTTATAACTGGGAAGTTTGTATATTTTGACTCCCTTCACCCATTTCACTTATCCCCCAACTTCTGCCTCTGGTAACCACTAATCTGTTCTTTGTATCTATGACGTTTGGTTGTTTTTTGTGTGTGTTTTTTTGGCTGCACCACATGGCTTGCGGGATCTTAGTTCCCAGACTGGGGATTGAACCCCGGGCTCCCGGCAGTGAAAGAGCTGAGTCTTAACCACTGAACCGCTAGGGAATTAATTCCCTGTTTGCTGGGTTTTTTTTAAGACTCCACATATAAGTGAGATCATATAGTACTTATCTTTGCCTGTCTGACTTATTTCACTTAGCATAATGCCCTCAAGGTCCATCCATGTTGTCGCAAATGACAAGATTTCATTCTTTTTTTTTTTGGCCGCGTTGTTTCCATATCTTGGCTATTGTAAATAAGATTGTAATGAACATGGGGATGTAGATATCTTTCCAGGACAGTTAACACTTTTTTTTTTTAATATTTATTTATTTATTTATTTATTTTTAATTTTTTGACTGTGTTGGGTCTTCGTTTCTGTGCGAGGGCTTTCTCTAGTTGCGGCGAGCAGGGACCACTCTTCATTGCGGTGCGCGGGCCTCTCACTGTTGCGGCCTCTCCTGTTGCGGGGCACAGGCTCCAGATGCGCAGGCTCAGTAGTTGTGGCTCAAGGGCCCAGTTGCTCCGTGGCATGTGGGATCTTCCCAGACCAGGGCTCGAACCCGTGTTCCCTGCACTGGCAGGCAGATTCTCAACCACTGCGCCACCAGGGAAGCCCCAGGACAGTTAACTCTTATTTGGAGTCCAGGAAATAAAAATTAGGGAAAATTACATGAAGGAAGTGGCACATGAATGGACAGATGCTAGAATTTTACATGGTCACTAGAGCGTATGGGGGCTGGGAGTGGCGGAACAGATCAGGGAAAAAGTGACAAAGTCCAAGGTTTCATATTTACAGAGCTGCCAGAATTCCTCTGGACAAGGCTTAGAAATTTAGGTGAGTTTCAAGTTCTGTGATTTTCCACATCCTGCCAGTGGAGGACTCCAGGCATGACAGATTCACCGGCATGTTTGCCCCCAGTCAGGGGCCAGCTGTGGGGTTGCAGTGGCAGAACTACTGGCCTTGGAACACTGGCATTCTCTGGTGGAGTAGGAAACAAATTTTCCCCAGATTTTCCCTGAGAGAGTCGCAACCACAATGCAGCAAATGACTCTGCGTAAAAGCCTCCCTTCAAAGGCAGGATTATTCCAACAGCCCCCTAACTGGTCTTCCTGCCTCCGGTCACACTCATTTCCAGTTCACCTTCCACAGTGTGACCAGAGGGCCCACTTCTTCCCCCCCTAAAACCCTTCAAGTTCTTGTCACTATCCTGAGGGCAAGTCCACACTTCTTACAATGGAATACAAGGCAGTTCACGACCTGGTCCCTTCAGGCCTCTGCAATTATACTCACACCTACTCCCCTTAGGCTCTTTAGTGATTACTGCGGTTACTTAGATACACATTCTGAGCCTCTTCCACTCCGGGAGCACTTTACCAGGGCAGCTTCCTTCTTCATGGGGTATTTCCTCTAGCTGCTGGAGTCACTTCTTCCCGCCAAATCTTTGTTGGCACTATCTTCTCGTTCAGGAATAAGTTTAACCCCTTCATCTGGTTACTCTTCTCAGGCATCACTTCTGCCCTGCCCCTCTTACCTCAGCCTGGACTACACACCAACCTGTGCTCTCCAATAATGTACTATAATCTCCCACAAGTTTGTCTGTCCTTCTGGACTGAAAGCTGCACACAGAAGAGTAGAGGCAGCTAGTAGCCAACAAACGTTTGTTGAATGAATAAAGGTATGGAAAGGTCAAGCTGCTGTCTTCTACCCATTGCCAGACTATACCGTGGGCTCCTTGAAAACGGCTTCGTATACCACCATCTCTCTTGCAAGCGCCTGAAAACTCTAGGAAAAGAAGGCTGGTCCCTCTTTTCCTCATGCATGGATTGCCAATACGGACCTGAAGGGGATAGGGTATTCCATACTTCGTTATATGAAAAACACCAGGGCTCCAGCTAAGGAATTAGCTGGTTGAATCCTCTCGAGAGGTTTTCCTATACATACGTGTGAGAACTTGTGTCCTGACAGGAGGCATGTGCCACAGAGGTGCGTGACATAGAACAGGAAAATAAGCAGGGGTAAAGGAGTGTAAAAGTACTGGTGGCAAAGTCAATTTATCTGATCAAAAAAGAGTCTGGGTTGTAATCTGGGAACTAGCATGAATACTTGGCTCCAGTCTTGGGCAGCAGTGTGTGAAGGACAGTGGGGAGTTACTGAGGAAAGCAGAGCTCTGTCTGAGTGTGATGAAAAAGCAGAGCATTCATCCTATCAGAAGAATACTCAAAGTGAAACTATGTACAAGGAACAAGAAAGCATTAATTGAAATAAACTACCGTACTGTTCAGGACATGATGCAAACTCAGAAACAAAGGACAATAGGAAACATTCCCAAGTGCAAACAAATGCAAAATAAATAAATTAGAGAAAGAAGATTTTAAGAAACCAGATTACCATGAAGCTGTTGTGTGTGTCATATCTCTGCTTCCATTTTGGCCTAGGGCCATTCTTCAGTGATGTGTATTGTGTATCTTCTCTTCCTGCTTCATGGAAGAGTTGAGATTTTAGGAAGGGACTAATCAGCAGTGTAAGGTTTACATGCTGGTGGAGTTGAGGAGAGACTTTTGAGACAGGTTGCCCTGAATCTAAATTTCTACCTTGGGCTTCCCTGATGGCGCAGTGGTTAAGAATCCCCCTGCCAATGCAGGGGACACAGGTTCGAGCCCTGGTCGGGGAAGATTCCACATGCCGCGGAGCAACTAACCCCGTGCGCCACAACTACTGAGCCTGCGCGCCACAACTACTGAAGCCCGCGCGCCTAGAGCCCGTGGTCTGCAACAAGAGAAGCCACCGCAATGAGAAGCCCACACACCACAACAAAGAGTAGCCCCCACTTGCTGCAACTAGAGAAAGCCCACGCACAGCAACAAAGACCTGATGCAGCCAATAAATTAACTAATTTATTTATTTATTTTAAAAAAATAAAATCTTAAATTTCTACCTTGCCAGTGACTCACTGTGTGATTGTAAGCAAGTTTTTCAACCTCTCTGAGTTTCCTCATCCATTAAAATAGAAATAATACTTTCCCTGAATTGCTGTGAGGATTCAGTAAAGTAACATATGAATTTAATATAAAATACTTAGAAGATATTCTGCTGTAGTCATAGGACAACCAGTATAAAGAACAATGAGGGTAAAATATGGGGACTAAATAAAGAAAAAAGGAGCCATTGAATGAGTGTCTGATAAAGATACATTGTATTAATGCAGTCAGCCCTCTGTATCCGTGGGTTCCACAACTAAGGATCTAACCAACCACAGATCAAAAATATTGGGGGAAAAAAAATTACAGAAAGTTCCAAAAAGCAAAACTTGTATTTGCCTTGTGCTGGCAACTATTTGCATAGTATTTACATTGTATTAAGTATTACAAGTAATTTAGAGATGATTTAAAGTATGGTTGGGGGGGAGGACATGTGTAGGTTATATGCAAATTCTACGCCATTCTATATAAGGGACTTGAGCATCCTCAGAATTTGGTATTGGTCGGGGGTCCTGGAACCAATCCCCTGTAAATACCCAGGGATGACTGTGTTAATAATAGCATAGCCTCAACGAACTCTTTTAATGAGGCTCTCATGGCAGCGTTAACTCAGCCATGTTGCATAACCTTATACATTTTAATTTACACATTTCATTTAATAAGCATATAAGTAGTAATAAGACTAATTTAGATGCTTTTAAAATTAGACAGAAAATTAATGTGGCTGCTAGAACTGAGTTGAGTATATTGTGATTTTAAGATTCTTTAAAAATATATTTATTTATTTTATTTTTGGCTGTGTTGGGTCTTCCTTGCTGTGCGCCGGCTTTCTCTAGTTGCAGCGAGCAGGGGCTACTCTTCGTTGCGGTGCGAAGCCTTCTCACTGCAGTGGCTTCTCTTGTTTCGCAGCATGGGCCCTAGGCGCATGGGCTTCAGTAGTTGTGGCTCAGTAGTTGTCGCTTGTGGGCTCTAGAGCGCAGGCTCATTAGTTGTGGCTCACGGGCTTAGTTGCTCTGCGGCATGTGGAATCTTCCCGGAGCAGGGCTCAAACCCATGTCGCCTGCATTGGCAGGTGGTTTCTTAACCACTGCACCACAAGGGAAGTCCTGATTTTAAGACTTTTAATCTCCAGTCATAAGCGTGACAATGCCAAAGCAAGGTAATCATTTTTAAAATGTAGTTAAAAAAAAAAAAGGTACTTTCTAGCATTGAAATATTGTTGCTTCTTGGTTTCTAAAATTGCACCTGCACAGTACCTAGACCAAGTCTGGGTATTCATTTTTTTTAATTGTGATAAAATGAACATAACCTAAAATTATGACCATGTTTAGGTGTACAGTTCTGTGGCATTAAGTGCATTCACACTGTTGTCAAAGCATCACCACCACCCATCTCCAGAACTTTTTCATCTTTCCCTTCCAAACTTTGTACCCATTAAACAACTCCCTATTCTCCTCTCTTCCCAGCCCATGGGCAACCACCATTCTACTTTCTGATTCTATGAAGTCGACTACTCTAGGTACCTCATATGAGACAAATCATACAATACTTGTCCTTTTGTGACTGGTTTATTTTCACTTATCATAATGTCAGTGTTCATCCATGTTGTAGCAGGTATCAGAATTTCCTTCTTTTTTAAGGTTCAATAATAGCCCATTGTATGTATAGACCACATTTTGTTTATCCATTCATCTGTTGGACACCTGGGTTGCTTCCACCTTTCGACTATTGTGAATAATGCTGCTATGAACATGGGTGTACAAACATTTCCAGTTCCTACATTCAATTATTCTGGAATTATACCCAGAAGTGGAATTGTTGGATCATACGGTAATTCTGTGTTTACTTTTTGAGGAATCACCATAACGTTTCCACGGCAGCTGCACCATTTTACATTCCCACCAAACAGTGCACAAGCTTTTCAATTTCCCCACGTTCTCATCAATACTTGTTATTTTCATTTTTTTGATAATAGCCATTCTAATGGGTATGAAGTCATATCTCATTTGGTTTTTATTTGCATTTCCATAGTGATTAATGATGTGGAACATCTTTTCATGTGCTTATTGGCCGTTTATATATTTTCTTTGGAAAAATGTCTATTCAAGTCCTTGGTCCATTTTTTTTTTAAATTAATTTATTTATTTATTTATTTTTGGCTGTGTTGGGTCCTCGTTTCTGCGCGAGGGCTTTCTCTAGTTGTGGCAAGCGGGGGCCACTCTTCATCACAGTGCGCGGGCCTCTCACCACTGCGGCCTCTCTTGTTGCGGAGCACAGGCTCCAGACACGCAGGCTCAGCAGTTGTGGCTCACGGGCCCAGTTGCTCCGCAGCATGTGGGATCTTCCCAGACCAGGGCTCGAACCCGTATCCCCTGCATTGGCAGGCAGATTGTCAACCACTGCGCCACCAGGGAAGTCCCGGTCCATTTTTTAATTTGATTTTTTGTTGTTATTGGATTTTTAAAGTTCTTTATATATTGTGGATATGAATCCTTTCTCAGCTATTCATTTTTTGGTTTCATTTTATATGTATTTGGTTTTTTACTGCATTATTTTAGAAACTATGATCACTCCACAAGTGACCAGGAAAAGTTGTTAATTATGTTCACAGTCAGAGAGTCTCCTTACTTTGTTCATTTTTCAAACAGTGAAAGTATAAAAGAGAAAGTTTAAATCAGCATAATCCCAGAATTTTTTTTGTTGACAATGTTAGGAAACCTTGGTTATGATTCAATCCTAAAGCTAGCCAATGCTTATGAAAATTCAGTCCATTCTCCTGAGTTCAGACAGAACAAGGCATAAATATGACAGAGAAGAACACATCTCCCAATAAATACCATCTCTCTCAAAAAGATGATTATAAATTTAGGAAATATATGCAGACAGGAGGTTTGATTCTACTGTTTAATATAATATAAATAAGAGGCATTAAGTACTTTTTAAATGTAAAAGTCACTGGTATCATTGCATAGCTGTAAATAAGTTCTGTAAAGTCATAAGGAGATATAGGAAGGAAATAGTATGTCAAGACTTCAAAAGGAAGGTGACCCTTTGATAGGAATAAATACAGGCCAAATCATAAAATAGTAACTCCTACTAAAATATATGTTCTGTGTGGGCAGGGATACTTATTTTATTCACTCTTGTCTCTGAAGTACCTAGAACAGTACCTAGCACCTCATAGCGGGCGATCAATAAATATTTGTTGAATGAATGAATATACAGGAGAAAAATGTTGGTGCACAAGGCAGAGTGAGATTGAGAGAGAAAAAACTACTGAGAAGAACCCAAGGAGAAAAAAAATCACAAGCAAAATTAGAAGATATTTTAAACCGAATGAAAGTTAAGCATGTCTTACTCAATATTTTATGATAACCTACACTATTGGTGGGAATGTAAATTGCTGCAGCCACTATGGAGAGCAGTATGGAGGTTCCTCAGGAAACTGAAAATAGAGTTACCATATGATCCAGCAATCCCACTCTTGGGCATATATCCCAACAAAACTATAATTCAAAAAGATAACATGCACCCCTATGTTCACAGCAGCACTATTCACAATAGCCAAGACATGGAAACAACCTAAATGTCCATCGACAGATGAATGGATAAAGAAGATGTGCTATATATATATATACAATGAATACTACTCAGCCATAAAAAGAATGAAATAATGCCATTTGCAGCAACGTGGATGGACCTAGAGATTATCATACTAAGTGAAGTAAGTCAGAAAAAGAAAGATGAATATCATATGATACGCTTATATGTGGCATCTAAAAATTTATACAAATGAACTTATATTTACAAAACAGAGATAGACTCACAGACACAGAAAACAAACTTATGGTTACCAAAGGGGGTAGTGGGAGGGTGGGGAGATAAATTAGGAGTTTGGGAGTAACATATACACACTTATATATAAAATAGATAAACAACAAGGTCCTACTGTATAGCACGGGGAACTATACTCAATATCTTGTAATAACCTATAATGGAAAAGAATCTGAAAATGAATATATACGTGTATAACTGAATCACATCGCTGTACACTTGAAACTAACACATTGTAAATTAACTATACCTCAATAAAAAATAAAAAGAAAAGAAGAAAGAAAAAAAAGAAAAGGTACAAAATCCTTTCAACAACGAGAACCAGTCCAGGTCCTGAACATGGATGTGAGTGGCAGTACTACCTACAGTTATGCAGGGCAACATTTCTACTTAGGGCCAACCAAAAGAGGTTAGAGCAACAGCACCTGCATCTGGGCCTCCCCAGAGGTCACTCCTGCAACAGGCCTTCTTGGCCTTCTTGACCTCTAACTCATCTCAGCATTATCGCCCCTACCCCTAAACTGCTCACTGGTGGGTGACCTAACGGAGCTCTGGAAAGCATTTCCCTTTTTGCTGTTCTGGTAGGAAACTTGGATCAGTAGCAAGCGGAAAAATCTCCAGGGAGAAACCTCACTTGCAGGGGCTGCTGCTGGCCTCCTGGCTCCTGGGTGTTTCGGATCATGACTCTAATTTGCAGGGTTCTCATTTCATCCGCAACCCAGTCAGTCCTGGACCTCTGCTGGAGGTGGAACTGCGTCCTTATAGCTAACCTTAATTTGCTGAATCTGAAATATGGAGCTGAGTAGCGCAGTTAAACTTTGGGGCATAGGCCGTTAGCTGCGCAGGTGACATTCTCTCCTTCTGTCCTATCCAGAGTGAGAAAGGCCACTGTTGCTCAACAGGGTAAAGGCAAGGTGAGGTTGAGGGCAGAGGCAGTTCAAGCAAGGTGCTACCCATCACCTAGGGCCTGAGCAGAGACTGGGAAAAAACTGCAGCAAGGGAAGGCCCCCAGCAGGTTTTGGAGGATAATGGGAGACAGAGCCTGGGGCCGTTGCCAGGAAATGTGAAAGCCAGGAAGTTGTTGCAGAGGGCAGCTGGCAGCCTCACCCTGAATCTAGAGGTGCTACTGATGCATCATCCCAAACTGGACTGTCACAGTGTGATGCCAACTAGCATTAAGATGATTTGACTCAGTGATTTTGAAATTGCAAGCTGTGACACATTAGTAGATCTTGAAATCAGTTTATTGAGCTTATGCCTCAATATTTTTTTTACTGAAAAAAAATAGAATATAACAAAGTATCAGGGCTTCCCTGGTGGCGCAGTGGTTAAGAATCTGCCTGCCAACGCAGGGGACACGGGTTCGAGCCCTGGTCTGGGAAGATCCCACATGCCGCGGAGCAACTAGGCCCATGAGCCATAACTACTGAGCCTGCGCGTCTGGAGCCTGTGCTCCGCAGCAAGAGAGGCCGCGATAGTGAGAGGCCCGCGCACTGCAATGAAGAGCGGCCCCCGCTCGCCGCAACTGGAGAAAGCCCTCGCACAGAAACAAAGACCCAACACAGCCAAAAATAAAAAAATAAATAAATTAATTAATTAAAACAACAACACCACCAACAACAACAAAGTATCAGTGTCTCATGAGTAATAAGGGTATGTTCTGATTTGTAAAAATTTTGTTTCAGCTCTATTTTGTGTGGTGTAAACTAGGTCTCCATGTAAAATGGACTTCCGACTAGGGGTCATGCCAACAAAGTTTGCTAGCAATGGCTAATTCCCCTCGCTCTGATTTTTTGCAACCCCATCAAATAATCTATTGACTTGAATTTAGCTACCCATGTAAAAAGATGGCATTAATCAATAAACACAAGAATTCAGTTGCCTGACAGTTTTATTTTTCATTGTGAATTAATAAATGGCATTTTGATTCTACTATTATCACTCTCTTGTGAATTTTTCTAGCATGAGTCAACTCCTTACTGCCCACATTCCACTGCTGTAACTAATAAAACAGATTTCTAAGTCAACCAATGCAAGGACTCTGTATCAGAACAGGGTTATTTCAAAGCAATCACATCTTTACTGATCTTTTCCCTGCCCTCTGACCTGCCTCCCATCTATCTTCCACCCAGCAGCCAGGGTGATCTTTTTAAAACATAAATCCAGTCATTGCAGCCCCTGCTTAGAACCTTTAAAGGTGTTTAACCGCATTAAGTTGAACCAAGTGAAATAGAAATCGAGCAGGACCCTGTGCGGCTCCTGGGCTCAGAAGCCTTTCTGTGTCCCCTGTTACTTGTTTATAGGGAATAGAATCCAGCCTCCATGACCTTCCCTGAGTCCCAAAGGGCAGATTGGAAGAGTTGCTAATCAGGGAAGGGAGGGGATGCCGAGACACGGGAGGAGCAGCCAAGAAACAATAGTGCAGCCTTGGGGCAGGGTCCTGGTTCCTCCTCAAGGGATACACATAACAACATCTTTGAGCTCTTTACAGGACTAAAACCCCCAACAAATGGAAGATGTTATCATTCTTCATTCCAGAAGAAGACCACCTGAGGCCAGATTAAAGGAGTGCAGGCCCTGCACACACCCTAATCCTTATCAGCAATCCTTCCCTTGAACCATTGCTGTAAAACCCCTCACCAAATCTTCCCGGGTTGGGACACACAGTTTTGAGGGGCATGAGCCTGCTGTGTCCCCCTTTGCCTGGCAAAGCAATAAAGCTATTCTTTTCTACTTCATCCAAAACTCTGTTCCTAAGATTCAATAGGCACTGGTGCACAGAGGCTATGTTTTCAGCATCAAAATCACTGGTCAAAAGTGAAAATCAACAATTTTATGTTGATCAGTCTAATAAAAATAAAACAGAAACTCCTCGCCTATAAGGACTTGTATGATCTGGATCCAATCTCGTCTCTTTGTTTTAAGCATGTTCATATCTTCATCATGCGATGGTTTTCCTTTTTTCTTTTTTTCTTTTGACAACCCACAGTAAGAAATACAATTACATCATCATCCAGGATCCACATGTATATAAGAAAATGTAATGTGCTTCTGGCCTTGACTGCAACATTACTTCCTAAGAGAAGCTTTCTTTAACCAACTTATGTAAATGGATCCCACCCCGTCCTTGATTCTCTATCATTGCATCCTATTAATTTTGTATAGCGCTTAGCATAATCTGAAGTTCTACATTTACTTACTTACTTGTGAGAAAAAGTAGCCCCCTGATATCCAGGAGCTGGCCAGATATAATCACTTAGGCCTTGGTGTTGCTGTGAGTTGGCCCAGCACTCATAACTAGGTCTTGATGTTTTCCCACTGAACATAAACAATGTCACACAATATCAACAGCAGATAAAGGCACTCTGTGACCATGATGAATCAAGACCAAAATAAGACCACTCTGTAATCACATCTGAATAGGAGAGAAAATGATAACATTTTCCAAGCTATAAAATGCCAAATATCCTCCCTCCAGCTAATATGAGTGACTGTCACTTCTTTCCCAACTACAGTTTTAGCCTTACTCCAGTCTGCCCTCCCTATAGATAAGATAGATTGATATGATGAATCATATAATTATTCCTGCTTCCTGAAAGCACCCAATCAAGACCAAACCTCTGTTTCCTTGAACCCTCCCCCAAATTACCCAAACAAAATCCAAATCTTTTAAGTCCTTTCTAAAACCTTCTTACTGAAACGCCCCTCATTTCCCCATGGTGTTATTAACTCATTTGCAACAATGAGTTAATAAACTCAACTTGTTCAACTATACCTGTGTTCCTGGTATATTATTCACCAATATATTCCCTGGGCTTTTCACAGTGCCTGGTACTTATGAAGTGCTTAATAAATATCTTAAATAAATAAATAAATGAGAATAATTTGTTAGCTTCCACCTTCCTGGGCAGAGGTGGGGGACCTGTCTGGGTGACTGGCTGACCTTCCCAGGACACTGTTCTGCATTGCTGTGTGACTTCATAGCTGTTAGCTTTTCTTAAACTATTGGTGCTCTCTTCTCTGATCCTCTTTCGTACTAGACAGAGGGGTTTTCAATTCTTTTAAACGTGTTCAAACCAAATTCTTCCACGATCTTGGCTTTCTGAGTTCTCAGTGCTTAAATATTCTCTGGATGGCAACAGGCAAAGCCCAGCTCTCACCTCTGGGTCTGAAGAGTGGTCCACTGTGATGCTCTTTCCAGACAAGAATTTTTTGACAAACCTCTCCTGACTCCCTCACTCACTCTACCTGGCTTCTAGTATAATAGTTTATCTCTGTGTTGAGGTTCACTGTTAAGCATCCATAATTTTAAATTATTTTTTTTCTGATTATAACAATAACACATGCTCATCACCGAGCATTTAGAAAACACAAACTAGTTCAAGGAATAAAAACTGAAATTAGCTGTAATCCCATAGTTAGAAATCTTGCTTTAATTCCAGTTGGACATATTGATATTAATATAAATTATTAATACTATGTATTTACATTGTTTCTTATGTGTAGTTTTTTTTTTTGGCCGAGCAGGATCCTAGTTCCCCAACCAGGGATCAAACCCAGGCCCCCTGCAATGGGAGTGTAGAGTCCTAACCACTGAACTGCCAGGGAAGTCCCTCTTATGTTCTTAATGAGCATTATCTTCATCATTAAATATTCTTCGAAATCACCATTTTCAACTTTGTCATTCTGCTCAGAGAACATTTATGTGCTAAGAATTCAAAAGCCAGCGTATTAATCCAGTGCATGGATATACAGTCCTAAATTTATGTAGCCGATCTTCTAATACTGAATATTTAGATTTCTTCTAATTTTTCATTGTTATAAATACTTTGATGAACATCTTTTTGTATGAATCTTTGTCCATATTCTCTAGAAAGGTTTCCTAGAAGTAACATTAGTTTAACATGCATGAATTCTTTAATGCTCTCTATAGATATTGCAAAATTGTTTTAAAGAATTTACTTTCCTTCTATAGAGTGAACCTGATTCTCCAACCTTCACCCACACTAAATATTACAACTTTTAAATATATGTTATTAGGTAGTTTTTTTAAAAGTGATATCTAATTTTAACTTGCATTTTTTATTGCTGGTCAAGTTCGGGAATTTGTTGAAATATATTTCTTTAGGAATCCAAATACTCTCCCTACCTTATGTTTAAAAACATAATTAAATAAATCATAATACCTTAAAAATAATGTCATTTAGTCATTTTCTCACATAAACTATTTATTATAGGACCCCCGTAAATATGAAACAAAAAGGAAACAAGTCTGATACTGAGATAATATTTTAAATCAAAACTGTGGTGGAAAAGTCAGGATATGCAGTTGCCATATTTATATTCCATGTTGAACTCAGAATTATTGGTGGGGGAAGAAATTGCCAGGTCATAATTTCAAGGGATGAGGATTTAGAAAAAGACTTCTATAAATTTTGCATATTTATTATGTGCTACTGGGTTAAGCCATGACTAAGATTAGAGACATGAGGGAAGAGAAGGAAGTGTATTCCAGACAGAAATACAACTCTGCCAAAGGTTCAAAAATACCCAGACATTTCCCCAGTGGTGTTTTGCAATTCTTCATATTTGCATTTTTCTCATTACAAAGACCCTAGCCTGCAGCCAGAGCTATTTTACCTCCTCAAAATTCTCTGAACAAAACTGCCTGGATCCAGATCTCTATTTTTAACCCCCCTGAAACTCTTTTTGAATAAATCACTTGATCTAAGTGTGTGAAATACGCTCTGAGCTCTGAATAGCTTCAATTATATTACACTCTATTCAGGTAAATTCAATCCAACAAACATTTATTGAGAACCCACCATGAAAAACAAACAAAAAAAGAGATCTGTAGGAATAACAGATATATCAACACATAACTGCAATACACCATGACTCTCTATGTGATACAGATGGAAATAAAGGACCATAGAAATACAGATAAAGGGGCTTCCCTGGTGGCGCAGTGGTTGAGAATCTGCCTGCCAATGCAGGGGATACGGGTTCGAGCCCTGGTCTGGGAGGATCCCACATGCCGTGGAGCAACTGGGCCCGTGGGCCACAATTACTGAGCTTGCACGTCTGGAGCCTGTGCTCCTCAACAAGAGAGGCCGCGACAGTGAGAGGCCCACACACCGCGATGAAGAGTGGCCGCCGCTCGCCGCAACTAGAGAAAGCCCTCGCACAGAAAGGAAGCCCCAACACAGCCAAAAAATATATATAATAATAATAAATAAATAAAATTAATTTATTAAAAAAAAAAAAAGAAATACAGATAAGGGACAGAAAGAAAAACTCCTCTTACCTCTTTTCCTTTTGTTGAATGGGTGGTTCAAAGGTTTTTCAGGAAGTAAAGGAGAGAGAGAAGAAAGAGAATGGGGTAAAAAAGAAGAAAACAATTTTAGTTTCTTTCCCATACCCACAAACCCACCCCTCTCGCAATTTAAGCCCTAGTTAGTACTCTGAGATTGATCCAGAATTGACGTAAGTAGCCAAAGCTTTGGGGCAGATGGCTGAGGATTTATTGGGCAACATGAATGGGCCACAGGAGTGACCAGCGATGTGGAAAACTAGATCAGATATTCTAAGAGGTATATGCATGTGGTTGTATTTCTAATTTTCTTACCACTTGTTTGAGATATGATTCATATGTAAAAAGCTGTACATATTTAATGTATATAACTTGATGAGTTTGGGTTAAGTATATACCTGTGAAACCACCACCATCAAAGCCACAAATATATCCCACATTTTCCTCCCACCTCCATCATTAGTATTATTATTGTTGTTTGTATGTCTATGTGCGTATGTGATAAGAACACTTAAGAATTACCCTCTTAGAAAAAAACGGAGCTGGAGGAATCAGACTCCCTGATTTCAGACTATACTACAAAGCTACAGTAATCAAGACAATATGGTACTGACACAAAAACAGAAATATAGATCAATGGAACAGGATAGAAAGCCCAGAGAGAAACCCACGCAACTTGGTCAACTAATCTATGACAAAGGAGACAAGGATATACAATGGAGAAAAGACAGTCTCTTCAATAAGTGGTGCTGGGAAAACTGGACAGCTACATGTAAAAGAATGAAATTAGAATACTCCCTAACACCATACACAAAAATAAACTCAAAATGGATTAGAGACCTAAACGTAAGACCAGACACTATAAAACTCTTAGAGGAAAACATAGGAAGAACACTCTATGACATAAATCACAGCAAGATCATTTTTGATCCACCTCCTAGAGTAATGGAAATAAAAACAAAAATAAACAAATGGGACCTAATGAAACTTCAAACCTTTTGCAAAGCAAAGGAAATCATAAACAAGACGAAAAGACAACCCTCAGAATGGGAGAAAATATTTGCAAACGAATCAACGGACAAAGGATTAATCTCCAAAATATATAAACAGCTCATGCAGCTGAATATTAAAGAAACAAACAACCCAATCCAAAAATGGGCAGAAGACCTAAATAGACATTTCTCCAAAGAAGACAGACAGATGGCCAAGAAGCACGTGAAAAACTGCTCCACATCATTAATTATTAGAGAAATGCAAATCAAAACTACAATGAGGTGCCACCTCACACCAGTTAGAATGGGCATCATCAGAAAATCTACAAACAACAAATGCTGGAGAGGGTGTGGAGAAAAGGGAAGCCTCTTGCACTGTTGGTGGGAATGTAAATTGATACAGCCACTATGGAGAACAGTATGGAGGTTCCTTAAAAAACTGAAAATAGAATTACCATATGACCCAGCAATCCCACTACTGGGCATATACCCAGAGAAAACCCTAATTCAAAAAGACACATGCACCCCAATGTTCATTGCAGCACTATTTACAATAGCCAGGTCATGGAAGCAACCTAAATGCCCATCGACAGATGAATGGATAAAGAAGGTGTGGTACGTATATACAATGGAATATTACTCAGCCATAAAAAGGAATGAAATGGGGTCATTTGTAGAGGCGTAGATGAATCTAGAGACTGTCATACAGAGTGAAGTAAGTCAGAAAGAGAAAAACAAATATCGTATATTAATGCATATATGTGGAACCTAGAAGAATGGTACAGATGAACCAGTTTTCAGGGCAGCAATTGAGACACAGATGTAGAGAACAAACGTATGGACACCAAGGGGGGAAAGCGGCGGGGGTGGTGGTGGTGATGGGATGAATTGGGAGATTGGGATCAACATATATACACTAATATGTATAAAATAGGTAACTAATAAGAACCTGCTGTATAAAAAATAAATAAAATAAAATTAAAAAATTAAAAAAAAAAAGAATTACCCTCTTAGCAAATTTTAACTATACAGTAGTTACCTATAGGCACTATTCTGTATAGCAGATCTCCAGAACTTAATTATCTCACATAATCGAAACTTTGTACCCTTCAACCATTACCTCCTCATCCCCCTCTACCCCCAGCTCCCGGCAATCACTTCTATTCTCTGCTTCTATGAGCTTGACTATTTTAGATTCCACATATAAGGGAGATCAGCTGTATTTCTAATTGAATGGATCTTTACAGGTTACAAAGTCCTCCTTCCTTCCTATGTATTCTCATCTGTCCTCGTAACAACTTGGTAAATGAGGAGGTTTTTTTTTTTTAATTTATTTATTTTATTTATTTATTTTTGGCTGTGTTGGGTCTTTGTTGCTGCGCGTGGGCTTTCTCTAGTTGCGGTGAGCGGGGGCTACTCTTCGTTGCAGTGCGCGGGCTTCTCATTGCAGTGGCTTCTCTCGTTGCAGAGTACGGGCTCTAGGCGCACGGGCTTCAGTAGTTGCCGCACGCGGGCTTAGTAGTTGTGACTCACGGTCTCTAGAGCGCAGGCTCAGTAGTTGTGGTGCATGGGCTTAGTTGCTCCGCGGCATGTGGGATCTTGCCGGACCAGGGCTCGAACCCGTGTCCCCTGCATTGGCAGGCAGATTCTCAACCACTGCGCCACTAGGGAAGCCCAAATGAGGGGTTATTATTCTCCAGTTTTACAGATGAGAAAACTGAAGATCAGACAAATTAGGTGACCTGCCCAAGACCAGAAAGTCTTGCCATCCAGAAAGTGACACAGCCAGGCATGAAACCTAAGTCTTCTGACTGCAAGTTGAGTGCTCTTTTGAGAAGCGGAAAGCCAAAATACATTAGAAGGCATGCTCGTATTATCCATGCATGCAATGGCTCCAGCTTCTAGAATTTTAAAGATCCCTTTTAAAACCTGTACTAAAAGCTGGACTTCAGGGACTTCCCTGGTAGTCCAGTGGTTAAGGCCTCGCTTTCCAATGCAGGGGGTGCGGGTTCGATCCCTGGCTGGGGAGCTGAGATCCCACATGCCTCAGGCAAAAAAAAAAAAAAAAAAAAAAAAAAACCGAAAAATGAAACAAACATAAAACAGAAGCAAAATTGTTAACAAATTCAATAAAGACTTTAAAAATGGTCCACATCAAAAAAAAAAAAAAAAAAAAACTTAAAAAAAAAAGCTAGACTTCAAAGGGGAGGAAGTGAGGAGGAAGTTTTTAGTTATACCACGGATTTAGGCAAAAGATGCAGGAAAAACATAACGCTCTAAAATGCTCTAAAATTTTCACCTGTCTCATAAAAGGAGAGGTAAAGCTGAAGAAGAGAGCTAGATAAGATCAACTACAACAGGGACTTCCCTGGTGGCACAGTGGTTAAGAATCTGCCTGCCAATGCAAGAGACACAGGTTCCAAGCCCTGGTCCAGGAAGAACCCACATGCCGCAGAGCAACTAAGCCCATGCTCTGCAACAAGAGGAGCCACTGCAATGAGAAGCCTGCCCACAACTAGAGAAAAGAAAGCCCACGCACAGCAAGAAAGACCCAACGCAGCCAAAAATAAATAAATAAATGTATATTAAAAAAAAAAAAGATTAACTACAACAGTATTATCATATTATCATCCTATTTTCATTTATTACTTATTATTAAGTAATAATACTAATACTCAAGTAATACTCATTCTTAAGACACTTAAAATGTACTTACAATATTCCAGGTACTGTTTAAGTATCTTAGATGTGTAAACGCATTGACTCTGCACTACAACTCTAAGAGGCAGGTACAATTATGATTCCCATTTTGTAGATGAGGAACCTGAGGTACAGAGAGGTTAAGTAAGTTGCTCAAGGTCACATAAGCAGTAAGTGACAGAGATCCATCCATGATACAGACCCAGAACGCTGGGCTTCTCAGGGCCACTTAACCACTACACTGTACTGCCCCTCTGGTGCCTGCAAAGCTCCTCCCAAGAACAGCCAGACTTCCGTTTGACATGGGCTAGGGATGTTCCTCCACACTGTGCTCCCATAATGCCTTATACATTCCTGGTCAAAATACTCCTCACATTTTCTGTTATCACGTGTTTAATTGTGTCTTTCTCCGTCATCTCAAAGTTAAGGCGGCAGATTCTGTGACTCTCTTATTAACCACTGTAACCCAAGCATCAGGCTCAATGCTTGGACCATAGTAGTTGCTCAATGCATATCTGTTAAACTATTGAGTTAAATTAATCTAACAAGCACTTCTATAATGTTTACTATGGGCCAGTCACTGTTCAAAGAGCAAATATTAAACACCCTATGAAGCACTACGTACTATCTTACAGATAAGGAAACTGAGGCACAGAGAAGTTGAATGATTGGAACACGGTCACACACTAGTAATAAGTAACAAAGTCAAGATTAAAAGTCAGGCAGTCTGACTCCAGAGTCCACATTACTACTAAACTGAATAAATACATGAATGAATGAATGAAACATCTATCTGTATGCACTATGTAATCTGGGACTGCCGTTCCTTAGGCTTTTGCGGTCAATTAGCTTTCCTAGTGGCTTCTTGAGGGCTTCCTTTATGGCTCACAGTTATTTTTCACTGGCCTCCCCCAGTGGAAAGATGATGAACATTACAATTGCAACTTGGCTGAGTAAAGTACCAGATATTTCTGTCTCAGTTACGCTGCTTTTTATTTAGTCTCTACAAATGTCTCAAGGTGGAAATAGTTGTCTAAATCTTTGGAAAAGAACTAAAGAACTGGATTTTCATAGCATTGCTAGATGTCAGTAGAGTGCCAAGTGGGACAAAAAGGCTAAAAGAATGATTTTATTTCCAAACATGCAGCATTATTTTGCTGAAATCCCTCATGTCCCAAGTAAATTTTGTGATAAAACGTTGAAACAAAATTAAATATACATATTTAAAATATTCAAACAAACTTCTATGACATTTTCTGCAGTTTATTACTTACTTGATTTGTTCTACAAAAGCTTGCGCCATGAAAATAGGATCCTGGTTTCTTAAAAACTATTTGATACCTACTGGAATATTGGGAGGAAAAAAAGGCATAGTTTGGAAGTAAATGTGCCTGAACATAAAAAAGATTTTTTTAACTCTTGAGTCTCTTTACTGGTATTTCAAGGACTTGGAATGAGAAAATCACACAGAACTGTGCTCTCAGTCATGGAGCAAGAGTTATTATAGTCAAGTTTATATTCTCTCCCACTTTATTCTCATCAGAATGTGAAACCTGTTTGCAGCATATGGGCCACTTCAGTGTGTAGCACTGGCCCTGGTATCCCCACAGGTGTTCAATAAATACTTGCTGAAGAGAGAGTAACATAGAAGGTTAGATATCCAATTCCTGTGTTCTAGAATGGCTCTTCCAAAATGCAGATCAGCTTCTCCAAAGAGATAAAAGTGAAACCCCAAATCCTGTTTTCCTCAAAGTTTTTGTGGCAATCAAACCCAAATGAGAAATCAGAAACCATGAACCCAAAGTTTTTAAATGGAGTTGTTTCTCAAGGTCTTTCAGATGAATCATAAATTATGACGGTTTTTGTCTCTGTGTCTGAATTTTCCCCCAAGTAGAAATAATTTATTTTATTTTGGTACCACATTGAGCATGAAATGAAAAGAATCTCTCCCTCTCACCTCTTTCCCCAGGCAACAGATTCCTTCTCCAGAGGGAATTACTATTACTAGTTTCTTATATATCCTTCTGAAGACATTCTTTGCACATACATAAAATTTTTTTTCACAAATGATAATATACCATACACATACTTCTGGTCTCTCTTTTTCACACACCAGGACGTGATGGACATGGCTCCACACCGGCATAAATGGATCTGTATCTTTCTTTACATGACTACACAGAGTTCCACTATATGAATATACTATAATTTCTTTAGCCAGTCTATCATTGGACATTTAGAATTTTTATAAGCAATTACCAGCTATTATAAACAATACTGCAAAGAATATACCTAAACATACAGACCACAGGTATTTCAGAGGGAAAATAATATTAGGTAAACACAGGGAAAAAAGGCTCTTTGAAACCCTTTTTAAGGGTACTTATTTTCAAATTTTTTAAAAAAGGAAAAAAATTTAAATCTCTAGTAATTTAGTAGGACAATGAAGTATAATAGAAATTAGAGATTTGTAACATGCAAAAGAAAACTGGATTCTTTTTGGAATGAATGTTCTCTTTATGAATAGGTTGGTTTAAGAGTTAAGTGAAGTGTTTGGATAGCAGCACAAGATGGTTGAAGAGAAATAACTTCAGCTACACGTGTGCAGATTTTTCCATTGCACAAAAGCCTTAAAGCTGGAAAAGGTATAAAACATGGGACTACAAGTTTGAAATGATTAATGCTGGGAGAAGGGTCTTAGTCATGAAAACAAAGTAGAATGAACAGGTTCAAATAGTTTTGCAGAGAAGCATGGCAAAGGGAAAGGCAGAGAACAAGAGCAAGAGAGTTATAACGGAACTAAGGGCAAGTCTTGAGCTGAAAAGAAAGGCTAACTATCCAAAGGATGGCTATACAATGATCAGTCCAAATAGGGTCAGCAATGAAATCCATGGAAGCCTCTTTGCCAACGTGATTTTGCATCTCCATGACCAATCCTGATTCTTTCAACTTGGGGGAGTATCAGCCAGGGGAAGCCGGTGGCAACAAAGCAAAAATACCAATCAATATGCCACCAAGTTTTGCCTGAGTATCTGGACAGCTAAAGACGATGCATGTGACCTAGGCTCTGCAATTAGATGCTCTTTCTAGGACTCTGAGTGATGCAAGGAGGAAGGGCTAGTCAGATTTACTTGTGGCAGTATGCAACAGAGGCAACAGGGCCATTTGAGACATGCAGAACAATGGCGATGGATGCGATGCCTGTGACATTTGTGCTCTTAACCAGACTGCTTCAGCTGCCAGCCCCCTGGTCCCTGCCTGTTTTCCAAGCCTGGTTCTCCATTTCCAAGCCAACTGAGTGAGTCATCCAATGTCCTTCTAATACATTTATTTTCCACTTTTGTTAGCCAGGACCCATCACTGTTCTTTGTCTTCAAGAACCCCGACTGATACAGTCAACGTGAAGTGATTGGGGCCAGCCTCTGACAGAAATAAGGACAAGGGCAGAGATCCCCACAACTGGGTCCTAAAAGGGAAAACCTCTGACACTGGGCTATAGACTTGGTCTCAACATGCAAGGCCAGAAAAGCAAAAAGCAGGGCAAAGGTACATAAGGGCTGCACTGGTCTCTGGGGATTAGGTAACGCTCCTTCCTTCCGATGAGGTTTTTAAGACTATTGGAGGATAAATGTCTGAATGCTCTTCTCTCCAGCAAATGGGAGCTGGTTGCATGCAGGAGAGGGGAAGGGCAGAGAGTGAAGAGGAAATTGATGAAGATATCCAGGGCAAAACTGCAGATTTCAAATCCAGTTGTTCAAAGGGAGCTTGGTGGAAGGCGGCAAAGGATCTATAACTTGGAAACAGTAAGACACTATGAGCAGGCTGAGTGATTCTTTGTGATACTAGTACAGAGGGAGTTGAGCCCTTGAACTCATTTGCGTTCCTCGCTGCCATATCCTCAGTGGTGCCTGGTACATTGTAGGTCCTCAATAAGTATTTGTTGAATGAATGAAAGAATCATTAAAATTGGACACCCACTGTTAGTTGGTACCTCATCAGGGCACCTCATGTAGGTAGGATGGGATAATATTTGGGGTTTCAATCTAGACCTGTCTGATTCCAAAGTCCAAATTCTTAATCATTGGTATATATTATTTACTTCTTGGACTCCAGCAGCAGTAATTGCTCAGGGTTTTGCCACCTGCCAAGCCACGTGAAGGCTCCCATCATGGCTGCTAGTGCTCACCAAGCTGTCACTTGCCCTAGTTGCCATCACCTCCCTCTCTGTGCATCATCATGGAAGATATGCTGGATTTTTCAAGGTGCCAAAGCTCCTCTGCATCCTGGGCAAACATGCTTTGGATGTCATGCTTTATGAATGAGTATTAGTGACATGATATGCTCGTATATCAATGTCACACAGAGATTTTAGGGACACTGCTCTTTCAGAGTTGACTCATAGCTCACATTTCCTCCTCTCCCTGGTACATACACCTGCACTTGGGTGCCCACATTACTCAGATATGAGTTTATGGAGGGGGCTGAACTGGGACACAATTCTGAGTAACACACATGAGTCAGTATCATCCCCTGGTCCTCCAATGACTAAGGTTCTGTTACAGTCCTGTATACCAGGTTCTTCCCTGGAGACTCATGTCTCTCAGGAGATTTTGGGGGATCTTCTACAGGTGGAATTCTGGTGGCCATCCCTCGGTCTCCCAGAGGCATCATACTTGTATGAATCCTAGCAGTAGATACAAATGAGATTCTCCCTGGGGTCCTTCTTGGACAAAATTAGCAGTTTCAATCACATATAATAAATTCTGTTTAAACTTCCATGCAATAAAATCAATAAGATGAAAAAAATTTTAAATCAAGTTTCCATTTTATATGAAAATATGTAAAAAGCAAAATGATAGTTATAGAAAGCAGGTCTGCAGTTGTTTGAGAATTGCTTAGGAGGAGAGGATTGACTGCAAAGGGGTAAGAGGAAACTTATTAGGGTGAGGGCACTGTCCTATATCTTGATCCTGCTGGGGGTTATATGATTGTATACGTGTTGTATGAGTTTAGAGTCCTTCAGAAGCGGACCCAGAGGTAAGAATTTGGGTGAAAGTAGTCATGTGGGAGATGATTCCAAGAAGTGCAGAAGTACAGGAGAAGTATGGAAAGTAAGACAGGAAAGAGAGAAACAGGGCACATTAATGATCAGTTTACCATAGTGGGCAACTGGTGCTCAATCCTGCTTTGTTTTGACTTAGGTATATTCCATAATCTCTCAGTGTTTCTTAGACATTTTATTTTAAACATTACCTTTAGGATTAATTTAATTAATGTAGGCTTCCTCCAGCGAATTTTTGTTTTCTTCTACCAAGTACCTGATGGTACAAGAAGTCAAGGGCAAGACTGGGTTACTGAGATGACCCACTGAAGGGTACCTACCCTTACTTTTTGAAGTAGGGCATTTCAGGGCCCCAGTCAAGGGCAGAGGATCTCCACCTTCAGATGTGTTGAATTCCAACCCCTGTTCCTTAAACCCCAGGTGTCCATGAAGCTACTCCACTTTTCAGCTGTTCCCCTCAGATTAGCAAATGGCACCAGGGTAAAAGCAGTAGCTCTTTAGCATATTTAACAAGAGGGGGATCTTTTTTAAAAATTTTATTTAATTTATTTTTTTTGGCTGCATCAGGTCTCAGTTGCAGCACGCGGGATCTTTGTGGAGGCATGTGGGATCTTTCATTGCGGTGTGTTGTGTGGGTCTTCTCTAGTTGTGGCGCATGGGCTCCAGCGCGCATGGGCTCTGTAGTTTGCGGCACGTGGGCTCTCTCATTGAGGCGCATGGGCTCAGTAGTTGCAGCTTGTGGGCTTAGTTGCCCCACGGCATGTGGGATCTTAGTTCCCCCACGGCATGTGGGACCTTAGTTCCCCGACCAGGGATTGAACCCGCATCCCCTGCATTGGAAGGTGGATTCTTTACCACTGGACCACCAGTTATGTCTTTGATGCTTTTTAGTAAATGCTTCTGGTATTTATCCAACTTTTTTTCAGTTGCCTTTAGTGAAAGGATAAAGGGACTCATATCTAATGAGGCCTCAAAAGCCAGGAAGTGGAGTGAAGAGAGACAAATCTGGACGGTCCTAGAGGTTCATTACTGTCCCTCTTGCAGTATTGTGGTAGATTAGATTACTGTTCAGCAAATATTCATTCCACCCAATAAGAGGAGTCTACTTCCCAGCCCTTTTTTGGTTTTTTTTGGATTTTTTTTAGCAGAGCAGCATGTAGGATCTTAGTTCCCAGACCAAGGATCCAACTTGCACCCCCTGTATTGGAAGGGCAGAGTCTTAACAACTGGACTGCCAGGGAAGTCCCTTTCCCAGCTCTTTTGATGTTGAACTTGGCTGGGTGACTTGCTTTGACTACCAAGATGTTGCCAAATGTGTTGGCACATTTGGACTTGCTCTCCTGCATCTATCTCCCCCATTGCCATGAGAACTTTCCTCAGGAAGCTGCTGCCCCTTCAGCCTGGGCCCAGAATGAACACACATGAAAGCAGTCTTGAGCCCAACCTACAGAAGAGCCAACCCCAACTGGACTTGCAGCTGAAAGCAGAGCCACCCAGATGAGCCCAGTTTAGATACATTGACCCCAAGGTGACCTACAGTTGTATGAGAGAAAACAAATGATAATTCTTTTAAGTCACTGCATTTGTGGGTGGGGTTTTTTACACAGCACTTTTGCTGCAATAGCTAGTCATACAAGTAGCCTAACTCGAAGCTGGCTCAGCAGATGCAAGTTATCGCAACAGATTAAAAAAAAGGCTATTATCAGAATCTGAGCTCCAGAAGCTTCTCTTTTCTAACAGGTCATTCCCCAACCAGGAGGTTCTCATTGTTACATAATTGCCTAGATGCCCCCCATTTCCCATTCTGTATAAGTAGTTAAAACATCAGAGGAGTGTGGTCCATCACCCGGAAAACTCCTTTTGGGGGTATACCCACTCTATTTATGCCAGGCTTACGCATGTGCCTGTGTGGGATAATGAGAAATAATGCTCGTGCTGCATCTCCAGAATGTTTTCCCCACTAAATCTTATTTTGTATTTATACTACGCAGCACTAGGGGTGTGTGTGGGCCTCTGCTTGCTTTGCACAATAAGGGGAAAGGTTGGTCAGAATCATCTTGTATGCTGTTACCAAAAGGCAGAAATCCCAATCTCTCTGTTGAAAACCCATCACCCAAATTTAACAAATATTACTATTTTGTCATGTGCAATTTTTGCAGTTTCATACTGATATTGCTGATATATAGGAATGCTACTGATTTTTGTATGTTGATATGGTATTCAACGACCTTGCTGAATCCTCTTTCGTCTTCATTGGTCATATATTCTCTTGAATTTTCTATGCTGACAATCATAATATTTGTATATAATAAGAGGGGTTTTTTTTTTCCTTTTTCTTCCTAGTTCTTATATCTCGTTTCCTTTTGACATCTTTTTGCGTTGGCTAGACCCCCCCAGTATGATGCTGGATGGTAATTATGATAGCATGACATCCTTGCCGTGTTTTAAAGAAAATGCTTTTAAAATTCCACTATTATGTGTAATGTTTGCTGTAGGTTTTTAGTGGATTAAGGAAGTTCCTTTTTATTCCTGTTTTGCTAAAGTATATATTTTAATAATTGAACATTGTCTTTTATTGAGAGCTTTTCCTGCAACTATTAGAATGATCATATGTATTTTCTATTTTAATCTGTTGATGCGGTAAATTATACTGCATTTATCTCCATAAGTGAAGGAGTTGAATAAGAGAGGCATTATCGATTTCTTGAATGATTGGCAAAATGAGCCTGTAAAATTATTCAGACTTGGTGCCTTTCAGCAAGGGAAACCTGATTACTATTCAATTTTTTCATGAGTATGTCCCTGAATAATATAATTGTTTTCACCGTGAAAGAAATCACACAAAGGAGAGTACAAAATGCATTTGCGTCTCTTAAAAATAATAGTAACATGAACACCTGTAGGTCTACAAGATAGATTAAGAAATAGCATCAGTTCTTTAGAAGTTCCCTGTGTGACCCTCCAAGGTCATGTCCCTTTTTCTCCGTGTAGGGATAACCATGTCCTGAATTTTGTATAAAACATGTTCTTATTTTTCTTTGTAATTTTAACTCTACCTATGTATCCCCGGATAATATTATTTAGTTCTCCTATTTTTGAACTTCATATAAAATGTATCATACTGTTATCTATTCATCTGTGATTTTCTTCCTTTGCCCTATATCTTGTTTTTGAAATTCATTCTTTGAAATTGAAATGTATACCTGTAGTTATTCCTTTTTTTTTTTTTTTTTTTTTTTTGCTGTATAGTAATACACTGTATTAAATTACTCAATTTATCCATTTTACTATTGATTTACATTTGGGTTATTTCCAGTGTTGTTTTTTTTTTAATTAATTAATTTTATTTTATTATTTATTTTTGGCTGTTCTTTTCAGCAAAGAACTTGCCAGCCAGCTACTTATCTTGGTAAAAAATTTTATTGGAACCAGGGCCAGAATTAGTGGGAGGAAAGTGAGGCAGTGTTGTGTAAAACTCAGGGTCAGATTTTGTCTTTATTTTACATTTTAATATTTTGTTCATCATGGATTTTTTTTTTGCATTAATGTTGATTTTAAAAAGTGTTCTATCAAAATATTATTTACCTTGATGACTGCATCTTTGAGTGCTTGCTTAAATTTTGTGCCCAAGGCAAGTGCCTCCCTCACCTCATCCTAGTCCCAGCCCTGCCATAATCTAAACTACTTATTATCTCCAGGCTGCACTTTTGCAATCGTTTCCTAACTGGTCTCTCCACTTCTATATTTGCCACCCATCTTTGATCCATTCTCCATGTGGCTGCCCCCCCTTGATCTTTTGAAAAGACAAATTGATTATGTCACTTCTCTTTTTCAAACCATTCAATTGTCTCTTTTTTTCTTTTAAATTAATTAACTTATTTTTGGCTGCCTTGGGTCTTCGTTGCTGCCTGCGGGCTTTCTCTAGCGGCAGAGAGCCGGGGCTACTCTTTGTTGCGGTGCGCGGGCTTCTCATTGAGGTGGCTTCTCTTTGCTGAGGAGCATGGGCTCAGGCGCGCCGGCTTCAGTAGCTGTGGCGCATGGGCTTAGTTGCTCCGTGGCATGTGGGAGCTTCCTGCACCAGGGGTCGAACCCGTGTCCCCTGCATTGGCAGGCAGTTTCTTTAACCCCTGTGCCACCAGGGAAGTCCCCAGTTGTCTCTTGATCTAGAACACAATCCAAATTCCATGTAAAAGCTTTCTTAGTCTGGATTTTACCTTCTTCCCTAACCTCATCTCCTACCACTCTTTGAATGCCACAACTTCACTGGTTAACTTTCCGTTCCTGGAATATGCTAAATTCATTCCTGCATTGGGGTCTTAGCACAGGCCATTCTTTAAATGGGTAATCCCTTCCAATTTCATATTAAGTCATCTCTTTAGAGAGGCTGTCTAATCTAAAGTAAATTCTTTCCTGATATATCTACTACTCTGTTCTTTTTCCTTCTTAAACCAACAAATAAGTAGAGTTTTACTTGCTTATTATTTAACTTCTATTCTGTGTTTTCTTTTAAACCCTAAGGTCTCTGAGGGAGCTTAGTGCTTTGCTCACTTACATATACCCAATATTTAGCACTCAAATACTAAATAATTAAAACTAGAAAAGATAAATAATAACAATAAAACTCCAAGCAAATGGATTTTTGGAAAAAAAAAGCCTCACATATAAAGTGGCATTAATATTCATTAATATTAAAGCAATCTGGTCATAACAAGGATCATAAAACTGATCATTTCCTTTGGCCCAGTAGGTCTACATTTGAGACTATATCCTAAGAATATAACTTGAAATTTGTATTGATTTAAAATATCCATATATTAATAATTTGTGAAGGTTGGAAAAATGGGAAACAACCCCCAATGTTTCCTGTTTTCATTCTCCTTCTCCAGCCTAGATAAGCCAAACTGTAAGTTGTTTCTTTGGCAGAACCCAAGCAGAAAAGCATTATTAGAGAAAAACCACTAAGTTGGGCAAAATACAATCAGCATGACTTTTAAGTTCACCAGTCTCAGATGGGCAATCGTTATTTCCCTGAAATGCTGTTGTTTTTCTGATGAACCTGTTCTTCTCTCTACAGATGCTATTTTAATATTCACCATTCTCCTTGGACCAAAGAAGCCACCATCTACAAGGCCATTTAAGTCAGAAAACATGAGAGCTATTCATGGGAATGTTTCCTCCTTATCCATTACATCACCAAGTCCTATTGTTTCAATCTCAGGAAATATCTCTTGAACTCATCACCTCTCTTCTATCTTCACTGCCACCACAATCAGAACCAAGAATATTCTCTTAATTAGTTGCTCCATTTTCATTCTTGCTTTACTCCTATCCATTCTCCACACAGCAGAGTGACCTATTTTTTAAATGTATAAAACTAATTCATACACATAATAGATCAATATAGCAATTCATAAAGGCAAAGTTGTATACTCCCTCCACCCCTTTCCAACTGCAATCCCCCAAAGTAAGCAACCACACACTAAATATTTGATGTGTTCGTATTCTCCCATTCTTTTTTCTGTGCTATACATAAACATTGATTGATTCTTTTTAATTTCTAAAAAAATGGGTAACATTATACACAATATATCAGGTTACAATTTACTTATTTATTCTTTACCTAATATCATGTCATGGACATTCTTTCAGGTCAATATATAGTTCTTTCCCTTTCTCTTTTTCATATAGCTATGTATTATTCCAGAGAATGGAAGTACAAAAATCAACTTAATAACTTCCTCAGTGATGAACATTCAGTAGCACGCTCTTCTAAAAATGTAAATGAGATCATGCCCCTTTCCTTCAAAGGCTTTCCTCTTCCCATGGAAGAAGATGCACATTTCCTACCATGGCCTGCAAGGCTCTGGAATGATATGGCCCTTGCCTCTATTTAATCCACCTTACACCCCACCTCCGCTTGCTTACCGTAACTCACACTAGCATTCTAGTAAGGTTTTCCCCACCTCATTCATAATCCCTGCATATTTTCTACTCTTAACCTGTAAAGATCTTCCCTGACTATCCTCCTCTTGCTCACCAATCTAAATGAGGTTCCCCTCAAAATAATTCCATTTGCAACAACAAGGATGCAACTAGAGATTATCATACTAAGTAAGTCAGAAAGACAGGGACAAATACCATATGATATCATTTATATGTGGAATCTAGGATATGGCACAAATGAACCTATCTACAGGGCAGAGACAGACTCACAGACATGGAGATTGGACTTGTGGTTGTTGGGGGGTAGGGAGAGGGATGGACTGGGAGTTTGGGGTTGGGAGAGGCAAACTATAAAAAAAGAAAAAAAGAAAACAAATTAGGTTCCCCTCTTAAACAGTCTCATAACATCTTGTAAACACCTTCACAGTACTCATCACCAGTTATAATAATCTATAAGAAATTATATGTATATACTTGTATTTATTTATTTATTTAAAATTTATTTATTTATTTATGGCTGCATTGAGTCTTCATTGCCGCGTGCGGGTTTCCTCTAGTTGCGGGAGCTACTCTTCGTTGCGGTGCGTGGGCTTCTCACTGTGGTGGCTTCTCCTGTTGTGGAGCTCAGGCTGTAGGTGCACGGGCTTCAGTAGTTGTGGCTCACGGGCTCTAGAGCACAGGATCAGTAGTTGTGGCGCATGGGCTTAGTTGCTCCGCGGCATGTGGGATCTTCCTGGACCAGGGCTTGAACCCATGTCCCCTGCATTGGCAGGCGGATTCTTAACCACTGCGCCACCAGGGAAGGCCCACTTGTATTTATTTAAATGTCTGATTATTTCATCTCTGCCTCCTCCAAGAGGCACCCTGCTCTATGAGGACAGAGACAGTGTTTTGCTGTACCACCATCACCTAGCACAATACTCAAAGGTAAAAAACATTTATTGAGTGAGTAAATGGTATGTCCTACACTGAGGAATCATTAGGCAGCTAGGTAATAGAATTGCATATTAATTAACCTTTTAAATGATATGTGTTACATGGATGTCTATATGAAATTATACATACACATAAATATATGAAAAATTTGTAAAATAGTGTAAAAGGAGCATTGGCCTGGGAGGATAGTGGCTCTGTCACTAATTAGGTGGTGACCTAGGAAATGTCACTTCCTTACTGTTAGTCTCCAGGAATAAATGACTGTCAGTAGGTATGGGATTGCCCCCTAGTGTTGGATACTCTGGGAGGTACTACTGACCTTTAGAGGGTAGGGGCCAGGTAAGCTAGACTTTCTGCAAAACGTGGGACTGTTCCTTACATGAAATATTATTTTGTGTCCCTCATGACTTTTAAAGAGGGCCTTTTTTTAAATTTAATTTAATTTATTTATTTTTGGCTGCGCTGGGTCTTCATTGCTGTGCGCGGGCTTTCTCTACTTGCGGTGAGCGGGCTCTACTCTTTGTTGCGGTTTGCGGGCTTCTCATTGGAGTGGCTTCTCTTGTTGCGGAGCACCGGCTATAGGCGCACAGGCTTCAGTAGTTGTGGCTCGCGGGCTCTAGAGCGCAGGATCAGTAGTTGTGGCGCATGGGCTTAGTTGCTCCGCAGCATGTGGGATCTTCCCGGACCAGGGCTCGAACCCATGTCCCCTGCATTGGCAGGCAGATTCTTAACCACTGCGCCACCAGGGAAGCCCATCCCTCATGACTTTTAAATGCCCCCAGTGCAGGTGAGGAACCTGTATATATGATCAGTACCTAAAACCTGACCTATTTTGCATATGAACACAAAGCTGTTTTAAATTATTACAGAATTCTAACAGTGAGTGTTTTAGGAATGCATCTACAGTGGACACTGAGGACAGATTAGCGTTGTCACCAGAGGTGGTCAATCACCATACTTGTGTCAGTTGGTATTTGGAGCTTTCACATTCATGGGGATTTATAAGTGCCAGCAAATGAAGATATGATTATATTTTCTAGAATAGTCATGTCTGAGCATTTATATATTGAAATACAAATCACTGTATTATAAATTACTTTTATATCATATATAGGACATTATTTTGATTTAAAACAAGATCATGTATGTAGATGAAATTCATAAATTATCCATGAATTTCATTTTAGGCTAATACAAGAGATAATGTAAAGATACTGTCTTAAAAAAAGGTGTGTAGGATAAGATGATGGATTAGATGACGATTAAGATCCTTTCCAGTCTTAATGCGGTGGTTCTTATGTTTAATAATGGTAAGGATTCTGTTTATTTTGTTCTTTTCATTACTTGGTTTATATTTCACTATAAAATTGGTAATGTAAAAAACACACATTAAAATAATACATGTCTCCTATACTGAATGTTTAAATAGTTACCTAAAGGTGGTGAATCCAAATGATTTCCCAAGTTTCCTTGCGAGGTAATAATCTCATGATTCTACAATTTCAAATTTTTGGTAAATTGTGAGTTTATTACATATTTTAAGTTTTCACCAAATAATTGACTCTAGGCTTGATAGTAAAGAAACTGAAGCACAAAGAACTAATGTATTGTTAAAAAATGAAATGAAAGCTTCTCACTATGAGATTAGGTTCACAGATTTTATATTGCAACCTTCCTCTATTCTCCTTCTGTTTAGAATTTTTCATCAGTTACAATATACTGTGCATTTCAATCATATGTTTTATAAATTGCCTCCTCTCCCTTTTCTGTCACCCCAACACACACACTAGAATAGACACAGGAATGCCTAGAATAGGAACAGGGAATTTTGTCTATTTTGCTCACCGTCTCCTCCCCATGTATAGAACAGTGCCGGGCACACAGGAGGAGCTCAATGAGTATTTGTTGCATGAATGGGTGAAGAATACACGCAATAAGCAAAAACGACTGTGTCGAGCGCCACTTCCACCAGAATTCTAGGAGGCATGTGGGAGGCACCAGTAAATTGACTGATTTTTTGTGTGTATGTGTGTGACTGATTTTTGAGATTGAGGATTCCTCGGCGCTCGTAGAAATTGCGAATGCGTTCTTATATTCGTTGGGATGTATTGATGTGTGAAGGGTTTGTGAACTCCGCGCGCAGAGCTGTGCAGGCTGGAAATCGAACTAACAATTTGCAAAGTCCGCATACTGTTCTCAAATTTATATCATCAGAAACACATTTTTGTAAACGCGTGGGTCTTCCCTTCTCTTGTACTTCTGTAAAGGACAATTTAGGATATCTCTTCACTGGAGATTAATGGTGAGAACTGGATCGAGGGTGGTGACTCCAAAACGCGCAAACAGGGGCAACGAGTTAACACTTTTCGCAAACAAACACCAATTCAGTATCCAATTCCCACCCTAGATCAAATCCCGCGCTCCTCCTACCTCCAACCTGCCTGTACCCCGCCCTCTTTAATACCTATGGTGGGCAGAGCAGAAAACGGTGTCGGTTCCCCCCAAATTGGTTACGCCGGCCCCGAGTTTTGGTCTCCCATATTTGAGCAAACACCGAGGAAACGGAACCGCTAACGAAGGCCGCCGACCAAATGACAGCGGAGCAGCACACGCGGGTCAAGAAGGAAGCAAAACACGAAGAAAGGCAATAGTGTAACAGGCACGTGAGGTGGGCTATCCCATCCGCCCTCGGAGTGAGAACATCAACTCCCGGCTTGCCTCTGGGCTGTTACCCTCCGAGGACTACAACTCCCAGGATGCTGCGGGAGCAGTCCCCCGCCGCTCCTCCCGCCCCTCCCCCGCCCCTCCCCGCCGGATCGGCGTGCGCCTGCGCACCGGAGGCCGGAGGAGTCTTACCCTAATGTAAGATGGTGGCCCGTCTGGCTGTGGAACCCACCGAAAGCTGAGAGTCTCTCTCTCAGCCGTAAAGGTCGGACTCGCTGAAGCAATCAGGCCCGTTTCTGAAGAGTTTTTTCCCCGACACTCGTTCAGTGGTCTCTTGTGAGGACGCGGCAACGCGTGGAGTCGGATAAGGGAAAAGCGAGGCAAGGCAGGCGGGTGAGTCTGTGCGGGGCTGGGCTTAGGGGAAACCCGGGGCTTACCGGCTACGAGAGAGCGGAGGCTTCGCTGGGACTGTGCAGGCCGCACCCCCCTTTCTCCCCACCCCCCGCCTCATCTTCAGCCTCCTTCTCGGTCTTCCTCCTCCTCTTCTTCCTCCCTCTCCCCTCTACGCCACAGCAGTTACCGCCGGGAAAAGGGAGCGGGGCAGAAGGCTGCGCGGCGGCGAGCCTCGACTGCTTCGAAAATCTCTTCAATTGGGCAGCCGAGGCGGCTGCTCGTCTTCAGTGCTCTCCCCTACGTTTTTGTAGGGGCAGGGATCTTAGGTCTCAGGACTCCCTGTTTTCCCAACCCCCTTGCCCCTCTCTGACGTCCGTCCCCAGTGGCTCCCGTCTCCCAAGACCGAAGCCATCACTTCCCCTCTGACCCGTGGGGCTCATTAATCCCACTGCTCGTTGCCCACTCGTCCTGCTGCTTGTTTTTTGCTCCGCTGCTACCACTGTGGAGTTAGCCTTTGCTCCCCCCGGTGCTTGCCATTAGCCCCCCAGCCTATCTGCTACCCTAGGGCTTCTTCCGATTTGCAGTCTTTCCTTTAACCACATCTGTCATTTTAAAGCTGCCCCTTAAGTATCTAGATTATGCTGCTGCTCGTTCTGACCCACCTGTTTCACAGCGTTCTTGGGTATTGTCCGTTCCTTCCCTCTTTCCTATACAGATTCTTTCAGCATACACTTCCAGAAAAAAAGGGATGCCCCGTGTTGGCCCCTGAAAAGTCAAGGAAGTTGGGAAGTGAATAAAGTGAGGTAGGATACTGTTACACGTTTTGAGTGAAGCTCGTTTATTCAGGCTACTCCGGACAGGAGCGTCTTCGTTTTGCTTTCAGTGATCTATTTGTGGATTTTTCGCTCTGTTGGGACGTGGTTTTTTGTTTTTGTTTTTGTTTTATTTTCCATTTTGGACCGGTTTTTCCATGCTACCAAGCGTTCTTCTGAATTGAGTCTCCCCAGGATACTTAATGTGGGCTCTGATTATACCAACCAATATTAGCCTGGGCGTTTAAAAATAAGATAAATCTGGCACACAACCAAATTCATCTGTGAGCTCCACAAGCAAATATAAGTGGTGTTTTGATTATATGCAGGTTATATGTGGGTTACAGATTCCTTCCAAATTGAGAATTGATTATTGACTCAGTTTTATTGATGTTCAGCTTAATTGATGACATTTTATTTATAGTTTGAGTGGAAATTTCCTCTCCAGCTAATATCTGACTGACTTGATATTTTTGGATTTGGGAAGTTCTTTCTTTTAACATATCTAGAATGGTAGGTATCTGAATAAATTGTCTTCTCTTGAAAACCATTAGGTCTATAAGCAAAAGAAAAATCGATTTTTTTTTGAAAACTAAATCTCATTTTTTCCATAGAAAAGAAGGGGGCTGGGAAAGAAATGACAAAGCTGTGCACATAAATGCATTTGGTAACACTCAGTGTCATTATTATTTACATTAAAAAGCAGAAAACTAGAAGCCAATGGTGGCTTATGATGTCTGTTTTGTGAAGAAGGAGCTTTTGCTATAATCAGACTACTGTGAAGTAAAGAATTACCAGAAAAACAAATAGGATTACGTAGATCAGATACATACATCTCAAATTTAAACATAAATAAGACGTTGTGTTCTTAAGATGTATGTAAAAATATTAAGTCATAGTAGCAATCTCATGCAGCAATATACCTCTTATTTGCAAAAGTAATAATACCTCAAGTGTAAATATAAATACATATAGTTGCCCATTAAATCACTTTTGGATGTTACTGCATTATTGTGATTTTTTACAGATTTTATCTGTAATACTTGATGGAATCTTACATTTGACACTATATTCACTTGATTGTGATAAATGGTCTGTTTCATCAAATGTAAACCGAGGTTAGGAAAGCTGTTTATAAAACTTCATTTTTCCTTTCAGCCACTTAAGCCACAATTTGGGGAAACTAAATAAATCCCGACTCTCCTGAGAATTGGAAGCAATTTATATAGCAAACCTTGTCCTAAGTTTGACCTGAGGTTTTTTAAAAAAAAGTATTACTTACTTTTAGTTTATCAGTAGGAATATATTTAATACAATTGATCTTCAACTCTAAGCAAAAAATATATTTCATTTTTCTTTGTAATACACTGGTGGAGAAGCTTTCCACTTTGAACAAGCCTAACACACGGGTTTAGAAACCCTTGGCAGTCATACTTGGCTGAATTGTAAGCAGTGTGTTCTAGGAGAGGACTGTTTGTCTGGCAGAAGAGGGTAAATGATTTTAATACATTTTTTCTTTTGTAAAGATATTTTGCTTCAATAAAAACATTCTCAAGTAATTTTCTCCACTCTATAGTTTTTTTCCTGCCATCATCAAATTCTTAGTTTCAGCACTGTGAAGTCAAAATCAATTTACTTTGGGATCTTTAACACAGCTGAAGAAGATATCTAAAGTTCTTTGACATTTTGATAGGAAATAGAGAGCTGAGAGTTCAAAATATTTTTGTATGGTTTAACTTTTTTTTATTTTTATAAATTTATTTATTTTATTTATTTATTTTTGGCTGTGTTGGGTCTTCGTTGCTGCAGCGGGCTTTCTCTAGTTGCCGTGAGCGGGGGCTACTCTTAGTTGCGGTGCGTGGGCTTCTCATTGCAGTGGCTTCTCTTGTTGCGGAGCACGGGGTCTAGGCGCACGGGCTTCAGTAGTTGTGGCTTGCAGGCTCTAGAGCAAAGGCTCAGTAGTTGAGGTGCACGGGCTTTGTTGCTCCGCAGCATGTGGGATCTTCCCGGACCAGGGCTTGAACCTGTGTCCCCTGCACTGGCAGGCGCATTCTTAACCACTGCGCCACCAGGGAAGCCCCTGTGGTTTAACTTCTTAGATGTAACATTTTGAGTATTGTAGCTTCATAATTTCGTGGGGTTCTTTTTTTTTGATAGTTTGGAATACTTTCTGCCAGTTTCAGTAGTTGAATTCTTCAATTGAATAGATTATTTCTACAGGAGGGTTTTTGAACATGAGTTACTTAAGGTTGACTTGTTATGAAATTTGTTTTCATAAAGTTCCATAGACAAATCTTTAATTTTATTAGGATGAGACAGTTATAATCAAATGGCAAAATACAGAAAAACTGTTTTGTAATGCCCTTCAACTTCAGTCTGATTGGAGCGCTAGCGATAACTTGCAGTTTATTACTTTGTAAAAGAAAGAGGGCATTGCTTAAGGATGAACTCCTTGCATTAGGGAAGTTTTCTTTTTAAAATGATGTTATATGTATTAATATAATGAAAAAATATCTTCTCAGTTTAAGCACTATGATTTTAGAAATCTTCCCCTTCTCTCCTTCGCTACTTCTGCTTTAAGGTAAGCTACACTCTTCATTTAAAAAAAGTTTCTTTTTCTTTCTGGTGCCTGCAGATAGCACTTGATTTAATCTATTTCAACTCAATGTTATTATAATTTAAAAAAAATTTTTTTAAGTTATTTATTTGTTTGTTTATTTATTTATTTAGGCTGCATTGGGTCTCCGTTGCTGCATGCAGGCTTTCTCTAGTTGAGGCGAGCGGGGGCTACTCTTCGTTGCGGTGCACGGGCCTCTCGTTGCGGTGGCTTCTCTTGTCGTGAAGCACGGGCTCCAGGCACATGGGCTTCAGTAGTCGTGGCTCACAGGCTCTAGAGCGCAGGCTTAGTAGCTGTGGCGCACAGGCTTAGTTGTTCCCCAGCGTATGGGATCTTGCCGGACCAGGGCTCGAACCCGTGTCCCCTGCATTGGCAGGCAGATTCTTAACCACTGTGCCACCAGGGAAACCCAATGTTTTATTTTTATAGACCATTCAAGTGAAATAGAAAGTTTTTTTTAAAAATTAATTAATTAATTATTTTTGGCTGTGTTGGGTCTTCGTTTCTGTGCGAGGGCTTTCGCTAGTTGCGGCGAGCGGGGGCCACTCTTCATCGCAGTGCGCGGGCCGGTCACTATCGCGGCCTCTCTTGTTGCGGAGCACAGGCTCCAGACGCTAAGGCTCAGTAGTTGTGACTCACGGGCCTAGTTGCTCCGCAGCATGTGGGATCTTCCCAGAACAGGGCTCGAACCCGTGTCCCCTGCATTGGCAGGCAGATTCTCAACCACTGCGCCACCGGGGAAGCCCGAAATAGAAAGTTTTAATTTGTGAAAACTTAAACCTCTGCTGAAAATTCAGTTAGCTTTCTGTCATTAAGTATAGTACTGTCTTGACTTTTTGTGAAGTAAGTTACATTCATCTCAGTTAGTTCTAAAGAAAAACGGTAGGGAAATAGGTTATAGAGATTTTTAGTGCTCTAGAAATAGTGTAACTAGAATGTACTACATACTTTTCTCAAAGGATTTCTTAATCTAAGTGGAACTTGTAAATGGTTTTCATCCCACTGGAATAGCATGTATTGGATAAAACTTGTTAACACGTTTTGAGATTTAAAAAATTTTGTGTTACCTCAGAGATATTAGGAAAAATCTGCAAATGCCCATTCTTATATAAAATGTGGCAATACCACTGATATTTTAAAGAGAGTAATATTTTTTTCTCAAAAGTTGAGAGTACACAAATTATAAAGATGGCATAATTTACTCACTTATTTAGTGATGCAATGAAAGAAGATAGTGGGACTGTTAATCCTATATTTAGTGGTTTTCTGAAAAAACTTTTTTCAGAATTCTTTTTAATCTGATACTTATGTGACCTTTATTAGAAAAGATTGTGTAGTAAATGTCAACTTTTTCACGTGTAGTAATATTAATCCAATGGGTTTTGTCACATTTCTTTTTGTAGCATGATTCTTTTATTTTTTAATCAGAAAGTAGTTTATAGAAGAGAAAATTTCAATACTATTTTGGCCCCTTAGATTAGCTTTCCCGTAACAGTTTTTCTTTTACTGGAAGAGAGAAATTACATGCTACTAAAAAGAAGATGATTACTTTTACTTGCTAGGAAAATGAAACTTTAAAGATAGGGCAAGTACAAGGCAATTTGAGTATGAGTTTATTTTTCTCCTAAGGAGTTTATTTGTGAGGATGGTTTCATTCTTTCTAAACTCTGTTTATACAAGAGAGTTGTCCTGTTTTAAACTTTAATTGCATTGGGTGATGGGCAGATGATGTATTGCTATTGGGATAAAACTTGCTATTTGTATATGTCGGATATCTGTTCACAATCAAATATGTTATTTAGTTATGGTATCTAAAACCTCCCCTCTTGAGTATTTAGAGAAAATATGGAGAAGGGGAAATCAAAATAATCAGATTGGTTTGTATATATGCCTAAAACCAGTTTTGGGGAAAAAAAAGTCAAGGCAAAGAAGCAGTGTAATTAGAAGAATAAAATGCCAGCATTTAAAGATAGTAGATGTTTGTATCACTGCTTTTGGAAGGAATTAGTGAACGATGATGTAGGGAAATAATGGTTGAATTTTGAAGAGTAGTTATAGACTGAAATATCAAAGGGGTGGAGCTATATGTTGTCATTAAGCCAGATATCTGAAATTTCTTAAGCATATTTTTCAGTTCTCAGAATAAAGAGGAAGTGCTAATTTTCCTGATTATTTAAGAACCTACTAATTCAATCCCTGTTAAGGGCAATTGGTGTCTTCGGATAGTGAATTTCTTGAAATAACATTGGCTGATTCGGGTTATTGAACATTGATTGTAGCAACTTTTTTTCTTTTTCTTTTCTGCCTTTCATATTTTGCTTTTTCTTTTTTTAACAATGTTTCGTGATTTTTCAGCTATTGTTTGGGTGGACCCTTTTGTGAATGCTGTAATTGAATGAAAATTTGAAATATAAGCAGTATTGCTTTTGGTAGTAAGATTAATTTTTCTTTTGATGGAGATCCCCTCCATTTCGATTAGATTTTTTCCTTTAATTTTTAAATTAATTCTTAGTTGAGAATTAGCTCATACAAGTTCCCTGTCAAATTAGATCTTTCCAGAATTCTTTTTCGTACTTTAAATGGGGACTTAGGTATTTGTTGGGTAAAGAAAAGTGTTATGATATGCCTTGGTTTTGTCATTTAAAATGAAGTAAAGACATTATTAGTGTTAAAAAAAATTGACTTATTAACATGAAAAATTTTAAACCAAAGTAGACACAAATCTCTATGTGTGTGTCACTTCAAAGATCATCAGCTCATAGTCAATCTGGGTTTACCTATGCCCCCACTTAGTTTACTCCTTGTCCCCCTACTCTTTGACCTGGATTATTTTGAAGCAAATCCTCGTCATCACAATTATTTCATTTGTACTAGAACTCTTTTTGACATATAATATCCTTGATTTTTAAAAAAAAATCAGGATTATTCAATCAATTTGTCAAATAGTCTTTAAGTACTTATTATAGACCTACTTCTTGGGAAATGGCCCAACCTCTTCTAAGAGTTTATTATCTTGTTGGGTATACTTTCATAATAATGTAACTAGCACTATCCAAAGCATTATACAACTAACGCTTTGATACATGGGTCTGAGTCCATTATGTTAGTATAGGGTTATCTAGGAGTAGGGCTTCCTTGAGAAAGTGGGACTTGAATAAAGAATATGTACTGTCTGCATAGGCGGATCATCTTCAGAAGGAGAACATTCCATACGTTCCATGTGGGGCTTGGAAGCAGGAGCAAACACTTGGTGGGGACCAGCATGATGTGAGAGAGGTGTAAGGAGTCTGATCTCAGTAGAATAAGGTGTTAATTTCTGAGAATGGTGTCAGAGAAATTAGTATGCTAGAGTAGGGCTAGATTATAAGGTATATTCAGTGTCAGGTTGAATCTGATCAGCTACGGTAAGGAGCCAGTAGCTGGTTGGGGGCAGGAGATGACAAGATGAAAGTACTCTTAAAAAGATTCCTTCTTCAGTAGTGTGCAGCATATTTTGGGGTTGACAGTTGAGTTGAGTGTGAAAAATTAATGAGTAGGCCACTGAGGTAAGGGGCCACCTGAGAGATGTTGGTGTGGATATTCTACACGATTTGGCACCTAATTGATTCTATCTTCTCTTCAGTCCTTATATCCAGAAATGACAACAAGGTTTTGGAGAATAGAGGACTGAAGAAATGTCTATTTGTCTTTGATAGTAAACTGCAATTTGTTAGCCAAGCCCAGCTTTTGAAAAGGAAGTGATGCATGATTACTCAAATAACAATCTCAAGAAAATTCAGCAGAAAATAGCTACCAGTGTTTTCAAATAATTTTAGATATGTATTCACTGGGAATTTGGAAAATAAAGAAAATCTTTATTACATGATAATGAGATGGAACATATTTCATTTGTAAAAGGGAAATTGATGCCTCATCTGCTTCTTATGTGTGTAAGAGTTCAGAAGAAGTATTAGGAAATGTATATTTGAACAGCTTGTAACCAGTATATATTACTGGATAGCTTTAAAGTTTAATAATGACCTGATTAACACAGAAGGAATGGCATAAAATTCTGATGAATAGGGCACTAATATTGTCAGCCCCAACCTCCCTTAAGGATGGATAAGGATAGGTCAGCAGGCCAAAGAAGAATGTAGGGACATTATTAAGTGAAAGCTTATTCTTTGATTTGTTTTGATATACTTTGTTTTGCAAAGGTATTATTAAAAACAGATCTGGTTAAACAACAGCCATATTTATTTTATTTGAGAATTTTTTTAAGTTCTCAGACCCTTGAAGTTATTCTTTTCTTTGTTTTGGTTTGTTCACTCTTCATTAAACCAACTTACTTCATCTATTGTGTATTTTTGGATAGCATGCTTGCTTTGTTTTGTGAAGGATAATTTCATTTGTTATCTTAAAGCAGCAGGGGAAAAGTAGATTTCTTGTTTCTGGCTTTGTAAATAGTAGATGAATAATACTGTATTGCCATTGTTCTCTTCCTGCTTCCCTCAGTATCACATGTATTCCCTTTCTACAATATTTAGCATGTGGATCTCAAGAATTCTCATAGTTGAGTCTGAAAACATCTCAAGCTTAGGTACTTACAGCTTCAAAATTAAATTTACCTTAATTTACCAATCATTTTCTTTCCTATTATTATAAAAGGTATAACCTACAATAATGCCATGGACCTTTCGGGTACTTGGGAAATATTAATAAGGATAAAGATAATGATGCAATATAGTGCATTGTTGGGAAATACGTGTTTTTCATTGATGTTCCCTCCATCCTAAACCTCCTTAATCCTGGTGATGTGACAGAACTATTTTTGACATTTTTTTCCTTCTTTATTTAGCGGGTTATGCGTACTATCTAATATGGTCACTGGAATAGAAAGCTATTGCCTTCTCCTTGGGTATGTTTTAACAGAGCCTTTAATATTTTAATTGTGGATTTAAGATTGAATTGCTATCGCCTTTGTGCGGGAGAATCTTGAGGAGATTCTCATTACTACCCAGTGTATGTGGGAAGGAAGTAAATATCAAATATGCAGTATAGGAGAACCTTAGTATTTGAGAATATTTTCAGTGGTAGCTGCCAATCCATTCTTTTCCCCAAGAACTTTTAATTTAATGCCTTGAGTGTGGAGCCGCTTAAAAGTGTCACAGTGGGTGGTGGAGGGGAGAGGAGAAAATGGTTCCATGCTCCAAAAATCTCTCCCAGATTTTAACAACTTGAATTAATCTCAAATTATTAGTATTTTGCATAGTTTTATTCATGAAATTCCTGGGAGGGAGCCCTTTTTTGTGTGAGTGGCTTTGGGGGTGTCTTGGGTAGCTGGGAGGGCAGGTACATTGCAAACCTAGGGAAAGGGAGGAGAGGCAGAAAATACAGTGAAACACTTCAAATTCTAATAATGACCACGGGGCATTTTTGCCTAAGGCATTGATGGCACTGGCTCCTTTGCTGCCTTTGGCTACATACTTTAGGTTTTCTTTTCTAAGTTAGGCTTCTAGTTGGGAAGGCTACAGACTTTAGCCTTTTCTAAGTCAGACTAGCATCCCTGTCCAGGCTTGTGCATTTTAACCTCTCTAGCTTAAAACCTGACCATTTTTGTGTCTTTAATCTGCCAGAAGGAAGGGGGAAATGGGAAAGAGAAGAAAATACGTGTGATACTCCTCATTTTGCTCATGTATTGGCGTAAGGTTATTCTAAGATTGTTTTATAGAAGAACCTCTTCCTTTCATTTTTAATTTTATGTAATCAGTTATAAAGTAGTTTCATGAATTTACTAAATGAATACTTAGAAATCTTTTTAAAAGTCCTTTAGCAATAGAGTTGGTGATAGGTTGAAGGGTACTGATGTTAGATGCTTCGTGGTACTTTCTTGGAATTTCTTGCTTCTACTAAAATCTTTTCTGTTGTCCTGGACCTAGTCCTAGATGTGAATTTTGCTTCTAAAAAGTAAAGCTAATAGTCTTTTTTAAGGTAGTTACCATCCCTGCACTGTATTCAAATCTGTTTGATCCTAATGAAAACAAGTATTAGAGTAAAATACTTTAATATAGCTGTGCTAACAAAAGAACATTTGTTAGTCGTGTGTTGCCCTCTATTTTTTTGTCATGCCTAGCAAATGTTTTCAGCAGCTTTGGAGAACTCTGAATAATATATGATGTGTTTGTGTTTACAGATTGTGCTTTTTATTATATACTACTGAATTCTGTAATTTTTAAAATGACGTTATATTAAAGGAAATATTGCTCTTGGAGTAACGGGCTAACTTAAATGATTTTTTTTATAGTTGAACATAGTTTTCACTGGCCTATAGATTTCCTTGCCAGCCCTTTCAATTCCCCCTATTTTTATTTATGGCTTCTGCTGGGAGCATGCAGTTTAGTATGGAACCAGACTGCCTGAGCCTGAATCTTACTCCTACCACTTCTTGTCAGACCTAGGGCAAGTTACCTTATGCTGTCTGGACCTCAGCTTCCTCATTTGTAGAATGCAGCTATTAAGATTGTTGTGTGGAATAAATGAGTTAATGTATATAAAGTGCATGGAATAGCGTTTGGCATATAGTAAGCCCTGGATACGTGTTTGCTGTTTTTATACGTTTGAAAGAATTTTTTAAAAATCTATTTTTGAAGACTTATCTTTTTATTCAGTGTACTTTTTTATGTCTGGGTAGTAGACATACGTTTTCAGTAGTTATTTGACCAGCTGGAAACACAGGTAATGTGTTTTAGGGGGTAATCAAAGGACTGACCTACCTGGAATTCTTTTGAATCAAGGAGTAATGGAAAATGAACCTGGACAGGTATGATAGAAAATAATTATGGAGTGTTTTGAACTAAGGCAGAGAAATTTAGATGTGGTTGATAAGAGGGGAATCATTGCAATCACTGCAAGTTTGTTTTAAGTCAGGGGAGTGATGTGTTTAAAATAGTATTTAGGGGAAGATGGTTTTGAGTGTCCTTGGTAGCATAGACTTATTTGATTTTATGTGGATAAGAGGATTTTTTTTTTTTTTTTTGTCTATTCTGTTCACTGATGTATCCAAAGTGACCCAAATAGTGCCTGGTAGATAGTAGGTGCTCAATAAATACTTATTGGATGAATAAACCTTAAGGGGGACTGAGTTAACAGAGACAAGCACAAAGGAAAATGAGCTTTTTGGATCCCTACCTTTAAAGGGGTAGAAGTGAAACAGTTTTTTGTTTGTTTTTTTTTAATTAATTAATTAATTTATGGCTGTGTTGGGTCTTCGTTTCTGTGTGAGGGCTTCTCTAGTTGTGGCAAGCGGGGGGCCACTCTTCATCGCGGTGCACGGGCCTCTCACTATCGCTGCCTCTCTTGTTGCGGAGCACAGGCTCCAGATGCGCAGGCTCAGTAATTGTGGCTCACGGGCCCAGTTGATCCGCGGCATGTGGGATCTTCCCAGACCAGGGCTCGAACCCGTGTCCCCTGCAATGGCAGGCGGATTCTCAACCACTGTGCCACCAGGGAAGCCCAACAGTTTGCTTTTTTAAGGTACTTATTTATTTATTTATTTGGCTGCGTCGGGTCTTTGTTGCGGCACGCGGGCTTTTCTCTGGTTGTGGCGCACAGGCTCCAGAGTGTTCAGGCTTAGTTGCTCCACGGCATGTGGGATCTTGGTTTCCTTACCAGGGGTCGAACCCATGTCCCCTGCATTGGAAGGCGGATTCTTAACCACTGGACCACCAGGGAAGTCCCTGAAAAAGGTATTATTAAAGGAACAATTAAAGGTAAAAGGAAGATGGAAAAGTTTGTCTCAGAAAACAAAGGAAGAGACTTTCTAGGAGAGAGAAGTCACAGGGATAGGAAGATCTAGTATGATACCTCTTCAACTTCAGGAAGAAAAAAAGGAATTGACATAGTTCAATGCAACATTCAAGCAAAATGAGAATAGAGAAAGCCCTTTGGCTTGTGTGTGACAGTAACTAATCACATGAGAGCGATTTCAGTAGACTGAGAATGTAAATCAGATTGGCGGGAAGTTCAGAAAGATGGTAAGTACAGACTGTAGCTAAAGACTATTCAATAGTAGGTAATGACTATAAAAGTGGCAAGAAGACAAATTATAATAGCAGCTTTCACAGTTATTGAATGTGTAATATGAGAGATTCTGTTTATTAGAAATGAGAAAACTTGAGGCAGTCTTTGTGCTGAATGTTCTTAAGTTTCACAGTACAGAAGACTTATTACACATGCTGCTTCAGGGCTCTGCTACTTGCTAACTCTGTAATCTTGAGGAAAGTTGCTTAATCTTTTGTGCCTCAGTTTCTTCCTTGTGAATGATGGAGATCTGTTTCATAGATCTCTTATGTTCATAGATCTATGTTATTTCATAGATCTGTTAAATTACTTAATCTTTTTAAAACTCTTACAACAATGCTTGGTATGTAGTAAATATTTGATAAATATTAGCTGTTATTATCATCCACTGCTGAAGTAACGTTAGAGAGTAGGATTGGACGATAGAAGAGAAGAAATAGAAAAAAAAATTAATAAAATTATTGCCAAGTAGTGGTAAGAACTAAATGGAAAAGCCTTAGAATCTTTGCTCTGACTATCCCTCTGCCTGGAAAACACTTATCTAATTACTACATAGCTGTCTCAACTCTCTCAGACCTTTGTTCACATGATGTGCTTTTCACTAAGGCCTGCCCTATTTATTTCCAGTTAGCATCCAGGCCTCTCTCCCCTAATAGTAATATTTGCATTTTAAAACTTTTTTTTGCTATAATACTTCTCTCCAAACATATCATATAATCCACTTACTCATTATATATGCTGTTTGTTGTTGATCTCCATCTACTAGGATGGGGATGTTTGTTCTTTGATGTATCCCAGGTTCTTGGAATAGCACTTGGTACATAGTAGGTGCTCAGTATATGCTCATTGAATGAGTAAATTATTTTACCATTGAAGTGGGGTGGATGGGGCAATCAGTTTAAGTGGTGGTGGGGATACATTTTTGGAGGAGAGCCAATTTTCTGAGATTGATGGACACTACATAGAAGTTGATCTTCTCAGAGACTTTGTCTTCTCAAATGGGTTTTCTGAGTCCATTTTGGTACTGGTTTTCCTGGAAATCATGTGGGATACCCATTTAGCTGAGGGAAAAAAATGTAAGATGTATCTCTTTTTTTTTTCCCTATAATAATTATATTTTATATTTGATTAGCTAATAAAAGCTTATATTTGTGTGCTTATTAGAATCTAGGAACTGTTCTAACTTCTTTATATTATTAATTTTTAAAACTCTACAGCCTTACAAGTACATTACAGTTTCCTTGTAAGCCGTCATTAGGGGTGAAGGAAAAGCCCTTTGCACTGAGACAAAGGGCAGTGCTTCCCCAGATTTTTGTGTTCCATTGACAGGGAGCTTCTGATACCTCCTTCTAGCAGTCACAGCCTAGACACTATTGCTTGCCTAAAGTCCATCAGGACTAATCTCATTATATCTTTTATCCCTTTTTATGTCAGTTACTGCCATTCTCCCAGGTGACAGTTCATGTCACACACTTGAATCCTCACAATTTTCTGAATATTTCTTATCTTTTCACTCCTCTCCATCATCAGCAAAATTTCTTGTATCCTTGTTTTTTTTTCCTGTATACTTCCTCTGCTTTCTACTTTTCTGAAGACACTGCCTTGTACGTGTTGGCTATAATGTTTTTCATTTTTTTCTTATATACTATCATCAGGGGTCAGTGGGGAGTCCATGCACTGAGATTTAAGACTACATTTCCCATTCTGACCTCTTCCATGGAATAGGAGTCAAAAAGTGAGCCTGGTTATATTGTTCAAAAACCCTTATGTTTGCTGGCATTTCTTGCATTCTGAGTTACTCATCTTTTCTTCACTTTTAGCTCTTAGCTTACTGTTATTCTTGCTAATAACACTATCCCTTTTAAAATTCTTGGTAATTTCAACGTATACCATCTGGGTTGCTTCTATTACTGTGGCCTCTTAAGTTCTAAAATTCTTTAATGATCTTGCTCTCCACCCTATCTCAGTCACCACTCCATGGTCATATCTTTCTTTTTTTGGCCACGCCACACGGCATGTGGGATCCTAGTTCCCCGACCAGGGATCAAACACATGCCCCCTGCAATGGTAGCACAGAGTCCTAACCACTGGCCCTCCAGGGAAGTCCCCATGGTCATACCTTACACCTTGTTATTACCAATAACATGAACCCCCACCCCACCATGACTTTCAGTTCATGCAGCCCCTCTCTGACCACCGTCTGTCTTTTCAGCTCCTTGCACATACTTCCCAACTCAACAAGCTTACTATCATTAGGACCTCCAGTCCAGTTTGTATTCCCTTTACACTGTCCTTTGCCACCCTTGATTTCCTTTCTTCCCTTCTTACCTAGTATATTACATTCATTACCTAGGTATCAATCATTATATTCATTCTCTTTCATTGGCCTCACCTCTCTTGCTCCTTTTTTGCTTCTTCATACTTACTTGGCGAAAACTTAACCCTAGTTAAATCAGATTCTCTGAGTTCTTCATGTCTGCACCTGTGCAGCTGACAAGGACTAAAGACTGAAAGTTACTGAAAAGCCCTTAATATTGTCTGGAAATCATAGTCTATTTCCTTAGTCCATTTGGTTTCCCCTCTCCTAGATGACCTAGTTTTATACCTTTGCCTTTCTCCTCAAACTTCCAACCGTCCTCATACTCACTCTCAGTTGATGGACCTGCTTTCTACTTCATTGAGAAAATAGAAGCAGTCAGAAGAATATTTATAGACTCCACCACCTGTGTACCTACTGATAAGACATTGCCTGCCTTCTATTACTACGGATGAATTGTCTTTGCTTCTGTCTAATCCCAGTTCCTCTGACTAACGCGTTAGATCCCATCCCCTTTCATTTACTTTAGACAGTACTCTAGCAATTCTCCTCCCTCTCTGTACATCCTCAGTTCTTCCTTCTCTTCTGGATCATTCCCATCAGTGTACAGACATACTGTTATTTTTCTCATCCTAAAAATATCTTCTCTTGATCACTATTCCTTGCTCTTCTCTATTTCCATTGCTATAGAACCCCTTAAAACATTGTCTAAGTGCACTTGTTCTAATTGTTTTCTCATGTTCTTTCTTAAGCCTATTCCAATCAGGCTTTTGCCCCTACCACTGTACTAACATTTTTTTGTTCAGGTCTCCCAACAATGACATTATTAAATCTAGTAGTCAGTTCTTTGTCTTATGCGATCAGTCTACATTTGACAAAGTTATTTTCTTCTTCCTCTTTGATACACTTGTTTCACATGCCTTTTAGGATACCACATTCTTTTGGTTTTCTTCAAAACTCATTGGCTGCTCCTTCTTAGTCTTTCTTGGTAGATCCCAGGCAGGGCTCACTCCTTGATTATCTTTATCTGCTCTCACTCCCTTGGTGATCTCTGCTAGTTTCATGGCTTTGAATTACTTCTAAATATGGATGAGACTCAAATTTATTTCTCTAGTCCAGACCACTCTCCTGAACTCCAGATTTGTATGCCCAGTTGCCTACTCACTATCTCCGTTTGAATAATTATTAAACATCTCAAACTCAACATATACAAAATGGAATTCTTGCTCTTCTCCCCACCAAGTCTGTCCTCTCGTACCTGCATCACCCACAAAGCCTTCCTCATCTTAGCTGTTGGCAGCTTCAAGTTGCTCAGGATAGAAACCTTGGTAAAATCATTCTTGATTCTCTTGTTCTCACATCCCACATTCATTTCATCAGGAAGTTGTTGGCTCTACCTTTAAAACATACCCAGAATTAAACCAGTTTTTCCCATCTCCATAGCTATCATCATCTCTTGCTGGGTAATTGCAACAACCTTTTAACCAACTTCCCTGCTTTTACCCTTTTCTTTATAGTCTGTTAACTAACAGCTGTCAGAATGATCCTTTGGAAACATAAATGAGATGGCAAGATTTGCTCTGAGTTTAAGAAATTTCATGAATTGATAAGATTAGAGATTATTCTAGTCTATCTTATCTTACTAAATCTTGAAGGCATATTTAATGCAGTCTTTGATTTTGCCAATTTTTATGGATGGGGAAGTTGTCAGGGATGGCTCATGGCCTGCTTCTTTTCTCCTCACTAACCCTCCTCTCCTCCACCCTATACACAGAAAGACTTGACACCTATATCCCAGAGGAAATTGGAAAGAGAAGGTATGAGTTGGTTGCTATTGCAGAAAGTTGCTTTGAGTAGAAGACTGGACCACCCTTTTAAAATAGAGATCTGTGAGGACTTCTCTGGTGGTCCAGTGGTTAATTCTCCATGCTCCCATTGCAGGGGGCACAGGTTTGATCCCTGGTTGGGGAACTAAGATCCCACATGCCACATAGCGTGGCCAAAAAAAAAAAAATAGAGATCTGTTGTTATTTCACTACTACCTCTAACCTCCTTTAGCAATACTTGCTTTCTCCCCAACCCCTGCCAAATTTAGTGTCCACCCTCTACTCCCGCCCTTTCTGTTTTTCCCTACTTCCAGATGGATATATTGTATTTCTTAAGACTTTTGGCTCTATTTGAATTAGTATTTTATACTCTAAACTCTTTTCAGATATCTTGATAACCCATTCTTAAGTCTCTGATGTGAGTTGGTTTTACTTTTGTTCATAAAGTTTCCAACAGAATGATGCTGAACGTGACAGTAAAAGGGAAATTGGTACAAACAGGTGAAGAAGAAATCATGTGTAAAATTGTGGGGAAAATGAAAGATATGTTTTTTGGGTACTCTGAATGTACTTGTCATAATGCTAATGATTTCTAGAGGAGTTACACTGTAATGCAACATATAAAGAAGCTTGGAGATTAGTTGAAAAAAGAACTTCACAGTTCATTTCCTTTATGTCTTTACTTCTGTTCTCTGAAGGCAAATGTTCTTTAATTAGTTTTCTTTTGATTCCCTTTCAGAGTGTTCTCTTATACTGGGATCAGCAATGATATTACAAGTTGTGATATTGTGTGTACATTACTACTGATATCAGATCTTTTCATATTATGGTGCATAGTACCATAGATTGGTACCAAGAGACTGGTCTGAAGGTAGATATATGCCTGTTTTCTCAAGCTGTTTCATAGACTTGTGTTGTTCAGTATGGTACTCACAAGCTACATGTTGGCTATTGAGCACTTGAGATGTAGCTAGTCTGAATTAAGATGTGTACTCTGTAAAATAACGATTACATGTGGAGTTCATAATATTTTGGATATATTGGGTTAAATAAAATTAATTACTGGTTCTTTTTCTTAATGTGGCTGGTAGAAAATTTAAAATTCTGTGTATGGTTTGCATTATATTTCTCTTTGACAATGCTGTCTTATACTTACCTTTCTCTTTGTCCTAACACTTTGAGTTATTTTAACTCAGTTAATAATCTGTTATGTATTCACTAAAAATGATTTTGGTATTATGTATTATAAAGGATTTTTTTCCTGAAGTTTAATACTTTTATGTTGTTATCCTTCTTAGTATTCATTTTCTCAAGCCCTGAGTTGTCTTTTTAAAAAATTTTTTTTTCCAACCTTTTGACTTTTGTCATACCCTTCTCATGGTACTACATAGGCATAGTGATTCTTTCTGTATATTGCCTGGAAGAATTTTGGAGGAATTTAAAAGTTGATCTTTTATTTACTTCTTAAGATAATATTAGGACTACTAATAGTGTATTTTACAAATCATTCTGATACTAATGTAAAATTTTAAAATTTAAAGTAAAGGCAGTTTGTATCTGGTAAAAAAGAAAATGGATTGAAAATTTCACATGTGAGGAAAGACTGATTGAACATAAAACCCAACAAACAAATAAACAAGCAAAAAATACCTGCACTGACTTAGTCTGTTGTTACAGGTTTTAAACTTTCATAAACTTGCACCGTAGCATCATTACTACTGTTTTTCCCTCCATGTTATAGTTCTTTAAGGATTTAAGCTTATGATTTTATTACTCTTACCTTTTTTGATCTGTTGAAAAAAAGATTCATACTGGGTTCAATGAATCCTTTTTTTAGGGTTAAGCCTTGAACTGTGTTTAAAACCAAGTGGCATATAGCTCAGATCTGGGTAGTTTTTAAGTGAATAACTCATTTGGGTAGCTGTGGATTATTTAAAGGGAGATTTTGATTTCTGAGCTCCAAAATATATTTCAAAGTAATCCATGATATGTTGTTACCATCAAGGTATTAATAAAAATGGCTTTGTTAGGCATTTGAAAATAATTTATTTACTGGAGAGCTATTTTATTAGTTTCACCTACTCAGAGAGTCCACAGCACCTAGGTATTGAAAGTTACGTAAAAGCACATTCAGAAGAAAGTGTATAAGAAAAAAGTTTGGGCCAAAAGCTTGAATTTTTTTTTTAATTTAATTTTATTTTTTATACAGCAGGTTCTTTTTTTTATATAAATGTATTTATTTTATTTATTTTACTTTTGGCTGCATTGGGTCTTTGTTGCCATGTGTGGGCTTTCTCTAGTTGTGGTGAGAGCGGACTACTCTTCGTTGCGGTGTGCAGGCTTCTCATCGCGGTGGCTTCTCTTGTGGCGGAGCACGGGCTCTAGGAGCGCTGGCTTCAGTAGTTTTGGCATGTGGGCTCAGTAGTTGTGGCTTGCAGGCTCTAGAGCGCAAACTCAGTAGTTGTGGCGCACGGGCTTAGTTGCTCTGTGGCATGTGGGATCTTCCTGCACCAGGGATAGAACCCGTGTCCGCTGCATTTGCAGATTCCTAACTACACTGCACCACCAGGGAAGCCCCAGCAGTTTCTTATTAGTTATCTATTTTATACATATTAGTGCATATATGTCAATCCCAATCTCCCAATTCATCCCACCACCACAAACCCCGCCCCCCGCTTTTCCCCCTTGATGTCCATACGTTTGTTCTCTACATCTGTGTCTCTATTTCTGCCTTGCAAACTGGTTCATCTGTACCATTTTTCTAGATTCTACATATATGCATTAATATATGATATTTGTTTTTCTCTTTCTGACTTACTTCACTCTGTATGACAGTCTCTAGGTCCTTTTTTTAATGACTGGAATTGATAAAAAGTAGGTTTGAAAATGACAATTAGGGGAGAAAAGATAAAAGATATCTAGGGAGAAAAGATAGAGAAATAGAGAAAATAGGGATTGTGGGAAAGAAGAAGAAAAGTGAGCTCACTAAAGTTCACATTCTTAGATGCTCAATGGAAGGATAATTTTGATAGACTCTTTGATAGACTGAAACAAAGATTTTGCTACCTGTCAACTTTCTGGATCTTAGAATACCCTATTTACCTGTTTGGGTCCTCCTAAGTTTTGAGGATAAGCCTGATTTCTGTTGGCTGTGCAGACTTAGATTTGGGTTGACCTATAAGAGTAATTTCTGAATCCATCAGTGTTGTTTATATCAAATGTTTGTACTTTTTTATTGCTGAGTAGTATTTCATGGTGTGGATATATCACAGTTTGTTCGGGTTTTCAGTGTTTTTGGCTTTTACTAATTGAGTTGTTATGAACGTTTGTGTACAGATTTTTGCGTTAATATACGTTTCCGTTTCTCTGGGATAAATGCCGAAGAGCACACTTAATGGATCATCAAGTAAATGCATATTTAGTTTTAAAAGAAACTGTAGGACTATTTTCTAGAGTTGCTGTATGATTTTGCATTTCCACAAGCATTGTATGAGTGATTCAGTTTCTCTGTGTTCTAATCAAAGTGGGTGTGTGTTAGCCCTGCTTTTTATTGTAGTCATTCAGATAGATGTGTAATGATATCTCATTGTAGTTTTAATTTGCATTTCCTTACAGTTAAAGATGTAGAACATCTTTTCATGTGCTTATTGGTCATTTGTAATCCTCTTTGGTGAAATGTCTATTGACGTCTTTTGCCCATTTTCTAATTTGAGGTTTTTTTTGGCCTTGAGTTGTGAGAGTTCTTTATATATTCTAGATACAAGTACTTTGTCAAGTATGTGGTTTGCAAATACTTTTTCTCAGTCTGTAGCTTGTCTTTTCATCTTCTTCATAGGGCTATTCACAGAGCAAAAGTTTTAAATTTTGATGGGGGCCAGTATGTTAGTTCTTTGTTTTATGTATAGTGCTTTTTGTGTCAAGTCTAAGACCTCTTTACCTAGTCCTAAGTCTTGAAGATTTTCTCTTAAAGTTTTTTCCTAAAAGTTTTAGAGTTGTACATTTTATGTTTAAGTGTATGATCCATTTTGAGCTACTTTTTGTATAAGATATGAGGTTTAGGTTGGGGATTTTTTTTTTTCTTTTTAGTCCATTTGTCCTAGCACCTTCTGTTGGAAGGACTGTCTTTCCTCTATTGAATTGCTTGCATACTGTTGTCAACAGTTAGTTGGGCATATTTGTGTGGACTTTTTTCTGGGTTTTCTGTTCTGGTCCATCCATCCATATGTCTCTCTCTCCATCAGTACCACACTGTTTTGTTTTAATTTAATTTATTTTTTTTATACAGCAGGTTCTTATTAGTTATTTATTTTATACATATTAGGGTATATATGTCAATCCCAATCTCCCAATTCATCCCACCACCGCCCCCCAACCCCGAGTACCACACTGTTTAATTACTGTAGCAATATAGTAAGCCTCAGTATCAGGAAAAGCGATTCCTCCCCCTTAATTCTTATTTTTCAAAATTGCTTTAGGTCTTGTAGGATCTCCTCTCCATACAGATTTTAGAATAAGCTTATTTATACCTATAAAAAATCTTTCTGTGACTTTGCTAAGAATTACATTACATCTATATCAATTATGGAGTATTGTTCTTTACTATGTTGTGTCTTCTAGTCAGTGAACACGCTAAGTCTCCAGTTCTTTAGGTCTTCTTTGATTTTGTTCATCAGCATTTTATAATTTTCAGTATACAGACCTTGCACATTTTGTTAGATTTATAGCTAAGTATTTCATTTTCTTTGGAGTGATTTTAAATGGCATTGTATTTGTAATTTAGGTTTTTACATGTTTATTATTAGTATATAGAAATGTGGTTGATTTTTATGTATTAATCTTGTATCCTCTGACCGTGCAGAACTCACTTATTAGTTCTAGGGCATTTTTTTGATAGATTCCTTGGTATTTTCTAGGTGGAAAGTCATGTCATCTGCAAACAGGGACATATTTTTTTCTTCTGTTCCAATCTGTTTGCCTTTCATTTCTTTTTCTTAACCTTATTTGCTAGCTGGAGATTCCATTAACTATGTTGAAAGAGGTTGGTGAGAACAGCCATTCTTGCCTTGAACTTGAGCTTATGGGGGAAATACATAATTTTCACCGTTAAGTTGTGATGTTAGCTACGGGGGAAGCATGGAAACTATTAAGTTGTGATGTTAGCTATGGGTTTTTTAATATATATTCTTTACCAAGTTGAGGAAGTTCTCCTCTTTTCCTAGTTTACTGAGAATTTTTGTTTTGAATTTGGTTAAATGCTTTTCTCTCAGTTGATATGATCATATGATTTTTCTTCTTTAGCCCTTTTATCTCGTGGATTACAGTGATTGATTTTCAAATGTTGAACCAGCCTTGCACCTAGAATAAATCCCAGTAGTCTTTTTATACGTTTCTGGATTTTATTTGCTAACATATTGTTTAGGATTTTTGCATCTAAGTTCATGAGAAATAGTGGTCTGAAGTGTTTATGTTTTTTGGTACTGTGGTTTTAATGCCAGAGTAATATTGGCCTCATAAAATGAGTTGGGAAGTGTTCCTCCTCTTTTCTGGAAGATGGTATAAAAATTGAACTAATTCTTTAAAGTTTTGGTAAGATTCTCCAGTGAAGCCATCTGGGCCAGGGGATTTCTTTTTCCTGAGCTTCTGAGCTATGGATTCAATTTTTTTTTTTTTTTTTTTAATGCTCAAAGGACTATTCAGATTATCTGTTTCATCTGTATTGAGTTTTGGTGATGTGTGGTTTTTTAAAAAATTGTTTGTTTTTATCTTTTTTCTTTCCGTTTTATTGAGATATAATTGACATATAGCACTGTGTAAGGTTAAGGTGTGTACAGCATAATTTCACTTACGTCATGACATGATTATCACAATAAATTTAGTGAACATCCATCATCTCATGTAGATACAAAATTAAAGAAATAGAAAAAGATTTTTCCCTGTGATGAGAACTGTTAGGATTTACTCTCTTAACAACTTTCATATATAACATACAGCAGTATTAATTTTATTCATCATGTTGTACCTTACAACCCTAGTATTTATTTACCTTAAAACTGGAAATTTGTACCTTTTAACCACCTTCATCCAATTTACCCTCCCCCCAACCCCTTGCCTCTAGAAACCACAAATCTCATCTCTTTTTTTATGAATTTGTTTGTTTTTGAAGTATAACTGACTTACAATACTACTTTAGTTCCTTTTATACAACATAGTGATTGCATATTTCTATACATTTCAAAATGATCACCATGATGTCTAGTTATGATATGTCACCATACAAAGATATTTACATGGTTGTTTATTATATTCCCCACATGATGTATGGTTTTTTAAGAATTTTTCTAAGTTGTTGAATTTATGAGTATGTAGTTGTTCTCAGTGTTTCTTTATTGTCCTTTTAGTGGCTGAGAGATCTTTAGTGATCCCCTGTTTCCTTCTGATGTGATTCCAGTCTTTCCTCTTTTTGTCTTTGCTAGTCTTGCTAGAGGTTTATCAATTTATCTTCTGTTTTCAATCTTATTGATCTCTGCTCTTTATTTTCTTCCTTCTGCTTGCTTTGAGTTTATTTTCCTCTTCTTTTTGTAGTTTATTGCAATAGGAACTAAGATTATCGATTTACGGCCTTTTCCCCTAGTGTAAGCATTTAGCGCTATAAATTTTCCTCTGGGCACTGCTTTAGCTGCGTTTCACACATTTTGATATGTTGTATTTTCATTTTCACTTAGCTCTGTGTATTTTTAAAATTTTCTTTGAGTCTTCCTCTTTGGCTCATGGATTATTCAGTAGTATCTTTGTTAAATTTCCAGGTGTATGGAGATTTATTGAATTCCAGTTGGATTCCATTATGGTCACATAACATAATCTGTATGATATCAGTTCTTTGAAATTTGTTGAAGTTTTATGGCCCAGGATATTATTTATCTAGATGAATGTTCTGTGGGTCCTTGAAAAGAATATATGTTCTCCTACTTTTTTTTTTTTAATAAATTTATTTATTTATTTATTTGGCGGGGGGGCTATGTTGGGTCTTCGTTGTGGCGAGTGCGGGCTACTCTTCGTTGTGGTGCGTGGGCTTCTCATTGCAGTGGCTTCTCTTGTTGCGGTGCATGGGCTTCAGTAGTTGTGGAGCGCAGGCTTCAGTAGTTGTGGCTCATGGGATCTAGAGCGCAGGCTCAGTAGTTGTGGTGCACGGACTTAGTTGCTCTGCGGCATGTGGGATTGTCCCGGACCAGGGATTGAACCTGTGTCCCCTGCATTGGCAGGTGGATTCTTAACCACTGTGCCACCAGGGAAGTCCCCTCCTACTTATTTTTGACTCTACATAGTCTTACTGGAATACCACCTACCTCTCCCTATGCAACTCTCTTCTTACTCCCTGCCCCATCCATTCTGTTTGGTTCATGTTCCTTATTATTGGTTTGTATAGCATCATTAACATTTATTCTTATTTTCTCCCTTTATAATTTTTTATTTCTCATAAATTCTTTATTTTTATGTCCCATGTCTCATTTGATGTTTTCTGTAGTTTTAAACAAAATTTAATATTCTTTGCTCTAAATAGTCACTAGTTTTTATGCTGGCAATGTAATTTGTGCTTACACTAGTGGCAAATTGACCTTGAAATATTACTACTCCAAGGTGAAATATGGTGTGTGTTTTTATTATTCTTTAAAAAGGCAACCACAAAGTATGATTCTCTGGATAAACTTAGACTGAATAGGAATTATGTGCTAGACATATTGCTCTGCATTAAATGGGAGGAAAATTTGTGTTCTCAAGGCACTTCATGGGGCACAAGATGAACACCTCTGCAATGTTTCTAATAGTATAAGACAGCAGACACCAGCTGCTTAATGGAGAAGTACTATAGAAATTCAGAAAAGGAGTAATTAAAGAATGTGGGCAGGATTAATTTGTGTGGTCTTGTGAAAAAAATAATACGATTGACCTTTGAACAATGTGACAGTTAGGGACACTGACCTCCATGCAGTCAAAAATCCACATATAAAGAAAATTAAAAAAAAGAAAATCCGTGTATAATTTACAGTTGGCCCTCAATATATGCGGTTCTTCCATTTCTGAGATTCTCTTTATCTGAGGTTTTGCATTTGCGGATTCAACCAACAGCAGATCATGTAGTACTGTAGCATTTACTGTTGAAAAAATTTGCATGTAAGTGGACCTGTGCAATTCAAACCCACGTTGTTCAAGGGCCAACTGTATTTCAATGAGTGGTAGATGGAGTGGGAAAGGAAGTTGAAGTGAAACTGGGGAACATTATATAAGGGGACTGCTGAACAAAAATGAGCATGACCTGTGGGAGAGAGTGAGGGGGACATTCTGTGAGGCAGTGGGGTTATTCAGTAGTTGACCATTGAACAACTTGGGGGTTTGTGGTGCCTAACTTTACAGTTGGCCCTTCATATCCCCAGTTCCAAATCCGAGGATTCAACCAACTGCAGATTGTGTACTGTAGTATTTATTGGAAAAAAATCCATGTATAAGTGGATCCCCAGTTCAAACCCATGTTGATCAAGGGTCAACTCTACTAACAAGTAGAGGGAGGGTTCCAAATACAAGAAAGAGCTTCAATTTGAGCAGGAGGCAGTAGCAGATTTAAAGGTTCTCATTCTGAAGAGTGACTTGAAGAATGGAGTATAAAGCATTGGCATAACTTGAGAGCTTGTTAGAAAAGCAAATTTTAATACCTCACCTCAGACCTACAGAATCAGAATCTACATTTTTTTAAAAAATATTTATTTTGGCTGTGCAGGGTCTTAGTTGCAGCGTGAGGGATCCTTAGTTGCGGCATGCGGGATCTAGTTCTCTGAACAGGGATCAAACCCGGGCCCCCTGTATTGGGAGCACAGAGTCCCAACCACTAGACCACCAGGGAAGTCCCAGAATCTACATTTTTAATAAGATATTCAAGTGATTTGTATGCATGATCAAGTTTAATAAGCACTGGTCTGAAGGGAAGTTAATCAGACAGAACTGTGTGTGAATTGGATTCCAGAGGAGAGAGATTTCACGTAGATCCTATATTAGTTATCCAGTTGAAATGGCGACCAAAGGGCATATAAGAGAGTCTTATTAAAGGAATACAATCAGTAGGATTTAATGACCAGGGTTTAGAGAATGGAGACTGCTAAATTGAAGATTATGATCAAGTTTTGGCACTGGGCAACTGAAAACTGGGTGGGCCATTGACAGGAAATAAAAAGCCTGGGTGGGCTTCCCTGGTGGCGCAGTGGTTGAGAATCTGCCTGCCAATGCAGGGGACACGGGTTCAAGTCCTGGTCTGGGAAGATCCCACATGCCGCAGAGCAACTAGGCCCGTGAGCCACAATTACTGAGCCTGCGCGTCTGGAGCCTGTGCTCCGCAACAAGAGAGGCCGCGATAGTGAGAGGCCTGCGCACCGCGATGAAGAGTGGTCCCCACTTGCCACAACTAGAGAAAGCCCTTGCACAGAAACGAAGACCCAACACAGCCATAAGTAAATAAAAAATAAATAAATAAATAAAAATTAAAAAAAAAAAAAAAAAAAAAAAAAAAAGCCTGGGTGGCATAAAAAACTGTGATTATTCTTTAGTCTCAGGCTACTAGAACTTTTTGTTAATGGAAAATCAGCATAATAAGTAACACTGGAGAAAATCTTGAAGAACGAATGGAAAAAAACTTTTATAATTACAAAATCCTAAAATAAACAGCATTTTCATTATTTTTGCATGTTATCTTGATATTTTATTAATATGTGAACTTGTTTTTATATTGTTGTATACTTTATTTATTTATTTATTTTAACTTTTGGCTGCGTTGGGTCTCCGTTGCTGCACGGGGCTTTCTCTAGTTGCGGCGAGCAGGGTCTACTCTTTGTTGCGGTGCGTGGGCTTCTCATTGCAGTGGCTTCTCTTGTTGCAGAGCATGGGCTGTAGGGCACGTGGGCTTCAGTAGTTGTGGCGAACGGGCTTAGTTGCTCCACGGCATGTGGGATCTTCCCGGACCAGGGCTCGAACCCGTGTCCGCTGCATTGGCAGGCAGATTCTTAACCACTGCGCCACCAGGGAAGTCCCTGTTGTATACTTTAAATGTTTATTATATAAATGTTTTATATTTCTTCATAATTTAATTAAAGTACTTTTCCCATTATAAAATACATACACTCTCACCCAAATTTTTAAAAATGCAAATTAAAAATAACGATTCCAGTATTTACATTTTAGATTGGTAAGGATTAAAATGTTTGGTTCTAATAGACTTTAGTGAGAATATAGATTGGTGCAACTTTTATACACACACACACACACACACACACACACACACTATTTATTTATTTATTTTTGGCTGCATTGGGTCTTCATTGATGTGGGCAGTCTGTCTCTAGTTGCAGCGAGCTGGGGCTACTCTTTGATGCGGTGCACAGGCTTCTCATTGCGGTGGCTTCTCTTGTTGCGGAACACAGGCTCTAGGCGCACGGGCTTCCGTAGTTGTGACACGTGGGCTCAGTAGTTATGGCTTGCGGGCTCTAGAGCGCAGGCTCAGTAGTTGTGGTGCACGAACTTAGTTGGTCCACGGCATGTGGGATCTTCCTGGACCAAGGCTCGAACCCATCCATGTCCCCTGCATTGGCAGGCGGATTCTTAACCACTGCGCCACCAGGGAAGTACCGGTGCAACTTTTTAAAGGACATTTTGCCAGTGTTCGTCAAAATTAAAAATTGCACATACTACCATTCTTGATCTAGCAATTTCACTTCTAGGAATGTGTTCTGCAAATATACTGGCTCTAGGTCAGTAAACCTACAAGGCTGATTTGTCACATACACCAATTCTTTGTATCTATGTATTCAGAAAAATATTTTTCTAATGAATATAGACAAAATAGCATTATTTCATAGGAGAATTTTTCAGTTTACTCTGATTTCTTTCCAGTCCTTTGGAAAGTTATTTTATGTTTTTTTCCTAGCATTTTGATATTTTTAGGATTCTTTTGTCAGTTTCAAAAGGCATCTACCAGGCTTGGTTTTTTTTATGTATTTGACTAAAATTTACAGTTATTTATATTGGATGGAATGATTTTAATAGCTTTTGAAGATTTTTGATGGGATTTGGTTTACAATTTTCCCCCCCTCATTTTAAGGAATATTGGAAGCTAAGGGTCATAGGTTGGTTGATTTTTATGAATATATTTAATATTCAGAAAAACATTTCACAATCGGTAATTATTATTTCACTGTAAATCTTACATGTATTTACCATAGATATGTGCTGAAAAATATCTAGAACAACCACATCAGTAAGAAATGCTAATATTTTGGTTATTAATCGCTATAAAAATTAAGAATGTCTTCATTGAGGCCTTGGGGAATATTAATAAAATTACCTAAAGACTGGAATAATGAAATATTTCATTCAAACAAGAGTGTGAAAGAACTTGAAAAAAGTGGCCTAAATCTTGCCACGAAAGACAGATTAGTAAATTTATTGACTAGAAATACAAAACTAACAAATCTGTTTATTAATAAACATAAGATACTTATAGAAATATTTATAAATAAGTATGAGATATCTATATTTATTACCATATTAATAAATATAAATATTTTTACATATAGATAACTGTAAGTACAGATATATCTATTAAATTAAAAATAATTTATACATACAGATGATACTATAAATACATATATTATAACAATGTATTAGTCAACCAATATGGTATATATTAATATAAAATATAATCAGGGTCATGTGTCTGATTTGTTCAGATCATTGAGATGAATATATAAATTTGGCAATTTCAGTGAATTTATTATTCAGCAGACTGAATTTTGGAGAATTGGTTGGTTTCTGATATACTACCATGCTGGAACATATGTTCAAGGGTGTGTATTGCAGTATTGTAATACCAAAAGACTGAAACTACTGAAATTAATGTCAATAGGGCTTGTTAAATTATGTGTGCATCTATATGATGGAATATGTTGTAGCCATGGAAAGGAAAGAAGTAGAGATATATGTATTAAGGTAGAAGAATTTCTAGTGTACGTTAAGTGAAAAGGAGAAGGTTCAGAACAATGCACACAGTCCTTTTCATTTTCAGTTTAAAAAGGAGATGCATATGAGTATATGCTTATATATACATTGAATATATCTGGAAGAATACGTAAGAATTATTTACAGTGGTTGCCACTAGGGCCCCAAAAGGTGGAAACAAAGTTAATAGGTACCCTTATTGTGTTTTAATTTTGATCAATTTTACTAACTAGTAAAAGTAAAATTAAACATTTACGGCATATATTCACTGTAGAAAATGTGAAAATGACATGTAGAAGAAAAGTCTCCCAAAGCTGACGCTTGTTAAAAATTGTGTTTTACTGTGTTTCCTTTCAATCTTTTTATTTTATATATATATATATTTTTTTTTTTGTATTAGTTTATTTACTGCACCATTAGTGTTCCTAACTGTCGCATACTCTTTACCATACTTTCTGAAATAAGATGGAAATGTAAAATAAACTTACAAGAGCCAGTATTAAACATAATATTCCATTATGTTTCTGATGGGAAGGCAGTGTGGTTGTGTATGTTACCACATTGACTTCCTGGGTTGATGGCTGATCTTGGTGGGTTGGGTGCATAATGTCTTCCTCATGGTTGCATGTATGTCACTCTTAAAGCTCCCTAGTGGGTTGAAGAAGACAGAGCCTCCCTGGGTAGGAAAACTTTTCCCCCATTGGACATCTGGGTATTTCTCAGTTTTTGATGTTAGAGTGTACCCTTTTTTTTTTTTTTTTTTTTTTAATACAGCAGGTTCTTATTAGTCATCAGTTTTATACACATCAGTGTATACATGTCAATCCCAATTGCCCAATTCATCAAGAGTGTACCTTTTTAATTGAGTATCATTTTGACCCAGTAGACATACTGATCCTCCCAAGGATACTGCAAATGCAAGCATTTCAATCAGTCACACCAACATGAATGAATTTTAATTAGATTATTTTCTGTGGAAAACTATATTAAATCATTTAAATTTATTGGCCAGTTTCTTACATAGTGACATTAAAATTTGTTTAACTTTCTTTTTCTAGGTTTTTTTTTTTTTACTCAAATTATTTTTACTGGGATTTATTCTTTTCCTTCTACACTTTAGAATGAACATACAATTTATTGATTAGATTTTTATTCTTAATTTTGAGGATTATAGCTTTGGTATTTGTTAGTTTTCATTTGAAGTTGCTTCTACCAAATTCACTTTTCCTACATATTGTACACTGAAATTTTGTCAAGAAGAGTTGACCCATCAGTTTTTAGTAGGATGTTTTACCATGTGCAGTTTTTGTCATGGTCTGCTTAATTTTGTTTATTAACTCTGCCATTAATATTCTTTATGAATTGGGCAAAAAGCTGATGCTGTATTTCCTAGCTAATCAATGAAAAAGTTGTAAGCAACTTCTGTTTGATACTATAGGACTGCTAACTCTGTGATGTTCACTGAGTCTCAGAATTCTTTCAGTTCTTTTGTTATTTCAGCTCTTCTTCACTAAAAGCATTGGACATGATTTTGACCTTTTATTTTAGAGGCTTCCTGTTCCAATGATAAGATTTTAAAATGTAGAATTCTGTTTGCATGTGACTTATTCATATCTTTGATAAAGTTTTGTTCCATAGTTGCTATTGGTTAATCTACCACAAAGATAAAGCCTTTGGAGTAGTGCAAGACAGTTTCGATCTTGGAAATACTGATCTTCACACTGACTGAAACCAGACTTCAGCTGGTTTAAATTGACTGCAAAATTATATTAACTGGACTCTCGAGTGCTAGGCAAGGTCGAAACAGCTTACATTTCTTTTAGCTAAATTTTTTGCCTAAGCTGTGTTTCCAGACATGAAAATACTGGAGCAGAGGACATCATTATATAAGGCTTTTGCATTGTGTTTGCATTGTATTCAATCCTATTTTCAAAAGGATTGAATCAATTTATAATTCCATCAGCAGTGTATAAACACCTCAATTTCAATGTATTTTCTTTAGAATTAGTTATCATTATTTGAAAATATTAACTAGGAATAAAATGGTCTTGTGGAGTTATATTTTCATTTGCTTTGTGTAGAAATTCAATAGGAACAACAAATTAGAAGCGGCTTGGGAAAATGTTAACTCCTAACTAGAGCATTTGGTTATGCATCCTTCACTACATTATTGTTTTGAATCAAAACAGCTTTAAAAGTTAAGATTGGTTATTAGCATAGTGAAAGAGAGTGTCCCTGGAATGAAAGTCATGAAGAGTACTGTTGTACTCTTGGAACAGAGGAGTTCTTTTGTCTTATGTCCCTCTAGGCTCAGAATAGAATAATATGCTTCTTTTATCCAGGAGTTTGACAGTCACTATGCTTAAATCTGTCTGTGTGTCTGCTTGGTTCAGTCAATTAAAAAATAACTGTTTCTTTGCCAAGTTAGTAATGCCATAATATAATTTGCAAGGAAGTGAATAAAAAACTATTTTTGTCATGTTTTAATAGCTTTTCTTGTTTATTCTTTTTTATTTAACAAGAAAATTAGTGTAGCCCCACTTTTATTGTTTTTGAATGTAGTTTTTAAAACTATAAGTAATTTAAGAGAAACTTAGAAATAATCTTTTAAATTCAGCACATCACTAGTTCAGTTGTTAGAAAATAAGGAATACTTAAATAGGTTAAGTGAATATTTTTATTTACTTTCCCATTTATGATACTTTTAAGACTCTTATTCATCCTCCAAGCCATCCAACAATTTTATTAAAACCTGATTCTAAGGCAGGTTAATCACTTTTTTTAATATTAGCAAGATAAGAAATTACAATTGCATCTTTTAAAAGATTTATTTTTAACTGTTGTTTAGAATTTCTTATAATTTGTGAGGTGCATACTTAAGTTTCTTTTTTTTTTCCCTCTGTTTAATGTCTTGTGGAGCCAATCATTATCTTTAGAGCTAGTTTGAAAGGGTTGCTTAAGTGCTATTAGATGCTTTCTGCCATCACTTACTTGTGGTGACAAACCTTTAATATACTATGTAACAAGATCTCATTGGGCTACTAAGTGTGCCTTCCAGCTCTGAGCTAGGTGTAGGGACACTGCCTTCAAGGCACTGGCATGTAGGCTAGCTGAATTACAAGATTCACATATATAACGTAAGACAGTTATGAGTAATACAAGTCATTGTGTACATAGGAGCTGAATAAAGAGAAGGAAAAGGATAATCAATAATTCACTTTCACGGCTATTTTCTACCTTTAACTTTGCTTATCTCTTGATGATTTTGCTTCCCCAAACATAATTTTATCAGATCTCTTTAAAATTAGTCTTAACGTGATTTTTTCATAAGTACTTAACTTATTTACAATTTTAGTACCAGTTGTGAAGGTGCAGCTTCTAGGCTTGTGTCACTACTCTCATAATAATTCATAATTGCAAAATAGTCTATAGTTTAATAATTTTTTTTGAGGAATCTCAAGTTTTATAAGATAGGTGTCTTATAAAGTCACTTATAATAGAAAAGTTTCTTTAAAATACCAAGTTTTTCCAGTAGTTTGAGTGGTCTCTGGTTTTGCATGCATAGCGACTTTTTATCATCTAGAATCCCCTGTCTCTATTCCAGTCCACAGACCAATGGTTTACTTGTAATTTAGGATAATTGTCTTGAATATTTCAGGATTCAGACTTCTAGGGGAGAGCTAAAAGACTTCCCTCTCTTCCTCCCCTCAGCCCCTACCCCCCGCCCCCCGCCGTCCCCTACTTTGCTCTGCTAGGAGTCTTTACCACCAGCTGAATAGTGGAACCAAATTCTAATAGTGGAGGCTTAACTGTAAGGACCCTGCAGGCATGCAGAGCTGATAAGTAGAGATTTTGTTTATGGCTTTTTTAAAAAAAATGATATTTAAGTAATTTGAGGTATAATTTACATGCAGTGAAATATATAAGTTTTGACAAATGCATGCACCTGTCTAGCTTACACCTCTATCAAGATCTATAACATTCTGGGACTTCCCTGGTGGCGCACTGATTAAGAATCCGCCTGCCAATGCAGGGGACACGGGTTCGAGCCCTGGTCCAGGAAGATCCCACATGCTGCGTAGCAGCTAAGCCCGTGAGCCACAACTACTGAGCCTGCGCTCTAGAGCCCGCGAGACACAACTACTGAACCCTCATGCCACAACTACTGAAGCCCAGGCACCTAGAGCCCCTGCTCCACAACGAGAAGCCACTGCAAGGAGAAGCCCGCTCACCGCAACGAAGAGTAGCCCCCGCTCACCACAACTAGAGAAAGCCTGCGCGCAGCAACAAAGGCCGAACGCAGCCAAAAATAAATAAATAAATAAATTTAGGGGAAAAAAAAAGATCTATAACATCCCAATCACCCTAGAAATCCCTTATGCCCCTTACTACTCAGTATCTGTCCCGCAGAATCAATCTCTGTTCTGATTCTGTTACCAGAGCTTAGTTTTGGCTGTTAATGGAACTTTACATAAGTGGAATAATTTTGTGACTGGCTTCTTGTACTTAGCATAATGCTTCTGAGATTGTCCATGTCATATCTATCAGCAGTTCCTTTTTACTGCTGAGTAGTATTGTAGTATTCCATTGAATAAATATACCACAGTTTGTTTATCCATTCATATGTTGGTGGACATTTGGGTTGTTTTCAGTTTGGCTACTGTGAATAAAGCTGTTTATGAACATTCATGTATAAGCTCTTATGGACATGTGTTTTCATTTTTTCTTGGGTAAATATCTAGAATTGGAATTGCTAAGTTATATGGTAAGTGTCTGATTAAAAACTGTTTTCCCAAGGCCAGTGTTTAGAGGGGAATGGAAGTGAGAGACACCTTAAAAGGCTATATACCATGAATGACCTTCAAGGTCATATTAAAGAAGACTTATCCCAAGTACAGTATAAAGCCATGGAAGGGTTTAAGAGGAGAGAGTAAAATTATCAAGTGTATAATTTTACTCTGAGTGCTCTTTGAAGAGTGGATTAAAGGTGAGGCTAAAGAAGGAAGATCTTGTGAAGAGGACTCTTTTATTACAAATGACATAAAAACTTGACCCAAACTGGCTTAAACACAAGGAGAATATTTTGAGTCACATATACGAGAAAGCCCAGGTAGTATCATCAAAACCTTAAATATTAAATATGTGTCTGAATTAAAAATTTATATTTCAATAGCCCTCATATCACTGAACTCCAGAGAGGGTTATTCAAGTGACCCCCATGCTTAGGAAAGTACATTATGTATATTAGATGCTCAGTAAATATTTTAATGAATGAATGTATGTTCTTGGGCATCTCTGAGAGTCATATTGAGAGTCATTCTTAAAACCTCTTTCTCTTCCTTTCTCTAACATCTAGTCTATCCTCCTGCCAGAATATTTCTCAAACTTGTTCACTTTTCTCAGTCTCTACTGTAACTATGCCCTTTTTTCTCCTACCTCTCTCTCGAGTATCTTCATGGTCTTTATTTGCATCCCTTTCTCCCCTGCAGTCTCTGCAAGGTTGGAATCACTCTGGTCTTGGTCCTGTGTCCTCATTTCTTTCTCTCTGCCCTTCCCTGGGTATAAGGTAGTTTTTTTAAAAAGGAAGGTTAAAGGTGTGATATTCGGAGTAAGGCATGGGGTTTTAAGTGATTGTGATATACAGTGAACTCCATACTGATTTGCTTTAAGGAGAAAGTAGAAAATATACCAGTGGTTATTATAAAACTTCAGGGAAGGAATAGATATGTAAAATTTGAAGGAAAATTTCTAGTAGAGTTCTTTCTGGTTTGCTTGAGAATTGGGAAAATATATTATTTCTTTCCTTTCAGTCTACAAATTAAATATCCAAAATATAATCTTAATGTACATATCAAGTAATCTGTAACCATTTTATTTTTCCAAGCCAATAAGTGACTTTAAAATCTGTAAAGGAGATGAAGAAAAAAATGTGTGCAGCATAAATCAGTTAAAGTACCAGCATTTATACTTTCTTTTTGCTCTTGACTTCATCCTTACCACTCCACCCTTTATTTTCCTCAGACATTCAGATTTTCTGGAAAGTTTACATCTTTACATCACAGACTGTTAACTAAAAAAGGTTGACTCATAGTGATGATGGGGAAAGTCACGGCAGCATGGAGTAGACAGAATTGCACAGTAGTTTGCACAGCTATGTTTAGAACATAGCTGATTTATTTTTAAATCTGGAAGAACCTGAAATTTGCCTGTGTAAATAGAGTAAAGGTCATTGAGTATATAATACATTTATTAGTCATTAATTTTTCTCCCCCAAGCAACAACAACTTCATTATGATTATCAACATCATCATTATCTTCTTCAGTGCCTAGCACTGTATCTGACACATAGTAGGTACATAGGATTTGCTGCTTTAAAAGTGATGAACTTCAGTTCCCTGGAAAATTCACAGATGGTGAAAGATAAAGTAAACACTGCTAAAAATGCTCACTCCTAGAAATGGAAATGTATTTTAGACAGGAGTAAGAATTTGGTCTAAATATCTAGTCTATATAAAGTTCTTTTTTTAAAATGTGAATTTATTTCTTGTCATTTATCTTTTTTCTAGACATTTAAATATAGCATGTAAACCTGCCCCAACCAGTGATCATTGTATTGTAGTAATATAACTTTTTTCAAGTGTATTTTTCTGAAAAACTTTGTTCTTAAAAATTAAAAAATTTATCTTTAGTCACACAAGCTATGAAGTTTTAGAAAAATTAAAACTGTGCAAATAAAGCAAAGTCTTAATTGAACCCCACTGCCCTCTGCCCATCCAGATCACTTAGATAGCTAACTCCTCTGGTCAGTTTGGCATTTATACTTCTGAAATTTTATACATACACACAAATGTACACACTTAAAAGAAATAATGTTTAAAATTATAGTTTCCCTTAAGTGAGTTTTAGGAAGCTTTCTGCACTTTCTCATCTGGTTTTATTACATATATGATACAGCACTCTTGGTTTATGTAACCAAGTCCTATCCTTTTATTTAAAATTAATTTACTAAAACTAGAGAGCAGCAGCCTAGAAAATAAGCCAGACTTATCTAAGAGTCTGCTTTAGTAGCCAAGCTGTCTTCCATATCATCTTTGGTAATTTATGCCATCAATAGCAATCTAATGTATTAAATACAGTGTGTATACAAAGAAGTACTCTGCTAATTCAGACTCTCCTCCAGTCTAAATTAGGAAAACTGTGTTTGTATAGGAAAAACTTAGGAAAAACTTTTTTTATACAGTAACTTTTTAGATTTTTCTAGCTATTTAACACTAAAATTAAGAGCCATTTATTAACATTAAATATCAAAACATTGGGCTTTATTAAATAAATCTTACAATTTTCTTGAGAATGGTGACAATTTTGAATTTTAGAATCACAAGATGCTGGATTATCATTAAATGTTTCCTAACTAACATTTTATTTTATTCCTATTGTTGGCCATTATATAATCCCCTTAAAATACTTTGTGCTTAATTGTAGGAGGTTTAATCACTTTGCAATTTTAGAATTTTTAGAACCAGTAGAGACCTCAGTGATTTATCTAATACAATCCCTTTATAATACAGACAAAGAAGCCTCAGGCCCCTAGAAAGTCAATAACTTGATCAGTTTCCCAAAACTAGTTATTGTAAGAATCAGAACTGTAACCTAGATCTCCTGCTTTATATACCTTATTTTCTGACCCTTTCTAACCTTGAGTTTAATTGAAATAGAGAATGAGCTCAATATTTGCATGTTTGTTTCTTTAATTGGTAAGAAAATCTGCCAGAACCTATAACGGCCGAAAGTAGTTTGGGAAAGAGTGAAATTTCCTGTGAGAAAGAGTCTTAAGTCTTTGTCTTAGTGATATGTGGTTGATAATTATCCAGTCTTTTATTATTCCATCTTTTTTCCTTCTCTCCCTTTTCCTTCCTCTCTTTGAGTGCAGATAGCAAGACTGTAAAGTAGACCTATTATAGGGAGGTTGGACCTAGGGAGATAGGGTCAAACTGGAGTAGGTTAATTATGTTTCGTAACTTTCCATACTGGTTCTGATGTTCCAGCCCAGTCACTAGAAACCAAAGGAACCAAAACCAGATTTTTAGAAGCATCCCCGACTTAACCAAAGCTGGCAGTATTATAAATGTATTGAATTCTCTTTCCATTAGTTTTCCAGCCTACACCTGTAAAGTCTATCTTCTATGTTTTCTTTTTTAAAAAACTCCTTTTATCCTTCTTCAAACATTGTTTGCTTAGTAATTTTTTTTTTTTACAAAGGAACATAAAATATAAAGTGAATATACTCATAAGGCAGATATTCTTTTAATTCTTTGAAAGGTCACTGGTAAACAACTTACTTTTTAATATTATCTTTATTGTATTTCTTCCACCTGTTTTTTATAAAGATTTTATAGGTAAAGCGAGGACACACTATGGAATAAGATGGGTACAATTAGGTGACGATGTTTATTCTTATAGCTGTGAATCATTATGTAGCCACAGTTGGGAGTACAGTGTTTGTTGGCAGTAGCCTTTCAAAGAGTATCTTCTGAATATTTGATAAAAGTAGTTGAAGAGTTATGAACATTAGCAAAACCACTGATTCTGATAAGCACCTTTAAAATTGTTCATCTGTGAACAAACTGTGGCCTGCAGACCAAATCCTGTCCACGGACTGTTTTTGTAAGGTCCATGAGCTAAGAATGGTTTTTAACATTTTTAAAAGTTTGTAAAAACAAAACAAAAAAAGAATATGCAATAAAGATTGTACGTGGCCCTCAATGCCTAAAATATTTACTATCTGGCCTTTGAAGAAAACAATTGTCGATAGCTGAACAGAATCATAGAGAAGGCTCTAAATGGTCATAAAGAACCATTTTAAGCCATTCAGATTTACAGTAAAAATAATAGAAATGAAGAAAATCAACACAGATGGACTGTTTGTTACAATATTGTTCACAGTAATAAAAAATTGGAAACAAATTTTTAGTGACGGGACTGATTAAATAAATTACAGGACATCTGTGTAGAAAAATATTACACATTGAGTGACATCACCCATGACTTATGCAAGGGAAGATATGAATTGCATTAAGCAGGGGGCTAGATTCCAGAACAGTGTGCAGCATGATCCTCCCCCTTGCAAAACACACAAACATTTATAATATGTACTTGAGGTGTGTAGGTACAGAAAACTTTATATACTAGAATATTGGATTGTGAGTGACTGACACATTTTTTTTTGAATTGTTGCAGTTTTGTAATTGCTAATTATTTTATAGTGAAATTAAATAATTGACTTTTTGGTATAGAAGAAAATTAAACTTGAATAGAGTTTTAAGTCACAAAGAGAAGAGAGAATATATTAATATGTAACATAGTATTAGAAGTATGGATACTCTGTTGAAACTTAGAAGTCTTTGGACAAATGAAAGAAAATAGATCTGCTGTCAAAATCCTCTTAATATATTATCCTTGGACAGTGAGTAGGCTGAACATGTAATAATGGCATTTCAATGGGCTATTCAAAGAAAATAATACAATTTTGAGATATATTCCTAACAGTTTGAGGGACTGTGTATCATAGAGAACACTCCCTTCCACAAAAGATTTGTTGGTGTCCCTTTCAGAGATAAAATTTTGATTTAGACCTTGAAATTTAGATTAAAATGGCACTTCTTTCCTTCACCTCCCTTTTCTTCTTTTCCTTTGCAGAGTACATAATTGAGGGACAGTTTATATAAAAGTAAACATTTGACCTTTTACATATGTGTGCACACTTGTCTTCCACACCCAGATCAAGATATGGAACATTTACAGTCACTTTAGATAGTTCACTTTTGCCTCTTTCCAGTCAGTATCACTGTTCCCACTAAGAAGCAAGCATTCTGACTTTTGATTAGCTTTGCCTATTCTCAGACTTTCTGTAATGAAACCTTGTACTCCTTTGTGCTTGGCTCCTTGCTCTCGACATAATATTTTTGAGATTTATCAAAGTAGTTATTTGTATTAGTAGTATCTTTTCTGTTGTGAAGTAGTATTCCATTGTATGAATATAGCACAGTTTATCCACTCTTCTCTTGATGGACATTTGAATCATTTCCTTTTTTCGTGGAGGAGGGAGGGGAAGCTATTATGAATAATGCTGCTGTGAACATTCTTGTACAAATCTTTTTGTAGGCATGTGCACTCATTTCACTTGAATATATACCTAGGAGAGGATTTTCTGGGTTATAGGGTAGGTGTGTGTTTAACTTTATTAAAAACTGCTAGTTTCCAGAAATAGTTGTCCCATTTTACGCTCTAACCAAAATATGGCAGTTTTTTAAAAAATTAATTAATTAATTTAAAAAACTTTTTGGCTGTGTTGGGTCTTTGCTGCACACGGGCTTTTCTCTAGTTGCAGTGAGCAGGGGCTACTCTTCGTTGTGGTGCGCGGGCTTCTCTTGTTGCAGAGCACGGGCTCTAGGCGCGCGGGCTTCAGTAGTTGTGGCACTTGGACTCAGTAGTTGTGGCTCGCAGGCTCTAGAGCGCAGGCTCAGTAGTTGTGGTGCACGGGCTTAGTTGCTCTGCGGCATGTGGGATCTTCCCGGACCAGGGCTCGAACCCATGTCCCCTGCATTGGCAGGCGGATTCTTAACCACTGCGACACCAGGGAAGCCCAAAATAGGCAGTTCTAGTTGCTTCATGTCCTCACTAACACTTGGAATTGATTATAGCTATTCTGGTGATTGTGTAGTGATGTCTCAATGTAGTTTTAATTTGCTTTTCTCTGATGACCAGTGGTGTTGAACATATTAAGTGCTTATTGACCATTTCTGTAAATTGTATTGTCTTTTATTATTGATTTGTAGGAGTTCTTTATGTATTTTGGATATGGATTCTTTGTTAGATGTGTTGTGAATGTATTCTTGCAATATTAGCTTGCCTTTTCACTTCATTATTGGCATCTTTTGATGTGCAGAAGGCTTTAATTTTGATGAAGTCTGTTTTATCAATTAAAAATTTGATGTTTATTGCCTTTTGTGTGCTGAGAAATCTTTCCCCTGCCCCAAAGTCATGAAGATATTCTCCTAAATATTCCTCTAAAAGCTTTATGTATATTCTTATTTACTTTTTAATTGAATTATTTGTTCCTTTATTTTTTGTAGGGATTTTTCATACAGTTGAGATACAAGTCTTTTGTCAGCAATATATATCAATAGCTTGGCACTCAAATTTAAATCTGTGATTCACCTGAAATTAATTATGTATATGATGTTAGGTAGAGGTTCACTTTTTTCCCACATTGATATTCAGTTTCTTCAATATCATATATGGAAAACACCTGTCTTTCTCCATTGAATTTTATTGGTGTCTGTCCAAAAATTAATTATCACGAATGCCAGCACTGCTTTTACTTACTGTAACTTCACACTGAGTTTTGAAATCAGGTTGTGTAAGTTCTCCAACTTTGTTCTTCTTCAAGATTGCTTGGGTATTTTTCTTTTACGTTTCCATGTAAATTTTAGAATCAGCTTGCCAATTTCTGTTTTTAAAAAGTCCATTTGGATTTTGATTTGGATTGCATTGAATATATACATTAATTTGAGGACAGTTGATATCTTAAAAATATCATGTCTTCCAATTCATAAACATTGTGTATCTCTCCGTTTATTGAGGTCTTTTTTCATTTCTCTCTGTAGTATTTTGTGATTTAATGTAGATGTCTTTCACATCTCTTGGTATATTTATTCCTAAGTAATGTTTTATTTAATTCTATTATAAGTGGTGTTGTGGTTTTACTTTCTATCTCTATTGTATGTTACTGGTATTTAGAAATACAATAGATGTTTGTGTATTCCTTTTGTATCCAGCAGTCTTGCTAAATTCACTTAGTAGTTCAAGTAATTTTTCTATTCCTTTGGATCGTCTACGTATGAAGTTACATCATTTGCAAATAAAGACTGGTTTTAGTTTAACAATATTTGTTTATTTACTTTTCTTGTCTTGCTGTACTGGCTAGGACTTCTAGTAAAATGTTTGAATAGGTAAGTTGAGAGCAGACTGTCTTGACTTGTTTTTGACTTCAGGGAAAGTGTTCAGTGTTTCACCATTAGGTATGATGTTAGCTGTAGGCTTTTTATAGATACTCTATCACATTGAGGAAGTTTCCTTTTATTTCTAATTTGCTGAGAATTTTTATCATGAATAGATGTTAAATTTTCTTACTTTTCTACATCTTTTGAGGTGATCATGATTCTTTTTTATTTGGTTAATGTGGTGAATTCCACTGACTTTTTTTGGTGTGTGTGTGAACTCGTAATGTTTATTTCACAAGTATTGTTTGTAGTTTTTAAATACCTTTTTGTCTTATACTTTATAAGACATTTTAAATATACATATGAATGAATAAATGAGGATGAATGTAATGGGTCATTAGAGCCCGCTGATAATTCAAGGTTTATATCCAGGCAGCTTTATTCTGATTCCGTGTTCATCAAGCAACTTCATCTTCACATGAACTTGCTCACTGAGGCCGTGGGTTGTGCAGGCCCATCTTCACACCTGGTCTGCTTGACATTATATTCTATTCTTCAGTGTCACTGGCATCCTGGTATACTCTCCTTGGCAGTTTGTACACTTATCCACTGACTAATTTTTGAACGTTAAATTAATTTTGCATCCCTGGGATAATCACAGTTATGATATATTTCCTTTAATATATTTGGTATATTTTGTTTGTTAAGTTTTGTTTTTTTTTAATTTTAATTTTGTCCTTTAAGTGGCTATTTTCTTTTTATTTATTTATTTATTTATTTATTTATGGCTGTGTTGGGTCTTCGTTTCTGTGCGAGGGCTTTCTCCAGTTGCGGCAAGCGGGGACCACTCTTCATCGTGGTGCGCGGGCCTCTCACTATCGCGGCCTCTCCTGTTGCGGAGCACAGGCTCCAGATGCGCAGGCTCAGTAATTGTGGCTCACGGGCCCAGTTGCTCCGTGGCATGTGGGATCTTCCCAGACCAGGGCTCGAACCCATGTCCCCTGCATTGGCAGGCAGATTCTCAACCACTGCGCCACCAGGGAAGCCCTGTTTGTTAAGTTTTAAAGAAATTTTTTTGGTCTATGTTCATGAAGATTCTTGTTCAGTAATTTTCTTTTCTTGTCATGTTTTTGTCAGGTTATGATAACAGTGTGCTGCCTCATAAAATGCCTTGGGAAGTGTTTCCTATTCCACTCTTCTCTAAAAGAGTTTGTCTAAGTTTGGTATTACTTATTTTTAAAATATTTTGAGGATTTACCCATGAAGCCATCTGGGAAGGTTTTAAAATATATATTAAATTACATTAACCTTTAGAGGACAATCTAGATTTTCTGTTTCCTCTTGGGTCAGTTTTATTTATTTATTTATTATTTTTGGCCATGCCCCGCAGCTTGTGGGATCTTCATTCCCTGACCAGGGATCAAACCTGTGCCCCCTGCAGTGGAAGCGTGGGGTCTTAACCATTGGACTGCCAGGGAAGTCCCTTGGGTCAGTTTTAGAAACTTGTGTTTTTACAGAATCTAGGCATTTCTTTTTATGCTTTTACTTCTTCTTATGGTATCTGTAATAATGTTCCCATTTCATTATGATATTGGTAATACATGTTAGTCTTCTACATTTTGTTTTTAATTGTTCTTTACATATAATAATATTGCTTAATTTAAAATTTTTATATAGTATTGACTACAACTTCTGGAATAATGTTAATAGTAATGATAGTCAGCATCCTACCTTATTCCTGATTTTAGTGGGAATCCCTTTAACATTTCATCATTAGAATGTCTTGGGGTAGATATCCATTATCACGTTATAGAATAATCTTTTTATTCCTATTAAGAGAGTTCATAAGGACAAGATAGTGGGTTTTATTAAGTGACTTTTTAGTATTTCTGGAGGTGGACAGTTTTTTTGTTTTGACCTTTTGAGGTGATAAATAATTCCCTATTATGAAGTCCTTGCACTGCTGGGAAAACTCTACTTAGTTTAATATTGTTGAATTTGGATTTGCTAATATTGTACTTAGGATTTTTGTATTTATGTTTTCATGAGAATGATCTGTTGTTTTCTTTACTCAGATTTTGATAATAAGCTTATGATACAGTTCCCTCTTGTCTGTTTTTCCTCTCCTTTTCTCCTTCCCTCCCCATTTTATCGAACTTCATCCTTCTTTTCAATTATACCTACAGAGCACTTTATACTTGTTCCTTACTGTAAGGCTAATTTGCTTATTAGTCTTTGTTTAGGAGACATAATCTTATAAATCTAATTTTGCTACTTGAGCAATTTTTTTTCACCTAGTAGGTTGTGGTCTAGGTTGCTACTCAGAAGCTTCAAGCTAGTTCTTTTCTGATTCTTAGTTTGATGTAGATTTCTGCTTGGTTAATGTATTCTTATACATTTCTATTGCTTTAAAGCAGAATTTTCTTTTTTAAAAGCAATTCTTATTTTGTGTGTTAAACCTTCTAGAAGCATTGTAGGTGTTCCAAACAGTTTACCGTAATTTGCCTCGTCCCCCCAAATTGGTGGATAAGTGCTGAAGTTCTAGCCATTATCAAAAGTTGACCCTTTCACAGATTATAAATGTAGTAACGGAGTTTACAGTTATCTACAGCAGTTTATTATGCATGCATATTATTTGTATTACCAGCTTGATTCTTAAACTTTCCCCTTAATAGGTATACTGTGATTTTTACAATAATTGGAAGATAATGGTTGCATACTTCTATATAATGACTACAACTCTATTGCAAAAATGATTGGAGCTGGATTGTAACTAAATGGTGACTTAATTTTAATGTTCTATTTTGATTATTTGCTTTTTTATTCCCTCTTTCTCCTTGCATCCCTCACCACTGTTATTCATATAAACTGTTTTCTCTTCTCTTTAATAAAACCCAGTTGCTTCCTTTGTGATGCTAAACTCAGTATTCTACCTTTGGCTATTCTCCTTTCTTGTTAAAACATAACTTAGACTCTAATAATTTTTTATCTCACTTCCATACCTTTACTTTCTTTGCTCTTGCATTTTTCGGTATTCATATTTTATTTTCATTATTACTCCTTTTTGCACCCCCAACAGAATTTCTTCCTTCTATGAAATATGAAACTGCACCCAATTCTAAATTTCTGGATAATTTTCTCACTTTTTGTATTTTTATATACAGATAGTATGAGTTTTTAGAAGTTTACTGGGGCCCTCAACATCAGGAACATTTTGTAAATGTTTAGTAAGTGTTGGTTAACATCACTAGGGACAGTTTTACTTAATGCTTCAACATGTATTATTGAGAATGATCTTGGTTTCATTGTAGTTGTCATGTGGTAGGTAAGTATTTCATGTCAGTATTTCTCAGTTACTGTATTTATTCCCTGAATTTTGTCTAATTGGAAAACAAGGCTGTGTCCCCGAATTATTTCAAGTTTGTGAAATTTTATAGTTAAGAGTATGAAGATGCAGAAAGAATTTGTAATATCTTAAAAATAGGGCTAGTAGTTTCTTTCTCACAGCATACTAGGGCCAACTCAGCAGGACGTGTAAAAGTAAATGCTTAGAGTGGAGGGAAATCATTTGCCTAATAAAATACTAAAAAGATTTCCTCAGGGAGAAGGTTGAGAGAAATAGATTTGAAAGCAGTCCAAGACTTAAGACTCATGTTCAGATTTGTGAGGTTTCCATGTTAGTTTAGAGCAGGGGTCCATGCTGCTTAATTTTGTAAGGTCTAAGGGAATGGTTTTTAAATTTTCAGGGGGTTGAAAAAATAAGAGTATTTTGTGATATGGGAAAATTAAATGAAATTCAGATTTTAGTGTCCATAAATAAAGTTTTATTGGAACACAGTCACACTCATTTATTTAGGTATTGTCTGTAACCGCCTTTGCATTTCAGCATCAGAGTTGAGTAATTGCAAGTTTGTATGGCTCACAAAGCATAAAATATTTAGCATTTAGCCTTTGACAAAAAATATTTGCTGACCCCTAGTTTAGCACCTCTTCTCTTTTAGTGTTACATTTTTTAATGGGGCTTTTAGTTTCTAAGATAGCAATGGTATGGATGAGTTAATATGTTTTCCATTCCACAATTAAGTAAACAGTGTATCCTTTATCTCAGAATTTACATGCACATACATTTTAGTCATTTTTTTTAACCTATAGGTTTAAATTCCATGAAACCATCTGAGATGTATAATTATTTAAATAGACCATTCTGGCTGCAAAAAATGAGTATAACATTCTTTCTAAATTGCTTCACTTGTAGTCGATCATGAACTTTTAAAGTATGTGTATAGAGTATACTTATATGTGCAAATTAATTAATTAATTATATTTTATTTTTTGGCCGTGCTGTGCGGCTTGCGAGATCTTAGTTCCCCAACCAGGGATCGTACCCAGGCCCCAGCAGTGAAAGCGTCCTAACCACTGGACCGCCAGCGAATTCCCTTATATGTGCAATTTAAAGATTACTAAAACAAGCACATTGGAAACACAGCCTTTGAGTTGGTTGAATGAGTTTCCATTTCTATGCAGATTTGAAGCCACTTTTTTTTTTTTTTTTTTTACATAATTCTTTTCTTGGGGGGTAATGATGTGTGTTTTACTATTGTATTGGATCTAATGTCGTGTAACAATGGTCCTTTATTGTTTATAAAATGTTTTATTATTTAAAACAGTCCAACACACACATTCTCTTTGAGACTTTCTCCAGAAATACAGTTTGCTTAACATTTTCTGTTTGAAGTAGGAATGAACTAGTTGTACATGTACAGAGGATTCTGAACTGTGTGCTATTTTTACTTGGCTTTATAGTGTAAAACTGTTACCATTCTGGATTTTACTGTGTCAAAATAGAAGCAGGACACACCTCGAGATAAGGGAGGAAGAAAACAAATTGAAACATTAATTTTTGTCTTCTTTTTAAAGGAGAATTATTAGCTATTATTTCTGTATCTTAGGCTCCTTAAATACCCTTATTATTAATCTTTGAATTTTATCCTGGGTGGGGTGCGTGGTAATAAATCTAGAAGTCAAATACATAATACTGACAATTCCGGGAGTATTCATATATAAGCTTGATTCCTGTATTTGTTTAGCATTAATGTTTACAATTCATTTTTCCATTTAAAAGGCACTTTTAAACCAGATTATCTCATATCTTTCCTGTCTACTGTACCCTTCTATGTCTCACCCAGACAAAAAATTGAAAGGATGTACTTCCTTATTAGTCGGTGCTTGACATGAAGTGGGAACACCAAAGTGCTGGCAGGATAAAAGAACTTAGGGATGGTTGAATTGGAAATGATCTCATGGTGGAAGAGGAGCATTTGATTGGCACCATGTGATCTGGGATCAGAATTGAGGAGATGGTAGAATCTAGATTTGGGTAAAGAAAAGGTCACACTTAACCATGCTAATAAACATTATTATTATTATTATTATTTTAATTCTGGGAGGATGATACTGGCCCTTGCACTTCAGTTTAGTATTTCTCCTTGGATTAATTTTTTTCTATCTTATCTGTTACTACTGGTATATTGTAAATTGATATACAGAAGCCTCTCTAAAAGAACTAATTTAATAGGTCCAGAGTGACTTGGAGGGTTTTAAGCTTTTGGTACCTGGATGCATTTGTTTCAGATAGTCTCTGGGTCAGTTCTTATAAACTCTATAAAATAGGCATGCACTTCTACCAGGCACCTTCCCCCAAATAAATCTGTTCTTTGTCCTGAATTGAAAATACATTGATGTAGGCAACTACTTCTGTTGACAACCTGCCCAAGTATGGCAGAGAACTAATTGGCACATTAATTAGTCTCTGCTTTGATTTTATACAGATTTGATTTTATCTTATTAATAAGACCTTCATTAGGTCTTTAATTTTTTATACTCCTAGCCTTCTGAGAGAGCATTAAGTTAATAGGAAACACATTAATGCTAATTCTCTAATTATACATTAAAAAGTTTTTTCATCTCATCACTTTGTTTCTTTTTATTTGTCAATTGTACCTAGTTTTTAACTAATTTAAAATAGCTTTTCCCATTGTAAATATAAATGTTTATTTTCTAAAAATTGGGAAATAGAAGAAAATAAAAGGAAGAAAAGAAGCTACTTATAACTGCTCTACTAAGTGATAAAAGTCTGCTACTTTGATATATTTCTTTTGAGTCACTCTTCCATATCTCCCTCCACCTCTCCCAGTTGTGGGAACCTATTATTTGCTATACATTTGCCCGTGGTACAGTGTTGAACACAATAGACACAGTCTTTAAACGGAAAGAAGTCAAAGTTTAATGTCCTTAAAGTTATTTTTTAAAATTAATTTGCTGTTATAAAGAAATGCATAAATATAGCCTGTCTTTACAAAAATCATAGACAAGGCTCAAGTTTCCAATCCATCCCATTTTCATCCCATTGTTTCATAGGTGTAGCCACTATTACCACCTTGTGTTTAATTTTTTTCTGTGATTTTGCATATAAAATTATATATTTTCCTTGACTTATTATGGGATTATATTCCAGTAAATTGAAAATCTTGTCAGTCAAAAGTGCATTTAGTACACCTAACATGCCGAACATTATAGCATAGCCTAGCCTACCTTAAATGTGCTCAGAACACTTACATTAGCATACAGTTGGGCAAAAACACCTAACAAAACCTTTTTTATAATAAAGTGTTGAATATCTCATGTAATTTATTGAATACTGTACTGAAAGCGAGAAACAGAATGGTTATCTGGGTACCGAATGGTTCAAGTGTATCAGTTGTTTACCCTTCTGATGGTGTGGCTAACTGGGACATGTGGCTGACTGGGAGTTGCGGCTCACTGCCGCTACCCAGCATCACAGGAGAGTATTATACTGCATATCGCTAGCCTGGGATAAGATCAGAATTCAGAATTCGAAGTACGTTTTGTCTTCTCCGAACACACATCGCTTTTGCATCATGATAAAGTTGCAAGTTGAACAATCATAAGTTGAAGACCATCTGTATGTTTGTATATAAAGAAAACATATGGTTTCTTTTTTAATGTAAAAACTGTCATATAGTACCTGCAGTAAGCTTTTTTCATTCAGTATGTTAGTATGTACAGATCTACCTTAGTCTTTTTAATTGCTGTAGTATTTCTTTTTGTTGATATGCCATAAATTTGCCATTTCCTATTGATGGACTTCTTTTGTGCATGTGGCCTCACTGTGGCATGCCGGATAGTTCCCTGACAAGGGATCAAACCCGTGCCCCCTGCAGTGGAAGCGCGGAGTCCTAACCACTGGACCGCCAGGGAATTCCTTGATGGACATTTAGGTTTCCAGTTTTTTTGCTGTTACAAACAGTGCTGGAACTATTTGTACATGGTGCCTCATTAAAATGTGCACTGGTTTCTCTAAAAAAGATAAAAGGAAGTGCAATTAGTAAATCTTAGGGAATACGTGGTTATCCCTGAAATTTTAATGTTTGTATTGCTCTTAAAGTTGGATCTTACAGCAGTTTATCTTATATCAGTCCTCTCTCAACTGGCATGTTATTGTTGTTTAATGTTTTATTTTATCCTTGTTAAATCCAACAAGTTATATTATTTTATACAGAAATAGAATATTCTATAGAAATATGATTCAATTTACATATATTTTTACTATATTCTTTCCTCACCGTCTTCTTTAATCTCTGACTGTTCTTCTGAGATCATTTTCCTTCTTCCTGAAGAATATCTTCACAAATTCCTTTAATGGATGTCTCTTACTGGTAAACTGTCTCTATTTTTGTTTATTTGTTTTAATTTTAATTTAGCCTTATTTTAAAATCAGTTATTTTTATCATGGAAAATTTTAAGCATATGTGAAAGTAGACCAAATAGTGTGGTGAAACCCAATTATTTCCATCCCTCAGTTTCCGTAGTTACGGACTTTTGCTATTCTAATTTCATCGCTTCCCCATTCTGTGCCTCCTTTCCTGCTAAAATATCATACCATGAAGTCTGTAAATACTTTAGAATGTATCTCCTGTAGAAGAGCTTTTTAACAAAATAAACACAATACTATTATCATATTTAACTAATGTCTTCTAATAACCAGTCCATGTGAAAAGCTCGATTATCTCAAAAAATGTTGTTTTATCATTTACTTTCATTCTTAAGGGTTATTGTTTTCAAGGAGCACAACTGTAGATTGACAGTAATTTTCTCTCAGAATCTTGAATATTGTCTTTCCCTTCTGGCTTCACTTGTTGCTATTGAGAAATCTGCTGTAAAGTCTAATTATCATTTCATTGGGTGAAGGGTGCTTTTTAAATGTTTGCTTTTGAGATTCTTGTTGCCTTTAGTGTTCTGCAGTTTTACTGTCTTGTGTCTGGGTGTGGATTTATTGATCTCACTTGGCTATGTTGTGCTTTCTGGGGCAGGGGGTTATTTTTAACCATTCTTGGAAAATTGCAGCTATTATCTTTTTCTTTTAAGACTTTGAAAAAAGTAAGAACTGTATATTCAGAAACATAAAACATGCACATGTAGAACATGTAGACTTTAATTATATAGCAAACATCTTTGTAACCACTTCCCAGGTCTAAAATAGAATATTTCATTGAAGGTGAGTCAAAGAAGGTGAGCAAAGTCAAATCCCATGCTCTTGGATTGGAAGAATATTGTTAAAATGGCCATACTACCCAAAGCAATCTACAAATTTAATGTGATCCCTATCAAAAATACCCATGATGTTTTCCACAGAACTAGAACAAATAATCCTAAAATTTACATGCAGCCATAAAAGACTCAGAATTCCCAAAAGCAGGAGACATTACCCTCCCAGACTTTGGACAATACTACAAAGCTACAGTAATCAAAACAATGTGGTATTAACACAAAAACAGACACATGGATCAGTGGAACAGAATAGAGAGCCCAGAATAAACCCACACACCTATGGTCAATTAGTCTTCGACAGAAGAGGCAAGAATATCCAATGGAAAAGGACAATCTCGTCAACAAGTTGTGTTGGAAAAGTTAGACAGCCACATGTAAATCAATGAAGTTAGAACACACTCTCACACCATACACAAAAATAAACTCAAAATGGCCTAAAGACTTAAATACAAGGCATGACACCATAAAAATCTGAGAAGAAAACGTAGGCAAAACATTCTCTGACATAAATCATACCAATGTTTTCTTAGGTCAGTCTCCCAAGGCAATAGAAACAAAAGCAAAAATAAACAAATGGGACCTAATCAAACTTACAAGCTTCTGTACAGCAAAACAAAACATAAACAAAATAAAAAGACAACCTACAGACTGGGAGAAAATGTTTGCAAATGATGCGACTGACAGGGCTTAATTTCCAAAATATAAAAACAGCTCACATATCTCAAAAACAACAAAAAAACAACCCAATTGAAAAATGGGCACAAGACCTAAATAGACATTTTTCCAAAGGAGACATACAGATGACCAACAGGCACATGAAAGGATCCTCAACATCACTAATTATTAGAGAAATGCAAATCAGAACTACAATGAGGTACCACCTCACACTGGTCAGAATAGCCATCATTAAAAAGTCTACAAACAACAAGTGTTGGAGAGGGTTTAGAGAAAGGGAATCCTCCTACACTGTTGGTAGTAATGTAAGTTGGTGCAGCCACTATGGAAAACAGTATGGAGGTTCCTCAAGAAACTAAAAATAGAGTTGCCATATGGTCCAGCAGTCCCACTCCTGGGCATATATCTGGACAAAACTATAATTCAAAAAGATACATGCACCCCCCTATGTTCACAACAGCACTATTTACAATAGCCAAGACATGGAAACAACCTAAATGTCCATCAACAGATGAATGGATAAAGAAGGTGTGGTACATATATATACACAATGGAATATACTCAGCCATAACAAAGAATGAAATAATGCCATTTGCAGCAACATGGATGCAGCTAGAGATTGTCATACTAAGTGAAGTAAGTCAGAAAGAGAAAGACAAATACCATATGATATCACTTGTATGTGGAATCTAAAATATGACACAAATGAGCCCATCTACAAAACAAATAGACTTGCAGACATAGAGAACAGCCTTGTGGTTGCCAAGGGGAAGGGGAGTAGGGGAGGGATGGATTGGGAGTTTGGGATTAGCAGATGCAAACTATTATATATAGAATGGATAAACAACAAGGTCCTTCTGTATAGCACAGGGAACTATATTCAATACCCTGTGATAAACCATAATGGGAAAGAATATAAAAAAGAATGTATACATATGTATAACTGAATCACTTTGCTGTACAGCAGAAACTAACAACACTGTAAATCAACTATACTTGAATTTAAAAAAATAGAATATTTCAAGTACTTCAGAACACACACCACCCCCCTCCGCCCCCCGCCAAGCATACACACGTCTTCCTGTTCACCTCTTCATAACCCTCTCCCTTTCACCCAGAGGCAATTGCTGTCCTGACTTTTTAATCACCTTATGTGCATCTCTAAAAGTTTTCTTTTATCTGTTGAAATTTGTATGAGCACAGTTATATTCTACTTCTTGCTTCCTTGTTCAATACTGTATTTCTGGGATTCATCTTTGTTGTGTAGCTATAGTTCTTCATTTTTATACCATTGTTTCTTCAAATATGTTTCTTCTTTTCCTTTTCTCTCCTTCTAGTATTCCCATGATGTGTATGTTGACGTGCTTAATGGTGTTTTACATTTCTCTGAAGCTCTGTTCATTTTTCTTCATTTTTTCCCCCTCTCTGTTCTTTGGATTGCTTAATCTCTATTGATCTATCTTCTCTTTCACCAATTCATTCTTCTGCCAGTCTACATGTACAGGCTTTGAGCCCCTCTAGTGACTTTTTTATTTCAGTCATTGTACTTCTAACTCCAGAATTTCCATTAAAAAAAATAGCATCTATCTCTTTATTGAAATTCTCTATTTGATGTGACATTATCATTATACATTACTTCTTTAATTATGGTTTCCTTTAGTTTTTTGAACATACTTAAAATGGCTCCTTTGAAGTCTTTGTCTGTTAAATCCAACATCTGGTGGCTCTCACATGCAGTTTCTGTTGCCTGTTTTTTTCCTGGCGTATGGGTTATACTTTCTTGTTTCTTTGCACAGTTGTAATTTCTGGTTGGAAACTGGACATTTTATATAATATTATAGCAACTCTGGGTACTAGTCTCCTCCTACCCTTCCCAGGGTTTGTTATTGTTATTTGCTTATTTGTTTAGTGACTGGGTGGATTAATTTAGTGAAGTCTGTTTCCCTCTTGCAGTGTTAAGCGTCTGTTGGTGTTCCTGGGGTGTGCAGATTTGGGTATGTCCACATGCATCCTGGGATGACAGTGTTTTGGGCAAGGCCCTCTTCCACTGTCTCTTTCATTGACCACACCCAGATGTTAAACTCCACAAATTGCCCGCTGACTGCTCAACAATGCCCTAGGACATAAATTGCTACTCAGCCTGATTGAAAAAAAAATTGAGCTCACTTGAAGGCATAGTTGTTGAGGTCAGAGCTTGAAATTTGTTCTGACCCCAGGAGGGTTCATCCCAGCAGTTAAGAACCTGATTCTCCTTATTCTTTTCTGCAAAGTAGCTGGTTTACAGTTCAGCCTGTGTCTGACTCTCCTCCCAGTTGTCTTTCACTACAGCCTTCATGGTTTTGAGATTGTGCTTAGGTTTGGACTTCAGACACCATTACAAATGAAGTCAGTTTTTTGGGAAGAGATTCAGAGCTATCTGTTTTAAGACTTGCTTTACCTTCCTGTTAAAATCTCTGGCTAAGCTCTGGCATTGAGTAGGGGGGGCAGTGGTGCACTTTTTTCTCCGTGTGACACTCCCAGTTTAGTAACTGAGCACTCATTGGAGGGGTATACAGTAACCTCAAGTCTTGTCTTGCCTTTCCTGGTGCAGGACCCCAGCTTTATGAAGTAGCTGGTTGGAGGGCAGTCTGGGTCGTAGTATTTTCAACATGCAGCAACAACATAGGTCCTCTTTCCCATGAGTGGCAGTTGTGTGGAAGAGGGGAGCCTCCATCTATCGGCTGCACTTAATGTGGAACTTTAGCTTCAGCATCAGGTAGCTTTGGGCAGGATGAGAAATGCTAATGTCCTGTCCCTCCCAGGAAGATGGCTCTCTGAGTGGTAACCCTGTGTTCTTGGCAGCACCAGCCTGGAGTGAAGTTTGAGTCTCACTGAACTGAGAAGGGGGAGGGAAGGAGAGAGAGAACAGTTTTTAGTCAGATACCACATAGTATTGTTGTTTTTCCTGAGTTTTAGTAGATTTTCTTGAATAAGCGTTTCTTCATTTGCCTTATGCTCTTAGCATCGTTTCTGGATAGTTTAAATGGTTGGTTTTAAATAGTTTTCAGCAGTTTTGCTGGGGAATGAGCTCATGGAGCTCCTTACACTGTCACACTGGAAGTGGAACCCACAGAGATCTTTTGAAAATATAAGTCAAATCCACGCCATTCCTCTCTTTAAAACTCTCGGGTCCTCTTCATGTTATTTTGCAAAAAAAACCAAAGCTATTCCAATGGCCGATGATGAACCCTTGCCAGTTCCTGGACCGCCACATCGCTCTGACCTTATCTCAAACACTGAATTTGCTGTTCTTCAAGCATTGCAGGCAGTCTCCCTTCTTGGGGTCTCTCTACTGATTTTTTCCTTGCCTGGTCTGTTCTCAGTGTATGCATGGCTTACTCAGGTTCCTCTGTTAAATGTTACCTTTTCAATGAAATCTCCAACTGGCCCATTTAAATTGCAGCCTGACTCTGGTACCTTCTCTAACCTTTTATCATAATTTACTGACTTATTATGATTTTTGTTTAGATTTTGAATTAGAACAGGAAACAAAGGTGGAGATATTTGCCTCTTAGGGTCACTAAAGTATCCCAAAGACCTAGACTAGAATTTGAAACAAGGGCTTAATAACTATTTATTGAATCACTGAGTGAATGAAGGTAAAAACGAACTTTTAGATGGCAAAAACCTTCAGTGGCCAGCCATCTAAGTTTTCTAATAAAGTTAAAACTTTTTACCTAGAGAGAATAATAAGTAATGTTATTGGTATACTGGGTACAATTAGAATAACCAGTTAGCTTTCTTGATAAGAGAGCCTAAATGTGCTCTTTTTTTTTTTTTTTAAACTCTCTCCCCCTTTAAAAGACTAATCATTGTTAAGTTCTGCCTACTATGCTTTTCATAGTAGAGATCTTTACCAAATTGGCTTGAATTAGATATTTTTACTTGAACCATTTTAAATGTGTTTGAAAACTTTTTTATTTAAAGGAAAGTTGTCACAAACCTTTTTTCTTTAAAATTGATTTTTCACAAAATGATCATCTTCAATTTTTTTTATACATTTATATTTTCATAGTGTTAGCTTTTTGAAAATACATTTGTATGCAGCAGTTGCGTTTCTTTATGGCTTTGATTTAAATGGTTTGTCATCTTGTTGTCTTTGTACAGCTGATAAATTGGTGGATTTTGTTGAACAGTTCTCCCAAATCAACATCACATTGCTCTAACTATGCAAATGAATACTACATGCAAATTAGAAATTACTTTTTTTAATAGTGTTACATCATAATAGAAAAACCTTTGCCTTTTCAGTGAGGTGTTCACAGAACTCTATTACTATGTCTAATGTGTATTTGCTACATGTAGACTTGTAAAGATTAGCACAGTTTTGTTCAGTGACTCTTACAATATGTGCTTACACATTTATGGATGAATGAATAGGTACTTCCCTTTCCTTCACTCCCTTCCTTCCTCCATCCCTTCTTTCTTGTTTTCCTTCCATTTGACACATACTTGTTAAGTGTTTGCTATCTGCCAAGAACTCTTCTAGGATTTCTGGATACGCTAACAAGTGAAACAGTCTCTGTCCTCATGGAGGTTGCTTTCTATTGGAAAAACATTGTTTGTCTCCTTCCACCCTTATCTACCCCTTCTCCTGCAGAAGATACTTAGGGGACATGATATATTATGTGAGATGACTTGTATGCTGATTTTTATTTACATCTTAAGAATATAAAGTACAGGGAATTCCCTGGAGGTCCAGCGGTTAGGACTTGGTGCTTTCACTGCCGGGGGCCGGGTTCAGTTCCTGGTTGGGGAACTAAGATCCCACAAGCCACGCAGTGCGGCCAAAAAAAAAAAAAGAATATAAAGTACAAATAAGTTACTGAATAAAGAACAAATTGGTGGGGAGGTAGAAAGCAGCCCCACATAATCAATTTTTTTGTATAACTGCAGCTTAACCTTTTATGAGAGAGACTTTAAATTCTTAGGTAGATTTTTTTTCTATGAGAAAATGTCTAAACGAGATGTTTATTTCTATGAGAAAATAAATAAGCTTTCCTGCCTTCCTAACTTGGGTATAGGCAGTCTTAAGTTCCATTGTAAATGTACATTCATGGTATATGTATATTGGTATTTTGGTATTTAATTTAAAAAGGCGAAGAGGTGTTGGTGCTGATATTTAGTCAGTTGACTTACCTTGCTCTTTCACTTGCAAACTCTTCATAGCTACTATTCAATCTGTTTTTGCCTTTGTGTAGTTTATATGAGTAACATGCTTTGTGAAGTATATGCCTAATTCAGAAACAGTGAACAACCTGGAGCATTGTTTCCTACTTTTGAAGAGTGTTGTCAGTCAAAACTGACATATAAAAAATAATTCATTCCTCCTTTTATTTATTATTCATTCATCAAATACATGAGTGCTTACTATTTACCCCCAGTCATGTTGTAGCTGCCTGGCATACCATCGTAAATGTGATGCACCAGTTAACTTCTCTCCTGGAGCTTCCATTCTATTGAGAATGGACTGATTGTTAAAGAAACAAGAATTTCTAGTTATAAAACATTGGCTAAGTAAAATATAAGCTGTGTGGTATTGTACGTAAATTTATTATAGGTTTTTTAAAAATGTTAGTTTATAGTTATGTATATATTGAATTTATGGTTTTTATGGAAACTTAAGATGCTATTCTAGTTACCATTCAAAGTGTGTGTGTGTATATTTCATATCTATAAATAGCTTTTCTCTTATGTGTAATTATAGTGTACATATAATTTGGGGTGTATAATGTGTTCAGGAATGTAATTTCTATGTAACTATTCAGTGGACTTGCATCATACACACATTTAACTTATCACAAATTCACTGCCACATTGGCAGAAAATTAAAGGATTAATTAAATAAAGCAACCAAATACTTAAGGTTTTTCGAAAGTGCTGTTTATTACATATTGCATTTAAGTGTGTATAGTTATATTTTCATTTTTAATTTTTATTGTAAAATATTTGTAACATAAAACTTGTCATTTTAAGTATTTTTAAGCGTACAATTCAGTGGCATTAAGTACATTCACAATGTTGCGTAACCATCACCACTTTCTATTTCTAAAATCCTTTTATCATCCCAAACAGAAACTCTGTACTTATTAAAGAAAAACTTCCCATTCTCCCTCCCCCTCCCAGCCTCTGTTCTGCGTTCTGTGTCAATGAATTGCCTATTCTAGTTACCTTGTATCAGTGGAATCATACAGTTTTTGTGTTTTGTGACTGGCTTATTTTACTTAGCATAATGTTTTTAAGGTTCATCCACATTGTACCATGTATCAGAATTTCATTCTTTTTATGGCTGAATAACATTTCATTGTATGTATACACTACATTTTGTTTATCCATTCATCTGTTGATGGACACGTGGGTTGTATCGTGAATAATTCTGCTATGAATATTTGTGTACAAGTATCTGTTCAAATCCTTCCTTTCAGTTCTTTTGGTGTATCCCCAAAAGTGGAATTGCTGGATCAGATGCTAATTCCATGTTTAACTTTTTGAGGAACCACCAAACTGTTTTCCATAGCAGCTGCAGTTCTTGACATTTTATAGTGTTTTTTTTCTTTTCTTTTAATTTTTATTGGAGTTTAGTTGATTTACAATGTGTTAGTTTCAGGTGTATAGCAAAGTGAATCTGTTATACATATACATATATCCATTCTTTTTTAGATGCTTTTCCCATATAGGCCAATACAGACTAATGAGTAGAGTTTCCTATGCTATACAGTAGTGGCCCTATGTTTTGGGGTTTTTTTTAAACATCTTTATTGGAGTATAATTGCTTTACAATGTTATGTTAGCTTCTGCTGTATAACAAAGTGAATCAGCTATATGTATACATATATCCCCATATCTCCTCCCTCTTGAGGCTCCCTCCCACCCTCCCTATCCCACTATAGTGTATTTTATACAAATCTTTTGAACAGGGTCCTAAGTACAAAACCATGTATACAGCACTTTATGAGTGATAAGGAACTTTTGAACATGATTTTGAGTGTATGATTTTTATTTTGTACACTTACTACATGGGAGGTTTTTGATGATGCAGGAGCATTTTTATGTATGTCAGAATTTATACTGTGTTGTCTGTTTACAATAGCCAGGACATGGAACCAACCTAAATGTCCATCCACAGATGAATGGATAAAGAAGATATGGCACATATATACAGTGGAATGTTACTCAGCCATAAAAAGAAATGAAATTGAGGTATTTGTAGTGAGGTGGATGGACCTAGAGTCTGTCATACAGAGTGAAGTAAGTCAGAAAGAGGAAAACAAATACTGTATGCTAACGCATATATATGGAATCTTTAAAAAAAAAATGGTACTGATGAACCTAGTTGCAGGGCAGGAATAAAGAGGTAGACATAGAGAATGGACTTGAGGACACGGGGTGGGAGGGGGAAGCTGGGGCGAAGTGAGAGTAGCATCGACATATATACACTACCGAATGTAAAACAGTTAGATGGTGGGAAGCAGCAGCATGGCACGGGGAGATCGGCTCGGTGCTTTGCAATGACCTAGAGGGTTGGGATAGGGAGGATGGGAGGGAGGCTCAAGAGGGAGGGGATATGAGGACACATGTATGCATATGGCTGATTCGTTTTGTTGTACAACAGAAACTAACACAGTATTGTAAAGCAATTATACTCCAGTAAAGATCTATTAAAAAAAAAAAATGACCGCTTAGAGTTGAGCTCAAGAAAAGTCTGCCCCAACCAACACATGCTTGCTACCCTGCTCTCTGTCTCTGGCTCACTCTTAACCTGAAGTGGAGGACTGCCCTTCCCCCAGCTAATTGTGGTCCCCCCGCGTCCCTCCCCCATTTCTGGGATTTGTAAGTAATAAATCTTGTAACTTAAAAAAAAAAAGAATTTATACCGTGTTGTGTTATTAGTTGCAGGTGATATAGAGAACAAGAACTTAGATAATGAAGTAGAGATTTCCTGTAGAATTTAAATTTTTGAAAAAGTAATGTCACTTTTAGTTTCAGGACATTTGCACTATATACCAAAGAATATGCGACTGAGCCTTCAGTAATCATAACTTCTGTCTTACCATATTGGAAAGGACATGGGCTTTGAAGTTGGCAGTCTTACTTTTGCGTTGTCTTTAACACCCCTCATTTTATTTATTTGTTTGGTTGTTTATTTTTAAATTTTTATTGGAGTATAGTTGATTTACAGTGTTGTGTTTCTGCTGTACAGCAAAGTGAATCAGTTACTCAATTATACATATACATATATCCACTCTTTTTTAGATTCTTTTCCCATATAGGTCATTACAGAGTATTGAATAGAGTTCCCTGTGCTATACAGTAGGTCCTTATTAGTTATCTATTTTATACATAGTAGTGTGTATATGTCAATCCCAATCTCCCAATTTATCCCTCTCCCCCTTTCCCCCTTGGTAACCATAAGATTAAACCCCTCATTTTATATATGAGGAAACTGATAGTGGCAAAACTGGGTCTGCAGACCAGGATTCCTGAATTGTTTATAAATACATATACCATTTTTTTCTTTTTAAAAAACTTATACTTTGAAATAATTATAGGTTCATAAGAAGATATTTCATTTTATTTTTCTTCTAATTATTAACAAAAGTCAGATTTAATTTTCCTAAAAGATGAAAATAATTTCTTTTTTTAAGTTTAGCCATTTGAATTGCAAAAATGTTTGTTGTAGCAATACAGATAATACAGATTTTCAAAATTTAGTACCTCCATTTTGTCTTTTGTGATATGGATAACATTTTGGTGTATAACCTTCAATGTGCTTTATTTTCTTCGAGAAACAAATCAAATATATACACATAGAGTTTTTATATTTACATGGAAGTATATATTTACGTTAGTCTCCAGTTTACTTTTACAAATTAAAAAATCCTGTGTAATAGACATCTTCTGATTCAACACACATCAACCTTAAGGCTATATCATTATTTACTTAATGATTTGCCAACTGATGGATAGTTAACATTGTTTGCAGTTTTCTACGCTTATGAACAATGCTGCAAAACATACAGCAAAGTACTTGGTGCACATGTGTGAGTATTTATGTAGGATAGAGTCTAAGGTGGTTTAAGGGAGTGGTTAAAAGCACAGATGTGGGGCTAAGACTTCCTGGAATGAATCCAGGCTGCACCACTTAATAGCTGTGCAATTTAAGGCAAGGTACTCTTTGTGCTCCCATTTCCCTTTGTAAAGAGGAACTTAGATCAGTGATAATCTCTGCTTTTCGGGGAGACTAACTTTGACAGGCTGGTGGGGGAAAAATCCTACCTCACTGTTTACTAACTAAAGAGGTTGATCATCTTTTCATATGTTGTAATCATTTGTAATACTTTTGTGAACTACTCATCATATTCTGTTCTCATTTTTTCTTTTGACTTGTTTGCCTTTTAAAAATTGCTTGTAAGATTTCTTTATATATTCTGGATAGTGACTCTTGTATACAGTGAATATATCCTTTACTCTTGTTGCTTGCTTTACTCTGTTGCTTTAATTTGTCTGTTTTTTTCTTTTCACATTGCTAAGTTGATCATATCTATCTTTTATGAATTTCTGTTTCTGCTTAGGAAGACTTTCTGTATCCCAAGATTTTTAAAAATTCTATTTTCTTCTAACACTTTAATAGTTTATTTCAATGTATAGCTCTTCAGACAGATCATATGGGATTTATTTTGATTGCAGTGTGAGACAGCTATATACTGTTTCTTTCTTAAAATGGATAGACCAGGATCCTGTTACTGCTTTTAAATTGGGTCCATCCTCGCCATATTGATTTGCTATGTCCCCCCCTCTTTTTAAAATAAATTTATTTATTTATTTTTGGCTGCGTTGGGTCTTCGTTGCTGTGCATGGGCTTTCTCTAGTTGCGATGAGCAGGGGCTACTCTTCATTGTGGTGCATGGGCTTCTCATTGTGGTGGCTTCTCTTGTTACAGAGCACAGTCTCTAGGCTCATGGGCTTCAGTGGTTGTGGCTCGCGGGCTCAGTAGTTGTGGCTCACGGGCTCTAGAGCACAGGCTCAGTAGCTGTGGCACACGGGCTTAGTTGCTCTGCGGCATGTAGGATCTTCCCAGACCAGGGCTCGAACTCATGTCCCCTGCATTGGCAGGTGGATTCTTAACCACTGCGCCACCAGGGAAGCCCTTGTTATGTCCCTTTTATCAAATATTAAAATCTCATTAATTCATGGTTCTGTTTATAGATTCTCTATTTAGTTTCTTTGATCTTTTGTCTGTTTTTGTACCAATATCAAATTATTTGTTACTGTAGCTTTGTAGTACAGTTCAGTATCTGATAGTGCAGATCCCCACGTTTCTTCCACAAAAGTTTCAAAGCATGTCTCATGCATTTACTCTTTCATGTAAACTTTAGAGTTAGTTGTCAAATTATGTAAACAAACAAAAAATCTCTGTTATTTTGACATAGCGTTTTAATTTAACAATGACTTTAGCCTGAAAATTTTCAATTCTCCATAATCTAAAAAGATAAATTATTTAACTTTTAAAAAGACTTTGAGGCATGGAGGTCTATTTGTTCTCTTCCCCCTTTCTGTAGGCTTTTTGTAGCATTTCTATAATAAAAAGGAATATTTTAATTTTGTTTAATACGTGTGTATTTTCCCAGAAGTGAATTTTTCATTGGCATATTAATACATATTTAATTGTAAACAATTAGGTTCTATGGCATTTTTTTCAGGTCTTATGTTTTCTGTGGTAATGGTTTGATATTAACATGTAATTACAGGTAACTGAAACTGCTCTTCATTAGTGTTATTTTGTAAATTAGGACACATTTTAGACTACTATAGTACTCTTTTAGTTATGTGGCAGTATTACTACTAGCTTTTAGGTGAAAGATAAGACAGTTTAGAGTATGTTTTAAGGTGAAGATGTTTCTGTATAGTATTTATTCCCCTAAAATATGCTATGATTAGTACTGGTTAGTATTAAATGTTTTAGCTAAAAAAAGGAAGTTCTTTTCTGTTTCTGTTGAATCAAAAAATTTAACAACCTTACACCTTTTATCTTGACATGAAGAATATACAGAATTCCATCTTCTGAGATAGCAAAAATTGATCTGATTAATATTTTTCAAATTTTTTATGAAATTTGATTCTTGATCATTGAATATGCCATTTTTTTCAGTAGTAAGCAGTATATTTTGTTTTTTCTTATGCAGGTCTTCGAAGTTCTACAGTTTAGTTCCTAGCGCTGAACCTCCTTCTCCCTTAAATTATTATAAACTTTTGCTGCTGTTTAATAAACGTGAAGATGTCTCGCAGTCCTGATGTGAAGGAAGACCCTGTGGAATGTCCTCTTTGCATGGAGCCCTTGGAGATAGATGATATCAACTTTTTCCCTTGCACCTGTGGCTACCAGATTTGCCGATTTTGTTGGCATCGAATTCGCACTGATGAAAATGGGCTTTGTCCTGCATGCAGAAAGGTAAATACTCCAAAATAACTTTGTGTTTAGTTTTTTTCCCCATGCCTATGAGTAAGTAGATTTAAAAGAATCTACAAACCTCAGATGAGATAATGTGTAGCATTGTATTTTTAAGATTTAATGAAGTGGAAAGAACACTTGCCTTGGGAGTCAGAGTCTTGGCTTTATTGTTAACTAAGTATATGACATTGGTGAAGTCACATAACCTCTCTGGTTGGCCTTAGTTTTCTTATCTGAGGAGATTGACAAGGTTGGTGGTGCTGGCTGTTTAATAGGATTAAGGGTAGAGAGAGGCAGTAGATTTAGATAGGACGGTGTGAAATTGGAAAAACACAATCAGTATTACATCTGGGGGGAAGTTTGCTTTAGTTTTCCAGTACAAAATAGTAGAGAAGTTTTGATGTTTACTAAAAAAGATCATGAGTTAAAATGAAAAGAGAAATCCTGGTTTAGAAGGTAATACTTACTCATTTGTTGGTCCTTATGACAATGCTAGGCTGATAATGCTATCCCTATTGTATGGTTAAGGAAACTAGGCCTTTTAAGTAACTTATCGAAGGCATCAACTAATGGGTAGTAGGTTTGGGGGTCAAATGCAAGTCCTTTGAATCCTTTCTAAATCTAAAAAATCTATGATTTTTAAAATAGTATTCTGGGTTTTGTTGTTTTTATAAGCAGATGCAGCAATTACAGTGTAGTAAGTGACCTATTAGGGTGAGTAGGATTGCTGCATCTCTGTTTTGAAGGACTTTGTTACCACCTTAGGGACTAATGCAAATAGCTATTTTTTGCCTTATCTTTAATATCTGTTTATATGATTTAAACTTTCTTTTGTTTACCCATTCAAAGAGCTCTTGGTTCATTATTACCAAATTTTGAGAATTGGAAATGTGTTTTAGATACCTAGATTATTAAAAAAATAATATCTCAGAAGGCAATGTGTTGTCCAGTTGTTGTTTTTTTTAAATCTAGTGGGCAGTTAACGTATATTATATGAATGAAAAAAGGTGAGCTCTACTTAAATGTTAATTAATGTAGTTTTTATATATATATGTGTTATATAACAGTAGGTGTTTATGATGTATATATATATCTTTTTATATAGTTCATATACTTTAAGAATGTGAATGGAAAGGTAAATGAAAACGATAACATTAGCTTTTTAAATTTGTGTTAATGAATTTTAAAACATTCAGTTGTATTTTAAAAATCAGTTCCCCATCATTCCATTAGAGGACAATTGTATTGAACTATTATGTTGAAAGTGGTGACTTTCAGGATAACCTAAGACTATTTGAGGAAATAGCAAAGAAATTCATTTCAGTTTTAAGGGATTACCTAGAATCACCTCAAATCCTTAGAAAGTGCAGTAAAAAATAGAAAAAAATTTAAGATTAAAAACTAAACAGAGTAACTTCAGCAAAGCTGGTTGTTAGTAAAAGGGTTCCTTTCTGGGAGGACTAGTGTGAGGAATCTGGAGGGCAGAAGACCATTGGGATCAATTTAAAGAAAAAGTGTTAACTCAAAACATATTCAGGAGAAGACTGTTGAAAAAAGGTAATAATAATGGTGCTTCAAGATCCTAAGAGAACTGTCAGTGTGGTTGGTTGAGTACAGAGGCATTGGAGCAACAGTCCAACTTTTATGCCAGGTAGCAGAGACAGATGCCCTCTAGTTGGAACACTGATTATAAATTTAGGTCAGAGCCTTAAAGGGGATAGAAATACCCTGGAGGAACTAGGACCTCCTATGCTCAGAAGATGAACTATTAACATACCCTTTTGAGCTGTTTTTCCTCTCTGTGGTCACAAAAAAACATCCTACGGCAAACAGAAATAGCATTTTATAGACTGATTGACAGAGTTCTTACATGTGCAACAACCAAGAATCAATAGGTATTTCAGGAAAGCCAACATTATGGAAGGGAAGCACAAAAATCAGTATATAGAAGAATCTAACATAAGTAAGCAAACAGAAAGAAACTTTTTTAAGTGTCATTGGTACCTCTTAAAGAGGTAAGAGAGAATGACATATTTGTGTAGAAGGAACATTTTTTTTTTTAAAAAACAGAGATCTTCAAAATGAACAATCTTATAGATAGGTTGAAGAAAAGAATGAACACAGTTCAAGAGCAAATTAGCGAGTTGGAAGATTGTGCTGAGTATTTTTTTGCAGGATATAGTGCAGAAAGATAAAAAATAGAAAGCTTGAAAGAAAAGTTAAGCAATGTAAAAGAGAGATCTTCTGGTTCTAATCTCTGCTAAGAGAAGTTTTAGAAGCAGTGAGCTAAGAATGGATCAGAAGAAATAATGAAAGAACTAATAGAAGAAAATTACTCACTATGAAAAGCAGTTGTCCTCAGATTAGAAGGGTTCTGTAAGTATGAAGCAAGATGACTGAAAAATATCAACATCTATTTACATAATTGTGAGATTTTAGAATATCTAGAATAAAGACAAAGTTCTGAAAGTCCATGAGAGAAAAATACATAGATCACAAAGGAACAAGAATAAAACTGATGCCAGTGTTTTTGTTTTACAACCATAGAAAAGAGAACACAAACGAAAAATTTGTTTTTCCAAATTTTTGAGTGAAAATAAGTTTTAATGAAGAATTCTCAATTTCATTCAGATTTGAAAGCATAATAAAACATTTTACAGACATACAAAGATTAATCAGGTTTAATATCCACTCTACAATACAAGTAGAAGAGTTGAGGATGACTGCTAGATTTTGAACTGAGCAACTAGAAGTAGAGAATGGCCATTAACTGAGATGGGGAAGACTGCATCTTCTAGGAATAGGGTTTTTGAGAAGATCAGGAACTCGGTTTTAAACATGTTAAGTTTGAGATTCCTATTAGAGACTTAAATGGAGATATTGACTAGACAGGTGAATATTCAGTTTTGGTTTGGGCATGGAGATATAAATTTGGGAGTTAATCAATATATAGAATATTTTTATAAATTAATGACACTGGATTAAATCACAGAGAGGGTCAGTGGAAAAAATGAGAGATTGTCTAAGGATGAACACCAAGGCTCTCCAACATTTATAGAAAGAAAAGAAAAAAAAAAATCCAGATTAAAGAAATATGAGACAACCTCCTTTTGGGTCTCCAAGTTAGAATCTTTAGCTGAGGCACTTATTGTTAATAGTCAGACCAGGAGTTTTTTTTGTTTTTGTCTTTGTTTTTTAATTTCTTGTTGACTTAATATCCACTTAATATCCACAACTCTTAGAACCTCTCCTTAGTCTCTTAGCTACCAGACTTTGCTCATACCTGTCTCATGGCATGTATCACGGAAGGCAGACAGTACAGGACACACAAAGTCTTGGAATCTGGCTTAGCTTTGCTGGAGAGTGCTGAACAAACATAATTATGAAGCTGCCCATCTCAGTCAGAGACCAGCAGATCTTTACATCTCTGGAGCCCAGCCTCAGTGGTTGTGTTAACACAGAAGGAAACCACAAGTGTTTCTGGAGAGGACCATGAAGCTACAATTTAGATACAGCCCAACCCTGCAGGGAGAAGCCTGTAGAAGGCGTTACGTGAGATGTCAAATTGAGATGATTTAAATAAACTTGGAGATGCAGGTGACGCTAGCTGAAGCCAGCTCCTGATTTTGGCTCACAAGATGAAACCTGTCTGTTTGCAGAAAAGGCCTCTTTTGTTTTAATAGCTTTGAAAAGCAGAGAGAGAGGCAGGTTTTAAAAACATATGAAGTTGAATGTTTCTCTTTGGTCCTAGTTGCTGAGCCTAGTGGGGTCAAAAGGACCTTAGTGCTTCCCTAAACAGGTGCAGGTCATTCCTTAGACTGCCTTTGCATGTCCTTTTAGTGCAGCATGTCTGAGAAAAATATCTGGTGGAAACGGCAGATGTGGGAACATGGGTGGTTTACTGATGTAGCACCATACAACATTGGCTCACATGGAAATTAGAGACTGACCAAGGAAATGAAAACTTCAACAAGGGTATTATTTTCACCTCAGAAATAATAGAAGATGTTGAATCCATGAAACAAGAACAGTATGATATAAAAAATTCAGTGAATAAGAAACAGTTATTGAAAATTTAAATATGATAGCAGAAATAACTCAAGCAAAGAGTTGGAAGATGAAGTTGAGATGATCTCTTAACAAGTAGTGCAGAAAGGCAAAGGAGAATGTTTGAGAGAAGAGATAACTTTTATTTGAGGATCAGTCCAGGAGGTCACATAACAAATAAGTTAGTATTCTAGAAAGAGATCACAGTGATACAGAGGAAAACTGTCTTCAATAATATATGATTGAAGAATATTCCCAGGACCAAAGGACATATTTTCAGATTAAAAAGGCACCAAAGAATACGAAAACGTTAATTCAAAAAGATATATGCACTGTTATGTTCCTTGTGGTATTATTTACAGTAACAAGATATGAAAACAACCTGTGTCCATCAATGGATGAATGGATAAAGAAGATGTGTATTCCACACACTGGAATACTACTCAGCCATCAAAAAGGTGGAATCTTGCCATTTGTGACAGCATGGATGGACCTTGAAGGGTCCATGCTAAGTGACATAAGTCAGATGGAGAAAGACAAATACTGTGTCATTTCACTCATATGTGGAATATACAAACAAAACAAAATAAATGAACAAACCAAATAAAAACAAACACATAGATACAGAGAACAGAGTAGTGGTTACCAGAGGGGAAGGGGCGGAGGGGGAGGGTGAAATAGATAAAGGGCATCAACTGTTTGATGACAGATAGAAACTAAATTTTTGGTGGTGAGCACGCTGTAGGGTACACAGAAGTAGAAATATAATGTTGTACACATGAAACTTACAGAAGGTTATAAACCAGTGTTACCTCAAAAAAAACAAAAAAAACAAACCACCAAAAAAGCAAAAACGCCCGTCAAGTGCCAGGCACAAACTTTTATTTTTAAGTATCAAAATACCAAAGAGAAAGAAATTCTACAAGTTTCCAAAGAGGAAGAAGTAGGTTGCACATAAAAGATCAGGAATCAGTCATTTCAGACTTTTCTAAATCAAGTCTTAAAGCTAGAAGACACTTCTGAAGGAAATTTATTTTCATTTCAGAACTCTGTATCTGCTTGACTTAATTAAGTATGAGGGAGTTATGAAAAGACATTTTCAGACCTGAAAGTTCTCAAAAATATTTTACCTTCTGTGCATTCTTTCTCAGAAATTTACTAGAGGATATGCCCCATCAATATAAAGGAATGAAGAAGAGAAAAAAATAACATGGGATAGAGGAAATAGGTAATCAAACATAGGCAAGAAGCAGTGGGATTTCTTGGATGATGGGGAAAGATGAAAGATGTGACCTGTAGAGGGCAGTTAATCCAGAATGTGGCAAATCAGAAAGCTCCAAGGGGAATCTCTACAAAAAGATCAAAATGAAAGAATACTTGGTGTTTTTAAAGAGAAATGTCTTGTGAAGCCATTTCAACAATTGAAGGAAATTTGATGGTTGAATTAGTAATAAACACATAGAGATCTAATCAGACAAAACACAGTTATTAACTCTATGGGAAACAAAAACTTGTACAGAAAAGGAAAAGTAATCATATTATGCTGCAATGGCTCAGATATGACGTAGGGGTTGAGATTTTTTTTTTTTCCCCATACAGATATCCTGTTGTTACTGCATCTTTTGTAGAAAAGACTACCCCTTTACTTTTTTTTTTTTAATAAATTTATTTATTTATTTTTGGCTGTGTTGGGTCTTCGTCTCTGTGCGAGGACTTTCTCTAGCTGCGGCAAGCGGGGGCCACTCTTCTTTGCAGTGAGCGGGCCTTTCACTATCGTGGCCTCTCTTGTTGCGGAGCACAGGCTCCAGACGCGCAGACTCAGCAGTTGTGGCTCACAGGCCTAGTTGCTCCGCGGCATGTGGGATCTTCCCATACCAGGGCTCGAACCCATGTCCCCTGCATTGGCAGGCAGATTCTCAACCACTGCGCCACCAGGGAAGCCCCATCCCTTTACTTTTGAATGGTTTTGGACTCTCATGAAAATCAGTTGCTCATAAATGTGTCAGTCTATTTCTAGAGTCTGTATCTCTTCCACTGATGATTATGTCTATCTTTTTGTCAATGCCATACTGTCTTGACTACTCTAAATCTTCAAATCTGTTACAATAAAAACTTTCAAATTTGTTATTCTTTTTAGAATTTATTCTGTGTATCTGAACCTTAGCCTTTCCACATAAGTTTTTTAATTAGCTTGTCATTTTGTACAAAAAGCCTACTGGAATTTTGGTTGAGATTGCATTGAATAAGCAGGTCAATTTGAGGAAAGACGACATCTTGAAGATGTTGACTCATATAGGTCATGAATAAGTTTTATCTTTCCATTTTTCTAGGTTTTAAACATTTCAGAAACAATGTTCTGTAGTTTTCATGTACAGAGTACAGCATGTTTTGTTATATTTGCCTATAACTATTTTTTTTGCGGGGGGGTGGAATTTATTTTGGTTTTTTTTTTGGCCACGCCACATGGCATGTGGGATCCCAGCTCCCTCACCAGGGATCAAACCTGTGCCCCCTGCAGTGGAAGGGTGGTGTCCCAACCACTGCACCACCAGGGAAGTCCCTGTGTTTTTTTGAGCTTTGGCACATGATACTGTTTTTAAAATTCCATTTTCCAGTTGTTCATTGTCATTATGTAGAATAATTAATTTTTGTTAAATAGATTCATTAGGATTTTCTAAATAGATGATCACATCTTCTGTGGATAAAGACAGTTTTATTTCTTTCCAACCTTTATTTTTTTTAATTGTTTTTCTTGCCTTATTGCAGTGGGTAAGCCCTACACTATAACCTTGGATAAAAGTGGGATGAACACATATCCTTGTTTGTTCCCAATCTTAGTGGGAAGACGTTGAGTATTTCACTATTAAGTATGCCACTGTTTTTTTGTAGATGGTCCTTATCAGGTTGAGGAAGTTTGCTTTTATTCTTTGCCTACAGAGAGTTTTTATCATGAGTGGGTGTTGCATTTTATCCAATGCCTTTTCTGCTTCTATTGAGATGATCGTGTGTTACCTCCTTTGTTCTGTAGAAACAGTGATTTAGGTTGATTTTTTTAATCAACCTTCCCTCCCAAAGGTAAATCTCATTTGATCATGATGTATTATCCTTTTTATTTTCAATTTGCTAATATTTTCAGGAGGAGTTTTGCGTCTGTGTCATGAGAGGTATTTATCTGTGGCTTTCTTTTATGTTGTTTTTAGATTTGGTACCAAAGAAATACTGGTTTCAGGAAATGTTTCCTCCTCTATATTCTGAAAGAGTACATGTGACTGGTGTTCTTTTTTATTTCCTCCCTAAATTCATTGTTTACACTCACTCTATCAGGGTGTCTTCAGGAGGGCTGTTATGAAAACTGGCTACCACAGGATTCCTGTATGTAGATTTCTGGAATTCTTTTTGTACTAGTTCCCCCTTTGTGGTATTTTGCCCAATAAGTTTCAGTTCCCTCAACCTCTTCAAATTTTGAACACTGTCCCCCTCTGCTCATTGTGACCGTTGGACCCAGTGCCAAGGTCCAGTAAGTGCCAGAAGAGCAGAAAACTGGGACACTTGTGGTTTTCATCTTTTTTCTTTCTTTTCTCTCAGAGGTCATAGACCTGCTGTTCACTGTCTGTTGTTCAGTGTCTGAAAACAGTTATTTCATATATTTTGTCTAGTTTTCTAGTTGTTTATGCTGGTAGCCCTAGTCTGTTACCATCTAATCTGTCATGGCTGGAGGTCGAAGTGTATAAATAATATTTGAACTTCATAATAATGTAATTGTGACCCTTGACCTAACCAAAATTAGGATGGAAGGTTGGAAAGTAGGCTTGGAATGTATGGTTAGGCTGGCTGAAAGAAATCTGAATCTTCAATTTGCATAATGTAATAATATTTAATACTGAAAAATCAGGAAGCATGTTATTTAATGATGTGATAGTAAATGACAGAAGAATCATCTAAAAGAATAGATTATTTTTAGGGCGAGGCAACTGTTGAGGGGGAGGAAAGATATGGGGGACTGCTCTTTTTCCTAATAAACCTTGTAGAACTGTTTGACTAGGAACACATATAAGAAAATTATCAGGGAAACTAGGGGAAAAAAGATAGAGTGGGCAAATGGAAATCATAGGAAAGAAAGTATAATAGTACTGATATTAGTTAGTCATAATCAAATTCAAGATCAAACACATTTAAAAAAGATAAAGAGGATATTTTTCTTACTGATGAAAGGTCCCCTAAAGTCACGAAACTTTTATTTACTTGACAGAGCTAAGAAGTATATTGAGCTGATGTAAATACCAGGAGAAACTGCACCCACATGCATAATGGAGAGACTTCTAATTTCTGTATTTTAGAAATATATGAAGTACACAATAAAAAGGAAATGGAAAATTTGATTAACACAATTAGCAAGCATGTGTGTGTTTGTGCATGCACACAAGTCTGTACAAATAAATTTGTACAAAAGTTTAAAATACAGGTATAGTGGGCACAGAGATTGACTGTTAGGCCACAATGGATATATTAATCAGTTCCAGAAAGTAGAACTCACTTGTGTATTTCTATTTATTCCTCTTGGTGTTTGTAGGGCTTCTTGAATCTGTGGATTTGGTGAGTTTCATTAGTTCTGGAAAAAATTAAGCTGTTATCTCTTCAGCTGTTGCATTTATTCTCTTTCCTCTCTTTCTGAGACTCTGATTAAATATTTTCCAGATCTTTTCACTATCTGCCATTTCTTTTAATCTCTTTTCTGTTTCTTTCTTTTTCTTCCTTTCATGCATTAATGGATGATCTCTTCTGATCAATCAGAATTTTTTTTTTAGGTCTAGTCTACTGAGTTTTTAAATTTTGCCATTGTGTTTTCCATTTCTAGAAGTAACGTTTGTTCTTTTTTGATACTTGATTTTTTAAAAAGCTTTTTATACCATGCAGATATTTTCAAGTTTGTCATATATTTGTTTAGACAGATTAGAATTATTGTTTTAAAATCTGTCCAATAATTCGAGAAGCTGAAGTCTTGTGAGGGATGTTTCTGTTGGTTGTCATTCATGTTGTTTTATTTCCTTATGTGATTTGTTGTCTGTATCTACTTCGTGGTTGTCATTGAATTATTTGTAGGGTTCTCCAAGGCCCAAGATGAATTTGCCCTCCTGTAGAGAGGCTTTGATTTGGCTTCTGCTGGATCCTGTAAACATTGCCATTAAGGATGCCTTAAGTGTAAAGGTCTTCGCTCTGGCCAACCATAAAGGTCTTTTGTTCTCCTGGGTGCACATCTTCCCTGGGGTTGGTTTCAACTTCTCTAGGATGGTTTTCTTCTACACCCTTTTCCTTTTTTCTTATCTTGTACTGACCTCTGTGTAGTTTGTACTTACCCTGAGACAAAATGAGTTCTTTGGGAGTGGGCTGGGTCTCAGCTTAACGTGGGAGTGATCTCCCCCAAAATTCTTCACCTTGATTTGGCCTTGGACTTTTTTTTTTTTTTGGTAATCCAAGCTTTATTTTTATTTTTTTTATTTTTTTTAACATCTTTATTGAAGTATAATTGCCTTACAATGGTGTGTTAGCTTCTGCTTTATAACAAAGTGAATCAGTTATACACATACAATATGTTCCCATATCTCTTCCCTCTTGCATCTCCCTCCCTCCCACCCTCCCCATCCCACCCCGCTAGGTGGTCACAAAGCACCAAGCTGATCTCCCTGTGCTATGTGGCTGCTTCCCACTAGCTATCTATTTTACATTTGGTAGTGTATATATGTCCATGACACTCTCTCACCCTGTCACATCTCACCCCACCCCCTCCCCATATCCTCAAGTCCATTCTCTAGTGGGTCTGTGTCTTTATTCCCGTCTTGCCACTAGGTTCTTCATGGCTTTTTTTTTTTTTTCCTTAGATTCCATATATATGTGTTAGCATACTGTATTTGTTTTTCTCTTTCTGACTTACTTCACTCTGTATGACTGACTCTAACTCCATCCACCTCATTACAAATACCTCCATTTCATTTCTTTTTATGGCTGAGTAATATTCCATTGTATATATGTGCCACATCTTCTTTATCCATTCATCTGTCGATGGACATTTAGGTTGCTTCCATGTCCTGGCTATTGTAAATAGAGCTGCAATGAACATTTTGGTACATGACTCTTTTTGAACTATGGTTTTCTCAGGGTATATGCCCAGTAGTGGGATTGCTGGGTCGTATGGTAGTTCTATTTTTAGTTTTTTAAGGAACCTCCATACTGTTCTCCATAGTGGCTGTATCAATTTACATTCCCACCAACAGTGCAAGAGTGTTCCCTTTCCTCCACACCCTCTCCAGCATTTATTGTTTCTAGATTTTTTGATGATGGCCATTCTGACCAGTGTGAGCTGATATCTCATTGTAGTTTTGATTTGCATTTCTCTAATGATTAATGATGTTGAGCATTCTTTCATGTGTCTGTAGGCCATCTGTATATCTTCTTTGGAGAAATGTCTATTTAGGTCTTCTGCCCATTTTTGGATTGGGTTGTTCGTTTTTTTGTTATTGAGCTGCGTGAGCTGCTTGTAAATCTTGGAGATTAATCCTTTGTCAGTTGCTTCATTTGCAAATATTTTCTCCGATTCTGAGGGACCAGATGGCTTCACAGGTGAATTCTATCAAACATTTAGAGAAGAGCTAACACCTATCCTTCTCAAACTCTTCCAAAATATGGCAGAGGGAGGAACACTCCCAAACTCATTCTACGAGGCCACCATCACCCTGATACCAAAACCAGACAAAGATGTCACAAAGAAAGAAAACTACAGGCCAATATCACTGATGAACATAGATGCAAAAATCCTCAACAAAATACTAGCAAACAGAATCCAACAGCACATTAAAAGGATCATACACCATGATCAAGTGGGGTTTATCCCAGGAATGCAAGGATTCTTCAATATACGCAAATCAATCAATGTGATACACCATATTAACAAATTGAAGGAGAAAAACCATATGATCATCTCAATAGATGCAGAGAAAGCTTTCGACAAAATTCAACACCCATTTATGATAAAAGCCCTGCAGAAAGTAGGCATAGAGGGAACTTTCCTCAACATAATAAAGGCCATATATGACAAACCCACAGCCAACATTGTCCTCAATGGTGAAAAACTGAAACCATTTCCACTAAGATCAGGAACAAGACAAGGTTGCCCACTCTCACCACTATTATTCAACATAGTTTTGGAAGTGTTAGCCACAGCAATCAGAGAAGACAAAGAAATAAAAGGAATCCAAATCGGAAAAGAAGAAGTAAAGCTGTCACTATTTGCAGATGACATGATACTATACATAGAGAATCCTAAAGATGCTACCAGAAAACTCCTAGAGCTAATCAATGAATTTGGTAAAGTAGCAGGATACAAAATTAATGCACAGAAATCTCTTGCATTTCTATACACTAATGACGAAAAATCTGAAAGTGAAATTAAGAAAACACTCCCGTTTACCATTGCAACAAAAAGAATAAAATATCTAGGAATAAACCTACCTAAGGAGACAAAAGACCTGTATGCAGAAAATTATAAGACACTGATGAAAGAAATTAAAGATGATACAAATAGATGGAGAGATATACCATGTTCCTGGATTGGAAGAATCAACATTGTGAAAATGACTCTACTACCCAAAGCAATCTACAGATTCAATGCAATCCCTATTAAACTACCACTGGCATTTTTCACAGAACTAGAACAAAAAATTTCACAATTTGTATGGAAACACAAAAGACCCCGAATAGCCAAAGCAATCTTGAGAATGAAAAATGGAGCTGGGGGAATCAGGCTCCCTGACTTCAGACAATATTACAAAGCTACAGTAATCAAGACAGTTTGGTACTGGCACAAAAACAGAAATATAGATCAATGGAACAGGATAGAAAGCCCAGAGATAAACCCACACACATATGGTCACTTTATCTTTGATAAAGGAGGCAAGAATATACAGTGGAGAAAAGACAGCCTCTTCAATAAGTGGTGCTGGGAAAATTGGACAGATACATGTAAAAGTATGAAATTAGAACACTCCCTGACACCATGCACAAAAATAAACTCAAAATGGATTAAAGACCTAAATGTAAGGCCAGACACTATCAAACTCTTAGAGGAAAACATAGGCAGAACACTCTATGACATACATCACAGCAAGATTCTTTTTGACCCAGCTCCCAGAGAAATGGAAATAAGAACACAAATAAACAAATGGGACCTAATGAAACTTAAAAGCTTTTGCACAGCAAAGGAAACCATAAACAAGACCAAAATGGCCTTGGACTTTTAATGCTGTCCCTCTTCTCCCATTTGTTCCTCTCTCCCATTTGTTGTTACTTAGACTTTCCACTTATCTCTCTGGGTTTTGACTTTTATCCAAAAATTGTCTTGGGACTTCCCCACTGCAGATCATTATTGTTTTTAAGATGTTGGTTAGAAAAAAGTTTTATACAGTATTTTTCATTGTCTTTAGCAAGAGGAAGATATAAAGCTGTAAATGCATTAATTAGGAAATGAAGAACAAAAATAGATGAACTTATTTCCAGGTTAAGAAACCAGAAAAAGAATAAACATTGCGACAGTGGAAAGTAGGGATTAAGTAGAATTTAGTGAAATAGGAAAAAAGCAATATTTCAGTAAAGGTTAGAGCTGGTTCTTTGAAACAACGAATAAAATAAAGTCTTGGTAAGTCTGATCAGAAAATAAAACAGAAGACACATGTAAATACACATGTAAATTAGGAATAAAAGTGGAAACAACTACACATATGAAAGGAATTAAATGATTACATTGGAGACTATAAACCATCTTAATTAGTAGTTTGGCAGTTTGTTGACAAATTAACACAATTAGAAATATTTTACACATTAAAAATGCTTCTCCACAGGTGTCCTATTTAACACTAGTTTGTAACATGCAGTAGTACCTTTAAAGAAAAATTTTTTACTTGTAATTTTTATTTGATCGTATATTCCTAGAAAATTAGGCTTAACCTATCTGTTTCAGTCAAAAAGTAGACCAGATATATTTTTCTTTATATTCATTTTTCGTACTATTACTAGCTTTGTGTGTCACGGTCTCTTTCTGCAGCTATTCAAATTATGTGTTTTCATCTCCCATCTTTAATCTACCTCCCTTCCTCATCTTGCTGTATTAGCTTATTAATTTTCTATTATTGGATTTGTAGAGTAGGTTTTTATGGTGGTATGTGTGTGGAGGAGGAACCATCATGGAATTCATGGTAAACTAATTTGTTCTCCTGTGTTGGTATCTTTCTGTATTGGTATCTGTAATGTATCACTATGTAGCAGTTATATTCCAATAAAGTTGACTTAAAGTTGACTTTGAAGTCTTGTGGAAGTATATTTCCATAGGAAAAACTTGGAATAACATAGAAGAAGATTGGGGTAACCAGTGTTATATACTCAACATGGTGGTGCATCAGTAATATACTTGATGAGAATTGATACTGCAACCCGATTTTTGGTAATTGTCATTCTCCATTTTTTTTTTTTGAGTGTGTGTATGCATTTTTATTTTTTTGGCATTTATATTACTTTGCATCATCTTTTATCAGGATTTTACAGTGTCAGAGATTGTTAGCAAAGAAAAAAACCGGAGTGCTTGTCAAATCCTTCATGTTTTCAGAAGAGTTAAAAGTTACATCAGTGTTTTTCAGACTATCTCTGATGCAGAACCAGATTTTTTGTATCCTCCCTCCCCCCCCCCCCCCCCCCGCCGCCCCGCCATAGTCTGTTGGTGTTTGATACAGGGTCCTATTAAGCATGCCTAGTACCCAGCTTGTGTCATGTGATTTACGACCTAAGTTCGATAACAACCACACAGATAACTATCTTATTCTTCAGAGCCCACTGATGATGTACTTGAATGTTGTGGCAATGTTAAGTTGCTATAAAAGTTTCCAAATGCTTTTTCTCAATTTTTATACTTCTCTTATCATGGACTGGTAAGATTCAGTGCATGGATTAGACTTTGAAATGGAACTAGGAACAATCTATATGCTTGATGCACTCAGGGAGTAGACTATCACCACTATAGATGTTAGTGAAGGGCAACAGCTTTCAAATAAACTTAATGATAAACGCTCCGAAAGGAGCTACCCAGAAATCCTGTGGTAGAAAATAGCTTTTCCATTTGCAAATGAAAATTTTAAATTATCTTGTGGAAAGATATTTTAATTGGTTTGTATGTAGTTCCTTTTTATACTTGTGCCCATATAGCTTTGAATAGTTTCATGGGATTAAAATCATCCAGGCAGATAGATTAAGATTTGAAAGGAGATAATATAGGTACAGAAGGGTGAGTGGAGAGAGAGAAAAAATTTAAATTGGGAAGATTACATCATTGATTGAAGAATTGAATTTATTGTAATAGATCCTTAACCATTTGGTTCCTCAAATTAAAATGTAAGAACACTTTGAAATAAGTTTTTTTTTTTTTAAAGATGGTAGCCAATTCTTTTTTTTTATTTATTTATTTATTTATTTATTTATTTATTTATTTATTTATTTATTTATGGCTGCGTTGGGTCTTTGTTGCTGCGCGCGGGCTTTCTCTAGTTGTGGTGAGCGGGGGCTACTCTTCGTTGTGGTGCGTGGCCTTCTCATTGCGGTGGCTTCTCTTGTTGCGGAGCACGGGCTCTAGGCATGTAGGCTTCAGTAGTTGTGGCACATGGGCTCAGTAGTTGTGGCTCACGGGCTCTAGAGCACAGGCTCAGCAGTTGTGGCGCACGGGCTTAGTTGCTCCGCGGCATGTGGGATCTTCCCGGACCAGGGCTCGAACCCGTGTCCCCTGCATTGGCAGGCGGATTCCTAACCACTGCACCACCAGGGAAGCCCGACATAAGTTTTTTTTAAAAAAGAAAATTAGTAGTGCTAAATTTCCGCTTCTAGCTAGTAGCTTGGTATTAAGGTGGCAAATATTTATTGAACCCCTAAAATGTGTGACATAAACTTTGTATTTGATTCTGGAGAAAGCCCTCATGTCATGCAAAAGTCAGGGAAATTACTGAGTCCGCTGTTTTCTGTGCCTCCCACTCACTAGTAAGTTGGAGTATGCCAAATAGATTCAAATTTTTAAATGTGGGAATTGAATGGTATGGACGCTTACATCCTGCAGGACCACTAAGAGTTATGCCTGAATATTTAAGAACAGGATTTTTGGAGACTTTATGTTATTACTAGTAGACGTTGAGGAACATAAAAGGAAATCTCGCTTTCTTAATTGCCTTCAGCATTAATCAAAGTGTGCTCACAAATTGGAGGGTGTTTGTTTTTTTAATTAATTTTTAAAAATTTATGTATGAAAAGATGAAAGTAACTTTATGTTAAAGGCATGCAAGTTTTCATGCTTGTGGATACTCCCTCCTCTCTTCCTCATTCCCACTTTTTTCTTCTTTTTTTTAAAAATAAATTTATTTATTTATATTTTATTTTTGGCTGCATTGGGTCTTCGTTGCTGCACGCAGTCTTCCTCTAGTTGCGGTGCGCGGACTTCTCATTGCGGTGACTTCTCTTGCTGCGGAGCACGGGCTCTAGGCACGCGGCTTCAGTAGTTGTGGCACGCGGGCTCTAGAGCGCAGGCTCAGTAGTTGTGGCGCACGGGCTTAGTTGCTCCGCAGCATCTGGGATCTTCCCGGACCAGGGCTCGAACCCCTGTCTCCTGCATTGGCAGGCGGATTCTTAACCGCTGCGCTACTATGGAAGTCCCCTACTGTTTTTCTTGACGGCAGCATTTCTGTTAATCCCCACTTCTGATATTCTGATAGGCACAGTTTCCCATTTCTGGGATCTCTTCACATTCAGCTTTTAGATATTATTATTTAGTGTGTTCCATCTTCCATTTATTATTAACTGTTTTTTGTAGTAGTACAGTTGTCCCTTGGTATCTGCACGGGATCGTTTCCAGGAACACCACACCCCACCCCCGCAGATACCAAAGTCCGTGGATGCTCAGGTCCCTTATATAAAACAGTGTAGTATTTGGGTATAACTTACGCACATCCTCCCATATACTTTAAATCATCTCTAGGTTACATATAATATCTAATACAATGTAAATACTATATAAATAGTTGTAAATACAATGTAAATGCTATGTAAACAGTTGCTGGGTGCATGGCAAATTCAAGTTTTGGTTTTTTGGAACTTTCTGGAATTTTTTACCCCCAAATATTTTCAGTCCATGGTTGGTTGAATCTGAGGATGTGGAACCTGCAGATATGGAGGGTTAGCTGTTATAATAACTGACTTATTTAATGCTTCTGTGCAGAACACAATTTTAATTACTTTATAAGTGTGTTGTCTTTCTTAATTCTCACAGAAACCCTCTGAATAAAGTACTCTGATTCCCATTTTACAGAATAGAAGACTGAGGCAGACAGATTACATAACTTTGCCAAGGTCTCTTGGTAAAGAATGATCTAAGATTCAAAGCCAGACAGTGTGAGTCCACAGCTCTTATTCAGGCCATCAGTAGTCTTGGCATTAGCAGTAGGAATGAAAACAAAATTATAATGATGAGAGAGGAAACCATTGTAAGAGTGTAATTACTAGTATTTGTTGAGGGATTACTTTGTGCCAGTTGCACATAGTAATTGCTTTATGAGTGTTATTTTTACACCAGCCTTTAAGATTATTTTCATTTTACTTATGAGGATATGGAGGCGTAGAGTTTAATTGACTTGCCTAAGACCACGTGGATAATAAGTGTTGAAGCTAAGTTCAAACTCCTGGGCCAGAGGATCTATGTATTGCTGTTTATTTGCCCATCTGTGCCCTTAGACTGGGAATGTATTAAAGAATAAGTACTTCATTAATCTCCAAGCACATAGCAAGTTTTCATTAAATATTTGTTGATTGTAATACATAAACCCATATTTAGATGAGAGAACTTATACTCTTTGCCTCTTACACAGTACCTTAGAAGCCTAATTTTCCTGTAAACTGTGTGCTAGGCATTGTAGGGAATACCAAGATTGTTGTTTTAAATTTTAGAACCTTTGGTGATGTTTCAAGTTTCAGCACAAAAAGTGGTTTAAATAGTATTTTAAAACAATTCTATATAACATTTAACTTTTATTAAATAAAAACTGAAAAGATTCAGAAAAAGGGAGTTGTAACAAAGGGAGATGTGATGTGCATACACATCATCCAGAATTTGATAATTGTTATTCGTACAGTTTTCTGTTTATTTAATGCTAACTTCTATATTTGTTTTATGCCTACAGCCATATCCAGAAGACCCAGCAGTTTATAAACCACTCTCCCAGGAAGAACTGCAAAGGATAAAGAATGAGAAAAAACAGAAACAAAATGAGAGAAAACAGAAAATATCAGAAAATCGCAAACATTTGGCTAGTGTACGCGTTGTACAAAAAAACCTCGTCTTTGTTGTAGGTCTGTCTCAGCGCCTAGCAGACCCAGAGGTAAGTCTTCTCTTTTCTTTCTCAACTTGGCCTTTTTTCTTTTTGTTTATTTGGAAATAATAGCTGACCCTGCCCAACTGCAGGATTTACCTGAAAATATTAAAACTTAGGAGAAAATGGGAAATATTTTTTTAATAATCACTAAGAAACCAATGACCAGTTGTGATCTTAGGCAAGTGTATTAATCTTTCTTGGCTCATTTTCTTCAGTTGTAAAACTAGGCAGTTGAACTAGATCTCTGAAGTCCCCTTTAGTGCTAATAACCTGTGAAAGTTGGATAATGGTTCTATTTTGCTCTTAAGGCTAATGTGACATGACTACTCTGTTTGTTTCCTCTTTTCTGTAGCTGTATTAAAGACCAACAGTGGAGATGCAGTTTCATGAACCCACCAAAGATCCGTATTTTTTTTTTTTTAAATCGTGCCCAAGTAGTGAACCTCGGTTATAGAACAGTGATAGAACTGTTGCTATACTGTATCATCATTCTTTACTCATTCATTTTAAGCCAGTTTTGGAGAAAGAGGGAGAATTTGATGAAGGGAAACTATGGACCAGGTTCTTTGTCATTCGTTTGGAGGCAGGGGAGGTCTTAACCCTTTTGTTTATTACTTAACTCTTTTCTCTCCTTCCTCCACCAGCCTTATTAGAATAATGTTGAACTCATAACTTTCCTTGATGCCCATGGATGCACATCTGCTAACTTTTAGTTTCTGATATACCAGGAGGTGCTGACTAGATTGTTGGGAAGGCAGATAGAAAGTGATTGGCAGCCAGAATGTTGGAGAGAGCCGAATTTGGGGGATCTGTCAAAAGTACTCCTTGAGAAGGGTTTGAAGTAATGCTCATGATGGTCGCAATCAGAGGGAGGATTATAGTGAATATGATTAGGGAGGTGGGAATCTTTGAACTTGGCTAAGTGGGCTAAAGGCCCCAGAAGGAGGAAATTTAAGGTGTCTATACATTGATTTTGTACAAATCAGTTTAGAGACAATAAAAAATATTTATTGCTGATAAGTTTACTATGTATTGAGGCTGTGAAGGGCTTCATGATCAGTAGAGGAGAAAAATCAGGTTGACCTTACTAAGAAGGCTTTATCATTGGTAATAAATGTGGAGGCAGCTCAAGAATTACTAGGACCTAGGTCCAGGGATGCTGGCATTAGTGGGCTACATGATCTTCCGGAGACGTTCTTTCCAAAGTCAGAGGGTTCATACTGGAGAAGACTTCTTTAATAAGATAGGAGATAAGGAGAGAGCTCATTTTAGGCCTATGACTTAACCTCAGCAGCCAATTCTCCCTTTTTCCTAAATCTAGTACTTAACTCCCCAGACAGGCAGAATCCCACTTCACCCTTGAACACTGCCACAACTTTGTCCCAACGCTTCTGTCTCCCTCTTTCAACACTACTTTTTTTTTCCAACCAGAGAGCATTTCTTGCCTCTGCAAGTTTTTTATTTACCTACCTCTATTTATTCCTACTAATTTTTTTTTTTTTGCTGCACCATGCAGCTTGTGGGATCTCAGCTCCTTGACCAGGGACTGAACCTGGGCCACAGCAGTGAAAGTGCGGAATCCTAACCACTAGGTGACCAGGGAATTTCCTGCTACTCCAGTAAATTAATGGAACTTTTATTTTGATTTTATAACTCTTGGATATGGATGTACTTGATTTTCTTAATACAAAATCCAGTCACCTGTGGTACTGGAGGCATACAGAGCACCACCCAAAGGCTGGATAAAATTAAGCCATAGTCTCAGTCTGATGTTTGGATTATAGGTCCTACCTCTTCTTTAGAATCTATGGTTTGTTTTTACTTATGTACAGAGATTTCTTATTTTCATTTCAAATAACATGATGTTAGTAAGATTAATCTGAAGAACTATTACACAGAAAGAAATTAATCTAGGGGGTGACTAGTGAGAACATTTTATCATGAGTCTAAATATACTTAAAAATCACTGTCCTGGTTTTATACTTTTGAAATCATTGTTGCTTGGTGAGAGGACAGTGAATTTTCTTAAACATTAGTTTCTCTCTCTTATTTCTCCTGAAAGCCTAGGAAGACCAGAGATGAGTGTTTTAGTTATTAAATCCTACTACTTCTAAATATTATCTTTAAAATTTTTCTTAATGTAACTGTCTAACCCTTTCAGATTGGAAAACTTAAAGTCAGCTTCATTAGAAAACTTGAAGTTTCAAATTGTTAGGGTAACTTTTGAGGCAAAGAAGATCCCTGTGATTTACTTATTTTTGGATGATGACAGTTTGATATTTGACTGAATTCTGATTAGCAAAACAGGAACATTTAGGAAAATTTAAAGCTTGTTTTGAAAATAATTTTTGTACATCTGAAAACTTCATACCAAGACTGATAGTCAAATGTATTCATTTATCACTCAATAGAAAAAAAAAAAACTATCTTAGAAGATATGGTAATTAGAGGTAATGATTAAAGGTAATCATCTCCTAAATCCTAAAAATTTATATTGTCAGAACCTAATTCATTCATTCTGTAAATTAACTCTTGAATACTTACAATCTGTTAGGTACTTTGATGTTGGAGATGAAGTGGTTTAGCAAGCAGACAGTCTCTACCCGTACAAGCTTACAGACAGTGGAGAAGACAGAATTAAGTACTTGTAAGCATGCCGAGCGTTTATAAACAGGGAAAGTACAGGGCTTTTTGGGAACATGTAACAGTGGGGAATTTAGCTAGTACAGAGATCCACAAAAAGCCTCCCTGAGGAAAGGATGATTAAAAATGATTAGGGATTAGCTGGGCAGCGAATAAGGAAAAGGATGTTTCAGGTTCGTGACTGCGTGAAAGAGCAGCTTCTTTGAGGAACTGAAAGACTTTAAAGACACAACCATTTCATTTTACAAACGGGAAACCGAGGCACAGGGAAGTTGAGTGACTTGCCTAGGATCACTCAGCTATTTCATAGCAGAGCCAGGGCTAGAAACCACCCCCATCCTCCCCACCTCCCTGGTCTTAGAGCTCCTATTCCAATGTATTTTACACCAGTGAATGGTATGTTGTTCCTCCATCCGTCCATTTATCCATCCATCCTTCCATCTGCTTACCACATTTTTTATTTTCTCTGTGGTGTTCATGAACACTTGACTGTATTCCCAAAGAATATATAGGAAGACATTTTACACATTAGTTATGCCATTGGGAATTTATAATCCTATCATGTGGCCTTTTATATGGTAGTTAGTACTAAAGTTGGCTCACTGTGAAGTAAATATAGGACATTAAATATATGGGTAATGTGGTGATATGCAAGGTGTTCTGCCTACTACCCATACTCTTTACCTTTTTTATTTACTAGAGTATTGTTTTGCTCGTTGACTTATGTTCAGACAGAATCTGTAATGTGCAACTTAATATAGAACGTCTACATTATTTAAATTTCCCTTGCCTGGGCAAACCATTTCTTATCAGCCATAGGCCACTGGCCATAGGCCATTTTCTAATACATTAAGGCCCACCAGTGTTTTATATCCATGTTATTCTTTTCTTTTTTAAGATTTAGATCTGTATTTATTTATTTATTTGGCTGTGTTGGGTCTTAGTTGCAGCGTGTGGGCTTAGTTGCCCTGCAGCATGTGGGATCTTAGTTCCCTGACCAGGGATCGAACCCGCGTCCCCTGCATTGGAAGGCGGATTCTTAACCACTGGACCACAGGGGAAGTCCCCCATGTTACTCTTTTTGTTCAATACTAAGACAGTTTAATTTTTCAATAAGCATTTATTGAGTACCTACAGTGTGCCAGGCATTGTGTAAGACATTGAACATAAACCAATAAAAAGGTAGTCCCTGTTTATTTATAAAAGCAACAGTACACTATGAGGAGTGTTGTGTGCTGTGGAGGCACAAGAGATGGTACCTGACCTTGGGGGGAAGATGTGTACTCTCCTGCTATCTCTGGGGTAAAGTGCTTCAGGCACAGGAATTATACAAATGCTTCTGGATGAGAAAGAGCTCAGTCTGCAAATGATTTGTTTGGCTGGAAAATTAGAGTGAAATGGTGAGAGAGGAGGCTGACAAGGTAAGTGGTAAGGGATAATGAAGGGCTTTTAAAACATGCTAACGAGTTTGCACTTTATCTTAAAGGCAATGGGAAGCTATTAACTATTCTTAAGAACAGGATGACATGGCTAGATTTGTGCTTTGAAAATAGTATTCTGGCTGCTCAGTGTAATTATGTACAAATCTTATGTTGTTATAAAGGTGTTACTCAAATACTGGCCAGAATTTATTTCCATAAGCCAGCTTTTAACCTTTTCAGACCCAGTACCCACTTTTTTTTAAACTAATATTTTATAACACCCTTTAAGTTTCATGCAATGCCTTCTTGATAATATAATCTGTCTGTGTAGATACATAATTTGAAAAAAGTGAAGGAGAAATTAGAAATTATAAAAAGACTGTTTCTGCATGTAAATACTTGGGTACCTCTGCTCTAGAACCTTGCTACTCAAGGTGTGGCCGCTGGGCTGGTAGCATTAGTATCACCTGGGAGCTTAATTATGCGGACCCTCAGGGTCTGAAATATGTATTTTAACTAGATTCTCAAATGACTTGTATGCGTATATAAGTTTGTAAAGTACTTTTTTTCCAGTATGTTATAAAATAGGTGTTTGCATCTGTTTGTAGAATCACTGTGAATATGACAACTACAAAGGCAGATTGTTACAGGTGTATGTATTGGCAACTCAGGTACCATGAAGTGCCAATGATGTGATTTTTCTGAAGCAATTCTTAGTAAAATTTCAAACAAAGCACTTGTGGTTGTCCCTTAATTACACAGTATTTGCTTTTAAATTCAACATATGTCAAAACTGGGGAACTACTTTATGTTTATAATTTGTTTCTAGGTTCACTTAATTGTAAACAGGCCTCTCAGCTAGATGAATGTCTTGTAGAACATTCAAAAGTGGTGCAGGACAATTCTTTGTGGTGCAGGGCTAGCCTGAGTGCTGTAAGCTTTCCCTGGCTGCCATCCACTGAACACGAATAGTGTCTCCCAGTTACTTTGACAACCTCCCCTAATAAAAGCTCCCACAGAGTTCCAAAATGTTCCAGCATCCCTTGATGCTGCCTTTATTGAGAACTACTGCCGTAAACTTGGATATGATATGAGCTGCTGATGCAGCACAACTTGTAGTAACCAGCCTGAATCCTTTGAAGCAGGTATTTTGGCTGAGGCCTTTTGCTGAGTTGGTATGCATCAAGCTGGAATATTGAACACAGTTCTGTACTCCACTGGCCAGAAAGCTTTTCAAGATATACTCTTCCCTAACCCTCTATTCTAAGACTTTTTTGTGAACAACCCAAGAGTCATTGCCTTTACCACACTTACCGCCATATCCCTCGGGGGATTTGGGTAGAAGAAAGATTGAAAGCCAATGTAGTCACTTCACCTTCTAATCCATTAAAATTGGCTGTAGAAAACATAAGGCCTAAACCCTATACTTATAAAAACCTAAAATAAAATGAGGTAAAAAAAATTATATAAATCAAGTTGAAAACTGTTAAGCATTAATGACACCCCAATCACAGACTGTTTCACAAAGCTTTGGTTCTGTCAGATGCAGAACATATTAGCTAAGTTGTTAAGTGTGTGAGAATATTATCAAGAGTAGAAGAGTATTTGGACAGGATACTTTGCACACACTTGAACAGATATGTGCATAAAGCTTTCATTGAGAGAGAGCTTGCTATTTGGACAGATTGTAGGAACAGTAGGTCTATAGATGAATTCTAGGAAAAGAGCAAAATTTAATTTTGAGGTAGTTGCAAGTCATGGGAGAGGTTTTTGTATCAGGTTAGCCAAGGTTAAGTAAGTTTTAGAGAAGCTAAGTGAATGCATATAGTGATCACATAGTAAAGGAGATGACACAAGTATGAGGGAAAATGACCACCAAGAAGTATCCAGGTAGTAGAGAAAATATTGTATAAATTTGTTTCCCCAGTTTTCTTTTCATCCATCACCTCACATTTGTTATTTATTAGGAAAAGGAGAGAAAAAAAAAACAGGAGACAGTTGAGAAATGGTGAAATTGACATAAGGAAAATTTATTGACACACACAGAGTAATAAATCATAAAGCATAGAAGTTTGAAGAACATTCTGTTACCATATTTGGAATGCGTAACTTATAAACAATGCTTTAATATAATATATAAAATATTATGTACAATAGATTCATGAGTAAAGACTGTCTCTACTGGTGTCTGTTCTTGAGTTTCTGTTTCTGTTTAACACATAATCTTGGTCATTGTTCTGAGAATTACTTTCTTATAATGATCATCTATCAATGAAAATGTGGTTAAGATATTTGATCTGTTTTGTGTTTAAGAATACTGTGAAGCTAAAATCCCTTAGATTATTGGTATAGATATTAGAATGTAATAGATAATACTGAACTTAGTAAGTCTCAGTTTCTATTCAGTGGGTCAATAAAGAATAGCTTTTAGACTTTGTTGATGATTTCCTGTAGGTTAACCACACAAATTGTAATTAGGAAGTAGTCACATTTACTAGAAAACTTTAAAAATTATTTTATTTTCACTGAAGAGGGATGGTGTATGTCCCCATTATAAGGATAAAGTTGATGAAATGGGGACAGTTTATACCTTATTTCTTCTTCTTTTATAGGTTTTAAAACGACCAGAATATTTTGGGAAGTTTGGTAAAATACATAAAGTTGTCATCAATAATAGCACATCATATGCAGGCTCACAGGTAACTAATTATAGGGATTTTTGCCTTTCCTCCCTATGGTCTGGGCTTGACCTGGGCTGCTCAGAAGGAAAACTTGCTTTCTGTGGTTAGAAAGCTTAAGGGTCAAAGATTTAAGCAGTGTAGTGACCTCTGTTGGTGGGGTGGGGGAACTTTTGGTGCTTATTTGACCTTTTCAGGACTTAACAGTGAATTGATAGTAATAAGATGGAAATAGTAAAACAAAGATCTAGTGATGGTCTGAAGGGGAGGGGGAATTGAGTCTATTATCAGGCAGTTAAATTATATAATGATTTCTAATTAATAATGTTTTCAGATATTGTGAACTTAATAGAGCGTCTTTGTTATGCTGGTATTAGCAGATAGAATACTGTTAGAGATTGCATTTATTTGGGGGAGAACATAGTTTGAATCTGTCTTCAAATCTTATTTTTTTTTAATCTAACTTTCAAAGTTTGTTTTTTGTAACCTTGACGAGCCTATCAGATGACTTTTTTAAAAAGTAAATGCCAAGCCAAAGATGATATTTTATTCATATTTATTTTAGTCTACTTAAAATCAGATAAAAGTCATTAAGTATGATTGTCTTAAGATGAGCTAGTATATGGTTTAATCAAAGCTACTACTACTTCTAATCATTGTCATTATTATTAATGAAAGTAGTAGTAAAGGCCTTTAGAATTCCTTAGGCAGGTTGCAAGATAATTTTGTTGTTGTTGTTGTTGTTAAGTTTTTGTTGAATTTGATACTAATAACAGTGGGTTTTCACTTTAGGGTCCAAGCGCCAGTGCTTACGTAACCTATATCCGGTCGGAAGATGCTCTCAGAGCCATACAGTGTGTCAACAATGTGGTGGTAGATGGCAGAACACTTAAGGTAATATGGTCCTCTTGATTTTTTTTTTTTTTTAAAGGGGGAAGGGATAACATGTATTAAGTAGAGAAGAGCATAGCTTTTACATATTACATGAAGGGAGTCTAATTTGAAGATTGCTTCTTAGGCATCCATTCCAACCTATGACAGCTAATTTGTTTATAGCTGACCTATGTAGGGTCCTGTTTTACCAGCTAGGAGTAAACACATTCATTATTAGGGGATAATCTTGAAAAATATCCTTATATTTACACATATTTTATTTTGTGAAAATGGATTTATTACTCTCCTTGTCAGAAATAGATAATTGTTCTGATTTGTTGTCCTTAAATATTTGGGCATTGAACAGTTCAGGTTTGCATGAAGGGTCCCACCAAGCAATGCTTTTAAGTAAGTGGAAGAAGGATGGCATAATTAGAAAAAGGAATTTGCCTTATGTGCCTAACCACTTAAAACATGGAACAGATTTTGTCTTTCTACTCTTCTGACCTCTAGGGAAATGATCTGGGTGCTCAAGCTCTGGAAACCATAGGCCGAGATTTTTTTTTTTTAGTTCTTTTAAATGATCATCATCTTTAATAAATCCTGCTAATAATAGTTTAGTTCTCTAGTATTCACAGCCATACTTTGTTTTGTTGTGCCTGTGCCTCATTTTAGGTGAAATGAAAACACTAAATATGGAAATTTTCATTGTGGTGTCAGTTCACATTTTGGGTCTTTTTCCCCCCCGCTTTCCTCCTCTTGCTGCAGGCATCTCTAGGTACAACAAAATACTGCAGTTACTTCTTAAAGAATATGCAGTGTCCAAAGCCTGACTGCATGTACCTACATGAATTGGGGGACGAGGCGGCCAGCTTCACAAAAGAGGAAATGCAGGTAGTAAAGTAATGTGAATTATCAACTTTGCAGAAAAGGAAGTATTTTTCTTTATAAGTTAAAATTACAAAAGCAAAAACTAAGAATTTTCTTTTTCTTTAAACTGGTATTACTTTAAAGTAGCATTTTCCAAATATGTAGTGTTCCATGGAATATCAGTTCTGCAGGATATTGTTACAATAAAAGTGGGTCTGTGGTCCACTAAGTTTGAAAATGCTTGATTAATGAAGATAAATAGATTCCCCCCCACCCCAGCAACACTTCTTAGAGACTTTAATATGCTAATACATATCCCAGAGGGGTATGTAGAACCAGGACTTAATTGACCAAGGAAGGCATTTTGGTAAATGCTACTTTAGGGGGAATGTCAGCAAAATGAAAGCTAAGTGGGATATTGTAAATATGAGGTCCCCCACCCCATCTCTACTCTTCACAGAGCATGCTAGAAAATAATACTCTATTAGATGCTGCTGAAAAGCTAACATTATTTTTATAAAATGATTCTTCCCATGAAAGTATCCAGTGAGTCAGTGTCCTGTAAAGGGTGAATTGAAGGCTTATTTTCCTGTGTTCTTTTTTACATTTCCTGTTCTCCTGTCTCCTTTCAATTTGTAGTATAAACATGCCTTTACAAGTAAAAATGTTGACCATACGGCATATTAAATGAGGATTATGCCAAAGCACAATACTGCACTTCCCTGTTATAGGTGAGGACTTCAGATTGTTGCTGTGGACTTTTGCAGGAATACTTCTCATTTAGAAGGTGGGGGGCATTGATTACTGCCTTTCATTCTCCAAGTCAAACTAGAGACAGTCTAGGAGGGGCTCCTTTCAGAGCAGATTGTTAAATGGAATATTACCTTTTTTGACTTGGAGTTACTACAGATTAAATCCCATTATAATAAATACATTGGGATGTCTTGACAGTATGTATTGTCTTTATGATCTAAAAACAGTGTTAAAGTAAGTTCTCTGTGATATTTAACGGGGATGGATGACTTACTTATTTCTTGCTTATCCAATAAATGCATCTTGATTTTTTTCTTCTTTTGGATGAAGTCTAAGGTTGAACCATTTCATGCTGAATTTTGACTAGTGGGAACTGTGCTTTACCTATGGGTACTATTACAATGAAAATCTCTGTCAAGGAATTTCTAAGCCCCAGTTGATCTCACTTAAGTATTATTGAAGAGTAAAAGGAAATGGATGGACAGTCCCTTAGAATTTATTTGTAATGGGATTTAACCTGTCTCTATGAACTGCCCCTGTTAAATCATTTGAATACCAATTTGAGCTCTTTGTGGCTAACGAAAGCCATAATATCTCCTGAAGTATTGCTTGCATAAAGAATTTTCAGGGCTTTTTATGTTTTAAAGATGTAAAATCCACATCTAAACTGTGTTTTTTCTTAACAAGTTAAAATTGATTTCATATTGTTGTCCTGAATTCATCTCGCTCTTCTTTATCTTAGTTTAAAATTACTTTGAAAAGGGGTTTCCTCGTTAAAACACTTGGTCAATGTAGAAAGGAAACTTGAGCAAATTATATCATGGCAAAACCAGATCTTTCCTTATTACTGCATAACTCAAAATTTAGTACCATATGAAATATTTATAGACCCAGGTGAACAGGCAAGAGCCCTCTCAGAACAGGGAACAATGCATCGTGCAATATCTATGATACAGTTGTGCTCAATTAGATGATACTGCCCTTGTTTTTATTGTTTCGTTTTTGCTTTGATCTGTTCTGTTCTGGTTTTGGTTTTCCCATAACATCTATTTAGACCACACTTTTAAAGTAATTAACAACCCTGAAGGTAAGTAAAAAATGTCATTGCAGTTATAATATACATGCAGATAGTGAAAAGTTATTCAGAGTAATTTCATTGTATTGTAATTTATTTTTTGTATGTGCCTAGTTTCCACAGTCAGTCTTTGTCTGATTTATTCCATCACATTTGTGACACTGCTTTCTGATAGACAGCTACCAACTCCAATAAATACAGAGTTGTCTTTGTTGTGTATAGAGCAGGGATTGGCAAACTTTTTATGTAAAGGGCCAGTTAGTAAATGTTTTAGGTTTTCTGGGCATATGATCTCTGCAGCAACTACTCAACTTGGCTGTTGTAGCACGAAAGAGGTCATAGATAACACATGAATGAATGAGCATGAGTGTTGCAGTAAAACTTTATTTATAAAAACAAAGTGGCTGGCTCTAAATTGCCATCCTCTGGTCTAAAGTTTAAAATATATTAATTTTTATGTAAAAACAAATTAATGTGCTAATTAGTGTCAGGATAATGAAAAATATAGTAAAACTCTTCATCTGTGTGTTACTTATCAATCTTCTGAAAAGAGAGACTGATTTTTCAGTGATTTTCAGAAAATTCTGTAATGACCTGTTAGAAGACTTAATTCTTATGTGAAAGATGGGGAAGTAAGTTTAAAAGGGCCCCTCTAGTTTTTCAAACTAGCAAAAATGTTGTCTGTTAATATTCTTTTCTCCACATAAAGTGGTTGATGAAATGCCTTAGGTAATGGAATATGTCTCATGTAGTTTTGTTGCAAGAACTTTCATTGGTCTAGAAGTTCTGTGACATTTTCCTCACAGGTTTCTCTGACGCCATGACAAATCCTATGTGTTTTATTTAGAATAGGTTTAGTAATTCATAAAGTACATCAGCATTTTATACCAGCCACTTTGTGAGTCCCACTGCAGTTTTAATTTCTTCTTCCACTAGGCGGGTAAACACCAAGAATATGAACAGAAGCTACTTCAAGAATTATATAAATTAAACCCCAATTTTCTTCAACTGTCTACGGGTTCAGTTGATAAGAATAAGAACAAAGTGACACCACTGCAGAGGTATGATACGTAAGTACCGATATTAGTGTAATCAAATACCTTACCTTCATGTCTGTCAATCTTCTCTTTTCATTCTACATCTTTTTCAGGCAGGATCCTTCTTGACAGTGTCTGTCATTTGTGCAGAATTGTTGTACTATATAGGAAATGTTGAGTCACAATTTCTGGGTTTGAATATTTGCTGCCTGCTGCTCCCTGGTAATACTGCAGATGAGCCTCTTGATGCTTCCCCTTTGCATTGATTTGCAGACTACCCTGAGCCCTGGGAACACTCTCCTTGATAAAAAGGAAATTAAGAGATGTGGGTTATTTAAAAGGCTCTTGTCACCTAATTGGGGTTTCCCTCCTGATGTAATGAGGGGGAAAACACTGTAAAAGGGACAGTGGGCGTTATCTGAAGCGTTTTTTGTTGGGGATAGAAGTATTCATGGTTGTCTAGTCTCAGGAATCACCAAAGTCTTATGTCCTCTGAGTGAGGAGGGTATCCCATATTCAGATCTTATTCATCTTGGAGACAACTTATTTTTGCATAGACCTATATTCTGTTGATGTTTAAACAAATTTATAATTTTATGTATTGAGTCTTATTCTGATATGGTGATCTTCACATCTTGGATTGTATTTGGTTATGGCCTGTGAGAAAATGGTATGATTAATAAAACAATAATTTTGGGGTTATACTTTATTCTGAATGTACCTTAAGTTTGATGTGTCAGGATCTTTTTTTTTTTTTTAATTAAGTCTGACTTTTGTAAAGTGAATTCATTTAAAGTAAATAGCTGTAATTAATTTAAATAGGTCGATTTTCTCTTTAAAAAAATTTATTCCAAAGTTAAATTCGTTTAAGTGATGTTTTAAATGTCTGGTTATTAGAGTCCCATTGTAGTCCCATGTTTATTTAGCACTAAAATAATGTAAGGGCCATTTTTTAAACACAGCTAATAATAACTACATGGATTGTTACCAGAGTCAGTTTCTCCAAAACTTATTCTTGTATTTAAATTCCTGAAGTCCTTGTTAAGTCTATTCACTTTGATAGTAAAGATTATTTATAAAGGCAATTCAAATTTAAATACTTCCTGTTTATTTGCACACACATATGTACATGTATATATAAATATATGAGGCCATAGAGCAAAACATAAAATTATATATACTACGTGAAATTTGTTTTATCAAAGCTAAGAATAAAAGCTAAGTTTAAACTCTTTTTGGGTTGATAAGCTTTGACCCTTTCCATTGATCTGTTTGTCCCCACCCCATATGTTTATTTGATTATGAACCTATGCTATTATTACCTCATTGGTTGCTAACTCTGTAGTACATTATGTAAGAATGAGGTTATTGTAGTAAAAATTTATTTCAGATGCTTTTAAATACACATCTTTATTCTCATTAAAAGTGTTGTCATTCTAATTAAAGTCATATTCTGGGTTTATAGCCCCTAGAGAATTCAGAGCAGAAATGTAAAATTTAGATGATCTCTTTGCTACATTTGTTATTCCCTGAATATAAAAGTAATGTTTCTATTGAAGGAAATCTGAAAAATATACAAAAGCATAAAGAAGAAAGTAAAAATTGTATGTGATCTTAATACGCAGACGTTTTCAATGAAAATGATTTGCTGTATCTTCCTTGCAGTGTATATTTCCTTGTAGTCCTCTTCCTTCCTGTGAATGTATATATACACAAAATACATTGGTTTGTTACATTTTAAAACTTAATACCCATTATTATGAATATTTTCCCATGTTATGAAAGCAATTTTTTATGACTGTGTAGTATTCCATTATATGTGAGTATTTAAAATTTATTAAACCAATCTCCTGCTGGTGTATATTATCTTACTTTCATTTTGGTGCTATTATTTATAATACTGTGATGAACATTTTTTCATGTAAACATTTTGGTTATAGTTTTGATGCTCTTAGAACCGCTGAGTCAATGATTGTGAGTACCTATTTCCTTGAATTGAGTATTTTTTTCTGCACATTTACCAATTTGATAAACAAAAAATCTCATTTTGATTTATAGTTGATTAATATAGTGAACTTATGCATTGTGAACTCGTATCTCTTTGCCATGTTTTATTGGTATTTAAGTGTTTTCTGTGCAGTATATAGACTGGCTTCCCCCATTAGTTGACCAAGTCTGTTTGTTTCAAAATACTTGAGTTTATAGATCAATTTTGGGAGAATTTATACTCTACAGTATAACACTGAATCCTCTCAACCATTAGTGTGGTATATCTCTCTATTTAAGTCTTTTGTGTCTCTCAGGAAAGATTTTTTTTTGGTCTTTTCCCTGCATTTTTAAATCTGATCTCCCACCATCATCTCTTCCTATTTGAGAATTCCTAGGCTAAAAATTAAAGAAGTGTTAGAAAGTGGTGCTAGCAGGCATCCTGTTGCATTACTTTTATAGAGATATCTCCAGTGTTTTATTCTCTCTTAAATATGATTTTAACCATTTATTTGAGATAAATTTTTAATCATAATGTGAAAATACCTTGCTATTTTTAATTTATTGAGCTTTTCTCTTTAGATTGGAAGTGAAAATTGGAATTTACCAAATATCTTTTTAGCATTTTAACAGTAGTTAGCTTTCTTTAAATTATTTTTTTTTGTGATCCCTTATTAATAGATTTACTAATATTTTATTGACTTTGCCTTCATATAAAGTGTAGTCAGAGCACATTTGTAACTGTTTCAGTAACAGGAGAGGAGCGTCATAGCAGCCACAAGTTGTAGAGGAAAATAAGAAGAAAAAGGGGGATTTAAAACAGTATGCCCATTTGATAACTTTGCCCAAAACCAGTGCAACTGAACCTCAGCTAGGACCAGAATAAATTTTGACATAGTTACCTTTGCTTTTCATAAGTACATGATATAGGAAGGTTTTGGGGGGAGGGAGAAGGGTTGTTTTTGTTTGTTTAATGCAAGTCCCCCAAATTTACTAAGGACAGTTAATGGCCCAGGTTACAGAGAGTTGTGGGTTTGTTGTTTTGTTTTTTTTGGCAGCTCCTATAGCTTGTTTTCTTTCCATGCCAACCCCTGTAAGAGAGTAAGTTTGACTGTCAGTATTACTGAAAGTCTGCTTTGGTCTTCATTTCTACGTTGCCACCATACAAGGTACAGGGGTAGGGATGAATTTGTAGATAAGTTTTCTTCTTCCCACAGGGAAGACCTGCCAAGTTAGAATGATGAACAGTACAACTCTTTCTATGGTCCTACCCTACAGAGAACGTTTTTCTTATTCAAGATAAGTTGAGAATTAGACTTTCCAGGGACACAAAGAAAAAGAATGGTTCCTTTTCCTCTTTTCTTGGCATTCCTGTGTAGTGAGTAGCAGTTTTAGAAGAATTGCAAGAAAGCAAAACTTGGAACTTTATAGATTGACATTAAACTTAAAATGTACTTTTTTCATTTGTAATTAATCCAGAGTACAAATATTAAAAGTATCATAGCTACTAATCGTCACTGAACCCTGACATGGTCCCCTGATACACATTAATGTTAGTAAGTGAAATTTTCTATAATATGTCTTATTCCTATCTCACTTAAATGAATAATAAATTAGAGGGTGTGTGTCATTTGTTCTTCACACACACATCTCCATTATTGTGAGTTTGAGAGTGTATCAGTCAGATTATTGACTGTAGATATGCTGTTTTTCTGTATTAGTAAGTTACTTTGAAATGATGAATACAAATGTAAAGAATGGGGAGTAAAGGAGCCATGCAGTACTGATGCTTATGGACTGGATATTTTGTTTTTAAGTTTGGGGCTTTGAAATACCTTTATTTACATTGAGGCACTATTTGTGCACCAACTGAAGACTGAGACAGGAATAGTAGTAGCTAGATGGCTGCTATATGCCCAGGACAGTGCATAGGCCTACCTACAAGTATTTGGGGGACAGATTATGGGGTGTGCAGATCACTCAAGGTAAGTGGTTCTGACTTGATGTTGTGGCTCAAAGAAGCCACCGTTGAAGGAATCGAGATGTTCAGCTTTAGATTTAGGTAGAAAGAGGGTTGAACAGAAATTTGGTGTCTTCTGTGTTCATTTAATCTCCTCAGTAGTCCTGTGTGGTAGACATCATTGTTATTTTACTACTGGCAAGAATACTAAGTCTCAGAGAGTTTAGATAATTTACCAGTATCCTACACAAATAAGTGATGGACCAGATTCTGACCTAAAGTCTCTGTCACTTTTAAGCCCAAGCTCATTCTCCCACTCTGCCATTTCTTAGTCTAGAATAGGCGAAATTTAAGACTCTAACATGAATTAAAAACTCTGACATGAATCAAACTAAATCAATTAAATGAAACTATGCCATAACTATATATAGTTTGACCTTAAAGATCTCTGGTACTTAAGGCTTAAATATAGTGGATGTACTATAAATTCCAAGGAAGATTAAGCAAAACCTTCCCTAAACCACAGATTGGTGGCAGTAGAGGATAAGCTAAAGGAAAGGTGAAAGGAAAATTTCTATAGAAATTTGTCAGTTTTTATCACATTGAAGGAAAATGTACATCTTTAAAAAATATATACAACTATATTTTTACTGAAAGTCAAATATAAGCTCTGATAGACGGAAGACATAGCCAGAGTGCCTTATTTATTTAGCAGAATGGGGGTAGTCACTGCGTGAATCCTGTTCTTATGTCCTGACATCATTTGGTAAATCCCTGAGATTTAGAAAGGATATGGTCCAAGACTGTACAAAATAGTCTCAGTAGAGCGTGTTAAATCACGCATAGGCGTCTGAGTATCTGTGAACTCTGAAATTTTATGTAAAATGTGTGTGTGTGTGTGTGTGTGTGTGTGTGTAAATTTTTCTGGAGGAGGAGCAGTATAAAGCAGTAATTCTCAAAGTATGGCCAAGTGCCATGAAAGGTAGCCTACATTTTTTTTGTAAAATGGATCCCTAGAAATGCATTCCCTTTTTTGAAATAGGTAAATGATTTGCAGTTCCCTACTTTTATTTTTGTATAAAACTAAGGGCTGCTTACTAGTAAATTAGGTAGATAGTAAAGTTTGCTAAAATTGGATATTTACATTAAAATTCGTGAATTTTGAGATTTTTCTGAACTTATTTCTCAGTCTTTCCTTATTTTTCTTAAATTTTATTCCCATGATGTATTTGGATATATAAAGTTACTGCACATGTACACATACATACTTGGAAAACTAGTAAGTCAGCTCTGGTATCTTGCTCCACCTAAGTAGAATATTTTCAAAAAGGATAGAGAGCTACTGGTATTTTTTCCAGAGGGTGGGTGTAATGAGTGAGGGGAAGGGAGGGGAAGGGTTATGTTGGGAGGGATGGGAGGAAAGGGTTAGAGATAGAGTTTTTGGTGCCCTTATTTCTTAGAATAGAAGAAAAGGCACATCAAATGAGCAATTGTGTGTTTAAATTCAACTTAGTATCTTTTTAAGATCAAACTTTTATTACTGAAATACAAAATTATAATGAATAGATGGAGATTTTGCTGTTGTTTTTGAAAGCTTGCCACAGTCTTATGATATGTTTAGGATGGTGGATGTCCATCTTTCAGTTTTAATATTAAGGATAATTAATTTTTTGTGCTTACTAGTAATCAGAACATTTATTTTCATTCATATTTGGTATGTCCTGGAGTTATGAGAAGATTCCAATTAGAATCATATTTGCCAACTACAGTTAGTCTAGGTTTATTGAGGCATTTTTTTCTTGCCATGTTAATTGTGTCATGTTACTTAAGATGTGGCCATATTTTAGTAGCAAAGTGATATTTTCAATGTTAATGTATATTTGAAGCCCCTGTATCAAAATAAATTCTATAAAAGCAAGCTTCCTGTCTATAACTTAAATTCGTCCTTTGCAGTAGCAAATGTTTATCTCAGTTATTTAAGACTCTGGTGAGCATGAAAAATTAAAATGAATTATTCTCAATAAATATGGGAATATTTCGGAGCGGTGTGAATATGTACTTGGGTATATCGTAACATGAGAGAAATTTGGAAATGTCCATTATATTGACATCCGGCTTAAATTTTACTTTATATTCAAAATGCAACAAAAATTAGTACAACCATGACTACTATTTTTATCTTGTGAATGTGAGAAACAAGGGAACTAGACTTCCTCAGTATTTTTCCTATCCCACTCCCAGTTCTTAAAAATGATTTTTTCTTTGATTCTTCTACTACGTGACTACTTGTTTTATGTTGCAAATTTTAGAAAGCAGCCAAGAGACTATATTTAGGAATTTGGTGCTGTCGCCACCAAGGAAATAAAAGGAAATCAAACTCAAAACTGCCCAAAGGGCCAGTTAGAAGGTAGCAGAGTTGGCTGAGCATCTGAAGATCCAAACAGAGGCACAGCTGTGTCACACTACCTGCTTCAGATAGTTGTGAATTTTGGTTTCTTTATCTGTAAAACAGAGTATTTAAATTTGATATTAATGATTCCTTCTGGCTCTAAAGTCTAATAACTTCAGAGACTTTGAGGAGACTTGATGCCTTTTCACTGTGTTCCTTTTCCACTAGTGCAGTGATCATCAGACACGAGGTATATCTCAATTTGGACTAACTGAATCAGAATCTCCAAGGACAGAATCTAGATATATATATACTCTATACTTTCTATAGATAAATGTAAATATTTATATTTTGAAAAGCTCCATAGCACCAGATTCCAACTATTGGGTTAATTGGAAAATATTTAATCCTGAGAAATCTGTAATTTCACCATAGGTTTCAGAACTATTTAGGACTAGAACTTTAAAAAGATTTTTAATGAGACTGTATGAAAACACGTTTACAAATTTTTGTCTGCAAGGATTTATACACACAGCATTACCTTCTGGCAATAATATCTTGATTGTGTTATGAACCCTAACTACCTATTAGAATTTCTCAATCCCACTTGAAGCCAGTGCTTTTCAGTCAACTGTGTGGTTCAGGTGTCTCAATTTCTCTTTCCCTTCGTATTATTACTGGACAGCGATGATTCCAAGGCTAACATGCTATTCTTCCACTTCTTAAACCAACTGAACTATGAGTGTGGCTGCAGCCAGGACCTTGCGTGTTTGTTACTACAGCACAACTTGCAAAAATTCTGTTGGGACATTCTGGCCTTTCCTCGGGGCCATACCTAATTGGCTGAGACAATCTTTGATCTCTTTAATTCTGATCCAGGCTCAGAGGGCTCATTCGGAGCAAGGAGAGGCAGACCTCGAAGCACCTGTGGAAAGCCAGCATCATGAGATTGAATCCTGGACCCTAGAATTAAGGGCTATGATGGAGAAGCTGGTGAAATCCATTGGCCAACTGAAAGACCAGCAGGATGTCTTCTGCTTCTGATATAAGACCCAGACCCCAGTGAGAATACCCTCTTTGGACGCCCGTCAGACCAGACAGCAGCAGCTTTTGCAGGAAATTCTCAGTGAACTGGACTAAAGGAGAAAGGAGGTGCTAGATGCCTCCAAAGCACTGCTAGGCCGATTAATCACCCTAATTAATGGAAGGTCCAGCAGCAAAACACCTGCATTGGAGCCCCCCTGGACGATGGGTTGGATCAGCTGGAGAAGTGTTCACAGCTGGAGCAAAGTTGTTGTTTCACCTGAATCAGCTGCTGAAGGAACTCAGTTGCCTGGTTAGCTATCAGGATGACCTTCTGACTAAAGGGGTGGACCTGTGGAAGGCCCCATACACAGAGTTGCTTTTAGATCTGTTCCTAGCCTTTGTGGTAGAAACCCAGCCCTATGTTTCCTAAACTCCCCATTGACCCCTCATCCTCAAGACGGGGAGGAAGTTCACTGTCCAGACGAGGCTGCTGATGAGATTCCAGGAAGTGGAATCTGACAGTGGGTGACTGACTGCAAAAGTCTCCACTGACTGTAAGCTTCATCAATTACAGTCATCCCTCAGTATTCACGGGGATCAGTCCCTTAGGATAACAAAATCCTCAGATGCTCAAGTCCCTTATATAAAATGGTGTAGTATTTGCACATAACCTACACACATCCTCCTGTGTACTTTAAATCATCTCTGGATTACTTATGCTACCTAATACAATGTATATGCTAAGTAAATAGTTGCTGGCACAAGAGAAATTCAAGTTTGCTTTTTGGAACTTTCTGAAATGTTTTCTCCTCTGAATATTCTTGAATCTGAGGATGTGGAACCCATGGATGTTGAGGGCCAACTGTACAAAGTTTCCAGAAGTTCAGCATTCTGACTTCAAACCAGAAAACTTTGTCCCCCAAGATGGAGCAGAGTCAGGGTTTAATTTGGGACTCTGCCTGCCTGACTGGTGGAGCCGTGTTCAGGTGGTTCTGGAAAGGGCAACAATAGGGGACTGCTGGGTGCAACAGGAACCACACATTTATCAGCTTCATGGTCGGATGCACCTACCAGGATCTGAAGCAGGAGCTGAAGACAGATACCCTCTGTGTGGTGATTATTTCTAACATGAACCTACTCTTGATTGCCTGGTCCTTGGTTCTCTGGTTCAGTCTGGTCAGCTCACATCCCTAGAATCGGCAATTCTTTTCCAACACCGCCAGGAATGCCAGCTGCTGAAGACCATCTCTGGTACCTTTCTGTTGCACTTAAGTGACTTATTGGGAGGGGGTATTACCTGTTCTTGGTTGAACGATGATGAAGTGCAGCCCTGCACCAGGAGGTACTGCAGTCATTCGTGCTAACTGAAGTCATCCACCACTACCAACCTCTTACTGAGGCAGACTTACCCAAGAACCTGCTGTACTTCCTCTACTCCTGAAGCCCCAGGGATGAGGCTTTTGGGTGCTACTACCAGGAGAGAGTTAATCTTCAGGAACAGAGGAAATAACCTGAAACATAGGCTCATTGTGGTCTCTAACAGACAAGTGGATGAGCTAGAACAACCACTAGAGCCAGAACTTGAGTCATTAGAGCTGGAGCCCACACTGGCACAGGGGGCCAGAGCTAAGCCTGGAGTTAGAGCCACTGCTTGAGCAGGGCTGGATCTGGGACCAGTACTGGAGCCCACACTAGGCATGGTATCACAAAGAGTGCCAGAACCAAACCCAGGACCAGTACTAAAGCTGGATCCGGTTCTAGAGCCATTCCCAGGGAACCCCAGGAAATAGGTCTCTATCGTCATTAGTAAATGTGATATTTATTAAAGTTTGCTTTCCTTTCTTAACTGTCTTGGCATGATAATGGGTGGATGGATGTTGAATGTAAAACAACAAATTTGTTAGTATGACAGAGCTTAATGAAGAAGGAATTTGGACACCTGATGCCAGGAGAGTTGTGAGAACCCTGACCTGTTAGTGGTAGCTTTGAGATATGTGTTTTCTGTTCAGCCATCAGAGTGCAGGAAGTTCACATTTATTGCAATTAGACTTCAGAAATACACTTTTTCTTTCTTTTGGGTTTATACATGCATTTGCAGGGAGTCCCCCATCTTTATTTGCCGTTTTTGCACTTATAGTTGCACTTACTTTGGCAGGTTTAATTTTAATTGACCTTTTACCTAAAAAATAAAACTTTCTAGTTATATCCTTATTCCTAAAGCTCTCATTTATTATTCCTTGAATTTGTTAATTATTCTTAAAATAAATTGAAGAATATACTAAAACTGAATGGAACTTAAGCTTACTAATATCTTGCCCTGATCCTGATTTTTCAGCAGCTGTCTTTGGATTGATGACAGTGATCTAGAAATTTTGATCTAGAGATCTTTGATAAAAACCTTCCCAGGTAAAGCGTTAAGTGTTAATGAATCACTGCTTATGAAACTGCAGTTGGCATGGTGGAAAAGATGATATAAGTTATCCTAATTAGTTGTAATCCAGAAACAGTCTCAAGATTTAATTCTGAATGTCATAATATTTTCATATATTGCCCTTGACATTAGCAAGATTGACCTCATCTATATTGAAAATTATTATTTAGTGCTTTTTAATGGTGGCGACTGAGGAGGTGAACCAAGATCAAGACACTGAAGTTCTTCCTATGTAATAGCTTGATTTCATCCTTCTGTTTCTATGACTGCTCCTTCCTCTCAACTTGAAGCCTGTATTCCCTTATTATAAGAATAGTGCAAATTTGGGGAAGGTGGCAGAGTAGATAGCACCCGGAATCAGTCTCTCCACCTGGACAACAGTTGCACTTGCATAATCTGTCTGATGTAACTATTTTGGAACTCTGAGGTCTTTTGAAGGCTTGCACCTTCCAGGGAAAGACTTGGCAGTTAACTTCGGTCAATTTTAGCTCTTAGCACAGTAGCAGCTACCCCTCCCCCACCCCCAGCCACACGGCAGGCGCTATGTACATGTTCCTGGAGCAGCTTGCATATAGCTTGCGGGAGACAGGGTGGAGAAAGAGGACCATGTTCTCAAATATTGAGGATCTCTGCTCTGAATGCTGATTATTGCTTCCGATCACAGGTGCAGACAAAGAGGCAGGCAGTCATTGTTGCACCTTCCCCTAGTTGCAAGTCCCTTCCTCTCTGAAGTGATTTCAGGGTATTTAAAGGACTGACACCCTCCTGCCATACTCCTTTAATTTTTGCTTTTTCTCCTTTTGGGAACCAGACACTAAAGACCTAGGACATTCAAAAACAACCACATGTAATGGGGAAAATTAGAAAGTGACTGCATGTCCAGGAAAGGCTCAGAATAGACCTGAGAAGACCTTAAGTTTACACCTAAGACCAGTTCTCAGCACAGAGACAGCCTACAACAATCAAAAAAGAAAAAAACAACAACCAGTAACAAAAAGAGCAAACACTGGGGAAGGGGAAGAATCTGATTTCCAGAGGTACCACGTTACTAGATAGATTTCAAATGGCCAGTGTTAAACAAAAAATCAGACGGCATACAAAGAAAAAAAAGAATGGTCCATTCAAAAGAAAATAAAACAACAGAAACCATGCCTGGAAAAGACCTAATGGCAGATATACTGGACAGAGTCTTTAAAGCAACTCTCTTAAAGATTCTTAAAGAATTAAAGGAAAATGTGGAGAAAGTCAAGAAAGTGATGTGTGAACGAAAAAGGAAACATCAGTAAAAGGTAGAGGGACTTCCCAGGTGGTCTAGTGGTTAAGAATCCACCTTCCAGTGCAGGGGACGTGGGTTTGATCCCTGGTCGGTGAGCTAAGATCCCACGTGCTGCGGGGCAACTAAGCCCACGTGCTCTAGAGCCTGCATGTCACAACTACAGAGCCCGCGTGTCACAACTAAGACCTGATGCAGTCAAATAAACATTTTAGAAAATAAATAAAAGGTAGAAATTTTTAAAAGAAACTAAAAAATTCTGGAGCTGAAAAGTATAATAATTGAAATGAAAAATATTCTGGAGGAGTCAAATGCAGATTTGAGCAGGCAGGAGAAATAATCAGCAAACTTGAAAATAGGGTGATAGAAATTATCTAGTCTGAAGAACACACACACACACACACACACACACACACACACACACACACACACACACAGATTGAGGAAAGGTCAACAGGGCCTAAGGGACCTGTAGGACTCCAAGTGGACCAGCAGATGCATTACTGTAGTTCCAGGGAGACAAGAGAGAGAGAAAGATGCAGAGAGAATATTTGAAGAGATAATGACTGAAAACCTCCGCAATTTGCTAAATATAAACATTCAAGAAGCTTAACAAATTCTAATTAAGGTGAATTCAGAGATCCACAGTGAGACACTGAGACATGATAATCAGGACAAAGGAGAGAATCTTGCAAGCAGCAGAAGGAAATCATCACATAGAAGGGGATCTTCAGTAAGATTATCAGCAGATTTCTCATTAGAAACTTTGGAGGCCAGAAGGCAGTGGGCTGATAGATTCAGAGTGCTAAAAGGAAAAAAATACATATATACACCAGCCAAGAATCTTCTGTCCAGCAAAACTGTCCTCAAAGAGTGAGGGAGAAATTAAGACATTCCCAAATAAACAAAAGCTGAGGGAGTTCAGGACCTCTAGGTCTGCCCTGCAAGAAACGCTCAAGGAGTCTTGCAAGATGAAATGAAAGGACACTGGATGGTAACCCAAAGCTGTATGGAGAAATAAAGATCTCAATAAAAGTAAATAAGTGAGCTATTATGAAACCTAGTGTTATTATAACAATGGTTTGTCACTATACTTTTTTCTTTCTATATGACTTGAGGTTAGTACATTTAAGGTCCAGTACTTTAATGTAAAAGCTAGTATTACTGTAACTTTGGTTTGTGACTTCAAATCTTGTTTTCTACATAATTTAAGAAACTGCATTTAAAAGAATTATTGGGGCCACACAATGTATGAAGGTGTAATGTTGTGACATCAGTAACCAAAAGGGATAGGGATGAAGCTGTGAAAGAGCAGAGATTTTGTATATTATGAAAGTTAAGTTAGTATAAATTTAAGGTAGACTGTTGTGACTTCAGGATATTAAATGTATTTCCCATGATAACAACAAAGAAGGGAGCTCTAGAATATACACAAAAGGAAATGAGAAAGGAATTTAAACATTTCACTACAGAAAAATCAAACATAAAAGAAATGGGGAGTGTGGAGGAAGCTATAAGGCATATAGAAAACAAATAGCATGATGACATAATAACTCCGTATCACTAGTTAATGTTAAATGTAAATGGGTTCAGTTCTCCAATCAAAAGGCAGGGATTGGCAGAATGGATAAAAATACACTATCCAACTATATGCTGTCTACAAGAGACTCACATTAGACCCCAAAACACAAAGAGGTTGAAAGTGAAAGGATGGGAAAAGATATTCCATGCAAATAGGAACCAAAAAAGATCAGGGGTGGCTATACTAATATCAGGCGTAATAGACTTTATTTATTTATTTTATATTTATTTATTTATTTATTTATTTATTTATTTATATTTATTTTTTGCTGTATTGGGTCTTTGTTTCTGTGCGAGGGCTTTCTCCAGTTGCGGCGAGCGGGGGCCACTCTTCATCGCGGTGCACGGGCCTCTCACCGTCGCGGCCTCTCCCGTTGCAGAGCATAGGTTCCAGACACGCAGGCTCAGTAGTTGTGGCTCACGGGCTTAGTCGCTCCATGGCATGTGGGATCTTCCCAGACCAGGGCTCGAACTCGTGTCCCCTGCATTGGCAGGCAGATTCTCAACCACTGCGCCACCAGGGAAGCCCCATAATAGACTTTAAATAAAACAGGATTATATGAGACAAAGAAGGACATTATACATTAATAAAAGTTTCATTACAGCAAGAAGATAGGACAGTGATAAACATTTACACACCCAATGACCATCAAAATATATGAAGCAAAAACTGACAGAATTGAAGGGAGAAATAGTTCTGCAGTCATAGCTGGAAACTTCAGTATCCCACTCACAACAATGGATAGAACAACCAGACAAAGCATAAGGAGAGGATTTAAACAACACAAACTAACTAGATCTAACAGACATATACAGAACACTGTACCCAACAACAGAATACACATTCTTCTCAAGTGCACGTGGGACATTTTCCAGGATAGACTATATGTTAGGCCACAAATTAAGATTCAATAGATTTAAAAAGATAAACATACCAAGTATCTTTTCTGACCACAATAGGATGAAATTAGAAATCATTAACAAAAGGACGTCTAGAAAATTGTGGAAATTAAACAACACTTTCAAACAACTAATGGGTCAAAGAAGAAATGACAAGGAAATTAGAAAATACTTAAATGAATGAAAATGAAAGCACAACATAGTAAAACTTCTGGGAAGCAGCAAAAGTGGTGCTAAGGGGGAAATTTATAGCTATAAGTGCCATTATTACATTAAAAAAAATAAGAAAGATCCCAAGTCAACAATCTAACCTCACAGTTTAAGGAACTAGAAGAAGAACAAATAAGCCCAAAGCAAGCAGAAGGAAGGAAATAATACAGATTCGAGCAGAGATAAATGAAATAGAGAATAGAAAAACAGTAGAGAAAATCAATGAAATCAAAAGTTGGTTCTTCAAAAATATCAACAAAACTGACAAACCTTTAGCTAGGTGAACTAAGAAAAAAAAGAGACATCTCAAATTACTAAAATAAGAAATTAAAGTGGGAACATTACTACAGATTCTACAAAAAATAAAAAGGATTATAAGAGAGTACTGTGAACAGTTGTACGCCAGCAAATTGGATCACCTAGATGAAAGGGACAGATTCCCAGAAACATAAAACCTACCAAGACTATGTTACAAAGAAATAAAATACATGAATAAATGTATAACCAGTTAGGAGATTGAATTAGTAATCAAATATCTCCCAACAAAGAAAAGTCCTGGACCTAATGGCTACACTGGTGAATTCTACCAGATATTTAAAGGAGAACTAATACCAATCCTTCTCAAGTTTTTCCCAAAAATTGAAGAGAAGGGAATGATTCCTAACTCATTCTTTGAGGCCAACATTCCCTGATAACCGAAGCCAAACAAAGACACTGTAAGAAAAGCAAACTTTAAACCCCTAATGAACATTGATGCATGTGTCTTTAACAGAACACGAGCATACAGAATTCAGCACATTAAAAGGATTATGCACCAAGACCAAGTGTGGTTTATTCCTAGAATGCAAGGATGGTCTAACGTGTGAAAATTGAGCAGTGCAATATGCCACATCAACAGAATGTAGGATAAAAACCACAGGATCTCTCAATAGATGCAGAAAAAGCATTTGACAAAATTAAACACTCTTTCATGACAAAAACAATTAACCTAGGAACAGAAGAAAGCTACTTCAGCATAGTAAGAGCCATATATGAAAAACCACAGTCATTTTTCAATGGTGGAAGGACTGAAAGCTTTTCCTCTGAGGTGAGGAACAAGGCAGGGATGCCTGCTTTCACTACTTCTGTTCAATACAGTATTGTATTTTCTAGCCATAGCAATTGGCCAAGAAAAAGAAGAGGCATTTAAATTGGAAAAGAATAAGTAAAATTATCTCTTTTTGCAGATGGTATGGTTTTATATGTAGAATATCCTAAAGCTCATACACACACACACACACCTGTTAGAACTAATAAGTGAATTCAGCAGTGTAACAAGATACAGAGTCAACACGCAAAAATCATTTGCATTTCTGTACATGAACAGTGGACAATCTGAAAAGAAATTACGAAAGCAATTTCATTCACAGTAGGATCAAAAGAATAAAATACTTAGGAATTAACCAAGGAAGTGAAAGACTTGTACAAGAAAACTATGAAACATTGCTGAAAGAAATTTTAAAAGCCACATAAATAAATGAAAACAACATCTCATGTTCATGGATTGGAATACTTAATATTAAAAAGTCAATTCTACCCAAAGCAATCTACAGATTCAATCCCAATCATGTCAAAAATCCCAGTGACATTTTTTGCAGGTAAAATATCCATCCTAAAATTCATATAGAATCTCAAAGGACTCCAAATAGCCAATATAATCTTGAACAAGAAGAATAAAACTGGAGGACCCACACTCCCTGATTTCAAAACTTATACAAAGCTGCAGTAATCAAAATAGTGTGGGATCAACATAAAGATAGACGTGTAGACCAGTGAAATAGACAGCCCATAAATATTAACTGTCACAAATATGGCCAAATGACTTTTGACAAGGGTACCAAGGCCAGACTCCTGGGGAAAGGACAATCTTTTCAACAGATGGTGCTGGGAAAACTGGGTATCTACATGCAGAAGAATGAAGTTGGATCCTTACCTAACAGCATATTCAAAAATTAATTCAAAATGGATCAAGCACCTAAATTTAAGACCTAAAACACCCCCCCCCCAAAAAAAAACCTTAAGAGAAAGCATAGGACAAAAGCTTCATGACATTGAATTTGACAGTGATTTCTTGGATATGACACCAAAGGCACAGGTAACAAAAGAAAAAATAGACAAATTGGACTTCATGAAAACTTAAAAATATTTGTAAGTCGAAAGACACTATCCACAAGCTACAGAATGGGAAAAAATATTTGCAAATTATATATCTGATAAGGATTATTAACCAGAATATGTAGAGAGCTCCTAAAACTCAACAACAAAAAAATCAAATAACCCAGTTCAGAAATGGGCAAAGGACTTGAATAGACATTTCTCCAAAGAAGATATGTGAATGGCCAATAAGCATATGAAAAAATGCACAACATCACTAATCATTAGGGATATGCAACTCAAAACTACAATGAGACATCTCATACCCATTCTCCTCACACCCGTTAGCATAGCCACTATCAAAAAAGCAGAAAACAAGAGTTTGAAAGAATGTGGGGATATTGGAGTCCTTGTGCACTGTTGGTGAGAATGTAAAATGGTACAGCTGTAGTGGAAGATAGTATGGCAGTTCCTCAAAAAATTAAAAGTAAAATTACCATATGATCCACCAATTCTTCTTTATATACATGTAAAAGAATTGAAAGCAGTATATTGAAGCGATATTTGTACACTTATGTCATAGCCCCATTACTCACAGTAGCTTAAATGTAGAAGCAATCTCAGTGTCCATGGACAGATGAATGGACAAGCAAAATGTGGTACATATATACAATGTAATATTCAGTTTTAAAAAGGAAGGAAATTCTGCAGTATGTTACAACATGGATGAACTTCGAGAACATTATTGTTTATGGAATAAGCTAGTCACAATAAAGACAAATACTCTGATTCCACTTATATACAAGGCATTTAGAATAGTCAAAGTCATCTAAATAGAAAGTATATGGTAGATGCTGGAAGGAGGGGAAAATGGGGAGTTGTTGTTTAGTGGGTATAGAATTTCATTTTCATAAGATTAAAAGAGTTATGCGGGTGGATGTTGGTGATAGTTGTACAACAAGGTGTGTGTATGTAATACCACTGAAGTGTACACTTAAAAATGGTTAAGATGGTAAATTTTATATTAAGTGTATTTTACCACAGTAAATTTTTAAAAAATATTGCAAGTTTATCTCAGATTATCTGAATTATATTCCAGCCTGTTCTTCATGCTATCACCAAATTAATCTTTCTAAAACACTACTTTATTTATTACATATCATTTCTGTGCTCAAAAAAATTTCCATTGACCTGTGGTGTCTTATCTTTCTATCCTTACCTCCCATTGTTAAAATCATCCTATATGTTAGCTTAAACTAATTACCTTTCTCTCAACCTTTTCTACGACCTTTTGATTCTTGAAACACTTGCTCTTCCTACATTTAATGCTGTTTTTCCCCCTTTCCCTTCCTCCTCCCAATGTGCAAATCTTTTTAAGGACCTAGTTAAATGTGAACTTCCCTAGGAGACTTTTCCTAATTGCCCCACTTGGGGTGGCTCCTCTTTTTTCTAAAGATTTATGGCATTTAGTGTTTAAACAGTTCATTTAATAGTTGACACTGGCTGATATTTGTTGGTGTGTACCTGTCTTGTTTCCCCAACTGCCTCTAAATTAAGTGGGCTCAGTGCTGTATCTTAAAATTATTTGTATTACCCACTTGACAATAATATGAATTGATTTATTGATATACTGTGAATAATAAGTAAAGATGCTCTTCAAGTAAATTTCAGACTTATCAATCAGATTCAAGAGCATCTGGCAGTGTTTCTGCAGAAGATACACTTGGTATTCAGGTTGGGTTCTTGTTAAATTTTTCTAGAACAATTAAATGTGGTACCAGTAAGTTGTCTGTTTGTAAGGTGACTTTGTATATGTTTCCAGGCAATAAAATAATTTTGAGAAATTTGGAATCTTAAATTTTTTTGCTATAATATTGTATCAGAAATAAGTATTAGTATATGGGTACTAATACTTATCTTTTGTTCATGTGCTGGGTTAAAGTTAGTTGTAGAAATGACTTGCTAGGTCAGTGTTATAATGTTTATAAAGATTTTTGTTTTTAAGTCAGATGAGTTAAAATGGACTTGAAGTTAGCAAATCTGTGTTACTTTACCGTGATACTGCATTTTCTCTTGTGGAAGTCAAGTTTTACTGTTTTAGTTTGAGGCAATAGTTTGCACAAAAGTTTCTTTCTGTTAGTCTCCTGTGTGTGTGTGTGTGTTTGTGTGTGTGTGTACACTTACATACGCCTTCTCTAGGGTTATGATTAGGATATTGAAGTATTAAAAAAAGGTATTGCCTTTAAGAACCTGTAGATAACATTTCAGTAACTTTTACGCTCTCCATTAAGCACCTAGAAAAATAGGTGAGTATTATTTCAAGAATTTTAATGGGGAAGTGTTTATCATGGGCACAAAACTAAATAATAGATTAGTATCCATTTTAAGCAATACTTTTTTTTTCATAAGCTATTGTTTCACCCGTTGTTTTTTGAGAATCTAATTAGACTGTAAATTGCTCAAGGATAGAGATTTTATCTTATACTTCTTTGTGTCCCCAGCATCTAACCTAATGTCTTACATCAGAGTGCTCCAATAAATGTTAAGATGATAAAATGTCTATTTTTCTGGCTTTGGTTGTGGGGAATAAATGTACTCTGATTTGACTTTATTTTTTCCTTTTTACAGCCCCATTGACAAACCTTCCGATTCTCTCAGCATAGGGAATGGTGATAATTCCCAGCAGGTAAGATTTTGATACTGTATTCCTTCATTTATCTGCCATCTGCTGAAACAAGACATTCTATGCAAGTGAATTTTCTAGATAGTGAAAAATACTTTAAATACTGAAACAATTTAAAAACACTTTCAGTGGACATCTTTATTAAATGTATTATAATTAGCCCTCTTTTTCTCCACAGAATAGAGCATAATTTAACCCTTTCTTGATGACTCAGAATTATCATTATGACCATATGTTATTGTACTGTGTGCTAATACATTAGTATCCTTGGAGTCCCTGATATTCTTGGTCTTTTTGACCCTACATGAAATGGTCCCAGACTAACATGCCTTCTGCATTCTTGATTTTGAGTTGTTTCTCTGCCCCATGCTCCCCTTGTCCCTTGCTGTCAACTTTAATTTTCTTTTCTTTTTTTAAAATTTTATTGAAGTATAGTTGATTTACAATGTTGTGTTAATTTCTGCTGTACAGTACAGTGACTCAGTTATACATATATATATATTCTTTTTCATATGATTTTCTACTATGGTTTATCACAGGATACTGAATATAGTTCCCTGTGCTATACAGTAGGACCTTGTTGTTTATCCATCCTATAGATAATAGTTTGCATCTGCTAATCCCAAACTAACTTTAATTTTCTATTTCTCTCAGTGAACTTGCCCCCAAGCTTTCCCCCTTCCCTCAAATGACTTTTGGCTTTGAAATGATAAACCAAATAGTTAAGTTCAAAGTTGCATCCACTATGATACAGAATGAGGTCCTGATCTTTAGACCATGCTTTGTATCATCTTGTCTAGTTGCTAGCTTTTCACTACTTAAGTTTCTGTACACCTCTTACTTTGGTTTCAAAAAAAAAAAAAGTGTAGTTCTAATCTCTTCTGTAAAGAACAGCCAGTTCCCCACAGTGTGAGAAACTTAGAGATCTAAAATACATTGTTTTTCTAAACTTGTTGTTCACAGTTTCCATGAAAGAATTTGAAAATCTGTATATCCCCTTGTATATTTTAAGTTAACATTAAATTTTTTTTCATAATAAGTTAAAAATAGCTGCAAAGGATGTAATTTCCAGCTTATTATAAATTTTGGTATTTTTAAATAAACATGCTACATTGGGTTTTAATAAGTATCTGAGAGATTTAAGTATCAGAATGTTTTGTTTCTCCCTCATCCATTTACACAAGGTATTCTTTAACAATCAGAAATTTTACATCATTCCTTGAACTCATTTTTTAATTTTCACTGGTATTACAGAATTTTTTCTTAATGCAATATAGTTTATGCTTGGGACTTCCCTGGTGGTTCAGTGGTTAAGAATCCGCCTGCCAATGCAGGGGACACGGGTTCGAGCCCTGGTCCGGGAATATCCCACATGCCACGGAGCAACTAAGCCCGTGAGCCACAACTACTGAGCCTGCGCTCTAGGGTCCGCAAGCCACAACTACTGAGCCCACGTGCCGCAACTACTGAAGCCCGCGTGGCTAGAGCCCGTGCTCCGCAACAAGAGAAGCCACCGCAATGAGAAGCCCATGCACTGCAACAAAGAGTAGTCCCTGCTCGCCACAACTAGAGAAAGTCCACGCACAGCAACGAAGACACAACACAGCCAAAAATAAATTAAATTTAATTAAAAAAAAAAAAATATATATATATATAGTTTATGCTTGATAGGCATTCTCTCAAATAAAAGTAGACGTATAAATTTTGAATTGGAAATAAAAATATTTTGTTGACACATGCCAAACTTCTTTCTTCTGAATTTTTATTTATAGTATTGATTTGATCAAAGCAATATATATATAAGTATAGAGTTTGATTAAAAAATTAATCATTAAACATAAACACTAAAATTATATTGGAAATTTACCTCTTAATGAAGTGGATAGGGCATTTTAAAATTAGTTTTTTTGTATCCATGGATGAATATTACCTGTTGGTACAAGGAGATGTTTCAGCAGCAATCTAGTCATGTTTTCATTTTTCTAAATACAGGTGCTGAAACATCTTGTTCATATAAATAAGTAGATGGAAGAAAGAGTTATATCAATATCACTCAAATTTTCGAACTCCTTGTGAATTAAATACCTAAGAATCATATTAAGATTTCTTATAAAAACTATTTTTAATGATGCTTTTGGAAATAGCTTGATTAGATCTTCTTTCCATTTTGTTCAGAACTGAAGTATTGGGAATCATCTAGTTTGCCAAAGAATCTAGTCATTAGAGTCAGTCACTGTGTCATCACTAATCTTAATATTTCTAATAAAGTTTTGTTTGGCTCCCAGAAAGTTTTCACACTTGGGCAAGATACTATAGTTAGATCCCAGAGAGTGAGAAATAGTATTGTCTTTGTAAAGTAAGAGAAATTAGGTTGTAAAAGGAGAGGATACTGGCTGTGTCTTTTCAGGAGGGTCAGTTTTATAAAAGAGTACATATATAAGTTGATGGATTTTTTTGAAAATTTATGCTCTCATAAAAAAGTCTTTAAGTACCCCAGTTTTTGAAGATCACTATTCTAATACCTTTCATTGCAAGCCTTTTAAACTATGGCTTATTACATTGTATAAACTTATATTGATTATTCTTTTCTTTTTCCATTTTATTTAGATATCTAACAGTGATACACCTTCACCACCACCTGGTTTATCAAAATCCAATCCAGTCATCCCTATCAGTTCATCCAATCACAGTGCACGGTCTCCTTTTGAAGGGGCAGTAACTGAGTCACAGTCGTTATTCTCTGACAATTTCCGCCATCCCAACCCTATCCCAAGTGGGCTTCCTCCTTTCCCCAGTTCCCCACAGACATCCAGTGACTGGCCTACAGCACCAGAACCACAGAGCCTCTTCACATCAGGTATATAACAATACTGTGTGTGTTAGTAATTATACTCAGACTAAAATGAGACCTTTGCTGGATGTGTTTTTATCCTTTTTTTGTCCACTCCCTTTTTCATAAAAATGTAAACTTTTAAATGGCAAGGAATTGGATGGTTAGGTAAGTAGTTCTGTGACCTAGAACTTACCATGTTAACAGACAAATTTCTCCAGAAATCAAGGGTTAGATCATTTTTCCAATAATCAAATGCTTATTCCTCTAGGAAGTATTAAGGGCTTACAATTTTTAATTAGATTTGTGTTTGTATAGTTATATATTTTAAAATGTTTCCCCAGCTGACAAAGAAGTATGTTAGTTAATTTTTAAAGTTACATTTTGAGACATTTCCAATTTCATTCATTGTAAGTTCTCGTTAATGTGAAGGATAACACAAAATCAAGACAATTTAAAAATACAAAGATTAAATGGATACTTTTTTCATTAAGTTATAGTAGTAGTATGTAAAGCATATATTCAAAATTATACTTCGTCTTTGATAAATACATTTCAAAAATAAACTTTACTAATTGAATTCTGTTATATTTATTACTTTATTTCATTTAAATGACTTATTTTGGGTTTTGATGATGACTAGTTGAGAGTATAATTTGGGTTTCAAATAGTACTTTGTTTTCTTTGATCAGCAAAATCAGTCTATATGATTCAGTTTTTGAAGTTAGTAACTTATGGATGAAATCATTGCTAGAAGTATCTGAGGCCTTTTGTAATTTTACAGTCGTAATGTTCTAAGAAATTACGTAGATTTTGCATATATTTGCCTTTGTGTTATAGTATGATGTTGCACTAGTGTGGAAGTGAGCTATATATTTTAAATTCATCACTGATTTTTTTTCCCACCAGAAACAATCCCAGTATCGTCTTCTACAGACTGGCAAGCAGCATTTGGCTTTGGTTCTTCTAAACAACCAGAGGATGACTTGGGTTTTGATCCCTTTGATGTCACTCGAAAAGCCTTAGCAGACCTGATTGAAAAGGAACTGTCAGTCCAAGACCAACCTTCCCTTTCGCCCACATCTCTTCAGAACTCCTCTTCACACACTACAACCGCCAAAGGTCCGGGCTCTGGATTCCTACATCCTGCTGCACCTACAAATGCCAACTCGAGTCTCAATAGTACCTTTTCAGTCTTGCCACAGAGGTTCCCTCAATTTCAGCAGCACCGAGCGGTTTATAATTCATTCAGTTTTCCAGGCCAGGCAGCCCGCTATCCTTGGATGGCCTTTCCACGCAATAGCATCATGCACTTGAACCACACAGCAAATCCCACCTCAAATAGTAATTTCTTGGACTTGAATCTCCCGCCACAGCACAACACAGGTCTGGGAGGGATCCCTATAGCAGGTAGGTTCATTTATAGCCTTTGAGAATTTGTGAATAACTCATGCCTTCAGGTTGTTGGGTGGGTAGGGAGGGAACTTTTGAATAACAGAAAGTATTTATCATCAGTCTTGGAAATTTCAATGGGAAAAACTCTTTATCATAATCTAAAAAAATTTTAATTAGATGGATGCCTTGTAATATTGAGCTTTATAAGGATGGTGGAGTATTATACCTAGTTATTGCTTGGAAGCATTTTACATAATGGAATAGTTACCAGACTTTCTTATGGCATATAAATGCAAAAAGACAAAGAAAAAAAATGGGCTCTGAAATTATGGTGCCATAAAGTCCAACACCATGGTAAAAATTCTGATTGTACATTCTAAAAGTAAACTGGTTCAAAAATTTTTTTACAGATGGTAATTAGTGAGAGCATGAGGGATAAAGCCACTCTCTTAACTCCTTTTGACAACTTACTTATTTTGACTGATAGACATGTACAAACACACACACACACACACATACATCAAAACTGTGCTATATGTTAATAAAGGACTTAATATTTGAGAACTCTCATTATTAATGTTTCACAGACATATGTGTATAAGTATACTTTCTGTGAAAAAGAAATTGTTCAAGGAGAGATATTTTTCCTTTTGGTCTGTCATGTTTTTATTTCTGGGGTAAATATTAGGTTCCTGTAAGTGATGCCAGAATACTTCTGGTTTTGTACTGCTACCCTTGAAGGTTTCAGAACTTTTGGCTTTTAAGGTCCATATGATATTTATTAGATCAAGTGACTTCTATATCTAAAGGAATCTTTCTTATTAATAGTTTTTCAAAATTTAATTTGGGCTTTAGATATGACTGGTAAAAGAGTTGGTTCTCTCCTGATTCTCTCAAGTAGAATAGAATAGTCCTTCACTCTGTTATATAACTTATAAAATTTATTTTTATCCCTTTTCATGGCCTTTGTGATATGACATGGCACAGCATTATTGTAATAATGTGCTGTTACCAGCAAAGCGTTCGTTCTCTTGTTTTTAGCAAGGTTGATAGATAAATTTACAGAGATCCGTCAAAATTCTTTGGCTCTATTCTCTTTGTGACCAACAACATTTCATTTTCAAGACAAGTAGTTGGGTTAAGAGAGTATGGTTTGTGGCTGTTGATACAGTGAAGTTAATTTACACATAAGCATGATAGCACCTAATGTAGTGGTTTGCACATTGGTGGGACTCATGTTATTTGTTCATTTGATATGGTAGTTAGTAGATAATCGAGAGTGACATTTTTCATTCCTCTTCTACATGATATTCACTTGTGAAACACTAAGTGTTCAGTTCCTGGTACTCTTTTTTTCATCCACTGTAGACAGCATATTAGAACGTAATTGTGTTTTGTTTTGCTTTGTTTCAACCATTTAGAAATGTGGCATTTAAATTACTAGTAGTGTATCTCATAACATTATAACACTAAAAGTTAAGTTCCCCTAAATATTCTAAACATTTAACAATAAAATATTAAACCAATACTATAAGTATTTGGGTATCTGTTTGCCCAACAATGAACTGGGCCATGTGGATAATACAGAACAAGTATAAAATATGGCTACTATTTCTAGGTACTGTACAGTGTAGTTGACGAGATAAAATAAGACTGTGTATGAAAGTGGTAACCATATGATACTGGAATCCAAAACACATCAGTGGAGCCTATAAATTGTTGGGGAGGCTTCGTTGAAGAAGTAGGAATTGATCTGTATCCTGGATTCGGGTTAGCAGGAGGGAAAGGAAAAAACCTTTTATGTTGATGGAAACTCCTGAATAAAGGTATAGAGGCAGGATTTAGTATGTCATTACATTAAGAAGCATTAGAACTGCCTTCTATACCAGGAGGTCCTTCATATATTTTATACATAGAATGGATGAGAGGACGGAGAGCTCTGACGGTGAGGCAAAACAGTATGGACTTGATCTGATAGGAAGGAGGATGCCTTTGTGGAACTAGTTCTTAGCTGTCTTCATTGTGTACTTTTATTTGACTTATTACATGACCATCTTCAAAAATTATCTGTTCTTCTGATTTCATGGTTATCATATTGTCCATTAGTACAAAAAGAGCAGTTTTAAACCAAATATTTCAAGCCAGTATATATTCTGGAAATGCCACAAGGGTGATGAGTAATCACTGATTTTTGAGTGTAGTTGTCCTCATGTTAGTCATTTGAAATCTTCATCTAAAGTAGGTGCTTTATGAAAAAAATGTGGCATTAAATTATGGTCCTATCTTGGTGGGCTTTTCTTTTCTTTTAGCGTATACTCAACCATAGAGCATAAAATACATTTGTTTTCCCAGAAATTCTAAGAATGAAGTCACCGACTATAGGTTCTGAATCATTGTTGTATTTTGTGGGAGGTGGGGAGAGTTTGTTATTTCAGATTTTCAGTTTTTGACTGTGCATACTAGCTTGGTATTTAAATGGTGACTTATGATTAAGCTTATTGTTAGATTACTTTTAAGGCTCTCATGACCAGAGAAATTTTAGTTTTAATGTACCAAAATACTTAAAATTGTTATCAAGAGTTATAGAATCCTTCCATGGCTTATAAATATTTGACACATACCTCAGAAAGCTGAATGTGCTGAGCCTCAAAACAGAATAGTTTTATAATTGTAGCCAGATGATTGAGGATTTTCAGTAACAATTAGAAATGACAAACTAAAATTCTGAAAAACTGTGTACATCTTAACTGTGAATTATTTGAAGCAATTTAATAGGTAGGCAATATCTGCCTCCCACCCCTAGCTGTAACTCAGTTGTACTTGAGTTGAACTATTGAAAAAGGCCTAACTCTGTATTCTGCAGTGAATATCATGGTATCTTACACAGGGTAGCTGTTAAGTGCTACATAGTGGAGAGTACATACTGTTTTAGTGAGGCCTGCCACTTTGAGATATACTTAGACAATATTCAGTACTGGAAAAGGCATGTATATTTATTCTTTAGATATGTAGAGCAAAATGAGGTTCCTGACCTTTAGGAGTAAACACTCAGAGGTGTCAGTCTTCTGTGTATCATACAGAAACTATATCTATATTTATTATATATTTGTATTTAAATTTAAGTTTTGGTTTGTTTCAGTTAATTATTAAAAATTGATACACTGAAACCTATCATGGGAAGGACAGTTGCCAGAGGTTTGACAGAAACATGGTTTCCATTTCCTCTGCCAAATTGAAATCATTTTTGTGTTTAAAATTAGTTATTTCCTTAATTAAGTGAAATCTTTTTAGCAGCATTTTCTTGGCTGCATATTCAGTTTGCTAAATTTAGAAGGATTTTTGGAATAAATATTCTTGAGGGAAAACTTTGATCAGTGGGCAGTAATAGTGAAGTCCATTCAGACCTTTTTTATTATTGGAACCATGTGCTTTTGTTTTAAAAAGTGACTTTTCTTGTCCTGAAAAGTGACCTACCTTGTTCAACTCCTTCATTTTAGGAATGGCAAAGCTGTGTTCTGGAAAGGTTAAAAAATTTGTTAAAAGTCACACATTCAATTAGTAGTAGAATTAGGATAAGAACCCAGATCTCAGATTTAGTAACTGAAATGGTTTTTCATTACAACATTGATGTTCTCCTTCATAAATGAAAATTACTGGCATTTACTTTAACATGGCTTTCTTCCCATAGTAAGTGATTTTTGCTCTCACACACTTGGGAGGTCCCTTTTTATCAGCAGTATCTATTCATGAGACAATTGGCCCATCTCAGGAATATGACCTGTAGTTACAAAATAGAATGAATTTCATTGACTTGATGAAAATTAATCTCTTGTTTAGTTCTTATGAGTACCACGTTCTCACCAAGAGCTCTAGTCTAAAATTTCCTTTACACAGCCTCCTTGCTATGTATTTGGGATTTATAGAATCTTTGCCAATTTACTGAAAAACTATGAAATAACCTGTTCTAAAGACTGAAAGTCTTTATCTTCATGTTATCAGTTAAGCTGTCTTTCCAAGTGTAACTTTGCAGATTTGTTTTTCAAAGAACTCCCTGCCAAGATGTTTTTATTCCATAATGCTAAAAATTATTTGGAAAACAAATAATAGTCTAAGTCTGTAAACATTGTTGTTTCAGAATATACCTAGAAAAATATTTGAAACTGTTTAGGATTAGATTTTTGTTCATGTTTTTGTTCATTTGAATTTTACTTAAGAGAGGGCATTTAAAAAAAAATTCTTAGTTTCTGAATTAGCTGTTTTAACAGTGACTTGATTGAATTTTGAGTCACGTGTGAAACAAGTCACTTGTAGTCATTATCAATTATAATTGGGAGAACTGATCTCATTTCATGTACAGTTGTCTGACCTAGAAGTAGTCATCTCACTTTCAGTCAATTGGATCATTGTTAGCATTTTACTATTTTCTGATTACTTCAAAAGTGCACATTGAATTTTCAGATGCTGTATATGGTAATTTGCTAAATTAATATTTACGTCTTTTTATTTCTTTTTTCTAAACATAATTACTGCTTTTAAAACATGGATTTGTCATTTTTCCCTTTTAAAAAAATCACATTTTCACTTCTGAGAATTTAGTTTTAATTTTTTCACAAAATACTGCTTACTATTAGGAGTGTCTAAATATATAAGGGGTCCAATTGGCTTGGAAAAGAATGGCTTTCCTGGTCTCTTTTTTTTTTTCCTTTTTGTATATTTATAATTCTAAATCTATTATATTTGTTCTTAAATCTGACATAGTGTTAAATTTAAGGGTGTGATTGGAGTATAACTACTTTCTAGGTACTTGATAAGTTTATATTTTAAAATTCATGTCTTGTTTCACACCCGCATTCCAGCCATTACGCATGTATTTTATATATGTATCAGTATTCCAAATATTGAAATCATTTTTAAAGGGACTGTTAACAAATCTAGTCACCCATAACTAGACCATGACTGACTTTTCCACAGGGGAAGAAGAGGTGAAGGTTTCGACCATGCCACTGTCAGCCTCTTCCCATTCATTACAACAAGGACAGCAGCCTACAAGTCTCCACACTACTGTGGCCTGACAACAGAACTGAGAGGAGAGGATTAGACTCTGGGGTGCTTGCATGGGCAACCGGATTTTTGCATGATTCCTTTCTGATTTTGCATTTAATGTATACACCCAAAAGAGCCAATATAAACGTTCCTCATGCCTACAACTAGTGTGTTACCTCATAGTTGCTAAAGTATTTCTTCATTAGGCCTTTAACACAGTTTATTAGCTTAATAATTTTGGCATTGTTTCTCATGAGTGATACTATTTTTTAACTCACACAAATAAACTTGTAGTACTAATTAAGATCCCAGGTGAGATTAGCTAGAATTGTTATTTTGGCTCTATTATTGAAAATATTCAAAGATAATGGTAGTTCCTTGTTTTCTGATTTGTGAAAAAATGGTAATATCCTAATATATTCATGAAAATTTGAAAGTTAAGAAGATAATGTCTTGCATTCTTTGACTACTTGAGAAGAAAGAATACATATAAAACAAAATTGGTGGTGTCATTTAATGCTCAGAAGGATGTTGTCAGCAATTGTTTGTAGTTGTATGGATTTATCCTATATTATGCATTACATGTTTAGAAACTGTCTTTGTTCTCTCTCATTTGCACATTTGCACTTTCTTTTTGAATGGTTGTTAATTATATAGAGACGCTTAAGAGATAATTATTATAGACTAAATGCAATATAATCTCTTTTCTAATGCACTGCCTAGTATACCGGGAAATGCCTCAGAAACAGAATTTCAACTTACAGTTGATTTATCAGAAACTTGAATATGGGGTAAATATTGTATGTGAGAAGCAACCATAGTAGTGTAACATTTTTATTGGAAAAACGGTAGTTCTGTGGGATATTTGTTTGGAAATCTCATTGTTTCACAATTGAAGTGTGATAATAAAACTATATTACAAGTACCTGACCAGAATGAGACTAAGGTGGAAGAGAAGAGATTGGGGATCCTCTAAAATTAGGCCACGTAAGTTGTCATAGGTAATTTTAGTTAATCACAGAGAATAGTGGTGTACTTTATTAGGATATAATGTTGAAGTGATGTTTTTGGATAATAGACAATTTCTTGAAATAGTTCTAAAGCTGATAATGAAAGAAAATAAACTGAATTCAGTTCTGAGCATTAGACAAAAGCTGGTTCAGAAAACATGACTATGTTCTGCCTAAATTAAGCATCTGGGAAAAAAGGGGAAAGTCAGATCTCCTCTTGAGATTTTCAAAAAACCATTGTGATATAAAAGATACGCCTTAATTTTTTTTAAAAAATATTAAAAGAGTAGCATGAATACCAAAAAAGGAAGCCTAGAGATTTAAAATAATAATAATGATAATAATGAAATACCTTACTAGGAGCGATACTTAATATCATGTTGGAGTTGGAGTTTTCAGGGTTACCTCTCTATGTAAAGTCTAGTAACTTTCTATTAGATATAATACACAAGTTAAATGGCTTTGTCCTGAGGTATAGTGGGTAAACTAAAATCTATTCTTAGATATCCTTCAATTTGGTTAGCTGAGGGTGTAGAAACAACTAATTATCTAGCCATTTTAATTATTTTTGTAAAATTCTGCATAAATGACAATCTCTAACATCTATTTAGAAGTGACTTTAAGACAGCGTTATGAGAAATTTAGAAAATACAAATAAAATATTGTAGATTTGTTAGCCTTTTAGCATGTGTTGAATATGGAGTCTTTTAGTATGTGTTGATTATGGTTTCATTTTTGCTGTAAGAGGCCAAGACATCCACTTAATGTCTCCTGTGGTGCTGAGGCTCCTTGGCTTTGTGAACAAACTTGGGCTCCCTGTAATAGGACTTACTAGCGCATAGTTTTCTCCAGCCTTCAGTGCAAGCCTTTCAGCACTCGGATCTTCTTACAAAAACATGAGGTGGTTAGCTCCCATTTACTTACCGTTTTGAGAGATATACCTGTTAAACAAAGCTTTTTTCCTGTGGTAGCGTTCTCTCTCCTTTCTCATTCCTGGCCATTGCCACAAAACTGTCAGGTAGTTTACCAGACTTGCTAGAGCCCAGGACTGTCTTTCTGCCTGCTTCCCCTCCTGCCCCCCCACCCCCGCCAACACCCCCCCACCACCCCCAACACCCCCTCACCACCCCCACCACCACCCCCCCACCACCCCCGCTTTCCACATACACACCATAATCGGAAAAATGCTTTCTTGGGTAATTAGGCTTCAACTTAGATACTTTCACATAGACTAGCTAAAGATTATCATTTAACTAACTGTAATTCCAAGACTTTGTAAGCCTAAACAAATAAGCTTCGCTGTTTTGCTTACTTAATATATATATTACGGTTTTAAAAAGTGAAGTCTTAAAATCAGTCAGAATTAATTATACTAAAACACAGAAAAAGTTACACAACACGTGAAACAAAGTACTGCTTCACTTAGCAAGTAAATTGATGAAACCAAATGACGGTAAAGAATGAGAAATTCTAAAAACTTCAAATTAGTTTTTGATAAATTCCTGCCTGATTGATCTGTCATACACAAGGGAAACTTTATATGCTTTTATATCCTTAACTTTTAAAAAAACATTTCAGAGCAGCAGTTCTTAGTGCCAGTGTGTAGGATATAGACCTGGGTTGAATGATTTTGATCTTATGATGAATGTCAAGTGCCTCTTTTTAATTTCTTAAAGATTCCATTAGAAAATATTTTCTGATAAATAATACTTTCCTTTTCATTCTACTGTTGCATTTTGTTTTTACAGGTGGTGCTTTTGTATACTCTCCTCTTATTTCAACAAAGCGTTAATATTTGAGTGCCTACTCTTTGTAGTGACTTGAGCTAGATCTTGAGGGATACAAGGCTGAATAAAGTATAGATCCTATTATCAAGGATAACAGTCTAGTGACAGTTTTATTTCAATTATTTCTATAGCGTCAGCTCTTGATATATTTTAACCACAGGAACAGCCAGAGCAGTCTAGACTCATTTCATTATTCATTGCTCTGACAGTGGCAACAAAGGGTATTGAATACTGATACTTGAAATTTTTAAATATATGATAATTTGGAGAGAGTGAAAAAAATTTTAACGTGAGAGACATACATTCATTATTCTAATTTAAGTATTTCTCAGTCATGTGTGTGTGCTCATGTCTTACTCTTAGTGTTGTGGCGATTAAGTACAGCTTCCTCTATATATGTTCTTTTAAAGAAAACTTTAATGCATTGTGTGCACAGTTTTACTGACATGGCTCCTATTTGTACAGTATTCCAAGCACCTTCAAGACTGACAGAGCTCTCCTCTGCTGTGATACAGGTACATAGGGAGCTACTCCCACAGAGGCCTTACCTCAGAAAGCCAAGAGAAAGGAACGAATTGCAGGTGCATTGAAATCTTACGAAATGAAGACCACCATGTTATTTATGCATATATAAAAATGGGGGGACATTTTATCCTATATTGAGTTGTAAGGTTTTAGATTCTTTTGTTTATTTGATCATGAAGCTTTCCCATATCTGCTTAAGAGATGTATATCATACAATTGAAAGCACAATAACTTAAAAATGTTTTTTTTTAAAGAGGTGATATCACAAAATTATGATATATATGTCTTTTTCTACAAAATATAACCAAGTCAATTATCTGGTTTCAAGCTAGTCCTTCTGCCATTAGTGCTACGTCTCTTCTCTCAGTCTTTTTATTTGAATATCTACTACGTTGTCTCCTTGTGCTGAATAAATGGTAGTAGTATATACAGGTATTCACACATGAAATGTTTAGTGAGCTAATCAGACACTTTGCTGATACAAAAGTAAAAATGGGAGTTAGAGAAAGAAGTTACTGTGAGCAGATTCAGGGAAAGGCTTCATAAAAAGTGTGGGGCTTTTTGCTTTTGAAGGATGGCTTGAAATTAAATGATGGAAGTGGAAAATACAGTAAAGGGAACATATTGAACAAAGAATCGGGAACGGAGATTAGCATGGTCTGCTAAGGGTCAGGAGGGAAGGATAGTAAGGAGATGGACTCGTCTGAGGTATTACAGGTCATATAGGAAGGTGGGATAAGTGTGCAAAAGCCTTGAAAACTAGGAAGAAGAGTTTAGTCTTGATGTGGATGTGGTCAGTGTTAGAGAACTACATGTTCTTTGGCAAATATGTAACTTGATTGTAGCATTTTAAGAAGATTAATTCTGTAATATGTTTGCTTGAAATTAGGACCAGTTAGAAAGCAGTTCCAGTATGTCATTGCAAATAAGATGGCCTGGGTTGGAATAGTAATAACTAGTAGGATTGGAGAAGAAATTATGAATTAGAAGTCAGAAAGAATGAGATCTAGGAAAACGGCTTTGGGTTTGGCCAAGTCTCTAGTGACCTTTAAAAATGTTACTTTCATAAAAAGATGTAGATGGAAAGCAGATTTGTAGGATTCATGAGGAAATATCAAGGATATGGATACAGCAGTCATTGACTGAAGGCATTTGGCAACAAAGGGGAAGAGAAAAACAAGATGCTAATTAGATGGGTGGTAGATCTTAGAAGGCATTGCTTTAAGATAAGGGAGATAGCTAAATATTTAAAGGCAGAGCACATAGAGTCAATTGAGAGGACACCATAGATAGTGCGGAAGAGAATATAGGCTAACCAGTAGAGTAACACGTTTCTGTAGGTGCTGGGAGGAGATAAACTCCTGAGACAAGTTAGGTTATGGGTTTAACTTAAAAGAGATGGGATATATCTTCCTTTGTTATTTGTAAAAACAATCAGAAAATCTAGGAGAGAGAATGTGAGATTAGAGAAAATGAGAATAGATGAAGGTGCTCATATCAGTAATTATTGAATGCATGTTGTGTGAGAAAATGGGGGTGAAAGAGTGGAGTTGGGAACCTATAAAAAAAAAAAAAAGAAAGAAAGAAATTAAATGTCTGTGAGAATAAGCCTAGAAGTGCATCGGAAAGAAATGTAAGAATTGCTGAGTCAAGATAAGAATCAAATTTAAAATTTTAGAGTCCAGATATATATGGTTTTGTATGTTCCAGTGATTCAACACAAAGCATCAGGAGTGGACAAAGCAAATATGAGAGTTTGGTTAGAGGGTGAAGAAGGAAAGGACACAAAGATATTTAAGAAGACAAAACTGATATAATCTTGTGCCAGGAAGAGTCCAGTAAGGCAGGAAATATCCAGTGGTGCGAGTGTGTTGAAGGGAGTTCATTGATTTTAGGTTTTGATGAGGACAAAGAACAGGTATAGTATTGTTAAGGGAAGGACAAATTAGGAGACGGTGGTCAGTATGATGACCACTCAGTGCTAAATGACGAGTGAGAACGAGAGAAAGGATGGTAGATAGATGTCTAACATTAGGGCTAGAGGTTGGAAAGAAGGCAAGCTTTCGTTACCCCTGTGGTCTTTTCTCTCCCTGCTTTCCCTCCAGTCCTTTTTTGAGAGTACGAAGTCAGACTGTGTGAGAAAGAATTGCAGAAAGCATGGTATTGCCTGGGGGAACTTGGATCACGTTTCCTGTAAGTTGAAGGTGATTCAAAGGAAAACGTCCCACAGTGGAGTAAACATTGCTTCCTCAAAGCACAGTAGGAGAATGTGAACGCAGAGTGCAAGGGAATGCCTGGGAAAAGCCAGAGATGAGATTGGACGGGTGTACGTATGCCCAGTGAGTGTGTTACTTATGACATGAAAGGTTTAGACAGGGAGTAGGTGTGCCATATGATGAGTCCGGTAGCTTGAGGAGCCCATATTACAGGTGTGAACTAGTTTCTCCCAAGCTTAAATGCAAACTGGAAAGAATCAGCTTTCCACCTACATAGGGAAAGTATCTCTTCTTAGTTGGACTAGGTCATTCTGCTTTAATTATATGACAAATTGGAATTAAAAGCAGTAGATTGGTGAAAGTAGAGAGAACTTAAGAATTTTATTATAACAGGTTATAAAAATATTTTGACAACTTTCCCCAAAAGAGAATGTGCTTTGTAAATAGACACAAACCTACAAGTTATTGAACTCAGAGATGGAGATATAGATATATAATATATATTTTTTTCTCATTCAGTTAATAGCAAACATGCCTACTTTGGAAGCATCCTTAATTTCCTGACTAAATTAAAATCCTGCCTGAAGTCCTACTAAAATATTTTTAAATTCACTGGACTTGTTCCGTATATGTCAGCTAAGATATCACCTGTGACATTTAAAAATGATAATGCTTCAAAGTATAAGTTATTGCTTAAGAATGCTAAGTTTGTGGAACCATGTTGATGGATTGAGAAGCCGCTGCTCCTTGGATCTCCTTACTGCCCTGTGATTTATTAGTCTTAGCAACCTTGTATTGCTAGGCATATTAGACCACAGCTTCTTTAACCAGGAGCTTTCTCTAAAGAATCACTCTTGGGAATTCAAGATTCATTAAGGTGAATCTACTCTGTTCTGGTGCTTTGGAGAGTATACCCTGGGTTTGAGTTATATAAAAATCTAGTTTATACCTATCAGGTACTTAGAATTGAAGGCAAGCTTAAGTAATATAAGCTGCTTGAGAATTGTACAGAAGTACCTAGAAGTTCCATGAACCAGCTGGAAATTATTGTACTTGAGAACCAATCTATTTACGCCAGCTTCCTTCACACCAGCCTTCATAAGGCAGCTATTGACTTGACTTTGTTCTTAGCCCGCCTCACATTTTATGGTTATTTTCGAGGTTCCTGGAAGCTCCAACCCAACCCCTAAGAACATACTGTGCTTAGAACAGTTTTGTTGTTCCAGCTCCAGTTTGGTCCTAAGACCCACTGTTGTGGAACACCCCAAAAGGTTTTTTTCCCCTCCATATAATTTATAAAGCCTTTAAAGCACCCAGTACCTTTTTTTTTTTTTTTTTTGGTGAAATTCACATAACATACAATTAACTACTTTAAAGTGAACAATTTGGTGGCCCAGTAGGACTGTTCTTTAATTATCTTAATGTTAAAATTGAATAAATAACCCACTGTGGCTGTGAGAATTTTGGCCTGTCCTTGTTGGGGCTGTGTGGTAACAGCTGCATCTAGACTGGGGTAAAAACGTTTAAAGCAACTGTCTGAATAGTTCTTTAGTGGTAATAATAGTCCTTCTGTCTTCATGACATTTGATTAGCACATCACCTAAGAGAAAGCTTTCTTAGCAAAGGAAATAAGTAAGCCTGGCTCTGTGTCTGGGGTGAGGTTGAGTGTTGTGTGTGTGCATGTACATTCGTTTATATATAGTAATTTTCATTTAAATCCTTCACTTAGTGAATGTGGCAGAGGAAAAAATCTCAGACCATCTCTCTGTGACTTTCTCTAAAGGTTTTTGTTTTTAAAAAGAAATTAAGACCCTGTTTAAATGCAGCAGGGTTACAGTACAGGTGCCCACTTCACCCCTGGTCATGCTTTATCTGAACAAATATTTTCATAGCTTTTTCTCATCAATTTTCACTTCCACTACTAAGCATATCCATCCCATGTCATACTCTTTTGGAAAACCTAAGGAAAGGATAATAAGAAGAAAAAGACGTTTTAGAATCATGAAATTTCAGAGCTATGAAACATATAGTCTTCAACAATCCACTTTTAAAGACCAAATAATAATAACGCTATTAATAAACAAGGCTCAGAAGGATTGTGATTGCCCATAATCACATTCTAACCACAGTTTTATGTTTTCCTAGCCCTCACCCTGTGAATATGCTTTTGTATATGTAATTCAAGGAGAAAAAAACTTCAAGATTCAGAATATATCTCTTCTCTAAACTTTGTTGTGTCTTACAGTTTATTTTAGTAGTTCTCACAAGTCAAGGGCTTTCAACTGTGAATATCAGTGCAAGTAATGAATTGAAGACTTTCAGATTGTGTATCTGCTGGCAACTGTTATTACAGATCCTGTAAGTTGTTAAAACAGCCTTGTGTTAAATGTGGCCCAATGATCTTGGAGTAACTTTAGTGGGGGGGAATTGTAAACTTGCAGGTACTCTTAATGTAGACTTAAAGTACAAATGTCAGAACCAAAATAAACAGTAAAACAGGTGGAGTTAAATTAACCCAGCATTTTTCTGCAGTACCAAAGAGCATTTAAGGATCAACATGCATGACCACTAGACTGGTGATATCTCTAATATTACAGAATGAAAAAAATGCTTACAGTAATGGCACCAAGATGTACTACACCCACACTAAAGGGGTGATTTTAGATTCATCTTTGAAGAGCTACTATATGCTACGCTATGTAAAATGATAGCATATCTGCTGATTTTTTTTTCAATCAAGGAGGTTGTTGTTTTCAGCATAATGAAAAAGAGGGAAAGCTCCACAAGGATTTAAAGATGATAATACCATCATCATCTCCAAGAAGAAATGCAGGAATGCTGACTGCAATCAACTTTTGTAGCCTAGTGATGTTTCCTAATATGGTGAGATCTCTTCCCAAGGACTATACTAGCGTTTATACTCTGTTATCAGTCTTGGGTACTGAAATAATGTGTCTACGGAGCAGAACATAGTGATCTGGAACATTACTGGGATGTTTTTAAACATTGTCGTTTTATATGTTGGCATTTGCAAGAAGACTGACACCCTGAAACCATTCATTTTTTTCCTTTACTACATCTATAAATTGAGTATTCAGCTTAAGGTAAAGGAGGCCCTGGGTTATGACTTCATCAGCAAAGTAGGAAGGTTTCTTATTGGCCTTAAGCTGAGTGTTGGGCTACATACCATTGTTGCACTTATGTTTTCTCTATTAAAATACGTTTTTATGAAGTTTGTGATTATGGATTACTGATATATATATGCCCTATTCCCTCATCCCTCACTTAGGGTATGATTTGCTACCAGGTATGGGTTTTTTTGGTTTGTTTTTTTGTTTTTGTTTTTACATCTAAACTATTAACATTCACTAATTAACCTAACAGTGGCCTTCCCCAGCCCCAGAGTCACAAATAAGAATGACATTTCTTGAGTCTTAGTGTAGTCAATGCTTCAAAACCTCACCTGTATTTTAAATGGTAGGTGATTGGAATGAAGCTTATTACTAAAATAAGCAAAGATCTTACATAACTTCCAAATAAATACCTACAGCCCTGCAACCTTTGTTTTAGAACATGCTTTCAGGTTTTAATTCCTGACCACCTGGAGTCTTATTCTGATAGTTTGTACTCACCTCTCTATCCAGTTTCTTAGTTTCTTTTTCTTTCTTTGGACAAAGAAGAAATTGTTTCTATCTCCCTGTAATTTAACCACAATTAGAGGGGGCAGTCTTGACTAGATCTTAATGTGCACCACCTATGTGATTACCCTACAGGATCCTGACAGGCCTGAATTTTCCCATTTCAAAGGAGAAGAAAGTGCTCTGTCAGGCTGCTGAGTGTTTACTCAGAGTCTCTGGTCATTTACCTCCCAATTTCCTTCTCAGTAACTGGTCTTATTTCCAAACTAGCTTTTGATTTTAAGTGATCATATTATTTTTTTCTTCTCTCTTTAAAATCAGAACAGCACATTTAAACAGAAAGCACAGTCTGGGTTTGGAGTAGATTGAGTAACAAGTGTCAAATTGGTAGACTTTTGACATTGTAAGATTGGTGTTATTCACTTTCTCCTACTTCTAAGTTATTCTAGCTCTTTAAAAATACATTCTAGACAATACTACTAAAATTCAGTGTTTCACAAATACGTGTGATTTTTAATAGAACTAATTTTTTTTCAGTAAAATGTTAGTTCTATTTCAGTATAAACCTGGATATGGTGAAATAGAAATTGTAGTTTCTAATTTATATTTAAGATTGTATTCATATGATCTTCCTTCCCTCGTTCCTTCCTGCTTTCCTTTCTTCTACACTGATTGAGATTTGGTTCTGTCAAGACCATCTCTGGCATTCTTTTGCAATTGAACTATAATAAATCATAGCGAAGGATGAACACTTAAATAAGTATATTTCAAAAATGATTTTTAAACTAAGGCCCCTTAGTGAACTGATGGTAAGCATATAGCTCTTTAAATTCATCAGCATATAGGCCTTTTGAAATGCTTTCCTCCACAGGAGTATCATCTTTTGTAGGTCTGGAAAGGATGCAGTCTATGCTAAGTCTTTCTAAATTGAGGCATAATTTGAAAATTGGAAGCAAAAAATTTCTGTATTTTCCCCAGTATATGAATAAATAGTAAGGAGGAAGAAGAAGCAAAATAGTCTTATTTTTTTTAAATCATACATTTCACATAGCTAAAAAATAAGTAAATTTCAAATGTGCATTCTTGTTTTGAAAAATCAAATGTTTATTTATAAAACAACCTCAAAACAAACTTTAACAAATATCTCTGGTTTGTGAAAATAGTGAGGAAGAAAGATGTATGCTTGGTCTGTTGGGTTGGAAATGTTTATTACCATGACTATACCCGTATCTATGTCATTTAGTTTCAGGATAATGAGGAATTTACTTCGTTTCCTAAAAATAATCTTTTTTCTAAAATTAAGAAACAAAGCAAATGATTATTTTAATGCCTGAAAGCATACTTTCTAAAAATAAAGCTCAGAGTTGGGTTATGAAGAATTTGTCAATTAAAATCATGTTTCAGAGCATGGATAATTTTAGTCTTCTTTTTGGGGGATTTTTATGTCTTTGATAGAAACCCTTAAGATAGGAGCCATCTTTCAGAAAAAGATGAGACTGATCTTCACTGTCAAAAGTGAGCTGTGTAATCAAATGGAGTAAAAACTGGCTATATGTTTTTTAATAACTTTTAGAAAATTTAGAAATCTTTTAATTTGGAAAATTATGAACATCAGAAACCTTAGGACTTTCAGTAGACATATAACCATCTGGGGATTTGCTGCATAGGCAGCAAAATACTTTGGTCTCAGTGCAAGTTCCTCTTCAGGCCTGAAGAGGAACTTATACTCGCTTAAAAATATCTTATTGGCACTAAACGATCAAAAGCTATCACTGCTTCGTTCAGAATAGCCAAACTCCAGTGATCCGTTGAAGAAATACAAAACAAGCAGAGCAGCAAGACTTCTAGGAAGTTGCTGCCAAATGTTATAGCATCCAGCCCCAGAGAAAATAATACAGAGGAGATACTCGATAAATGTTTGTTGAATGAAAACTCATGGTTGAGAGAGTAATGTTAGTGTCTGATTATTATTTCTGGAGGTCTGCAAAGCCTGGATCTGGATCTGCTTTGTGTTAAATCTGGACTTCTGGAGACCTTAATTAGATTCGTTTCCACATGAATTATCTCACCTCTTGGTTGAACTGTGGCCTTCAGTTCAGTGTTAAGATTCCCCTCACCACTCCATGATCAGTCCTTCTCTTCTATCTTCTTTACCTCTGAACTCTGGAAATTCAACTCTTGACTGATCCTTATTTTCCCAAAGATCACACATTGCTCCCTCCCTTCACACACACAAACTTTAAAAATTTCACCTAACCAATACTTTTCTTCCAACCCTCCAATTTCTCATTTGTGATACTCACAAATATATATATATACACACACATACATATACATACATATGTATACACACAATTCAGAAAGTCTTTCTAAATAAATACCTTATTTTCCAGAACTCTCTGTGTGGGTAATGAAGAGCTGTTTGGGGAACTTAATACTTTCCTAAGTAGGGAGCTCTCTTTAGGGAACTTATAATTGTTAATGAATTTTTTCTCTTGGCTAAACCAAAATCTTTTTCCCATTTATACTTCTTGTCAAATATGTGAAGGCAGTTTCCACTTGTCTAGTAACTACTAGACATGGATGAAACATCCTTAGTCCTTTTAACCTTTTCACACCTAACATGGTTTCTAGTTCTCTCTGTAGTCCACTTCTCCTCTACACATATTTTGGCATGACAATGAATGCCTTTTTTTTTAAAATAAATTTATTTATTTTATTTGTTTATTTTTGGCTGCGTTGGGTCTTCATGGCTGCACGCGGGCTTTCTCTAGTTGCGACCAGGGTCTACTCTTCGTTTAGATGTGCATGCTTCTCATTGCGGTGGCTTCTCGTTGCAGAGCACAGGCTCTAGGTGTGCGGGCTTCAGTAGTTGTGGTGCACGGGCTTAGTTGCTCCGCAGCATGTGGGATCTCCCGGACCAGGGCTCAAACCCGTGTCCCCTGCAATGGCAGGCAGATTCTTAACCACTGCACCACCAGGGAAGTCCCTGAATGCCTTTCTTAAAATATGAAGCTTACACTTTAATAATCCAGACGTGATTAGATAATCTCCTTTTTCATTAACACTGTTCTTATTACTAAAGTTCGTATATTCCTTTAGAGTTTACAGAGTCTTTTTATAAAAATATCCTGTGGGGTTATTATCCCTGTTTTGTAAATGAGAAAACTGAGGCTCAGAGTGGTTATCATTTGTGATTTTCTCAATGTCATATGATTGCTAATTTAGACATTTCACATCAATTTACATGGTCTTAATGTTACCTCTTTAGAAGTTCCATTACCCAATTGTTATATCAAATGATATAAGTAAAACCACTAAACCTTTTTTCATACACATGACTGGTTAGATCTCTTCCATCCTACACTTTGGTAATGAATTTTTAAAAATCTGAATGTATACATGTTAAATTTTACGTGTTTGGATTTGGTGTAGTTAGAGTGTATCCTGTTGTATATCACCATCTTACAAGTTTATCATATGAAAAATTACGTGGTTATAAAGTGATAGATAAATGTTATTAGTAACAGTAATAACATTTGTGTGAAGATTTTAAGAATTTTAATTTAAGAATAGTTATAATTTTAATTATTGATTCTGTCATCTCGAATTGGTTTTCTGTTTGCATATTTAAATAAACTTTGTAGGTTTTGTTAAATATAATAAAAAGCATGGAGTCAAAGATAAGCCAAGCACTATCTCAGGGACTTTCAGGCTAACACACGGTATCTTAAATTCTGTGACAGTTCATCTAAACACTGCTGTCATCCATGCTGTACTTTACTATCGTATACCAAAAGGTTACCACTAGAAAACTTTCCAACAACTGCTGAATTCAACATCTATTGTAGTTATGACAATCCTAGAAAGCCTGTCCAAAGGGTAAATTACTTTTATATGGCTGGTTCTTTATGGAAATGCATTTTGGCTTTCATTGATCACTCTATTCCATTTGTTGTATGGGATTGATGTGTCAGTGGGATGGAAGTGGAGTTTAGCTGCAAAGTGTTTGAGTTTGGGCAGGCAATAGAAGAAGAAAGGAAATGGACCATAGCATCTAGAAGGAGGACATTTCCAGTGGAAAACAATTGTCAGTAGAAGCTGCCTCCATGACTGCTGTTCCACCTCAAAGTTAAACTTCCTGTGTATTTCATTTGGAAAGGAGCTGAGGTTTTAGCCAAAATGCTACATATTATTTCTCACAAAAAATGCCTGCAAACGTAAGCAATAGAGCAGTGCTTGCTAAGCCTATCATATTCATTTCTAAAGAAACCATCCACCTTCTAATCTGTTTCAGAATTTTCCCAAGAAGTCATTTTATAATTATGTAGCTTCTAGAGTCTGCCTTTTCTTCCTTTCCCGGCACTTCTCTTTCTTTTTTTCTTGGCTGCGTTGGGTCTTCATTGCTGTGCACGGGCTGTTTCTAGTTGCGGTGAGCAGGCTTCTCATTGTGGTGGCTTCTCGTTGCACAGCACAGGATCTAGGCACGTGGGCTCAGTAGTTGTGGCATGTGGACCCTAGAGCGCACAGGCTTCAGTAGTGGCACGTGGGCTCAGTGGTTGTGGCACAGGGGCTTAGGTGCTCCGCGGCATGTGGGATCTTCCCGGACCAGGGATCTTACCCGTGTCCCCTGCAATGGCAGGTGGATTCTTAACCACTGCGCCACCAGGGAAGTCCCGGAACTTCTCTTAACAGTGGTTTTGTGATGACATCTGTGAGGATTAATACCCTGGAATAGAATCCATTTTGCACCTGGAAATTTTAAACTTATTTAAATTGAATAGATGTTCTTTTACTGTCTTTGCATCTCTTCTGACTTACTATTCTCTCTCCACATTGCTTAATCTGTCCTTTCTGGTTTGAGGATCATGCTGTTTTATAAAGAAGATGGAAGGAAGCAAAATGAAGATGGAACTACATAGATCTGGCTTTTCTCAGGACTTAGCATTATGACAGGCTGAGCAGTGGCTTTTCCTAATTTTCTCCTGTTCCAAACTTAGCTTTTTTTTGCCTTCAGCATTTTTCACAAGCTTCAGATCATTACGGATTCTGATTTAATCCTCAAGGATTACGATACTCTTATCTACAGGTAGGTTACATAACTCTATCCAGCTTTTCTAAGCTTTCTTTTCACATCTTATCCCATGAGATTCTCCCTGCACACGAACTGGTTTCTTTAGATTTCGCCCCAATTTCTTTTCCTTATTAGAATTATTTATTGCATAGTCAGAATGTTCATTATTTTAGCATCTTCTATAGCCTATGAATCACTGCCTCCTGTAACCAGGGGACCATCCTGACCTACCCTTCCTTTTTTTTTTTTTTAAACCTTCTTTGGAAAGATGTTTTCTCAAAAAAAACCTGGAAGCAAATGTTCAGGGCTGTTCATTTAGGAAACATTAAATACCTCTTGAGGTTCAGGTTCAGGAACTATTCACTATATACATAGAGGATTAAATCAAGGCCCTTTCCTGGAGGAGCTCACAGTCTAGGCGAAAAAACTAATATATAAACAGGTGAATGCAATACACTGTGGTGATTGTAAAAGTAGCCAGGATGCCAGCCAGCCAAGAACTCAGTCTAGTTAGTCTCATTCCTTGCTTCTTAAAGTCCTAAAATTATGTCACATACTCTTAGGGCTTCTATTTTTTAAAAAATAAATAAATTTATTTATTTATTTATTTGGCTGCATTGGGTCTTCACTGCTATGCACGGGCTTTCTCTAGTTGCGGTGAGCGGGGTCTACTCTTCGTTGCGGCGCGTGAGCTTCTCATTGTGGTGGCTTCTCTCATTGTGGAGCATGGGCTCTAGGCACGTGGGCTTCAGTAGTTGTGGCACGCAGCCTCAGCAGCTGTGGCTTGCGGGCTCCAGACTGCAGGCTCAACAGTTGTGGCACATGGGCTTAGTTGCTCTGCGGCATGTGGGATCTTCCCGGACCAGGGCTCGAACCCGTGTCCCCTGCATTGGCAGGCGGATTCCCAACCACTACGCCACCAGGGAAGTCCTTAGGGCTTCTATTATATTCACAATAGCCAACCTGTTCTTTGTTGGTCAGAAGTCCAGAATAAAATTTTCCCTCCTTGTTTCCAACTTGGGAAAGAGGGGTGGTCAGGAGGTGAATTTTCTCAGATTTATTTTCTTCTGGTAGATTTAGATCTCAGAGATGTCAGGGTGGTTGACATCCTCCAGGTCTCTGCAGTTTTATAATTCAGTGAAATCATATTCTGGTGGATGTGTATATCTTCTCCTGGATGATAAGTTCCTTCAGTCGTCCTTGGATGTCCTCACGGGGCTTTTGTTCATAGTTCTCAGTTTTGTGCTCACTTAAATGCTTTCCTCCAAGCTTCCAATTTCAGATTTTATAGATTTCTTATAATGGATTTTTGTCCCTCCCCATCGTTTAGTTCTGTTTCTTGGTTCCATCTAATCCAGTTTATAATGCTTCTAAGATGTATTTATCTTCTGCATTAACTTTTTTTTTTAAATTTATTTATTTTATTATTATTTTTAAGCTGGTGTTTTTTTGGGGTTTTTTAAATTTATTTATTTTTGGCTGTGTTGGGTCTTCGTTTCTGTGCGAGGGCTTTCTCTAGTTGCGGTGAGCGGGGGCCACTCTTCATCGTGGTGCGCGGGCCTCTCACTATCGCGGCCTCTCTTGTAGCGGAGCACAAGCTCCAGACGCGCAGGCTCAGTAATTGTGGCTCACGGGCCTAGTTGCTCCACGGCATGTGGGATCTTCCCAGACCAGGGCTCGAAGCCGTGTCCCCTGCATTGGCAGGCAGATTCTCAACCACTGCGCCACCAGGGAAGCCCAGCATTAACTTTTAAGTTTACTTTTTCTTCATTCGATGTACAGCTTTATATATAGACTTCTTTCCATAGGTATTTTTGCCTGTTTTTTTTTTTAAATAGATTTTACTTCCTTAGATCCTTCATAAAGCAAACATCTAGATGTTTTCCTGGTTCTCATTAGATGGTCTGATTCTTCCCCCAAAACAAACATAGATCCTCGTAGGAACATTCTAGAAGAGAAAAGTACACATTGTGTAAAACACATCTACGTATATCGTGCAGTGTTCCTACTGTATTTTGTGATTAGCTGCTTCTCCTGCTCTCTCTGTATGGAATGCCGTTTCCCTTTTCCATATCAGCTTCTCTTCCCTTGAGCTTCTCCAGTCATCATTTATCCTGTATGCAGAATGGCAGAATTGTTCATTTTCTTCTTTGTGCCCCACAGGACTTTGTTCCTACCAGAACAACACTTACTGTCACATGGTGTAGTTGTTTAAACGCGTCTGACCTCCCCTTCTCTTGGCCCATGAGTCCTGCCGAGACACGGACTAGTTGGTAGTGTGCTCAGTGGTGAGAGCAAACACTTTGGAGTCAGAATGGGTGTGATTACTGACTTCAGCACTTTTGAACTTTGGCAAATTCTTTAAACTACCAGAGTCTACTTAGTCTCCTCATTTGTAAAATGAAACTACTACTTAGTTCATTGGATTGTTGGTACTAAGGTAATCAAGTACATCAGGTGCCTAGTGAGTGAGTGAATAGTGTCTAGAGTAGAAAAATGGATAGAATATAGCTAATAGGCCTGTTTACTATCCTGTACACATAATATTAGAATATCTTTTTTTAAAAGCATTCCTTATGTATTTTGGTGCATTGGATTTTAAAAATTATATTTGCTTGTGTTTTGGCATCTCAAGCAGTATTGAAATCATATCATTTTAGTGGCCTCTTTTTTCAGAGAGGCCTTTTGGGCCCCCAAATTTAGCTCATTCCTGCCGTCAGAAAGATTTGCATCCTTTTTGAGAGAACAGCTTGATTCGTAGCATTATACAGATGTGAAATAAATAGGCTTTTTTGGGGAAGGTGGTTTTTCAGCTCCTCTCAAGTTGGATCTTTGACTCAGCAGATATCTTGAAGCACATCAAGTTTCTAAGACACTGAGCTGCATGCTCAAGTATCTATAAAATAGCCTATTGCAGGCCTTTCCTTAGAGTTGTGAGAGAAGATGTGAGTACACATAAGGGTGTACATACTGGATGTCACAGCACAGTGTGCTGCCACATGAGTGCGGTTCAGACCACAGTGCTGTCATCCAGAATGATCTGAGTGGAAGACTTGGACTTTTGGAAGATTGAGTAAAAATTAGTCAAAGAGATTGGGAAAGCATTCTAGACAAAGAGAAAGGCAGGAAGTAAAGACAGAGTCCAGAAAGCCTAAATCATATTTAGCTAATCCTCAAGGCCTCTCTTTTCCTGTTTATGTCATTTCTACTTGTTCTGCTAGTGGGAATAAAATTTGACTGTTTTTTGTTAATACTTTGTTCAAGTTCTTCTGTTCTCAGAACTCTTTTTCATTGAGTTCTTAGAATTTTTCACATAGTTTAATCTCTACTTTCAGACCTATTAAACCCTTAAGATTTTGTGCCCCAGCAAATCTGCTCTGCAGTAGTGGTCTCTCTTGCTTTTTATAATAAAGTATAATCCTAGAAATTTGAGGGTCAGTTCTTTTTGTTTAACTAGCATAACATTTTTTCATAAACAAACTGATTTTATAAATCTGTTTGAAAGAATTCATTCACATTTTAGTTAATAAATTGAAATGATTTTTGTGACTGTCCTAAAGAACAACATGCCTATGTCATGAAGGCTTTAAGTTCTGATAGGAGAAATTTTGTGTGCTCTTTAAAGTTTGGTTTTACATATAGGACAAGCATAATTCATTTATATTTGAGTTGCTTAGAGATATGTTGAAGTTTGAGAAAGTTTAGGCTTTCTTGAAATCATATACTGGTGGAGATGGACTCCGTCCCCAGACTCACAGGAATTAGTATCTAACAGGGCTGGGGGCAGAGTGGGGAGTGTAGTGAGGGGTAGAGTGGCTGAGACAGGCTGTACTGTGTGTCCTTCTAAAAATGCATGAATATTTGAGAGTCTCACTGGTAAGAATTAACCATAATGGGAACTAGATTTCTGATGGACAACCCCTTGTACCAAGAAAGATTTGTTTCACTAAGCAACCTACCTATTGGAAGTAACCTCTGGCTTTGAACTGTAAAGGACAGCGGTGAAGAAAAGGAAGATAAAAGCTTGTGAGAAAAAAAGATCAGATTGAAGGCTGAGGCTTTGGGAAGTAGCTATGAGATAAGGATTAAAAACTGATGAACAGAAGAAACTCTTTTAGGAATATTTTGTGACTGGAACGCTCAGTGACTACTTCCCAGTTGGCGTAGACTGCTACCAGAAATTTAACTTGAAATAAGCGGTCTCTGGTCCTAGGGACTGCAGTCGGGAATGGAGTAGCCTAAGGAGCAGGGCCGAATATGTGAGCCAGTTGTCCCTGCCCAAACATGAAAGTGGACAAATTGGTGGATTTGTGACTGTAGTTACATCTAGCTAGTTTAATTAATAAGGCCTATGTGTTTATAATAAAAAGACCTTGTGGAGGGGTACCAAAAAGAAGGTAGAGGCAAAATTCCAAGCGGAGACAGAATCCCGACCTGGTGGTATAAACTGTATTAGAGGAAACAAAAACTTGGAATAGCCTTTTGTTTTAGGGTTCCCCCTTAAGTGTGCTTTATTTCACTATGTTGTCATTATACATAGATCTTCTGTCTTCCCTCTTAGCAGATCTTGTTTTTCAAATGGAATCTTATGTGCTACCCTAAAATGGAAATAGATGAAATCAGGAGGTGGGAGGGATGTGTTGTCCTACTACCCTGTCCCCTTCCTCCCCAGTGGCTCCTGAGGTGGTTTTGCAGTCCGTGAAACCAATTTGAAAAGTGTTCTTTTAGGTGAAGATTTTATGCAAGCCAGAAAAACTCATTGGCTTGTCACCAGTGACAATTTATCATAAGGAGCAGATTTTCCACAGTCTTGTTCTCTGTAGCAAAGTTTTACATTTTATAACAATATATTGCAGTTAATCTGAGGAATAGAAGGGAAGGAAATCCACTTGGCCGCTATAATGTGTGCTCTTGCCTAAGCCATTCATCTTTTCCTGCCTTATGATTTTCTGTGAAAGGCCTGATATCAGACACAGCTTAATTTTATTTTGTAATATAATCATTGCTTATAAAATGTGTATGTGTATTTCCTAGTAAGTAGTTAGACTAGTTTAGTGTTACGTAAAAATACCAAAGATAGTTTTAACCTGTCGTGGGGTTTTCAGGCTCAGGGCATCTATGAATTTTAACTCCATGAACTTAACTCCATGAATGAAAGACTGCAACTCTTGTTCACCCACCAGCACATTTCCACACGTGTGTCTAACTGGCCTCTCTTTTTACTAAACTTTTATAGCCTTTGTTAATCATGTACAACCCCATGACATTTCTTCTGTTGGTTTTTCAGGTTGTGGTTATTGAGCTTTTCCCATGTTTGCATTGTCTCACCATCTAGACTTTAAGCTCCTTGAGAACAGGAGTCATGGCTTAAGGGCTTTGTCCTCCTTAGACACTGTAGGCGTTCAATAAATAGTTGCTTTGACTTTTATCTCGGCAGCTTTAACACATACATTTTTTGTTGTTGCCATTGTTGCTAAAATCTAGACTTGTCAGCTGCTTAGTGAGCGATGATTGACTTGTTACGGACTGGGTGTTAGACTACCAGCAAACTGGCAGAATTTTAACCATAATTTCTTCTTTAATAAAATGTGCTCTGTGCTAGGTAAACTGAAGTATACTGGTACTTCTTACACAATGGAATATGAGAGTGTGGTATATGGCACTTTGAAAGTACTTTAAATTCTGTCTTTGAGTTCCACTCTGAAAAATAAAACTACTACAAACAACTTCACCCGCTCTCCTGCCCTCAAATTATTTAGAACCGAAACAGTGGTTTTGTACATATTTGGAAATTATAAATTAAAATTAATTTTTTAACATCATAAAACATTTAAACATATTAGCAATCCTTTAAAAATATACAGTCCTTCCCTAATGTATTACACCACCACTAATTAAATACTTTAAAAATAAAATTAGTATCATTTAGTATAAAGTATGTTCAGTGACTTGATTTTCATTGTAGTTTGCTTATGGAAAGTTTAAAGGGCTTTCTATGTCTTCTTTGTCTTTGTACTGTGTTGGTGGTGAGAAGGCTTGTTAGTTAGATTGACTGCACAGTACCTCTGTGAGAATACCGGCTATTATCCCTCCATTGCTAGGAGGAGACTGTGGTGCACGAGCCAGTTCCTGGCGAGCGAGAAATCTTCTTACCTTGGCTTTTTGGAAACTACTATCTATTCAGTATTGAGTATTAGAAAAAAATTGTTGTTAGGCACCTATCAAGTAATAAATGGTCTTCAAATTGCTTTCCCTTCTCTTATTTTATCCTTACGAGAGAAGAAAGCAGATGTTATTCTTATGAAGCATACTAAGAGACTTACTTACATGCTCAAGGTTATATTAATTACGGTTGCCTTATACAGTCCATCTGCAATTTTCAGCCCAATGTTTTCTCCATTAGACCTACGGACTTGTACATAGTGAATCGTATGCCAGTGTGAAGTCCTATATAAATAAAGGGAAATGAAGTTGCATCAGGTTGCATCCAAGTGTCCTGTCCTGGTACTATTTAAAAGGAAACGTGTATTCGAGTGGAATTATTTAGAGCCCTAGAAACAAAGGAATCAGCTTCCTTTGTGTCAGTGGTTATCAGCCAGGGCTGATTTTGCCCCCGCCCCCCCAGTAGCCGTTTGGCAATGTCTGGAGACATTTGTCATTGTCAGAGTTGGGGGTGGGGGGTAGTTGTGCGCACACTGCCGGCATCCAGCGGCGCTGCTAAACATCCTGCAGTGCGCAGAACGGCCCCCTCACGACGGGGAGTGAATTACGTAGTCCAGAATGTCAGTAGTGCTGAGGTTCATCAACCCTGCTGTATGTATTGCAAGGAATGGAATTACCAGAAGCCCTCTCAGCCAAAACAAATTTGGGTCAGAGGTGGGGTGGGATGGTGGGCAGGGAGGTAGAGGAGGTGATTTCAAGTGTGGCTATTGAATTTTTCATGGGGTTAGCATTTATCTGATTTCCTTTTTCTTGCCCCTTCTTTGTGCCAACACTTGGCATAGCAGTAGTAGAGAAAGCAGTGAAGAAAACTTCTTTTCTTCTTGTAAACTACTTAGAATAGTGGTCCCATTCCCAGAGCTAATGAGTCAGTCCACTTCCTAGTGACACTCGCAACTTCACTGTAAACCAGTCCTCCATGCTATCAGGCTCCCAAGATGTCTAGGCACATGACTTTGTTTTTGGCAAGATTGTGAGAATTATAAACTAGCTAATTTATTCCCCAAGGTATCTGATAATCATAGCTCACCTGGGAGGATCTAAGTTTCTCACTGTTTCTGTATCATGCGCCGTCTGTGAATGTCTTTGGCTAACATACTCTTGCTTGATTTCATTAGCCTAAAATCAGAGAAACAAATATCTTTTTTTTAAATAGATGTTATTTTTTTAGAGTAGTGTTAAGTTCACAGCAAAACTGAGTGGAGAGTACAGAGTTCCCATATATCCCCTGCCTGTGAACAAATGTCTTTCGATTTTATTGTAATACTGATTTTCAGATAAACTTTATATAAATGCAAATGTTATTCTGTTAATGCAAATTTCCTTAGTTCCAGTTCTCACTAACTGTAAAGCAAAAGTAAGGAGAAAATGGGTTTTACTAAGTTATGGGTTTTTTTCTTTTTCCCTGTGCAGTGAAAGAGGGAACCTCAAATCATCTGCATAGGCTTCTTAATTGACTTTGTCTACCTAAAGTTCAAGAGCATTAATCTTCCTTAAAATTTTCCCATGTAGTTGTACATCACCTTTTTATATCAGGGAGATTTTATTTCCCTCCTGTGAAGTTTTCCTTGTTTAGAGATCAGTTTTTGGTTAATTGAAAACAAGTTAAGTTATTCAGTCTGACACTGTGACTACTTTAAAGGTTAGGATGTAGCCACCGAACCTTCCTGTAGTTGAGGGTATTCTAGGACTTTATTAGTGTCATCTTGTTAATGCCTCATGCAGCTGGAGTGGATTAGGGGGTGGGGGGAATTGATGATTGTGTTGTTGATTAGAATTTTTCTCCCCTGGCTGCAAATTCCAGTTTGTTCCTTTAGCGAAATATTTCTCCTACTAGTCATGGCTGATGGACATACTATAATGTTTCCGTGTTTCTTTTTTGCTTCCTTTTCATCATGGGTCTCACAAGCCCCTGGGATTTGCCTTAAACATTTAACCTATTAAAAAGCCAATTAATTGTCTATACAAATATAAAGTAAATAGTCTATACAAGAGTGAGAGCTTGGTGTTACTAAAAAAAAAAAACAACTCAGGGTCTGGGTTTCAGGTCTTGACGGTACAAGTCATGTGACTTGTGCAAATTATTCTAGAGTCTATTTCTTTATCTGTTAAATGCACACTATTCCCCCTGCTCTGCCTACCTCACAACATGAGGATCAAATGAAATAATAATGGACTGTGAGAGTGCTTTGTGAATTGTACAACACAATGCAAACGTCAGATAGGATGCAAATAGAAGGGTAAGCTTTAGGAAATTACACTGATTGTGAATTGGACTTTGGTTTGAAGAATTTATTTTCCTTTCTGTTGACTAGTCTGTAGAGTGTAGATTGTCTTTTCTTCATCTAAGTAAATTCAGAGATGACTTTTGTTGCATTTGATTGTAGTTTTTTGTCTTTTTATAAATAACATCAATAGGGTTAAAAGCTTCACTTGCTGAAATGTTATAATTTGGCATAGGTTAGTGATTGGTGCAAAGGAAACATTATAAAAAGAAAACTCTGAATTCACCAAATAGCATAGACTGTACCTGATAGAATATGGTTGCCATCGTCGCCATCATCATCATCATCATCATCATCATCATCATCAGTGGTGATTTCTCATCAATTCTGTAGAACCAGATAATTTTCTATGCTCTTCTCAAAAACCACGGTTGGTAGTTTGACCTACCGTCCTATTTTCAATAAAACAATTATTCTAAGTAGTAGTTACACTTTACGCTTCCCCTCCCCTCCCCCCAGCCAATTAGTTATATACCATGTGGATTCTGGATGGTAGTAGATCAAGTGAGTTTAGTCCCAATTTATGAAAGCCTTTTTATCTTGATAGTGTTTTATCATATTTGATGCTATTTGTAAATAGAACCAGAGAACTAAGTGTAGGACTCCAGGACTTGTGTTTTAAATGATGGGTAGAACTGTAAGAATAGAGTGGGCAGACTGCTGGAAATGATTCCATCCAAAAGGTAGCTTCGCCCCTGTCTCCTTGGCCTTTGTGACTAATGGAAAAATACTCTTTTCAAATTCAAAAGCCTATACATGACTGCCTTTCTCCTCTGAAATACATGATCAGTTTTATAATCAGGAAGAACTTAATTATTTTTCTTTTTCTATTGGCTTATGTTTATTCTTCATAAAATGACTTTTCTTTCATTTAATGGGCTCAGAATACACTCCTATATTGAACTTTACAGGCTTGCTTCTTTTTATAGCGTAAATCAGCTCAGCTGGCTAAATGCCCCACTAACTGAAACTTTATAATGTAGCTGGAACTAAATTGTGCTCTGGAGCATTGAGTCTTTAGACTGGATTATTGACTTACAAATGAAAATGGTAAAGAGTCTGTAAGAAGGACAAGCTCCCTCTTCTGATCCTTGAGCAACTTTTTCCTCACTTATTTCAGGGGCTCTGAGCTCATGAGCAAAATCCTAACCAAGTTTATCTTGCTAGGACAACCCATTTTAAATGCTCAATAAAGAAAGAATAATTCTTCTCCCGCTTAACAACTAAAGAACAACATATGTTTCTAACGTCAGCTTTTTATTTTTTTTTTTTATCTTTCATTTTTTTGTTGGTAAATCTCCCAGACAACAGCAGTTCTGTAGAGAGTTTAAATATGAAGGAATGGCAGGACGGGCTAAGGGCACTTCTACCCAACATTAACATCAACTTTGGTGGACTGCCCAATTCTTCTTCCCCCTCCAACGCCAGCCACAGTGCACCAACGTCCAACACTGCCACCACCGACAGCCCGAGTTGGGACAGCCCTGGCAGCTGGACAGACCCAGCCATCATCACAGGTAACTTTCTCACTCCTTCAGCTCCACTGACTGCCATCAGTTTGGTTTTTAGCACAGATTAACTAAAAACAAGAGGTCTCTTCAACGTAATCTTCCCAAAGCCACAAGTGTGTAGTAGCTTGTTTTGTTCTCCGGGGTCATGTAGCCTCAGTTAACTCTGTTGGCCTAGTTGTGTAACAAGGCATTTGGTACCTAGGTTGCTTCTTTTGGTGTAAGTAGGCGCTAACATCTGACAGAATGTGTGTATTTTGTAGGTCTCAAAGTACAGAAGGATCTGACTTATCCTCTCAAAGGAACATACTCCACTTTAAAAAATAAAGCTCTCTATTATAAGGCTATCTTGTTTATGTATCCCTGTTAGAGAAGGAGAAGCACAATTGGGAAATAACATCATGCAATCCTGGGGACTCATTGTGGCAACTCTGCCTCTGTGACAGTGGGGGATGATGATGTCTGTTTAGTTGAAGAGGAGGCATGGGTTTGTGTGACAATAAATCGTGGTCATTGTGGGTGGGGAATAAAAGGAACATAAGATTGAGAAGGTCTTATTTGGAAGGAGTTTAAAATTGTAATTCTTTGTTTCTTTTTGGAGAAACTAAGTGCCTTAAAATTTTTTGTTTGATGAAATTCTTATGCTTTCTGCACAAACTCACCATTTTCCTTCTTGTTTTCTTTTCTCTCCTTAGGTATTCCAGCACCTTCAGGAAACAGTTTAGACTCTCTTCAAGATGACAATCCTCCACACTGGCTCAAATCCCTTCAGGCCCTCACAGAGATGGACGGCCCCACTGCTGCTCCGTCACAAGCCCACCACAGCGCCCCCTTCAGCACACAGATCCCTTTGCACAGAGCCAGTTGGAATCCCTACCCTCCTCCTTCAAATCCTTCCAGCTTTCACTCGCCACCCCCAGGCTTTCAGACAGCCTTCAGACCCCCCAGCAAAACCCCCACAGATTTGTTACAGAGTTCAACACTGGACCGCCATTAGGGAAAGAGGAGAATTCATTAGAAAATGCAGGATTTGTCCCACCCTGTTTTCGCCCTCTCAGCCGACCCACAGCTCCCTTCTCATCTCTTATGTTCTGAAGAATCCAGTTCCTGTCAGTTTTGTTTCTCCCTACCCCCAGCTGCAATGCGATCGCAGGGTCATTACCATCTTTTTTTTATTGTAAAAGTTTCTGTTGATCCAGCATTTGAGTGACACTGTTGAATGTTTTCTAAAAATGCCTTTTTAAGGAGGAAAGAAAAGAAATCAAAGGGCAGTCTCAATACTTAGAAAATTACTGTTTGTCTGTTGCGCATAATAATGACATAATCTGCTTAGCAGAAAATGATGATTAATCTATAGGGAAGGTGAAGTAAATGCATTATCAACTGCAGAAGTTTGAAAACCAGGTTGATTGAAATGAGATGGCTAAATGCATGGGGGAAAGCAGTGGTCCTGGCATCCATCTTGTTTTCAGCTTATCACTGTTGCAGGGAAAATGCTTTTAATTTAGTTTTTAATTCTTTTGGCAAGTTGATGGAGAGGACTTGATTGTGTTGTTAAGCAAAAGAATTTATCGGAAGTTGATGGAGAGACAAATTGATCTGCGGTAGTAACTGGCCTATTGCTAAAGAGTTTATAAGGAGGGGAGAAGTGATTTTTTAAGGGAGAAAAAAAATTTTTTTGGCTTTAGATTTAAAGTAAATTCAAATGTTTTAAAGAAAAAAAGTATTCACACATGTAATACCTATGCATAATATAAGAGCTGAAATATAAGTGATTTCTTCGATCTTTCTCCTCTGTCAGAATCTTTTTTTCTTTTTACCTTAAATTCACCTGACTAAGGGCACTCTGAGATAGCACTGCTCTGGGGCCATCTGATCACCATCAGGAGCAAATCTCTGACGACCTTGCCTGCAGCTTTTACTTAACCCTGTAGTTTCTGGACATTTGTGCAGTATTGAAAAGACAGGAGAAAAGAAAACAGAAACCTGGTTATAACCTAATGCTAAAACTAAAAAAAGGAAATGTACCTCTTTCTTCAGAATTAAAACTAAAATCTTAAATAAAACAGAAAACTTGATGATGACCCTTGGGTTGTTCTTGTTTTTGTTTTTCCATTTTATTGCATGTGAATTTGAAACATTTTGTGGTGACAGTCATCAGGTGTTTCCATTGATTTTACATCTTCAGCAATAGGGAGGATGGGTTAGAAGAAGAAATTAGAAAAAAATTCATTTTATTGTCGGTCGTTGCCATCTCTGAAGGTCAGCCCATCTTATCCTCAAGAATTCCTCTTCCGGTGGCTTTCAGTAGAAGATGCTTCTTTGTGCTGTTGTGTTGTGCAGACCAGACCTTCCCAACTGAGAAGCCTCATGGGCCACGAAGGAGCAGATAGGCTGGGTTGTGCTGAGATGCTGGTTGTCTCGGGGAGACCTGGCAGCCCCAGCAGTCAGGGTGCCATACAATTAGCAGCACGTGTGAGTGCCACGACGGGAAAGAGATCAGGAAACACTGATAGAGGAAACCCACAGAGAAATCTTTCGTGACCAGCCATTCTAGGGAGTACCTAATGATGGAGAGATGGTCACACCACTAACCAAAAGAGGGTACCAGGTTGCGAGGAATCTGTATGATTTGGGTTACATTCAGAAGTCCAAAGCTGGAGTTGGCATATTTCCAGCTACATCCATTAAGGGGATCTTTGTAGGATGAACTAAGTAGATCTTTTAAATTTTACATTCTGTGCTTTCAGATTGATTTTCTCCTTCTTACATTTACTCTGTACTTCAATTTGCTACCAAAAAAAGTTTTTTAACACAGTTTTTGAAAAATGTAAAGCAGATTGTCTCAAATAAATGTCCCTATAGACTATAGGCTTCCTCTGGTCTGTAGACTTTGCTTCAGTCACCTGAATCTTCACATTGTACTGGAAAATGGTGGCCCAACACACAAGCAATATCAGGTAGTAGTGAACTGTAATCAAGGCTTTGGGGGATTGTAGGGGGCGATTTGGATATTCCTGACACTGGTATATCAACAAAAATGTGAAGGGAGGGAAATTCTATTTTGCATGGCTGTGCTGTGATTGTGCGTATGTTTAATGAATCATACAGAAGACTTTATAAAATATGCAAATATCATTTAAAGAATAATAAAACAGTAAAAACCAGTGTGCCTACCACCCAAGTTAAAAATAGAACCTATAATATCTTGAAAGACCTCCTATCTGTCCCTTTCCAATTTTATTTCCTTTACTTTCCTTACCATCCACAAATCACCATTGTCTTGATTTCTGTGCTGATCTTTCTTTAGAGTTTTGCCACTTCCATATGTACCCCTGGATAATGCATTGCTTTGTTTTAAAAAGCTAAGTAGCAAATCAAAACTTAGCTGTGTAAGGGAAGGGCAGTATTGTCACTATCAGATCAAGGCTTTTAGGAGAAGATAAATTAAACAGATTCTTTAGGTCATAGTTTGGGTTTAGTTTCTCTGATAATTTATAAAAGCCAGTTCTGGGGAAGACAGTGTGCAAGGTCATGAATGAATCCTGGAAAAGAGGGTCCAGTACAGTCAGGGCATCCGACAGGGCTGTTGTGAGCCCGATCCTGGATGTCTGGCAGAGTGGTCTGCTCTCTGTTTCCTGTGTCTAAGCTCTCCCTGGCTTCCCTCAGTCCTCTGGAGTTGATCAAAGCCCAACCCATGGGAGTGGGGTGGTTTAAAATAAGCGTCAGCTGATCAATTCACCAGGGCGTGGAGGGGAGAACAGAAATTTCATTAGGTTTGGTCAAAATCAGATAAGTACAGAAAAGAACCTGGACCAAACTGATTTAGGCAGTCTGCTGGTATAACAGCAGTGGGAATCTTGGTACTGACAGCCCTCAATGTCTGTCTCTTGGCTCACAGTACTCAGATCTGGTGCACAGCTAACATTCCTAGTATTTCCTTTTACCTCTCTCCTTTCTTGGGTCTTCTTTCCCCTGTATTTCTATATGTCATATCTTAGTCTTTTTTTTTTTTTTCCTCTAATTTTGTTGGAGTGCATCCTCCAGTAACTTCTTGAGAAATGCATGTGGGAAATAAATATTTTAGTAATTTGCATATACAAAAATATTCTGTTTCCGTTGATGGTTTGGTGGATAGACGATTCTAAGTTGTAGATATTTTTTCCTTTAGAATTTTGAAGACATTACTCTATTGTCTTCTTGCTTCCAGTATTGCTGTTAAAAAAAAATCCAAAGCCACTCTGATCCTTTATATGTAATCCTTTTGTCTCCCTCTCTGGAAGCCTGTAGAAATTGTTTGCTGTGTTCCTTGGTGTGGGTCTATTTTAATTCATTGTGCTGAACACAGTGGATACACAGTAGGTTTTTAAAATCTGTTGACTCATGTCCTTCAATTCTGGGAAATTTTCTTGACTTATTTCACCAGTGAATTTCTTGCAGTTATTTTCTTGCAGTTATTTTTTTTTCTCCATTTCTAAAAATCCCATTATTCTGGACTTTCTCCTATTCTTTTATCCAGTTTGCCATCTCTGTCTTTTGCTCTTCTTTCTAGGAAGTTTTATCTCAACTTTGTTTATATTAATAGTTTTATTCTCCTTGCATTGTTTCTATTTCTTCAAGTTGGTTTTATCTGTTTGTTTTGCTTCTTTCTCTATCTTCCGTATTAGAGACTTCTCAGATCCCTGGTAGTCCTTGATATCTGCTCTTGAATAAGACTAAAAAGCTGATAGGAAGTTTTGTAAACATGAAGGCATGCCAACTTTGAACTTCACTGTTGGAAGATCTGGATGGGCTCTGTGTTGGGGAAGCCCTAATGTCAATGTCTTTGGGCTTTTTCTCCTGGGCTGGTCAGATTCCACAGAGAAGAGTCTTATACTGGCCGGCCTAGAGGGTGAGGGTCTGACTGCCGGAGCTGTCATGGTGGTCTCTGTATTCAGTATGAATATATTTACTTCATCCCTGTTTTCAGTCCTTTTCTCTCCAGAGATTACCTCCAGGTATCTGCCCACTTAGGAGAAGCGTGGTTGCACAATGGTGTGGAGTTGGGGAATGAATTTAGGGAACTAACTTGTTAAAACAGCTTTCTCAGTAATCTTTATTTTAGCCCCACCCCGCAGATTTTATCCTCGGTTCTAGGGGTACCTGGCACTGTCAGTTTATGTGCCCTTGAGGATTCTGTGGTGTGAATCGTGTTGGATCTCAGCTTTCCCCGCTGTTAGCTTGAAGCTTCTCAGATCAGCCAAGTGACGCTCAACCAGCTGCTTTCTCGGTCACCGTATTCTGTTCTGTCATCTGCTCTCAGGGTCCCCCTGCTTTTTTCTTTATTCTAATTTTAAGTTAAGTATGTAGGTTTAAACTACCACCTTAGTGCAGATTTGTGCTCTGGTTTTATAAGCTAATAGGCACAGTTTGTCGGGCAGTAAAGTAGAGGGAGCTTCTTGCTATTGACCAATGAGCACTATCCCTTGGTTTGAATAGCACCTGCCCACGTGTTTGTTTTGTTGACGTTGAAGTGGTTTCTCTCCTTTTAACATCCTCTTTTCCAATGAAGCTCTTTTGATTTACAATCAATAGTGTGTTTTCCAAAAGCTCATCATACAGGGGATTATATTAACGGTTAAAATTTTAGTCGAGATGTTGAAGGCAACTTTTACTGCAGTCTTAGGGGAGGTTGCAAGTCAGATGGCTGTGGGTCATTTTCTAGGCTACATTGAGTTAGAGCAATTCCAGAAACTGCAGAGGAGGAAAGAATAGCCTATCCTTAACTCTATATGAATTGTATTTTGTGAACAGGTAATAAGTGTCAACAGTGTGTTTCCACCAGGATTATGCTATGATGACCAATACAGAGCTGAATGCAGTTAGTGATCTCCACCAACACTTGCCCGAATTTGAAGACATGGCATACACTGCACTTGTTCTTAGAGTTTTCTATCAAGTTTTTACCAACATCATTTGACTTAAGGTCCTTATTATATTTAGGGTATGTAAACTTTCAAGAGCTGACAGCTTATGTACCTTAAACATAATCGTGAGACATATCCTTTGTCACATGTGGCTATTTCCGCTCAAGTGGTCTATCCAAGTGAAAGATGACTGAGGACATTAGCATGAATTCTTTAAAAAACCAAATACTTATTTTGTCACAAAAATCAGTACTTACTTCTTTGTGCTTAACGCGTTATTAACTTAGTCTAGACATAGCCTTTAGACACGCAGGCAATTTCCTACCAGGAAGAGCCACCTTTGAAAATTCATTTCTAAAATTGTTTCTGAACAAATTGATTTAAAGAAATGAGTACATGATTAGAAAAAATCCCTTTAAAGGGTAAGATAACTGTTTCTATTGGTGGTAACCCAAATAATTTTGGAAAGAACATAAACACTGGCCCAAATGTTCAAGGCACATCTAGTAAGAATTGGTCATTTTAAAGAATATATTCTGCATTTGATCCATCTCTGAGGGAAACCGAGTGTGTTAAGCAGCTGTTTGTAAGTGGAGTCCTTGCACTTCCTTCCACAGCTTCCCTTCAGAGTTGATGGAAGTAGGTGTATAAAAACCAATAGAGGTTAATAGGCCTTAGAACTTCTTTTGTGTAGGCTGGGTGATTTTAAAACTCTAAGGCTCATAAATAACTCATAAGAAAATTTAAAGAAACAATGATCTGTGGCTTTCTTGTTTTCAGCTTTAGTATTTGCAAAACTGAAATACAATTGATAAAATGCCTAAGGTCCAGAAGATTACATATAGTCCAGAAGGTTTTTTTTAAAATGTTGTTTCAGTGGTGTGAATTCCTTGGCTTTTATCAGTCTCCATAATATGCAAAAAGTAGGTAAAGAGGCCCCAAAAAATTAGGTTTTGTCCTGGGTCACAGATTTAATAGCAGAGCTAAAGCTAGTTGTTAACCATTCTCAGCTACATTTATCCATAATTTTGGTCATACTTCCTTTCTGTTCCAAAGCTCCAAGTGCTTTGCCACCTCTCTTGTTTACAAGAAACGACTAAGATGAGGGTGAGATTATCTGTTTCCCCCTTATTTTAGCTAAGTGGTGGTAGAAGAAAGGGTATGAAGAGATACTGCTTGCCCCAAATCATAGAGTGTGAGTCGAAGGTTAGTTGGGAAATAGAACCCTTAGGGACTTCTTGACTATTTTGTGCTTATATTGACTTTTGTTTACATTGAATTAGACGACCAAGTTAGCCAGTATCTTCTGGATTTTGTGCAGATAAGGAACAAGGGACAAGGTAATTGTCTTCAAATATTTGAAGGACAGTTATGTAGAAGAGGAAAAAGCATGAAGGACACAAGTGGGACTAAGATGTGAAAGGGAAATTTGAGTTTAATTTAGTCTAACATTTTTTCCAAACATCTGCTTTGGGCTGGGCATTATGCCAGGTGCTTCAGGAGGTACAAAGATAAGATGATTCCTGCTCTCTTACTCTGAAAAAGTTAGGATAATCAACTCTAAAACTAAGACCGGATGTGAATGTCTGAAGTACAAAATGTCAAAGGAGCTCAAAGAAGTGAGAGCTTTGGATAAGCTGAGACTTGGGTGAGGGAACAGCCTGAGCAAAGAAAGACCTCGTGCTGAGCTTGCATAGGGCATATTTGAGGATTGCATCTCAGTTTGGAAGGAACCTGGGTTTGTGCAGGGCACTTTTGAGAGAGAAGGCCTGAGGGTGTACTGGGCACTGCTTTTGCTGAAAATGGGCCACTGACAGTTTCTGTTTCAGGAGAGAGACATGATGGGATTGTGCTTTATAGACACACAGCCCTAGGCGGGAATGGTGAAGATGGGAGAGACACTGAGGTGGGGTTCTTTAGGTTAATGAGAAACCCCAAGAATCTGGGGTTTGACCTCAAAGGGACTGTTGATGGACCCCCTGAAATTTTCTGCAAAATACTGTATGTGCATGTGTGTTTCATCAAAACATAAAAAAGCCCATGATGCAATAAAAGGTCTAGCTAGTAAACTAGAGAAATAGTCCAGGTGAATGTTACTGGTTGATAAGGGGAGTGGGAAAGAGAAGGGGAAATAATTCAAAAGATATTTCAGAATCTTGAATTTTTGCAAGTTACAGGTAAAGGATTTTTTTAAGGTATTTCAGAAACGTGTTTAGGTTTCTCCTAGATCCTCCACTGGACTATAAGCTCTGAGAGCAGGGAACACATCTACCTGTAAACCATTCTAGTCCCAGCACTTAGCAAAGGGCCTGGCATATTGTAGCCTCTCAATAAATGTTTACCTGAATGAGAGTGAAATCTAGTGTGCCTGTGGTTTTCAGCCAGATAACTGGAATAAATAACTGTATTGTGCTTAAAAGAACTGTGGACTCATGAAAAGGAAGTAGTTTAAAAGGAAGGCGATTCCTTTTTTTTTTTAAATAAATTTATTCATTTGTTTATTATTTTTGGCTGCGTTGGGTCTTCGTTGCTGCATGCTGGCTTTCTCTAGTTGTGGCGAGCGGGGGCTACTCTTTGATGCAGTGTGCGGGCTTCTCATTGCAGTGGCTTCTCTTGTTGCGGAGCACGGGCTCTAGGCGCGTGGGCTTCAGTAGTTGTGGCACACAGGCTCAGCAGTTGTGGCTCGCGGGCTCTAGCGCACAGGCTCAGTAGTTGTGGCCCATGGGCTTAGTTGCTCCATGACATGTGGGATCTTCCCGGACCAGAGATCGAACCCGTGTCTCCTGCATTGGCAGGTGGATTCTTAACCACTGCGCCACCAGGGAAGTCCCTGAAAGGAAGGCGATTCTTATCGAATTTGTTGAGTTAGAGGTTTCAGCAGGTCATCCAGGCGGAGGTGTCCAGGAAATAATTGGACATTTGGATGTGGAGCTTAGGAGAAAGGCTAAAAGTAAATATATATATGTATAGTTTTGGAGTCATCTTTATAGTGGAGAGAAGTGAGATAGAAATCTTGGGGAAAATAGAGATTAGTGGTCTGACATGAAGGATAACTGAGTGTATGGTGTCGATGTAGGACCATTTCTAGGCAAGACTTATTCAAAATGGCATCCTGTATCAGGGTTTCATCAGGAAACCAGGGATGTTACAACCACTGGAAGGGCTAGGAGAGGAAAGGTCAGGAGGACCTCCCTGGCTTTCAGGAGATCTGGAAGCGCTGTGGCCCCAGGGAAGCCTTCACCAAGGAGCTTTCTCTCAGCTGCCTGCAGCGCCAACTTGGTGATTCTCAGGAGGTCTCTGGGAAGTAGCTACCAAAACCCCATGGTTGCCAGTGGCCACCCACCAGCCCACAGCTGCCAATTCTAGGAGTTAGACTTCTTTCTCACCTTACAAATTTCACTTTTGTGCCTCTTATCTGCAGGGTCTAACCTGGGATCCTGTTGGAGGGAACCTGAGAAGGGTGATGCGGAAGGGAGGGTAGCAGGATGTAGGGCTGATGATTAATTGTCAACAGACAAGCTAGCACCTGTGGTTTAGAGCATCTAAAATGGGTTATGTCACTTCCCTTCAAAACTCTCCAAAACCCCCCACCCCCAATACCTTCATAGTGAAGTTTAAGTTTTGCTAGTGTGGTACCCAGGGCCTTCTCCCCGACAGACAGTGATACTCTCTGTTTCATGTGACTGTCTGTCTGTTCCACGCATTTCTGTTCTCTCATCCTGGAATGGATAACACCAGTCTTATCCTCACCCTGGTAATCTCCTTGAAGATGTCTCTCAAATTTAGGTGGTCCTACTCCTGTTGTACCTTTTGTATGAAGAAGGGATGTTTTGTTTCTTTCTGTCCGCGTGTTCCCAGGGCTTAGCATACTGCCTGCCATCCTGTTTGAATAAATGAGGGAAGGAAGGAAACTTTGGGTGGCGGGGTACTAGTAAATTTTACGGGTAGGCGATCAGTAATGATCTTCCAAGAACTGGTTTTAATCCAGAGGAGGTACTGAAAGCCTGTGGCAGTAGGTTGAAGAATGAAGGATGAATAGGAATTAAAGGATTAGAGATAATGTATGGCAAAGATGTTTGATGAAGAGATGGTGACAACACAATCTGAGAGGCAAAAGCAGAGTAAAGGCAGCTTCCTGCCCGCCCCCACCCCGCCCATCCCCAGGAAACCGTAAGCCTGTTAGAAGTCAGAGAAGACAAAACTATTGGGAAAAGTAAATTTGAACAAGAATGCCAAATTGAATCAAGAGCACACGTGGAGGTTTACTCTTAGGAAGAGGGATACTTTTTCCTCCAAGATAGTAGCAAATAAGACAGAGGGTTTTGAGGTAAATATAAGAAATCTTAAGGGAATCCATAAACTCAGTATAATGATGAGGCCGGAGGTAGAATCAGGATTTGGAGCTTAAGAACATACAAAATGTGCAACTAGCACTTTGGAAAATGTGGCAGGAAGACAGGAGAATGCATAAAAAAAAAAAAGTGGTAAACAAGTAGCAAGGGCCTAGTTGAGGTTAGCATATATCTGAAATAGACCCAATCAGAATAATTTGATGTCGCTCCAAAATACTTATCAGTCTTACAGCAAAGAAAGGAAAGGAGGTGGTGGAGAGTACCAGGGGTTTTAATAAATAGACGTGGCAAAAGAATCCTGGGTTTGGGGCTTTGGAAGGGGTGAAGGTATCAAAGTGCTCTCACCACCAGGTTTGGGCCCACAGAAGGCTGACAGTAGGGGGTGCTGTTGAACCATGCTTCAGTCTCCTGGGACAGGGCTTGGTGTTCATGAAGCTGTGCACACAAACTAAACAGCCTCTTCTCAGGGGGCAGAGCCGTATGGGGGAATGCCACACCAACTCAGAAGTTGGACCTCTCTATGATCTCTAAAGGTTCTTCCAAAATTCAAGATTTTATGATTATTTTGGGATGGCTGTAGAAGTTGGCAATCTCCAGAATTCAAAATTAAGTGTGAAATTTAATAGAATACACACAGAATTTTTAAAATAAAATTCACAATAGCCAAATTTCGTATATTGATTTTCTGCCAAGGATATCTGTATTCTCTTGTTGATAATACCCCCATCATCTTTTTCTTTTTTTTTTCCACTCTAAACATTTCTTGAGATCAGAGGTACTAGGCTGTGATATGCTGTAGGGATACAGTTGGGAATAAAGTAGACATGATTCCCTCTTTCTTAGAGCTCCTACTTGGGTGGTAGAGATGACCATTAAACAGACAGTCCAGCAGTGAATATACAGTCATGTCAAAAATGCAGAAGAGGGACTTCCCTGGCAGTCCAGTGGTTAGGACTCCACGCTTCCACTGCCAGGGGCCCATGTTCGATCCCTGGTCGGAGAACCAAGATCCTGCATGCCACGTGGCGCAGCCAAAAAAAAAAAAAATGCAGAAGAATATGTTTATAACCCTGGGATAAGGAAAGCATTTATAAGCAAAATATAAGACCCAAAAGGAAAGATACTGATTCATTTACTAAACATAAATTTAAGACTTTTATAAAACAAACACCATGAACAAAATTAGATCAACAATAGACTAGGGGAAAATCCTTGCCACCTATGTATTGATAACTGTAATCTAGCTGCAAGACCCCTGATATGAGACAGCAAAAAGTGTTACTGCTTACTCCATGGCCTTGGGAAGACCACTGCTGGCCTCTTCGTCTACACATCAAGATCATTGTACTCTTGTGGCTGTGAGGCTCGGTAGAAATATTGTAAATAAGCGTGTTTTGAAAACGAAGTGCGGTACAAATGCAAAGAACAAGTGTGTAATGATTTGCTGCAAAAGAGCTTTCTTTTCCTGAAATACTGCTGTCAAGCCTCAGGCTGGTGGCTGGGAACATGGGCATAAGCTAATGGCCGCGTGGATTTCTTCAGTGTCAGTTGAGGAACCCCTAGACAGCCCCCCGCAGGCCACATTGCACCAGGGATGTCACTCCCCCTGGGAATGGCATCCACAATTTCCCTTCAAGAAGACCTTCAGTTCAAGTGGCTTTTAGGTTTGAATTCTGCTACCAGCCCTCCTGGGGGAAAGCCACTGCTTTGGGTTTGATTGCCTCAGACTATCAAGATGACAGCTATGAGTAATTACCCTTACTATATTTGACACTTAAAGAGCTACAAATCGTAACCAGCTGTTGTGATAACAACTGTTAACCCAGTTTTTCATGTTGGGAGCCGATGCTCCTATACGGTATATGGCAGGGTATCTAAAGTGTATTTTGGAATCCTGTATCGAAGAAGCCTTTTAGGGAGCACCTAATGTGTCCTTATATATAAAAGAAGGCTGAATTTTAACCCAGCATAGATGGATGAATATTTTGTTTATTTATCCCTCGAACATACGTTTTACTGAGTACGCCCCAGCTAGAGTGCCAAGATGAAAGGATATGTTCCCGACCACTAAGGAAATCACAGGCTCAAAGGGGAGACTGACATCAATATTTCTTAAAGCTTTTTGATTGAGAAGTATGACATAATAGACAGAAAGTACATAAAACCTAGATGTGCAAAGTAATTTAGTAACATGGTGGAGGGAGGGATTGGTTCAGTCCTGGAAGGTCAGGGCCAATTTCCTACGGGAAGAAAAACAGAAGCTGGGCTTCAAAGGATGAGCAGAGTTTGCTAAGTGAAGACCCAAGTTTTGAGGGAGGACACAGAGGATGCAGAGGATATATATAGCATTCCAAGCAGAGGAGGTAGCAGGTGCAAGCCAGTGAGACAGGCATGGGAGGGCTTACCGGGTAACGTGGGAGTAGCAAGAAGTGAAGCTGGAAAGGTAGATTTTGGCCACATTTTGCAAGGCCTTGACCACCATGCTAAGGAGTGTGGACTTTCTTTTGTAGTCACTGTGGAAGAGTCAGTCTTCTCATACCTTAGAAAGGTAACTTGGATTGTACTATACCAAAAGGGTGGGAGGAAAAGAAAAATTAGACATAATAAAACCAGTTAAAAAACTATTGAGAATACGCCAGACACAAAAGAACAAGTACTACATGGTTCCACCTATATGAGGTACCTAAAATAATCAGAACCGTAGAGAAAGTAGAATATTGGTTACCAGGGGCTGGGGGGAGGTGGAATGAGGAGTTTCTGTTCAATGGGTACAGAGCTTCAGTTTGGGATGATGGGAAGCTTCGAGGGATGGATAGCACAACAGTGCGAGTGTACTTAGTGCCACTGAATTGTACACTCCAAAAGGGTTAAAATGGTAAATTTTATGTTATGTATATTTTGCTGTAATAAAAAACAAAGCTATTGCGTTCGTCCTGGTAAGAAAGTGCACATGAGTCTGAATTGAATAATGAGTTTAAAGAGGAAAAGAATAATTAAATTTTCCCCCCAATAAGAGTGATTTAAGTTTAAAAGACATTTCTGAGAGATAATTGGAAGGACTTGTGTCTGGATGAAAAGGTCAAGGAAAAAGGGGGCAGAGATGATAGAGGTCTTTGGTTTATACACAGCTGTGTACATATTGGCTGAAGAGGAAGAGAAGGATGAGTTTGATTCTGTGGGGTGTAATCTACAGTGGATAAAAATATATGTGTATGAGCGTGCACACACACACACACACACACACACACACACAACTGGAGCTTAGGGAAGAAGACAGAGTTAGAGAAAACAATTCAGGAGTTGGCAGTATGTGGGTAGTATGGAACTGAAATCATTCAGGGAGGAGTGAGGGGAAAAAAAAGAGAGAGAGAGAGAGCCATAAGCAGGATCTCGGAGAACATAACTAGTGGGACCAAGAGGAAATAAAAAGAAAAGAAGAATCAAAAAAACAATGGTTTGGGGCTTCCCTGGTGACGCGGTGGTAAAGAATCCGCCTGCCAATGCAGGGGACACGGGCTCGAGCCCTGGTCCGGGAAGCTCCCATATGCTGTGGAACAAGTAAGCCCGTGTGCCACAACTACTGAAGCCCGCGTGCCACAACTACTGAGGCCCGTGTGCCTAGAGCCCATGCTCCGCAACAAGAGAAGCCACCTCAATGAGAAGCCCGCGCACCACAACGAAGAGTAGCCCCCTCTCGCCGCAACTAGAGAAAGCGCGTGCACGGCAACGAAGACCCAATGCAGCCAAAAATAAGTAAATAAAATAAATAAATTTATTTTTAAAAATGGTTTTGTAGAAGCAAAGAGAGAAAAGAGTGTCATGGTCAATAATGTCAAATGCGATGGAGGTTAGTTAGGATGAAGACTGAACGCAGTTGGCAGATTGGAAATTTGTGGTCACCGATGACATTTTCCAGATATAAGTCATTTTGCTTTTCCAGATAGCGATCATAGTGAGGTAAGAGGTGAATGGGGTGTGAGGAAATGGAAGTAGTCAGTGGAGACTAATTTTTTTTTAAATGTGCAAGATTCTTCATCCCCTTTGCAAATAACACTATTAATCCTCATTCTTAATCTCTTTATGTGTTCATGCTTATAATTTCAACTAAAGCTCAGTCTTATTTATCATTGGTTGTCCCTATCTTCAGTGGGACCTCATATCTCAGCCCCCTCCACTTAAATGTGGGATTCTTAAACTAAAGAAGGGAGAAGAACACCAAGTTGAATCTTGTTTTGTAATTATAAATGATACTGTGAAGATGGCTTCTATTTCAGTGGGAGGTACCTTTCTGTCTTTAGAGAATCCCTTCAATAATGTAATGATTCTCTCCTCTTTGTAGATGAGGATGATTTTCTGTTTATTGTTATTTTTTAAATATATTTCTTTTATCGAGGTAACACTGGCTTACAACGTTACATAAGCTTCACGTGTACAACGTGGTATTTCTACTGCCATATACCCTACAGTGTGCTCACCACCAAAAATTTCGTTCCCTTTAGTCATCATACAGCTGACCCCCCTTTACCCCTTTCCTCAGCCCCTTCCCCTCTGGTAACCACTGCTCTGTTTGGTTTGGTTTGGTTTGTTCATTTATTTTGTTTTTGTTTGTTTGTTTTTTATATTCCACGTATGAGTGAAATCATGTGGTATTTGACTTTCTCTATCTGACTTATTTCACTTTGCATAATATCTTCAAGGTCCAGAGGATGATTTTCTTGACTCTCAATCAGGACTTAGACTTTGTCTGTCTAGCAGCTGCGACACACACTGTTGACATGAGATAAGCTGGGTGTTAGAAAACCTGGATCCTAGTTCTATTTAGCCTCTAAGCTGTGTGATATCGCATAAGTCATTTTGCTTTTCCAGATAGCAGTTTTCTCATCTATCAAATGAGGGGTTTGGATTAAGCGATTTTGAAAATTCTTCCCTGTTCTAATACATTCCCAGTCAGTTACCTTTGTGACTGTGGCACCCAGCTGCCAGATGATTGGCCAGCGTCACGGGTGCTATGTATGATAGGGGAATAGGGCAAGACTGCTGGTCCACACTGGGACGTGGTTATCGCAACTCACTGTCACTGGTGTCACTTAGTCCTCTTCCCTGCAGGGCTCTGAGACCTCGTGGCTTACCTGGCTTCTGGCCTTTTTAGTCCAATCTACTAAGCCCCTCTCCTGGGCTGGCTTCTCAGGGCCATGGCACTGGTTGATGGAGCTGATGTGGAAACTCTGGGGCAGGGGAGATGGGAAAGGATACAGGGCCAAATTGCCCTAAGGAAGTGAGGCGAGATTCCCCAGATGCCTCATATAGGCAGCATTCCCTTCCTGTGTGATCTGTAGTGCCCACATTCAAGTTGCGCATGAGGACAGACTGGCCAAGGGGCAGGGGGGGTCCCTAGTACAAGCCCCTAAGAATAATGGCAGTAGGGCTTCCCTCAAGAACAGTGACAGTATCAATAAATTCATTAAGAAATCCACCAGTAACGATGAGAAAGCTGGCACATCGCCCCTTCAGATCAACACTGATCAAGATGAGCCTCGCCGGTGTCTGTGGGTGGGGCTGAGAGAACAGCTCCCTGGAGCGGGCTTCACGTCAGACAGTCAGGAAAATCCACTTCTCCCTGGTGCCTCTGCTCTCAGATCAGAGGACATTTCAGTGGAAAACCATGTAGGATTTCCACTCTAGTATCCAACTGGTTTGCATCATGCCTTTTACTTTTAATGTAGCCCGTCTAGGTTTTATGAAGTTTCATTTTGAATCTGGTCCTTTTACATGTATACTGCTTGTTGTTACGTTTCTGATGAACTAAGGAAAGGGCAGTTGCCTTCTCAGTGCGCTGATGGCAGGAGAAAGGTCTGGGTGTGCGGCGCAGTTGCCAGGGAGTTGAGCAAGTAGGTAGGAAAGATGGGAGGAGTGGTGGTATGCTCCTTCCTCGTGTGGGCAGCTGGTCCTTGAGCCAGCTCTGCTGAGAGGAGAGGTTACCTCTCCCATCTGGGTCTGGTGCTTAAGGGCAGGGAGCTCATAACAAACCTTTCCTGTGGGTTCTGGTCCTGCGTGTCCAACTGCTGGCTGGCCGGCTATTTCCACTCGGATGTCCACTGTCCCTTCCTACCCAACATGCATGAAACCTGGTTCCATTTTCCCCCAACCTGTTCTCCCTCCCTACCCTGTTTGTGGGATTCGTTTGTCAGCCCTGGAGAGGGATGTGGGAGAAGCCGTGGGCTGGGAGTGGACCAGGATTCTGGTCTCAGTCTTGCACTTGGCTGGGTGTCTCTGAGCAGACTCACACCCTTTCAGAGTTGGGACACGCTGGTGTAGCATTGTCTACGGAAGCTGCATGCCAGTTATGCCCAATCACCCTGTAGCATGTTGTTATCAAGACTTCAGTCGTAACTGATCATGAGAGCAAACTCTGTTCCCAAAGGCCCACCTTTCCTCTCCTGTTACTGATCCTTTCTATCCGAGTCATTATCTAGTGTCTGTGCCAGATATTTCCCGTTTGCCCTTCTAGACCCTCAGCTCACCCTTCTCCACCCTACACTTGGCCCAGGGAGGCTGACCTGTGCCCTCTGGCTTGGGTTGGGTTTGGCCCATGGGGAGCACCCCTAGGAAATTGGAGAGAAGGAGGAGAGCGAGGCCATGACCCTAGTCTCCCAGCCTCCTCCCGTGGGGCCCCTGGCCTTGCTGTAGCTCTCAGCCAAAGGCCCCTGCATGTCTCCAATCATCCTTTTCAACAGGACTTTCTCCTCCTGGGTTTCAATTCCTCTTCCTTCCCCTTGTCCTTGGGCCCAAGGGTGGAAACGGTTCCTCCACTGTTGCTACTCCTGGGTTACTACAGATCCATTGTGGTTGCCTTATATCCTATCTCCGTCTTTGCAGGTGATCTAATGTGATCGTTTCCTCTGTTTCCTGGTGGGAGTCTGGCTGATGGAGTTTTGGCGAACAGGGATGAGAAGGAGGACCTGGAAAGGGGACAGAGGGCACCGTTTCCGAGGCTCACAATTCCACCTGCTGGTCGCTTGTTGGTAGAGAGAGTGAGTGGCTGAGCTGCCCTGCCCAGTACCCGCCTCGGCCCTGGCTGGAGGGGCCCTCTTGGCCCACCTCTGGGTATGCCCTCTCCCCAGGGGGCAGGAGTCTGTGGGACCAAGGGGACAGGCCAGCCTGGAGGCACACACTCTCATTCCCAGATCCTGGCCTTCCTGCCCAAATGACCACTAGCAGAGCCTGTGCAGGACTCCCTGCCAGCTGTGCAGCCCTCGGCCAACTGAGGGGTGGGCGAGGGCGATTGCTCACGGGGCAGGGTGGGCAGAGCTTGGATGTAAGATGGGACGTCCACTTGCAGACACCCCAGGCCGGCAAGGTGTGGGGTGGGGGGGAGGTGAGGAAAGCCGGGGCTTGGGCTGTGAGCTGAGACCTGCTCTGTTCACCCGTGCTACTGCATTTGCGCACAGACCCCCAGGAGTCAGAGAATTCTAAATGCAAACCGGCTCCCAGGCTGTTATGAAGGTGCACGTGTCAGGGTGGGATGAGAGAAATTATTTATTCACAGTTTGTCAGCTTGATTTGTAACTTTCCAATAAGTAGACATATACTATGTAGGCTCCTTTTGTGCGTGTGCCCTGGGCCCTGCAGATGTTAAGGGTGCGGGGTCCTCACAGCCGTGCTGTCCCCAGTTGCTCCTAGTCAGTGGTAGACAGGCTGTCTTCTTTCTAAAGATTTATAGGGACAGAGAGTATCCAGTTCCCCATTGATCCTCATGGCCTTCTTAGGACATTTTCTCCCTTAAGTCCAGTTCCCTTAAGGAGCAGGATATGATGAGTTAGAAGGACCTTTCTGGGACTTCCCTGGTGGCGCACTGGTTAAGAATCCGCCTGCCAATGCAGGGGACACGGGTTCGAGCCCTGGTCCGGGAAGATCCCACATGCCGCGGAGCAGCTAAGCCCGTGCGCCACAACTGCTGAGCCTGCGCTCTAGAGCCCGCGAGCCACAACTACTGAGTCCACGTGCCACAACTACTGAAGCCCGTGCACCTAGAGCCCGTGCTCCGCAACAAGAGAAGCCACCGCAATGAGAAACCCGCACACCACAACAAAGACTAGCCCCCGCTCGCCACAACTAGAGGGAGCCCGCGTGCAGCAGCGAAGACCCAACACAGCCAAAAATAAATAAATAAAAATAAAATTTAAAAAAAAAAAAGAAGGACCTTTCTGTTGACACAGTGAAGCCTGTTGACAGGGGCGGAGCTTGCAGCCAGAGTCTCGGGCTGGGGTCCTGTACTTTCCAGCCATCCTAGAAGAGGTCTGGATTGGGCCCCGCGGGGGATGGAGAAGGCAGGACAGACGGCCGTGAGGGAGCGACAGTTCCCGTCTCCTGCCTCGCTCATCGCAGAACCCGGAGGGATGCCTCCATCCAAGGCGGCCGGCATCTTGCGGCTGCCCCTCCCAGCTCTGCCGGGCATCCCAGGCTCAGGGGCCCTCGTGGAGGTGTGTCTTCTGAGGCCTGAGCAGCAGCGCGGGCCGCTTGGCCCCTGAAGCAAGTGGCTGCGTGTCGGAGCTGCCAGTAGGGCCCCTGGTGCAGGCTCCTTCAGGGGAGACTCTGGCCTGCCTCTCGGCCTGAGGAGGCATCCCTGGCCCTGCGGAAAACAGAAAGGAGGGAGAGAAAGAGACGTGAGGGGCCGCGGACACCATCGGCTGGGGCCTGCGGCAGGGTTCAGTGGGCGGCTCTCTGGCTTTGCGTCCGCCGCTGTCTTGCCCTCTAGACACAGGTGCTGCCTCTGCCCCTGGCGGAGTGTGAGCCTCCTTCCCTAGTCTTCGCTGGCCTCGGGGAGCGGCACTTTCTCCTGTGATGTGTCCCTTCACTGCTTTCTTCCTGCCTTTCCGCATAGATGGTAAAAGCCAACAAGGGCAGAGTCGGCTACCCGCTCCAGCCACTTTCCAGTCACACAGTTCTCCCCCCCACTGCTACCGTCGCCACGGAGCTGTTTACCGTCTAATGAGAGGCATTGATGGGCTATGGGAGTGAGGTCTGTTCCTGCGGTCTCCCTGGTGGCAAGGCGAGCGAAGTCCACGTAGCCCGTCGCTGGGCATGACGTGGGAGGAAGGGCATTTTCAGGCACAGGCTGTGGAGTGGGGCCGGCTGCTGGGCCCCCGCTCAAGGCCCAGGCGCCCGCTGAGAGCCCGGCTGCCCAGGAGGAGCCAGCGAGCCTCCCGGGCAGGGCAGGAGGTGCCCCAGCGGGTGAAGCCCACCTCTGTGGGAGGCTGAGTGTGTACTGGGCCTCTGACAAGGAAGAGCTGGGCTGGAGGACTCCAAGGCACTGGCAGGAAATGTGGGGGCAAGAAACAGTGTCTGGGTCCAGGGTCTGGACCACATTCAGCACCCTCATCCCATCACTCCCCAGCCTGAAGCAACAATTCCAAACTGGTGACGGGGCCTCAGTGTGACCCGTACCGCCCCCTTGGTGGGCTGCTCAGGCCTTCAGGCCCAGAGATCAGGGCGTGGTCCATCTGAGAAAGTACCTCTGAAAACCCCAGTTATCGGGGTGAAAAAGCTCTCAGGGTAAAGGGCAGGAAGGTGGCTCTGTGTCCCCAGGCCAGCCTCGTCCATCAGCCCCACGTGCCTCCTCCTGTGTAGAGCCGCCTCCCTGGGTGGAGAGAAGTGGACTGGTCCTGGGAGAGGCACTTGGAGCCAGGCGTGGCTCCGTGGGCTTCCCTCGAGGCAGCAGAGGTCACATGTCAGGCCCTTCCAGCACCTTCCAGTCAGCTTGCCTTTCCTCCCACCCTGGGATGTCAGCACCACGGACAGGACTCAAGCCCAGTCCTGGGAAGGTGAGATCTGTTCAGGATTCAGGCCAAGCAGAAGGCAGGCCAATTCCTGTCTCCAGGAGGGAGAGAGATGGTGATGATTCCTCCATTGGGTGTCACTGCTCCCCTCGTTCTCTATCACACAGGCTCTGGCAGACTGCAAGGGGATAAAGCGAAGGAGGCCCCAAGTAGGGAACAGGAGGAATTGTCTGGGTCAGTCCAGAGGACGCTGGCTGGGAGCGCAGCGGTGGGTTTTAGTCTTCGAGTGCTACTTACCACACAGCGACCCCACTTGCCCTCAGTGGTAAGACTAGGGTCGGGGACACTCCCTGCAGCCACGATGCCCCCAGCTCTACTGTCTTCCTATCATACCTACAGCATCCTCTGCAAAATCTGAACAGGGAGACGGGCATGAGCAAGGAGCAGTGTGGGAGACCTTGTTCCCCTGCTTCCCCGGGGCCATCCACCCACAGGGTCAGCACAGGCGAAGACAGCGGAGCCAGCCAGGTGAGCGCCCACGACCGAGGCGCTCACTGCCCCGTGGAAGCCACCCTCAGAGGGTTCAGGAGTTCCACGAGAGCTGAGGGCCCTGGTGTGTCCCCCTTGCACGGAGAGAGCTCACAGTGTGCTGGTGTGCTGCATGCTCACCCTCTGGAACTCCAGACTGCACCACTGTCCCCGGGGACAGGTCAGCACAGTGCAGCCTGTTAGCTGACACCCCATTCAGCATCAGAGCCCAGAGAGTGGCCTGAGCCTGCCTTGATGATGTCCGAGCTGAAAGGAGGAGGGCAGCGGCCTGGGTCCTAGGGGTCCTTAGAGAGACTCTGAGGAACTGCCGGAATTAAGAGAACTGATGCCAAAGACAGCAGCCCTCCAGCCCTGCAGAAACCATATTTCGGGGCAGAAAACCCCACAGGCATTTCTATCACAGAACATCCCAAATGATCTCCGTGAAGGCACTCGACAGTTCCCACCGTCCCCAAGTTGGTATATGGATCTGTTTCATCTTCCATTGGGCATCCTAGAGTTGAGTGAAGCAACTCCCTTATCTCTATACCAGGAAACAATTATGGAAGAAAGTGTGTTATCAAGTGTAAAATCAACCAAAGTGCCATCCATCGGAACCATGACATGGTTTGACCCCACAGAACCATCCTTTGAATGGCAACGGGAGCCGCTTCAAGGGGATGCAGGGGGCGATGGACAGAGAGGGCAGGCGTGTAACTCTGTGCCTTCAGCACCAGCCCCTCCGGTTCTCCCACTGCACAACCTCCCACAGCATCCCTCCCAGCCCAGCCTCCTTTACGAAGCCCTCCCTGACCGAACAAGATCCGGCACAAATGCAACCCTCCCCACAGGACGTTTTTCTGTGTTCCCTCCCAAAGCCATTTGGTTGGATTCGAATCATCTCTTTTATTCTCTAAAGGGCTAAGTGCCCAATCTGGGTTCCCAGAGCAGTCATTGGTCTGGGAACACGTTCTAAGCTAATTATTGGAGGCGTGGTGACAGTTCGGAGTGCCAGGCTAGTCATTTTTCAGTGTTGGGGAGCAGGATGCTGTGTTGCATTAAAACAACTAACTTTGGGTTCAGGAAATAACGGGGTCAGGGCTTCGCTGTGGGGAAGGATACCTTGTGAGGGCTGGTGGTTGCCATTTCTGAGACAGGAGGGAAGGTACGACCTGAGCGACAGGTCCATCAGGAGGCTCTTATTACAAGGGTTGTCCTGGCCTGGGTCTAGGTTTATTCAAATGCTTCTGCCGTGACTTGATCATTTTATGCCAAGACTATTACACTGTACTTCTGATTCGCCAGCTTCTGAGCCTCCGCATACACTTACAGAGTGTATGGTTTAAGCCGAAAAAAAATTTTTTTCGGCCGCGCAGCATGTGGGATCTTAGTTTCCCGACCAGGGACTGAACCCACGTCCCCTGCAGTGGAAGTGCGGAGTCCTAACCACTGGACCACCAGGGAAGTCCCTAAGCCTAAAGTATAACATGCCTGCCCCAAACAGCCACCACTGAACCTACCATTACGATGCCTTTTGATTTCTACCTGCCCTGCTCCACCATTTCAAGTTTATCATCCTTCCCCTGCCCCCATCCTCCAAACACACACCCACAGCACCCACCAGAGCCCTCTGGTCAATGAGGGTGTCCTGGCCACTGCAGTCACTTTTACCAGACTGTCTTAGAAGAAGTATGCTTGACCTGGTGGCCCAGGGCCTCTTAGACCCCTTCTGGGGACTTCTGAGCCTACCCCCCAAATTCTTCTGAGTGTCAGCCCAGCGAGTGGAGTTGCTCAGGAAACTCGTTCACGTCCCCTGCAGCAACCGGAGCGGCTTTTGGACTTTTCCAGGATACAAGACACAGGGCAGATAAAGGTCCAGCCCTTTCACGATCCCGGGAAAGAAAACACCCCAAACGGAAACCAGACAGTATCAGGAGAAGGGTGTGTAGACTTATGCAGGTGTGTGCAAGTTTCCTGCAAAGAAGATTCCGTGAGACACGGAACTGACTAGACCTCTGAACTCAGCATTGGGGGGCTCACTCCTCAGTCGCCCTGACAGAACGACCCCCTCCCACCCCCCCTCCTGTTTATAGTTTTCAGAGCTGTTGACGCAATCCCTTAATATCTTCCTTCTCCACAAATCCAAGTCACTAAGCCTGATTGTGCTGCCTTTTTTTCTTTTCTTTTCCTTTTTCTTTTTCCTGCGGGATCTTAGTTAGTTCCCTGACCTGAGACTGAACCCACGCCCTCGGCAGTAAGAGCGCCGCCAGGGAATTCCCTGTGCCTCTGCTTTGATAGCAGCAGCTGTATCCGCCCCCCACTTTCCAGTTCTCTACACGCCTTGCTCCAGCCCAGAGCAGATCTGAGGGAGAGAAGGAGACAGACATCAGCAAGGACTGACCTTTGCGACTGTCCAGTTTGATCCCAGACCAAAAGCCAAGTGACTAAGGAGCAGGTGACTCAAGCCGCAGGGACCCTCCTGGGCTCTAAGCCGTCTTGTAGCCACTTTCTTCTGAGCTCTCTGGCACCTCTCTCCTTCTACTTCCGCTCGCTCCAACATCAGTCTATTTTTTCCCACCAAACTGCAAATCTTGTTTAAAAAGGATGGCAAGGAAATGTTTTATTTAGGACTCTCACTCCTCTCTCCCAGAAGCCTTCCATGGTCCTTCTCCATGAGCCGTTTTCATGGAAGAACGGACTTCTGGGGTCATTACAAAGGGGATGGGGGCAAAGGTAACACCCCCAAGGAGCTGCTCTGGCGAGCAGTGAGCCTGTGAGACACTTAAAACCTCTCCATCTAGTATTGTCTTAACTATAGTTTCTTGTTTCCTGGCATTTGGGGCTCACTGGCCAGAGAAAGACTGCCCTTCTCAGGGCTAGCCAATTCTTAGAGATAGCAAATGGCTCACCTGTGAGTGTGCCTTTCATATGCAAACCATCCAATCCAGAGCGTACCCTCAGCTGCCTCCTTCATCTGGCCAAGCCACCATCCATCCCCCTGCCCTAATCCTCCCAGGGCAAGATACCACACAAGTGGTGACAGCACCTAAGCCCCAGAGCCCCCCAGAATTATTCACACTAAGCAATCTTTAGCCTGTTCAGCTACTTACCCTGCCTCACTCATTCCTTCCTGCAAAAAACACAAGACAGGCCTTTGCCCAAGCTTTCCCCTCCCTCATTCTGCCCCGTGACTGACTCAGGTGCCTCTCTGTGTGGCCCTACGTGGTGGGCCATGCCCCTCTTCTTGGGAACTGTGAGTAACAAACTACCTTTTCAATGGCAGTCATCTCCTGATCTGTCGGCCTCATCTTACCTGAATGAAAGCAAAATCCCAGGTACATTTTAAAACCAGCATGGAGGCCAAAGACCTTGGTTAAGCTATGCCCCTCTCTGAGGGGCTGTGTCACCCTCTGCAATGGAGATGAGATTCCTAAAGTTTTAGAGGAAACCCAGCCCAGTTCCTCCCCCCTGTGGCAGCGGCATCTCATGCCCTGCGGGCTCCTCGACCAGTAGTCCATCTCATGGTGTCGATCCTGGGCTCAGGCAGAGAAGGCCGGAACCCACGCGTTCAGGCATCCCCTATGGTGTTGTAGCCAGGACCCGTGGACTGTGGAAGGGGAGGTGTTGGGGCCCACCTCTTTGCGGACAAAGACCTGGCCCAAGAGTCCACAGCCACAAGTTATTGACTGAGACATACTGAATAGGCCTGGATAATGGGATTCAATCCGACTGCTCTTCATGGAGGACCTACTGTGTGTGCCAGACACTCTGATGGGGAGCAATGGGGCTTGGAGGAGCCGAATCCTGAAGGACATCATAGGCCAGGCTAAGTGTTCATTTTACTGTATCTGCGGGGCACAGGCGAGTAAGAAAGAGTTTTAAAAAGGAGAATGACATGACTAGATTTATGTTTGAAGAGTTGATGTAATGAAGTTGGCTTAGATGAAATTAATATACTTGCTACCATTGAAGAACTGGACACACATGCGATATATTTATTGTAGAAGAGGAATTTGGTAGAACTTGGGAAGACTTGCATATGGTGAACTGAGCTCTGGCTTGGGTATTGGTGGATGCTGGTGTCATTCACTGAGATGAGGTGCGTGGACCAAGCAGGTTCCCTCCTTCTCTGGACCTTAGTTTCTTCTATAGTTCCTTTCAGCTTTCATAATCTAGAATTCTACTTCCCAGAAAGAAAAGAAGGTGGAGGCAAAAAAGGGAGAAGCAATGTTCACACTAGTGGGCCCTGAAATCAGCCTTTGAACATCTTGCCAGGCTGGCATTCAGTGGAGGACTGAGTTCACGTGGGTCTTGGTCAGAGCTGGGCAGAAACCACCCATGACGGCCACCTTGTGTGCCTCTCAGGAGAAGCAACTTTAACGTGTAGCCCAAGCTCCACTGCTACTCAGCCCCCTTAGAAATGATGGACGAGAAGATGGATAGCACGTGCAAAAAGTATTTAGGTCAAACTCCTATTGAGAGAAATTGAGCAAAGAAAAGCCCAGAGGCCAAAGCCACTCTCTTCTTGTAAAGCCAATCACAAGGGAATTCCACACATGCCAGATTGTCTTACTCTGTTTGGGCTGTAATAATAGAAATACCATAGACCGGTGGCTTTAACAACAGTTCTGGAGGCTAAGAAGTCCAAGATCAAGGCGCTGGCAGTTTCAGTGTCTGGTGAGGACCCACGTGCTGGTTCACAGACGGCCATCTTCTTGCTGTGTCCTCACATGGCAGAAGGGGCGAGGGAACTCTCTGGTGTCTCTTTTATAAGGGCATTAATCCCAGTTATGAGGGCTCCATCCCTATGACCTAATCACCTCCCAAAGGCCCCACTTCCAAATACCATCACATTGGGCATTAGGATTTAACATATGAATTTGGGGGGAGCACATTCAGCGTATAGCACAGATCTTAGCAGGTCTCCGGCTCTGGGCTCCCACAACTGCTGCAGCTGGCTCACAAAGAGGAGCCGGTGCCCACACTCGAGTGGGGAGGACATACAGGAGCTGGGTGGGGTCCTCAGACCTGGGCTCCCACCCCCTCTGCTGCCATCAACCCCTGGATAGCAGAGGAACTACGATGGACCCAGTGCCAGGACACCACTGTCTCCAGTACAACATTGGGGATGGTGCAACGGAGGGCCAACCACGGGCCCCCTCCATGATAACTAGTCCCTGATTTGAGCACGGAGGTAGCGTGTGGGGAAGACAAACACTGACTCTGCTTTGCCCGTGGCCCACACAGCCACAGTTGCTACTCCTGGAGAAATGTTCTACTTATGCAGAGGCTCAGCCTTCCTTTCTCCTTACGGTGTCCATAACAGTATGAATTTCAATTAGAAAAATGCAGGTGGGCCAAAAGTAGAAAACGCTCATTTTTATTGTGACCCTCCATTCTACTGGGATGGCAGATGTTTAACCTTTGGATTGGGGTTTTCCCCTTTCCTGGAGTTTGTGGCTAAATTCCAGAGCACGTGGGTAGTGCCAAGGCTTTAGGGAAGGCCCCATTTGGCCCAGAGTCACCTGTGCTCTCAGGTGTCCCTGGAGGTGTCTGTTGTCTCTCTGGTCCATGTTCTTCCGTTCACGTATGTCCCCACGAGAAGGCTCTTGTCATTTCAGGCCCATCAGCCATCATGATCACCTCTGATTCTCTGATTCTCTGGCTCGAGGATCCAGGAATCGTTCAGCTGCTTCAGTGACCTGGGAGGGTGGAGTGTGGGTCCCTGCCACTTGGACCTGTCATGCAGATGGTCCCTTCTGGGTCTTGCTGTCCTCTTGCTGGACTCTCCCTCAGGAAGTGGGGCTCAGCCTCCTCTTGGAGACACCCCCCCAAGGCTCTGACTTTCTCCATTTCCCCTCATCATCGACCCCCTCAACTACCTGCAGGGTGAAATCCTTCCCTTTATAAATAGTGATCTTTTTTTTTTTTTTTTTTTGCCTGAAGAATCTAGCACTATTATTATTTCCAAAACATCATTCTTCCACAGTGTCTTCCTAATAAGTCTTATGTCCCAACAAAGAAGGGGGCGGGGAGCGGACACTGGTTCTGCCCCGCACAAACTGTGCCTGGGTCTGTGGGTGAGCCACTCCCCAGGGTCTCTCAGGACAGCTGGCCGAGACTGGATCCTGGGCAAAGAGCTCTCCTCCCCCTGCTGGCACCATGCCCGCCCCTCCTCCTCTCCTTCCCACCAAGGGGCCCAGCAGAACTTGTCTTGAATCTGGATAAGCCTCTGAGTGTCTCACCTGAAGGGGGTGCTTTATTCCCTGGGGTCTCTGCCTCAAAGGCAGCAAGTAAACATGGGCTGCTTCCTGCCCCCAGTCTCCAGCCGCATCTGCTTCTTTCGGTCTTTGTCCCTGGGCCTCAGCTGGCTGCCATCGCAGGGGTATGGGGTCAGCTGGGGCTAGGATCGTGTGGGAGCTCTGTGCCCCTGGTCTCCTGAGACCTTCCCAAGCACACACCTCACTTCCACACTTCTAGCTGAGAGTTCATGAGTCTGTGGGTCAAGCTGCCCTTGAAATGGCAGAAACTCCTGGAAGCACAGACAAAAAGGACCCTCACAGGCCCTACATTCTGAAGAGCTGTCTTGGAACTATGCCTCATTTGCTCCAGCTTTGCTGTGGGTTCAGAATCCTCCCCTGTACTCAGTTTCTGCATTGGGCCCGGCCCCTGCCATGTGGTGGGCACCGAGGGCCCCTCCAGGAAAGTGCCCCGCTTCCCACCTGGTGGCCGGTGACACCTGCCTGGTACCAGCCAGTGCCGCTCATTCTGGTAAACACCCCTCTGCCCTAGAGGCCTCGTGGAATGGCCCCTTCCCTCTGCAGGAAGAGGTCAGTTCTTTTAGAAATGCCAAGTCTGGCATAGGGGGCTTAAACTGCGTCCTCCATGCCCCTCTTTTTCTAGTCTTTTCCTGTGAATCAGGACTGAATCTGGTCCGCGGCCTCTAACAGTCTGCATCACCCCCTCTCTTTGTCCTGCCGTTGGCCCTGGATCTGCTCAAGCCATTTAGTGTTCTGTGGGCCCCTCCCCCTCTTGCAGCCCGGGGAGTCACCCTGAACCCTGTCCTCGAGAGGCTCCGCCTCGCTGCCTGTGATTCTATCCGGCTCCCCGTGGTCGTGAACGGCGCTCCTTCGGGTCTGTGATCAGTGGCCCCTGCCTGAGGAGCCTCAGCCAGCCGGGTGAGTTCCCACGCTGGAGGGTAGGACTCGCAGTCTGGAAAATCAAGGGGTGCAAGAAATTAACTGTGTTGTTCTAAAACTTGATCAGTTCAGGGTTCCTGCCTGCTTGCCTTAGAGCTGTGTCACCTAGAATAGGTGGAGAGTGGGGAGAGGAAAATATCTGCACAGAAAACACGCATTAATAGTGCAGAACCAGGGTGTACCAGCTACAGTAAACTTCTGTTTCTTGGGGAAGTGGGGAGGGCAGCAGATAATCCCCTTCCAGGTGCGTGCTTAGTGGCGGGTAGAGGTGGAAAGCGCTTCTGCGTGGCAGGAGCATAGGGAGGAGGCCCACTCCATTGTTGTATTGCCTCCTGACCACGTGGCCGGTTCACTTGCTGCAGTAGCACACAACTTGCGTGGGAAAACTTGCTGGGCTCCTCCACCCAGGATGCTCCCTATCATGGTGACGGTGTCGAGTGGCCGCCTCCTTCCTGCATCTTCCTCCTGCCTTTCTTCCCTTTCCTTTGGAAAAACTGCCCCTTCCCCATTCTACGCCTCCCAGAGAGCTGCCAGCTGCAGGACCCCACCTCCACCCTAACGCCGTGGGCTGCCTGCAGGGGTGGGCACATAGCCCAGGCGGGCCCAATCAGATCCCGTCTCCTTGGAGTCTGACTTCTGAGTGATGGCACAAGGAAGAGACAGTGGGTGGGGCTGAGTTACCCGCCGGTAATACCCTGAAAGAGAAAGTCCGTGTTCCTTCTGCTGTGACCCTAGACCCACTACTGCTATCCTTCCCAACTCCTGGTTGGTCAACTCTTCATTCACTGAGCTACCAGTGCTGTTCAAATAACTGCCCATTGTTTGCTTAAGTTGGTCAGAGTCAGTTTCTGTTGCTTGCAACTAAGGACGCTAGCTCATAGCCTTTGATTTATAGCTACCAGGCATCCTCTGATTTCCCAGATCCTCTAATGGCCAGGCAGTAGCAGGGTGAGTTATGAGTTGCCAAGAAGGGCTCTGGAATATTGCCCTCTGGAATATGTGGGTCACGAGGTGACCCAAGAAGGCTGCAGGATGGTGCTCAGGCCTGGGGAAAAGGTCAGATAGGGCACTTCAAGCTGATGGAGTCTGTAAACCCAGGACCTCTCATGCCAGAGGTGTCTCTGCATGAGAACCCATCTGGCTTTCATTGGTCTCTGCCCATCCAGCCCCACCCTCTTCTCCAAATCTCATTGACCCGGCAGCAGGGGTAGCAGAGGGTGCCGTAGGAAGAGCTGGAATGATAAAGACACCAAAGCTGGCTGCAGGGCAAGGGGCAGCTTGGAGCAGCAGCTAAATTTTGGCAACCTGTTTTCTAACTTTGGAATCTGCCTGGTTGTATTAGAGTAATGGTTTTCAACCCCACTCTCCAAAAGCTGCTTTCAGGTTTTGATTTTACAGTCAGCAGCCCCCAGGTCAGTACCATCTCATCCAGGCGTCCAGCCCTGTCTCCTGGGACCCCACCTGGATATTCTTCCCTGGGCCTGGCTTGCCCAACAGAAGGACATGGACACAGAGGGACAGAGACAAGCTGAAGGGTTAGCAGAAGCATTCAGTTACACAGAGAAAAAAGATTATAACTGGCAAATTGCCTGATATGTTCCTATTAAGCCAGAACATGTGACTCTTGCTGTCAAGAAGCCCTGGAATCATACCTGGGCTCTGGAAGAGTGAACTCAAAGGAAAGCTCGTAGTATGTTGAGCTTTGGAAGAGAAAAGCAAAGACTGATATCAACTGAAGAAGAGAAAATAGGGCAGATACACACTACTGTATATAAAATAAACAACAAGGACCTACTATGTAGCACAGGGAACTATATTCAATATATTGTAATAACCTATAATGGAAAAGAATCTGAAAACGATATATAAAAAAAGAAGAGAAAATAGGATTTTTAAAAAAATTTTATTTTTGGCTGCATTGGGTCTTCGTTGCTGCATGCAGGCTTTTCTCTAGTTGCATCGAGCGGGGGCTACTCTTGTTGCAGAGCACGGGCTCTAGGCGCCTGGGCTTCAGTAGTTGTGGCATGTGGGCTTAGTTGCTCTGCGGCATGTGGAATCTTCCTGGACCAGGGCTCAAACGTGTGTCCCCTGCATTGGCAGGCAGATTCTTAACCACTGTGCCACCAGGGAAGTCCAGAAAATAAGTTTTTTTAAAAGTTCTTAGTTATACTTTGTTTAAATTTATTTATTTAAATCATACCTCCATTGTATAATTATAGATGAAAAAGTGTATGCTGAAGACGTTTAAAGTTTTCGGACTGGTGTCCTAGAGCAAGAATCTGCAAACTTTTTCTATAAAGGGCCAGGTAATAAATTATTTTAGGCTTTCTGGCTTGTCACAACTATTCAACGCTGCCCTTGTTACATAAAAGCCACGATAGAGAATATATAAATGAATGGGCATCGATGTGTTCCAAAAAAACTCTATTTACACAAATGGGCCATGGGCCAGGTTTGGCCTATGAGTCATAGTTTGCCAATCCCTGCATTATAAATGGGGATTTAATTAAGCATGAGTATGGGAATTATTTAGACCAGGAGGTCATAAATTAAAAGCCACAATCCACTTGAGGCAGCTTTCCCAAGCTGCATGTATCAAAATTTGAAGTAAATAAGTTTGCAAATACAAACCTAAAATTCTACACCTTCAATTTCTGTTAAAACAAGTCAGAGCTTGATAAAGATTTAGAAACCCCCAGCCTCCACGACTAATGTTGGTTTCTTGGCCTTTCACATCAAGAGTATAAGATTAACGAATTAGGTTTTCATTTGAATGAAGCATCTCAGAGACAAGTAGTCTTTAAATTGTTTCCTCAATACTCTCTTGGGTTGTTTTTGTCACATTTTAGACAATTGATTCTGTTGTGTAGAAATATGTTGAGGTCGTCAGCATTGGAATCGATGTTTAAGTTATTTTTAATGCCCTTGAAGTTTAACAATCATTGTTGGTGAAGGGTAAACAGTTGGCAAATGTTGTATGTTATTCTAGAACCAGTCTAGGACTGGAGATAAAAGTATAAGTTGTGGATTGGTTGTTTGGTTGCAAATGACAGAAAACACAAATCAAATTTGTTTAAGCCAAAAAGAGGACTTTTTAGCAGAGGTGTATGGCTTGATGTATAGATTCAAAGATCACTGGGACCTGGTCTATGTATCATGAGATGCCTGTCAGCAGCTACAGACCAGCATCCTTTAGGTTCAGGTTTAGCGAGAGAGAATGCCTCTCTCCTCAGAGTCCCAGCGAAATTCCATTGCATCTATTGTCTCTGGTTGGTTGCCATGACCATTGCTAATCCAAGGCTGTGGCCAGGAGTTTGCAGTGCTCCAGCTGGCCCCTCACCCTCATGCAGGGCACCACGGGGCAGAGTAAACTCTGCCTGAAGCCCATGGACTGGTTGCTGTGGGTCAGGATGGTTCCCAAGAGGAAAATGAGGGGAAGCTAAACGGGTTCTCAATGGCAAAACCAAGAGGTGCACCCTGAGTTTAGCTTGACCTTCTGAGAAACCCTGCTGGCCTCCTTCATTCTTGCTGTCAGGTGTGACTTGCCCCATGGCTGTCTCTTGGCAGATTCCCTCCTATGACAGCCAACAGCCAATTTAGCTGACCTCAACGGTGAAAAGGTCCAGGTCAAGCCTCCCTGTGTAGCTTACTCCACACAAAGATGGTGCTTTCGGTGGGGCCATTATGCATTACATATGGAGAGGTCCAGTGCCTTTCTCCTCCCAAAGTGGCTGGGGCCTGAGGAACTGCCTCAGATTTGGGATTAGAAGTTTATGTGTGCAAATGTAATGGAAGAGTTTTAACTCTTTCACGTGTTTGAGGAAAGATCATGGGTTCCCAGAGAGACTCCATATTCTTAAAATCAATTTCTCTCATTGCGAGAGCTAATTATTAGAACAAGATTTCCGTAACTTGAAACACAGCGTCATAAATAATCACATGTGAATGTGTTGGGTGTGTGTGGCAAACCTCAGGCTGGTGTGTGTATGGGGTAGCAGGACGACCAGCTGGGGCAGCTGAGGCCGTGGGAGAGTTGCAGGTACCACCGTGGCTTTGGGGTGAGAAATGGTAGCAGAAGCTGAAACTGCACAACTCAGATGGGACTTGAACCCAGCCAAAACCCAGACTGGGACTTGAACCCACTGTCTTTTAATTAAAATCACACACCTGGTCTCAGGACCTACTGAAGTTCAGGTTCTTTATGTCTCAGTGCAGAAAGAATTCAGTGAGAGACAAAGCGATAGGTAAGAAGTGGATTTATTTAGAGAGATACACATTCCATAGAATGCGGACAGTCTCAAAAGGCAAGAGTGGCCCCAGGGCATGGGGTCATCTCCGAAAGTGAGAGCAGCCATGGGAGAAACACACTCCACAGACAGAGTGTGGGCCATCTCAGAAGGCGAGAGGCCCCGAAATATGGGGCGGTTAGTTTTCATGGGCTGGGTATTTCATAGGCTAATGAGTGGGAGGAGTATTTCAACTATCTTGGAGAAGGGGCGGGGATTTCCAGGAAATGGACCACGCCCACTTTTTGGCCTTTTATGGTCGGCCTCAGAACCGCCATGGCGCCTGTGGGTGTGTCATTAGCATGTTAATATATTATAATGAGCGTAGAGCGCGGCTCAAGGGCTACTGGGAGTCGAATCTTCAGCCATCTTGGACCTAGTAGGTTCTAGCCGGTTTATGTCATATCCTCAAGGGCAATGTCATTTGTTTAAAGGTTCTGCCCTGCCCCCTTCCCTCCTGTTTCAAAGCCGGGCCTGGCCAATGATGAGTGGAGGGACTAGTCTGTGGAAGTGACTTCTTTTTCTTTTTTTTTTTGGCCGAGGCGCGCGGCTTGCGGAATCTTAGTTCCCTGACCCGGGACTAAACCCGGGCCCTCGGCAGTGAAATTGCCGCGTCCTAACCCCTGGACCGCTAGGGAATTCCCTGGAAGTGACTTCTACGGCGTGGAAGGCGGAGGAAAAGGAAAGGGACTGGCTTGGCTCCTCCTCCGAGCTGCTGAGCACGGTGGGGACAGCAGCAGTGACCGCAAGCCAAAGGGTGAACGCTGGGAGGACCTGTACAAAGAACCGTGTGAGGCTCAGAAGAGAGAACCCGAGGATAAAGAGGGAGGAAGGCTCTGAACACACTGTACAGGCAACCAAACGAAGGGGTGACAGGAGAGCATCTTTCTGCTTTGCCTCAGCTGTGTAGCTAACCCCGCACCATTTTATCTCACGTTACAGAGGAGTTTAATTGTACACCCCCGCAAACGGCAGGGAGAGGGAAGGGCGAAGTGGAGTGAGGAAGGACCTTCAGTGTGGGGAGGGCAGGGTCTGAGAAGCCCCCTCCCTCCGTGCCGTCCTAGAAGGTGACGGGGAAAAGAGATGTCCAGCGTGACCCCAACTTTGCCTGTGCCCACAGGTCTGTGAGGGTAGGGGGGCTGGGGGTAGTGCAGGCAGCCCCCCCTCGGACCCCCGCACCCCCGAGCCAGGCCTTCCTGGAGCATCAGCCGAAGCTTGTGCTGTTCACTGGCCACGTGAATGTTGGCACCTGGTCTCTCTCCTTACCTCCTGCCTCACCCGCCCTGGGAACTGCACACTTAGTGTGCTCAGGGGACCCCAACAGCTGCAGGACCCATGCCGCCTGGAGCCGAGCAGCCTCACTTTCCCTTCTCAGGTGAACCTGGAGCCCCTGGTGCCTTTTGTAGAGGATCTGTGTTTCCTTTCCAGGTAGCACGGGGAAGCCCCTCCGGCCACACTCCCTGGACCATCTCCTCTGAGCCTCACCCTGCGCATCTTCAGACCCAGGGCGCTTGCCTGTCTCCGTTGGGCATCTCCTTGAGCCCCGTGGGCTGTGGAACAAGACTGTCTGGGTTTGAATCTCAGCTCCTGCATTTGCTATGAATCTTGGGCAAATAGCTTAACCCATCGACACCCGAATTTCTTAATCTTAAAAAAATCTGAATTTACAGGATTTTTAATCCTGTAAAATAAGGATGTGAATGCTAGTTTGTTGTGAACATTAAGAAAGATAAAAAAAAAAAAGGTGTAGTGCAGTGCACAGTTAAGTATTCAGTAATTAGTGACCTTTGACTCTCTTCTTCTAATCTTGGTTTTTCTGTTACAGCCTAAGTCAGCTCTGTCCCCTCCCTTGTCAGACTTCTCATTGTAGTGTTTTTCAGGGCTTCCTCTTGGACCGACTCCCATCAACGTCTACGTGTGTCCCACTGTGTGTTTCCCGAAATTTGAGACCCAGTGCTACCCATTCCAGAACATTCCATCATTATGAATAGCAGGTATTTGCTTGCACTGGACTTAATAGAGTGGGGTTTATTGAGAGTTTTGGAGGAGCGTTTTAGTGCCCTGTGCAGAATAAGAGCAAGACTATGCCTTCCTGGACTTGTCTCTCTGAAAGGGGGGTTATTAGAAGTCTCTGGGTATTAGGGAGACAAGCACCCAAGGATTAGAAGCATTTTTTTCCTCCATCTCTCACCTGAGGCCTTTGCTCCCGCCATGAGCCTTAGTGGCCTCTCCCAGGTCAGCAGTAATACCTTTTCCTCGCTAATGACTGCATTAGTGCATCTCAGGGGCCAGGCTGCTTGCGCTACTTTTGCAATGCTTTCGTTCCGGCTCAACCAGTCACTAGAAATCAGCTTTAGAAAACAGAAAAGCCTCTATGTTCAGCCCAGAGCCTCACCCTCATCCCCCTCGTCTCCTGCCCCTGGCAACCTGGCTTCCGGAAAGTGCTCTCCTGCCACATCCCAACAGGCTGCACCCTGATTTGTTTCCTCGGTACCAAGAGGAATCATTAACTTCTCTGCAATTACCCATACTTAGGAAATTGTGAAACATTCCCTGCCACTGAAGGCACCTTGGTCCCCTGCGGTGTGACCAGAGAGGGCTGGAGGGGGAGTCTGTGGCAGACTGGCAGGTGGGGCTTGGAGGCCCCACCCTCCCCGGAGCTGGCCCAGATCCTCGTCTTTCTCTGATTATTTTGGCAGGCGGTGAGACGTTAATCTTCCTCTCCTGGAGCAACTTCACTTCTTTTTTGTTCTGAGAGGAAGCCAAAAGAAGACCCCAAGCGGCCATGAACTCTGCCATCACCAGCTGTGAGCACCCCAAGCCCTTGGTGAGCGCTGGTAGAAGAGAGGGAAGCATAAGGGGTGGGGTGGGATAGCAGAAAGGAGGAAAGACGCCCGGAGGGGCCCCAGCATGAAGTCCTAATGCCGGTTCATTTTTAGTGCTAAGGACGTTGACTCATGTTCTAGGTAAGACTTTCGATTATTAGAGCTGTCCTCCCAACCTCACCCTCACAAAGGCAAAGATTCCTCCCTGGGTGCTAAACTCTATGAATGAATTACAAAGGAAGAAGGGAGAGCTGAAAGGTCCTCTTTGCTTTACTCTGTTGAATCTAAATGTTTGTTTTGCAGGTTTCTCAGCGTTATGATTTCTTTGATCAGAAGCCCTTTCTGAAACAAAACAAAGAGAAAGAAAGAGGGAAGCAGAGAGAGAGAGAGAGAGAGAGAGAGAGAGAACTAACATTTACTGAATAACCAGTATGCCCCAGGCACTTTATGTACTTTATTTTCTACCTTCAAGCCAATGAAGCATGCACCTCTGTTCCCATTTTACAGATGAGGAAACTGAGGCCCAGAGAAGTAAAGTGACAGTAACCCATCTGGAGGCCTCTGTAGCTCGTCCTTGAGCCCTGGTCCCACCATTCTCTCCAACCTATTTTGGCCACCTAAAAACAACAGGGGGGACTGAGTGGGGACCCTCTGCCCATCGTAGCCAGAAAGAGCCTCCCCCCACCAGGCGCAGCCATGGTGTCTGTGGGACAGGTGCCACCCACGAACCTAGGCTGGGCCCTCCGAACTATCGCCTGGAGCCAGGCTGTCAGACCCTGCCCACTGCTGGTCAGCCTTCTGGTAAAGAGACCCTGACTGTCTCTTCTGGAATATTGTGGAAGACACCTGAGAGAAATCTCCTCTCTTCTCCTCAGAATTCCTTCTGTTAAAAAACAAAATTCAACGGAGTAAATTTAAAGCTCTAATTGACTTTATTCAATGATTCATGAAACAGGCAGCATCCCATCATAGCAGATAGAAAGGAGCTTTGAGGAGCTGTACAAAATGGAAGAGTTTTATTGGCAGAAGGAGGCAGGGCAAGGAAGTTATTCTATCAAAGAGTGGATTGTTTCTGGCGAGGTCACTTTCCTGAAAGCAGGTGTCTACCAGGCAGATCAGCTCGCTAGTGCGGAACAGATAATTCCAGACTGGTTAAAGGTTACATTCCTGGGAGAGACTGAAACTGCAGTTAGGTTAGATAGTAAGTCTTGGTTTGCTGACATGGGGCTTAGCATAAGTGACTCCATTTGGGGCCTTTTTTTTTTTTTAAACACTTCTGCCACTACCTTATGGAAGCCAAAAAAAAAAAAAAAAAAATCTTGGGAGATAAGTTGAAGACTCCATTTTCTGAAGGCTGTGATGTTTTCCACCTCTTCAGCTCACCTGAGGCCAGTGGGGAGTGGAGGAGTCTGGACACATATCTGACTTTTTTTCAGTGGCCTGTCTTGTCATTTTCTTCAAAGCCTCAGTTTCAGCACCCAGATTAAGAAGCCGTTTTCTGAGATGTTTTTGGTTTTCAAGTGCATATTGCTTTGCTAGACTCGTCTAGGGATATAAACATGGGGAAGACAGCTTCCCCACCCTGAAAGCTTATGGCCTAGCTAGGGGAAAGCGGGGTATAAAAAAATATTTCTGATACAAGGGAGAAGATGGTGAATTACATAACAGAGCGACAAGATGTGTTGGGAGTACAAGGAGGACAATCATATCAGGTGGGGGAAGCAGAAGAGGTGAAGGAAAAGGAGGCATTGAGCTCATTGAAGGCGGGTTTAGGGGAAGCAGGGTCGTGGGGATCAGGTAGGGAGCACAGGGTGAGCAAAGGCACTGAGGCAGGATAATTGAGGCCACGTTTGGAGGGATATGGACAATCCCACTGGCTAGAGTCAGCTGAATGGAAGTGTTAGGAAGCAAAGCTAGAGGGGCACGTCGGGGAGTGGGAGGCTGTATGGGGGATGGATGGAGTCAGAGGGCCAAGGAGTTCACTTCTGCCCCAGGAATCCTCCTTCCCACTGCTGCCCCCTCTGCAGCAGAGTCTCCTGCTGCCCTGCTGGTCTGCTCCTGGGAGCTGGCGAGCCGTCCCTGTACTCACAGGGACGCACCTGCCAGCAACCGCCCTTGGCACCAGAAGAGAAGGGTTCCATTCTCCCATTTACAAGGGGACCTCCGACAAGCCTCAGTCTCCTCATTGTAGCCTCACTGAGCCTCAGTCTCCTCATCCTTCAACTGGGTTGTGAGAATCAAATGAGAGGATGCATTGGAAGGTCTTTGCAAACTGTAAAGCCCTATAAAATGCCAAGCCTCAGCACAATGCCTCTTTTGAGCAAGGCTTTTGGCGAAATTACAGCTCGTGTGTTGAGTTGATAGACAATTCCAACCAGGAGACTTCATGGCCCCCCTTCTCACACCAGTGCTCACTGGCAGGGAAGCTTCGTTAAGAGTTCATTCTTCCTTCAAAAAGGGATTTGTAGGCATTCTTCTGCTGCTCTAAGAGTCACAGAATTTTCCCACCCAGGGATTCTCCTGGGATAAAGGTGCTTCCCGTATCCGGATGTGCCCTGAGATGGGACTTCTTCCACCTCCATCTGAGAAGCCCCTGCTCTAAAATATCTCTGGGATGTCACTTGTTTCTATGTGTGTCTTTAATATGCTAGTGACTCATCTCTGACACACAGGAATCTCAGGTACACTGTGTACCTGCTTATTTTATTTTTTGTCCCAGTGCTTTGCATAAGTGGCGTAAGGTAGTTTACAACAAAAGATATATTTTGATCAGGCCCTATGCTTTCTACCAGCCATGACTGACGGGTTTCACAGAAGTCTCATGCTCTTATCGAAAGCGAAGAACCAGCCGTTCTCAACGAAGACAAGTTTTTCCCCACTCTCAGTTCTAATTTTTTTTCATGTGGGGCCTCATACAAAGTCAATTTCCCAGAAAACTGTTTTAAAGCGATTACAGAAGTGGTTTCCATAACCTTCAGATGGTCCAAGTTGATATCTAGACAGAACTTAGAATATTCAGAGGTCATCAGGCTGAGAACACTCTTTGAGTCATTGACTCTTAATAGGAAAAAAAAAAAAAGACCCCAAACTAACATTTCCCTCAGTCAGTGTTTCCCTCCCCATCACCTTTCTGAGAATTCCAAGAGGTCCTGGGAGAAGGTATGAGGTGTTTGCTGGCAGCTGTACCTGCCCAGCCGGGTGAGCTCAATCACCGGCGCACGTAACAGGCAGCCACACAGACTTCCATTATTTTTGCAACCATCCCAGAGTTAGAAGGGGACACCGAGGCTGGGAGAGGGGAAGTGAAGTGCCTATGGCTGCCAAGCAGGGGAATGACAGACCACGTCTCCCCCACTCCAAACTGCGCGCTCTGCTGTTCTGTGTAGCCTACCCAGCATCAATCAACCAACCAACCAATCAGCCAGCTGCTCTTTCCTTCTGCCCCTCCTCTTTTCCTCAGCCTGTTCTCCCGCTCTCGCTGTCGTGCTCAGTGACCGTGCCACACCTTCACTAAACCTCGCGATAAGTGCTCCAGACTTCCCTCCAGCAGCCTCCCGGCCATCTTTGGCTTGGCCTTGACCTCCGTAGGCAGAGCCACCCGTCCTTCTTGTGCGACCCAAGTACCAAGTAGCATCAGTGCCTCCTTCTTTTCAGGAGTCTAAATAAGATCAGCGTGTTGTTTCCAAAGAATTCTAACCAGTTAAGTATTTATTTTTAAAAATCCGTGAGAAAAATTCTTTATGGTCATTACTTTATATGTGGGTTCATTTATTTTATAGCTCAACAGAGAGTGGTATGAGCACTAACTCTGTGCTGGAGATGGAGAAGAGAAGTTTGGGGACTTTATGGCCTTTTGGACAAGAAAAGTGAGGTGTGTTCTGGGCTGTAGTAAACATGCCTCTGAGGAGGGAAGGCCTCGTCTAGTCTGAGGCCGGGGTGGAGTGAAGTCAGGGAATGCTTCCTGGAACAGTTGTGGGATGCTTGTTTCCAGGCATTGCTAAATAGATGAGAAGAGACAAAATCCTTACATTTAAGTTTCAGAAACTAAATGCTAGAAGGTTAACGAGCAAACGCTGTTCTGAGGCCCAGGAACAATGTGACTCTGTAGAGCTGTGCTGTGGCCGGCTCAGTCCACCCACTATCAGCAAGCCTGACCACGGCCCCGGGCTCCTCCGACTGCCTGGAGGCTCAGTGCGCTGGGCCATTTTCTCCATCGCCAGTGATGTGGGCCCCGAGTACTGGGAAGGAATTAGGATCAGATTTGCCAGTGCTCTACCCCATGGGGGAGGAGGACTGCCTCAACTACAAAGTAGGTGTTATTGACATTTCTGTTATATAGATCAGAAAAATGAGGCTTAAAAATATTAGTAATTTGCCCAAGTTTGGTAAACTATATAGCCAATAAGTTGGAGGAGAAGGTTTACGATTCAAAGTTAATTGGGGGGGTGGGTAAACTGGTAGGAATGTAACTTGGCTATTGACCCTAGAGCATTCTGTATGCCCTGCACTTATTTACATTTGTGTTATATCCATTCATTCATCCATACACTCAGACTGTTCAGACTGAGCACACAGACTGTTCTAGAAGCTGGGACAAAAAGAATAAGGCACAGTGAATGCATTCTAGGAACTCACACCCCAGCAGAAGAGATGGATAAGGAAACAGTCCATCCATTATAATAAACATGCTGTGATGAGGGCTTTGGCGCAAGGCTGGTCTGTAGGAGCATATGCGAGGGCAGCTACACCGTTCTGGGCCAGAATCCCCATTTACCTGCCCATTTCCTGACCGTGGAGTTGACCCCCATTCCCTCCTCCACAAAGTTTCTTCTCTGCCAGGGCTTCAGGCAAGGCACCCACCTCTCTTGATTGGCCCCAGACTGCATGTGGAGGTCTTGCTACAGATGTATAATATAGAAAATCACTGGTCTTTTGACCTAGAAATCCCAAGCAAGCCAGCAGTTATCTCTATCCCATCACTCTTGCCTCTGGAAAGCTGTCCATCTGTCTGGTTGAAATCAGAAAGTGAAACTGAGCAGGACCCTAGGGGGCTCCTGGGCACGGAAGCCTTTCCGTGTTCCCCGTTCCTTGTTTGTAGGGAGCAGACTCCAGCTTCCATGACCTTCCCTGAGTCCCAAAGGGCAGGTTCAAACAGTTGCTAATCAAGGAATGGAGGGGATGCAGAGACACGGGAGGAGCCGCCAAGAAACCATAGTGCAGCCTTGGGACAGGGTCCTGGTTCAGCCTCAAGGGATACACATAACTATATCTTTTGAGCTCTTTATAGAACTAAAACCCCCAATAAATGGAAGATGTCAGCATTCTTCATTCCAGATTAAAGGAACCAGAGAAGCTCCTCAAGAAGATCACCTGAGGCCAGATTAAAAGAACCACAGAAATTCATCAGATTACCTGAGATCAGATTAAAGGAGTGCAGGCCCTGCACACACCCTAATCTTATCAGCAAATCCACCTTTGAACCGTTGCTATAAAACTCCTCACCAAATCCTCCCAGGTTGGGACACACAGGTTTTGAGGACAGGAGCCCACTGTGTCCCCCTTTGCCTAGCAAAATAATAAAGTTATTCTTTTCTAATTCACCCGAAACTCTGTCTCTGAGATTTGATTCAGTACCGGTGCACAGAGGCCGAGGTTTCGGCATCAAAAGTCCACTTGATTCCTCTTGAAATGCTCAAATGTGTTCTTCTCTTGTTCTCAGCAGAGAGGTGATGGTATACTCAACTCCCATGAAGGTGGCCAAGGCAGGAAGAAGGATGGCCAGCCTAGGGGTCTCAGCAGTAGCCACCTGGCTTATAGCATCCTGGATATCCCACCATGGTATCTCTGCATCTTCTTGGGGGTCCAGGTAATGCCACCCATAAGCACTGGGTCCGAAGAAGCGCTGCCTCAAAAGGCACATGAACACACACTCAGATCAAATTGCTGATATTCTTGGCTTCCATGTTGTTGACCTCCAGGGGGCTCAAGGCTCCTCCAGTCTCTCTTTCTCTCAAGGAGTTTGGAGGTGGGGCATGGAGTTAGGGGAGGATTCTCCCCCATGCTGAGCTAATAGGTCACGTCAAGGACACCAACTGGGCCATTGTGGTGTTGGGTTTTTTTTCAAGTTACCAATTATAATTTGTTTGGCAACAACTACGATGTTTGATAACCAGTGCTTGGGGAATATTGGGAAACAAGCACTCTCAAACACTTTTGTTGGAATGTTATTTGGTGCAACTTTTCTATGAACTTGTAAAACATATATATTGTTTAACCCAGTCCCTAACGCATAAGAATTTCTCTGTAGGGAATACCCCAGTGGTCCAGTGGTTAGGACTCTGTGCTTTCACTGCTGAGGGCGGGGTTCAATCCCTGGTCAGGGAACTAAGATCCTGCAAGCCGTGCGGCGCGGCCAAATTAAAAAAAAAGAAAAAAAGGGATTTCTCTATAGACATGGTGGCAAGACTCATTAAGGTAAGTACAAAGATGTTCTTCTTTTGGTAATAGTAAAATCACAACAAACAAACAAACAAAACCCTAGAAACACCCCCAAAATATCCATCTTAGAGAACCGTGGCACATCCTAACAAGTAATTTTTTTATGTAGCTGTTAGAAAGAGAAAGATGTATCTACCTTGCAGTTAAAAAATGACCACCAATATATATTAAGTGAAAAAAGCCAAGTAAATAACTGTGTATAATGTGATCTTTTGTTTTTGTAGCTTGAATTTTCTAATCTCATAGATGTGTTTCTTTTAATTTTACAAACAGTTCAATGTGGGGTACCAGGGATGGGATACACTTTTTTGTTAACTTCTTTGTGCTTTTCTACAAAATAAGAAGAGCAAATGTCATACTATTTTTTAAAATATTATTATGAGCCAATAAAATGGATAATGTAGATATTTTTATCATGAAAGGATGTTGAATTTTGTTAGATGCTTTTTCTGCATCTATTGAGATGATCATATGGTTTTTGTCTTTCATTTAATTAATGTGGTGTATCATATTTTTTAATTTGTGTATATTGACCATTCTTGCATCCAGGGATAAAATCCCACTTGATCATGGTGTATGACCCTTTTAATGTACTGTTGAATTCAGTTTGCTAGTGTTTTGTTGAGAATTTTTACATCTATATCCATGAAGGATATTGGCTTGTAGTTTTCTTTTCTTGTAGTGTCTTTATCTGGCTTTGGTATCAGGATTTATGCTGGCCTTGTAAAATGAGTTTGGGAGTGTTTCCTCCTCTTCAGTTTTTTGGAATAGTTTGGGAAGGCTTGGTGCTAATTCTTCTTTAGATGTTTGATAGAATTCACCGGTGAAACCATCTGGTCCTGGGCTTTTCTTCATTGGAAAGTTTTGATTACTGTTTCAGTCTCCTCACTACTTATTGGTCTGTACAGATTTTCTATTTCTTCATGATTCAGTCTTGGTAAGTTGTGTGTTTCTAGTAATTTATCCATTTCTTCTAGGTTATCCAATTTGTTGGTGTGTAACTGTTCGTACTAGTGTTTTATGGTACTTTGTATTTCTTTTGTATCATTTCTAATTTTATTTGTGTCTTCTCTCCTTTTTTCTGAGTTTAGCTAAGTGTTTGTTTATCTTAAAAAACCAGCTCTAGTTTTGCTGAATTTTTTCTATTGTTTTTCATTTCATTTATTTCTGCTTTGATCATTGTTTTTTCCTTTCTTCTAACTTTGGACGTTGTTCTTCCTTTTCTACTTCCTTGAGGAATAAAGTTAGGTTGTTTATTTGAGATCTTTCTTTTTTCTTAATGTAGGCATTTATTGCTATAAACTTTCCCCTTAGAACTGCTTTTGCTGCATCCCATTAGTTTTGGTATGTTTTGTTTCCATTTTCAGTTGTCTTAAGATATTTTTTGATTTCCCTTTTGATTTCTTCTTTGACCCATTGGTTGTTCAGAAGTGTGATGCTTAAGTTCCACAAACTTGTGTCCAGTTTTCCTCCTGTTATTGATTTCTAGTTTCATACCATTGCAGACAGAAAAGATTCTTGGTATGGTTTCAATCTTCTTAAATTTGCTAAGGCTGTTTTGTGGCCTAACATATGATCTATCTTGGAGAATGTGCTCAGGCCTTCCTGGTCAATGGTCTTGCCCTCACCTTGTGCCTTATTTTAATAATGAGCCTCTTGCCTTGTTCTTGTTCTTAAGGCCCCCTCCTTGGTTCATGTTATATCCTCCTGTGCTGTGTCCCTGCCTTGATTTCTTACCTAGAACATCAGTTCTTGGCAGTAGGGTCCTGCCTTTGAACTCCAGACCTTCTGGCTAGGTCCCTGCTTCTTGCTGCCAGGCCTTCCTAGTTCCCACTGTTTGCCTGGATCTCGCTGCCTGTCACTCAAGGCCAGGCTCCTCTGAGACCAGAGGTGGAGCTCTTGCCTCTGGCAGTAGGAATAGGAATGAAGATGGAGTAGGCAGCTACAGCATCTCCAAGCCCATCTTCTCTCTCTGCTCTGCCCACAGCACTTCCTCACGGCCCTGGGGGGACTCGTGGCAGTTCCACTCATCCTGGCCAAGGACCTGTGTTTGCAGCATGACCCCCTGACCCAGAGCTACCTCATCAGCACCATTTTCTTCGTCTCTGGCATTTGCACTCTCCTGCAAGTATTTTTAGGAGTCAGGTAGGTAAAACTCCTCCCCGTGGATTTTGACTTTTTTTTTTTTTTTTAATTTATTTATGTTTGGCTGTATTGGGTCTTCACTGCTGCTTGTGGGCTTTCTCTAGTTGTGGTGAGTGGGGGCTACTCTTTGTTGCTGTGCACAGGTCTCTCATTGCGGTGGCTTCTCTTGTTGTGGAGAATGGGCTGTACGCTCATGGGCTCAGTCATGGGCTCTAGAGCGCAGGCTCAGTAGTTGTGGCACACGGGCTTAGTTGCTCTGCGGCATGGGAGATCTTCCCAGACCAGGGCTCGAACCGTGTCCCCTGCATTGGCAGGTGGATTCTTAACCACTGCACCACCAGGCAAGCCCTGGATTCTGACTTTTACCTGCCAGGGTAGCAGCAAGGTTTGCTTGGCTTGTAGCCTGAGATGAGTTACATGAGTGGCATGATAGAGGGAGCACAGGACCAGAACTAAGAGCCTGGGTTCAAGTCCTAGCTCCAACACTTACTGTCTACATTAGCCAGGATTCTTGATTAAAGTAACACAAATAGCTACAGACAATTATGCCTGAAACCTTTTACTTTTGCAAATTACAAGGCATATGGCTAGTGAACACATTGCGGGGCCTCCTCCCTGGACTTCAGAAGGAGCAGTGCAAGAAGGGGCCCTTCACTGGTAAATCTGCTTTGACCTAATCTGTGCCAGGTCTGTGCTCAGCCCTGGAGTTGCAGAGGAAAATGAAAAACATTCCCTACGATGTGCTTCTGCCTGACCTGTCTTAAGAGAAAATGACTTGACAGGAAAAATTAATGTCCATTTATTCTTTTTTTTTCCTTCCAGTTTCATTGAGATGTAATTGACAGCACTGTATAAGTGTACGGCATAATGATCTGACTTACATAAATCAAGAAATGATTAGCACAATAAATTAAGTGAAAATCCATCATCTCATATAGATACAAAACTAAAGAAACAGAAAAAAAATTTTTTCTTGTGATGAAAACTCTTAGGATTTACTCTTTATCATTTATTTATTCTTTATCAATTTTCTGAATCAAACCACACAGGCGAAGGCTGATACAAGGTAGCCAATTATTTCCAGGATAGGCTGTCTGTAGACAGCATCCAGAGGATATTCATTCCTTGTGTGGTCTTCTTGCCTAAACCAAATCAAAGGCACTTTCCAAAGTGCTTCTTTTGCAAGTCATTTCCAGGAGATATGCCAACGCTTAAGTTCTCCCATTTTCTGTTGAGGAGAGGGGATTAGTGCCTGCATCTTTGTCAGGTTATTTCTCTTCCTCCTTCTGTCACCATCTCTGAGAGCCAAGATTTCTTCTAAATCCTCCACCAAGGGCTCAAAGAGGTGTAGGGTTTGGTCTGGTCTCTTAGGCCCCTAAAATCTGGGACCCCTCCCACTTTTCCAGGATCAGTCCCTGGAGTGTCAGATGCTGCGGTAGCATCAGAGAGGCCTTGCAGCCACCTGCCTGGATACCCAGGAGCCCGCCCCCCCCACCACGGGCTGCGCCATGGAGAGTTACAAACACAAGGCTCTTCTAGATGGGGAAGCACCTCCTCTTAAACTGAGATGGTGTTCACTATAATTATGGAAAAACACTGATCTTGGAAACTGGGGGCCTGAATTCTAGTCCTGGCTTCTGTGCTGTGGGAACCTGCACAAGCCATTCACCCTCTGTAAGTCTCAGTGTTCTCATCTGTAACATGAGGGAGTTGAAGTATGTTATATCTGTAAGTCCCTTCCATCTCTAATATTGTGGACACCTATGATGCTGACAGAAAAGATGATATAGTACCATATTCCTACTGGAATCTCAGTACTGAGAGTGCCTGTGGGCCTAGCCTTCTGGTAAACCCTGTGAGAGACACAACAAATCAGGAGCTAGAGTTCAAAGAATCTATAGCCTAATTAAACATACAAAGAAAGAGGGAAATAAAATTAGGAAATAGAACCATGCTAATGTCCTTAAACTAAGGTGGGGACAGGAATACACTTGAGTTTGGTTCCACTCATGGAAATGGACTTCCTGCTCAGAGGCTAATGAATACAGTAACTACCTACGACATTAGAGATTATAAAACTAGCTGATAGCCTGTGAATCAAAGGCCAAGTAGATTTGATTATTGATTATCTGATAACCAGTATTTAATTATGTACTTTTCTAGACTGCAAACAAAAATGCTGGTGCAGCAATGAGATTTCAGATCTTAATGATTAAATCCATCTTAAATAGTCAAAGGGAATGATGAGAGGCAATAACAGCTTCCCTAATAAGAGCTAAAGAGCATAGTGTCCATTGTGGGGTGGGCAGCTGCAATCCTTGGCGGAGGGGCGGCTGCCTCCCTGGTGTGAATTTAGGGGTCTTGGGTGTGTCCCCCAAGGGCCTTCCTCACTTAAGCGCTCAGTTCCAAAATTTATGTAAGGGCGTACTTCATTATCTGTTTCAAAAGAAAGCATTAAGTTTAAATGCAGTCACTAGAGGAAATTATTATTGACTGTGTGTAATTCTGGGTCTTAACTCCATCTCTGGAATTATTCATGACTTTTACCTGGGAATTTCTTTTTCTGGGGTGGTTTCAAGTGGTATATCTCCCTTTTCATTTTCCTGGGAAAGTCTCATGTGTGGAGCAAGTACTTCTGCCCAAAGTGCATTCAAATCTGGCTTCTGTATAGTCTTGCCCGAATCAGCCTGCCTGGCATTTGTCCTTTTCTTCCGTGGACCTCCCTGCGGCTGAGCCCTGATCTGTCCTGGCTCTGCATCTGTTACTGGTTCTGCAGAAAGTCCATGCCCATCGCCAGAGGTCTGCAGCCATCTTGCCCCTGCCCCATTGAAAACTAGGCCACCAGATGTGCCATCAGAGTTCTGGCTGGAACAGAAACAGTGGTGGCTGTTGGCAGTAGAAGAGTGACCTGGTAATCAGTCACATCAGAGGAGGGAGAGGGGATGATGTGTCCCAAAGAGGGGCCTGGTGCTGCTGCTTCCTCTGGCTTTAGGTTGGGTAGTTAACTACACGGAAGGTGCGGGACATGCTTTCCTACAGGGTAGCAGGTTCTTACCTGCTTGGGGTAGGAAGCTCAGTAAAAAGATGAATACTAAGTGATCTTTGTCCAATAGTGAAGGAGTTGGGGCTCTGAACGTACCCAGGGTTTCTCACAACAGAGCGACCCTTTTAAGTTCAAGAATTCATCAATCCCATTCGATATTCCTGAGGCTCTGCTCCCCATTCTGAACTATTTCAAAGAAAATCCCTGTGACATCACCCTTTGCCTAATCATTGGATTGACTCCAAAAGGGAACATCAAAATGATGACACAGGTGAGGTTGGATTCCAGCAGCTCAAGCTCCAGATGTCTCTGTCCCCAACTGTTGACCTCTTCCCCAGAAGCCCCTCATGCTCCACATGTCCCAACCCCGAACCCCTTCTGGGGGCTCATCCTCTCCAAGTTCCTGGGTGCCCAGGCTGTATTGCCTTACCTAGGGGAGACTTAATTCTCCCTCTCCTTTCTACCCCTGACAATTTTTGCATTAATGTTATCTTGGAGTCCTCATGTGGTTTTTTTTGGTTTTTTTCAAATATTTTCTCTGCTCTTCATTTTTTTTAAAAATTTTATTTATTTATTTTTGGCTGTGTTGGGTTTTTTTGCTATGCACAGGCTTTCTCTAGTTGCGGTGAGCAAGGGCTACTCTTCGTTGTGGTGCACAGGCTTCTCATTGCGGTGGCTTCTCTTGTTGTGGAGCACGGGCTCTAGGGGCATAGGCTTCAGTAGTTGCAGCACGCGGGCTCTAGGGCACGCGGGCTTCAGTAGTTGTGGCGCATGGGCTTAGTTGCTCTGCGGCATGTGGGATCTTCCCCGACCAGGGATCAAACCTGTGTCCCCTGCATTGGCAGGCGGATTCTTTCTTTTTATTTTATTTTATTTATTTATTTATTTTTGGCTGTGTTGGGTCTTCGTTTCTGTGCGAGGACTTTCTCTAGTTGCGGCAAACGGGGGCCACTCTTCATCGGGGTGCGCGGGCCTCTCACTATCGCGGCCTCTCTTGTTGCGGAGCACAGGCTCCAGATGCGCAGGCTCAGTAATTGTGGCTCGCGGGCCCAGTTGCTCCGCGGCATGTGGGATCTTCCCAGACCAGGGCTCAAACCCGTGTCCCCTGCATTGGCAGGCAGATTCTCAACCACTGCGCCACCGGGGAAGCCCCTGGCAGGCAGATTCTTAACCACTGTGCCACCAGGGAAGTCCCTCGTGTTTCTGTGAAGAGGAAATTTTTTAAAATTTTACCAAAGCCATGACAATTAAATTAGATAATGTATGTAAAGTGCTTAGCTCAGTGCCTGGTACGTAAAATTTATTTTTCACACCAAAAAAAGGGTATTACCATAAACACAATTTTGCACCCTCCCTCCCTTTTTAAATTATTGAAAAAAATTTTAATGTGGTAAGAAAAACTCCTCTCCCTCCTTTTTAAACATACACAATACATTATAAATATCATTCCATTTCAATAAACACATTTCCACAATAGCACTTTTAGAAAAATATCACTTAGTATTCCATATTCTAGAGTACATAATATATTCTAGTTTAACCATTTCCTATTAAAGGACATTTAAGTTGTTTTGAGCTTTTCACTATCGTAATAGTGACCAACATAATTCATAATTATGAGAGATATACATCTTATGTGTACTGATAATCATTTATCTAGTTAAAGACAGAAAAGACTTGAAGAAATGTTAAAGGTTATTTCTGGGTGGTATACATTGTATAGGAAAGGTATATATTATATGTGTGCTGATAAAGTTTATCTAGTTAAAGATTAAAAAAAGATGAGAACAAAATGTTGATGATTATTTCTGTGTTGTAGAATTAGGGTGATTTATTCTTTATATTTGTATTTACCATTAATTTTTCTTCAGAGTCCATGTGTTTCTTTATAACTGGGAGAAATAAAAACCATTTAAAATTTTCTTTTAGAAAAGTATCAGGATATGTTTTGTGAGCCACACCCTTTGAATCTTTGCGTGAGAGCAAAATTCCAGTAGGCTGCCCATTACCATCTTGGAAGAGGGCTTGAGAGCTAAGGCTCAAGGCTACAGCCTTGAGACAACTTCCTAGATTCTTTGTCACTTCACCTGCTTTTATCTCTGTTTTCCCCAATCTGTTTCTCTGTGGTGGTCAACATTAAAGCCCTTAAAAAAAAAAAAAAAAAAAAGGACAGTTGTGCTTGTCTTTGGGGCAGATCAGAAAGGAGGACTGGAACAATGAGGGTGGGTGTCAAATGTATACTCAAGGCAGTGGGTAGTGATGGGTTTAAAGAAGGCAGACAAACAGCCTTCCCTTACCAACCAGAGATCTCCCCCTTCTCCCCTTTCTTCTAGGCGGAAGCAAGCACTCTCATCCCTCCAAGCTGATTATTTAGGTATTTTCCACCATCTCTAATTAATGCACTTCTGTTTTAGGCACTATTGACTGAAGTGCCAATATGGATGACTATGATTTCATTTTCTTTCACAGCCCCTCACTCCCACCACATACAAGCATATTTTCCATCATCCTATTCTCATACCCTCCCAACATAGGTCAGTACTGAATGTACACATTATAATGACTGGGATGCTATTCAGAGCTGAATCACAAAGTGATTCCTTTCCTGCCCAACTTTTTGTTTTCCCTGAAATTAGTATCTTTCTTTTTTTAAATATCCTTTGGTTTCTATCTGTTTATTTTTAACTCAGTGATAAACTTCCTGCCTGTTGTCTAAATCTCTTCTTAATAATTTCATCACATCAGGTAGCCTATCAATTTCATCTTCTTGATGAACTACCTCCTGGGGCTCTCTGACTTGCTGAAGTCTGGAACAGTCGCTGTCTGTGCCTAGTATACATTAGATATGTCATCCTGAGATGCCTCTTTACCCTTATTCTGGGAATTCCCTTCATGTCAGTTTTCAAGTCTAGATCTCTTGTTCCCATGTCTTCCTCTTTCTTTGGTGGAACACGAATACGCAGTAGTTTCCTGAGAGAACACATGGGAGGTAAATTCTGTAAGACTCTGCATATGTGAAAATGTCTTGATTCTGTTCTCATACTTGAGTGATAGCTTGGCTGGGTATAGAATTTTAGGCTGGAAATAATTTTTTTTTCAGAATTTTGAAAGAATTGTTCCCTTGCCTTCTAGTTTCCAATGTGGTTTTAAGAACTCCAAAGCCTTATGTGACCTTCCCCCTTCTGCTGCAGAATTTTGTACAGGCCCAAGTTGTGCCAAGTCTATTTATCATTTAACTGGGAGAGATCTATTCGGTTATAGTGTCTAACATACAAGATCAACTATGATCATCCTATTGCTAAATCCAACAGACAACTGTTCAACTAGGCTTGACTTTTGAGCTTCCATGTTGGCCTCTGCATCATCCAATTTTAGCAAGAATCTTGCTCAGTCACTGTAGCCAGAATCCCCACCCTCACTCTCTGATTGATTTCCTCATTCGTCACTATCCACAGGTGATGTCTGTTCACCTTGGCCTGTTTTCAGCAAGAATCCTGTTCTTACCCCTGATGCTTCCTCTTAGTAACTTTCCATCCACTGAGCCCCACCCTGCTCCTTGGCTATAAATTCCCACTTTTCCTTGTCACATTGGGAGTTGAGCCTGATCTCTCTCCCTTATTACAAAACCCCGTTGTAGTAACCTCCCTTGAATGAAGTCTGCCTTAACGTCTTTAACAAGAATCATGTATATCATCTTATGAAGAGTACATGAGAGCGCAGAGAGAAGGGTTGAAGCTTAACTTCCCAATACTTCCAAAAGGTTAGCTGTTTCTGTTTTATGGGCCCAAATGGAACTACTAAGAGACGAGAAAAATTTCCCGCATAAACTCTTGAAGAAGTTTGTTCTTTCCACATGCCCTCTTATCAGCTGTTCTTATAACAAACACACTTTTGCAATTTGGCCCAGTGACTCAGACTTTCTGATCAGGGCTCTGCATTTCCCAGCTGAACCCTGCCACTGGCACCTGCCCCCAGCATCATTTTCCTCATACAGAGACAATGCAGTATTGTCCTACCCACCCTGAAGTACTCTTGGGATAATGATATGAAAATGCTATGTAGTTTTAAAATACTATATAAGCTTAGATGTTCATAGTACCCCCACGGACACATTTCTGTGGCTTTGACAACCTAAAATATCAATCCTATCAAACTTCTAAGAGACATTCCTGAGACTGCAGATTTTGACATTTTACATGCAAGTTGTTGTTTTAAAAGAAAATGGTGGGGAGTTTTCTTCTTCAGACTTGAGTATACAGATGAGATGGTAAAGGGTGAAGGGAAGAGGAAGATGGATAGGGAAGGTCTTAGGAAACAAATCTTAGAGAACCAACCTGCAAGAAATGGGAATGCCAGACAAGAGCTTAAAAAAAAAAGTCCATACTATAACATCTGTTATTTGAGGAAACATAAGAAAATGTTTTGGTACACTACCTTTTCTAGAAGTAGCCACACATTGCAGAGGGAATAAAAATGAAAATTACTCTATTTATTGAGCTCTTCTCTTTCCCAGGCATTGTGCTAATCACTTACATATATTTTATCTTCACAGCTACTCCTTGGGAGAGTAGTATTATCTTTATTTTGTCAAAGAGGACACTGAGGCTTGCAGAGGCTGGGCAACATGCCTAGGTCACACAACTGATAAGGTAGAGCCAGATTCAAACTCGCCTTTGGTCTACACCATGCTCTTAACTGGTGTTACAGGGCAGTGGTGATAAGTAAGGAAGCCCAAGCACTCATGCTGGTTAACTCTAAGACCTTGGGCTCCAAATCCCCTATCTATAAAATGACAAGGCCAGGCTGGATACGCTTCAAATGGCTCTTCTATTTCTAAAATGTTGAGTTTTTAAAATCAACAATCTATGGTTTACAAGAGAAACATTTAAGTCAGAAGGCGTATGTATAATAATAGTGAATCATACTCATGGGAAAATTTTTAAAATAGGAATTACCATCATGCTAGCAGATGAAATTAATTGTGAAATTAAAGCAGCACTGAGATACACATTAAGGTCACCAGGAAAGGTAAAAGATACATAAAGCAATGAAAGCCTTGTAGTGATACTGAATGCACACATCTTAAACATGTACCAGGAAAGTGCGTAAAAGAAAAACTAGCAGAAATGCAAGAAATATATGTAGATCTCTCTCCCTGTCTCAAAAAGGTACCAATGAGAAGTTATGAGAAAGAAATGGGAATGCTAACAAAATGAGGTGGGGAGGGGGAGAGGAATGGTTGGAAAATGGGATTGGAAGGTCTGAGTACAGAATAATGAGGGAAGAATTTATGGATACATTGTGTGAATCTAAAGGTAGCACATAAGAGTATTCTCTAGTAAATAAATGGAAAAAATACATCTTGCTCTTGAACATAAAAGGTATTTTTAGCAATTACAAAAACATAGAGGGAATTCCCTGGCAGTCCAGTGGTTGGGACTCAGTGCTTTCACTGTCGTGGCCCGGGGTTCAATCCCTGGTCGGGGAACTAAGATCCTGCAAGCTGTGAGGCGTGACCAAACCAAACCAAACAAAACAGAACAAAACAAAACAAAACAAAACAAAAAGGTAGAGAGTCCATATATCACATTATCCCAACTACATATAATAATCTTGAAAGGAACGTGAACAGAGTTAGAAAAGTGCTGAACTACTTGAAAATTTTGAAGTGTTCCCTTAAAGAAGTTCTAAGTTAGTGATGAATTCCTGCATATAATAACAAAAAACATTTTTTTCAACAAAAATAAAGCTCACCATCATAAAAATTGTTATAAATATATTTTGACAGTATATAAGTTCTATGTAATGAGTAGACAGTTTATAGACAAGGAAAAACATATAAAATCACACGAATGAGTGCACATCTTTTATGACTTAATGAAATGCAAATTAACATTTGTTAGGGTTTCGTTATATGCCTGTTAAACTAAAAAAATAAAATAAAATAAAATGAGAAAACCCAACGTTCATAGGTTTTTGCAGCACTAGGCTCAGTGCTGGAGAGATGGAAAAGAAAAATAATCTTCCCTGACCTCATGGAACCCAGTAATACTGAAATGGCTGCAGCAATGGTGGCATAGTGATGGTGGAGTGCTTGTAAGCGGAGTCATAAGGTGTTTAAAGAACCCCTGAGAGTTAGTTATTGTAAATGATTAGTTTGTTAGTACAAGCGCTAACAGAGAAATGTGTAACTAGAATATAAGTGGTGTTTTGTCTCAGTCACCATGCTATCCCCAATACCTGGCAACCAGTGCCTCTCACAGAGCAGGTCCTCAATAAATATTTGTTGAATGAATGAAATGTGCATATGGAATTACAGCAAAAAATTAAAACACAAGTCTTGTATTATATACTCTGTACATATGATATGCAAAGATTTCTATGTTCATTTTAAAAGCTCAAAAGGATTTTGCAATGATATAAGTATAGCATGTTTCCCTTCTCTGTCAAGATACTTAGCTTCATAATTTCTATGCATTTTAATTGAAGTATAGTTAATTTACAATGTTGTGTTAGTTTCAAGTATACAGCAAAGTGATTCGGTTATACAAATATATATATATATATATATGTATGTGTATATATATATACATATATATATTCTTTTTCAGATTCTTTTCCATTATAGGTTATTATAAGATATTGAGTATAGTTCCCTGTGCTAGTGCTATACAGTAGGTCCTTATTGTTTACCTATTTTATATATATTATTGTGTACATGTTAATTCCAAACTCCTGATTTATCTCCCCCCCATAATTTTTTAATTAAAAACATTATTCACACATACCCATTCCACCACCCATATGTTCCTGCCCTGTGTGTGCCATATATTCCAATCTATTTTGGAGCCTTATGGGTCTAGATTTATGAATCTAGATTACTTGTTCTCAGCCCTGGTTGACATTAGAATCACTTGGAGCTTTAAGCCCTCCCCATGCCTGGCTGCACCCTCTTGACAAGCCCACTAACTCATCTGAGGTTGATGCCCAGGCATTGCTGATTCCTATGTTCAGCCAGGACAAAGGCCACTTAGGCAGCAAAACTTTATATTTTCATTAAGTAAAATGTGTTCAGTCATTCTCAAAAATAACCCTTTAAGCTGTCTTCATGGAATCCTGAGTTCAAAAATAGCCTTCTAGTATTGTTAAGAAAAAGTACCTAAACTGGGTGTGCTATAGTGACAAATGCAAGCACGAGGCCGAGGTCCCTTTGTTCCACCCCCCACCCCAAATTCTAATATGCAGGGCGAAGAGACTAGGTGAGCCTTGATAGCTTCTGACCTTCTAGTAAGAGAGGGTTATTGGAGGTTGACTTATCAGGCTACATTCACCTTGAAGGGAGACAAGTCAGATGGGCACTGCTAGAAGTTCTCGCAGAGGCCAGAGCGAGACACCAACGAGGAGGGAGAAAGACTTGGGTGGGGGACACGCCCTGATAATTGACCTCAAGCCTGTTCAGTCCAAGTGATCAAAAGGAGCCTGAAGGTAGAGGTCTGGGATTGCTGTTCATTTTTGAAGAGGCAAAGGAATCTGGCCACCCAGATTCTAGGCTGTGCATCTCTTGTCAGTGGGGGGAACTCCACACGTGTGAGCTGTGCTTTGATCCTGGGGTCTGTGGAAGATTCTCTGGGACTGAGGAAGACAATGGCACCCACTAAACATGTTCCCTGAGCTCTGTGCTGCCCCCAAATCGTTTCCCAGCACCTGATTCTCTGCTCCTGGGCTTGTATCTCCAGGACTGGGGTTAGGTCTGCTTGTCTTTCCCTCTCCACCTCTCCTACCTGTCCGAAGTCTGGCAGGGTTCATGGGTCTGACTTGGAGCCTCGCAGGAGTTCCCTGTAAACTGAGAACTGCAGGGGTCATGTGTTGCCTTGAAACCAAGGTAGGACTTGGGATTAAAAGGCCTCCACTGGGGCCAGTGACAGACCAGCCCTTAAGCAGCTGATTGGTAACTCTCCCCTTTCCCCTCCTCCAGGCTGCCCATTCTCCAGGGAGGAACATTTGCTTTTCTGGCACCCTCCCTGGCCATGCTGTCCCTTCCCACCTGGAAGTGCCCCACGTGGACACTCAATGCCAGCCTGGTGAACACCAGCTCCCCTGAATTCACTGAGGAATGGCAGAAGAGGATCCGAGAGGTATTGGGGTGAGCGGGTGGGGTGAGAGGAATGGAGTGGTCCTCAACAGGGGCTCCTGAGTTGATTCATTTGTTCAACATTCATTGTTCAACTCATTGCTGAGCAAGATTCCAGGCCTTAAGATACTTGGCCCTTGCTTAATTCAGTTTTATCATCCAGGGAAAGAAACTAGTGGCCTTGAAGCAGGCTCTGAAGTTTGGCCATGCTCCAGGTTGGCTTATCTAAACGATAGATAAGGAAGCCAGCGCACAGGATTCTTGGCAGAGAACATAGCCATACCCTCAGGGACAGTAGACCTGATAGCTTCCAGACCCCAACATCCTCACCTGACCTCCTAGGTGAGGGGTCAAGGACGGCCCATGGGTGGGGTACTGTATGAGAGAGTGAAGGTCACTTGAGATTTCTAGGAAACCCAACCAGCTTCCTCCCAGCTTGACCTTAAATATGTAGGTCTGGAGTGAGGCTAAGGACCACCTCCTCTGGAGCAGGGGCAGTTACACAAGCACCGTATGGTACTGGGTTTCCAGTACAAGGTAGTTTGCGCAGGCATGAATCCAGCTATCACTTAATGTCTTCAGCACTAACTCACTAGAACTGGACCAAGGACATTCCTGAACTCAGGGCTATGGACCTAGAGCAGGGTTTGTCCCCTAGGTATCCTTGGGAGTTAAGCTAAGAAGCCTTAGCCCAGCCAGGGTCCATCCTGCACCCCACCCCGTCCATGTTCAGCATCCTCACAGCCTCATGGCTGCAATAAGGGTCACATCCGCTGTATGTGAAAGACAAAGAGGGAAGACAGAGGAAACATGCTAACAAGATTCCTATTCTTACCCAGATTTGACCAATGAGAAGGAGTAGAATTGACAAAACACTCCAGTGGGGGGTGAAGGGTGGGGCAGAGGGACAACGGTGTAAGTCCTAAACTGATTCCAAATACCTGAGAACCAGGAGTGCTGATGTTTGGGGGCAGGAGAAGGTGGATGTCGCAGCTCAAGCAGAGAGCAAATTAGCTCTTCTGCTTTTTGGTTATGTGGGACCCTCAGAGGATTGGATGGCACTCACCCACATTGGGTAGGGCCATCTGCTTCATTCAGTTCACCAATTCAAATGCTAGCCTCTTCCGGAAACACCCTCCTAGACACACCCAGAAAAACTGTTTTGTCAGCTATCTGGGCATCCCCCAGCCCAGTCAAGCTGACATATAAAATTCACCATCACTGTATGTTATGTATATGTTCAACTTTAGTAAACACTAGCAAATACATTTACAAAGTGTATGTTCCAATTTACACTCCCACCAGCAGCATGTGTGAGTTCCAGTTACTCCAAATTCTCACCAACATTTTCTCTTTTTCATTTTAGCTGCTCTGGTCAGTGCATGATGGTAAACGTGTATCATTCTTTTATGATGTTTTTGAATGATTTAGAGTTAACTATAATTGTCTGTCCTCATCTTGTAGGTCTATTTGACCACCTGGGGTCATTTTTGCTCCTATGCTTACCACATTAGCTGGTGACTAGAGGTCAATATCCCAATATAGACTTTGTTATTTATCATTATTTCCATGACTTTCATTTCATTGAGTATCATGTAAATGACCTATGAATTAGTCCATGACCCATTTTAATCTCAAAGTTCAAACAACAGGCCATGTCCTAAATATGCCAGCATCACAGTAGGTACTGGCTCCTTTCACAATGTTCATTCCTCATTGTCCATCCAGTACAGCACAATATACTCTGGGTCTAGTTTTATTAGATGTGTTTCAGTTTGGTAGAATCAACTCTGATGCCAGCATCCCTCATCCCAGATTGAAGACCTGTCTAGAAATATGGCTAAGAAATCATTTTCTTATTTCCAACATTTTAAATGCAATGGGCAAAAGTAGCATTATTCAATACCATAATTTGGTAACTCCAGTTCTTCCTGCCGCCATCTTTCTTTCTGCCCACTGTGAGCCCTTCTTAACCCATTTCCTTGCTCCTGTTGGAAGAGGAGGTGCTCAGTCCTTCTCTTCTAGCCTTTAAATGGTGGGCAGGCAAAGTAACACTGTTAAACTCTCCTTGTGTGTCCTTCCCCAAGGTACTTTCAAATGATTTAATAAGTATATTGTCACTGTAGCCTCTCCACTGAGTAGGATGCATCCTGAAAAACACCAGACTTTCCAATCCGGCCCATAAATACCATCAGAATTCCAACAAGTCAAATTAAATTGATTCTTATTATTCCTATCTTAGGGAACACAACCAAGTCCCTAGTCCTGGGAAAATATGGTTTCTTTACCTTCTCATTTCCCAATTTGTCCTTTACAAACTGCTCCACTGGTGACTCAGTTTAGTGACCCACTTGTAACTTGATCTTACACTATCCTACCCTGCAAGCCTGCCCTTCGTGCCTTTGTCACCCACATTTTGTTGCTTCAAGCACACGTTCTAATTTTGTAATAATTTCACTGCTTTTGGGAAGTGACATGAAATATGAAAAGATCACTTGATACTGTATTTCTTGGTCCATTCCTGTCTTGTTCATGCTGTGAAAAGTGATCCTTGAGCTGTTTGATGTATATGTTGATCTTCATGCTGGTGGGCAATCTGGGTTGCTAGTCTCTTTATTGTAGCCTGAGCCAGGGCTTCAGTGGCAGGATAGGCAAAGCTCAAACCAGAAACACTGTCCATACCAGTTTAAAAAAGTGTTAAAACCTCCCATGCTCTGTGGACTGTCCAGTACAGGCAGCCTGTCAGTTCTGTGATGGGCCATTTATCCTCATATCCTCCCACCAGAGGCACCTGTGCCCATCGCTGTTGGCAATCTGGATCATCCTGGGCAACACAAGTGACTTCAGATAGAGATGGAGATTATGTAGTTTGTGAGCCCACATATGCATGGCTTGTGGCCCGAGGTGTCATCTTGTGGCCCCTAATGACTACATTCAAAATCATACTTCCCTCCTCTTTTTAAGACATAGGGGCATCTACGTGAACCACCAGTATGTGAGATTTGACTATAAAGTCCTGTCCCGTAAAAGGTGAAATTTCAGTGGAGCCTCTACGATCACTTGCCAGACCAAACTGCTAGTCCATTGGCCACAGCCCAAGAACCTAGATAATTCTAAAGGGATGACTCTGGGGGCTTATGTGTGTACTGTCAGTCACATCACACACAGCTTGGTCCTGTGGCTGGACTTAGACTTGCCTTCTTTCCTCCATCAAGGTCCTTCTGTTGCAGTGTTACACTCATTCAGTCTCAGTCTTCCTCAGGTGGGTGAGCAGCACCTTTGGCAAGACTCCAAGCAGTGCTTTTTTTTTTTTTTTATAAATTTATTTATTTATTTATTTATTTATGTATTTATTTATGGCTGCATTGGGTCTTCGTTGCTACGGGCAGGCTTCCTCTGGTTGCGGCGAACAGGGGCTACTCTTCGTGGTGGTGCGCAGACTTCTCATTGCCGTGGCTTCTTGCTTCTCTTGTTGTGGAACACAGGCTCTGGGTGCATGGGCTTCAGTAGTTTGGCATGTGGGCTCAGTAGTTGTGGCTCACGGGCTCTAGAGCACAGGCTCAGTAGTTGTGGCGCACAGGCTCAGTTGTTCCGCGGCATGTGGAATCTTCCCGGACCAGGGCTCGAACCCGTGTCCCCTGCATTGGCAGGCGGATTCTTAACCACTGCGCCACCAGGGAAGTTCCCCCAAGCAGTGCTTTTTTAATTCAAAGACCCACATAGTGGGATCCAAGTCTCTGTTATTAGAGATAGATTATCCCGTGAGGTAGTGTCCACCCAGGGGAGGGGGACTGTCACTTACTCATGGATCCTGTGAACCCCTCCTTGTGTAACTGCCTTTTCTTTTCCTGAATATAGCGATTTCCCTTTAATCAGCACATTCTGTTGATGACCCCCTTCCTTATTTGCATGTCTTTCTGACATCGCTCAAGGTACCATTGGGATCTCTGATCTTGGAGTTATTTGGTGCCATTCAGTAGTGCTGTAATTCCAAACAGTGCCCAGTAGCAGACTAGTTAGGAATGGTCCTTCAGAGGGAGAGTAGTTGAGTAGCTGCTCTGGGCCGCCTCCGCACCAAATGCCCCACGCAGAGCTGAAGCACCAGGCGTCTGCCAGGGTCAGTCCTCATTCAGCGTGACGGAACCACTGACGCTTCTGACGGCTCAGGAGCACTGTGCTGGTCAGGACACCACTCTGAGACCAGTCTGAGCCATAACTTGTGAATTTCAGCCAGAACCTTCTGCTGTTCTTCCCTTTCAAAAGCAGCCTTTCTGCATGTGGCCATGCTCTGGTATACAGTCCAACAGTGCACCCAGATGTGGACGTACTTCAATGATCTGTCAAGTCCTTGTGCTTCCTTTTTTTCTCAAGGTGGACCCAGAGTTAACAGAGGTTTTTAATGTTTAAAGAACTTTTCCATGTAGTTCCAGACCAAGATATACCTAAGGATTTCACTTTTGAAGCTGGTGGGCCCTGGATTTTTGCCAGGTCCGTTGGCCAGTCTTCAAATGCTGTGTGTTGTACCACCTATTCCAAAGCAAGATGTATTTCTTCTTCAGTGCAGCCTAGTTTTATCATATCATCAATAGCATGAATCACAAAATACATGTGGTCTGAGGTTTTGGGGGGTTTTGTTTTGTTTTGTTTCTCCTGTCCCCCAGGGAGCCAATACTTGGCTTTCGTAAATCCAAATTAAAACTAAGCAAAGAATAAGAAGTGGATTTTGTCAACGAAAATTTAATTAACTATCAAGTTAAGAAGGAAAAAATGGAATTTTATTCGAGCCAAGCTGAGGATTATAAACCCAGGAAGCAGATTCTCAGGAAGCTCTGGGAACTCTTCCACCTGTTAGAAGTTGAAGCCACGGTCATATACATTTTTGAGACAAAGGATCGAACATCAAAATGACATACTGATATTTTACGTAAAGTTCACCAGGGATACATAGTCCAGATAAGCAGGTACAAAGTGAGCAGCCAGTCACCATGACCCCCTACAGAGCAGGGAGAGAATGCTATTCTTTTAAGAAATTACATTGCTAGCATCAGAAGAAAGAAAAACAATTGATCTTTCCGGTTGAGCAGCCCCTCATCTTTGAGGAGCTCTGGTTAATGTGTCATGCAGGTTCACATTGCACATTAGGGAGGGAGGAGGCCCAAACAAACACACAGAGAGAACTTTATGTTTAATTTTTTTACTTGTCCTGCCTTAAAATATAAATTTTATTTCATCAGTTTCCTTACCCTGCTCTGCTAGATGCCAGGGGCAGGATTTCCCTTCCACTTAGACCTACTGAGAACTATAATTTTTTATGCAAGAATCTCTTGCCTTCGTACTATCCAAGAGGAAAGATCTGACAAGTTAATTTGTCTCTTCTCCTACCTAAGCACTCTGCTGCTTGAATTCTACCTGTGTTCTAATGACATGTCTGCCTCAACACTGCAATCGTCTGAAGCAGTTACTTTGTGTTTTGAGGACACGGTATTAGTAGTGAGAGAGGATGTTTAGGGATGTTTAGGTCATGCTGTGCCTGCACTGAGCACAGGATCCCAAGTTACAGACACAACCATGTTTTTTAAATACATTTACCATTTATTTTTGTGTTTGTGAGTCCTCTAAAGCAGGAGTCAGTAAACTATTGCTCTTGGACCAAATCCAGCCTGTAATCTGTTTTTTTTACTGCCCACCAATTAAGAATGGTTTTTACATTTTAAAAAGTTGTTTAAAGTTATAAAAAGAATATGTGACAGAAACTATATGTGGCCCACAAAACCTAAAATGTTAACTATCTGGCTTTTTACAGAAAAAGTTTGCCAACCCCTGCTCTAAAGCACAGGGCCCAGAGTGGGAGTTCCTCTTGCCCAGATCTAAGACTGTAGCCTCCACTATTTTTTTCCCACATCACCTTCAAGTGTCCAACAGTGAGTGCAAACCCAGAGTCTTATTTGTGGTATTTTAGCTCCATCTGCTGGTCCAGTGTTTTTCACCAGTGCTGTAAACAAGGGAAAGTTCTTTCAAGTTTCAACCTCCTTTTACTAATTGATGGATTGGTTTAATTCACTGAGCCAGCCTATTGGAATTTAAGGTAGAGTTTCCATGTTTCACTGAGTTGAATTTGTTCACACGCATCTCAAGGCTTGAAGCCACTGATGGTTAGCAGTCCAACTCTACATCACGATACTAGCCACAAATGAAAGTGAGGCAAATATAGGACCAATAGGGGTGTCATTACTTTCTGGGAGATAAGAAGTAATAGAGAGGACAAGTAAGTAATGATTATATTTTTAGAAAGTGGTGGTAGCAGAAAATGTAGAAAACTCTGGGAAGAGATGGCAAGCTCAGTTTTCAACACATTAGACCAACTTAAACTTCACCTTCCAGTATTATGGTGGTTTTAAATTTTTTATATCCTTGTGTATGCTTATGTATATGTGAAAAGAATGACAGCAATGATAAAAAGGCTAAGTCGGAGAAATTAGGATTGCTGTGTTACTATAAAGTACTCACGCCACTCATGATGTGGTATAGTGTTATTTGAAAGTGAACTTGGGAGAATTCCCGGGTGGTCCAGTGGTTAGGACTATGCTTTTACTGCTGAGGCCATGGGTTTGATCCCTGGTTGGGGAACTAAGATCCGCAAGCCACGTGGTGTGGCAAGAAAGAAAAAAAGGGGGGACTTGGCTTAGCTGTAAATGTACATTGCAAACTCTAAAGGAAAAAAAAAGGATAATGGTTATGCTAAGAAAGGAGAGGAAAAAAAAAGCTCAGTTAAAACCACAAAAGGTAGAAAAAGAGTAGAAGACAAAAACAGAAACGAAGAACAAGGGCAACAAATAGAAAATAATAACGGATATGGTGGATATTAATCCAACTATATCAATAATCACTTTGAACGTCATTGGTCTAAAGGCACAGAGATTGTCAGAGTGGATCAAAACACAAGACCCAACCGTATGTTGTCCAGAAGAAACCGGCTTTAAATATAAAGACACGTGTAGATTAAAAGTAAATGGATGGAGAATATACCACATTAACACTGATCAAAGGAAAGCAGGAGTCAGACTTCTTTCTTTTCAGGAAGAGCAGACTTCAAAGCAAGGAAAATTTTCAAGGGTAAAATGAAGAACATTCATATTAGCAAAGTAAAAAAGGAGAAGTAAAGTAAAACTCAATCAGTCCAATCGATCAGGGGCTGGCAAACTACAACCCATGAGCCAAATCTGGCTCGTTGCCTGTTTTCTGTTTGTTTGTTTGTTTGTTTGTTTGTTTATAGCCCACAAGCTAAAAATGGTTTTATATTTTAAATGGTTGAAAAAAATCAAAAGAAGAATAATACTTTATGACATGTCAAAATTGTACGAAATTCAAATTTCAGTGCCTATCAGTGGAGTTTTATTAGAACACAGTCAAGCTCATTTGTTCCCATCTTGCCTGGAAAAGTTTCAACTGAGCCTGTACGGCCCACAGAGCCTCAACTATTCACTCTCTGGTCCTTTACAGAAAACCTTTGCCAACCTCTGCAATAGAAAGTAGGAAAACAGAGACAAGTAAAGCAACAAGATGTTCAGTACATAACTGGGTGATGCCAGTATTACGAGTCATTACGTTATGACTACGATCAATAGGTAATCTTGAAATTTACTTCCTGGAAAACTTCACATTAGGTGAAAATGTCCAACAGACAGTTGGAAATAGAGGACTGGAGAGAGGAGTGAGGTCCGAGCTCGCCTTCCCTCAGTTCCTCTGGGGTCCAGCTTTGCCCCTGCACTGCCTCTGAAGGTACCACCAATCTGGGTGGCCCTGCCGCAGGCTTCCAGGTGCTGAGCCCCACGCTTCCTCTTCAGCTGCAGGGAGCCATCATGGTTGCTTCCTGTGTCCAGATGCTGGTGGGCTTCTCAGGCCTCATTGGCTTCCTCCTGCGCTTCATCGGCCCCTTGACCATTGCTCCGACCATCTCCCTGGTGGCCCTGCCTCTCTTCGATTCTGCGGGCAATGACGCCGGGATCCACTGGGGGATTGCCGCCACGTAAGCACCCTCTGGGGAGGGTGGGCCATCTTTGGAGGAAGATACCCAGTGAGAAGAGTGAGTCCTGGATATTGGCAAACTCTGGTGGTTTACAGATACTTTCACAAACATCACGATACCTTAAGAAGCAGTGAAATGGCTACTTAGAGTGTATTATTACCATTTCCTCTGTTACCAGTCCCCACAGACAGTCAGTCCATCACAGGCAGGGCATAAACATACTTAGTGCAGTGCTCACAGACAGCTGATTCTACCCGTCCCCTGCCTCCTAGGTTTTCACTGAGCAAATACTGTAAACCTCCAGCACCTGGGAAGGGTGCAACGACATGGCCTCAGCTCTCAAGCATTTTGTAGCGTAGTGGAGGGATAAGACTTGGGTCCAAGTACCTGTGACACCAGGAGACAGTGATGAGAGTCACAGTGTGCCGGCTCGTTCAGGGGACGGGGTGGTGACAGCCAGCTTGCTGGGCGTGGGGGGTGGGGTGGTGTCAGGAAGGCGTCCCAGAAAAAGAGGCCTTCGGCATTTAAACAGAGCTTTGAAGGGACGTGGGGCTGACCCTGGACGTGCTCATTCACTCTGCCTGTTGTGCTCTGACCACAAGGACCTGCAGGACCACCTGGGAGAGAAGATGGTCTGACTCTGGCCTCACTGGCTTCAGTCTGGGTCTGTGCAGCTGCCATGCTTATTTCTCAGGCCCCTGCCCACTGTTCCTCTTCAGCCACCAGCAGCCTCTGAAAGGGGCCCGCCCACCTTTTCAGAACTGGCAGGGTGCTGCCTACACTGCAGAGCAGGGCCTAGATGGGGACCCTCCCAGCACAGCCACTGCCCCATAGTCCCGGAGACACGTGGTGGCACGCCTTCCCGGACCCTCGCTCATGACGAGCCCAAGTTCGCCAGGTCGGGTGTGGTTTGTTTCTGTTTCAGGACCATCTTCCTCATCGTGCTGTTTTCTCAGTACCTGAAAAACATCGCGGTGCCTGTGCCTGTTTACGGACGAGAGAAGAAGTGTCACACCTCTAAGTTCTACTTGTTTCAGGTCTTCCCTGTAAGAAGCGCCCCCCCACCCTCTGCCATTCTTAGTTGACTCACCTGGAGAGTGAGGGGCAGCCTCTTGCTCTCCCCGATGGCCCCCAAGTCAAATGCTCTCCACCTGCAGCGGCCTCTCCCCCTCAGCCTCCCTTAATTGCCCCGCGGGTGGTGGGAGCCTTGGTGTAATGCCGTCCCAGATCTTCCCTCATTGCTTCTCCCCCAGGAGTAGAGAACTCGCCCCAGGTTGCCGCCCTGGGCACCACTGTGGGACAGTCTTCTCGTGTTCCTGGGCCGTCCTCATAGCATGGCACTGGGGGAGACAGCCAGGCTCACCGCTAAAGGTGCAAAACTAAGGGCTAAGTTGCTTAGATCAGTTTCTTTCTCATTGGCTCCTGGATAATTCAGATCCTGCTGACGGTGATGGTGTCTCCTTTTTCAGAGCCTTCTCTGTTGAATTTGCTCCACTCTGTCAAGTAGGTGCCGTTGCCAACCACACAAATGTGTTTTCAGGTTCAATTTATCTGTGATATACATTCTGCGTTATAAAAAGATACTTCCACATAATGATCTCATTGATCCCTCAGCAACCCTGTAGGCCAGTGGTTCAAAAGTTCAGTATGCGTAAGAATCACCTGGGGACATTGCTAAAAATGCCGATGTCTGGGGTTCTACCATCAGAGATTAAAAGTCAGTATATCTGAGGACCCCACTTTAAGAAATCCTGCCTCAGGCTCTGCAGAGCAATGGTTGTTAATTCCATTGTACAAATGAGGACACTGAGGCTCAGGGAATTTGATCCAGGGTCATGTGACCAGCAAGCAATAGAGAGGGAGTCAGACTGCAATCCTTCTGACCCAGGCTCTGTCCACTTTCCTAGACATTTCTGCCTCTACTTGACACAAGGTCTCCCCACGGTTTAGTTTCTCTATTCCTGTAATGTGTTCATTATCCACTGACACAGCAGATTCCTGTTGTCACTGGAAGGGTTTGTAACCCAACACTTCCTCATCTCATAGAGCTTTCCCGACTCCCTCCTTCGCCCACCCTCGCTGGGAGGTGTGGGCAGGCGCAGGGGTGGGGCCCAGTGTGAAGGGCGCCTCCCTCCGGCAGGTGTTGCTGGCGCTCTGCATCTCCTGGCTGCTGTGCTTCGTGCTCACAGTCACCAACGCCCTCCCCTCGGCGCCTGCAGCCTACGGGTACCTGGCCCGCACAGACACCAAGGGCGACGTCCTGAGCCAGGCTCCGTGGTTTCGCTTCCCTTACCCAGGTAACGAGACGCCCACTCCGGGGCCCATCTTGCCTGGGGCATATGCTTCCCAGGACTGCCCATGAGGCTCAGGCACCAGAGGGGGAAATGAGTAGCGCCGGGGCGGGATCTCCTCCAAGGGATCTGGCAAGGAGCGACAGGCCCCGCGGAGTCCATATGAGACCCCTAAGAGAGGAAGGAGACCCTTGGGTGGTCCTAAGAACCCTTTGGGGGTGGTGGACCAAAGGTTCCCTCTCCCAGCCCTACCTCCTTCCTGGCCCGCATGCCTCGTCCCCTCCTCCACATTGCTCAGGCCCCATCAACTGGGGGTGGGGAAAGCACAGAGGGATCCTGACCTCTTAGCCAACCTTTGGGTCTCCTCATGGAACTGGTGGATCCCACACAAGGGAGGCTTGGGACTGAATTAGAACATTTCTGGGTTGCTGGTCAAGGGCATCTCCCTTCCCTGCAGTTCTTGGCTCAGGGTGTGAGAATAACCACGTTCCAGCTGGGGGGGTGAGGAGGTCCTGGCCTCATGGACTGGGGAGCCAGGACCTCCCTGAGTAAGAATCCTGGAAGCCTTCAAAAGGCTTCAAGGCCTTCCTGGAAAGAGGCCCGGTTTCTGGTTCTTTTTGTGCACTGTGACCTCAAGGTCAGGGCCTCTGACCCATCCTCAGGGAGGCATGGGAGGGCAGGAGTCTGAGACACAGCTTCAGGACAGTTGTTGGGTTGGAAGACGTGTTGCCTGGTCTTTAAAGCCTTCCAGAGAACCCTGGCAAGGGAATTATTTGGGGTCCAGCAGCCTGTCACCTTCCAGATGAGTTTTGCGTCTGCTCTGCATTTTCAGGGCAGTGGGGCCTCCCCACCATCAGCCTGGCTGGGGTCTTTGGGATCACCGCGGGGGTGACCTCCTCAATGGTGGAGTCAGTAGGCGATTATTATGCCTGTGCCCGCCTGGTGGGGGCACCACCCCCTCCGAAGCACGCCATCAACCGGGGCATCGGCATCGAGGGCCTGGGCTGCCTGCTGGCCGGGGCCTGGGGTACGGGGAACGGCACCACCTCCTACAGCGAGAATGTCGGCGCGCTGGGCATCACCAGGGTAAGGCTGCTGACAGTGGCTACGGGGGTGGGGTGGTGGGCGGGCAGGCTAGGTACCTGAATCTGTCATCAGTGTCTTAGCCTCTTACTCTTGCTGCAACAAATTATCACAAACTTGATGGCTTCCAACAACCCAGATGTATTATTTTACTGATCTGGAAGTCAGAACTCCAGCGCGGGTCTCACGGGGCTGCAGTAAAGGTATTGGCAGGGCCGTGTTCCTTTCTGGAGGTTCCAGGGGAGAATCCATTTCCTTGTTTTTTCCATCATCTAGGGGCTGCCCACATTCCTTGGCTATGGCCCCTTTCCTCCATCTTTAAAGCCAGCAACATGGCATCTCTCTGACCTTTCTTCCTTAGTCACGTCTCCCTTTGACCACAGCTGGGAAAGATTACCTGCTTATAAGGATGCATGTAATTAGGTTGGGCCCACCTGGATAACTCAGGCTACTCTGTCCATCTCAAAATCCTTAACTTAATCACACTGCAAAGTCCTTTTGCCATTAAGGTAACATATTCACAGGTTTGGGCATGGACATCTTTGAGGAGCCTTTATTTTGCTTACTATACTTGACCTTCTTGGCTGTGGTCACCTCCATGTGAATGTCGCAAGGGTACCTCACACTCAGAATGGCCTCTATTATGCTCAGTCCATGCCCTCATCCTTACTTCTCCTCCCGTAAACCTTGTCTTAGTGAATTCACCCAGTCATCCTTAACTTCTCTCTGTTGTGCGCTTCTCACAGTGGATTTTATTTTTGCAACATGCGTGCTGCCCTCCTGTCCTCTTGTCTCCATGCCCAGTATCACAGCTTTATCATCTCCCACCTGGACATGGCAGTATCCCTAACTGTGTCTTCCCAGGATCTTGCCCATCTCTAATCTAGCTACCACACGGCTGCCCAAGGATCTTTCTAGAACCCAATTAAATTAGTCCCAGCTTAAAATCTCTTCCAGGCTCCATTTTCCACAGGAAAGCCCCATAAGGTCAGCAAGAATTCTTCAAGATGGTGCTTTCTTCTTATTATTTTTTTTGGCTGCATTGGGTCTTCGTTGCTGTGCGTGGGCTTTCTCTAGCTGCGGCGAGCGGGGGCTACTCTTCGTTGCGGTGCGCGGGCTTCTCATTGCGGTGGCTTCTCCTTGCGGAGCACGGGCTCTAGGCGTGCAGGCTTCAGTAGTTGTGGCTCACGGGCTCTAGAGTGCAGGCTCAGTAGTTGTGGCACACGGGCTTAGTTGCTCCGTGGCATGTGGGATCTTCCCAGACCAGGGATGGAACTCGTGTCCCCTGCATTGGCAGGTGGATTCTTAACCACTGCGCCACCAGGGAAGTCCCCAAGATGGTGCTTTCTAAGGTGACTTTGAAAAGAATATTATCACGATGTTGCTTTCCTGTATGCTTCAGTGCATAGGTACAGTGTTTCCCAGCACAAGTGAAGTGAGCTTTGGAAAATACTCACTTTTCTCCACCCACATTCCCACCCTGTATTTTCTGATAGCTCCCTTGGACCTATCTACCTCTGTACCCTGCATGGCCTCTGGCCCATAGTGAGAGCTAAAATCTGTGAGCAAACAGCAGAGCCAGCACCCAGCCCTATGGCAAGTTCTATGTGCTTGGACACTGTGGACTCTTTGACATTTTCCCAAAGTTTCAAGACCTTTAGTGCAAGTGAGAGGAACATTTTTCCACGTGAGGGCCACTGACCCACACAGAAATGTGGGAATGGGCTATGTAAGTATAAAGCAGCAAATATTTTTCTTGCTGAAAGGAAGATATCTCATGCAGACCAGAAAATTATATTCAATAAACAGAACAAAAAATATTTTTGATGTATCATTTCTAAATTAAGACCCTTTACAGGAGAGGGAAAGAGCAGGCAAGAAAAGATACATAGACACCAAACAGGGTATAAATCCAGCAGGAGACCGATTAACTCTGGTGTGGACTCATACCTCCCCCTTGTGGCCCCGTGTTGCATCTGCATTCATGGGCTCTGACCTATCCTTGGTTCTCTCCTGGTCAGTTGGGAGAAATCAGGCTGAAGGCCAGAGATCTCCCATCACTTCTCTAGGGTGTCATGGCTCCCAGCCCAGATGTGAATCCTGAGACCAAAAGACGCCCAGGGCTGCATGATAAATTCTGTGGTAGTAGGATTGGGGATGACCTGCCATCTTTATGAGACCATTAGCATATCCAAAGGGTATTGGTTGAACCTGACAAGTTGATCTGTTGTGCTTAGATTCATGTCTTTGTTCCCACAGTTCATTGCTAGGGTTGTAAACAAAAAAAGTTATTTTGATGTGGTTAATTCCTATCACTTGTCTTCTAATGAAGAAAGTTAAATAAATTAGCTCTTAAACTGGAAAGAAAAATAAGCAAAGGCAGAATCTGCTGCTTTATTGCTGCATTAATGGACTTCAAGTTGTTGACATTGGAGTATCTTAAAAAAATGTTTAAATTGTGGTAAAAGACATATAAAATCTACCATCTTAATTATTTTTGTGTACAGTTCAGTAGTATTCAGTGTATTCACATTGCTGTGCAACAGATCTCCAGAACTTTTTCATCTTGCAAAACTGAAACTACACTAGAGTATCTTTTAAGGACTGGGAGTAGAAACAAATGCATGAGAAGAGGTTCAAGAACTACCTAAGCACATTCATTGATAATAGACTCATGATGGGATATTCAGACATTTGCAGCACAACTCTAACTTTTGAGGATGAGGCTGAATGCTTCCAGGTCAGAGGTCATTTTTGTCTCACTGGTAGCTGTCACTCAAACCCCAGATACAACCCTTGACTAGCACAACAATCATTACTGTCTAGCGTGTGACAGCTGTGTGTGCCTGGCACTGGGATGGGATGTGGACCAGAGCCCATAATCTTCACAGCAGAGTGGTTTTTTTTTTTAACCTTTGTAGAAACTTTTTATTTCCAGATCTAATAGCTGCTCTAAGCGGGTGAAACATACTTCTTTAGCATTCCCAAACTCCTAGCTGCTTGAGAAACCCTATGCAAACCAGGTAATAGCAATTAGTAGTGACTCTAGCACAACTGGTCCTTGATTTTGGACCAGTTAATGCTGTATAATGCCATGGGGAGGAGCCTTGTCTCTGTTCTGTATCTTAATGAACCTCCGGATAGATGAAGGAGGAATCATAGTTTACACATAATCCATGATAATTGCTTGTTGAGAAAATCTAATTTGTCCTAATTGAGAAAATGTATCAATTAATAATAATGAAGTGACTTATAGAGGGAACTTTTTAAAAAACTTTATTGAAGCATAGTTGATTTACAATGTTGTGCTAATTTCTGCTATACAGCAAAGTGATTCAGTTTTATATAACATTTTTCATATTCTTTTCCATTATGGTTTACCACAGGATGTTGACTATAGTTCCCTGTGTTATACAGTAGGACCTTGTTGTTTATCCATTCTATATATAATCGTTTGCATCTGCTAATCCCAAACTCCCAATCCATCCCTCCCCCACACCTGCTCCCCCTTGGCAACCACAAGTCTGTTCTCTATGTCTGTGAGTCTGTTTCTTTTTTGTAGATAAGTTCATTTGTGTCCTATTTTAGATTCCACATATAAGTGATAGCATAGGGAATTTGTCTTTCTCTGTTGACTTACTTCACTTAGTATGATAATCTCTAGGTCCATCCATGTTGTTGCAAATAGCGTTACCCTTTTTAATGGCTGAGTAATATTCCATTGTATATATGCACCACATCTTTATCCATTCATCTGTTAATGGACATTTAGGTTGTTTCCATATCTTGGCTATTGTGAATAGTGCTGCTGTGAACATAGGGGTGCATGTATCTTTTCAAATTAGAGTTTTGTCCAGATATATGCCTAGGAGTGGGATTGCTGGATCGTATGTCAATTCTATTTTCAGTTTTTTGAGAAACCTCCATACTGTTTTCCATAGTGGCTGCACCAATTTACATTCCCACCAACAGTGTAGGAGGGTTCCTAGAGGGAACTTTTTGAAATGTAAATCACATCATGTCACTACCCTGCTTAACACAACTCTACTGAGTCTCCTTTGTCTTTGGATTCATTATTTTTAATTGTAGTAAAATACACGTAACATAAATTTAGCCTCTTAACCATTTCTAAATGTATAGTTCAGTAGAGTTAAGTACATCCAAATTGTTGTGCAACCAATCTTCAGAACTCTTTTCTGTTGCAAAACTGAAATCTGTACCAATTGAACAACTCCTTATTCCCCCCTCTCCCAGCCCCTAGCAACCACCATTCTACTTTCTGTCTGTATGAATTTGACTGCTCTAGGTACCTTATATAAGTGGACTCATACAGTATCTGTCTTTTTGTGGGTGGCTTATTTCACTTAATATCCAAGGTTCATCCATGTTGTGCAGGTGTCAGAATTTATTTCCTTTTTAAGACTGAATAATATTCCATTGCATGTATATACTACATTTTGTTTATGCCTTGTCTTTGGAATTTATTGTAACTCCTTTCCATGGCCCTTAAAGCACTTCATGACAGAGGCCTTTCCTTGCTTTCCACCCCATCTCCTGTCTCTCACCCTGCGTCACTGTGCCCCAGGCACATCAATTCCCTCCCCTATGTTTATTGAGATACACTTGGCATATAACATTTTGTAAGTTTAGGTGTACAATGTGTTTATTTGATACACTTATGTACTGCAATATGATTACTACCATTAGCTAACACCTCTATCACATTACATAATTACCATTTCATTTTTGTGGTGAGAACATTTAAGATCTACTATCTTAGTAACTTTGAAGTATACATTTTTGTTAACTATAATCACCATGGTGTGCATTAGGTCCCCAGAACGTATTCATCTTCTAACTGAAAGCTTGTACTCTTTGATGAACATCTCCCCATTTCCCCCACCCAGCAGCCCCTGGTAACCACCATTCTACTCTTTACTTCTACAAGTTTAGCTTTTTTAGAGTCCACATGTAAATGCTATCATACAGTATTTGTTTTTCTCGGTTTGACTTACTTCACTTAATGTAATGCCCTCAAGGTCCATCCGTGTTGTCACAAATGGCAAGATTTCATTCTTTTTTATGGCTTAATAATATTTCATTGTATATACCACATCTTCTTTATCCATTCGTCTGTTGACAGACACTTAGATTGTTTCCATACTTTGGCTATTGTAAATAATGGTGCAATGAACATGGTGGGGGGGATGCATATATTCTTTTGAGTTAGTGTTTTCATTTTCTTTGGATAATCCCAGAAGTGGAATTGCTGGATCATATGGTAGTTCTATTTTTAACTTTTTGAGGAATCTCCATACCATTTTTCATAGTGGCTGCACCTATTTACATTCCCACCAGCAGTGCACAGGATTCCCATTTCTCCACATCCTTGTCAGCACTTGTTACCTTGTGTCTTTTTGATGATAGCCATTCTAACAGGTGTGAGGTGATATCTCATTGTGGTTTTGATTTGTGTTTCTCTGATGATTAGTGATGTTGAGCATCTTTTCATGTACCTGTTGGCCATTTTTATGTCTTCTTTGGAAAAAAATGTCTATTCAGTTCCTCTGCCCATTTTAAAATTGTTTGTTGTTGTTGTTGTTATTGAATTGTATGAGTTCTTTATATACTTTAGATATTAAACCCTTATCCAATATACAGTTTGCAAATATTTTCTCCCATTTAATAGGTCGCTTTTTCATTTTGTTGATTGTTTCTTTTGCTGTGCAAAAGCTTTTTAGTTTAATGTAGTCCCACTTCTGGATTTTCACTTTTTTAAAAAAAAAAAATTTATATTTATTTATTTATTTATTTTTGTCTGAGCTGTGTCTTAGTTGTGGCACATGGGATCTTTGTTGCAGTGTGCGGACTTCTTAGTTGCAGCATGTGAACTCTTAGTTGCAGCATGCCTGCAGGATGTAGCTCCCTGACCAGGGATCGAACCCAGGCCCCCTGCACTGGGAGCACAGAGTCTTACCCACTGGTTCACCAGGGAAGTCCCTGATTTTCACTTTTTTTGCTTGTGCTTTTGGTGTCATATCCTAAAAAAATCATTGCCAAGACCAATGTCAAGAAGCTTCCCTGTGTTTTCTTCTAGGAGTTTTGTGGTTTCCAGTTTTACATTTAAGTATTTAATCCATTTTTAGTTAAATTTTGTGAGCGGTGTTAAGATAGTTGTTCATTTTCAGTTTTCCGCATGTGGTTGTCCAGTTTTCCCAACACTATTTATTGAAGATACTATCCTTTCCACATTAAGTTTTCATGGCTCCCTTGTCAAGTATTAGTTGACCATATATGCATGGGTTTATTTGTGGGCTCTCAATTCTGTTCCATTGGTCTATGTGCCTATTTTTATGCCAGTACCATGGTGTTTTTTTTTTTTTTTTAAAGACAATCAGATGTTTTTATTTAGTTATTTATTTATTTTTGGCTGTGTTGGGTCTTTGTTTCTGTGCAAGGGCTTTCTCTAGTTGTGGCAAGTGGGGGCCACTCTTCATCGCGGTGCGCAGGCCTCTCACTATCACGGCCTCTCTTATTGCGGAGCACAGGCTCCAGACGCGCAGGCTCAGTAATTGTGGGTCACGGGCCTAGTTGCTCCACGGCATGTGGGATCTTCCCAGACCAGGGCTCAAACCCGTGTCCCCTGCATTAGCAGGCAGATTCTCAACCACTGTGCCACCAAGGAAGCCCAGTACCATAGTGTTTTGATTACTGTAGTTTTGCAGTATAGTTTGAAATCAGGACGTGTGATGCCTCCAGCTTTTTTTCTATTTTTCTTTTTCAGGATTGCTTTGGCTATTTGATGTCTTTTGTAGTTACATAAGCATTTTAGGTTTTTTTTTTCTACTTCTGTGAAAAATGCCATTGGAATTTTGACAGGGATTGCATTGAATCTGTAGATGGTTTTGGGTAGTATGGACATTTTAACAATATTAATTCTTCCAGTCATGACATGGGATACCTTTCCATTTATTTGTGTCTTCCTCAGTTTCTTTCATCAGAGTCTTATATTTTTCACCTCCTTGGTTAGATTCATTCTTAAGTACTTCATTGTCTTTGATGCTATTGTGAATGGGATTGTTTTATTTCTTTTTCAGATGTTTTATTGTTAGTGTAGAAAAATGCAGCTGATTTCTGTATGTTGATTTTGTATCCTGCAACTTTACTGAATTCATTGATTAGTTGTAACAATTTCTTGGTAGAGTCTTTAGGATTTTCTATATATAAGATCATATCATCTGCAAATAAAGATAATTTTACTTCTCCCTTTCTGATTTGGATACCTTTTATTTCTTTATCTTACCTGATTGCTATGGCTATGACTTCCAGTAATACGTTGAATAGGAGTGGTGAGAGTTGTCACCCTTGTCTTGTTTCTGATCTTAGAAGAAAAGCTTGCAACCTTTCAGCATTGAGTATGATGTTAGTTGTGGGCTTTTTGTATATGGCCTTTATTGTATTGAGGTGCATTCCTTCTATATTTAATTTGTTGAAAGTTTTTTTTATCCTGAAAGGATGTTGGATTTTGTCCAATGCCTTTTCTGTGTGTATTGAGATGACCATATGTTTTTATCTTTCACTCTATTAATGAGGTGTATCACATTTACTGATTTGCACATGATGAGACATCCTTGCATCCCAGGGATAAGTCCCACTTGATCACGGTGTATGATCCTTTTAATGTACTGTTAAATTTGGTTTGCTAACATTTTGTTGATAGTTTTTGCATCTATATTCATCAGGGATATTGGTCTGTACAGTTGACCCTTGAACAATATGGGGAGTGGGGTGGGGTTAGGGGCACCAACCCTCCTTGCAGTCGAAAATCCATGTATAACTTATAGTTGGACCTCTATACACGTGGTCCCTCATATCCATGGTTCCATCATATCTGTGGTTCCACATTCACAGATTCAACCTATCATGGATTGTTTAGTACTACAGTATTTACTGTTGAAAAAAATCTGCATATAAGTGAACCCACACAGTTCAAACTCATTGTTCAAGGGTCAACTGTACTTTCTTTTCTTTTCTGTCCTTATCTGGCTTTGGTATCAAGGTAATGCTGGCCTCCTAAAATGAGATTGTGAAGTAAGTATTATTAATCCCACCTGGTAAATTTGGAGGCTGACATTTTGAGAGGTTAGGTAACTTGCGTGAAGCCATACAGCTAGTTGGAGGCAGAGTTGGGATTGGCTCTCAAACCCCATTCTTAAGCATTGGGCCACTCCCTCCCAAGAGAGACTTCTTGCCTCACTATAAAGTCTGCCTAGAGAAGGAGCATTGGAGTCAGGACTTGAAGTCATGTATGAGAGCAGCAGAGAGGAGAGGTGAGGGCAGAGGCTGGGACCCAAGGTCACACCTTCATCCTTTCGCCAGCACCATGTGGGAGTAGAGGGGGGCCATTTCTGGGTCAGTCGATGCTGCTCCTGTTGGTCCCCTGGAGCCATTGTTTGTGATGCCCCAGGAGCAGGGCAGAGGCCTCCAGGGTGTGTGGCCTAGCTGCTGCTGAGCTCCTCGTCTCTCCCCCATCTCCCTGAGTGCTACAGGTAGGGAGCAGGATGGTGATTGTCGCTGCGGGCTGCGTGCTGCTCCTGATGGGCGTATTTGGGAAGATCGGGGCTGCGTTTGCCACCATCCCAACCCCTGTGATCGGAGGCATGTTCCTGGTGATGTTTGGGGTCATCACTGCCGTGGGGATTTCCAATCTTCAGGTGAGGCAAGGCACCCTTAGGAAAGCAGCAGCATTGCATCTGCTGAAAGGAGCCCATGGGGATGGAGATGAATGGAACAGCGTGGGGACAAGGGAGGAGGGGAAGGGAATCCTCAGTCCCAGAAACCGCACTGGCCCCAAATGGGAGAAAGAAATAACCAGAAGCATCCAAATTTCTGAAAAACAAAATTGCATCAGTTTGAATTGGATTATCCAGACCACTCAGCTCCCAGGGTCAAGTGGGAGTCGGGACTTGGCTAAGAACGTGTGCCCTCTGAGTCCAACTTCCCCCTCCAGTCTCAAGTGGTGGGGGGGGGGTGGTTGGGAGGGTGTTTGATTGACGTGCAATACAGGTACTGATCATTCCGGCTCTGCCGTGGGGGCCTCTCTCCTGCAGTACGTGGACATGAACTCGTCCAGAAACCTCTTCATCTTTGGCTTCTCCATCTACTGTGGGCTTGCTGTTCCCAACTGGGTGAACAAGAACCCGGAGAGGCTCCACACAGGTGATTCTCCGTCCTCTAGACTGTGATCACTCCAGGGGCAGAGCAGGTGGGGTCCCTGGTCCCTGGGAATTCCTGTCACTTTTTTAAAAAATTAACTGTAGTCACCATGCTGTACATTACATCACCATGACTTATTTATTTCCAGTTCTATTGAGATATAATTGACATACATCACTGTATGAGTCCCAGGTGTACAGCATAAAGGTTTGACATACATATATTGTGAAACGACTACCATAATAAGTCTAGTTAACACCCATCTCCTCATATAGACACAATAAAAAGAAATGGGAAAAAAAAGAAAAAATTTTCTCCTTGTGGTGAGAACTCTTAGGATCTACTCTCTTACCAACTTTTCTATATATCATACAGCAGTGTTAACCATAGTCGTCATGTTGTACATTCCATCCCTCGTACTTATTTGTCTTACAACCAGAAGTGTGTACCGTTTGATCACCTTCCTCCAGTTCCTGCTCCTCACACCCCCTGCTTCTGGTAACCACAAATCTGATCTCTTTTTCTATGAGTATTTTTTTTAACAGTCTATATATAATAAGTGAGATCATACAGTATTTGTCTTTATCTGATTTATGTCACAGCATAATGCTCTCAAGTTCCATCCAAGTTGTTGCAAATAGCCAGATTTTATGGCTGAATAATATCCATTGTAAATATATACCTCATTTTTTTTAGTCATTCATCCATTGATGAACACTTAGGTTGTTTCCATATCTTGGCTCTTGTAAATAATGCTGCAATGAAGGTGGCTGTGCACCTTCTTTTTGAGTTAGTGTTTTCTAACTAACTTTACATATATATATCTTTTTGAGTTAGTGTTTTCATTTTCTTTGGATAAATAACCAGGAGTGGAATTACTGGGTCATATGGTAATTCTATTTTTTAATTTTTTGAGGAACTTCCATACTGTTTTCCATAGTGGTTGCACTAATTTACATTCCCACCAACAGTGCATAAGGGTTCCTTTTCTCCACATCCTTGCCAACACTTCCTAGTTCTTATCTTTTTGGTAAAAGCCAAACAGGTGTGAGATGATATCTCACTGTGATTTTGATTTGCATTTCCCTGATGTTGAACACCTTTCATGTACCTATTGGCCATCTGTATATCTTCTTTAGAAAAATCTCTATTCAGATCCTCTGCCCATTTTTTAATCCCTGTTACTTTTGTCTTCACTCTAGGGATTCTCCAGTTGGACCAGGTCATCCAGGTGCTGCTGACCACGGGCATGTTTGTTGGTGGATTTCTGGGCTTTCTACTGGACAACACCATCCCTGGTAGGGCTCACCTTTGCTCTGTAAGCTGACAGTTTGGGTAGGTGGTCAGCATTTGGGTCACCCACATTGCTTCTCTAGCCCCAGTTCTCATGTGAGACTGGCCACAGCATACCCTGAGTGGGCCCTGCGTCTGGGTGGGGTGTATGGGCCTGTACTAGCTTTCTAGGGCTGCCATCACAAAATGCCACAGACTAGGAGGCTTAAACAAGCGAAATGTATTTCCTCACAGTTCTAGAGGCTAGAAGTCCAAGAACAAGGTGTTGGCAGGATTGGTTTCTCCTGGGGCCTCTCTCCTTGACTTGCAGATGGATGGCCTTTCCTTCCTGTGTGTGCATCTCTGTTGTCTCTCTGTGTGTCCTAATCTCCTCTTCTTATAAAGACACCAGTCAGATTAAATTAGAGCCCACCCTAAAAACCTCGTCTTTAACTAAATCACCACTTTAAAGAGTTGATCTCCAAATACAGTCACATTTTGAGGTTTGTGGGGTTAGGGCTTCAACATGATTTTTTTGAGGGGGGGGGACACAATTCAGCCCATAAAAGGACCCTAAGGTGAGAAATACACCAGAAGCAAAAAGCAAAAGACACAGCCCCAGCTCTCTTAGAGCCTGCCGTCTAGTTGATGAGGGAGAGAACGCATGTGTTCATTTATTCATATTCTAATAAAAACCACAGCAAGTGCACTGTGTTCCAGGTGCTCTGTATTGAGGATACAAAGAGCTGCAACACATGCCCCCCTGCCTTCTAGAAACTCACAGGCTAATAGGGGAGAGAGACGTGAAAACAGACCATTACAGTACAGGGCAGTAAGTGTGATGGTGAGCAAACCAAGCCCATGAGCGCTGGGGTGAAGAGCGCAGAGCTGCCCTCACTGGTGGCTTTCAGTGCTCCCTTCTAGATCCTCCCACGGCCCCTTGAAAGGACCTCCGTGATAGCTCCTGCTTCGTGGTATTCCGTGTCCCACACTTCTTCTCTCCACCAAATGTAAAATGCATCTGCATTCCAGAAACATTGAAATATAGAAAGGTTCGCTCCAGAAGATGAGGAAAGAACAGTAGTTCATAGAAGGTCATACCCCAGAGCTCAGGGAGCACCTGATGATGAGCTGAGTTGAGCTGAGCTGATTCTTGGGATGGGCTTGGAGGAGGAGGAGGAGAAGGAGGAGGAGGAGGGGCTGCAGTCGGGTGCAGGGCACTGAGACGAGGCCTCGTGCGTGCCTGCAGGGGGTGCCAGAGGCTTCCGCCCCCTCCCTCAGGGCCCAGTCTTGACTGCTTGCTGTCTCCCGGTAGGAAGCCTGGAGGAGAGAGGCCTCCTGGCGTGGAATCAAATCCAGGAGGAGTCTGAGGAGACTACGAAGGTCTCGGAGGTGTACAGCCTGCCCTGGGGGATGGGCACCAGGTTCTGCACATCCTCCTGCACCCGGTGCCTCCCCTTCTGGCCCAGGCTGGCACGTGGCGGGACAGGTGAGGCGGGAGCGAGCCAGCTCACGCTCTGCTCCCGGGACCCCTCAGAAGAGCGGCCCAAGGGCGCCACAGACACCAGGATGTGAGAGCGCTCCTTCTGCACGTCCCAAAGCCTTCACTGTCCCCCACCCAATGTGCTGAGCTCCCCGCTCACGTGGGGCGGGGACCCTGCCCTCTCGAGTACCTCTGCACCCCGCACATGGTGGCAGCCAAATAACTATTAGATTAAGACCACGACAAGCGTGCTTTGACCCAGTCACTGAGTCACCGAGGTCTGGCCCCAAGCTGCTTCCTTCCACTGTGCTCCAGCCCTCCCATCTCCAGTGTAAACCAGTCCTCTTGGCAGTATTTTGATGCATCGGGAGGAAGAGGCTTTGGGTGGGGCAGGGGACGGAGATGGGGCTGTTTGCTGAAAGGTGACGGGAACAGTTCTCTTCCTCCCCAAAGAGGCTGGAGGCCCTGCCAGCACCCCCAGGCCCTTCTCTTCCAGACGCTTCCTCTTCCAGGCCCCTCCCCTCCAGGCCCCTCCCCGCCAGGCCCCTGCCATTTGTAAACACTGAAGGGCCAGCAAAGCTACAATCCCTGCACAGCCCCAGCGCCAGTCCCTGGGGTCAGACTGTGCATCACAGGACGGTATAGTGAGGCAGTGGGCTCTGGCGCTGTGGAGTCAGGACCAGGTTTGGATCCTAAGACTTAACCTGCATGTCAGGTTCTCACAGGGACATTAAACAGTCAAAGCATTTGAGAGGCCTTCAGTGGAGCGGAGCCACTGTTGTTATGATATATAAACTGTAAAGAGCCAGGCAAACCTGTTCTCTCTGCATCCTCAGTGGATTAGTCAGGATTCTCTAGAGAAACAGAGCCAATGGGGGTGTGTGTGTGTGTGTGTGTGTATACACATACATGTCTGCAGAGAGATATATACATGTGTATACACACACACACATACATATATGGGGGTGGTGGGAGGGCAGGGTGGGGAGAAAGAGAGAGAGATTGACTTAAGGAATGGACTCATGTGATTGTGGAGGCTGGCAAGTCCAAAGTCTGCAGGGTAGACCAGGAGGCTGGGAAGAGTTACAGCTGGAGTCTGAAGGCAGTCACTGGCAGAATTCCCTCTTCCTGGGGGAGGTCAATCTTTTGGTCTATTCAGTCCTTCAGCTGATTGGATGAGGCCCACCCACACTATGGAGGGTAATCTGCTTTACTCAAGCTCTACTGATTTAAATGTTAATCTCTTCTAAAAAAAAAATACCTTCATAGAGACACCTGGAATAATGTTTGACCAAATACCTGGGTACCATGCCCTAGCCATGTTGACATATAAAATTAACCATCACACCCAGTGTACAGGCCCAGGGACATTTATGCACTCTTTGCCCAGGGGCCTCACCAGAAAGCACTCAGAACACTGTGGGATCTGGCTTGGACTCCATTCAGGAGTCTTTATTATCAGAAGAAGCAGATGTAGCTGATTCTACCTTGATGTCCTGGAGCACAGGGTTGAGGTCAACACTGTTCCTGGGCTCCTAGAACATGCAGGATGTGTGGTGGGCTCCAGAACTCTCTAGAACCCATCAAAACAATGTCCTGAACCCAGGTGTGCCACAAGTACCCGGTGTCATGGGACAGATCCTGCCTGTCCTGTTCTTGAAAGGCTCGTGGCCTGGGCTTCAGGTGCATCCGGTACCCCCTGAATAGGAGCACAGTGGGAGCAGGTGTGTGCCCTGCAGCAGGCCAGCACCTCATACCAAACAACCCTGAAAGACTGACACGGGGCCACACTCCTCTTAAATACTTTATAATAATCAGAAACTACAACCATCAAAATGCTTTCAGGACATCCCACTCCAAAACGTCCTGCAAGGCTGAGGCAGGGGCAACCTGGGCTGCCAGCATTCAAACCTGGAGACTGCCCGCCCTCCTTCATCCCCTCCTGCTCCCAGCCCTTCTACATCACAGATCTTCATCGTCAAACGTCTCCATGCACCTCAACATTATCATCTCATCGTCGACGGGAAGGTCTGGTTCCTGCAAAACACAGGTAGAAGAGGATTCAATTTTATTTAAGGGCTCTGGGCCTCAGGCAGAGGAGAAGGCCCCATCATCTCAGGCGTGCCCCCCGCCCTCTCTCTCTCCCCCACGTCTCTTCAGTGGTATCTTCTTCTCCAGCTTCCAGCCAGGAAGTTAAGAGCAATGGGGGGCAGGGAGTCCCATTTCTATTTCACTCCACTCAGTACTCTGTGATCTCCAGAAAGGCTTCTCCTGGATTCAACAGAACTGACTTCTTTCCTCTCCTGGAGATTTCTGGGATCCCATAAGAGAGACGGGGGCAATCTTAAAGCTTTATCCAAATGCCCTCAACAGAGGATGGTAAATTACACCATGATGCACCCACCAGCTGTTTCAAAAAAAAAAAAAAAAAAAAGGAATGAGATCCCTCTCTATCCGTAGGATAAACTGTTTTAAAAGGGCAAGGTACAGAGCAATGTGTATAGTAGGCTACCATTTGTGTTTGAAAGATTCTGTAAGTATCTGGAGAATATCTTTGGCTGGCTGTACAGAAACTGGTCATGGTAACTGCCTTCAGGGAAGGGAACGCGATAGTAAGCAAGGGACAGTGGTAGGCGAAAGACTACGTTTTCTTTGTATATCTTTTGGTAACTTTTGAACTTTAAATCATGTTCATGGGTTAGCTGTTTGGAGATAATTTTTTAAAAGAAACAGCGCTATGTCTGTTTAGCAGGGGTTTCTCAGTCCTTTAACAATGACCCCAGCCAACCTCTCTGACTCCCCATTACCTCTTCCCCTAACCGTACGTCCCTGGGTTTGTGTTCTTCCTACCTCTCCCCACCCCAGCAGAAAATCAGCCCTGTAATTTGTTAGCCCTGATGGTTAGGGGTTGATCCCCTTGGGCCCTGGGAAGCACCCCTAATCCAGCCAACCGTCTTATGAACGTGGGACCTGGTCCCCAGGGTGACGGCCAGATTGGGGGTGACTCTGCAAATGACGCCTCTCCAGCTCTGGAGAACGGTCCTCACCTGCTGGGCTCTACTGATGGGGGCGGCGCGCACGAGAGCCAGGGGATCCAAGAGGGGGAGCAGCTGGTAGAAGGAAAACCACCCAGGCCCATTGTTCAGGGTGAGGGTACGGCAAAGGTTGAGAAAAGAGGGAGTCGGAGCATAGTGGTTGCCCGGAGGCCAAGCGTCCTGGGAGGGAAACACACACTGGAGTCTCTATCACACAGAGTGCTTGAATGTCATTCCAAATGTTCTACTTCCTTAAGCCTCTGAAAACGGCGAAGAGGCATTTTTAAGCTGCAGATTTGTGAAAGCACTAGGCTGTGAGAGGTGTTTGCTGGAATTGGGTGCTGAAATGTGTTGAGTGGTGTTCCCTCTAATTCATATCCTCCTGAAACCTATTTGGAAATAGAGTCTGTGCATATGTAAGATTAGTTAAGGATGTCAAGCTGAAATCATCTGGATTTAGGGTGTGCCCTCAATCCAAATGGCTGGTGTCCTTACAGGATGAGAGGGACGGAGAGATACACAGCAGAAGGCCATGTGAAGACGGAGGCAGTGACTGCAGTGATGCAGCTACAAGTCAAGGGATGCTGAGGATTGCTGGGAGCCACCAGGAGCTAGGAAGAGGCGAGGAAGGGTCCTTCCCTAGAGCTTTCAGAGAGAGCAGGGCCCTGCCAACACCTTAATTTGGCCTTCTGGCCTCCAGAGCTATGAGAGAATAGATTTTTTGTTGTTTTAAGCCACCAAGTTCGTGGTAATTCGTAACGTCAGTCCTAGGAAACCCATACAGGTACTAATTAAGTTTCATCCAACCACCTCCCATGAAGCTGATAGCGGGGAACAAACAGGGAAGAGAATGCAGTTGCCCTCTTTACAAACCATCTACCAAAGCCTGAGGCCTCCTGCACGAGGACACTCTTGAACAGCTTGTCCAAAACAGGTTTCGGGGGCCGCATCTCTCAACACTGAGTGGGCATCTTGGGCGTGGGGACAATGGGCGCCTGCGTCTCCAGCGAGCGAGCTCCCAAGGCGATCCAAGTCTGAGCACCTCGGCTTTCCACAGGTGCTCCAGCCCTGCCTGTTCTTCCTTTCCTGCCGCGTGCAGAGAAAGGAAGCAGGGAAAGCAAAGACTGTCCCATCGATCCATTCTCAAAGCCGTGGTAAAGTGAACTGACTTCACTGTGTTGACAGAAAGGGACACAGTGGTCAGAGCCAGCGGCCAAGGGTTGGGAGGTGGAGAGCAAAGCGCAGGGAAGGGCCCTGGCTCCAAGTGGAGATTCAAAGTGGTCTTGGCAGAGGGAAATGAAGGGTTAGCGGGAAGAGGGCCCCATGGAAAAGCTGTCCGAATTATTTGAGACATTTTCATCACTATCACTTACCTTTTTTAATGAACAGCTACAGTTTTGCTAAATTCGTGAGAAAATCCATGGCTATGAACCTGAAAGGGCCTGTCCCCGTGGCAGCTCAGGCGTAACCCGCTCCCCCCGTGGAAGCTTCCAGGAATGGACCTTCTAACCAAGACCCCCCCACAGTGCATGTCCCTGAGGCTGCACAGTCAGCTTTTTGGAAGCAGAAATTAATATCCTTCAAAAGCTGGCAGCAAATATTACCCCAGGGTCTCCGAAGATGACAAAACGGTCCGGCCCCTTAGAAAGGCATCAAGGAGTCACACAACATGTAGGAATGCCTGCGAAGGGCCAGGCCCCTGAGGTCTGGTCCCGGCATCAAGGGACTCCCAGGCTCAGGTCTGCCCTGAAGAGCATCCCTCTGTCTCTCCCCTGCATTTCCCCGGACATCCTCCGTTTCACAGGATGCATTAGGCTGAAGTCAACCACCCGTGGAAGAGCGCCCCCCCCGCCGTGGTGTGAGCTGGGGGAGCTGTAACCAGGTCTCCCCTCCAGAGCCCTTCTCGCCCTCCGAGGGGAGGTGAGCCAAGGCCTCACTGTACTCTGCTCCATCCTACCTGTTTGAACTGAGTGTTAACACAGCAAAGGCCTTTAAAAAAATTGACGATCTGCATGTAGAGCTGAAACTTCTCCTCGGGATTTTCTGGGTTGCAGACAGCCAGCACGGAACTGACAGCAGAAAGGAGGAAGAAACAGCAAACCTTTAGAATCCTAACGTTCTACCTCTGTTTGTACCCACTAAAATATCTGGATTACAGTGGGAGCCAAGCACTTCGAAGCACGCAGCTGAGCCCTCCATGGAAGGCTTGCATGGCCCCAGTTCCAACACCATGTCTGGAACCTGCTGGGAAAGCGAGACTACAGGGAGGCAGGCTCGCGCGCCTAGCTTAGTGTTCTGAGCTGTGGCCTGTGGAACAAGGAGCAAGATTTCCTCTCCTCCCAGAGTCAGGCTCGTACAGCAACGCCACATGGTTCTGCTCCCACCGGTGGTTGCCCAGGCTCGGGGGGCTCAGGGCACGGTCAAGACCAGCCCCTTGAGAGGCCTCCGCTCAGGAGGTCTAACACGGAACGCGGGCCTGGCGCAGAGGGCAGGCTGCTTTGCAGATTCCTTTCCTGCTGCTTCCTGGGACAAGGGGAGAAGCCTGCCAACAGGACCGTGAATCAGGCCTGGACAGCTGACTTCCTGCTGGAGTGAGGTCCCACAGTCAGCGTGGGAACCCCTGGCAGCAACCCCTGCCTTTTCTAGGGAAAATAGAAAAAAAAATGTTTTAATTGGTTGTTTTTTGTTCCATCAGTAGAGTGAGGAGTTCCAAGTACACTTTGGCCACTTTTCAGCAAAATCGTCTTCACAGCCCAAGCCCAGCTCAGAAATAGGAGCGTATGTCTCCAGCCAGTTTCAGCCAAATCAGACTCCACACACAGCTGGGAAGAGCCTGAGTCACCAGGGAAAAGCGCTTTGAGATTTTGGGCAAGTCTGCCTGGGCTGGGGGCGGTGGGGTGGGAGCAGAGGAGCAAATGCTGACCTCTGATCTGCCTGCAGGCGGCCAGGGCTCCAGGCCGTAGCCACAGGCCTCGGGGAGAATGGAGATGTTCTTTGGGATCACGAGGACATGAATGTCAGCCTCACTCCCAAGGCAGAAAAACTAAATTTTCTTGCTTCTTTTTAGCCAGCTAGCCAAAGGGCCTGTGCCTTCAGGCTGTAAGACCACAGCTTTTCAAAGTAGCAAGGGAATTTCCATCCTAAACTTTCTTTCTGAGAAAACACACCTGTTTTCTTTTTTTAAAACAAGCTGCTTCTTGTTTTAACATCTCCCCAGATGCTCTTCTCACTTCAGGGGGTCAGCCATCCCCTCCTCCCCTCCTTCCACATCCTTCCCATCAGCACTGTGAAAAGCAGCTTCTCCCCTTGTGCGACTCAGAGCTCAGGGCACCGGGCCTGTTTCCACGTTGGCCCCGGCTCTCTGTGCCCCAGAGGCCCCCCACCCACCTCTCGGAGCAGACCGACTGCCGTAACCTGCCCATGGCCACCTCACCCCGGGGAACAGTGCAGCACAAGCAACCTGGAGTTGATAACCTGCTGTGTCTCAGCCCTGGGCCACGATGGAAGAACTGTCTACTCTGAAGAAGCCCCAGACAACATCATCCCCAGGGCAATGGCACAATCCTAGGACCTGCTTTGAATCACAGAAAAAAGTGGATTTCCAAGAACTTCCACTGAATTATGCTCCCTTCCGAGAGGCTGCAGGGGAGAGGCTCGTAAACACCCCAACAGGGGTGCCCATGCACACACACACTTACACACTCGTATACACACACAGTCTCACACCCCCTTCTTCACCTGGAGCTAGATGTACTTGGAGCCTCACTTTTGTCCCGGAAACTTGCCACATCGAAGGCATCTTCAAAAAGGATCTGAAAGGAAGCACAAAACTTCATGTGTCAGAAATACCCCTACACTTTGATGTTTGCTCTGGGTGGCTGGGGGAGAGATGTGTAGAAAGCCTCTCTAGCCCTCAGCCCCAAATGGGTGCATGTTAAAGCTGAGGCCCAAACCCAGGCTCTCTGCTTGGTGACCTTTCCAGAGGATGAGTATTAAGTTCTTGCCCACCCAGAACAAACTGCCAACCCCGAGAGGTGGCTGAGAGACGGGGAAGCACTGGGAACCATGGTCTCCTCCTTTTAAAGAAAGCGGGAGCTTAGGCGCAAGATGCAACAGCCAGAGGTGAACCTCAGTTTACACTGGAAAGGGCTCATCTACGCCTCCCGAGGGGCAGAGACTATCTGAGCCCAGGATCCACAATCTAGCGGTTTCATGCCAGGGCAGCTGAACAGAGGTTAAGGGGGCTCTGGGGTTAAGCTGCAGGAAAGCCGACTCCCAGCCCTGCCACTCCCTAAGCTGTGACTTAATTTCCCAAATCCCAAAGGGAATCACAACAGTGCCTACCCATAGGGATGCTGCAAGAATTAAATGATGTATGGGAAGCAGCTGGCACATAATAATAGCTCAAATATGCTAGCTATTATTGAATACTATGTGCTTTGTAAAAGAAACACACGTTCCTCTTGGAAATTTTGGAAAATAGAAACAAAGTTAAAATCACTGAGAAACAATCCCACCCAGAGATGTCCATTGTTGACATACTGATCTGTTTCCTCCAGTCATTTCCCCGAGACATATTATAGCATATATTTCCAATTTTGGAATCTTGCTATTTAGAAAGTTCTCAGTTCTGCTTTTTAAAAATTTGTTGATGAATATTAAATATTCCACGGGAACATGATATACACTTAGCATTGCAGGATTTAGTAAATAAAGATACAGGATGCTTGGTTAAATTTGAATTTTACATAAAGAATGAATAATTTTTTAGCATACAAATGTCCCAAGTATTGCATGGACACTCTTATATGAAAATTTTAACTAGGTGTGCTTTTTACCCCTTCTATATGGGAGTCAAGAGGGCATTCTCTGATCCTAGTTGGCAAGTTCTGGCAGGTTCCCCAGGGTCTCCTCTTCTCTTACCTGGGGACACATTGCTCTTTGTCTTGGACAGAAGGGGTCCTTCTGTCTGCCGTTCACGTCTTTTTTTTTTTTTTTTTAAAGTTTTTTATTCTTTGATGTGGATCATTTTTTTAAATTTATTTTGTAATTTAAACAAGCTGCCAGATTTTTTTATGAAAAACATCTTCATATTCCAGATTGATTTTTTTAAATTAATTAATTAATTTATGGCTGTGTTGGGTCTTCGTTTCTATGCGAGGGCTTTCTCTAGTTGTGGCAAGCGGGGGCCACTCTTCATTGCGGCGCGCGGGCCTCTCACCATCGCGGCCTCTCCCGTTGCGGAGCACAGGCTCCAGACGCGCAGGCTCAGTAATTGTGGCTCACGGGCCCAGTCGCTCTGCGGCATGTGGGATCTTCCCAGACCAGGGCTCGAACGTGTGTCCCCTGCATTGGCAGGCAGATTCTCAACCACTGCGCCACCCGGGAAGCCCGATCATTTTTAAAGTATTGAATTTGTTACAATATTGCTTCTGTTTTATGTTTTGGTTTTTTGGTGGCAGGGCACGTGGGATCTTAGTTCCCCAACCAGGGATTGAATCCGACCCACTGCATTGGAAGGCGAAGTCTTAACCACTGGACTGCCAGGGACGTTCCCCACTTCATGTCTTCTTACAATTCACTTTCCCTGAACTGAATTCCCTGGGACTCTGGAATTGTGAATTGTCCTCCTGGCTTTCTGGACATTTTCTGGTGTCCTTCTTTTTGATATCCCTTTGGTCACCTCAGGATTTGGGAAGGGGTCACTGAAAGGCCTGGGCTCCTGTGTCCATCAGCACAGAAGCCCATTGTCTCCGTGTTCCTCCCCAGCAGGCCTGAGGCAGGGACGCAGGACCTAAATTCCTTCCCTCAAATCAATCAGCCCATCACAATCACAGGCCACATACCATCCTCACCTGTGCAAACCCCTCTCGCAAACCAGCTCTTGGGGGCAGCATGGCCAGGCTCTGAGGTCCTTCTGGGGCACCCGGCACACTTACGGGGCTGCACCTCTCAGAAGTGAGGGGCACTGGCCACCTGATCCCGAGTCCAGGGGTTGGCCCCAAACGCAACTGTTCCACAGCAGAACCTCTCAGGTGGACCAGGAGCTGCAGAGGTTTCACTGCAACTAATTTAGAAACCACAGCAGGAGTAAGTGGCTCTGTCCCTACCCTGGGCATAACTGTCATCTGCCCCACTCACCTTGTCACTCAGCCCTGGGCTGGCCCAAGCTTGGGGACGGCGATGCAGGCAGAGCCCTGCTCTGGGCACGGCTAAGAGACTCTGCTGCCAGCTTCCCTCGACACCAGAAGAACGTGAGCCCTTAGCCCTTCCTGAAAAAGCCCAGACAAGCTGCTTCTGTGATTTGGAGACATTAGATTCTGGGGTTTTCTCTTTGGGTCTGCTCTTCCTTGAGGAAAGGTTTGTGCTGCAAACACGTGTGCAGTCAGCTCAGTTTGACAGAATTTCCATCCATTTGACATACATTTTCTTTTGCCTTCTTTGTTGTGGGACCCCAGGGCCAGGCACTTTGAGGCTACAAAGACATCTAGCCTGGCTGATGCTTGCCTTGGGTTGAGGTCTTTTGGGGCTGTTTGTCTGGCCCTGCTTTGGCCATTATGGAGGAGAGCTCACATCCTCTCATGGTGGACCCAACTATTCATAGTCAGATCAGAAGCCATAGTCCAGTGGAGTGGCGAATGGCGGGTGGGGAGGGGGCATGGGTGGTAGCGGTTGACTGTGGCATATCCGCCCTGCGAATTCCCTCGACTAACACCCGCGGTCATCAGTCACCTGGGGTGCTTGTTCAAAATGCAGATTCTGAGCCACCGCCTCGGGGACTCGGATTCAGTGGGTCTGGGGTACTAGCCAGGCACCTGCCTTTTTTTTTTTTTTTTTAATAGATTTATTTATTTGGCTGCCTCGGGTCTTAGTTGCGGCACGTGGGATCTTCGTTGCGGCATGCGGGATCTTTAGTTGAGGCATGTGGGATCTAGTTCCCTGACCAGGGATAGAACCCGGGCCCCCTGCATTGGGAGCACAGAGTCTTAGCCTCTGGACCACCAGGGACATCCCCAGGCACCTGCCTTTTAACTAAACTCCACTTGAGAAGCATCAGGGGAGATCATGGAGGATAGAGCATAAACAGGTGACCAAAGGGCAGAGACTTGAAAAACTCTGTGCTGAAGGATACAATGCTTGAAGCAGGAACTATGTGCCCTGGACTTGCTAGGACACATGCTAGGCCTGGTCTGTGAACTGGAAGGACTGGGCAAGGTGGCCACTGCTCTCCTGGCCCGGGCCCTGGTGGCTGGGAAACCTCCCAGAGGACGGGGCCTCGAGGGCTGGCCCCCAGCATCAGAGGCACTTGGAGGAGGTTCTCTGGCTCTAAGACTCCCCAGAGAGACACTGGACGTCCCCTCCAAGGGACCACCCGCGGAGGAGTATTTGGAAAGTCAGGGCAAAGCAGGGGGTGGGGTCCATGGAAGCTAAATGTCCCGCAAAGCACTAGACAGGCGCGGAGAGCAGAGCCGCAAGTGGTAGCAGCAGCCTTCTGAGGCTGTCCTAATTCTGGAAGAGCAGCTGAGGGGCCCAGTTGATCTCAGCGCTGAGCGGACGGCGAACCTAACGCCACCCAATGCTCTGCATGGCTCACCATGGCCGTTCTTGCTGCTTGCACGCCGAGAAGCACATTTACAGCAGAGGCGTGGTTGCCTCCTCTGCGTTCTGCAATGCTCTTTGGGGTGGGAGCTGACCTGCTCTCAGGGATTGGGCCTGATTAGTCCTATCTCGATTACTCATTGGCTCAGTAATCTAGCAATATGACCAATTCTGGCCAATGAGAGGGCAGGAGAGGTATGGTGCAAATTTCTGGGAAAGGTCTTCCTTGACCCTTAAGAAAGAGGCACAGGGAATCTTTTCTCCTACCTGATGTAGAGAAGGAATAACAACTTGATTGCTACCAGCTGCCGTTCCACAGTCACCACACGGGGTGGGGGAAGTGGGTTGGGGAGGGAAGGTGAGATGCCGCCCTTGAGACGAGGCAGAGCAGGGAGACGGAAAGAGCCGAGTCGGCGGCGACATCGCAGGGAGACGAAGCGGAAGTCCTCCTGCCTCGGGCCCTCCCTGGGTGTGCCGAGTACATTTCCTCTTGGTTTAAAGAGCGAGCAACTTGAAGCCGAAAGAATCCTAGTGCATACAACCTTCTAAACCTTCTTTTCTGTAATCCCCATGGAAAGGCCAGGAAAGTAGCAGGGGAAAAATAACTGTGGTTCTGTGGTTGCGTATACTATGTCGGGAAAATCAGAAACTTACCGCGCGCGCCAGAATCCAAACAGCACCTCCAAGTTACTGTCTGACCCGGGCAGCTCCCTGGCGTCTCCAGGCAAAGGTGATGCCCACCCTCCACCCCACCCGTCGGTCCGCTCACCTCCTCGGGGGTGGAGACGAGCGAGCAGCTGGCCCCCTGGCTTTCCACGCCGCTGTCCTTCACGCTGCCCTCGGCGCAGGCCGGCTCCTGACAGGCCCCCGCGAGGCCCAGGAGGCCGCTGTGCTTCTGCGCCCAGGCCTGCAGGAGGCTGGCCTTACTCTCCTCGGAGAGGCTCTGCCACAGGTGGGAGATGGCCGCAGACACGATGGGGAGGGTCACCTCCTGCGAGGAGACGATCCCGTTCCCGGTCAGAAGGTCCATCGTCTGCTTGTAAAAGTTGAGGTACCTGCAACAGAAAGGGCAGCAACTCCCGGACCTGAAGCCGGTGGCCCGGGGTCCCGCCCAGGCCGGCTCCTCGGGATCCCGTGGTGGCGGGGAGAGGGGAGGCGTGCACAGCACACAGGCCTTGCCCGCGCTGTGCTTCACCAGGGACTCAGCCTCACTAGCCGCCGCCTGCCTTGCCACTTGCAGAGTAGAAGCTATCTGGGGGGCCGTGGGCGACTTAGCTTTGTGCTTTGCGGTCCCTCCCCAAGTCCTCCCAGCGCCCCCTGTGAAGCTCTCTGCCGGACAAAAGAGAGGATGAGAGGCAGGGCAGGCTCAGCTCTCCCCCCAGGGGAAAACTGCTTCAAGTTTAGAGCCCAGACACGTGCAGATGTGATATGACCTCGCTTTAGTTTGGAAGCTGTGGAGCGAGCCTCCTTCTACTGGGCCCGCCCCTCCCCCGTGGATGTGGGGGGCCTCAGGTCTGTGGAGGAGCGGTGAGGGGCGGGGGGAATCTGAGCCATCCAGCCACTGCCTTTCTTACCCCAAGATTAGTAATGCTGCTGAAGCAGACCTGTGGTGTGTGTGTGTGCAGTGGGGGTGGCTTTAGCCCTCATATCCCACCCACGGGCCCCCCAAAGTCACCCCAAATAAAGTCGGTCTAAGGAAACACAGTTCACGTGCTATGCAGATGTGGCTTCAGGACTATTTCTCTGGCTCCTCTGCCAACCTCATCCCTGAGCCCCCGCCATGTGGAAATCCTGGAGCTTCCATGACTCGGGGCCTGCAGGATGCCCCAGGTGGAGCACCTGTCCCGTTCCCCACAGGGGCCCAGCTCTTCACACCGTTCAAATTCCAAGAGGTCTGGCAGCAAGGTGACTGGGGAGTTTAAGAGCTCCACTTTTTTCTCCTCTTCCTCCTCCTGCTCTTCCTCATCCTCTTCCTCCTCTTCCTGGTCCTCCTCCTCCTCCTCTTCTTCCTCCTCAAACTCCTTCCCGACTGCCTCGATTGAGCACCAGGTGTCGGAACCTTCCTGATGAACTGTATTTAACACCAGACTGGGGGGGAAATGGAAACAAGGTAATCCCTCATGAACATCAAGACTGAAATTCTTGACACAGTTTTAGCATATATAGACTAAAGAGAAAAAAAACCCTATATGATCATCTCAATAGGTGCAGAAAAGCACTTGGCAAAATTCAACATCCATTCATGATGAAAACTCTCAGCAAACTAGGAATAGAAGGGAATTTCCTCAACCTAATAAAGGGCATCTACAAAAAACCTACAGCTAACATCATACTTAACAGTAAAAGACTGTTTCTCTGCTAAGATCAGGAATAAGACAAGGATGTCCTCTCTTACCACTTCTATTCAAAATTGTGCTGGAGATTATAGCCTGTCCAATAAGGTGAACCAAAGAAATAAAAGGTGTACAGATTGGAAAGAAGAAATAAAACTGTCTTTATTTGCAGACAATGTGATTACCTATGTAGAAGATCCCAAAGAATCTACAAATATGTGACCAGAACTAAGAAGGAAGCAAGGTTGCAGAATACAAGGTCAATATACAAAAACCAATAGTATTTCTATATATTAGCAATGAATAATTGGAAATTGAAATTTTTAAAAGTACCATTTACAATAGCACCAAAAACCATGGTTAAATACTTAGGTTTAAACTAAAAGCTCCATCTAGAAAAGAAAAAAATGAATAAGTTGGGCTTTATAAAGTTTTAAATTCTGCTCTTCAGAAGACAGTTTTAAGAGACTGAAACAACATGACACAATTTGGAAAACCAGGACTTGTACCCAGAATCTCTTCATGCTGATAGGAATAATCCCCAAGGTATCAGATTGAGATAAAAAGCAAGTGTGCCAGAAGAAAACATAGGAGAAGTCTCAACCTCTCTTTCTCTCTCTCTAATCTCAGAGTGGAGGAAGTCTTTCTGACTATTCACCCAACATCAGGTGCCATTACAGATGGACAGATTAGACTTAATTTTTGCATGGACAAAACAAAAAACAGAAACATTGAAAGCAAAATAGGAAAACAACCAACCAAGGTACAATTGTCTGTAATCCATATACTAGAAAGAGAGCTAATTTCTTATGATACATAAAGCCCTTCTACCACTAAATAAGAAAAAGACCACCAACCCAACAGGAAAATGGGCAAAGAATAGGTTAAAAAAAGCTCCCAGGAAAGGAAATACAAATGATCCTGAACAAAGGCACTTAAGTTCACTCATAATGTAATTAATTAATTAAAATATAATAATTATAAAATGTAATTAATCTATTCCTCTGCTGGTACCACAGTTTTAATTATTGTAGGCTTACAATAATTCTAGTGAAAAAAATCCTCCCTAATTAATATGATTCTGAAAGAAATTTAGTCATCCTCATGTGGATAAGTGATACAAGTATTAATAAGATTTTAGTATGTGATAGTGGTCGTATGTTAAATCAGGAAGGAGAGGATGGCTTATGTAATAAATGTGGTGGGATCAGTAGCTAACATCTGCCTCACTGAGATCATCTCCCAGGCTGATTTCCAGGTGGGGCTAGTCTGATTTGTAAAACGTGGCCACAAACACCCTGCCACGTACACTCAACACACACACACACACCCCACTCTTGCCTCCGCCCCCCGACGACCAAAGCAGTGCAGAGTGTGATTATAGGTGATCGTGTCCTTCTAATATTTTCTGTATTCTCACGTTGTCTACAATGTGAATTTAATTTAATTTAATAATCTATCATTTCCCCCTGATTATTTCCCTTAGGATATAATACACATTTATTGTTTAAAAAAATTGGAAAATACAGTAAAGCACGGAGAAGAAAATAAAATTCATCAGTAGTAACCCCACTGACAACAAGAGGAGACAACATCACTTCACCTCGGCAGGCTCTCAGGAGGTTCTGACAGTAAGCAGTTCGCAGTCCCCTTTTCAGAGTGAGTAAAATTGTTTATACACGCACTCCTGTGCCTCCTGAGAGGCCAGCCTGAATGTACACTGTGCTGGGCACGCCCTGGGGCCACCAGAGGTGATGAGGGCCTGGCCATTGTCCCCAAAGTCCAGGCCGCTCTTGAAGCAGCTGTGCAGGATGGTGGTACAGGGCCTGGGTCATCCTTTGAGAGCACAGCAAAGACTAAGTCTACAAAGTACACACCAAAAAGTGCGAGAGTTAAATGTTCAAAATGAGATCATAAAAGTACGAGAAAGACATTGCGCGAATCAGCCTCTCTTGTCTGACTGTGACATTATAAAGGAGGTTCCCCTTTCAGCATCTGTGACACCTGGGTGTACTACTTTTCCTTTCCTCTCTGAAGTTCAGTTTGGTTTTTCTTGGGTTCCTACGAAGTTTGGAAAGTAGGCAGAGATTTGGATTTACATTATTTTCATATATATCCTCAATAAAGCCATTAGGTGAGTTTCTTTAAAAGCTATAACATGGTATGAATACTGTGATCTCATTTCTCTACAAAATAATGTGCAAAATGAAAAAAACTAGGATATTCTTTAAGATTAACATTGATTTTCTTTGAGTGGTGAGATAATATGTATTTTAATTTTCTTTTTTGGGCATTTCTGTCTTTTTGACATTTTCTGTTAATAAGTAGGATTTTCATAATCGGGAAAAAATCCAATGCGTGTGATTCGAATAACATAGAAAAGAAATCTCTCCAGCACAAGACTGTTCTAAACAGGTAAGCAGCACCTCCTCCTCGGTTCTGCGTTCTGGAGGGGAAAGGTGGGCTGTGGAGCTGCAGCAGCACTGTGGTAGTAGAACAGCAGATTCTAGGTCTCCTGGTGCTTGGGTGTCTTACCTGGGATTTCTGGAGTACATGCTGGCATATTCTTCCTTGACCTCCTCTAAGCTGTTTACATTCCCATCCTCCAGGTTGAAGGATTCTATGAGGGAAGTTGAAGTCAACGGTCACACATGATAAAGTTGGGACTTTGTCCAGTCTCTCCTGCCTTTCTGGCCTGGGTGGACCATGGGTGGTCGCTGAGCCCACCCAGGTTCAGTGTTAGGGAGTCAAGAGCCCAGTTTCACCTCTCCTGTTAGGTGTGGGGGGAGAGCACTAGAACAGGGGAAGAGTTTCTTGAACTGGACTTTCTCAGTCAAGACATGGAAAGTATCCCTTTCAGAATCAGCTTCCACTAGCTTATGAAACCCAAATTCCCAGCCAGCCATGTCTCCCAGCCTCAGTGCAAGGAAGGGAGACAGCTTCTGCCCTTTGCTTTTGAGTTGGACAGGCCCCAGTCCACTTCTCTGGCCTCTCTGACCTGAGGAGGTCAGGCACCCTTCAACAGCACCTAGGAAGGAACTCATCATGCTCACACAGCCTGCTGACGTCTGTCTGTCCTGCCAGACGCTAAGCTCCCTGAGGACAGGGGCATGGATCTCACCGTACCCCTGGCCCAGGTGCAGTGCCTGGCACACAGTAGGCTCTCAATAAATACATGTTCACTTGGCTTAACCCAATCTCCCTGTTTTCAATAGAAAAACAAACAAGCCCTTTCCTGGGAGGTAGAGGGGTGGCAGGTAGGGATCTCTTACCTTTCAGCTTCAGCAGATCATCCAAGGTTTGTTCCAGTTCCTGAATATGATTCTTCGCCTTATTCAAAACCTGCCACTGAGGACAGAGACAGACAGTGCGGAAAAGCCAGGCTCCCACCACAGAGATGGTTTTGCGGACACAGGAGCCCCTTTCCCGGCCTGAGGCCACCCTCCCTCGGGGGCAAAGCCCCAGTCCTTGACGCTGTCAACAGAAAAGGTAGGAAGTTTGCTCTGATCCACAGAAGGCATGACATTTACTTTGTATTCTGGAAATGGTTCTCACAGAAATATCACAGTATTTGGAAACAATTAAGCTGAGCTCAGCAGACAACTAAGGTTGCACACTACTATATATGCTACATGAAGTCGGCGTGGACGGTGACGGCACAGGTGGCCTGATGGATAGAGCTCCAGGCGGCACGAAGGCCCATTAACTTCTGCTCGCTTGTCCCAGTGTGCGACCGGCAGGTTAACATTAAACGTGCTAATATTGTTTGTTTGCTAAATGCGTACACTCTAGTTGATCTAAACATTTATCAAGTGCTCTATCAACTTGAACTCTGAATTTCCTATTCTGCAAGAGTAGAATCACAAGCATTTCTGCCCTCCCTCCCTCCCTTCCTTCCTTCTGTACTGTATGTAATATTACTACAGTCAAAATGGTAACTGCAAGATTATTCAAAAATGAGAAACGCTAAATATTGTTTATTATGCAGACACCCGATGCCTGTCAGGAGTCCCACACCTTCATCAGGAATGTATGAGGGCAAAGCTGTGTGCTCAGCCCGGAGACACAGAGTAAACAAGACAGCCCTGCTTTCAGGCCGCTGACATTCTAACAGGGAAGATGAGCATGGAAACAACCACTCAACGCACAAAACACTTAACAACTACGTGTAACCCGCGCTAGAATTCAGTAAGCGCCGCAAAGCGCTGTGGGAACGCACGGCAGCGGGAGGCGGGGCCCATCTAACTGGAGGGCTCGATGGAGCAGGGCATCTGCGCAGCTGAGCTCAGCTGAGCCCCGGATTATGCACGGACTCTGAAGGGCTGGGGGACGCAGGCCTCGCTCAGGGAGCTGCGGAAAGAAAGGAGATGGGGAGGCGGTGGGAGAGGACGCCACAGCAGCCAGGGGCCCACAGCCCAGGGGCTGCCATTCTAGATTCCCACTGCCCTGGCTGGTGCGCAAGAAGACTTGAGGGGAGCTCACAGCACAGCGCTCTGCAGACCCAAAAGACAGCGACAGGAGAACACGGTGGACTACAGGACCTCCTTTAGAGCAGGGGCCACCTGCTGTCTTACACCATCTGCTGCCCCCGGCCCACTCCGGCTTCAGGATTATACCGTTGGGTCAGCAAGGACTCTGTCCCCTCTTCGGACACGAGGGGCTGACAGGTGGCCCGAACCTCAGGCTTGTTCTTAGAGTGAGGCGAGGACTTCCTAGTCCTCTGGTCCAGGCCGGTCAGCTGTGTCCACACAGCCGGGCCACCCCACGCTCACCTCGCAGTCTCACTACGTCAACTGGACCAGCACAGAGCCAGGTAAGCCGGGTGCGATTCATTGAAATTCTGTTTCTAGAACGGTTTGGGCAGGCTGATTTTCTTAGGACCTTTGTCTGGGTTGAATTGTGTTGCCCTAAAAAAGATATGTTGAAGTCCTAACCCCCAAACTTGTGAGTGTGACCTTATTTGGAAATAGGGTCTTTCTAGAGGTAATCAAGTTAAAAAGAGGTCATTAGGGTGGGCCCTAATCCAGTATGACCAGTGTCCTTATGAAAAGGGGGAATTTGGATGCAGAGACAGACACACACAGAGGGAAGACAATATGAAGACACAGGGAGAAGATGGCCATGTAACTGGAGTGATGGCTCTGTAAGCCAGGGAACGCCAAGGATTGCCAGCAAATGCCAGAAGCCAGAAGAGGCAAGGAAGTCTTCTCCCCTAGAGCCGTCATAGGGAGCACGGCCCTGTGGACACCTTGATTTTGGACTTCTAGAGGCCAGACCTCTGAGACAATACATTTCTGTTGTTTTAAGCCACCTGGTGTGTGGTATTTTGTTTTGGCAGCCACAGACAACTAGTAAGACCTTGCTACCACACATACGTGCATCTCACTCTTGTAGAACAAATCCTTTCTCCATGGACATGACAAATGCAAAATTCAGGGTTGTCCCTCCAGCACGAAAGAGAAAGAAGGAGAGGACAGAAAACATCTGATTTCCAGACTGCCCTCTGGCTGTGCCCTTCCAGGCAAACTGTCTAACTTTCTGGAGCCTCACTTTCCTAAGTGATACTCCTAAGTGATACTAACATTCTGAACCACATATGACCATGCTATGTTTTTCATGCTACTATACTGCTAAACTCCACAGCAGGCCTCAGGAAGCCATGACTGTTGTCCCCGTTTAACAGGTGTGTTAACTGAAGCTTAGTGAGTAACCTGCCTCACGTGGACCGAGGCCAGTTAACATGCAGGCTCTCGACCACCACGTCGTGAGGTGTGAGTTTTAGGGGCTGCAAAGGGTTCTCCTCCAGATTCACTCCCACTCCTTACTGCCAGCCCTGAGTGCCTGTTCTTTCTTCAGCTGTGCTGCAGTCTGTGCACACTTCTTCACTGGCCAATGACAGGGACTTCGGGGTTTTCGTCACCCAGGGGACACAGAGCAGAGCTGTGCTGGACAAGCTCTTTGCCGAGAGGCCCAGGTGTGGACTCTCCCTCCCCACCCTCACCTGAGTCCCGAGCCCCTGAGCCTGGCCCAGCCGGGAAGTAGCCCTCCCCGTGCCTCTCCCGCCACAACCTATCGCCTTCCAGAGGAGCACGTGGGACCTCTGTTGAGATTCTTCCAGCCCCACTTGGAGCCCTGCACAAGGGCGCTCTGGGCGCCTTCCTCTAATTTCCACAGAGGCCCTGGCCCTGTGCCCACTGAGGGGCTCTTCTTTGTGCCTGCCCTCAGCAAGGCTCCGGCGCCAGCTCCGGAAGCAGGATGCTCCCGCCAGTCAAATGGTCCCTCTCCATAAGTGCAGCTCTGCTGAAAGCACCAGCCCAGAGGGAAACCCGCTGTCTGGAAGCAGTTGCAGGGCATTGGGCTGGTCCAGAGAGATGGACGGGGAAAGAGGGCCGGGTCTGGAGCCCCAAACCAGGCCTCCTCCTGGACCTGCCACCAACTAGCTGACAGGTCCCGTCTGGACTCCAGTTCCCTCCTCTGTTAAAAGAGGGTGGGGGGCCTTGAGGCTGTTGGGGACCTCTCCCCTGTTGGAGACCTCCTAAATGCTTCCCGCAGTGATACCCACTCCACTCTTCCACCACCACCCAAACCCACCGGAACCTTCTGTGCTCCACCAGAGGCACTGATCAGCAATGAAAAAGCTGTATAAGGAGAAAGGCAAAATTAAGATCAGGAAAAAATAAATGCCTACCTGGAGAGCCCTGTCGCCTAGGGAAAGACCTGGTTGATGCATGAAAACTGAGAGGCACACACGGGCATGTATTGGGGGGTGTGCTTTGGGGTATGTGTGTGTGCTTGGGCTGGGGACATAGGGTCTGGGCAGCTGCTAGAGGCTCACCACTGCCCGTGAGAGGGATGGGCGTTGCAGTCACTGGCTCACCGGGCCTCTCGGGCCGTCACTTCCCCTCCGAGGCCGGGCTTGTCTGCAGCGGGTAGGTAAGGCCCGGCTCTCAGGCTTTACCCACATGCAGCAGCAGACAGAGCGCCATGAGGGGTCCGCAGCTGACCGCTGACCTGCCCAGGCCGCAGCCCTCGGGGGCGGGAGCTCCAGGCCAGTCCCCATCTCAGCTCCACAGTCCCTCCACGCGTGGGACCTTTTCCTCCCTACCCTCAGGTCCCCGTACCTTTGAGGCTGTGAGATCGGAGTGGGAGTAAACGATCTTGCTGAGGCTGCTGAAGAGGGCTGCCAGGGTGGCTCGGTGGCGGGCCTGGGACAGGCGTCTGCGGGCCACGCGCGGCTCGACCTTCTGCAGCTGTGCCGGGGGCCAGGGCGTTTCTCTGCCACTGGGGTTGTTGTCTTCTCCAGAGGGCTCCATGAGAAGCTGCAATGTACTAGCCTTTGTTTGGCCCTAAATAATAAAGATACAACATTAAAGAAAAAGGAAGGTGGATTGAAGCAGAAAGAAAGGGAAACAACTCCCAAGTAAAAGGTCCCAAACCAATGAGTCTAATCGATGACAGATACACAATAAATAACAGATGATAAAAAATCTGTTATTGAAGCTCGACTCCTAAAACACAAGGTGCTCATATCTGACTTACAGTTGAAGGGCACAGCTGCTTTACACCAGGAAGTTTCCAGGACCTTGCAGGTACTCACCAGACGCTTGTTAATTGACCACAGTGGCCAAGGAGAGCAAGCCGTACCCTGAGATCCCATTCTTTAGTCTGTCAGAGGTGGAACAAGTATGTGTCCCACCCTTTGAGGTCTTTCCTACTGTGAGAAGGCACCCCTCTTTGAGTTGTGAAGTAGTTACACAGGTGTATGTAGTATATGAAAAAAAAATCCATCAAGGTGTATTCTTTAGATTCGTGAACTTTCCCGCATATATACTGTACCTTCAAAAAGAAGAGAATGCACTCTTCTACATGTGAAAGCAAAAAGGCACGTGACGGCAGAGAAGTGGAAGCTGGTTTGCCTTGAACTGCTTCCAGTGGGTTCTGAAAATGATCATTATGTTGTCCTTGGTCACATCTAACTTTACAAATCAGGAGCCCTTCTCTAAGAGAGGCGGTTCTAAGGCTGATAATGTAACGGTGTTAATAGAAGATGGAGCCATGGATGGCTCTGCCAGCAGTTTGAACAGGGGGCTGCACTGTCATCCCCTCTATACTCGCAGGAGGTGCTCAGCACTGGGGTTTGAGCGAATTAGGATGGGAGTTCTCCGCGGGGTCCACTCTCCCCTGAGCACAGTTCTGCTGGGCAGAGACAATGCATGACCTGGGTCGGTTTTGATGTATGTCAGCCACCTGGCGAGACCGCTGAAAATATACATGCCCAGGCCCTGCCTCAGAAACACTGGATCTGCATCTCCTGGGGTGGCCCAGGCGTCTGTGTAGGTGGCATGCTGCCCGGATGATTCTGTTGCTTTCCCGGCTGAGCCACCACTGGGGCGCAGACAAGCAGCCCCTCTCTCAAAGCACCTCAGCTGACAGCAGCTGGGAGCAAAATCTCCTTCGAAGAGGGAATATCAGGGAAGGAGGTGGAAGAAAGCTTTCTCACTAAGTTCTAGGGGGGAGAACTGGCCACAGAGACCATGAACCCAATGAGGTAATGTGGGATTTTAAAACATCTTTTAGGTCAGACAGCAAGTCTCCTGTCACCAGTGTGGTCTTCACTAGGGTGTCCACTTTCCCTCAGTTTGCTTCTCAGAACAGTGGTGGAAAGATGGTAAGTAGATGCCATTTTTGTTGCCTGCACTGATCCCTTTCAGCTCCTGTAACGTTCATTACCAGGAGTTATGCCATCGGTGTCGGGAGGACAGCCACAGAATCACAAAGGCCCATCCAGCCCGAGGGCTAGGTTACATCAGAGGCCACGCTTTTGTAGTCTCCAATTTCCAGACATCAACAAATCTTTAATAGGGAGCAAAGTAAAACAGTGAAGGTTTTGAACTACCTACAGAAAAACAAGAAACTTTTGAACCGAAGAACATAGGTCTTCTTTACCTGTTTAAATGAAAGAGAAATGCATGTGCCTGGACACCAGGGAATTTAGGTCGACAAATGGAGGAAAAAATACCAGGGTCCTCCCAGCATCTCAAATTCTCTAGTAGTCTAGGAATATGAATACCAAAGGCCTTTGGGCTTGTGGGGAGTCTGGAGATCTCCCAGTGCCCAGGCTGATAATTTGGGTTTCCTCCCAGGCTTCTACCCAAACACATTCCTCAGGAAATATCTGGATGGCTATGGGGACTATCGAGTCACTGAATAAGGGTGCAGCCCTCTACCTCTCCCATAGCCGGCAGACACTCCCATCACTTGCTGCCTCTGAGGGCAGCCTTCTCTGCCTGCCTCTGGGGTGAGGATGGCGCCAGAGCATCTGCCCAGCTGCCGGGAGCTGTGGCCTCCATCTCAGCCTGCCTGCCTCGGGCGCCCCAGGTCAGGAGCTGGGAGATGGGAACACCGCAGTAAAAGATGGGAGATGATCCTTCCACTCTGCTTTCAGTGGGGAATCAAGCCAAGGATCTAATCAAGATGTTAACCTTCATTAGACCTTGTGCAATTTTAAATATCCTATTCCTAGATGCTCCATCGTGCTCTCCACTAGGGATGATTTGCTATGATCCCCCAAAGCCATTCTTTCCAAGTTATCTTTATTGACTTGCACTGTGGACCCAGCAGGAGCTTAGGTGGACATTTTTCAGACAGAGCCTCTTGTTGCAATAATACAGTTGGATCTGTCCCGTCCGCATCTGTGATCTGTGTGAAGGGATGCTCGCCCAGGACAAGTACCACAGAAGTCATGTTCTTGGATGGGGGAGGGGAGGGCAGGACCCTCCTCCGCCTTCTTGCAAGCTTGGCTCTTTTGCTAGGAATGGGGGAATTAACGGTAAAAATGAGATCAATAAGTGATCTTTTATTTAAAAACAGAACAAAACAAAAACAAACCTTTTCTCCTAAAGTTCCTATGCAGATACAAAGTGTGTTAAGGAAACTGCCCCCAGCAGTATACATTACTGCCCTGCCCACCAACCCCTATTCTGTGGCCCATTCTCTTTCCTCCTACCGAGAATGCCTCCCTGCCCCCAGTTTCTACCTCTCTAGAGTCAGCTTGTCCTTCAATTCCCAGTTTAAGTCCCAAATTCTCTGAGAAGTTTTTCAGCCCCAGTCCACACAGATTTCTCATTTCAATCTTGTTTTGCCAACAAATTGGTACGATCCTTCATCAGGATCCACGTATCCAGCATCTAAAGTGTTCTTCCTGGGGTGCATCAGAATAGGAATAAGACAGGATAGCATTAAGAGAAAACCCTGGGGGCAGGAAATAATAGCGAGTTCAACCCTGACCCAAAAGACCTCTCTGGATCCTAAGCATTTACAATCTCATGAATTCAACTCTTGACAAGGTTCACAGTGAGAAGCACATATTTGAGAAGCTGAAAAAGAAAAAGCCTTTGGGGCTTCCCTGGTGGCGCAGTGGTTGAGAGTCCGCCTGCCAATGCAGGGGACACGGGTTCGAGCCCTGGTCCGGGAGGATCCCACGTGTCGCGGAGCAATTAGGCCCGTGTGCCACAACTACTGAGCCTGCACTCTAGAGCCTGCGAGCCACAACTACTGAAGCCGGCGTGCCACAACTACTGAAGCCCATGCATCTGGAGCCTGTGCTCCGCAACAAGAGAAGCCACCACAACGAGAAGCCTGTGCAATGCAACGAGGATTGGCCCCCGCTTGCCGCAATTAGAGAAGGCCCACGTGCAGCAAAGAAGACCCAACACAGCCAAAAATAAAATAAATAAATTTATAAAAAAAAAAAAAAAAGAAAAAGCCGTTGAAGGTGATCCTGGCCCATTGCCATGTGAGACAGGTGGGGAGGGATTATACAGGGGCAAGAAACTGGGTATCCTATTCTGGCTCAGGAAATGGGGCATGTTTGGAGGGTGAGTGTGAATGTCCGGGCATCTGAAAGGTGTAAGAATTGGGGGAACTCAGTACGGGGATAGTAGGTGGAAGGAACGCTAGTCCTACAAATCCACGGTGGGTAGGATGATGCAGGGATGCTCCCAGAGATGGTACCCAGCCAATGAGATGAACCAGTGTGGGAAAAGGCAGGATGGATTATAGATTGGCTCAAGACCTGGGTTGTAACTCTTTGTTAACCAGCAGTGTGACTTTTTATGAGCCAAGAAACCTGAAATCTTAATTTCTTTATCTGGATAAAGGAGGTGAAAAAAATCCTTAACTAGATTATAGTTTAAACTTTCCACCCCTGGAAGGTCATTGTCACAATTCTGTGACTATCCGGGACAAGCGCAAGTAGCACAAGCTGCTCATTTTCCAACAGAAGTGGAGGAAGGAGCATACAACAGCGTGGGAAGCTGCATGGGAAGGAATTCTGGGGACTGCAGCTCCGTAAACAAGTGTTTACTGGGCACTTTGTGCAAAGCTCATTCATTCTGAGGGAAACTGGGGCCAAAAGTAATATTAGGCATTTCAGAATGGCCATAACTCTGATATCTTTTCCTTTTTAAAAACTTTTTACTGTGCTCAATCCTGTTCATTAGATCAGCCTGCTAAGCGTAACCTTCAGTCTCACAAAGTTAGAAGACAGCTTCATTGATGCATTCTTCTAAAAAGGCATTTTGTGAAGGTTCATACTATCATGCCATAATTTTTTATCACCTCTCATGTATAAAGCAAATTATACTTTCACTACCAAAGACTTTCTAATTAAAACACCACTTAGTACCCATTTAGAGCTGACATTTTTAAAAACTCCCTAGGCTGAACTTTTAAAAACTATGACTTCACCCTCTCCAAGGTTCAGAGTAACTTTCAATCATTTTTAAGCATCAGTCTGCAAAACATATGAGTGTGATCCAGTCTCATTAGCAAACCCTAAGCAAACGCATACAAGATACTGGATAATGTTTTGCAACCCACCGGCAGCTTCCTTTGGTTCCCTATGCTTATCAGATCATGTAAAAAAACCCATCCAAAATCAGTCTCAGAAATATGTAGGGTGTCAAGATGACATGTACAAACGCTCCTATTAAAGTCTGGACCCAGACCTAAATGTTCACCTGTTTGGATCCAGGGGCTTGAATCAATTGCATGTACATAAACACCCACAAGGACAAGTGCAGCTTTCTGGAGGAGCCAGCCGGCCGGCAAGGTGAGAAGGTCAGCCCTGCCCCTCCACAGCGTTGAGTCGACTCACCCTCGGAGGGAGATGGGCACCCAGGCACACGACGTCCCCACTCCCGGAACACGCGCGCCGCCGGAGGGCTTGACAGCGGTGGCAGCGGTCACCGGCCTCGCGTGCCAACCAGAGTGCGGACCGTGTCTCGGCCCGGGCCAGACAGACCCAGCACCTCGGCACAGGCGCAGGAACCAATCGCAGTGTGTCACCGGGCCCACAGCCAATGGGGACGCGCGGTGGCCAGCCAATGAGGGTGCAGGCAGTGGAAGAAACAGAGTAACATTTTGTCTGAAGGCGGCACAAGAAGGCGGGGAGAGAGGGGGAGGGGCAGGGCTGAACTTCTCACCTTTGCCCATGGTTCCTTTCCAAGCAGAGGCCCAGGGGGCAGGGAGGGGATACCTGTGTCACCTTAGGTACCCCAAACGGCTTGTATGTGCCCACAGAGAACTGAACGGATGTCCTCCGACTGGGTCTGCTCACCTGACCTGGAGCCCCAGTATCTTCATCCCTCAGACGGGGCTCTGACACCTGCCTTATGGGGTTATCCTGAGACTTAGAGAAGAGGAGGTCAATAAAGGGTCAAGAGCAGAGGCTCTCTGTCTCAGGGGAAAAGACGAGAGCATGCAGGTGTGAGGAAATAGACGCATAAAAGGGGGAACCCGGGAATGATGTTTTAAACTAGGGAAGAAGAAATGGGGGTGGGGCTTAAGAGGGGCTGGGCAGAAGAGGCCTTTAAAGGTGGGATCAAAATAGCAAGAAGAAAAGAGAAAAGGTGCTGACTCTTTGAGACAAGAGGAAACAGATATTCTTCCAGCTTAGGGGAAAAAATTCATTTTCCCCCAAATATAGATAGACTCATGTGTCTAGGTTTCTTTTTGCTTGAGTTCTTGCACCCCTGAATGTTTCAGGATGTGGTGTTCCCACACCTTCAGTTTTACCCTAGGACGCAGCAGCCAGGCCAGGTGCCCCTTGCTGTTCTCTGACCTGGGGCAAGCTGCTTCACCCCGGGGTGAACCTGAGGTCACACGGCCTCACTGAAGCATCCTGGGCCTGGTGGCACTCAGATTGGGATTCTGATCCAGGATGCACCTCAAAGTGACCGTGAGGATCATGAGTTCTACCTAAAGCAGACAAATAGGGTACCTGGCACGCGGTGGACACTCCTGAAATTCAGCTTCGGATTTTGGTGGAACATTAAATTAAACTTTGTGTTGTGTAGGAAGAAACTGCCACATGGAAAGCACCCAGTAGGAGCAAATTCTCCTTCTCCTTTTCCAGGTGAATGTAAAATGTTCATTTTAAAACCAAATTCTGCCTAGGTTGAGGCCCTGTCCCTTCTGGCTGTCCATGACCCAGGGTCACCGAGGGTCCCTGAGGAGCGGCTTTTCTCCCCTCCCCCACTCCCTGGTTTCTCTTCCCTGGCCCTGCTCCTTGCCTCCCACCACCAGCCTCAGAGTTGCTGAGACCCCCTGCGAGCAGAGGGCATTCAGGAGTCTGTGTACCTCTGTCTTGGAGAGCCTTACATTTGCACCGAGAGGGCACACAGAGGTCCAGGAACCAACCTGCCTGGCCTTCATCTAGTCACCCCCTCCCCCCATCAACCACCACCCCACACTCATCTGCCTCACTGGATGAGGCCCACTGGGGAGCAGATCTGCACCCAGAAGAAATGCAGTCCTGGGGTGGGATGTTGCTAAGAGGGTTCCTTACCTGCCGCAGCCTGATTTCTTTATAGAAAGTGAAGATCTCTGGTCCACTTCAGTCAACCTTCCCCGCAGCTGTGAGGCAGGAGGCTCTGCTCATGAACCCTGGGACCTCCGGGTGGCCTCTCACCAGCTTTGGATACAATCAGAGTTCTCCACGGCAACAGCCAACACACCCCATCACCTTCTGACCCTGACCCCTCCCTCACAGTATCAGAGATCCTGCCCTGTACATGCCTCCGCATGGTAACATAGATCCTGCCCCCAATGCCAGCCCCCTAAGTAGCATAGATTCCGCCCTGAAATACCCCTGCCCTCCACCAGTCTGAGAGCACTTCCTCCCCTCAGATCCAGCTCCACACCTGTCCCAACGGGGAGCTAACATTCTTGCGTTAATGCCAAGCCAGTATGGCCACCTGTGTTCTGTGTCCTCGGCCTGAACTTTCTGGTTGGAGAAACAGCCTTTTTCACTTGTTCTCCATTGTTGCGGATGACGTATTTAAGATCATGTAAAAATAAAAACGGAGGAACTGTGGTTCAGGCGTCTCCAATGGAGCCGGGTGGCCATTGTGGATGTGGTTTCAGACACATTCTTGCATCAACTCCTGAATTTTCTGAACTATCTCAAACTCAAGGACATCATCAGCTGTTTTCAAAACAATATCTGCTAGCAGCTGCCAGTTGCAACCTTATGGTCTCAGGGTCTCCCCTAGTAACTATGCAACCATTTTGGGCCCCAACCAATCCGTGCTTAACAAGCACCCTTACTTTGTGCCAGCTCCAATCCTAATTCTTGGCAAACAACTTATGTAATTTTATGGGTTTTGCGTATATAAGCCTCCTTCATTTTGTGGTCCAGTGGAACACAATTCAAGTGCTTTTTGAATCTGTGTCTCCTGGGCTACAGTCCTCATTTTGGCTCACATGAAACTCTCCTCTATCCCTTATTATAAATTGTTTATTGATTATTTACATCAACATTGTTTTCCATTCATTTCATGTGATGAAGGGCAGAGGGTCTCAGACTCTATCTCCTCCAAACAAAATAAGAGAGATGGATCGTGTATTGAGCACCTACTATGTTCCTAATCCTTGTGGATGACCTTGTGAAGAGTCTTCTCTTGCTCATTTTATAGATGGGGAAGCCAGAGAAAGGCAGTGACCTGCCTAAGGTCTAAACACCTAAAGTTCTCTCTGGTCTTCTGCTCACCACGCCTCCTTGGGTGGCATTTAGTGAAAGGAATATTAACTATCTTTGACCAGAGAGAAATTTGCACGATTTTGTAAGTTTCAGAGCAAAAGACCCTCAGCTGTGAACTGAGGTCTGTGGACAGTAGCTTATAGGGAGGGATGAGGAAGGCAGAGATCCATGGAGAGGTACATTCTCTGACTCCAGTTATGAGCTCCCAGCACTTCTGCTAAGAGGAACCTTGGATGCAATCTCAGATGGGCTTTTGCCCTCCATTTCCTTTGCACAAGGCCAGATTCTGGCTTCCAGGAGAGGCTGGGAATATAGTAGGCTCCTTTATGGGGAGCAGGTATTGCTGCGTCAGCATGGCTGGGCACTTTCTGCTGTAGAAGGGCAGATATATGACTACCAAGACATGTCCCAGGGTGAGAGTACCCATCCTCCCCTGACCTCTAGAGTAAAACTCCCAAAGGCTCAGGGCCTGTCATCATGACTCAGCACCAAGGGACCTCCTTCTGGGGTTTCTGTTTTAAGGGTTTAATGTATATGAAAGTGTTTTGAAACGTAGAAAGAGCTATACAAATACTGATATAGAAAGTTGAGGCTTGAAACTATAAAATTCCTAGAAGAAGACATATGGGAAAATCTTCATAACATTGGTTTTGGCAATGATTTCATGGATATGACACTGAAAGAACAGGCAACGAAAGACAAAATAGACATCAAACTAAAAGCCTTCTGCAAAGCAAAGGAAACACTCAACAGGGTAAAAATGCACCCCAGAGAATGGGAGAAAGTATTTGCAAATCTTATGTCTCATAAGGGGTAATATCCAAAATATGTAAGGAACTCCTACTACCCAATAGCAAAAAAACAAATAAACTTTTTAATAAATGGGCAAAGGACATGAACTGAGGTTTTTGAAAAGAAGACATACAAATGGCCAACAGCTATATGAAAAGGTGCTCAGCACCACTAATCATCAGGGAAATGCAAACCAAAACCACAATGAGATATCACATCATACCTGTTAGGATGGCCATTATCAAACAAACGAAGTCTGGCAAGGATGTAGAGAAATTGGAACCCTGTGTACTGTTTCTGGGATAGTAAAATGGTGCAACTATTAGGGAAAACAGTATGGAGGTTCCTAAAAAAATTAAAAATAGAACTAACATATGATCCAGCAATCCCACTTCTAGGTATTTATCTGAAAGAACTGAAAGCAGGATCTTTTTTTTTTTTTTTTGAAACATTTATATTAACATATTTCCATACAAATAACCCAATGAAAGTTTAGTATTAGTTGTTTTGTTTGTTTGTTTTTTTGTACTGCAGGTTCTTATTAGTCATCAATTTTATACACATCAGTGTATACATGTCAATCCCAATCGCCCAATTCAGCACACCACCATCCCCACCCCACCGCAGTTTTCCCCCCTTGGCGTCTATATGTCTGTTCTCTACATCTGTGTCTCAACTTCTGCCCTGCAAACCGGCTCATCTGTACCATTTTTCTAGGTTCCACATACATGCGTTAATATACGATATTTGTTTTTCTCTGAAAGCAGGATCTTAAAAAGATGTCTGCACGCATGTTCATTTCAGCATTATGCACAATAGCCAAGAGGTGGAAGCAACCTAAATATCCATCGACAGATGAATGGATAAAGAAAATGTGGTATATACATACAATGGAATATCATTCAGTCATAAAAAAGATGGATAAACCTTGAGGACATTATGCTAAGTGAAACAAACCAGTCACAGAATGAGAAATACTGCATGATTCTATTTATATGAGGCATCTAGAGTAATCAACCTCATAGAAACAGAGAGTAGAGTGGTGGTTGCCAGGGGCTGGGGGAGTTGCCAGAGGGAAATGGGGAATTGCTGTTTAATGGGTATAGAGTTTCAGTCATGGATGAAAAATTTCTAGAAATCCCTGTACAATTGAAAAAAAAAAAAAAGAGGCTAAGTGATTTACTCAAAATTCAAAAGCTAATCAATGTGGTCTCATTTTGGGTTTTTTCCCATTATTATAGTGTAACTCATGAAACTTTGTGGTCAAATATATTCTTTACTCATTCAATAATTTTTTTTTTTTTGGCCACACTGCATGGCATGCGGGATCTTAGTTCCCTGACCAGGGATCAAATCTGCACCCCCTGCAGCGGAAGCATGGTGCCCTAACCACTGGACTGCCTGGGAATTCCCCATTAAAGAAATATTTATTGCATGTCCGCTATGTGCCAAACATTGTTTTAGGTGCTGGAGATATGACAATGAACAAAACAGACATAAGTGCTGATCCTTGTTGAATTTTAATTCTAGTCCTGGGAAGATTAAAAAAAAAAAAAAAAAGACAAATGTGTTTATAGTATATTAGAAGGTGATAAACTAAGCCCGCATCCCAGCTAGCCAAGTGACCCCTCCACACCTTCCGCTAAGGTTTCAACAGACCTCACTGAAAGGCCATGTCAAATGGAACATGCCATGGAAACCATGATGCTCACGTTTCACAAATTGCTGGGGATAAAGTCTACTCTACAAAGGAGGACCTGAGGATACTCATGGAAAAGGAGTTCCCTGGATTTTTGGAAAATCAAAATATTGAAGGACCTGGACCAGTAGTAAGATGGTTAAGTGGACATCCAGAGCTTCTTTTTGCTAAATGCTGGGCTCACTATTGCATGCGATGACTATTTTGTGGTACACATGAAGCAGAAGGGAAAGAAGAAGGCAGCATGGAGCAATTACTCCCACCATGATTAGAGTTCTCCCGCTGGGGTGCTTAAGGAATCTGTCCCATAGCTTCCCCCTGTATAAGGATTTCATGAGCAGATAGGGCCCCTTAGAAAATGTACAAATAAAATCCAACTCCCATTTGACAAGCAGAGAAAGCAGAGTCAGTTAAAGCCAGATAAGCTTTTTTTAAAAAATAAATTTATTTATTTATTCATGGCTGCATTGGGTCTTCGTTGCTGTGCGCACGCTTTCTCTAATTGTGGCGAGCGGGGGCTACTCTTTCTTGCTGTGCACGGGCTTCTCATTGCGGTGGCTTCTCTTGTTGCGGAGCATGGGCTCTAGGCGCGCGGGCTTCAGTAGTTGTGGCTCGCAGGCTCTAGAGCACAGGCTCAGTAGTTGTGGCGCACGGGCTTTGTTGCTCCGCGACATGTGAGATCTTCCTGGACCAGGGATTGAACCCATGTCCCCTGCATTGGCAGGCGGATTCTTAACCACTGCGCCACCAGGGAAGTCCCAGATATGCTTTTGATTTTTATATTGGTCACATCCTCTTGCCCTCAATAAACAACTTCCTTTTTTTCGTTCCTAAAAAGATGGTGATATGATAAATGCTAAGAAGGAAAATAAAGCAGGGGAGGGAGATAGGGAGTACAGGGGGAGGCGGTCCACTTTAAATAGGTAGAGGGCATAGCAAATGCAAAACCCCTTGGGCGGGGTTGTGTCAAGTGCAGAGCAAGGCATCCCTGTGGCTGGAGCAGAGCGAGAGAGTGAGTGAGGAGGAGGATGGTGAGAGATGAGGTTAGAGGAGCAAAGGGCAGGGGGCAGAGCTTTCCTGGGACCTCTCTGGCTGCCGTATCAAGAAGAGGCAGTGAGGAAGTGATGGGGGAAGCCTGGAGGCGAGTTAAGCCCTTACAATAACACAGGTGAGAAAATATGAGAGCTGGTGGTGGACGAGGTTAGAAATCACTAGATATTGAAGACAAAGCCCACAGAATATCCTGATGGGTTGATGGTGGGAGGACACCACAGAAAGAGGGGAGTCAAAGGTGACTCCCTGGTTTTGACCCTGGAGAGCTGGAAGGATGAAATGAAAGGATGAGGAAGACCACGGGTCAGGCAGGTTCAGTTCTTGTAAATCAAATCATTGGTCAACTCCTTTATTCACTTGCTACATAAAATGAATTTTAATTATACAAAGAATACACATTCCCCTTATAAAAATGAAAACATTTGAGCCCACCTGGGTCTTCTCTCCACCTTCATAGATGTAACTACTGCTCCCAGATCCTTTGCTAGATGTTTACGTACCTACAGATATTCCCTTGGAAAATACAGTTTTGTGAGTTCTGGAAGGAAAGAACTTTACATAAATATATCACTCTGCAACTTGCTGTTTTCATTCAATAATATGAGTTGGAAATGAGTTCATATTTGTACATAGAGATCTACCTCATTTGTTTTCATGGCTGCATAATATTCCTTATGTTAGACAACTTTAAAGGAATGGTGAATTCATTTGAAAGTGGAGAAAACTTTTGCAAGGTGTATTAGTCAGGGTTCTTCAGAGAATCAGAATATATTTATACAGGGGCGGAGAGAGGTGCGGGGGACAGGCAGGGGAAGCTGCCCTAATTATTGCAGAAGGTAGAAACAGGATTGCAGAGAGCAAGGAGTTGTTTTTTAGGAAACGTGGCAACAGAGATGGGATTCCCCCATGCTGTCCTCAACTCAGTGTTTGCGAAGGCATATTTCTTATTAACCTAGGAAACGTGAATTGTTCCAGCAGTGAAAGTGAATGATTTTATAGACTCATAAACTCATGGATTCCTGCTGCTGGCAGTCTCATGCCATTATTGGTGGTTTACTGCCCTGTGCAAATGGGGACTTTGTTGCCACGTGGGGTGGAAGGCACAGGGCTGGAGGCAGGCAGTTCTCACTCTAATCTGAGCTACTCCTCAAGAGATATGATCACGAGACTTCCCTGGTAGCGCATTAGTTAAGAATCCGCCTGCCAATGCAGGGGACATGGGTTCGAGCCCTGGTCTAGGAAGATCCCATATGCTGCGGAGCAGCTAAGCCTGTGCGCCACAACTACTGAAGCCCGTGTGCCACAACTACTGAGCCCCCGTGCCACAACTACTGAGCCCACGTGCCACAACTGCTGAAGCCCGCGCACCTAGAGCCCCTGCTCCGCAACAAGAGAAGCCACCGCAGTGAGAAGTCCGTGCACTGCAACGAAGAGTAGCCCCCACTCTCAGCAGCTAGAGGAAGCCCGCGTTCAGCAACAAAGATCCAACGTAGCCAAAAATAAATAAAAATAAAAATAAATAAATTTATTTAAAAAAAAAGGAGATATGTGGTCTGGGAGAAGGTGGATCACTTTTAGTCTTTGGGATAATATTAGAGATAATCTCTAAACAGACAGACCAAGGTTCCCAGCAGGTGCCTTATACCAGCATGAGGCCCATGGGCTGTACGGGCTGGAAGGACCCCAGGGTTCTTCTTAACCCAAGGTCTTTATGTTGCAACTGAGGGAGCTGGACAACTTGATCATCAGAGTTCAGGTGTAAGGTCCTATCTTTTGTTCTGAAAACTGAATTGTATAAGCATAGGATTGGGAATTCCTAGTTTAGCATCCATTTATATTAAAAAGTTTTGGGTGGATAGTTGATAAAAGCTTTGTGTGAGTCGCCACTAAGATATGGTTATGAAAAATGAACATGCTATATTTAAAGATAGTCATTATATTTATAAAATAAAATTAATACATGTTCATGGTAGGGAATTTGAAAAATATTAAAAAGTATATAGACAAAGTCAGAAATCACCCATAAAATCTCTACTACCTAAAGCCAATAATTGTAAATATTTTGTGTGTACATATAGATCAAAAATATTATATAAAGCAATCATGTTGCATCTACAATTCTGTATTGCACTTAAAATTAAACTTTTTGTTTTGAGATAATTGTAGATTCACATGCAGTTGTAAGAAATAATAAAGAGAGATCCCACGTACCCTCTACCAAGTTTTCCCCAATGGTAACATCTTGGAAAAACTATAGTACAATATCACAACCAGCATATTGACATTTATAATCCACTGATATTATTCAGATTTCCCTCTTTTACTTATACACATTTGTGAGTGTGTGTGTGTTTAGTTCTCTACGGTTTTATCACGTGTGTAGTTTCATGTATCCACAACCACAGTGAAACCCAGAATAGTTCCAGTACCACAAGGAGTTCTCATTTTGCCCTTTTATCATCACACCCCCTTACTCTCATACCCGCTCACTCATTCCTGACCCCTGGCAACCACTGATCTGTTCTCCATGTCTAATTTTTATCTTTTCAAAGATGTTATATAAATGAATCATAACTGCCTTTTGATATATATATATATATATATATATATATATATATATATATATATATATATATATAACGTTTTAGAATTGTTTTTTTCCACTCAGCATAATTTCCTTGAGATCTGTCCAGTTGTGTATCACTAATTCACTTCTCTTTATTGCTGAGTACTATTCTGTGGTATGGATGTACCAGTTTGTTTAACTAGAGGAGGTGAGGTAGGTCAGCCATGTTGCCTGTTGTCGCTGTTTATTTTAGCCTCTACCAAAAAGAGTTGAAGGACATCTGGGTTGCTTCCAGTTTTTGGCGATTAAATAAAGCCGCTATGAGCACTCATGTACAAGTTTTTATGTGAAGATATGTTTTCATTTCTCTGGGACAGATGTCCAAGAGCTTGATTACTGGGTCATGTAGTAATTGTGTGTTTAATTTATAAGAAACTGCCTAAAATTTTTTTGGAAGTGTGAATCACACATTTGTTTTGTTTTGTTTTCTTTTGGCCATGCCACGCAGCTTGCAGGCTCTTAGTCCTCAGACCCGGGACTGAATCCGTGCCCCCTGCCTCCTAACCACTGGACCACCAGGGAAGTCCCTGAATCACACATTTTTAACATGTAGTGTGACTATTTCTCTAAGTAATAAAGTAGGCTTTGCAAAAAAGATTTTAAATGACAACATTATATTGCATGGGACGGGTATAGCATAATTTATTTAAGCTTTTCCCTAATGTTGAACATTTTGGTTGTTTCAGATTTCTCTTTCCCTGTAGAAATCATGATTAGACGCCTGCATGTGCAGTTGGTGTGAAGAACAGGCCGGCTGGAACTGTTCTCGCCGTGCCCAGTGATGAGAAGTTTCTGAAAGATTGATTTGTGCTAACTTCACTGCACAGGAGCCTGAGGGAGACATCAGAATGCCACCCTTCTTGTCGTTCAGTAAGAAATACAACTATCGCACACACAGGGAGTGTGCATGGTAGCACTGGCATAAACGGCATCCCCTTTGGCCTGTGTTGGAAGGCTAACGTAATTGTAAACTCCTTTTTAGTTTACCAGGAGAAAGACACCAGAATGCCACAACTCTTCCTGTGGTCAAGTGCCAGGGTGATCAGATGGTCCCCTGGTGAGCTTGGAACGAGGAAAAGGGTGGACTACCTCTAATGGCCCCATTTTCGTGGTCTAGTGCCTCCTTCTCATCTTGGGAATGGTCTTGTCCTAGAACAGAACTCAGGACATCTGCTGGCCGAGATGCACACGAGGGCTTCAGTGGGCTCTGCCCATGGTCACTCTCTTGATTTCTGCATGTCTGTGTGCAAAACTTCTTCTGATGGGCACAATATTTATTTGGGGAATTGATGCCCTCAATCAAGTCCTGTGAGCCAGTAGCTTTTCTCTCTCCTTCCATTGACTTTGTCTTTGGTTTCTGATCCATTTTGGGTTGATTCTGCCATTCAGCACTCAGTGGGAGATGCAGTTTCCTCATTCCTAAGTTCTTGGAGGATGCTTCACTGTGGCCTCTGAGTACTTATAGCTTCTACTATTGTAAATAACTTTCATTATTACAAATAACTTGCGCTCTTACAAACAACCCATTCTACATGCATCTTGTCTTTTTAAAATTATTACTTTAAGGGAAATTTTAGAAGCGTAGTACATTGGGTTCAAGAGTATGAACATTTTTTTTGTTGGTGGCGGTGATCATTTATAATGCCATCCCTAGGAAAGTATAATAGCTCATTCTGGAGCTTTGTGAGAACGCCCACTTTACTATGTTTATCAACACTGGCCAGTAGATGTTTTAATGCAAATTTAGTAAGTGAAAAGGGCATCTGTTTTAATTTGTATGTCATTGATTTTCAGTGGGCTGAGAGCTAATGTGTAAACAGCCTGCCCCCTAAGGCAAGGCCAAGGGTTATCAGCTGGGCTGGGCCACTTCCAGTTTTCAGAAGTGCTCAGAACTTTGTATGGCACTGACCACAGTAAGAAAAGATTTCTCTGCTGAAGGCAATGGTGATGGAAGCTCTGTACTGAGCGTGTAACTTGGAGTCCCAGGCAGTACAGCCAGGTGGGCTTCATTCATTCATTAATTCAACAAACAGCTCTTGAGTACCTCCTTTCAAAGGACTATGCTAGGAATTGGAGGATCAGCCAGACATACTCTCTGCTCTCAGGAGTTTATAATCAAGGAGATGAGACAGACAGATAGTTACAAAGCAATGTGATAAGCACAAACAGGGCGCTAAGCCATGGGAACAGAGAGAGGGAAACACCAAGTGCAAGCTGAGGGGTGAGGGCCAGGGATGACTAGGTTGAGTCTTAAAGGATAGGAGTTCAAGGGAACAATCACAGGCAGAGTCAGGCAAACGACTGGGTGGAAAGAAATCTCAGAAATTGTAGGTTAAACAAAGGGCAGCCCAGAACATCAAGATTAGAAGTAAGGGCAAGAGGTGAAATTCTAAGGTACCCCAGAACCTTAGAGAGCTCCAGGTGCTCTTATACTTCTGATCTGTTATCTGTGGTACCCAGGGTTAAACTGATCGATCCCTGCCCCAGGCAGAATGCTCCAGCCATTAAAGAGACCCTGCATGGTGAGTCTGAGCTCCAATACTCTTCAGAAGTGGGGTGTATTCATCCTCATTCAGCCACGTGGCCTGTCTCACAAGTTGACTGATTCAGTGTTGCTGCTGTGAGCACTGGTGGACTTGGAATCAGAAACGTCAACCTGAGACCTTGAATAAATCATTTAGTCTCCCTGAATCTCAGTTTTTTATTTCTAAGATGAGGGGAAAAAGACTTCATAGGGCTGCAAGAGGTTCAAATGAAATAAGGTATGTAAAAGTGTTTTGCAGCTACAAATATTATGGTTATTACTATTACTATTAAGCTTAAAATAGTCATTTATTCGTGGAAGCTCTGTGAATTGGTAGCTGATCCCTTCTATCCTCCTCTCAGACATGCGTGTTCCTAAGAATCCCCTGGAACTTGGTCCAACTGCAGATTCCCAGGCACCATCCCAAGCAATTCTGATTGAGTGGGTCTGGGTTGGTCCCGTGAGTTTGTAATTTAACAAGACCTTGAAGTAATTCTGATGCAGGTGGTGACACAATCACACGCTGGAGAAATAGGAACTGAGCTCTACTGGGTTGGCCAAAAAGTTCGTTCAGTTAATGAATACGTTGTTCGATAAAGTTCTTGGTGAAAATGAAAAACGTGCCTTTTATTTTTACTTAAAACTGAATGAACTTGTTGGCCAGCCCAATACAGTCGAAGGTAGCAGGACTAAAGCCTCCTTCACCGTTCTGAACTGAGTCTCCAAAAATGCTTCTGAACGCAACTGGTACAATTAAGTTTGAGATGCCTGTAGGATACCCAAGTGGAAATGTCCCTAGGTATTTGGGTAGCAGCTCAGGAGAAAGGTCTGGGTTGGAGGTAAGATTTGGGAGTCATCAGTGTACAGGTAACAGCTGAAGCCTTCACGAGGGTGGGGTAGGATAGCCGTGCTTCAGGTCCCAGTACTGCTTACTGTTTATGGGTCCCTGTTTGTTTTAGCTTCTACCAAAAAGAGTGTGTCTGGATGTCCCATGGTCTCCTCTTCTGGAGTTCTCTCTGCCCACAAATGGCACGATCATCCACCCAGATGCCCAAGCCAGAAACCTGCCAATCACGTACTATCTCTGCTCCTCACTCATCTTAGCTAATTAATCACCAAGTTGAGCTGATTCCACTCCTCCATAATTCCCAAATCCTACCCCTGCCCCTGCAGTCTTCATCCCCACTGCCACCAGTCTAGTCTCATCTCTTGCTTGGAGTGCCACAGGCTCCTCGCTGGCCTCCATCTTCCTTCCAGCCCTGTTCCCATCCAATCCAGCCTCCACTCTGAAGCCAGAGGGTGTGTGCTTCAGTCATCCGGCTCCTCCAACCAGCCAGAGCTAGTCCGGAGGGCAGGCACCCTGGTCTTGCATATAATTGTGTCCCTGACACCTAGCACAGTGCCTGGCATCTAGTAGGTGTTCATTAAATGTTTACCCCTCGTCCCATCCCCATGCTCCTTGTCCTCCCTTCTCTCCCAACTCGAAGCCTCAAGGGCAAAGAGAGATTATTAGATTGGAAGAAAAGATAACTTGTGGTTCACTTTGTGGGCACCCGCATACTTTTCTTTGTATAATGGAACTGCTGCGGCCCCAAATAGCACCTGCTTAAATGAATATCAGTCTACCTGTTACTTTCATAGCAGGCGCCAGAGCATAACCAGTAAAGGCTTAATCAGACATGCTGGAGCTAATGAGTGAGCTGGAGAATCTAGTGCCTTCTCCGGTTACATAAAGACAACTCAGTTAAATGTCTCCAAAAATTTTTAAAGAGAGAGTAAAATGGTAGGAAGGGAAGATGGGGGAAGAGGAATGCTTTGGACAGGAAACCGGTCAGAAGCCCACAGAGCCTACACACTGGAGTGACCCAAGAGTTTACATTCCCTCTAACTGGGCTGTCCTGCTTGAATGTGGTGGGTCCACACTGAATTTGTCCTCGTTTATAATTCAGTAAATTTTTATTGAGCCTATACTATAAGCCAGACACTGTTTTAGGCAATGGGGATATAGTAACAAACAATTCAGACAAAAATCTCCGTTCTCATGAAGCTTGTATTTTTGAGGGGGGAGGGGGACAGACAATAAATAAGAAAAATATCTAGTTTGTCAGATAGTGATAAGTGCTATGGAGGAAGATAGAGCAAGGCAAGGGGGCTAGGAATTCTGGAGGTATAGAACTGCTATTTTGTACAGGATGATCAGACCTTTCTGAGAAGGTGACATTAGTGTAAACGTGTGCAGCCTCCTTTGTGTGTTTGCTCAAATGAGCTATCCATATGGGTATCTGGGAGAAGGTATGCCTGGTAGAGGAAAAAGCTCCTACTAAGGCCCAGAGGAGCTGCATTTTGTTGATCAGAAAACCAGTCTTAGTTGGTTTTATAGGCTCTGGTCTGAAATTGCCATGGCCGTTGGAGGTGCAGGAGGTGGGAGCTGTGGCTTCAGCTTCAGGTGCCTTTAGGGGAATCTAATTCGCAACTTTCCTGTAGGGGGAGGTTTGGGCATTGGCTGCTTGTCAGGATTTCCCAAGTTCACTTTTGAAGATCTGAGATCCCAGTCAAAACAGGATTTGCCTGGGGCCTCAGTAATCACAGAGGCGACTCTTCTTGCCTGCCCTGTGCAGCAAGGCTGTTTGCCTGGGGTATGCTTACACCTGTGGAGACAGGTAAAGCAGGCAGAGTGGAACAGGTCTCTACCTTGTCTTGCCACGGGTTTTGCTTTTTGTTATCTTTTCAGGTTTCTCTAGTGCAGATCAGAACGCCTTTGGGGATAAATTTCCAAGTAGTAGGATTGGAGTATCCGAGCAGAGTGGCAGTAATGATTCTGAGTAGTATTTTGACAAATACACAAAGCCATACCATTAGAGGGAAGGAGAGGGGAACAAACCTTGCAATTTACTGATGGGCTATTCACTGTGCTAAGCGTTTTCCATACTGATACATTATCTAAATACATTTTCATTATTACTCTGGAAGGTAGGTGGAAAGTGAGGCTCAAAGATATTGACTATTTCCCTGCTTACAAAAATATATGCACTTTATAAATATGTCAAACAAAAAAACATAAAAAATAGGAAGTGAAAGTCCCTCAGAGTCTCACCTCCTAAAGGAAACAACTACAGGCGGTTAGTGTATAATCTTCCTGAATTTTAAAAATGTACACACAAGCACATACACACATACCTTTTTTTTGCTCCCCTAGAAACTGGGACCATATTATACATATTGTTCTGAAACTTGCCTTTTTTCTCAGAACAGTGTGCCTTGGTTTTCTTGCGGTGTTAATAAATCTTATTAATGAAAGCAGGCTTTTTGGGGAGTTAGAGCTCTCTGATAACACAACACCTGGTTGTGTGACTTCACACAAGTCACTTTGCCTCTTAGGACTACAGTTTCCCCCATTTGTAAAACGAGGGCAGGCAGATCACAGAGGATTCCGCGAGGTAATGCCAACGAGCAGGGCACCTCAGCCCCTCGCCCGCCTCGTGACTATCTGGGATAATCTCCAAGGTCCAGTCCTACTTGACTTGGACGGCAGCCGCCACTTTCAATAACTCAGATGACAAAGCCGCTGCCAGCGCTGCCAGAAAACCCCGGCGGGCAGTGCTTCTTTCATTCGCTCTTGGACCTGGGTGATGGTATCGCGGGGCGGGGCCGGGGCGGGGCCACAGACGCGCGGCGAGCGGTGCGTGCGGGCTGGTAGGCCGGCCGCGGCGTGACGTGATCGGCGACCGCGCCCGGCCCCGCCCCGCGCGGCCTCGGCCCCGCCCCTCCGTCCCTGGTCCGCCGCGGCCCCTCACGGCGCTGGCGCAGAGATGGCGGAGGCAGTGGAGCGCACAGACGAGCTGGTCCGCGAGTACCTGCTCTTCCGCGGCTTCACGCACACGCTGCGGCAGCTGGACGCCGAGATCAAGGCGGACAAGGAGAAGGGGTTCCGGGTGAGGGGCCGGCGGGCGCGGCGCGGGCAGAGGCGGCCCCGAGGGAGCCCGGAGCTGGCTCTCCCCCAGCACTGCCCTCCAGGGCGGGAGCGGCGCTGTCACCGCGCCAGGGGGACCGTCGACATCAGCGCGTCCGGCATTCGCTTGACAGATGCGGAACTGAGGCCCTGAGAGAGGACGTGACTTGCCTGAAGTTGCCCAGCGAGTTAGGAGCATCGCCGAGGCTGGAGCCCAGGTGCCCTGACTCCTGGTCCGGGGCTCCCTTCTCCACCCCAGCCTCTCAGCAGGTGCTGGCCAGTCATTGGTCAGGATGGCGATGAGGTTTTAGGAGATAACGTGGGGTAGATGGTTGGGTTTTTGGCAGCAGAAGTATTCTGAAGTTGGCTTCCAATGGCCTTGGGAACAAAGGGGTCTGCAGCCCAACATGTTAGCTGGGTTCAAGTATCTGTTTGTTTGAAACGGCTTTATCAGTGACTCATTGGCAGTTTTGCTTCACGATTGAGGAAGACCTTGTTGTGCATTTGAAAACATACTTCCCCTGCTCAGACATGATTTTCTGTTAAGAAGTTCTTGGAATTTATATGTGTGTGATTTGTGTGTATATTTGCTGGCTTCAGTTGGTGTTGGCAGGTGAATTGAGAGAGGCAGTGAGCTAGCAGCAAGAACACTGGAGGGGAGTTAGGAGACCTGGGTTCTTGTCTTGCCGAAGTTAGTGGCTACTTGGTGGTGGCAAAAGCGAATCATTTCAGCTGTCCGAGCCTCAGTGTTCCTGATCTATAAAATGGGTGTGTTGGAATGGTATCAATATTCAAAAGCTTTTCCATCTTGTGTACTCTGGTATGATTGCTCCTCACAAGGAGGTGACTCCTTTGGCTGACACTCTGAGCAGCTGCCAGGACTTTGGGAGTGCTTTGAGGACTTGAAGGAGACAGTACATCTCACCATGAGCCTTGGAATCCTGGAATGGAGGAGTTAGGAGGAGGGGCATGGAGACTGTCTCACTCTTGTGTTTTTTGCTTTTTGAAATCTTAGGTAACTGAGACCAGAGAGTTGAAGTGACATTTCTGGAGAGGCAGATCCAGGCCCTGGACTTAGATCTCCTTCTTCCTGGGCCAGGGTGCTTTTACACCTGCAATTTCCATGCTTGGTAGAGGGTCAAAACACGTATCTAACATCAGGAAAAAAACCTAAAAGCTATTACGTTACTGTGTTTTGAAAGTTTTATAGATTGCTAACTTAAAGAAAAAAATTTTTTTAACATCCAGAAGCCACAGCAAGAGGAAAAAGCTGTATTAACTCTGTGGAATGAGGAGAGAATTCCCTTCCGTCCTTCAACGCTTTCTCCATCTCATCTTTCTCTCACCAGGTGGACAAGATTGTGGACCAGCTGCAGCAGTTAATGCAGGTGTATGACTTGGCTGCCCTTCGGGATTATTGGAACTACCTGGAGCGTCGGCTCTTCAGCCGCTTGGAGGATATGTATAGACCCACCATCAACAAGCTGAAAACCAGCCTGTTCCGCTTTTATCTTGTCTACACAATCCAGGTGCTTTGGGTTTAGGGATTTCTTGGTGGAGAGAGTTCTTTGATCCAGAAATAGATTTTCTTTTAACGCCTAGGGACAGCTCTCTCTGTTACTCCTGGGAAAGGGTGAAACAGTCACAGTGCAAATTATTTTTGACTGTGTTCCTACTTTTTTTCTCCTTCTCATCTGTAGATGATTGGACTTGTCTTCCTCATTCCTATTTCCCCTCTTGTTTCAAACACGTAAGCCTGGGTGGCGTTTTGAAGAATATAAGTAGCTGGGTTAAAGTTTGAGTAATAAAGATTATGGCTGACCTGGGGGAGTAAATCACTTAGATTATTTGAAAATCAACTAGGAATTAATTTTTAGGATGGTATTTATCATCAGGACTTTATTTTATTTTACTTATTAATTTTTTGAAGATTTTTTTGATGTGGACCATTTTTAAAGTCTTTATATTGAGTTTGTTACAATATTGCTTCTGTTTTATGTTTTGGTTTTTTGGCCCCAAGGCATGTGGGATCTTTGCTCCTCGACCAGGGATGGAACCCGCACCCGCTGCGTTCGAAGGCGAAGTCTTAACCACTGGACGGCCAGGGAGGTCCCTCAGGACTTTAGTTTAAACCACCTTCTTTGAAGTTACAAGGAACTTGAGAAAAGTGTGATGATTTTTTTGATTTTATAGAGTTTATAGATCATGTTTGGCCATTTACCCAGCAGGCCGATATTCAGAGGCTCTCTGCTGTGTGGTGGTGAAGATTCTTACCTCTGGACTTCTGTCTCTTCCCCCTCCTTGCTACCTCCTCTGTGTCTTGGCAGACAAACAGAAATGACAAGGCTCAGGAGTTCTTTGCAAAGCAGGCTACGGAGCTCCAGAACCAGGCCGAGTGGAAGGATTGGTTTGTCCTGCCCTTCCTGCCATCCCCAGACACCAACCCCATCTTTGCTGCCTACTTTTCTCGCCAGTGGGCCGACACCTTCATCGTGTCCCTGCACAACTTCCTGAGCGTCCTGTTTCAGTGCATGCATATCCTCTCAGCTGCCCGGGGCTGGGGGCCCAGGCTGAGGCAGCCCGACAACATGATCAGTGGCCGCTGCTCTTAATGCAGTCATTTCTTCTACAAAATGCCCTAGGATCACTGTCATGTGTCACGTGAGGGGGCTGGACAGATTGTGGTTATTTTGATCGGTAGGCCGGAGATCATAGGCCGGGAATTGTAATCCTTAGTTCTGCCGCTCTGCTGCTGAATAGTGGACATGTGTGGGTGGGGACTGTACTAGCAGTGGGGGGATAGGAGCCCTCAAATAGGGCCTCTCTCAGCAAACGCAGGGGTCAGTGCAGAGCTGCTTTGCAGCGAAACCGGCCAACCTCGAGAGCACCCTTTGTGCGTGCCCTGTGCCCCCCAGGATTCACTTGCCTTTGTTGGGATTAGGTAGCAGGTGAGAACGCTTCTAGGGCTGGAACTTCCTCCCTGTGTTAGTGCCTGGGTCACTGTCTTTATAATGACCTCAGGGTCCCTTGACTTGTCAGAGGACAGAGCAGCTTGAAGAATATAGGTGTGGATATTTAAGAGAGAGGATGTAAATAACTTACAGCCTACCGTGTTTACCATTTTGTCGTGGAAAGCCCAGGGCACCCTCCTCGCTCACTCGTGCTCTCTAGCAGGAACCCCGCGGGAGGAGAAGGGAGTCTGGTCTGAATGGGGCTGTCTGGTGAGTTACTGATAAACTGGACGTGTGGAGGCCCATGCACCATCTCCCTCTGGCTCTGGGAGGAACGTCTTCTGGTGGGGGTAGGAAGGGAGTGTTTCCTTTTGTGCTGTGGTGAGTGTGAATTACGCCCGTGCCAGCTTGGCCTTTTCTCTGCTGCTGCTCTTCATCCCGAGGGCTTTCAGACAAACCTAACAGGGGGCCCAGCCCAGAGGCAGTTACGGCTTGACCCCGGGGGCCCTCTAGGGAAGTTTGCTTCCCGGGTACTGAGGCCCTGCCTGCTTTGTGCTCCTCTGGACTGAAGCTGTTTGTGGTGGTCAGGAAAGACTGACACCGTGACCTAGAATGCAGGTGCTCCTAGGGTGGCAATCTGCAGAAGGCTTGCTTCTCAGTCTGAACCTTTGCCAGGGAGAGGCTCAACCTGCGGAGGGGAAAGGCGAGTGGCCAGCCCTTCTGCCCAGCTGGTGGAGCAGGTGGCGGTGTGCCCGCGGAGCCACTGGCCACTGGGCTGGCTTTTTGCTCCATGTCACTGAAGCTTAGGCTGGCTGTGAAGCCCGCAGGATACTAGCCCTTTACTGCTGGCATTTGGGAGAAAGCGTCAGGTTTGGATTTATGTCCTCTCTGTGGGCTAGCCAGGCAGGTTGTCATGTGTCCGTGAGTCTCTCTGAAGGAAGTCAGGCCAGGCCCGGTGTCAAGGGAGAGACTATTCATAAAGCTGTGAGGAGCCCACAGCACAGAGTCTTTACTCTGTGTCATGTTCAAGGGTGTTGGTGTGGTGTCAAGAGTTTGGGAAGGGCTTTTAATCGTTTTGCAGGCAGGCTTATTCTTTCTTTTTTTTGTATTGAATTGTTTTATCTTATTGCAGAGTTTGTGATAGAATATATTTTTTGATTTGAATTTTATTTTTATTATTTTTATTTTTTGACTTTAATTTTATTTTAGAATATGTATTTTAATTGGCTATTTTTCCCAGCTTTGTTGGAGTATAATTGACAATTAAGAAGTGTATATATTTAAGGTATAAAACTTGATGATTCGGTGTACGTACACATCGTGACATAGTCACCACAGTCAAGTTGATTAAGAGGCAGGCTTATTCTTTAACTTGGTGCACCAGTTCCCGTGATCCTGAACTTCGATGCAGAGTGCCAGCGGACCAACCAGGTTCAGGAAGAAAATGAAGTTCTGCGCCAGAAGGTTTGTTGCGAACAATGCTTGCTCCTTGGGAAGTACTTCTGCTTTTCATGTGTAAAATTAGGTAGTAGCCATGGAGGGCTGATTTCAGTAGAGGAAAGCACTGATCTCAGATGAAAGTGAGTCACCAGAAAGGCAGTGTTGGGGATTTGGGGGCCATGTGACAAGTCTTTGAAAACCAGAGGTGAGGCTCATGTTGTAAGTCGCATAGCGCGAACAACACGGTAACAGGAGTGAAATTTTAAGAGGAAAAAGACTCTATGCATTGACGTCACCTTACATCTAACCTGCTTTCATACGTCTGCTTCCCACCCCTAGTGCTTTTCCACCTGTCCCCACATCTGTATTGTTTACAGCCCAGATATGATTTAATTGTTCTCAGCTAAGGGAAACTAGGTTTCTCTAGTTTGGTAAAATGATAGCTCCGGGGGACCCACATTTGCCTTTACAATTTGCCTGAGGAGCATTTCTCTAACCTTGAGATTGACACATCTTCAGAAAAGGGAGGATTTTTTAGAAAAAGGAAGGTTATAAGCTGTTTAGGTTTGGGGGTTTAAGATTCTTGGGTTTGGGCGGTGTGTGTATAATTTTCTTCAGGCAAAAGGTCAAAAATGCTGAGCTTCATTAAAAATTTTTTTTTTTCCATTTGAGTTCCAAAGTCTGATTTTGTAGATTCCAAAGAGCAAAGCAGGATTGGGTGGAACTGTTTTTCTCACTGAATTCAGGAAGAAGCGAGTCAAATGATAAAAAGAAAAAAAAAAAAGTGGGTTTTGTATATCTAACGGTTTTTAGTTTTCTCACCTCCCTGTAGTCAAGTAACAGCAGCCTCACCCATTTTTCCAGTCTGCAGAGAGTGAGACAGGCACTCCGAGGCTGAGGGCCGGTGGCCTTTGAGCCAGTGTGGCTGGGTTTCGGATGTGACGGGAGGTCTAACCTTCCCCAGGGGAGGGAAGGCCGGGTGAGATCCCCATCTTACTCACCCCCACCTCTGTGCAGCTGTTTGCACTGCAAGCTGAAATCCACCGACTGAAGAAAGAGGAGCAACAGCCAGAAGAGGAAGAGGCCTTAGTCCAGCACAGATTGCCTTCTTATGTCTCCAACATGGACCGCCTGGGGGACTCGGAACCGTGAGTGTGTGCCGCGCCCACTCCGCGCCTCTGTCCCCTGTGCTCTCCCCTCCTCCCGGCGACGACGTGGAATTGCCAGGAGCCTCCCGGCTGCTCACTGTTCTTGTCTGAGCTTTCTGAGTAAGGGCCCCTGGTCCTCTAGTTGTCCCCTACCTCCCAGCCTCTAGGCCTGCTCTTCCAGGGGCCTGCACATCCAGATGTGTGCAGCCTGGGTTAATAATCACAGCCGCTTTCGTGAAGCCCTGGGAAGTTTCTGTGCCCTGAAAGGAGCGCCTCTTGGATGACACGATTGCCAACCACAGGGTGGATGCATTTCTCCGTAGAAGCATGCTCTTGTCTCAGGGTTTGGAAAGGTAGGCAGGTTGGAAGAGAGGTATTTGAGCAACCTTAAAAAAACAGCTAGTTACAGCCGAAAACCCAGGCGATGAGAATCATAGCAGTTGAAGAGACGTAGGTGCCACAGGTCACAGAATTAGCGATTGGTGAGTCAGGATGCAAACCCAGGCAGTCAGATTCCAAACCTGCATGTGGCCAAGTCCTGCAGCAGATGAAACTGCTCTAGTTTCTGAGCTAGCGCCCTCCGATGGAAATAAAGTGCAAGCCAAAAATCGAACTTAAAAATTTTTAGTAGCTATGTTAAAAAAAGGAAAAAAAAGCTAATTTTAATGATATATTTCATTTAGCCCAACTTTCCCAAAATGTCGTTTGAACATGTAATGAATATAAACAAAGTATTCATGAGATACTGAACGCTCTTTTCCATGCTCAGTCTTGAATCCCAGTGTGGATTTTACGCCTCGAGCACATCTCCATTTGGACTAAAGACGTTTCAGGTGCTCAGTGCCACATGTGACCAGTGGCTATTAGACAGCGCTGCTCTGAGCATTACCACGGCCCTCAAAGAAGAGCCGCAGCCTTCAGCCTTCACCGCTGTGCCAGTTAGGCTGCTGGCTCCCCTCGTACAACAATAGCACCAAGCATCACGCCGCCCTAAGGCCCAGGCGTGCGAACCTGGCCAAGGCCCTGGTCACCGGCAGCATCCATAGCCTGGGAGGTCTGTGCCCCGGGTTCCGCCAGGTTCCCCCTCCAGCGCCGCGACCGTGTGCTGTGTCTGCTTCTCCAGAGCCATGGTGTGCAGCCAGAGGAACGCTTCCCTCTCCCAGTCGCCTCGCGTGGGCTTCCTGTCCTCGCTGCTGCCTCAGAGTAAGAAGAGCCCCTCAAGGTTGTTGCCTGCCCAGGCCCCGCCTCAGGCCCAGAGCTCGGCCAGGAAGGAGTCCTCTGGCGGCCAGGTTAGTGCAAGTCCTGCCTTTCTAACTCTCGCCGCGAGGCCTCCGACATCCCACTCGTCAGGTGGGGACTTGTCCACCCTCCCTGAGGACCTGCAGGTGGAGGGTGGATGGTGACAAGAGGAAGTATGCCCTGAAGGGCCCCTTCCCGTTTCTCATAAACGTCCTCTAGCTCACGAGTGCTTATGACTGCGCTTTGCTTACTCAAGTGTGAATTCAAGCAATTCGGGACTTTTAGATTTTTGGTGATATAAAGTAGCTTGTCGATAAAGACTAAATTAAAGTTACTTCTAAATCCAGTGTAGTATTTCTTTTACAAGTTGTTATTTCCTGGTCCTGCAAAGGAGTTTTGCTAGTTTTCACTTTTATAGAAGCTTGCAAGAGAATTTCTTTTATGCCAGCATATGTCCAAAATTGAGTAGCTTTCCGAGCAGAGATGGTCAGAATTCATTGCTTTCAGAAATGCTGGCCAGAGTGAAACTTTAACAGGCCCATAGTTATGCCTTATTGCTCGGGTAGGGACTGTTTCCCTTTTAATATATTTTTATTAGTCGCAGATACAGTAAGTTGTCATCACCTCTGCCTTCCTCTCCTGCCACCCTTGGCTTGAGGACAGTTGCAAGTGAGGCAGCAGCGTGGGGCTGCTTGGGGAGAAAGGGGTCCGCCCCAAGGCTGCCACTGGGGCGTCGGGGCTTTTAGCACAGCACTTGGGTTTAGTACTGTTGTTGAAGTGCAGACATTGAGCAGGACACCAGGGAAGAAAGAGCGTGGGCTTTGGAGTCAGGCAGCTGTACCTTGTTTATCATCCTTGCGCAGATTGCTTAAACTCATCCCACTTCACTTGGGATGATGAAAACAGCATTCACTCCCTAGCGGCAGAGTTATTTGAGCTGATATGAGAGCCCTTGGTATATGCAGTGCCTGGCAGTTTATAAGCACGCAATACATTTTAGTTGTAGTTGTTGTAGCTGGGAAGTCAGTTCTGAGACCTAAAGTGGCAGCAATGCAAAATAACTGCAACCTTAGCATCTAGTGGGTTCGGGGCATCAAAAACCAGTCATGGTTATTCTACGACTGTTTCTTTGAAGTTCAAACCTTAAAATTAGAACTGAAGTTTTGTAGAATGTGGCTGAGTAAGTTTTACGGTTTGCTTTGCAAATCTCTTTCACTGTGCAAGATTTTATAAGTGTAGTAGATGACGTATGGAATGCTACGTCCCTTAAAATGTGCATGAAATGATGAAATTCAGTTTCATTAACTTAAAAGAAAATACGGAGACGGGGTCTTTGGGCTTACGCCTGTGGCCTTATGTTTACGTGTTCAGGCACTAAGGTGTCCTATGATGAGGGTGAAATGGGATTGGAAATTTTTTGTATGGTTCTTGTTCAGGAGACAAAGGTAAGAATGTGTAATTTGCAGAAAACATGCCTTCCTTTACCTCTGAAATATATTCAAACAAAGCTTGGGTCACCGTGTGGCAGGTTAACAGAGCAGAGGCAGCTTTCTTTCCATTTCCTGAATGGAGATGATAAATGTCTGCAATCTGAAAAATCCAGTGGTTGGGTCACTCGTTTTTTTTACTGATACATTTGACTCAGCAGTGATGTTTCAGTTCTAAAGATAACTAGTATATTTGAGGTTCAAGAAAAATCACAGAATTTTAGAGTTGGAGAAAGCTTAAAGGTCATCTGGCCCACCCTCCTATTGAGAGAGGGCACGTCCTGTGACTGATTGCCTCCTGTGCTGGGGAGGTCACTGCTTGTACATGTGGGATGTTTGCCTGTTTGAAAGTTGTTAGTTGAAACCTCTATGATTTTTACTCACTGATCTCAGCTTTGCCTTTGAGCTATTAGAATAAGGCTTCTGGTTAGGACAACCCTTCCTGTCTTTTCCAGGCTAAGTACTATGTTCATTCCTTCCTTTCTGCCCAACTGTTTACCCATGTGGCATGATTTCTAGACCCCTCACCATTCTGGTTCTCTTCTTCTAGGGGGGACATTCTAATTTTTAAATTCCTCTATACAATCGATGGCCAAATTTGAGTTTACAGTTCAAGATGCTCTCTTACCAATAGCAAATGCAGTTAGCTGTATGATCACTTCCTGTGATTTTAATGCTATACTGCTCTTAACGCAATAGAAAATGACATTGGTTTTTTAATCAGCCACGTGGCTTCGTTAGTGCATATTAAGCTCGTAGTCTTTTCCTCACTACTACCATGCCAGAGCGCCTTCTTTCTTTTTTACTCTTAATAAGCAAACGAAACAACGTGAGTTGTGTTATTAAATTAGCAATACAGGGACTTCTCTGGTGGCGCAGTGGTTGAGAATCCGCCTGCCAATGCAGGGGACACGGGTTCGAGCCCTGGTCCGGGAAGATCCCACATGCCGTGGAGCAGCTACACCCGTACACCACAACTACTGAGCCTGCGCTCTAGAGCCCACGAGCCACAGCTACTGAGCCTGCGTGCCACAACTGCTGAAGCCTGCACTCCGCAACAAGAGAAGCCACTGCAATGAGAAGCACATGCACCGCAACAAACAGTAGCCCCCGCCCGCCGCAGCTAGAGAAAGCCCGCGCGCAGCAACGAAGACCCAACACAGCCAAAAATAAATAAATAAAAAATAAATTTATAAAAAAAATTAGCAATACATAAAATGATAGGCTTTCCTATTTTAAATATTATTTATACATAGCATTGTAAGTTTCAATCACATCAGCATTTTACCCACTTGTGATTGGTCACTGTAACTGTTGTTGTTATCACTGAAAAGTTCATAAAATTATAGATGTAGAGTCTATGGCGATACACTCTCTGTGCTTTCAATATGAATCCGGAGGCAAAATTTTAGAAACACATGGAAGTAGCTGTAAAACCACAATTCCTAAGCTCTTCTGGGATCTCTGTGACAGAAGCCCCTGTGGGCACCTCTCAGCAGGCTCCCCCACTGCAGTTTTACCCCATCCTCCCCTCCAATTATAATTCCACTCCTTCCATAACTACTCAGTCAGTTTGGGACTGTGAGGAGGAATTATGGTTATTATAGAGATAACCTCTGATTGGCTGTAATGCAAAGAAAGCAAAGCGACCACAGACTTCTGTGTTTGTAACTCTTATTAGTATCAAACTACCTTATAGCTCCCGTGACATCAGCAGTAAGAATGCTGCCCTTGGGGCTGTTTCCATGGATCTTAGCAGGATGGGGAAAAGGGAGCCCTCTTCCCCGTCTTTCATTCTGCAATTTCTGTGTTACTAGGGCCTGTCTTCTGGGTGTCTTTATTTTGCTTCAGGTGAGCCTAAATTACTGGAACTTGTTCTCTGTTCCATTTGGATGACTGCCTGGTAAGCTGTATTCAGGCCACCGAAAATGAATTTAGATCCTTCCCTAGAGTGAGAAGCAAGAAGGTCAAATGATAAAACATAGGTTAAGATACCTCTCCTGAACTGTAGGAGACAGGTAGATTATGGTAGAATATGACAATATAATTTGGACTGTTGGAATGTTATCTGAATCCAGTAGTTAAGATTTTTATGAGGTTTGCTCTTAAAATAAAACTTTCAATTACCGGTTGTATCACAGTGAACATTTACTTAAGTTATATGCACTTGTAGCTAGACACGAGTTTACCTTAACTTACTTATTTAGGTGTTTGGTGGATGGCTGCATTCATCAGCTTTTAGCATACTAGTGTTTTTTTTTGATGTTTGCCCTTCTTTCGTAAATAACTTAGATATAGTTTAAGGAGAAGCTCTCTCTAGCAGGATCTGATAGGTCACACTTAGGTCTATAGCTCTTTTGGTGTAAACTACCCTATCATTATAAAGACAGTTCTTCTTAATTTATTGCAGTGCCTTATGTTAATGCCTGTGTGAATTTTCATTTCAGAGTACTGTCCAGCCCCCAACCTAATGATAAACTGGACAACTTCCTTGCCATCTTGACTTGACAGGGAAACATTGCTTTTGTTTCTCTTAATGTTGTAATGTATTTGCTGGGGAAGGGTTACAAGTGGCTTTTGTGTCAGCTAGAGGAATTTGAAGTCTATCCTGAGCCTCTCTATTCCATCAGTTTGGGCCAATTGAATTGAGCACTTTTAAAACCACGTGTTGGAAAAGGAAAAAACACCACTTATCAGGTGTAGCAGGTGAGTAAGGAAAGACAGGTGTGCCACCAAGTGCCTGTCCCTGCTCTGCAGCCTTCCCAACCTTTGGTTCCAAGGTGGGATACCCCTGTGGTCTGTGTACTTTCTTTGGGAATGCATGCAGTATTAAATGGGTTCTTTTCCTTCTCAAATATCCAGTTTAAAGATCTCTTGGTCAGGCTGATAAATCTGTCAAACCTGAATCATAGTTGTGCCAGGCTGTTCGAGACTTCCTTGCTTGCCAGGATCCCACTATTTTGGAAAATAGCCGTCAACCCTGGAAGCTGATCTTCCTCCTCCTCTCAGCAGTATTTTTATAGCTAGCTGTGGAGTTCCCATAGCCACCTTTGAAGTCCAGAAAACATGGCCTCTGCTGTCAGTTCTTCTTTTGTCTTGTCTATCAAAATGTTAGAGCTTTTGGAGACGTGTTTTGGAATTCTTCATTTCTAATTTTATTTGAGTCCTCTTTTTTTCTTGGTAAATCAAGCTAAAGTTTTGTCTATTTTGTTTAACTTTCAGAAAACCAGCCCTTAGTTTCATTGATCATTTCTATTGACTTTTTAGTCTATTTCATTGTTTTCCACTCTGATCATTGTTATTTCCTTCCTTCTACTAAATTTGGGCTTCATGTATTCTTCTTTTTCTAGTTCCTTGAGGTGTAAAGTTAGGCTGTTTACTTGAGGTCTTTCTTCTTAATGTAGGTGTTATTACAAACTTCCCTTTTAGAAGTGCTTTTGCATAAGTTTTGGTATATTGTGTTTCCATTTTTACTTGTCTCAAGATATTTTTTGATTTCTCTTTTGATTTTTTCTTTGACCAATTGGTTGTTCAGGAGCATGTTTTTCAGGCTCCACATATTTAAGAATTTTTTAGTTTTCTTCTTGTAATTGATTTCTAGTTTCATCCATTGTGATGCTTGCTATGATTTCAGTCTCCTTAAATTTATTAAGACTTGTTTTGTGGCCTAACATATGATCTGTCCTGGAGAATGTTCCATGTGTGCTTGAGGATGGAATGTTCTGTAAATGTCTCTTAAGTCCATCTGGTCTAAAGTGCAGTTTTAAGTCCAGTGTGTCCCTAGTGATTTTCTGTCTGGATGATCTATCCACTGGTGAAAGTAGGGTATTGAAGTTCTCTACTACTATTTTCTACTGCCTATTTCTCCCTTCAGGTCAGTTAATATTTGCTTTATATATTGAGGTGCTCTGATGTCAGGTACATAAATATTTACAAATGTTATATCCTTTTGTTGGAGTGACCCCTTTATCATTATATAATGGCTTTCTTTGTCTCTTATTACAGTCTTTGGCTTAAAGTCTATTTGGTCTGATATAAGTATAGCCTCCCCCGTGGCACTCTTTAGTCTGAGCAGTTTGCCCTCTGGATGAGTAGATACAGGGAGGAATTAATAGATTTGTGTAATGAAGGTTGGCATCCTTGGATCTCCTCCTAGGGAGTGAACCACCCCCCACCCCACTGCCCACCCCGGGACCGTGTGAGGGACCATGGTTACCTCAGGACCACCTCTTACTTTTGGGAAGGTAACAGGAGTCATCTTCCACTTTCTAAAACTGTGGGACCTATTCAGTGTTCCATGGACCACGGGATACTTCTCAAGAACGGCTGGAAGCACTGAGAGAAGGGCCTTATCTTGGTTGTTATTTTGCTCCAGGATTATGACATTTCTTCTTATCTTTTCTATTCAGTGTCACTTTCTTCCATGTGCTCCCATCATGGTTTTTCTTTCTTCAGGTTTCTCAGAGTTTGGGGCCGCTGTCAGATCTGGATGTAAGTTCTGGTTCTGTCCAGTTCTCCCTGTGTAAAACGAGTAACTTAACCTCTCTAAACATCTGCTCCCCATGTTAAAATAATGCCTCATCTTTAAGGGAATGTTTGTAAGGTTCTTCGCATGGCACCTTACATATGGTAAATGCTCAATGAGTAATATATATTGATGTTATTATTGTTGTTGGTTTTCTTCTTAGGTTATTTTTTAAAAATCTTAACTAAGAGCTTTACTTTTCCCAAAATAAGTCAGAATTCAGAGAATCAAATACTCTTCCTAGAGAAAACATCTGTTACAAGCACAAGTAGATACCAATGGAGGTCGCCTCAGTCAGAAAACCAAAAATAACCAATCCTGTGTAGGTCAGCCCCAGTTAGGCTCCAGGTAAACTAATAGCCTTTAAAATTTCCTTTCTTAACTGTTCACATGACTCCGGGGTCCCAAGGAACATATGTTAATCATTTTAAGTTGTTTAGTGTTAACATAAAAAATAACCAGTAGAAGAACTAGAAGCCCACAAATAGACTTTGGTTGAGTTTATTCTCTTTACTTAGGACTTGTGTACAAATGATTTGTGAGGAGGTTGGTCTCAAACCAGAGCAGCTGTTTGCATCCTATCCCTCTGCTAAGAGTGTAAAAAAAAAAAAAAAGGTGTGTGTTGGGGGGGTAGGAGTGTGACCATCACAATTTGTGGGAATAAGGGTGGAAAAAATGAAACCAGCCAGATAATTTGGAAAGGTGATGAGGTGGCAGCTCCTTTTTAAAAAGCTCTAGATTAGGAATCTTCAGTCTCTATAGGAGTGGGAATTACTGAGTTCATTTGCTGTAACCTTGGTTGACTTTATCTCTCTTGCTATGAAAAGGAGCCAGAAGATGCGAATTTCTCTCTTGTCCAATTTATCTTGCTCAAAAGGCCTTGAGTTTCCAACAATTTCTGTTAAGACTTTCTGGTTGCCTAGTAATCATTTCCAAATACCTCAATATTTGTTATCATTGGCTGGTTTAGTCATGCACTTGGCCCAAAACAAGAGGGTACTGTGTTCCTTTTTCCCTCCAGAGGGGTGATTTTATTTTGCATAATTTTTTTGCTGTATTGCCCAAACATATAATTGCTTGTAAATCTTTGTAACACCCAGCGTAGGGTCTGATCTGCCTCATAATTGTCACTTAGTAAGTGCTAAGCTAAATAAAGTTAACTGTTCCAGTTAGATCAAGGAGATATATATGTATTACCTCCAGGTGATAGGTGTGGCAGGTGGAGAAGTGCTGGGGACCTGTCCTCTCAGGATGGGGGAGTGGGGAACAGAAAGGAGGAGGTCCAGCCTGCTTATGTTTTGCCCTTGACTTTGCTCATGGGCTGACATAGTAACATTTTAACTACCTCTCAGCATGGCCAGGGAGGAACCTTACCCAGGAGTAAGGGTAGAGTCCACTCCTTGGCTCCTGCTCCCCTCCTGGCCCAGGTGTCATGGCCTGGGCCCAGGTAGGAAGAGACTTTTCACAGCCTGGTGTCTCGTCCTCCAGAGCACCAAGGGTAGGGAGCCAGCATGCGCACCCAAGGATGGGAAGAGCCTCTTCAGCGGGCTGGCCACTGGGGAGTCCAGCTGGTCACAGCACCGCCAGCGGCGCCTGCAGGACCATGGCAAGGAACGGAAGGAGCTCTTCTCCATGACTTTGCAGGTATGGCTTGGCCTTGGCGTCTCACGAACGCCTGCAGGGACACCACGCGGCTACATGGTGGAGAGCCATGGAAAATGGGGGGGCAGTGTAGGGCCTGCTCTTACCTCTCTTGATTTCTTCTGCTGTGTAGAGTGTGGATTTGCCTAACTGGGTTTAATTGCTTGCACTTTGGTTGTTTTGTTCCAAAACCACCTGGCTCTCCAGTGATCCCTCTTCCTGATGTAGTTTCCCTAAACAGGGGCCATAAAATGCAGGCCTCTGAAAATGTTCCCAGAAGATGAGCTCTGTGAACAATTGGTTTGGGACCCCTTGCATGCTCTGTCCTTCCCTTAGGTTAACCGTGCATGTTAGCATGTCACGGGCACTCAGAGTCGGTGGGAGAGAGACCTGTTTCCCTTGGTTTAACCCAGCATCTCCCAGACTTGCTCAATCACAGGATCACTTTCTCCTGCACTCCCTGCTGGAGCCGCTGCCCCGAGAGCCACGTGTCCACACAGCGTCGTGCTGCGGCCCCGGGCCCTTGCCACGTGAGCTCAGGGACTCCTCTCACTAGTGAATATAGGTTGGGGTCTGCTCTTCCTGGTGGTATAAGCTGCTTCTGTTTCGGTCAAATACTCTGGATTGAAGGCAAAAGGGATTTACTGCCTAAGTCACCTTGTTGACCATGTATCTCCTAATTGAGGCTACTTGCCTGTTTTAAAGGCATTTTTTGGCGTTAGCAGCCCTGTGCTGGTTCTGGTTCGATAGCGTAGACCCTTACGGCTCGGATCTCAAATCCTTCTGTGCTGTAGGATTAGAGGCGCACCTGAGCTCAGCCACTCCCCTAAGGTACCTCTGTGAGCTCGGAGGTCTCTGTTTCTCTGTTTATTCTCTTCTCTTCTGTTCTATTCCATTCCATTCCATTCTGTTTTTGCTGTAGAACTGCTCTTTCTGGGACCCCAAGGAGTGCTTAGAGGAGCCTCAGGAACCACGCGGGTGGTAGAGAGTGCCCTGGCTGGTGCCCCCTGGCCTGGGTTACGTCTGGGTGAGCAGATAGTAACCGTGATGGCCAACACTTGCGGCAGAGACGGGCGGCTGCCGCCCTCCCGGGTGGCAGGGTGTGTGGGGTGCCACGTGGTGCCCCGCCTTGCTCTGGCTCTGCTGCTGTGCTCGGGTCTGTCTCTGTGCCTGGCCCGTCGCCCCAGTCTCTCAGTACCCCTCTCCCAGGAGGAGGTGCTGGTCGGCACGGCAGCGCACTGGCGAGGGGCCACGCTTACCTCTGACTGACCCGGCTCCACATCCGCATCCTACCCCGGGCCAGCTCTTGATCTTAGGCAAGTTATTTAACTTCTGCTTTCAGTCTTACTTTCCAGAGCTGTAAAGTGGGGTTAATAATAGGATCAGAAATGGTTGGGGGGGGAGCGTTAAATGAGACCATCAACCATATTCACGTAGCGCCTGGAATGCAGTAGGCACTCACTCACTAACTGATTCTTGTTATCATTGGCCTGGTCTGTCAAGGTGGTGCGTGTCCCGAGTCTCGTCAGCTGTGGCCGGGAGCCTGTGGCCCACACTCCCTCCGCAGGGCCTGTGAGAGGAGCAGGGCCTCTAGGAAGGGGCCGCCAGCAGAGCAGGCTCTTGTAGTTCAGAGCTCTTTCTTCTAGACCCCGAGACCACCAGGATCCTCCCCCGAGGGCTGTGGCCTGGCGTCCCAGACATCTCGCAGTGTGTCCCCAGACGTGGGGAATGGCTGGGCCCAGTGCAGACCCCTCACAGCTGACTTGTGCCCCCTTTGCTTGGTGCAGTGTGCAGAGAAGAAGCCTGAAGCTGGTGGCCCGGAGGCAGAGCCCTGCCCGGAGCTCCACGTGGAGGTGCTGGAGACACTGACGCGGGCTCCCACTGCAGCCGCTGAGGGTGGGGGGGTCCGCCCCGAGCAGCCGTTCATCGTGCTGGGGCAGGAGGAGTACGGAGAGCACCACTCCTCCATCATGCACTGCAGGTGGGTGTCGGGCCGGCCGGCCGGGGCCAGGGCCCTCTGGGGGAAAGGCTGATGGCCTGGGGTTTGGGCTCCCCGGGAAGCCTCGGTTTTCAGCCTGTGCGTGTGAAGGTGTGGCAAGCAGGATGATGACAGGTAACAGAGATGCAGAGGGTGGGATGGCCCCGAGGGACCGTGGTCACCCCTGAACTGTCAGAGGAGGGCTGGACAGCTGCCGTTGGGGTCCTGCCGAGAGCTGCCGTTGGCCGGGTCAGCCTCTCCACTCCTGATCCTGGGGTGTAACGCCCAGAGGGTAGGTGATCCCTTGCTCTGATGGACGTGATGGGCTCCGGAGCCGTGACGTGACGCAGGAGGCTCTCAGTCTCTAGAGACTAGGAGTGCCGAGGGCGGGGCTGTGTGCATCTTGCCCACAGGGCTCAGCACATAATATTGAATAAATGCTTTGTAAGTCGTTCTCAGACAGACGAATGAATGAATATTTCTAGAAGTAGCTCACGCCCATCCTTGCAGTGTGGGCATTTGACTCTCAGCAGGAGAGTCAGGAAAGCAATCCTCTGGGTGCGCTGAAGAGGACGGCGGACCAAGGCAAGGATGCTAACATCGTCTCTCTTTCTCTCATCTTAGAGTGGACTGCTCGGGGAGGAGGGTCGCCAGCTTAGACGTAGATGGGGTCATCAAAGTGTGGTCCTTCAACCCCATCATGCAGACCAAGGCATCCTCCATTTCCAAGTCGCCGCTGCTCTCTTTAGAGTGGGCCACCAAGCGGGACAGGCTGGTGAGTGGTCTTGCTTGTTGCTGGACCTGTGGTCTAAGGGAAGAACCCTCCAGGGCGCTCCCCAGGGGCTCCAGCACCGCAGGCCTGGCTGGGGCCTCCAAGACGAGCCCCTCCCTTCTCTCTCTCACTGGGAAGTCAGGGACCTCACATCCAGGACTGTCCCAGCAGGCTCCTATCTGGAGGTTACTGGATTAACAGGAATTGGAATTAGGCTGCAGTGGGACCCTGTCCGATGGCAGAGGCCTTCTTCCTGTGTGCGGTGGTCTGGCTTGCTTTTCGTCTTCCCGCAGAGAGACCGGCTCACTCCCTGTTCTCCCCAACAGCTCCTGCCGTCCCTGCACATTTCTGACAACCCACCAGGAGCATTCTCCGCTGCTCCTCCTCCTGCTGGGACCCCTCCCCGCGCCAGGCCGGAGGGGGTGTGTCCTATTCTGGGGTTCCCACAGTGGTGTTAGCACAGTGTGCTTTTTCCCTCTGGACTTTAATATTTGACATAGAATTTGTAGTTAAGGAGATAAAGTTGATTTATAGTGTTTTGTTTTTTTTTCACCGTATTCCATTTTGGAGGGGATCATACCCAGCAGCCCAAGGAGCAGACCTTTTTTTTTTTTTTTTTTTTTTTTTAAATATGGATCAGTGTGTCTTTTTTTTTTTTTTTTTGTGGCTGTGTTGTGTCTTCGTTTCTGTGCGAGGGCTTCCTCCAGCTGTGGCAAGTGGGGGCCACTCTTCATCGCGGTGCGCGGGCCTCTTCACTATTGTGGCCTCTCTTGTTGCGGGGCACAGGCTCCAGACGCGCAGGCTCAGTAGTTGTGGCTCACGGGCCTAGTTGCTCCGCGGCATGTGGGATCTTCCCAGACCAGGGCTCGAACCCGTGTCCCCTGCATCGGCAGGCAGACTCTCAACCACTGCGCCACCAGGGAAGCCCCCAGACCTTGATTTTTAATAATTTTTGACAACTGCAGGAATTATCCTTATGGCACTAGGATCTCGGGGCTTACCCTGTACCAGTGTCAGTTTGCTAGGTGAATGCTGAGACCATATTCTAGGGAATATTCCTGGGGGACACCCTCAGATCTGCTTCTGGTGCTTTCCTCTGGCGGTCCTCGTTATTGTCTTTGAAGTTTTCACCAAGTAAATCACAAGGATAGCCTCCTCTGTTTTTTCTGGAGGCCTTTATAGGCCCAGAGCCAGAGCTGTCCCCAGGACACACAAATGGGGCTGTCACCCAGCCCAGTGACCAGCTGGGGCCACTGCCCAGGGAGGTGGTGGTGGATCAGGGGCCAGAGGGCAGGACTGGGGCAGCTGGGATTTAAACTGGAAGACACGGAGGGTGGGCAGAGGGTCTCATTTCCAGCTCTACCTGAGGAGCAATAGAGCTTCTCTTCCACAGATTCCTTTTGTGGTTTTGCTTCTGTTCAAGGTCACCTGTGACGTCTTTAAGTTTTAAATGAGGTCCTTTGTAGCCAGGTTTCCCCTGAACTAGCTGGAGAAGTGGAGGCAGGCCTCACCCCGCAGCCTGGCCCACCGCACAGGGGTGGGCCTGGCCCCCCAGTGGGCCTCCCTGAGCGGGCCTGACCCAGAGCTGTCCTTCGCTTCTCCCGCCCCTTCTCCTTCCAGCTCCTGCTGGGCAGCGGTGTGGGGACGGTGCGCCTCTATGACACGGAAGCCAAGAAGAACCTCTGTGAAATCAGCATCAACGATGATATGCCCAGGTGCGCTGGAGGCCGCTCCCTCAACTGCTGTGCTCGGCGGGCCTACCTTGGCCGAGCCTCCGAGCCCCGCTCCCCCTCCCTCTGTGGACGGGCGGAGCACTGACCCGGCCCCACGTGTGTTGCAGGATCTTGTCTCTCGCGTGTAGCCCCAGCGGGGCCTCTTTCGTCTGTTCAGCTGCAGCTCCGAGCCTTGCTGCCCAGATGGACCTGTCCGCACCAGACATCGGCAGCAAGGGCACGAACCAGGTTCCTGGCAAGCTGCTGCTGTGGGACACGAAAACCATGAAGCAGCAGGTGCGGGCCTGCCCCATGGTCTCCCTGGGGCTGGTCACACTCCCGGGCAGGCACACAGCCTGTGCTGCCCCCTGTTTCTGAGGTCTCTTCCCTCTTTGCTTTGGGCTCGTCAACATTTTGATTTGTGAGGAGGTTTCAACATTTAAGTGTTGAAAAGTAGTAATTCTCCAGTGGGGCAGATTGCCAGCAACCAAAGCCGTTCAGCATCATGCCGCAAATTGAGGGTTCACACACAGCCTCTGATCGGGCCCTTTTGGCTTATTTAAAATTTTTTAATTTAATTTTTTTAATATTTAAAGTTTTTTTTCTTTTCTTTTATTGGAGCAGTTGTAGGCTCACGGTAGAATTGAGAGGAAGTTTCAGAGATTCCCCATATACCCCCTGCCCACACACACAGCCTCTCCTGCTGTCAGCATCCCCCACCAGAGGGGCTCATTTGTTACAGCTGATGCACCTACGCTGACCATCATAATCTCCCAAAGTCCATGGTTATATCAGGGTTCAGTCTTAGTGTGGTACGTTCTAAGGGTTGGGACAGATGTGTAGTGACACGTACAGTGTCATAGAGGGTATTTGCCCTAAAATTTCCCCGTGCTCGATGTAGTCTTCTCCCCTGCCCCCAACCCCTGGCAACCGTGGATCTTTACACTGTCTCCATAGTTTTGCTTTTTCCAGAATATCATATGGTTGGAATCAGACAGCCTTTTCAGATTGGCCTCTTTCACTTAGTATTATGCATTCAAGTGGTTTATTTTACAGGAGACAACTGGAGTCCCCTTCTGACTCCCTCTTAACTTACAATTGCATAACAATTGCAGCAGCAGCTAGAAGCAGTGAGAACACATGCGAATTCTTAAGAAATGACAGTCTTGAGAAAGCTTGCCCACAGGGCCTGTGGCTCACCTTCCCCAGGAGCGGAGGGTGCCTTCCCAGGCAGAACAGTAGCAGATGCTCACAGCTATGACCCTGAATCCTGAGAGCTTCAGTGCTGTTTACACTCACCTGTTTAAAAGGCAGTGGTGTTTCTTGAGAGAATCAGTTTCGGTCAGGCCCTTACGTGCAGCAGCTTGTTTCCTGCTGGTACCGGACACTTGAAGTGTCCCTGTCTTGTTGGTGGCTGTGTCCCGAGTGTTCCGTTTGTGCCTTTCTGCACCTTCCTGTTCCCAGCTGGAAGCCTCGCAGGTCTCTCCAGCCAGTCAGGGCCACCCTGCCACGTCAGTTCTTGCTCTCTAGCTCCCTCGTCCTGGCAAATGCGTCCCACTGAGAAACCAGGTGCCTTTCTGGAGCCAGCCTTCTCCCTCACCCTGAAGTCAGTCCAGGAGCAGACATTGTCAGTTCCACCTCCAAAACCTGTTTCCAGTCTGAACGCTTCTGTCCATTTCCGGGGACATGCCCACTAGTGCCCCTCAGCTGGACAGCTGCTGGACAGCTCCCACCACGGCGCCCGCCTGCCCGCCGGGCACACTGCGCCTGGGGGATGGGCAGACACGGGGCACGTCCTGCTCCTTCCCGCTCCTCCAGGTTTCCCATCCACACTCCCTGCAGCCCTGCCTGGCCTGGCCCTCCCTGCTGCTCCAGCCTCCTGGCGCCGCCTGTCCTCCTCGTCCTGCAGCCACACGCCCTTCCTGCATGCTGTCCCCTCTCGAGAGCGTTCCTACCCCACTCCATCCGGCTGACATCTGTCCTCCAGCATCTCGTAGGTGCTCCCCTTTATACCCACCCAGTCTGATTAGGTCCTTTTTAATCTTGTTAGTTTGTGCTAAGAACTTGTCGTGATTTGTAATTTTATGTTCACTTGTTATTTTTCAATGTTTCGTTAAATATTGAATACATAGAAGAGAATATTGAAATCATAGGTGTACGGAATAATGAGAAGAACCGTAAAATGAGCACCTACCTACCACCACGGTTTAAAAGTGGGACATTACCGACACTTTTTATGCCCTGGTGTGCCCTTCCTCAATCTTGGTCTCCTTCCCCCTTTCAAACAGAAGCTGTTTTGAAATTTGGTTTATTACCATCTTACATTTTAAAATTTAGTGTGTCCTTTTTCTAGCTCCAGTTCTCCCTGGATCCGGAGCCCATTGCCGTCAACTGCACAGCCTTCAATCACAACGGGAACCTGCTGGTCACGGGGGCAGCTGATGGTGTCCTCCGGCTGTTCGGTAGGCAGGCCTGCTCACGGCCATCCTGGTCCCCTCCTCAGATGCCCCGGGGAAGAGAGCTGGGTTTTTGCCAGCTGGACTAGAGGCTATTGCAAAACCCCAGTTCAAGATGCTTGTAATAGCACTTAACTCTGGCCAGAGTCTGCTGTTTTCAGGACCCCCTAATTACCTTGCACGTGGTCCGTGTCCGTGGACACGGGGCGGGTGGAGCTTAGCAGTCCTCCAGTCCTGAGCTGTTGGATCTGAGTCCTCATGGCCCGAGTGAGATCCAAGAGGATACGAGAGGGTCGTGCCGTCCTGTCCTCTTGGTGTGACCACTTCATTGTCCCCGTGAGAGCAGTAGAACGGTGTGCGTCAGAGTCATTGGCATGCTGTTTAAAGCTCTTCACGCCAGGCCTGTTCCAGGAGACCAGAGTGAGAGGGTCTGGGAAGGCCCTGGGGACCGTATCTTTAACCGATCTCCAGGGCTCCCTGGTGGGAAGTTACAGCGCCCTCCCAGGAAGGACTTATGTGTCCTCCTAGACTTACGGGCTCCCCAGATGAGCTCAGGCTCCACCCAGGGATTCCTGAACCTGACTTCTGACCCAGTGAAAGAAGCTTCCGTTTAAGATTGGTTAGCAGAAGACAAGGCACAGTGGAGGAGAGAACTGGTAAAATGAAGCACTGAGTGCCCACTCTTCACCAGGGGTCAGCTCTGTGACTCCTATCGGGTCTGGGAGGCCCTCTGCCACCCACGGGGCAGAGGGAGGGTGAGAGGTACCTCCTGCTGTGGGCAGATGTCTCCCCAGGGCCTGGGCGGGAATCCTAGTGGCGTCTCATTGCCTCAGACATGCAGCAGCACGAGTGCGCCATGAGCTGGAAGGCCCACTGCGGGGAGGTCTACTCTGTGGAGTTCAGCTACGATGAGAACACCGTGTACAGCATTGGCGAGGACGGGAAGGTAGGTGGGAACGGGATTTGGGTCAGGAAGCTCCCTTCCTCTGGCTTAGGCATCTGAGATTCTAGAGAGCACCAGAATAGCATGACGGGCTGCGTTCCAGTCCTGAGCATACTTTTTACTAGCTCTGTGACCTTGGGCCTCTGCCTCAGTTTTGTCATCTGTAAAACAGAGATGAAAATAGTAACCAGTCTCACAGGGTCTTTGTGAGGTTTAAATGAGTTCAGTGGGAGTTGACTGTTCTTATGAAAGGGAAAGACCTACCTCCTTCCTCCTGGTTGTAGCAAAAAGGACTCATCTCACTGACCCACCTGACTCAGTGGGGTGCCAGGGGTGCCAGGATGTACTTCAGTGAGCTTGGTCATTGGGTGGTCACAGCATGGATATGTAGAGCTTGCTGGGGCTGGGGGCTGCAGACAGTTTCACCCAAACAGAGTCAAGAAATGTAAAAAGGAAGCTGGGGAAAAAAGTAAAAATAAGTGCCCCCTTTAGATTCTCTCTGGAAGGATTCATTAGGATCCTTGGAAAGGGAGCTGGGGCAGGCAGAGCTGGGAGAAAGACTAGCTTTTCATGTGTACCCTCCTGTACCTTTTGGATTGTATACTATCCACCTGTATTGTCCAATGAAGGCAGTAATTACCAAATGAATTCTTCATTTGAAAACTATGAGAAGGGATTTTTACATCAAAGCTCTACTTCCTATTTATTTGAGTAGGATTCTCAGTTAAGCGGTGGTCACACCCAGGTAGCCTGTCCCTGGGGTGGGCTAAAGGGCTGTTTGCGCTACAAAGCGTGAAGCTCAGCTTATACCTCATTGCTCGTGTTGCATTGATTGCACTGCTGAGAAACTGGAAGTGTATTTGGAACTTGTCCTATTTTTAAGAAAAATCTAGTTGGGTTCTAACCCTGACAGTAATATTAATAATGAAAACAACAACAACAGTAATAATAACAATCACTGGAGCATTGCTCTTGCTTGAGAGATGGGAATCCAGGCGAAGGCTGTTGCCTGCCTTTTCCCTTTCTTGGAGTCAGGCCAGAGAGAAAGTTCAGGCTTTGACATGAAGTGGCTGACTCTTTCTAGATTGTCTTCCCTTAAGAAAATGCTTAAGTTGTGTTGGGAAGAGTCGGGACTGGGTGGTCATCTCACTACCTTTCCCGGGGCCTGTGGACCCACCTCCTCTTTCCCGGGGCCTGTCCTCTCTCCTCCCCCCGGACCCGGGCTCTGTTGCCGGCCCGCTGAGAGTGCCGTGCTTGTGCTTTGCCGTTGCAGTTCATCCAGTGGAACATCCACAAGAGCGGCCTGAAGGTGTCCGAGTACGGCCTCCCCGCTGACGCCACGGGCCCCTTCGTGCTGTCGGGTTACAGCGGCTACAAGCAGGTCCAGGTCCCCCGGGGCCGGCTCTTTGCTTTTGACTCGGAGGGGAATTACATGCTGACGTGCTCTGCCACAGGGGGCGTCATCTACAAGGTACCTGGCGGCTGGTGGCAGGGAGATTCCTCCTCGGAGGTCTGGGCCCGGTTGAGTTCGAGCCTCTGTCCCTGTCTCTGTCCCAGTCTCTGTCCCTCCCCGATGGCCGTGGAGAAGCCTTTGACCCGGGATGGACGGCACCTGGGCCTCCCGGCTGCAGGCCGGCTCGAGGGAGCAGGCGGGAGTGGGCATGAGTGTGGCGTGTCCGTCCTCTCTGCTCCCCCGTCACTGTCCTTGGACGAGACTCTGTCCCTTTTCTGCCTCCCTCCTTGGGAATAATACCAACTATAGAAAACCTCAAGAGCTAGGGAGAAGGGCTGTAGGTTGGTTTGGGGGGACATACCCCAAACAGGAGGGTGCCTAGGTGGTCTGTTTCAGGTACTCTAATCTGGTGTAGGTTTATTGTTTATGGGAGGTCCTGTGGGTCAAGGACGTTACAATCCATGGCTGGGACAGAAATCCGGGGGTGTGATTTGTCACGCGGGATGTAAGTTGTCCACTCAGTTTATCTGCTTATTTTAATTCTCATGTCACAGCCTCTCTGGTTCATGTACCTTTTTTTGGATATATGATTGAACGGAATTATAAATCTCTCCTATGTTACTAGTGCTACCAAATGGACTAGGGATGAGGATTTGTGTCGTGGCCTAAGCACATGGTCTGGTTCCGCGTTGCCACGTGGATTCAGTCCTGAGCCTCAGTGTTAGCTCTCTGCCTGGCGGTGTTTCGTCTGCAGGTAGAGTGATGGAGTGGCATGCTCTTTCTCTGGGGCTCCCCGAGCTCGCCTCGCGTGGCTCACAGCCAGCGGGCAGCCGGTGCTCTGGACAGCAGCTGCCTGCGGGCGTGTCCTAGGCCCCGGGCAGTGTGCACAGGAGACGGAGAGTGTGGCCCCGCTCTCCTGGGGCTCACGCTCAAGTTAGAACGAGACGCGAGCCCCAACAGTGACGACAGTACAGAGCTGAGGGCCCCCAGGGGAGGAAGCCGGCTGGGGGCCGAGTCCTCGGGGAGGACTGGGCAGGGGGGCTGTCTGTGGATTTGAGGCCTTTGGAGGAGCAGGAGGAGGAGTTGGGAGGATGTGGAGGAAGGCGGGCTTTGGGGCTCCACGGGGCAGAGAGGAGCAAGGGCACACGGTGGGGTGAGGGGGAAGGGGGCTGCTGAAGTGGGAAGTAAGGAGGCTTCTGGACTGTTGACCTTGAATGTGGCACCGGGAAGCCTGGGTTTACTGTCACCCAGACTCCCCTTTTCCGCAGATGGTGATGATTTGGGTGGCTCTTGCCCTCTCCTTAAAAATTAGTTCCACACTTTATTTTTACTTATTTATTTAAATATATACATTTAAAAATCTTTTAAAAGTTTTATTGAGGTACAGTTGACAAAAATTGTATATACTGAAGGTGTACGGTGTGACGGTTTCATATAAAGCTCCATAATTTCTTGTAATTGCTATCGGGAGATATTGTAAAAAGTTTTCTGTTTACAAGCCTAATTTTATTTTATTATTTAGATTTAGTTGAGTTTCAGGTGGGCTCTCCTTTGCTCTCTGTATGATTGTGTGTTGTGTGTGTATGTGTGTATATTATTTTATTTTTGATCGTGCGGGCTTTATCATTTGTCCTGATCAGTTCATAAGGTTTGCAGTCAGACTTTCTCTATAACCAATTAATGGGTGTAAAGATTTTCCTCTGTCATTTAAAAAATGTCAAAAACGGGGTCTAATTACTAAAGGAATATAATGACTTTCAGGTCCCATTTTTACAATCTATAAACAATTCATGATTTTTAAAGATGTTTTCTCCGTGAAGGCTGAATACTTCCTCTCTCTTGCTCATGGATGTTGCATGTAGCTGGATAGATAGTCTGCTCCTGGTTTCCCTTCCTTATTACCTTCTGACCCCTCACACCTGTGCACATGAGTCCCGGGCGGCAGGTGCTGGCGGCACAGAGGAGAGCCGTGTTTGTGCCCTGACCCAGGGCCTCCGGTGCCAGCACTGCTCTCTGGGTGTGTGCCGGCCGCACGGCAGGGAATCACCAAGACCCTGCCCTCCTGCCCTCCTGCCCTCCTGCCGCTGGTGTTCCCTGGGGGAAGCAAATGTAAAACAGAGAGGCAGATACATGATATGAGGCTGGGAGCGGTAGATGGTGCTGGAAGAGAACACCGGGCACGAGCAGGAGACATGGCTCACAGCAGGTTAAAGGTGGCAGGGAAAATTGTGTCTTTCAGAGCATATTAGGGACTTATTTTCCACTTCAGCTGAAGGAGTAACTATAGTCGGGAAAGTGAAGATATTTCCTGGTCCAAGCAACGAACCTGAGACTTTCTGGAAAGGGGGACCTGTGTGCCTGGGCATGTCCTCAGCTTGGGGTGGCAGCCCCCAGGCTCGAGGCGGCTTGGCCACTGAAAGTGGATAAAGTGGATGTGTTTGTGAGCAGTGCCTGATGATGCAACCTCGTCTCTCCTGTCCCCTTGCAGCTGGGCGGGGAGGAGAAGGTTCTGGAGAGCTGTCTGAGCCTGGGCGGCCACCGCGCCCCTGTGGTCACTGTGGACTGGAGCACAGCCGTGGACTGCGGGACCTGCCTCACTGCCTCCATGGACGGCAAGATCAAGCTGACCACCCTCCTGGCCCATAAGGTCTGATGGGGCCCGCCCCAAGGGCCACCCACGGAAGCAGTATTATCCTGGGAGGCAGGCAGAGACGGCGCAGGAAGACAGGACGCTCCCCTTCCGGCTCCCTGCCAGGGTGGGGCGTCTTCAGGGAGAGACTGCCCAGGGGGCTCGGACACTGTCCAGCCACCTGACGAGAACGGGAGCCATGTAGAACTGTGGCACGTGTTCCCCAGACATCGGCACGCTGGCCTCTGCCAGGAGCAGGCTCCAGATGGTGGGAGGAAAGCTCAGGAAGCAGGAGAAACATTGTGATGGCTGCTCTGTTGGCCTAGAAGAGATTGAAAGTATTTTGTATATATTCGCTCAGTTTTCTTTTTTATAAAAAGAATGCTCTTGGGGTCACCTGGTGTCTCTTTCTGGAACGTATGCGTGCAGCAGAGCATCTCCCTTCACCGTTTGCCCTGGTGATGGTCATTGTGAGCTTCGGCCCCGCACCCCAGCTCTTACCTCACCAGCCATGGGGCTGACCTTTATTGGAGGTTTGCTTGTTGCTCTGCCACGGAAGTAGGACGTCCTCTCTCTACTGCTGCGTCGGCTAACCAAGGTTTGTGCCGTTCCCGTTTCTTTGGGCTCATGTCAAGGAGGCCATGGTGTCTTCTTTTCTCTGAGAGTTGGCAGCTTTTGTTAGGACAAGTGCAGGGTCTGAGGCATCTGCCCCTCTCCATCTGGGTGGCTGTGGTTTCCCAGGACCTGTCATTGTGGTTCCTCCCATTCTTTCAACTTCACTTCCCTAAGTTTGAACAAAGCCGGCCACCAGCGCCCTCTGCTGGTGAGTGGCCAGAGGACAGGAGCAAGTTGGCCAGGTGCCGGCCTGGAACCTAGGGTTCATGCCATCCGCGTGTGTCCACAGCCTGGCCCTTTGCTCCCTGGCTGGGGTGGGACCTTGAAGAGGCAGATGCCCTCACAGGGTGGAGAGGAACAAGAAAATGACTCCATTCTCCCGCTTGCATTTCCACCTGAGGCGGTGGGATTTCAGGCCTGGACCTCGGGCTCTGACACTTGACAGGGGCAGTTTGTCACCAAGCTGCTCAGAATAGTTGTTGCAGAGGCTCCAGCCCAGATCTGGGGTGCAGGTCTGGTGTGGGAGTGCTCCCAGTTACCTACTTTTGGAAAATCATGAAGAGATTGGTACTAAAGCTTTGGCTCTGATCTGCTGGGAGTTGGGAGGAAAGTAGGGAGGTGTTTATTTGGCTCAATTATGAGATAACACCAGAGACTTAGTGATAAGTAGTTACTTACACACTGTTACCCATTTCCACCTGGTAATCCTCCTTCAAATGAACAAACTCAAGACTTTTCCATTTATAATTTTTCCCATCTTCTGCACTGAAGCAGCAACCTTATTAATCTCTCCCAGTGATTCTGTAGGACATTTAAAAAGTGGTCATGTGTTTCATTTGGGTGAGAGAATTCATTGTTCAGCTTTTCCTCTCTCCATCTCGAAGTTTCTCTCTTATTGCCCACTCTCTCCTCTCAATACGGTCTCCACAGTTTGCTGAAATGTCTTTAAGGTTTGTAGAAAACTCTTGAAGAGCTGTCTCTTCTCTCATTTCCTTTATGCTCTGGGTTGGATACCTGTCTCCCTCTTGTTTTGAGCTTGGCTCATAGCTGATGTGACTGAGGCTCCACCAGGAGGGATTGAGGTGGGGCTTCCACATCACTTTGAAGCTGCCAAAAAACACAAAACCAAAACACCATTAACCTCTGACCTTCTGAAATTAGCCAGTAGGATACGTGCAGCGGGCCACCCTGTGCCCTCCTGGCCTCTCTCTCTCTGACCTCCACCCCATCCTGAGTGCTTGTCAGCATGCATTCATCCTGCTGTTCCTGTCCCACCTCCTCGCCCCTCCAAGATGAGCTCTCATCCTCCAATAACGCACGTCAAAACTTAAATTCAGGGACTCCTCTGGTGGCGCAGTGGTTAAGAATCTGCCTACTAATGCCGGGGGCACCGGTTCGAGCCCTTGTCTCAACCTCTAGGAAGATCCCACATGCCGCGGAGCAACTAAGCCCGTGCGCCACAACTACTGAGCCTGCAAGCCACAACTACCAAAGCCCGTGCACCTACAGCCCGTGCTCTGCAACAGGAGAAGCCACCGCAATGAGAAACCTGCGCATTGCATCGAAGAGTAGCCCCGGCTCGCCGCAACTAGAGAAAGCCCGTGCGCAACAATTAAGATCCACCACAGCCAAAAAAAAAAAAAAAAATTCACCTCTCCTTCACAATACCTGCTTGACATCTACCGGAGGATGCCAGCAAGACTCCTCCACTAGCTTGGGCAAGGGCAACTAGATGAAAACCATCAAGCCAGTCCAGCCTCAGGCCCCCAAGCCCGCACGCCCTGCGCAGGTGTAGCCCTGGCTCTGGGCTGGGCTGCACGAGAACAGTGAGGTGCATTTCCCTCATCCTTGGGACCTGTCTGCGCTTGCCTGCTTCTGCTCCAAGACCTCAGACTCGCTGAACTCAGCATTCAAAATGCTTCAGGAGCTGATTCCCACCCATTCAAATCCCACAGCTGGGGTTTCTCATCCCTATTTGGCCTTTCACACAGCAAGTTTTTTATGCAGATGGGTTTCCTGCTCCTCAGACCCCATTTTTCAGCTGGCTATGGGAGAAGGTTTTTGAGAAAAAGGTGGAGGGAGTGGTTCTCATAATGGCAAGTGTTCTCTGTTCCTTTATTAAAACAAAATGATGCTTCTCCACCCATTAGACTTGGGTTTGTCTTGGCTCACAGACTGTGGGAGCGGAGGACCCTAGAGGTCAGTGATTTTGGAACCTTTAGGGAATCAGAGGAGAAGCAAGTCCTGCCTGGAAGGGTTGGCCTCCTGAAGAGGCTGGAGGCAGAGCCCAGGTTCAACCCGCAGCTAAATTACCCCAATGCACAGCAGGTTGGTTTTGTGACTTGAAATCATTGATTTACTCCTTAAGCCTTGATTGATTGAAACTTTCCTGGACCAGACTACTTCCCTAGGATTGAGGATTAGTATGGGGTGAAAGTGCTTTGGAGAAACCAAAGGCACACACAGTTGGAAGTGAGAACTCCTGGCTCTGGATTCTCCAAACTCTGGATCACACTCCCCTGTCCTGCACCTGCAGCGTATGGAGAGTAATTATTCTATTATTAGCTGATTTGTTGTAAGTCGCATTTCAAATGGCTGTCTTGATAATTTTGCATTTTGGGGGGTAGATGGTTGGTTCTGATCATCCTTTTGCCTCAAAATGTGGTAGAAGTTTCACCTTCTGCACTTGTGCTTGTGTTTTTAGTGATGTGTGCCACCTGGGTTGTTTTTTGTTTTTTTTTTTTTTTGTCTGTCTTTTAAGCTACTTCAAGCTGTGTGATTTTAAGTTAAACTAGATGCTAACTCCACATGTAAACTGCAGTGCTCAGCATCAGGCTGAAAGCAAAGCAGTGAGGACATCTGGGCAGCCTTGTGGAGCAGCCCTGTTTACAGAGGGAACACTTCTGGCCAATTTGAAATGTAAACAGAATCTTTAATTTCCCTTCCTGCACTCGGGGGGGCTCACCTTGCACCCCCCTTGCCTGGGAGTGCATGCCTCCAGCAGGGAGCACTCCGCCTCTGCCCTTCCCCAGCAGAGCTTTCAAAAATGCAGATCCCCCTTCTCCCCTCCCCCTAATTTCTGGTGGCGGGGGAGGGCTGGGAATTGACACTTTAACAGAGTCCAACCAGCAAGCCTCAAATGGAGCCACGTTTGGGGACTGTTAAAGAAAAAATATTGTTAAAAATTATTTATGACACTTGTTAAAGACAAGTAAGGCAAACTTTATTCGAGGGGGCTACTCAGGGTTTTGCAGTGGGGGCGAAGTTGGGCTCAACTCCCAATACAAGGAAAAGTGGCAGGGTTGGGGGTCGGTGGATGGATGATTATTAACAGGAAACATCAGGGGTAAGGGGATTCTGGCTAAATTGACCTAACAGGATTCTTGCTGAGGGCGGCTGGGTGATTAGACACCACCTGGAAGATGGTGGCGGGTGAGGATCAGAGGCGGGGGATGGGTGGACTTTGGTTAAATCAACTTAGCAGTATTCTTGCTAAAAATGGACAATTTGGAGATGCACACGGAAGTCCAAAAGGCAGGGCCTAGCTGAGAGGAGTTCAGAGGAGCCCGACCTGGATGTGGTCGAGGAGAGCCTGTCAGGACCCGGGACAGCGGGGCCGGCGTCTCCCATCAGATGGGGAGTCAGGGCTCCACCGCCGAGGGCGCAGACAACGCGATCTGCCGGCAGGGGGCGCGCCCGGGCCTCCGCGCCCTCGGGCGGCCGGAAGCCGGAAGTGCGGGGACGCGGCCGAGCCGGGGGTGGGCCACGGTGCGCGCGGGGTCGGGGCCCGGCCGGCCGGGCTCCGAGATCCCTACAACCGCCCAGAATCAGACTCCCGGACCCGCCCCGGAAGCCAAGAAGGGGGCGCGGGCCCGGAGGCAGGAAGCCCAGCTGGAGGAGCGCCGGGGACGCGGGCGGCGCTGTTGCCGGTGAGGCCCCGCGTGGTTGTCGCGCGTGCCCCGTCGCCCTCCTCCTGCATGTCGGCACCGGTCTGGTCGCGCCAGGACGGCGCGGGGACCCCGAGGGCTGCGGCGGCTGAGAATCAGGAGCTCTGGGCTGGGCACGCGCCCGCGGGGCCGCGCCGGGGCGTCCCAGGCCCTCACCCACCCCCAGCCGGCGGAGTCTGGAGGACCCGCGTGCGTGTCCCGGCCGGCCATTTCAAACTTTTTTGTGACTTTGCGCATACTGCTCAGTCTCAGTTCCTCATCTGTAAGATAGGCTTCAGAATATCTACCTCATGGTCAAATCAATGTATGCACCGACCGCCGCGCTGTGTTTGTGCCTGGCGGTTAGCGGTGCTCGTTAGGTGTGGGAATGAGTATTAGCACCGCTTGAATTTAGGCAGAAGGCGCCCGCAGCTGCCTTCAGGGTTAACTGCTAAGTGGAGGGTGGAGCCCTGCACCCTTTGAGTCACAGGGTCGGGGCTGAGCTTTAGGAGGAGGGGCTGAGGTGGAATCCAGTGCGGGTGGGGAGAGGCCCAGTAAGATGAGACACTCCCCCCAGCCCGGCGCCCCAGCTTCTGGATTCCTGACCCTACTGCTGGCTGAAATCTGACCGGTCAGAAGTATCTTTGGTGTAAGGGAGTGGGTGTTGGCCAGTGAAACCTCACTGTGAATCAAAATGGCCTTGGAGTTTCTTATAACCGCTCCCAGAAGAGGGAGTGAGAAGTCTGTGGTTGGGAGAAACAGGGGAGAGATCTTTGAGAGGTGTCCTAAGGGTAGGATAGTCAGGGCACCCCGGGGACCGTGAGCATCTGGGGTGGAGAGGAGCAGGGGCACCTCCCTCCCTGTTTCCTCCTGGGAGGGTGTTCATCCCACTCCTCCCGTGTTGAACGGCTCACTGCAGAGGCTCCTGGAGGCGTTGGGCCTGGCTGCCGGTGGGGACACTGGGCCCTCCGTGGAGGGCTGCTTCTCCCTGAGCCCCTCGCCTGCCCCTTCATGCCCTGTGAACGGCACATCTGCGTCTCCTGGGCCCTGCCCTGACCAGTAATTTCAGCTGATGCCTGGGAGTATTCTCGCTTATTAGAATTCACTGGTCTTTATTCTTCTTTGTAGGAATTAAAGCTGGACTCCCATTCAGGACAGACAGACCTATAATTCCTGGTGTGATGAGAGAGTGGGATTTGCCGTCCTGAAGTCATTAAGCTTGGGCCCTGGTTCCTCTTTATGAGAGACTAGGGAGATGGGAGACTTAAAATCTGAGAATAAAACAAGGGTGCTTCCCGCATGGATGACAGCCCAGGTGGCTGAAAAGAGGACGGTGCAGGTGAGGACCGCCAGCAAGAGGAGAACAGCCACGGCGCCAGTGGCTGCAGCAAGGTGGGCAGCTTCTGGTCCTCCTGGGGAGTTAGGACACGGGGAGGGATTTGGGGCATCACAGTTGCCGGGGCCCAGTCTTCCCATGTTGGCAGAACAGTGAGGTGGGGTGTTTCAGTCCACAGACCTCTCATCAGCTCTCAGGGGGTGCACAGGAAGTGAGCTGTGCCCTCCCAGACTGGCACCGGCTTCTGCCTCTATTGGTGAATCTCCACCGCCAGACCCTCACTTGTCAGCTCCCGGATAGCGGCTCCCCCTCTCGGGTCACACACACCAGCCAAGCTCTCAGACGCCAGTTGTCCAAATCGCCAGTCTCTTCTCTTGCCACAGAAATTGTGACCATCCACTGGGCAAGATGAGTGACGAGGTGGTCCAGTCTCCCTGCGGGTAGATCTTCAGGGACAGACGGACAAGCTGCAGGTTGCTGTGCCGGCCTGAGATCAGAGGCTGTGGGGTGGGTTAGGTGAATGGTGGTAGTGGAGGGGGTTTCTGGGCCGCCAGGGAGGGGCTGCCCCCGCCCTCTCCCCTCGTGGTCCCAGGCGCTCACTGTCTCTCTCTGCTCTTCCCTTTCTAAGTTTTCTTCGTTGACCAGCCTTGATTTCTGGTCTTTGCAGCCCTCCTTTACTGTGTTCGTGCACTGCGGTGGGCGGGGGGTGGGTTGAGTCTTGGCTTGTTCGATCTGCTCGCATCCACCGTGTGTGTGAGTTTGACTCCCAGAAGCCGGCCGTCGTGCCCTATTTCCAGATCCTCAGGGGAGCTGGTGGAGGGTGGGAAGCCCCACACTGTTGCCCCGAGAACCCCCTGTGCCGGTCACTGGTTACAAGGCTGCAGAAGCCACGTTGGCGCCCTGGGGAAGCTGCCGCTCTCACGCCTGCTGGGCAGGCCCTGAGACGCAGCTCTTACTCTCATTCTCTCCTCCTGGTGATTCCGTGCCGTCTCTAGCTTTGTGCTTTTCTTTCAGACTTCCTGCCATGAGGACTGTGTACTGCATGAATGAAGCTGAAATCGTAGACGTTGCTCTGGGGATCCTGATTGAGGTAAAGTCAGCTGTGTCTTTTCTTATGACCAGAAACTCTTGGTGGGCAGAAACTAGACCAGGGCCTGGTTCGTGCTAATAAAAGAGGCGCCCTGCCTGCTGGGGTGGCCAGGAGCCCGCTCACCCGCAGCCCGCTCCCTGGTAGGTGGGCACCCGCTTGGGGCTGGAGGGCGCAGCTGTGCAAGGGAGGGCAGCCCGCTCTGTTTGGGTGCCTCTGTGCTGGTGGCGTGTGGGGGGAACAGAAGTCGTTAACTGCTCACGTTCTCTGGAGGGTCTCAGTCGGGCGAGGTGACTTCTGAGCACCGTACGGAGCACCATGCCGCCGAGTGTCTTGGCTTCCGGAAGCGAGTAATAACTGTCCCACTTTAGAGCTGTATAGTACTTGGTAGTTGCTCAGGGACTTGTGTATATTCCTATCGCGCTTATTCCTTGCAATAACCTGCTGATAGATATTATTATTAGTTACAATAAGTGATTTGGTGCCAATAAGGGAGAGGCTAAGGCCCACACTCGGGGTTCGTATCCTGTGCTCCTTCCGTTCTGTCACCCTGCCTTTCCACGTACATTTATTCTAGTTTTCTTTCCTGTGGTGCTGTTCCTCAGGCCCCTGCCGCCGCTCTCCCAAGCTGGTCTCTACTTCTGCACCATCTGAGAAGGGGTGGCGGGGAGGTGGGGAGTCGGGTGAAGGGAGGGAGGGGCCACCTGTGATTTGGGGGCAGGGCCTGACTCGTCACGTGCTGGCTTCACAGTTGCTTCTGGGCCTGTTCTGCGTCACTGACAGATAAACCAGCACGTTAGGGAAGTAAAACCCCGTCTGTTTTGCCTGCCATTGCTTCTACTCAGCAGGGCCGAAAACAGGAAAAGCCTTCGGAACAGCTGCCTGTGGCAGGCGCTGATAAGCCAGAGCACTCCCCAGCCGGCTCAGCGCCGCCGTCCCCGAGTCCCCCCGGGAGCAGCAGTGAGGACGAGGCCTGTGGGGCAGACGGCCTTCCACCGGGGCCTGCGGGGCCTGCGGGTTCTGACTCGGCCTGCAGCCAAGGCCACGAGGAAGACCAGGATGCCCTAAAATACGTCAGAGAGATATTTTTCAGCTAAGGGACAAACTTCCAGGACTTTCTGCCCAGAGTGGCTGGAGGAAGCTGGGTTTCCCTCTTGGCCTGGGCGCTGCCCTCAGACTGTCAATGGCTTCTGCTCCCAGCTTCGCGCCGCTCTGGGCTGCGCAGATTCACCTTGGGAGGTGAGGAATCAGGATGAGCTCCCGTTAGAAATCCTCCCTGCACTGTGCTCTCTCCTCGCTCAGAGGGCCTGGGATCCCCACCGTCTGTTGTGTTCAGTTACCTGGTTCCAGGGAGGTGAGGTTGTGGTGGTCAACTTACTGGAACCAAAGAGTCAACTTAATAATTTTTAAAGAAAAACAAGTTTGGCTGCTAAGTACACTGGAATTCCTACTGTTTGGCCTCCCTAAGGAGGAAGCCTGTTTTAAAAATAGCTTCCATCGCGAGGCAGTCAGTCAGTCTGTGAGCCCTTGCTCGTCCAGCCCTGAACCAGACACCCTGCCACAGTGCTGGGCTTCGTCTAGGAGCCGGAGGCTCAGCGTACAGATTGGGAAGCCTCCTGACCAATCAGGCCTCCTCCCCCCGAGCTGCCACCTTTCTTCCACTTGGTGGCCTCGGCCTTGGTCCCTGGACAGTCGGAAAGCAAGAGTGGGACAGGAACCCAAAGGAGACGCCAAGGACAAGACATCACACTAGAGTCTGTGTTTCTGCTTCTGTATTCAGTGTGGCTTTTGACAGGCATAGGATGAGGCAATCACGTGCTGTACAGGTTTTCAATATACAGGTGCTGAAAAATACACAAAGTTCGCCGGTGCATGAGTTGTGCTTGTATCCTTTCTGGGCCCGGGGTGAGAGGTGAGGGGATGCGGCATTCACGTGGATGTGGAACCGGTCAGTCCTGTGCACCTTCCTCTCCTGACCAGGGACCCAGTGTCTTCGGCTCCTGAACTCCCAGGTCACGTGCTGGGAGTGATCTGCCCGCTGACCCCCTGCTCTGTCGGGCTTCAGGTCCGGGAGCCTTTTCAGAGGAACCTTCAAAGCCACCAGGGCTGCTCTTCGTGCCCATGTGTTCTGTCTTCGGTGAATCCCTCAGGTTATTCCTGGGCCTTTGGGAGCATTGTCAGAGGTGAGGGGCTCATCGCATTCTACCCGCCTTGGTGAGATGGGGAGCTGGCCAGGCAGGGCCCCCAGGGCCCCTGAGGTGTTTCTTCATAGACCCTCACTGGGTTCCAGTCTGGCATTTGGCAACTTGTCCTGGAAATCTGGCCCCATGACGGGAAGCCTTATTTCCCCATTGTTCTGAGGATAAAGTAAGAATGGCTTGCTCAGATCAGTTAATTAAAGCAGGAATTCTTGTGACAATGAGCTGTGTGGTTTTAGGGTGTCTTTGGGAACCTTACAAGTCCCAAAGGACACACAACCCTACACTAAGAAGCTGAGGGAGCCCTGGCCGCCCTTGCTGCCTCTTGTCCTTGACGTCAGGTGCCCTACCCCCTCCGTGGTGGGTCCTGTCTGCTAGAGCTTGAGATCAGCATTAACTATGAAACAGGCTGGCTGAGACGACACAGCAGCCCATGAATTCTCTGGCACCTTCTCTGAGCATAGTTCAAACAGAACCCTTGCAGTCACGTAAGCCTTTAGACAGAGCTAGCAGCTCTCAAGTTCTTGTCCTTTGCCCTCTGAGGGAACACGACTGTGGCCATAAGCAAGAGGATGAGTAAGCCCTGGGCAACACCCAGAGCTAGAAACCCAGGCCCCAGGAGGGAGGGCCGGAGCCACTTCCATGTGTAGGTGAGGAAGAGGCCCAGGCCGCTGGCCAGCAGCATGGAGGACGTGGCCAGGAAGCCCACGGCCAGCTGCCACTCTCCCTCGTTACTGTTGCACCAGGCCAGGAGGAGAGGCAGGGGGACGAAGAGGGTGAGGACCAGGGCCCCGTACACGCCAAGCCTGGCCAGGGCCAGGCCAACTCGAGGCACCCCCAGGGCCTCCAGCTCAGGGAACTGGTGACACTGTAGGGCCCCAGTGCCCTCGTTCCAGAGACAGAAGTTGTAGAAGCCAATTCTGAGGTTGGGCAAGTCGATGAGGTTGCCGGCCTTCCAGAGGAGAGCAAAGAACAGCAGGAAGATTGCTGTGACTGTGAGCGTCATGATTCCCAGGAACCGCAGCTGGTTCCTCCGCCTTGACCTTAGGACGGGCATCTTCTCCTGCGCTTCGCAGGGCGCCTCCCTGGGTACCTGCAGGAAGTCACGCTGTGAGTGTCCAGTTCTCCCTGTCTCCCTCCCAGTTTCTTCTCAAGCTCATGCTCTCCGTTCTGGAATTACATAAAAACCTGTGGCAAACTCCCTTCAAGACAGCCAAACCAGAACCAAGAGATCTGGGGTAACCTCCAGGCATGGTCCATGGGCTCAGTCGTCAGCTGCCTCTCTGGGCTGAGATCAGGAGGAAGGGCCCTCCTGGCCACTTTGAGGGCGGGAAAGATCGTAACTGAATGCCCTTTGGCCTGAGACTTTGCTGAATCTGATTTTTCCTTAGGATTAATATCTAAAACTGCAATCACTGGGTCAAGGGTAGCAATATTTTTTAGTGATTTTACTGCATTTTGCCAAATTGATCTACAGGGAACTTGCCTTCTCTAGTCCCTCTGTAGTATATAGTATCGATATATATAGGATGTACCTTCCTCATCTTTTTGGAAAAATCTTTTCACTAAGTTTTTAATCAGAAGGACTTCTCCAAATTGGCCTCTCCAACAGTAGTCTGCATACTGTGCCTTTATATTTGTAAATTTGCCAGTATGGAACAAAACAGCCATTTCCATCCTGAAGTGCCTAGGAGCACAGGGCCAGAGCACAGAGTGGTGTCCTGCAGTGCACCCGGCCAGGGCTGCCCGTGGTGTGGGCAGTGCAGGGAGTGGTGGCCAGTGGCGGCCTTGGAGAGAGGTCCAGAGGCAGCCCTGGAGATCAGTTTCTGGAGGGACCCCTTGAGAGGCGCAGCCCCTCACCTTTCCCAGAGCTGGCTGGAGGGTCTGCCTGACCACTCCCACACTTGTCCTGCACGTGGAAAAACAAAGCGTGGTGAGAGGGGGCAGGATGTGGAACAGACTGAGGGGGAGGGCGGCGTCAGTCCGTGCAGGCTGCCACAGCAAGTTACTTTGGGCTGGGTGCCTTATCAACAACAGAGGTTTCTTCCTCTCAGTTCTGGCGGCCGGCAAGTCCAAAATCAAGGCTCCGGCTCATTCGGGGTGTGGTAAGGGCTCAGCTTTTTGCTGTGTCCTCACATGGTGGAAGGGACCAGGAACTCTCTGGGGCCTCTTTTTTAAGGGCACCGATCCCATTCTAATCACCTCTCAAAGGCCCCACTTACAAATACTGTCTCATTGGGGGTTAGGTTTCAACATACGAATTCTGGGGAGACACAGACGTTCAGTCTGCAGTAGGTGGCTAATGAGAATAAAGCTTTATCAGTGACTCCTTTGGCAGAGACAGAAAGATTTATCAGGTGTAAAAAGTGTGTGTTTAGTCCACGGTATTAGATTGGTACGGTAAGAAGTTTTAACCAGTCCAGCCCAGGGGATGGGAAAAATTCCCAACAGGAACATAGTTTGCACGGTTTTACATATTAACAAATGTTTGTAAAAGCCTGTATCTCCATTTTTAACGGATTTAGGTATTTCGGGGTGTAGGATGGATTTCCAGGGCTGGAATCCGGATTTACACCATTGTGCAGTGGGAAATAAGATTTGACTTGCCTCCATGGTCCAGGTTGGGAGTTGGGGTGCCTTTGTGTAAATGCTCCCTCTTACTTCTCCTATTTCAAGCCTGTTACACTTGGGCTAAAAAAAAAAAAATTATTATTAAGCTTAATGCAAAAAGATTCCTGGGGCTTCTCAGAGGAGACTGCATGAGCCACCTCACGCAGCAGCTCCCCAGGCACCCAGGGCCTTTGTTTCTGACTTCCTCTTCTCTCTTCAATAGAGAGTGAAACAAAATAAATTGGAGCTAGGAAGCCCATGAGCAGGCGTGTGGAGAAGGTGGTAGTCCCTGATTTACTTCCTCTCACCCCTTTATGCACATAGAATTCAGTCCCAACTCCTGTGCCTGGTACGTGAGGCTCACCACGATCTGGTACGACTTAGAACTTGAACTTGGGTTCTCTAGTGAGGCCCTGCCCCCTTTGGTCTCCCGCCCTTGCTTTGCTGAGTCCAGCACCTGCCCACTGTCCCCGTTCCCGACTGCCCACCCGCTCAGCCACTCCACCTCCTCAAGTCCTACCCTGTTCTCTGCCTCTCTGAGTCCTACTGATTTTTCACCAGCTTTCTCAGACTACTTCAGTACAGACTCTGATACAGCTGAAGGCCAAGCTTATGCTTCCACTAGCTGTTTTATCCCAGAATGGTGCCTGATACACAGTAGGAACTCTTTGTTTGTTGTTGCTGAATGAATGAAAATGACTTGTAGCGTCCTTTAGGTACTGCATGTACTTATCTAACAAGACGGCAAAGCTTCTTGAGATGAGGGGCCGTGTTTTACGTCTCATATATACTCAGTGCTGGGATGGCTCCTCTGTGCTTCCTGTTGGGATGTGGACAGAGAGGTTGGGGGCTAATCCTAGCTTCTTTTTTCTAAGCACTTCCCAGTAAAACGATATGGTTATTTGGTTGGAAAACCCTAGGGTACTCTCCTCTGCCTTCCTAAGAGCTTACCCTGTTCTGTTCTGTTTTGGCTTTTAACAATCCTAGTATTCATGTTCTCACCACAATGAGCTTTTAAATTCCCTTTAGATGATAAGCCTGTGCTTCCTTCAGAGGGCAGAAGGGGACACTGCTGAGTCACTGTTGCTATTTTTAGGTGAAGTTTTTCCTGTTTATAATAAAGTAATGCATGTTGGTTGTAGAAAACTAGAAAAATGTACGAAAGTATGGAGACAAGACTAAAAATCGTCTATAACTTCAAGGTTGTAGAAGTAAGCACTCAACGACATTTCCTTCTATAATGTTTTACATAGTTGGGACCACATAAATATATGTGCTTGTATCCTGCTTTGTAAACATCATTATAGCATTAATATTTCCCTTTGTCATTAGAAGTGTTTCCTAAACAATATTTTTAACGGCTGCATTAGCTGTTCTGTTGTGTATGGTTTATATATTCTGTCTTACGATCTTGTTTTATAATATTAAAAATAATGCCATGGTGACTATGTTTGTGAATCAGTTTATCCTTCCACCAGCAGTTTAAGAGAGTACTTATCTCATCTCATCCTCCCATATTGAATTTTCTTGTCTTTTCATCTTTTTTTTTTTTTTTTTTTTAATTTTTTTTTTTTCTTTTAATTAATTAATTATTTTATTTTTGGCTGCATTGGGTCTTCGTTTCTGTGCGAGGGCTTTTTCGACTTGCGTCGTGCGGGGGCCACTCTTCATCGCGGTGCGCGGGCCTCTCACCATCGCGGCCTCTCTTGTTGTGGAGCACAGGCTCCAGACGCGCAGGCTCAGTAGTTGTGGCTCACGGGCCTAGTTGCTCCGCGGCATGTGGGATCTTCCCAGACCAGGGCTCGAACCCGTGTCCCCTGCATTGGTAGGCAGATTCTCAACCACTGCGCCACCAGGGAAGCCCCTTTTCATCTTTGATAATGAAAAATGACACAGCATTGCTATACTGTTTCTTTTTAATGAGCAAGGTTTAATGTTTTTTAAGTGTTTGTTGACTGTCTCTGTTTTTTTCTCTTGGGAGTGCTGTCATTTCCTTTTTTTTTTTTTTTTTTATCATTTTCAGTTTTGGTTTCTGTTTGTCAGTGTATATGAGCTCTCTATAAATAAACGCTGCTAGCCTTTTGCCGTCACAACGGTCATCGTAAAGCGTAACCCTTTTGGGGCAGTGGGGCCCCTGGACCAAGACACAGATCTGGACTCTGAGTGAGTGTGTGGAGTGTCACCAGAGAGCCCAGGGCAGCAGAGTCCCAGTTAGAGAAGCAGGAGGAGAACACTCCCAGACCGTGCATTTGAGGCAGTTTTTTTGTTTGCTTCTGTTTTTTAGTTTAAGCACCTCTGAAGTTTTCACTTTGATGGGATGATGGCTGAAAGAGGCACAGACATAGTATCCTGATCTTCTAAATTATGTTCTTGCCACCTTCATGTTAAAAGAGTGAAACTTTCATGAGGTCGTGTCTGAGGGAGGATTGGAGTTCTGGCAGATTGTCACACTGAAAATCCCTCCGGCCACCCATGCCCCGAATATAGGACACCTGGCAGGCAGAGAACGGGTGACCAGAGAGCTTTTCCCAGCATAGGTTTCACCCCTGGCCTGTCCCTTGACTGTAAGGAACACTTGAGAAGGGCGATGGAGCGGGGAGGCCGGCTCTTGCCACCGACACCGGCTTGTTTACTTCAGATGGCTGAAGGCCCTACCATGTGCTCTCTTGAGTTGCAGAGTCAAAATGGACTTTGTAAACTGCGGCCCCGTTGACCTTTGTTTCTGTTTTAGAGAAGGTCTGTAGCTCTAATCTCCGGCTCCCAAACACTTCTTTCTTTTATGCTAAAATATTTATCAGCTTAATCATTATGCGGCTGCTGTATACAAATGTTGATCATATACTTATTTATAACTTATGATTTGTCACTGCTCTAATCATGACTTCACATATTACATTTTCATCTTATCCCAACATACGAGATTCCCTAGAAAACTCCTTTCTCTACATTGACTTAGCAAAAATACCCACTCTCAAATCACCCACCTCATTCTGTTTTTTCAGTTCATTCTTCCTGCCTGAACGTGTAATGATATTCAGTAACAAGACTTTATATACAGCTGGGGCTTATTTAGTTTCTCGCCATTTTGCCCGAGTTCACCACCCGCGCGCCTCTGTCCCGAGTGACGCGCCCGAGGTTAGCCTCCTGGGGCACCCTGCACTGTCGCTCGTATCAGGGCACCGCTCGTCCACCACCGGGAGATTCTGCTTCGTTCATCAAGTGTTTAATGAGCCCTTAGAGGTGCCCGTCGGAGAGGAAGGCAAGTTCCTGCAAGGCTCCCCTTCAGTCCGAGCTCCCCCTCCAGAGGGTGGGGACGAGACTCTGGAACGTTTGAATTCCTCGGCCAGGGAATGATACAGTGTGCTGTGCCCGCAGGTGTGTAAACGTCCTGGAGCTTGTTAACAAGGATGACTCTTGACGCCAAGGGCGCCCACTTTCCAGGGACAACATTGACAGTAACTTGGCCTTCTCCTGCTTCTTTGGGACCAGGACTCCCCAGTGCTGTTAGTGCCCGTGTCGCCTCCTGGACGTCTTCTCCCGTTACTCCTGCTCTCCACTCCCTCCCCCGGCTTCGGCCACGTTGGCTCCTTTCGCATTTTCCAGAAACTTGAGGCAGGCTCAGGACTTTGCACTTGCATTCCTCGCCTGGAGTGCTCTTCTGTTATCCCTTGGGTCTCTGCTCAAAGGTCCCTTTCTCGGTGGCGCCGTCCCTGGTTGGCATTTTGAAGCCGTAGCAGCCCCTCCGCGGCCCCCGGCCCCGCTCTCCCCGCGCTCCTTCCCTGCTCTTCCTCCTTGCCGTTTTCCACCATCTAACGTGCTAAATGTTTTCTTTTGTCTTCCACCTACAACCCTCAGTAGAATGTAAACTTCATGTGGGCAAGGAATTTTATCTGTTAGGCAAATCAGACAAAAATCTATGGCTGCCCGTCTCTCTCAAAATCTGTCTTTAACTGTTATATCCCCACACCCGGGACTCCCTGGCACATTATGGGCACGCAGTAAGTACCCACTGAGTGACCTCCAAATGGTTTCGTGAACGTCAGCCATGGCACGTAGAGCTTCATAAATGCCTCCTTCTGTTTTTTTGACCTGAATCTCTGTCCTAGTTCTCCTCCTTCTGGTCCTTCTCTGTTTTTTATTCTTCCCATTTCCTAAATGTAAGTTTCCTCAAGCTTGTCCCCTCTTTCTCAGACATGTATGTGAGCCTGTAGCTCCAGGCGTTGGACGCTGTGAGGCCCCTTGCAAGGACGGACTCAGGTGTGGCGAGTCCCTGCCCCGCCCTGCCCTGGCACTAGCAGGAGCAGTTGCTGCCATGACCTGGCAAAACTTGGATGTTATAATTTTGCTGCTGTCAGACACTACACAGTTTGCAAGTTTTGTGGAAAAGAAGCTTGAAAGAAAAACGGATGGGTTTTTAGTTTATTGGCTACAAATTCATCTCCCGGCCTTCCTTCTCATTAATGACTTAAGAAAGCTATAGCGGACCTTAGAGGGCAGAACTTGCTTTGAGAAGTCTTTGTGATCACTGGAGGTGTCTAAGAAGGAATCTAGTTTGATTGAGGGGTTATTAATGATTAAATACTGACCTCAAAATCTTTTTGAGCATTTACTCTGTGCCAGGCCCTGTACTAAGCACTTAGCAGGTATTCTTAAGTTTTCACTGTGAGAGCACATTTAATGTTATTATCTTCACTTTCCAGAGGAGAAAACTGAGGCTTACTGAGGCTCAGTAAGTTCCCCAAGTGGGCCTGGTGAGGCCTGTCGGGCAGAATTGTGAAATCACTGTAAGAACCTGAGCTTTGTCTCCCGAGGTCTGGCCCTCACATGCTGCATCATCCCCTTTAATCTTGACGGCCACAGAGTGTGGACATCACGTTATTCTCCTCTTGTATGGGGGTGACACTGTGGAATAGTGCGTCTGAGCTTAGACTTTGAAGCTGTGTGTACTGGGTTCAAATCCCCGCTCTACCATTTACTAGCTATGTGAATGTCTCTCTGCCTAGTTTTCTCATCTGCAAAATGGGTACAATAATAGAACTTGTTTTGTAAATGTTATGGAAATTAAGTGAGGTGATTTATGTGCAGCATGTGGAACATTACCTAGTATTACTTAAATTATTATTATCATAGAGAGGAAACTGAGGCTCAGAGAAGTGACATTCTTGAGGAGACACTAGTGCTGGGGTTCAGAACAGAGCTTCTCTGGAGGACCTGGACTCCAGGAAGCTGGCCTCACTGGTGGCTGGCGCCGACGACTCCGGGATGGTGTGAGGGACGTGGTGGTGAAGAGCGTGGACCTTAGTGCCAGACCACCGGGGTTCAGGCTGCTGTCCTGTCGCTCATAGCGCGTGACCTTGGGCATGTCCTGAGCTTGCCAGCGTCTACATCCCCGCCCTTAACGCGCCTGCGGGCCTGTCCCTGGGGGCTGTTGTGAGACTGAAGTGAGTTAATTTGATCTGCACAGGTGGACTGGTGCCTGCTCTGGTGCTGCGGTGGAGGCTGTGGTCCAGGGGAGAAAGGGAACACGAGGGAAGAGCAGGGCAGGGGCGGAGGGTGGGGCTGCGACGTGAATGGGGGGAGCAAAGCCCAGGGAAGAAAATACGAGCAGAAGAAAGTCAGAAAAACAGAATCTAACAGAGGAGAGAGCCAGCTTGTCAGAGGGGGCCTCCAGCCCTGGTGAAAATCTGTCTGGCTGAACTCACTGAGCATCAGTGTGCTCGTGGTTTGGGTGTGGCTCCTGACGAAAATAAAAAGGGAAGAAGAAAGGGAAATGTGTCATCTTTGCTTTGGCAGAAACGTGAGCTCAGGTTCTTACTTTTGAAAACGAGGCCACAGCGCTGTTTCCCAAATGTTGTAAGATGGAAGCAGCAGCCTGGGTTTCACATGCCTCTTGGACAGCCGGGCCAGCAGTGGCTTTTTATGGAACACTGTGACGTCTGGATTTACTTAATTTTTCCATGTAAATAAAAACAGCTTTGCCAGCAGAAACATGACTACACCATGAGACTGCAGCGTGGAGTTGGAGCCCTCGCCGCCCCCCTCCACCTCCAGCTACTGGAATAGACTGTCTCAGCGGCTCCATTAATATTAACTTGCTGTTTGTCCAGTTGTTTTGTTGCTCATTAGCCCTGCTAGTAAGCAGACGATCCAGCCGGGAGCAAAGGTCAAAAAAAAATTTAGCGCGGGGGAAAAAATCCTTAAAAATGAGAAAACGCCTGTACCTTGGGACCCATCCTCGTTTGGTTTTTACTGGGGACACTTCACAGTGCAGTTTATGGAGGGCCAAGATTCACAGGCCCCAAGGCAGAGTTTGAAGACAAATAACAGTACCAGCAAAGAGTGACGGCCTTTGCTGTCACTCTCGATTGTGCAGCTCCTGCCCTCTCTCCTGCACTCACATGGGGAGTCACCGCCCCCCTTCTGCTGCTGAGGCCAGGGTTTCCTCTTGTGACTCCAGCCATGATACACATTGGACGATTCCCTGAGTCACAGGCCCCGGGGAATCAGTAACATGCAGGGCAAAGCAGGGGCTTGCCTTCCTTGAGCTTGCACTCTGGTTGGGGAGACAAACACCAAACATGTATTTTTAAAAAGTTAATTATAATTTTTGAAGAGATTTGGGAAGCAAATAAACAGGGTGACGTGAAGGAGAGAACCTGGTAGAAGGAAGTGATGGTTCTCCATTGGAGGGTCAGGGAAGGCCTGTCTGTGAAGGAGACATTTGATTTGAGGCCTGAGGGGTGTGAAAGAGCCAGGGCAAGAGCCTTCTAGAAACAGAGTGCAGTGGTTATAAATACTGGGTTGGGAGAGGAACAGACCAGGGGCTGGTGACAGCCCAGTGACTGAGGGGACAGGACGAGGCTGGACAGGGGAGCGGACCCAGGTCCCTGAGGACTTTGGAGGCCAGGGTGAGAGGTTTGGATTATATCCTCACTAGGTGCTTCATTAACTCAAGCCCCTGCTCCCCCAAACCTAAGGCGCGAGGCCCCAGGTGGCGGGGCTGAAGGTGTGGAGAGTTCCTGAACTGGGGTGGGAGCAGTGCCGGGCGTTGTCTCTGGCGGTTCTGCCCACTAGCCCTGCTGTAAAACTAGTGAACGTAGTTTGCCCCCAGCAGTCAAAAGTAAAGAAGAGGAGGTAAAGAATGATAGACGGTCACTTAGACTTAGACCTTCAGTTTTGCAAAAGTTATTTTGAGAGTTGGCCGGAAAGGAGGCTAAGTCTTCTAGGACTTCACCTCCATCCCCACACAGGAGGATGCGGTTCTTACCTGGAGAGCTTGTAACGCATATGAAATGGCTTTGTAACTCACCAAAATAACTCAAAGAAAGCAAATCACAGGCCAACTGAGTAGCAGGTGCTATGGGGCCTCTCCCTCCGTCCCTGAGAAAGCAGCTCTTTCCCTGGTCACTCTTAGGGGGGTGCTGACCGAGGCCTGATGCTTCCTGGTGGGCAGGATGCTGCCAGAAGGGGCCGAGGTTGCTGCTCCTTTGTGTTCTCTGCTCTGCCAGGGTCTCTGCTGTTAGTACCTCCACCTCCCTGCTGCTGCTGAGTGGGCAAAAGATCTGTGTCCTCACAGAAAAGCTGGGGATCGGGGGCGTCCCCTCCCAAAGTCTATTCAAGTCTAGATTTTTGGCTGATAAAGTTAAGTTGTATATTGGGACTCAGAAAATGAGGCGGCCCCAGTGGCCCAGCCCAGGTCACAAATCTAAACCCAAGTCAGCCTGCATGGGAAACACCTGTCAAGGAAACCTAACATACACCAATCACAGTCTTCCAGCAGCTTGAGCCAGCTCACCTTCCCCAGGAAATAGGACCTGCTGGCTACGAGGTCGAGGTTTCATTCTAAGCCATGTTACCTCTTCTAATGCTCTGTCCCGCGTCCCTAGAAAGAGTGCTCCGCTGCTTGCGAGGTACTGTGCTCCCTGGATCTGTGGATTGTTTTCCCTTGAACGAAGGAATGAGTAAACTCATTGCTAAATTATTTCAGTTCTGTCATTTTGACAGGGCTGAGACCGCTGAGGTGGTGTGAGCCCAGGGGTATAGAATAAAGCCCTGCAAACTCTCAGTTTCTATGACAACACACTGTGCATGCATTTGAAGATTAAACTTCCAAAGATATTTATTATATTAATTAATTCACCTTAAGCTGTAATTCACTTGAAGAGGCCTAAGGCAGGCTAGAGTCACTGAGGTCATTGCAGTGTCCAGCTCCCAGGTAGAAATAACTGAGGGGAAAGTGGGCCCAATAGAACAGAATGGCAGGGGTACTGGATGGACAGCTCAGAGAGCAGAATATCTCAGAAAAGCCATGTATATGAAGTTAATACACCATAAAATTGGTGTTATAATTCGGTGGAAGAAAGGGTTTTCCATTGACTAATGCTGAAGCAATTGATTAGTGAAAACAAAAGAAAACGATTTTAGGGCCTCACCTCACTCCACATACCAAAATAAATTTCACATGGATCCAGTAGTGAAATGTAAGGAACAAACAGACAAAAGAAAAAAAAGATCTAGAAAAAAGTAAATATTTGATTTATGAATGAGAAAGAATGCCCTGAGCTTAAAAGCAAATTGAAACTACAAAGAAAAAAGCAGTACAGATTTAACTATTAAAATATACATTTCTGTACAACAAAATGTAAAATTAAAAGTCAGTGAGCATGGAGGGCTTCCCTAGTGGCACAGTGGTTAGGAATCTGCCTGCCAATGCAGGGGACACGGGTTCGAGCCCTGGTCCGGGAAGATCCCACATGTCACAGAGCAACTAAGCCCGTGCGCCACAGCTGCTGAGTCTGCACTCTAGAGCCCGCGAGCCACAACTACTGAGCCCTCGCACCACAACTACAGAAGCCCGCACGCCTAGAGCCTGTGCTGTGCCACAAGAGAAGCCACCGCACCGCAACGAAGAGTAGCCCCCGCTCGTCACAACTAGAGAAAGCCGGAGCACAGCAAAGAAGACGCAATGCAGCCCCCCAAAAAAAAAAAAAAAGTCAGTGAGTATGGAAAAATATCTGCAACAAACATGAAATGGTTAATATACCTAATACAACAAATGTTCATGCAAACAGATAAGAAAAACATTAATCTCCATAAAAATGGACAAGGCATATGAAGAGATATTTCACATAAGAAGGAATGCAAAATAGTTAACTGTAAAAAATTCTTTTTTGTTTATTTGTACCCTCCACCAAATGTGTGAGGGTTTTTCCTCACCAGGGAATTCTCTGTGACACCTGGATGTCCTATAATTTCACTTAATTCTGACACTATCTACCTGGAGATAGCATCAGATCCCACAGGTTAAGGGGTCAGTGCCGCAAGCCGAGCGCTGCCCCCCACCCAGTGCAAGTCTAGGATAACTTCGAGTTTCCTATGACCCCCTCCTTGGGTTTGATTAATTTGCTAGAGTGGCTCACACAGAACTCAGGAAAACAGCCTACTTACTAGAAAACTCATTCATCAGAGAAGGAACAGCCACCCAGAAGATGCAGAGGGCAAAGGGTAGGGGGGAAGGGTCGTGGAGCTTCCATGCCCTCTCTAGGCCTGTCACCCTCCTGGCACCTCCACGTGTCCACCAGCCCAGAAGCTCTTGAACCCTGTACTTCAGGGATTTTTATGGAGGTTTCATTACGTAGGTATGATTGATTGACTCATTGGCCACTGGTGACTGAACTCTGTCTCCAGCCGCTCTCACATCCCTAGAGGTTGGGGGCTGGGGTGGTGGTTTTCCCTGGCAGCCGGCCCCATCCTTAGCGACTTGCCAAAAGTCGAGTCATTAACAACTCAGAGGTGGTTGAAAAGAGTTTGTAATGAATAAAAAAAAGACACCTTTACCTCTATTATCACTTAGGAAATTCCAAGGGTTTTAGGAGCTCTGTGCCAGAAATGGGGACAGAGACCAAACACATATTTCTTATTATAAAACACTCTATCACATTAACTAACATGAAAAAAAAGTCTATACCTCATGTAATGTAATCAAAGATATGCCAAGTAAAATAATCTGTAAGTTTCCCTATTAAAACTGCAGCTAAAAACACTTGATATCAAGAGTGCAGTAAAACTGGCATTTTCATATAATGATGGTGGATGTGAAAATTCTTAGAAACATTCTGGGAGGCAATATGGCAAAAGGCACTAAAAACCCTAAAAATCATCATACCTTTTGGCCAAGTAATTCCACTTACGAGTCTACCCTAAGGCAGCAATCAGAAATGCAATCAATGATTTATATACAGGAATGTTCATCACAGTATTACTTTGGCAAAAAATGAGAAGCAACTTGAATACCCAACATTAGAATCAAATTATGACATATCAAGATACTAAAACTCTATGCAGCCTTTAGAAGAACCAGGTCTGAAATCACACTTTATAGTATGACTGCAAGAAAGAGACTATGGAATTGTTCTAAAATGTTAATGTTTGCCTGATATCTCTGGGCATTATGGGTAAGAGTTCCTTTCTTTTTGCATTAAAAATATTTCCAGAATCATGTGTTATATTTATGTAAAAGTGAAATTTAGAAAACGAACAATCTTAGTGATTAGATAAAGCAGGGGGTTAGCTGGAAAGAGTGTTGAGAAAGGGGAATATACAAAATCAAAAGGAGAACGTCATATGCACGGATTCGGGACTTTGGGAGAGATGAGATTTAGGAAGAAGATACTGAAAAATGCATTTCAGCTGTCATGAGGAAGGAAGGAAGGACGAATTACATAATACATGTATTTATCTCTTCCCAAAGAGCCTTTGATCTTACAGGTGAAGAAGCATACTGGAAATTATTAGGGAAATAGCCCACATTAAAAAAAAAATCTTTTAAGATCTGCACCAACTGAACTAAAATCCCACCATGAATTTCCATCAAGGTGTGAAGAGCAATGTAGTCTAATAACATAGGGTCTGAAAATCTCTTAGACCCTCTTGTCTTCTTTCTGAGTCAAGAACACAGGTCTTTCTGACAATCTTAGTCCACAGTGCGTATTTTAAGAACTCATGATGTTTCCTGTAACTACCAGTTTAGCTACTGCGAGTCAGTGATCTGCTTTTGTTTGGTGGCCTATTTCTGATGAAGAATCCACTTCATGCGTCACTAACCATTATTTGTACAGACTTGGTGCAAGACCCTGCTGCCCACAGTTCTCCCCTGCATTTCTAACCAGTTATACTGGCATTACCTGCACCACTTCTGAGGCCAGAGTCGCACAGGGTGATGCTGAAGGGAGTAGGGAGAAGAAGGGAAGAAGAGCAGGGCTCACGAAAGTGGGTCTGTATAGGGGGGAAGGTCCCCAGACCCTGACTACCAGTCGTTTCCCCGGGCCCATGGCTAGCATGCAGGGTCTGAGAGGAAAGCTGACTTGTCTTGCAGAGAGGCAGGCGTCTGGGCGAGCTGTGGGGCGTGTAGGGTAGGTACTTACCAAAAAGAAGATGCAGAACCCACAAAACACTCATAAAGAGGAGGAGCAGGAAATCAGCTTCGCTTGATTCTTCTCTCTCGCTGCTTCCTAATGTCAGGTTCCAGAAATGAGGCCGGTGGAGACGGGGACGATGCAGCCCCGAGCATAAGCCCCGAGCTTGTGACCGGCTGGAAGGCGCAGTTGTGCCTAAGTAAACAGCTCTCTGAACTTTGTCACATTTGTGCTGACTGATGACACTATCCCCTGATTTCACTTTCATTTCTTGCCGGTGGCTCCTGACTTTTCAGAAAGAAAGAATGTAAACAACATTGTTGTTCCCCAAACCGGCCACTTTACCCACACCTGAACCAACCAACCAGTAGACTTAAAGAGGCAGGTAAGTGTCTTGATTATATCACACCACAATTCCAGAAAGGAAACTGGCCAAGACACTCTCAAAACTCCTAATGTTTTAAACCAAGATAAATACAACCTAGAATCTTACTCAGAAGGGACCCTCAAGATCATCTGGTCTGAGATCCCAGACCCAGGTCACCACTGGGGAAGCAGTTATGCACCTGTCCCCTCCTTTTCAGAAATCGGCTTTGTAGGATGACTGGGCGTCCCTGGACACAGAACCTTGTCGTCGTAGTGTCCTCACCAGGGTGTTGAGGCCCATGCTGGAACAGCTGGAATACCTCTTATTTCAAAATAAGAGCAGAACAGAGCTTTTATTTTTGTAATCATAGGGGCTCCTCGCCAGAGTTTAAAAATTGCTTTCTATGCTCACATGACCAGCTGGAAATTCCAATTTGGGGTTAAGCTCGGTTAAGTCAGTACACAGCTACCTAGTAATATTGCTGAATCCTTCAGGGTTCCTCTTCCCCTCGCTGGCCTTCCCTCAAAGGAGTTCTTTGAACTGCTACATTTTTTCCCCTTTGTAGTTCTTTTAAACTCAAACCCTAGAAAGAGGTGATGTAGGTGATGTGATCTAATAGGAAGGAAGAACAGAAACTCTGGGATCAGGGAGCTCTGCTACAGATTAGTAAATTGTTTAACCTCTCTGAGCATCAGGGTCTCATGTGTAAAATGGAAACAATACCTACTTTGCATGGCTGTTGTGGAAATTGGAGATAATGCATGAAGGTTCTTAGTACAGTACTGGGCACACAGTAATGGTAGCTGTTAATTATCAAAAGCAGAATTTCTGAATATCTTGTCTAGCCTTCATAATAATGCCTTCAAGGCAGAGATAAAATTAATTTTTTGGTACTGGTATAGACTAGTCACGCTGAAACCTGAACACTGGTGAATGAAGTGACACAATATAGAAGAGATAGAAGTATACATTTAAGAATTTTATTTGAAGTTAGAATGCACATAGTTTTTAAAGAGTCAAGAATTTGTCAAAGTTTGTTATAGAAAACGGTAGTCCCACACTAGCACCTTCTTCTTCTCCAGGGTAAGCACCTCATCTGCTTTACCTGATTCTTTAGGTATTTACCTCTGCTCTGTCAGTAACATGCTGATAATGGTACTTCTTGATTTTTCAGTTTCCAGCATAATCTTTTGACTCTCAACTATAGAAGATGAAGATGTAGCTTTCTTCTTCCTGACCCATGTTCCACAAGTCCTAATTCCCTCTTCCAAATTGGTTATTATTTTGTTTAAATTGGTACTCAGTGTCTACAATATTATAACTATGTAAATACCATATATAGTAGCTGAGGCACACAGAAAATGATGATTTTTTTTCCTTTCCTGCATAATTTTTTGTCTTTTTCTGGAGATGATACTCGCCTTAACTTTTTGTTTGCTTGGTTTTCTGTGTACTTAACACTAACCCAACCCTTAAATCTTCATAATATCTTTTTTCAAGGAATTTTTAGGCATGATACTTGATCTCTTCCCAAGATAGTCTCCCCCGGAGCCTTCCCAGCAAGTCTGGGCTGATACACAGCTGTCATCCTGGCATTTCATTTCACTACCACCATCCTGGGGTTCTCATTGCCTCTGTCCAATGTTGGATCTCATATTTCCTGTGTCAAATGCTTTTCTTGATCTATTCTTTATTCTATTCTTAAATTTGATCAAAGCTAGAAGAGTATAGACTTTTAGGTTAAAAATAATTTGCCTTTATAATTTTGAAAGTCTTGTTGCATTCCATCTGGCTTTCACTAGAAGTTGGGAAGTTTAAAGCCATTCTGCTTTCTAGCTTCCAAAATGGCCTCCTCTCCTAGTCTCATCCTTGTAGCTTTGTCTTAAAAGATAAAATTGTTATTTTAGTAGGTTTTTGAGAAGGAGCATGTGTGTCCTTCTCAAAAGGATAAATATGTTTCTAAATATGTGTCCAGTTTGCCATTTTTTACTGAAAGTCTAATTTTTTTTTTTTTTTTTAAACCCTTGGAGGGCTCTTTTTAGCTGTCTCTTTCACTGGTTCCCTCTGACAACATAGTGGTCCTCTAGTAGAGTTTGTCGCTCTTATCAAGCTACTAGCCTCCTCTTAATTGCTAACCACCCAAATCTCTGTTGTTTTTGACAGCACCCTTAGGCTTGAACTTCTCCACATTCTGTTCCAAACAAATCAGTATAGGTAGGGAGAACTGCAGAGCTCTTAGTTCTTATGGAATGCCTCTCCTCCTGGGGCAAACTGTCTGAGCCACAGCTGTGGAGCTGGGGGTGGAGACAGCGATCCACTTCTTCTAGAGTGACACCTCTGCTTTTTGAGTGTGGTGCTGGGTGGGGCGGTAGCCGCTGGTCTTTTTACCCTGCGTGGAACCTCCACCCTATGAACAAGCTTGGGCAAAGGTGACTGGGACTCCAGCTTCTTGACCTGCTGAATCTGGGGAAGAGCCTTTGTCTTGTCCTCCACCCAGCCCTCTGGTTGGCTGGAGGACAGGAGGCTCTGACCTCTTGGTTGTACTTGCCTGGAATTTAGCCTCTGAAATAAAGGTAGGGGCATGAGAAATGCTAGCAGCCTGCCTTGCCTGGGGAGATACCATAGCCCTTGACTGGGAGCTGGGGGAGTGCTATTCCTGTGTCCTTGGTCACACTCTTGGGAGAGTGGAGTTTCCCTCATGCTGAACTGGGGTGAAGGGAGAAATGGGTTGTGGCTTAAGTGCCACAAACTCTCACTGTTCTTACTGAGATTTGGTAGATTTTCTTGAATAAATGTTTCTTCACTTGCTGTGTGCCCTTAGGACAATTTCTAAAGACTTAATTTTTAAAAAAAAAAACAGTTTTGGTATTCTCACTGGGAGTGGATGGAGGATTTTCTCAGGTTGCAGTTCTAGAACTGGATTTTTGCCCCTTTATTGTTTTTTAAAGGGAAAAGTTTTAACTGCATATAATCTAAAGACATTTAGATAGCAAAGAGTATCATGGACAAATCCGAAATGACAAATTTCAGAAAATTACAAAATAAGAAACAAATGTTTGTAAATTTCAAGCCCCTTAAATTAATCTGTGAACTTTGTAACTAATAAAAATACTGATAGGTTTAGCAGGGAATATCTTTGTTGTTGTTTAGGTTTTTGTTTTCTTGAAGCTAATAAAATGAATAAAAATTTATTGAGGTAAATATTAAGCTACTTTTACAGACTTTTTTTCAGACTTTTTTTTTTTTGCCTGAGCCGCAGGGCATGTGGGATCTTAGTTCCCCGACCAGGGATCAAACCCATGCCCCCTGCAGTGGAAGCATGGATTCTTAACCACTGGACCACCTGGGAAGTCCTATAGACTTCTAATAGATATATTGTAATAGTCTTCTTTTTCCCTTTGTTTCAAATATCTCCACCTAGTTTTGTAAAACATTGATGATGGTTTAAATAATAGTAAAAATACAGTACTATATCTTCTAATTCTAGGGTGCCTAATGAAATGGAAATAATGTATCACAATTAAATTAAAACCATATATATTTAAAAACACTCTTAGGAATCATAGTTCTATCAAACAATAAGAAAAAAAACAAAGAACCAATTACATAACAGCAGTTAAACTAAATAGAGGTAAATCGAAATTACTTTTAAAGAGAGAAAAACAAAACAAAACAAAACACCAGATGTCCTGCAGTGCATGTGGATGTCGTGGAGTTGGCTGCTTTGAAATCTGAATTGAACCTGCATGGGACCCTGGGTCCCTTATGGTGACCTCATGGCTTAACTCTCCTCCTTCCTTGGAAAAGGGAGAAGTTGTCATCATCTGTACGACCTTCTCTAAAGAGAGCAGGTAAACTTATCACCCGCAGCACAGTTTCAGTAAGAGAGTTTAAGGGGTCCCTTTATCACTTGCAGCCTGTTTTATTCCTGTGTAATACTTTTCAAGCGTTTTTCTTTTTCTGGTTCTTCAGTTCCCACACTCTTCCTGTCCCTCATCTTCTTGGGAAGGCAGGGTTAGGTTTTCCTGCAGATGAGTGTTTTCATCCAGACCATCCATTATTTCCCTTTGAAGTTGTTCTACGTTTTTTCTGAGATGCCTTTGGCATTAATTGGTTGGGACTGGAAGGATTCCGATTCCGTTTTGACTGGTCGTGTATGTTCTTGAAGATGAGCCATTAGCACACCATGACGTGAGAGTTGAGGAACTTCGCTTTTTGATTCATTTTGAGAGGTCTGCTGTGTCCTCAAGTGAAGAGGTGGACCCTTCCACATTTCTATTAAGTGTTGCCTAACACAGACTTTGTACCCTTAGAGGACTGGCCTCTCTGAAAGGCAGTTTGAGGGCTTCGTAGTTTTGTGTGAACTCTTTAATCTTTTCACTGACATAACAGTATTCTTTACCCAGGGCAGAAAAACTTTTGACCAGCTCTTTACTCCTCCTTACAGTATGTTGGCTTCTTACTAAAAAAATAAATCGTAGCAGCACATACTGAAGGAAAACCCAAAGGGCTTTGCCTCAAGTAGTCAAATAACACTATCAGAGCACTGCTCCAGGAGCCGCCGGACAGCTAGTTCTGTGGCAGTCTGAAGGTCCTCTGTGGCTCCAAAGACACTTGACGCTGGGTCTCTGGCTGTTAGTATGCCATGGACCACAACTGCCTGCTTCTACCCCTGTGGAGCGTTGTACTTCCAGAACAAACAAGTACCTGGCAACCAGGCCAGACCATTGGTGGGGCAGGGCAAGTGAGGCCTGGTTGAATGAAACGTTACACTCTTTGTTCTGTTCACTGCCGCACACATAGAAAGTGAGGTTTGTACTGTGCATTGGGGAAAATGTAAAAGGCTGACTGTAGCCAGAGGAGACTAACCCATGAGCTCTGGCCACCGTGGGCCCCACCTGATGTTGCATAAAACTAGGGGATTAGAGTGGTGTCATGCTATAACCCATTCTCTGAACACAAGCACGTCAGGGCATAATGGTGAGACATGCTGAAGCAGAGGACTCACATGCCCACGTTCCTGGGTGAGGCTCCTTCCTCTGATTTGGAGTTTCTTTCTGTAGCCTTGAAGCCTGATCCTGCCTGCAGAGGTTCCAGGGATCTCTCTTCTCTGTAGGCTCTCTTGAGCCCTGTGTTGGTCAGTGCAGACAAGCTGGGTCAGAGAAATGAAGAACCTCCCCAAAGGTCTTTCCTCACTGATCTGGAGTTCAATTACAAGCACTCAGGAGACATCAAGAAGAACTGTGGGTGTCTTCACATTTCATGTATTTTCAGTGGAGCCTTGTCGTCGTTCATTCCAAGTGTTCTCAGGTGGGGTGACTCTTTTACCCAGGTGCCTTCCCTCATGTGGCCCTGCCATCTCGGCACAAGTCATCTTCAGAACTGTGGTTACCTCTGTAGAGGGAGTACTTCATTCTATCAGCTGACTTTGCTATCTTTTATTTCTCTAAACAATATCTCACTCTCCTAGTATCTCTCTAGTAGATTCAGGCCCAGAGCCTCTTTTGTGCATCACGCAGGACTCGGACATGAACAGTTCTTTCCACACCAACTTTTCCCAAAGAAGAAAGGATAGAACAATCTGCAGAGACTGGTCTGGGAATCCTGGAGGGTGCCAGGGTTTGGGCCAGTGGTCTACCTAGGAATGTGGAGAATAGAGGCTCTTACCAGGCTTGGAGGTGAGGGGTGAAGATGGCCAAATGCTTGATGAAATACTTGTTTCTTTGTTTATAGTTTATTTATTTGAAAGAGAAATTGCCAATTAGGAGTTTATAACATGTTTCTGAAAGTAAAGAATTCAGCTATGATAGTATAGAAGGAGATCTTTGTATGGAAAAAATGACTTAAGTAAACCCCTTTTATATGCAGAAAGGATGCTCACCCTTCCGGGATAAAAACGAAATATAACTTTTTTTGGTGATGGTGGGCAGATCGTCCTTATCTTAAAGCCTCATTATAAAAGAACAGTTTAACGATGTCGGGATGAAAGCTCCAGAGTTAGTGTATGTCTCTTTTTCCTATTATAAGGCCCTTCTGCCTGGGTCAGTAGCATCAGTGCCGACTCAGGAACCCAGGCTCCATGAGGCATCACTGCTGTCATGTGTGGAGAACCAAAGGTGACATAGAATCTGGGTCATGTCTGCAAAGAGGATGGGGTCACAGCACATACTCAGCCCTCCTATCACAGTGGTCTCTGATTTTAAAGGATTTTTTTTTTTTTTTTTTTTGGCTGGACATGGAATTCAGGTTTGTCAACACCACACTGTCTTGATTAATGTAGCTTTATAGGTAAGTCTTTTAAGTCTTGTAGTCAGATAATATCAATCCTCTGACTTCTTCTTCCCTTTCAGTATTGTGTTGGTTATTCTGAATCTTTAATCTTTTTAAAAAAAAATAAATTTATTTATTTATTTATTTTTGTCTGGGTTGGGTCTTCATTGCTGTGTGCAGGCTTTCTCTAGTTGCGGTGTGCGGTGGCTACTCTTCATTGTGGTGCGTGGGCTTCTCATTGTGGTGGCTTCTCTTGTTGGAGAGCACGGGCTCTAGGTGCATGGGCTTCAGTAGTTGTGGCACGTGGGCTCAGCAGTTGTGGCATGCGGGCTTCAGTAGTTGTGGCTCACAGGCTCTAGAGTGCCGGCTCAGTAGTTGTGGCGCACAGGCTTAGTTGCTCCGCAGCATGTGGGATCTTCCCAGACCAGGGATCAAACCCATGTCCTCTGCATTGGCAGGCGGATTCCCAACCACTGCACCACTGGGGAAGTCCTAATTCTTCTATATAAACTTCAGAATCAAGTTTGTTGACAATTTGCTAGAATTTTGATTGGGATTTCATTGACTCTATAGGTCAAGTTGGGAAGAACCGACATCTTGACAGTAGTGAGTCTTCTTGTCCATGTACATGGACTGTCTCTCCATTTATTTAGATCTTTGATTTCTTTCATCAGAGTTTTGCAGTATTCCTCATATAGATCTTGAACATATTTGATTTATACCTAAGTATTTGAATTTTTGGTGCCAATGTAAATGGTATTGTGTTTTTAATTTCAAATTACAGGATTCATTGCTGGTATATAAGATAGCAATTTACTTTGGTATATTAACTTTGTATCTTGCAACCTTGCTATAATTGCTTATTACTTCCAGCAGGTTTTTTTTTTGTTGATTCTTTGGGATTCTCTACATAGATAATCATGTATTCTGTGAACAAATACAGTTTTATTTCTTCCTTTTATTTCCTTGTCTTAATGAATTACCTAGGGCTTCCAGTACGATGTTGAATAGGAGTAGGAGAGCAGATACCTTTGCCTTGTTTCTGATCTTAACAGGGCAGTATCTTGTTTCATCATTAAGTGTGATCGTGAGTTGAAGATTTTTTGGTATTCTTTATCAAATTGAGGAAGTTTCCCTCCATTCTTAATTTGCTGAGAGTTTTTAATCATGAATGGGTGTGGGATTTTGTCAAACTCTTTTTCTGTATCTATTGATGTTATCATATAATTTTTCTTCCTTATTCTGTTGATGTGATGGATTATATTGATATCTGAATGTTAAACCAGATGTGAATGCCTAGAATAAAGCTGACTTGACTGTGGTGTATAATTATTTTTATACATTATTGACTTCTGTTTCTAATATTTTGTTGAGTATTTTTGCATCTATGATCACAAGAGATATTGGTAATTTTCCTTTCTTACAATATTTTGTCTGGTTTTAGCATTAGGGTAATGCTGGCCCCATAGAATATGTTAGGAAGTAGTCCTTCTGCTTCTGTCTTCTGGAAGAGATTGTAGACAATTGGTATAATTTCTTTCTTAAATTCTTGGTAGAATTCATCAGTGAACTCATCTGGGCCTGGTGATTTCTCTTTTGGCAGGTTATTATTATTATTTTAAAATACTTGTTTATTTGGGGGCACCAGCTCTTAGTTGCAGCACGTGGGATCTCCACTGCCTGATCCTCATTAGCCTCATCCTGTAATGGGTGCCACTGTTGACCTGCAGCTACAGGCTGATTGACTGTTTTCTCACCGCATCCATCTCGACTTATTTGCCTGACATACCTGTTTCTCTGCAGTGTCCTTTAGGAATCTCACCAGTACTCACTGTCTTATGAGTGACAAACTGTGAGGTGCTCCACTTGCTTTCACATTGAATAAATGGCTGGAGCTCTAACAGAAACTGCACGTCTAATCTTTTACACTTTTGCTAAATTTTGAGAAGTAAAATGACTACTTAAACAGTAATCTGTGCATTTTTGTGCCATTTTGTGTCGAACTTTTCCTCTGTGCAATTAGCGTCTTTTAATATGTAGTATTTTCTCTAATTATTGGAGATACACAGCTTAGTACTTTACTATGCACTGTCTTATTCTGCAATTATTTTAGTCATGTATGTTTTATATGTACAATTATACAGTAGTAAAAATACAGGAATGTCTTTTATTTTTTATTTATTTATTTTTGGCTGTGTTGGGTCTTCGTTTCTGTGGGAGGGCTTTCTCTAGTCACGGCGAGTGGGGACCACTCTTCATCGCGGTGCGCAGGCCTCTGACTGTCGTGGCCTCTCTTGTTGTGGAGCACAGGCTCCAGACGCGCAGGCTCAGTAGTTGTGGCTCACGGGCCTAGTTGCTCCGCAGCATGTGGGATCTTCCCAGACCAGGGCTCAAACCCGTGTCCCCTGCATTGGCAGGCAGATTCTCAACCACTGTGCCACCAGGGAAGCCCAGGAATGTCTTTTATATCACTAGTGGTTTCTAACACACTGCAGACATGATGTTTGTTGACTGATTCATTAAAGTGCCTAGTAGGGACATTAATGTCAGTGATAGTACATGTCATTCCTTCTCTGAGGTCTTAGTCTTTTGGTGTTGTATGAATAAGTCATTTCAGAAGAAATCAAAAGTTCAGAGATTTTTTTTTCATCTTGACAAAAATTAAATATAAATATCGAAGTGATTTTTAATTTTCTATATTTCCTCTGGATTTCCTTTTAGCTCTCTGAAAGATGTTCCAACTAAAGAAGATGGGATATCTAAAATCTGTAGTTTAGTACATGCACATGAACATGTAGGGGGTGGGATAGGGATAGAAGGACCGGGAGGGCTTTTCTTTTTCTTTCTTTTCTTTTTCATTTTACTGTGTAGGCGTATGTTATCTTTCATCCACAGTTTTCAAAAAGCAGCGTAAAGCTAGATTATTTGTCCCTTTGCAATTTCAACCGAAAGGTGGGTTGTCCATCCTTCTTTTTTGGTTGCTCTCCCTTATTTTTAGTTGGATGGGGGGCTGTTTGCATAGAGTCTTGCTGGTTGGATTCTTCAGTTTGCAGACTCTTGTCTGCATCCTTCTCAGAACTTGAGGGAGTAGTCTCCCATTTGCTGCTGATAGGTTTCATGTATTTAGTCTTTGTGGCCTTGACTCGAGAATGGTTTTTCCTCTTCTTGGGCCCTTTGAGCGGTGACAAACTTTCAAATGACTTCTGGGACACAGACTGGAGCCATTCTGAGGAGCTTCCCATAAGAGTCCTTTGGCTTGTCAAAGGGGCATTTCTGGGTGGTGTCCAAGATGTGCTGTATTTCTTTATGTAAGTAGATGGGTTTAGTCTAGGAAAGAAATGAAATATGTGAATTTTTGCCCAATACATACCATAAGTATTTGTAGTCCTTAGGTATTGTCATAGTATAAATCATTTTTTTTTTCCTTTTGGTGAATAAAGGAAAAAATCAATATTGCTGATTTTTTCCTTCCATCCTCCCTTAAGACTCTTACCTTTATTTCTGTGGGAATGATCTAACTTCACTTCTGGTCATGGATTTTCAGCACTACTCCAATCTTGTATTTCTAAATGCCTAGAGGATATGTTTATTTGGATACCTGCCCTGACCCCAGGCTTCCTAATATAACGGCCATTCTGGGCCTTAGCTCTTTACTTTATGCATCTAGTTGAAGGAAATGTTCTCTAAAATTCTACTTTGCTCTAAAAATCTACTTTGTTTATTCCGTTAGAATCAACTCAGCATACATGCTCTAAGTTTTTTCCCCCCTGTAGTCAGTAAAGGGATCGATATGAGTCCAAGAGAGGGAAGTTTTCCTCGAGAGGGAGGTTTTATAAATTACTAATTGTCGCTACCTAAAATCTCTCAGTTTTTCTTTAGAATTCCATTTTTTAACCACAGAATATCAACAGTATTTTTTTTTTAATTTAATTTATTATTTTTGGCTGTGTTGGGTCTTCGTTTCTGTGCGAGGGCTTTCTCTAGTTGCGGCAAGCGGGGGCCACTCTTCATCGCGGTGCGCGGGCCTCTCACTATCGCGGCCTCTCTTGTGGCGGAGCACAAGCTCCAGACGCGCAGGCTCAGTAGTTGTGGCTCACAGGCCTAGTCGCTCTGCGGCATGTGGGACCTTCCCAGACCAGGGCTTGAACCCGTGTCCCCTGCATTGGCAGGCAGATTCTCAACCACTGCGCCACCAGGGAAGCCCAACAGTATTTTTAATTAAACTCTTAAGTTTGAGATAATTGTAGACCCACCTACAGTTGTAAGAAATAATATAGAGAGATGTAATGTACCCTCCACCCAGTTTCCCCTAAACGTAATATCTTGCAAAACTGTAAACAGTAACACAATCAGGATATTGCAGTAGATATAGTCAAGATACAGAACAGTCCCCTCATGTTTCCCTTTTACTGTCATACCTACTTTCCTCCTTCCTCATCCCCTCCTTAACTCCTGCCAGTCAGTCTGTTGTCCAGATTACATCATTTTGTTATTTCGAGAACGTGGTTACCATATGTAACCTTTTGCGATTGGCTTTTTTCGCCCAGCGTAGCTCTCTGGAGACTCAGCCAGGTTGTTTTGTGTATCAATGGTTCATTCGTCATTATTGCTGAGTAGTGGTTCATGGCATGGATGTGCCAGTTTGTTTAATGATTCATCCATTGAAGGACATGCGGATTGTTGCCAGTTTATGGCTGTTACAAATAGAGCTGCTATAAACGTTTGTGTACAGGTTTGTCAACATAAGTCTTCATTCCTCTGGGATTAATGCTCAGGAGAGCAATTGCTGGGTCATATGGTTGTTATATATTTGGTTTTAAAGAAACTGCCAAGCTATTTTCCGGAGTGACTGTACCATTTTAGATTCCTACCAGCAGTATGTGAGTAACCCAGTTTCTTTGCATCCTCATCAGCATTTGGTGTTCTCACTATTTTTTATTATAGCCATTCTGATAGGTGTGTGGTGATATCTCATTGTGGTTTTAATTGCATTTCCCTAATGGCTAATGATGTGGAACATCTTTTCATGGCTTATGTGCCATCTGTATATTCTGTATGGTGAAATATCAATTCATGTCTTTTGCCCATTTTCTAAATGAACTATTTGTTTTCTTACTGTTGAGTTTTTTTTCCTACTTGTGTGTTTTATGTTATTTTAATTATTATTATTTTTTATTTTTTAAATTGAAGTATAGTTGATTTACAGTGTGTTAGTTTCTGGTGTACAGAAAGTGATTCAGTTATACATATATATATTGTTTTCATATTCTATTATGGCTTATTACAGAATATTGAATATAGTTCCTTGTGCTATACAGTAGGACCTTATTGTTTATTTATTTTATATATAGTAGTTTGTATCTGCTAATCCCAAACTCCTAATTTATCTCTCCCCCACTCCCTTTCCACTTTGGCAACCATAAGTTTGTTTTCTGTGTCTGTGAGTCTAGTTCTCTTTCATAAATAAGTTCATTTGTATCATTTTAGATTCCACATATAAGTGATATCATATGGTATTTGTCTTACTCTTCCTGACTTCACTTAGTATGATAATCTCTAGATCCATCCATGTTGATGCAAATGGCATTATTTCATTATTTTTATGGCTGAGTAATATTCCATTGTATATATGTACCACATCTCCTTTATCCATTCATCTGTTGATGGACATTTGGTTGCTTCCATGTCTTGGCTATTTTAAATAGTGTTGCTCTGAATATTGGGGTGCATGTATCTTTTCAAATTAGAGTTTTTTCTGGATATATGCCCAGGAGTGGGATTGCTGGATCATATGGCAACTCTATTTTTAGTTTTTTAAGGAACCTCCATACTGTTTTCCATTGTGGTTGCACCAATTTACATTCCCACCAACAGTGTAGGAGGGTTCCTTTTTTCTCCACACCTTCTCCAGCCTTTATTATTTGTAGGCTTTTTTGATTAGTATGTGTCTCGGTGTGTTCCTCCTTGGGTTTATATTGTATGGGACTCTCTGCGCTTCCTGGACTTGGGTGACTATTTCCTTTCCCATGTTAGGGAGGTTTTTGACTATAATCTCTTCAAATATTTTCTCAGGCCCTTTCTCTTTTTCTTCTTCTTCTGGGACCCCTGTAATTCAAATGTTGGTGCATTTAATGTTGTCCCAGAGGTCTCTGAGACTGTCCTCATTTCTTTTTGTTCTTTTTTCTTTATTCTGTTCCATGGAGAATTATACTAATGCTCTCAATCCTGGAGAATGTTCCATGTGCACTTGAAAAGAACATGTATTCTGTGTGTGTGTGTGTGTGTTTTTTTGGATGTAATGTCCTGAAAATATCAATTAAGTCTAACTGTTCTATTGTATCATTTAGGATCTCTGTTGCCTTATTGGTTTGACATTTGGAAGATATGTCCATTGATGTCAGTGGGGTATTAAAGTATCCTACTATTATTATATCCCCATCAATTTCTTACTTTATGTCTGCTGCTATTTGTTTTATGTATTTAGGTGCTCCTGTGTTGGGTGCATGTATGTTAATGAGTGCAATATCCTCTTCTTGTATTGATCCCTTTATCATTATATAATGTCCTTTATTGCCTTTCTTTATGGCCTTTGTTTTAAAGTCTATTTTGTCTGATATGAGTATTGCTACCCTTGTTTTCTTGTCATTTCCATTTACATGAAATTTCCTTTTCCATCACCTCACTTTAATCTGTGTGTGTCTTTCACCCTAAAGTGAGTCTTTTGTAGGCAGCAAATTATAGGTTATGTTTTATTATTCAGTCTGCCACTCTGTGTCTTTTGATTGGAGCATTTAGTCTATTGACATTTAAGCTAACTTTTTTAAAGGATTTTCTATTATTTGTTTATTTATTTATTTTTGGCTGCATCGGGTCTTAGTTGCGGTATGGGATCTTCATTGAGGCACGTGGGATCTTTCGTTGTGGCACACAGGCTTCTTTCTAGTTGTGGCGTGCAGGTTTTCTCTCTCTAGTTATGGCGTGCAGGCTCCAGGGTGCGTGGGCTCTGTAGTTGTGGCGCATGGGTTCCAGAGTGTGTGGGCTCTGTAGTTTGCGGCACGCAGGCTCTCTAGTTGAGGCCCAGGAGCTCAGTAGTTGTGGTGCGTGGGCTTAGTTGCCCTGCAGCATGTGGGATCTTAGTTCTCTGACTAGGGATCGATCCCACGTCCCCTGCATTGGAAGGCGGATTCTTTACCCCTGGACCACCAGGGAAGTCCCTAAGGTAATTATTGATAGTTATGAATTTACTGCCATTTTAAACCTTGTTTTCCAGTTGATTTTGTATTTCTTCTTTATTCCTTTCTTTTTCTTTTTTTTTTCCTTTTGTGGTTTGATGGTTTTCTTTTATATTATGCTTTTGCTCTGTTCTTTTTGGTTTTTGTGAATCTATTTTAAGTTTTTGATTTGTGGTTACCCTGATTTTCAAGAATGATAACCCATTACTATATCTACTTGCTTTAGACTGTTAGTCATATAGGCTCAAATACAATCTCAAAAAAAATCTACATTATCTTACTTCCCTCCCGCACATTCTATGGTTTTGATGTCCTCTTTTACATCTTCATATTGATCCTTTTGCTATTCATTGTAGTTATAATCACTTTCACATATACAAATTAAAAAAAATTTTTTTTCTATCTGATCTGTATACTGGCTTATTTAAGTGATTTACTTTCCAATTGTGTTTATCTCTTTCCTATAGATTCTTCTTTTCTATTTAGAGAAGACCTTTCAATATTTCTTTTAGCATAGGTTTAGTATTCTTCTAATTTTTGCTTGTCTGAGAAATTTTTTTTTCCCTTTGGATTTTTAATTTTTATTTATTTATTTATTTATTTTAAAACCTTTATTGGTATAATTGCTTTACAATGTTGTGTTAATTTCTGCTGTATAACAAAGTGAATCAGCTATATGTATACGTATATACCCATATAACCATATCTCCTCCCTCTTGCATCTCCCTCCCACCCTCCCTATCCCACCCCTCTAGGTGGTCACAAAGCATGGAGCTGATCTCCCTGTGCTATGCAGCTGCTTCCCACTAGCTATCTATTTTACATTTGGTATTTATATATGTCAGTGCCAGTCTCTCACTTTGTCCCAGCTTACCCTTCCCCCTTCCCATGTCAAGTCCATTCTCTACGTCTGTGTCTTTATTCCTGTCCTGCCCCTAGGTTCTTCAGAACCTTTTTTTTTTTTTTAGATTCCATATATATGTGTTAGCATATGGTATTTGTTTTTCTGACTTACTTCACTCTGTATGACCAACTCTAGGTCCATCCACCTCACTACAAATAACTCAATTTTGTTTCCTTTTATGGCTGAGTAATAGTCCATTGTATATATGTGCCATATCTTCTTTATCCATTCATCTGTCGATGGGCATTTAGGTTGCTTCCATGACCTGGCTATTGTAAATAGAGCTGCAATGAATATTGTGGTACGTGACTCTTTGAATTATGGTTTTCTCAGGGTATATGCTCAGTAGTGGGATTGCTGGGTTGTATGGTAGTTCTAGTTTTAGTTTTATAAGGAACCTCCATACTGTTCTCCATAGTGGCTGTATCAATTTACATTCCCACCAGCAGTGCAAGAGGGTTCCCTTTTCTCCACACCCTCTCCAGCATTTATTGTTTGTAGATTTTTTGATGATGGCCATTCTGACCGCTGTGAGGTGATACCTCATTGTAGTTTTGACTTGCATTTCTCTAATGATTAGTGATGTTGAGCATTCTTTCATATATTTGTTGGCTATCTGTATATCTTCTTTGGAGAAATGTCTGTTTAGGTCTTCTGCCCATTTTTGGATTGGGTTGTTTGTTTTTTTGATATTGAGCTGCATGAGCTGCTTGTAAATTTTGGAGATTAATCCTTTGTCAGTTGCTTCATTTGCAAATATTTTCCCCCATTCTGAGGGTTCTTTTGGTCTTGTTTATGTTTTCCTTTGCTATGCAAAAGCTTTTAAGTTTCATTAGGTCCCATTTGTTTATTTTTGTTTTTATTTCCATTTCTCTAGGAGGTGGGTCAAAAAGGATCTTGCTGTGATTTATGTCATAGAGTGTTCTGCCTATGTTTTCCTCTAAGAGTTTTATATTGTCTGGCCTTACATTTAGGTCTTTAATCCATTTTGAGTTTATTTTTGTGTATGGTGTTAGAGTGTGTTCTAATTTCGTTCTTTTACATGTAGCTGTCTAGTTTTCCTAGCACCACTTATAGAAGAGGCTGTCTTTTCTCCATTGTATACTCTTGCCTCCTTTATCAAAGATAAGGTGACCGTATGTGTGTGGGTTTATCTCTGGGCTTTCTCTCCTGTTCCACTGATCTATATTTCTGTTTTTGTGCCAGTACCATACTGTCTTGATCACTGTAGCTTTGTAGTATAGTCTGAAGTCAGTGAGCCTGATTCCTCCAGCTCCATTTTTCTTTCTCAAGATTGCTTTGGTTATTCGGGGTCTTTTGTGTTTCCATACAGATTGTGAAATTTTTTGTTCTAGTTCTGTGAAAAATGCCATTGGTAGTTTCATAGGGATTGCATTGCATCTGTAGATTGCTTTGGGTAGTATAGTTATTTTCACAATGTTGATTCTTCCAATCCAAGAACATGGTATATCTCTCCATCTGTTTGTATCATCTTTAATTTCTTTCATCAGTGTCTTATAGTTTTCTGCATACAGTTCTTTTGTCTCCTTAGGTAGGTTTATTCCTAGGTATTTTATTCTTTTTGTTGCAGTGGTAAATGGGAGGGTTTCCCTAATTTCTCTTTCAGATATCTCATCAATACTGTATAGGAGTGCCAGAGATTTCTGTGCATTAATTTTGTATCCTTCTACTTTACGAAATTCATTGATTAGCTCTAGTAGTTTTCTGGTAGCATCTTTAGGATTCTCTATGTATAGTATCGTGTCATCTGCAAAGAGTGACAGTTTTACTTCTTCTTTTCTGATTTGTATTCCTTTTATTTCTTTTTCTTCTCTGATGGCTGTGACTAAAACTTCCAAAACTATGTTGAATAATAGTGGTGAGAGTGGGCAACCTTGTCTTGTTCCTGATCTTAGTGGAAATGGTTTCAGTTTTTCACCATTGAGAACGATGTTGGCTGTGGGTTTGTCATATATGGTCTTTATTATATTGAGTAAGTTCCCTCTATGCCTACTTTCTGGAGGGTTTTTATCATAAATCGTTGTTAAATTTTGTCAAAATCTTTTTCTGCATCTATTGATATTATCATATGGTTTTTATCCTTCAATTTGTTGATATGGTGTATCACATTGATTGATTTGCATATATTGAAGAATCCTTGCATTCCTGGGATAAACCCCACTTGATCATGGTGTATGATCCTTTTAATGTGCTCTTGGATTCTGTTTGCTAGTATTTTGTGGAGGATTTTTGCCCCTATGTTCATCAGTGATATTGGCCTGTACTTTTCTTTCTTTGTGACATCTTTGTCTGGTTTTCGTATCAGGGTGATGATGGCTTCCTAGAATGAGTTTGGGAGTGTTCCTCCTTCTATATTTCGGAAGAGTTTTAGAAGGATAGGTGTTAGCTCTTCTCTAAATATTTGATAGGATTTGCCTGTGAAGCCATCTGGTCCTGGGCTTTTGTTTGTTGGAAGATTTTTAATCACAGTTTCAATTTCAGTGCTTGTGATTGTTCTGTTTATATTTTCTATTTCTTCCTGGTTCAGTCTTGGAAGGTAGTGCTTTTCTAAGAATTTGTCCATTTCTTCCAGGTTGTCCATTTTATTGGCATATAGTTGGTTGTAGGAATATCTCATGATCCTTTGTATTTCTGCCGTGTCAGTGGTTACTTCTCCTTTTTCATTTCTAATTCTATTGATTTGAGTCTTCTCCCTTTTTTTCTTGATGAGTCTGGCTAATGGTTTATCAATTTTGTTTATCTTCTGAAAGAACCAGCTTTTAGTTTTATTGATCTTTGCTATCATTTCCTTCATTTCTTTTTCATTTATTTCTGATTTGATCTTTATGATTTCTTTCCTTCTGCTAACTTTGGGGTTGTTTTTGTTCTTCTTTCTCTAATTGCTTTAGGTGTATGTTTGGTTGTTTTTTTGAGATTTTTCTTTTTTCTTGAGGTAGGATTGTATTGCTGTAAAGTTCCCTCTTAGAACTGCTTTTGCTGCATCCCATAGGTTTTGGGTCGTCGTGTTTTCATTGTCATTTGTTTCTAGGTATTTTTTGATTTCCTCTTTGATTTCTTCAGTGATATCTTGGTTAGTTAGTAGCGTATTGTTTAGCCTCCATGTGTTTGTACTTTTTACAGTTTTTTTCCTATAATTGATATCTAGTCTCATAGCGTTGTGATCAGAAAGGATACTTGATACGATTTCAATTTTCTTAAATTTACCAAGGCTTGATTTGTGACCCCAGATATGATCTATCCTGGAGAATGTTCCATGAGCTCTTGAGAAGAAGGTGTATTCTGTTGTTTTTGGATGGAATGTCCTATAAATATCAATTAAGTCCATCTTGTTTAACATGTCATTTAAAGCTTGTGTTTCCTTATTTATTTTCATTTTGGATGCTCTGTCCGTTGGTGAAAGTGGGGTGTTAAAGTCCTCTACTATGATTGTGTTACTGTCGATTTCCCCTTTTATGGTTGTTAGCATTTGCCTTATGTATTGAGGTGCTCCTATGTTGGGTGCATAAATATTTACAATTGTTATATCTTCTTGTTGGATTGATCCCTTGATCATTATGTAGTGTCCTTCTTTGTCTCTTGTAATAGTCTTTGTTGTAAAGTCTATTTTGTCTATGAGAATTGCTACTTCAGCTTTCTTTTGATTTCCATTTGCATGGAATATCTTTTTCCGTCCCCTCACTTTCAGTCTGCACGTTTCCCTAGGTCTGAAGTGGGTCTCTTGTAGACAGCATATATACGGGTCTTGTTTTTGTATCCATTCAGCCAGTCTGTGTCTTTTGGTTGCAGCATTTAATCCATTTGTATTTAAGTTAATTATTGATATGTATGTTCCTATTACCATTTTCTTAATTGTTTTGGGTTTGTTTTTGTAGGTCTTTTCCTTCTCTTGTGTTTCCTGCCTAGAGAAGTTCCTTTAGCATTTGTTGTAAAGCTGGTTTGGTGGTGCTATATTCTCTTAGCTTTTGCTTGTCTGTAAAGGTTTTAATTTCTCTGTCGAATCTGAATGAGATCCTTGCTGGGTAGAGTAATCTTGGTTGTAGGTTTTTCCCTTTCATCACTTTAAATATGTCCTGCCACTCCCTTCTGGCTTGCAGAGTGCTGAAAGATCAGTTGTCAACTTTATGGGGATTCGCTTGTATGTTATTTCTTGCTTTTTGCTTGCTGCTTTTAATATTTTTTTTGTATTTAATTTTTGATAGTTTGATTAATATGTGTCTTGGCGTGTTTCTCCTTGGATTTATCCTGTATGGGACTCTCTGCACTTCGTGGACTTGATTGACTGTTTCCTTTCCCATATTAGGGAAGTCTTCAACTATAATCTCTTCAAATATTTTTTGAGCCCCGTTTTTTTCTCTTCTTCTGGGACCCCTATAATTTAAATGTTGATGTGTTTAATGTTGTCCCAGAGGTCTGTGAGACTGTCCTCAATTCTTTTCATTCTTTTTTCTTTGTTCTGTTCTGTGGTAGTTATTTCCACTATTTTATCTTTCAGGTCACTTATCCGTTCTTCTGCCTCAGTTATTCTGCTATTGATTCCTTCTAGAGAATTTTTAACTTAATTTATTGTGTTGTTCATCATTGTTTGTTTGCTCTTTAGTTCTTCTAGGTCCTTGTTAAACATTTCTTGTATTTTCTCCATTCTGTTTCCAAGATTTTGGATCATCTTTACTATCATTACTCTGAATTCTTTTTCAGGTAGACTGCCTGTTTCCTCTTCATTTGTTTGGTCTGGTGGGTTTTTACCTTGCTCCTTCATCTGCTGTGTATTTCTCTGTCTTCTCATTTTGCTCAACTTACTGTGTTTGGGGTCTTCTTTTCACAGGCTGCAGGTTCGTAGTTCCCGTTGGTTTTGGTTCTGCCCCCAGTGGGTAATGTTGGTTCAGTGGCTTGTGTAGCTTTCCTGGTGGAGGTGACTGGTGCCTGCGTTCTGGTGGATGAGGTTGGATTTTGTCTTTCTGGTGGGCAGGTCCGCATCCAGTGGTGTGTTTTGGGGTGTCTGTGGCCTTATTATGATTTTAGGCAGCCTCTCTGCTAATGCATGGGGTTGTGTTCCTGTCTTGCTAGTTGTTTGGCATGGGGTGTCCAGCACTGTAGCTTGCTGGTCGTTGAGTGGAGCTGGGTCTTAGTGTTGAGATGGATATCTCTGGGAGAGTTTTCGCTGTTTGATATTACGTGGATCTGGGAGGTCTCTGGTGGACCAATGTCCTGAACTCGGTTCCCTCACCTCAGAGGCACAGGCCTGATGCCCGGCTGGAGCACCAAGAGCCTTTCATCCACACGGCTCAGAATAAAAGGGAGAACGAAAGAAAGAGAGGGAGAGGGAGGAAAAATAAAATAAATTTATTAAAATAATAAATTAAAAAATTGTTATTAAAAGTAAAAAATATTAAAATGTAATAAAAAAAAGAAAGAAAGAAGAGAGCAACCAAACCAAAAAACAAATCCACCAATGATAACAAGTGCTAAAAACTATACTGAAAAAAAAACAACAAAAAACCAGACAGATAGAACCCTAGGACAAATGGTAAAAGCAAAGCTATACAGACAAAAGCACACAAAGAAGCATACACATACACACTCACAAAAGGAGAAAAAGGAAAATATATATATATCATTGCTCCCAAAGTCCACCGCCTGAATTTTGGGATGATTCGTTGTTTATTCAGGTATTCCACAGATGCAGGGTACATCAGGTTGATTGTGGAGATTTAATCCGCTGCTCCTGAGGCTGCTGGGAGAGATTTCCCTTTCTCTTCTTTGTTCGCACAGCTCCTGGAGTTCAGCTTTGGATTTGGCCTCACCTCTGCCGTGTAGGTCGCCTGTGGGCATCTGTTCCCGCTCAGACAGGGTGGGGTTAAAGAAGCAGCTGATTAGGGGCCTCTGGCTCGCTCAGGCGGTGGGGAGGGAGGGGTATGGAATGCCGGGCAAGCCTGCAGTGGCAGAGGCCGGCATGACGTTGTAACAGCCTGAGGCATGCCATGTGTTCTCCCGGGCAAGTTGTCCCTGGATCATGGGACCCTGGCAGTGGCGGGCTGCACAGGCTCCCAGGAGGGGAGGTGTGGAGAGTGACCTGTGCTCGCACACAGGCTTCTTGGTGGCTGCAGCAGCAGCGTTAGCATCTCATGCCCATCTCTGGGGTCTGCACTGATAGCCACGGCTCGTGCCCATCTCTGGAGCTCATTTAGGTGGTCCTCTGAATCCCCTCTCCTCGTGCACCCTGAAACGATGGTCTCTTGCCTCTTAGGCAGGTCCAGACTTTTTCCCGGACTCACTCCCAGCTAGCTGTGGCGCATTAGCCCCCTTCAGGCAGTGTTCACGCAGCCAACCCCAGTCCTCTCCCTGGGATCTGACCTCCGAAGCCCGAGCCTCAGCTCCCAGCCCCCGCCCGCCCCGGTGGGTGAGCAGACAAGCCTCTCAGGCTGGTGAGTGCTGATCAGCACTCATCTTCTGTGTGGGAATCTCTCTGCTTTGCCCTCTGCACCCCTGTTGCTGGGCTCTACTCTGTGGCTCCGAAGCTTCCCCCCCGCCACCCCCCCGTCTCCGTCAGTGAAGGGTCTTCCTAGTGTGTGGAAGCTTTTCCTCCTTCACAGCTCCCTCCCAGAGGTGCAGGTCCTGTCCCTATTCTTTTGTCTCTGTTTTTTCTTTTTTCTTTTGCCCTACCCAGGTATGTGGGGAGTTTCTTGCCTTTTGGGAAGTCTGAGGTCTGCTGCCAGCGTTCAGTAGGTGTTCTGTAGGAGTTGTTCCACATGTAGATGTATTTTTGATGTATTTGTGGGGAGGAAGGTGATCTCCACGTCTTACTCCTCCACCATCTTGAAGGTCCTCCTGTCTGAGAAATTCTTGATCCCTTCTATTCTAAATGATAGTCTTGCTGGGTAGAGTATCCTAGGTTATAGGGTTTTCCCTTTCAGGACTTTGAATATATCATGCCACTCCCTTCTGACCCACAGAGTATCTGCAGAGAAATCAGCTGATAGTCTTATGGGGGATTCCTTGTAACTGACTCTGTTTTTATATCTTGCTGTCTTTAGAATCTTTTATCTTTTAACTTTTGCCATTTTAATTATGCTATATCTTGGTGTGGGTCTGTTTGTGTTCATCTTGTTTGGGACCCTCTGTGCTTCCTGTACCTGGATATCTGTTTCCTTCTCTAGATTTCAGGAAATTTCATCCATAATTTTTTTCAAATACATTTTTGATCCCCTTTTCTCTTTCTTCTCCTTTTGGCATCCCTATTATGCATATATTGGAACACTTTATATTATCCCATAGGTCTCGTATACTGCTTTTTTTTTTTCCATTGGTCTTTCTGTCCGCTGTTTTGATTGAGTGATTTCCATATTCTATCTTGCAGATCAATTATTCATTCTTCTGCATTATTCAGTTTGCTATTTTATTGCCTTTACCTCAGCTTTTATCTTGGCAAATGCATTTTCTAATTTTACTTGGTTTCTCTTTATAGTTTCTAGTTCCTTTTTACAGTAATCTGCATTTCTATCAATAGCCTTTCTTAATTCCTTCAGTATTTTTATTACCTCCTTTTTGAACTCAGAGTCTAATAGACTAGATAGATCTATTTCATTGTTCTTTCAGGGTAAATTCTCTTGATATTTTAATTGGGAGTGGTTCCTCTGCTTCTTCATTTTACTTATATTCCTCTGACTCTGTGAGTTTAGGAGAAGCAATTATCTGTTGTGGTCTTGAATGGCTGTTTTTATGTGGGAGTGTCCTGTGTAGCTTGCATGAGTCTAATATTTTTGGTTTGAGGGCTGTTTTTAAATTTTTTCCAATACTATAGCTTGCTTTTTATCCTCTTAACGGTCTTTCAAAGGGCAAACGCTGTTATTTTGATAAATTCCAACTTATCAAGTTTTCTTTTATGGATCATGCTTTTTGTCCAGTTCTAGATTCTGAAGATTTTCTTTTTTTCTAAAAGTTTTATAGGTTCATGTTGTGCAGTTAAGTCCATGATCTATTTTGAGTTTTTTTTTTTTTTTTTAAACATCTTTATTGAAGTATAATTGCCTTACAGTGGTGTGTTAGCTTCTGCTTTATAACAAAGTATCATTTAAAGCTTGTGTTTCCTTATTTATTTTCATTTTGGATGATCTGTCCATTGGTGAGAGTGGGGTGTTAAAGTCCCCTACTATGATTGTGTTACTGTCGATTTCCCCTTTTATGGCTGTTAGTATTTGCCTTATGTATTGAGGTGCTCCTATGTGGGGTGCATAAATATTTACAATTGTTATACCTTCCTCTTGGATCGATCCCTTGATCATTATATAGTGTCCTTCTTTGTCTCTTGTAATAGTCTTTATTTTAAAGTCTATTTTGTCTGATACGAGAATTGCTACTCCAGCTTTCTTTTGATTTCCATTTGCATGGAATATCTTTTTCCATCCCCTCACTTTCAGTCTGTATGTGTCTCTAGGTCTGAAGTGGGTCTCTTGTAGACAGCATATATATGGGTCTTGTTTTGGTATCCATTCAGCCAGCCTGTGTCTTTTGGTGGGAGCATTTAATCCATTTACATTCAAGGTAATTATCGATATGTATGTTCCTATTCCCATTTTCTTAAATGTTTTGGGTTTGTTATTGTAGGTGTTTTCCTTCTCTTGTGTTTCTTGCCTGGAGAAGTTCCTTTAGCATTTGTTGTCAAGTTGGTTTGGTGGTGCTGAACTCTCTCAGCTTTTGCTTGTCTGTGAAGGTTTTAATTTCTCCATCACATCTGAATGAGATCCTTGCTGGTAGAGTAATCTTGGTTGTAGGTTTTTCTCCTTCATCACTTTAAGTATATCCTGCCACTCCCTTCTGGCTTGCAGAGTTTCTGCTGAAAGATCAGATGTTAACCTTATGGGGATTCCCTTGTGTGTTATTTGTTGTTTTTCCCTTGCTGCCTTTAATATGTTTTCCTTATATTTAATTTTTGACAGTTTGATTAATATGTGTCTTGGCGTGTTTCTCCTTGGGTTTATCCTGTATGGGACTCTCTGTGCTTCCAGGACTTGATTAACTATTTCCTTTCCCATATTAGGGAAGTTTTCAACTATAATCTCTTCAAATATTTTCTCAGTCCCTTTCTTTTTCTCTTCTTCTTCTGGGACCCCTATAATTCGAATGTTGGTGCGTTTAATGTTGTCCCAGAGGTCTCTGAGACTGTCCTCAGTTCTTTTCATTCCTTTTTCTTTATCCTGCTCTGCAGTAGTTATTTCCACCATTTTATCTTCCAGGTCACTTATCCTTTCTTCTGGCTCAGTTATTCTGCTGTTGATCCCATCTAGAGTATTTTTAATTTCATTTATTGTGTTTTTCATCATTGCTTGGTTCCTCTTTAGTTCTTCTACGTCCTTGTTAAATGTTTCTTGCATTTTGTCTATTCTGTTTCCAAGATTTTGGATCATCCTTACTATCATTATTCTGAATTCTTTTTCAGGTAGACTACCTATTTCCTCTTCATTTGTTAGGTCTGGTGTGTTTTGACCCTGCTCCTTCATCTGCTGTGTGTTTTTCTGTCGTCTCATTTTGCTTATCTTACTGTCTTTGGGGTCTCCTTTTCACAGGCTGCAGGTTCGTAGTTCCCGTTGTTTTTGGTATCTGTCCCCAGTGGCTAAGGTTGGTTCAGTGGGTTGTGTAGGCTTCCTGGTGGAGGGGACTAGTGCCTGAGTTCTGGTGGATGAGGCTGGATCTTGTCTTTCTGGTGGGCACGTCCACGTCTGGTGGTGTATTTTGGGGTGTCTGTGGCCTTATTATGATTTTAGGCAGCCTCTCTGCTAATGGATGGAGCTGTGTTCCTGTCTTGCTAGTTGTTTGGCATAGGGTGTTCAGCACTGTAGCTTGCTGGTCATTGAGTGATGCTGGGTCTTGATGTTGAGATGGAGATCTCTGAGAGATTTTTGCCGTTTGGTATTACATGGAGCTGGGAGGTCTCCTGTGGACCAGTGTCCTGAAGTTGGCTCTCCCACCTCAGAGGTACGGCCCTGATGCCTGGCTGGAGCACCAAGAGCCTTTCGTCCACATGGCTCAGAGTAAAAGGGAGAAAAAATAGAAAGAAAGAAAGAAAGAGGCTATAATATAGTGAAGTAAAATAAAGCTATTATAAAGCAAAGCTATACAGACAAAATCTCACCCAGAAGCATATACATATACACTCACAAAAAAAGGAAAAGGGGAAAAATTAATATATCCTGCTCCCAAAGTCCACCTCCTGAATTTGAGATGATTCGTTGTCTATTCAGGTATTCAACAGATGCAGGCACATCAAGTTGTTTGTGGAGTTTTAATCCGCTGCTTCTGAGGCTGCTGGGAGAGATTTCCCCTTCTCTTCTCTGTTCGCACAGCTCCTGGGGATCAGCTTTGGATTTGGACCCGCCTCTGCGTGTAGGTCGCCTGAGGGCGTCTGTTCCCCGCCCAGACAGGACGGGGTTAAAGGAGCAGCTGCTTCGGGGGCTCTGGCTCACCCAGGCCGCGGGGAGGGAGGGGTACAGAGGAGGCGGGGCGAGCCTGCGGTGTCAGAGGCCGGCGTGGCGTTGCACCAGCCTGAGGTGCGCAGTGCGTTCTCCCGGGGATGTTGTCCCTGGATCACGGGACCCTGGCAGTGGCGGGCTGCACAGGCTTCCGGGAGGGGCGGTGTGGAGAGTGACCTGTGCTCGCACACAGGATTTTTGGAGGCGGCAGCAACAGCCCCAGCGTCTCACGCCCGTCTCTGGGGTCCGCGCTGATAGCCGCGGCTCGCGCCAGTCTCTGGAGTTCGTTTAGGCGGCGCTCTGAATCCCCTCTCCTTGCGCGCCGCGAAACAAAGAGGCAAGAAAGTCTCTTGCCTCTTCAGCAGCTGCAGACTTTTTCCCGGTCTCCCTCCCAGCCAGCTGTGGTGCGCTAACCCCTTCAGGCTGTGTTCACGCCGCCAACCCCAGTCCTCTCCCTGCGCTCCGACTGAAGCTGAGCCTCAGCTCCCAGCCCCGCCCGCCCCGGCGGGTGAGCAGACAAGCCTCTCGGGCTGGTGAGTGCTGCTCGGCGCCGAGCCTCTGTGCGGGAATCTCTCCGTTTTTTCCTCTGCGCCCCTGTTGCTGTGGGATCCGCGCTGATAGCCGCGGCTCGCGCCCGTCTCTGAAGTTCGTTTAGGCGGCGCTCTGAATCCCCTCTCCTCGCGCACCAGGAAACAAAGAGGGAAGAAAAAGTCTCTTGCCTCTTCGGCAGCTGCAGACTTTTTCCCGGACTCCCTCCCGGCTAGCTGTGGTGCACTAACCCCTTCAGGCTGTGTTCACACCACCAACCCCAGTCCTCTCCCTGCGATCCGACCAAAGCCCGAGCCTCAGCTCCAGCCCCGCCCGCCCCGGCAGGTGAGCAGACAAGCCTCTCGGGCTGGTGAGTGCTAGTCGGCACTGATCCTCCGTGCGGGAATCTCTCCGCTTTGCCCTCCGCACCTCTGTGGCTGCGCTCTCCTCCATGGCTCCGAAGCTTCCCCCTCCGCCACCTGCAGTCTCCGCCCGCGAAGGGGCTTCCTAGTGCGTGGAAATCTCTCCTCTTTCACAGCTCCCTCCCACTGGTGCAGGTGCCGTCCCTATTCTTTTGTCTCTGTTATGTCTTTTTTCTTTTGCCCTACCCAAGTATGGGGGGAGTTTCTTGCCTTTTGGGAGGTCTGACGTTTTCTGCCAGCGTTCAGTGGGTGTTCTGTAGGAGCAGTTCCACGTGTAGCTGTATTTCTACTGTATCTGTGGGAAGCAAGGTGATCTCCGCGTCTTACTCTTCCGCCATCTTCCCCCTAATCTTGAGTTATTTTTTTTGTATAAGGTATGAGTTTAGGTCAAGGTTCATTTATTTGGCCTGTGGATGTTTAATTGCTGCAGCAAGATTGGTTAAACAGGCTCTTTCTGCTCCATTGAGTTGCTTTTGCATTTCTGTCAAAACTAGTCAAGGATATTTGTATAGGGTCTGTTTCTTGGTTCTTTATTTGGTTCCATTGATATGTATGGCTATTCCTCTTCGCATACTATATTCTCTTAATTATTGTAGCTATATTAAAGGTCTTTAAATCAGATAGACTGATTCTTTCCATGTTATCTTTCTTTTTCAAAATTGTTTTTGCTATCTTAATGCCTTTGTATATATATTTTAGGATAATCTTTTCTATATCTACAAAAAGTCTTGCTGGGATTTTGATAGGAATTACATAAAAGTTGTATATCAATTTGGGAAGAACTGACATCTTTACTCAGTTGGGTTTTCTAATCCATGAACATGCTATGTGTGTCATTTTTCTGTTTTAAATTTCATCTCTTTATTATTCCCTTCCTTTTACTTGCTTTGGGTTTATTTTGCTCTTCTTTTTATAGGTTCTTACAGTTGGAGCTTATTGGTTTGAGATTTTTCCTCTTAATGTATGTGTTTAGTTCTATAAGTGTCCTTCCCAGCCCTGCTTTAGCTGCATCCCACAAATTTTGATATATTGTCTTCATTTTTATTCGTTTCAGTATATGTTTTTATTTCCTTTGAGACTCATGAATTGACTCATGAATTGTTCATAAGCATGTTGTATAATTTTCAAGTGTTCCTGAGTTTTTCTGTTATCTTTGTGCATTGATTTCTAGTTTGATGCCATTGTGGTAAGAGAATATGCTTTATATGATTTAAATTCTTTTAAATATGTAGAGGTTTGTTTTACGGCCAGGATATAGTCTATCTTGATATATGCTGCATGCATACTTGAAAAGAATGTGTATTCATCTATTGTTGAGTGGAGTACACTATAAATGCAAATTAGATTTTGTTGGTCAGTGGTGTTGAATTCTTTTACATCCTTATTGCATTTCCATTTAGTGATTTGATCATTTGTGGATTTGTCTATTTCTCCTTTCAATTTTTGCTTCACATATTTTGTAGTTCTATAGTTTTGTGCATACACATATAAGATCACTATGTGTTCTTAGTTGGTTGACCTTTTTATCGTTATATAACGTCCCTCTCTGTCTCTGGTAATTTTCTTTGCTCTGAAACCCACTTCGTCTTATATTAACATAGTCACTCCTGTTTTCATTTATTGTTTTCATGATATGTTGTCTTTTATCCTTATACTCTCAGCCTGCCTACACTGTCATATTTGAAATGAGTTTCTTGTGGACTGCATATCACTGGGTAATATTTTAAAATTCACCCTTCTAATCTCTGTCTTTTAATTGTTGTATTTAGACCATTTACATTTAATGTAGTTATTGTTATCTTAGGGCGTAAGCCTGCCTTTTTGTTTTGTTTTTTGTTTCTGTTTGTTCTCAGGTTTTTCTCATTGTTTTCTTTTTCCTGCCTTCCTGTGAATAATGTGAATATTTGGGGGAATTCCGTTTTTATTTATCTGTAGTGTTTTTGAGTGTATCTTTTTGAATAGGTTTTTGAGTGGTTACTCTAAATATTACATTACATATGAATAACTTATATCTCATGGTGTAATTTTACCAGTTTGAGTGGAGTGTAGATATCTTATCTCCCTTTATCTCCCTTTACCTTCTAATATTTATAATTGTCTTAAATATTTCCTTTATATACATTTAGAACCATATCAATGTTATAATTTTTGCTTCAATCATCAAAATATTTTACAAAACTCAAGAAGAGAAGGAAATCCCATTATATTTACCTGTACATTTGTTCAGTATGTTACTTATTTCCTGATGTTCCTCCTTTAATTATTTTCTATCTGTTGAGAAAAATTCCATTAGCCATTCTTTTAGTGTAGGTCTTTTAGTGAAAAATTCTCTTAGTTTTCCTTAATCTCAGCATTTCTTGAGTTCTTTATTTTTGCTGGGTGTAGGATTATGGGTTGACAGTTCCTTTCTTTCAATAATTGCAAACAGTGTGCCACTTCTTCTAGCCTCCATAGTTTATTTTTTTTTCATATTTATTTCTTTATGTATTTGGCTGCGCTGGGTCTTAGTTGTGGCACGTGGGATCTTTGTTGCCATGTGCAGGATCTTCATTGCAGCATGCAGACTCTTAGTAGCGGCATGTGAACTCTTAGTTGTGGCATGCATGTGGGATCTAGTTCCCTGACCAGGGATTGAACCTGGACCAGCCCTTGCATTGGGAGTGTGGAGTCTTAACCACTGGACCACCAGGGAAGTTCCATAGCCTCCATAGTTTTTGATGAGAAATCTAAAGTAATTCAAATTGTTTTCCCCTATAAATAAGGTGTCATTTTTCTCTGGCTGCTCCAAGAGTTTTTCTTTTTCTTTAGTTTTCAGAAGTTAAATTTTGGTGTATCGGGACTTCCCTGGTGGTGCAGTGGGTATGAATCTGCCTGCCAATTCAGGGGACACAGGTTCAATCCCTGGTCCAGGAAGATCCCACGTGCCGCGGAGCAGCTAAACCCGTGCATCACAACTGCCGAGCCTGCGCTCTAGAGCCCATGAGCCACAACTGCTGAGCCCAGGCACTGCAACTACTGAAGCCTGCATGCCTAGAGCCTGTGCTCTGCAACAAGAGAAGCCCGTACACAGCAACAAAGAGTAGCCCCCGCTCGCCGCAACTAGAGAAAGCACGTGTGCAGCAACAAAGACCAACACAGCCAAAAAAAAAAATTTTTTTTTTTGGTATATCTTGGCATGGATTTCTTTGGGTTTATCCTGTTAGTGGTTTGCTCAGCTTTTTGATCTGTAGGTTTATGTCTCTTGCCAGATTTGGAGTACCTTTGAGTACCTTCTCAGCCTTGCTGTTTTCTCCTCTCTTCCTGGGACTCTGATAATATGAATGTTAGATCTTGTTTTATAGTCCCACAGGTCTCTGAGGCTCTGTTCATTTTATTTCCAGTCTGTTTTCTCTCTGATGTTCAGGTTGGGTTATTTCTGTAGTTCTCTTCCAGTTAATAGATTCTTTCCTCTGTCTCCTCAATTGTGCTGTAGAGTTCAGCCACTGAGCTTTTAATTTCAGTTATTGTGTTTTTCCATTCAAAAATTTCCCTTTGGTTCTTCTTATTACCTTCTATTTCTTTCTCTCCTTCTCTGTCTACCCACCGCCACTTTTTTTTTTTCCCTACTGAGGCTTCATATTTTCTTTCATTTGTTTTTTTTTTTTTAAAGAAATTCACGCTCTTATTTATTTATTTATTTTATTGATTGATTGATTGATTGCTGTGTTGGGTCTTCGTTTCTGTGCGAGGGCTTTCTCTAGTTGTGGCAAGCGGGGACCACTCTTCATCGCGTTGCGCGGGCCTCTATCGCGGCCTCTCTTGTTGCGGAGCACAGGCTCCAGACGCGCAGGCTCAGTAATTGTGGCTCACGGGCCCAGCTGCTCCGTGGCATGTGGGATCCTCCCAGACCAGGGCTCGAACCCGTGTCCCCTGCACTGGCAGGCAGACTCCCAACCACTGCACCACCAGGGAAGCCCCCTCTCATTTGTTTTAAGTGTGTTCGTGTTTGTTGAAGCATTTTTTATCATGACTGTTTTAAAAATCTTTTTCAGAAAATTCTATCGTCACTGTCATCTCATTGTTTGCATTTACTGATTATTTTTTCTAATCAATTTTAATCTTCCTGGTTCTTGGTGTGATGATTTATTTCTGATTAAAACATGGACATTCTCATATTATGTTATGAGACTCTGGATCTTATTCAAACCTTCTGTTTTAGCTGACTTTTTGTAACTGCTGTAGCAGGGGTGAGACCTCATTACTGACAGATGGAAGCAGAAGCCCAGGTTCCCCACTTGGACTCCACTGACACCAGAGGGGAGGAGCTTCTCATTCCTGCTGGACAGGTGTGGGAGTTTCATCTCCCCATGTAGCCTCCACTGATACTATGGTAGAGGTGGTCTCATTACTGCTGGGCATTGGTAAAAGTTCTGACTCTCCACTAGATCTACTCTGAGACCACCATAGTGGGGAGGGGGAAAGACACCTCATTTTTGTCCAGTGGGTGTGGAAGTCTAGGCTCCCCACATGGTGTCCAATGACACCCAGGGGAGGGGGTCTTTACAGGCCAGTGGGGATGAAAGTCCTGACTTGGTACTTGCCCTTCTTTGACACTACCTACAAGGGGGTGTTGAGAGGCCTCATTATAATCTTATAAGAGTGGAAGTCTAGACCCCTCACTCTGCTTCTGCTTATGTGGGTGGGAGTGGAGCCACTGTTTATCTGTAGTGTTTGGCTGGAGTAGTGCAGTTTTTATCTAAATGTTTTCTATTTTGGTAGGTCATCCTTTTCCTGGTAGGTCTTTTGGTCGTATAGTGCAGGCTTTTATTGTCTTCTTTTCTTTTTTTCTTGGTCTGTGTCCATTGGTGTTTCTATATTGGTGGCTTCTTCAGCTCCAGTTCTTGGATATATGAGGCAAAAAGAAAACCCAGGCCACTCACCACTGTGTTGTCATTTTTTGGCTCTTGAGGTCCCTAGCTAGTCTACCTTCTTTTCTCCACCTTTCAAAGTTATCTTATGTTTGTTTTATATGTAATGTCTAGGGTCTTTAATTGTTTTTAGTGGAAGAATAGGGAAAATACATTTACTTCATCTTCCTGGAAGTGAAAAATCTCTTCCATTTGATTTTGATTTGCATAATCTTTCTCAAGAATTTTCATCATTTGCAGATGGGATACCAAACATGAGATTTATTCCTCCATGTTTGACCTCTGACCAATGTTTGATCAGAGATACATTTAAGAGATGTAAATCATCTTGCTAATATGCTATTGATTAGTAATCCACCTATATACCCTATTAATTTTCACATAAGAACAAAACAGTTTAAGTTCCATTCTTATAATTATATTCAGATTTTATATCCTTAAGCATGATAATTCTGCAGGCTGTTCCAATACGTTAAGTAGTCTTTCCTTAGTTGAAACTTGGATTTATGCCTAAAATGGTTTAGCAAAGGTGTGATCTTTTCATTCTTTGCTTATTCTTACTCTACCCTGTAATCATGAAATAGTATGTCAGTGTGTTGAGCCAGTCAGGTAAAGGATATAGAAAACAGAGAAAAGGCAGCCATAAAGAAATAAGTTGTAAGAGCAAAAAATATCAATTTTGATGATGTTAAATATGTAGTGAGATCATCTGTTAAGAATGGTTTTGCTTTCGGCTTTCCTAATTTTTCTTATTTCCACCTATACCTATGTTAGATACTTCTGGAAAGTGTCCAGCCCAGGCAAAGTTTTCCCTTCCTGGGAACTGCCTCTAGATCCACAAGGGTAGGGCTTCAGTCAGCCATGTTTGCAACTATTTGACCTCTACCCACTGGAATAGTTGCCACTCAGATTATCTTTCCTATAATTTATAATTGGGAATGACAGATAGTGAGTCAGTGTTTTAAGTGAAACTGCTGTAGGGTACAAATTTGTGAGTCAGGGGTGTGAAGACTTTTCTGCAGAGAGAGAAAAGCAGAGACTGAAGATGGATAGCTTTCCATTCCCAGTTCCAGGCCTTTCCTGAATCCTGCCTGAATTCATTCTCTCCCTTATTTCCATGAATAGCCTTATATTTTCTTACAATTCTTCCCCCCTACCCTATGTTATGCTTTTTGATTAAGTTAGCTTGAATTATTTTGTTACATGTAACCAAAGAGTTCTTAATTAATAAAGACTACCATTTATTTACACCTTCAGGTTCTGGCCAGACCACAATGAGTACATGTCTAGGTTCAAAGTATATAAGGAATCTCTTGTGAAGATAATGCCTAAAAATCAAGCGATGGCCGAATTGTCACCTCTCAGACCCCTTGCTTATATCCAGATTCTCAACTTCTCAGTTTCTTTGCCTAGGTCCATTGTATTTTGTTATTAATTTTCTGATTTTTGATTTTGCTGATATTATCATACTTGATCCCTAGTTTGCCTGTACTGTTTGCTTCTCTCATATTAGCTGACCTATTAGGTTCAATTTCTTTCAGGCACTGCCTTCCCCAGCATGAAACTGCCACCCACTAGAAACTAGAAACTGCCACCAATTGCCTATTTTTGTAGTTTTTATTGACTTTGATGATTATACAGCAAAGAAATAGGCATTAATAAACATTTAGAAAAAAATCCGGAAGAGGAGTATCATTCTCTGCCAATACTTTTTCAATGGTTACGATAATCACTGTTGAGAATATGTGCTTCCAAAGTTTTTTCTAGGTATATATGTGTTTGAGTATGTACAGTATGCACACATTAAATATATATACATAATCTATAAATGCAACCATACCAAATCAAACTGGTCTGCAGCTTTTATTCACTTATATATTGTGAACATCATTTCATGTTAAAATATACACTGATATATTTAATAGTTACATAATCTTTCACTTTATGGATGTACTATAATTTATTTAAGCAATCTTCTATTGTTGGACATTTAGATTCATTTTTCTTTTTCTTTGGCTCTTATAAGCAATACTGAAATGAACATCACTACAGAAATCTTCTAGCCCTTTCCTAGGTTTTTTTCCTTAGGATCAGTTTCTAAAAGTGGAATTTCTTAGTCAAAACGAATGTAGATATTAAGGATTTTTCATATATTGTTGGATTGCCTTCCAGAAATTGTACCCATTTATAGTCCAACAATCAGTGAATGAATTCTTCCATTGATAGACAAAAATTAAGAGAATTTCATTATTGTTTTAATTTTCACTCCTTGGATTTAAGTGAGATCGAACATTTTAAAATGATCATTGGCCTTTTTTTTTTTTTTTTCTTTTGTGAATTTCTGGTTCCTAGCTTTTGCCCATTTTCCTATTAAAATATTTATAATTTTATCATTGATTTGTAGGCAGTCTTTGAACATTAAGTATATTGGTTCTCTGTTTTTCATTTATATTATGAAATGTCAAAGCATACTGATGAAGGACTCTGCAGTCAAAATGTCTAGTTAGGGTTGAATCCAATTGCTACCTATTGGCTGTGTGACCTTGAACAAATTGCTTAACCTCTTTGTACCTCAATTTCCTTATGTGTAGAATATAAAATGTGTTTGTGTGTATAAACACAGAATAGTGTGTAGCACATAGAAATACTTTATCAAAATTTGTTGATAATATTAGTATTATATTTATCGTTTTCAGCTTGTCATTGTCTTACTTTTATTTATATGAGTTTCCTTTTGGCCTTAGTGATGGTTCTTTTTTATAATCGTGAAAAGAAATCTGGTCTTATCCTTCCTGCTTTCCTCTGAATATCAATAAGCTGAAGTAGCTCTGGTTAATTATTTCTAATTCCGGTTGCCTCCTAGGATTATAAGGTTTAAACACCCCTAAGAAATTTCAAGTCAGGCTGTGGTCATACTTTATTAATGCATACTTTATTCATAGATCCAAATTAATGAATGGTTTCATGTAAACAAACAATCAAATAAGGCCTGAAAACCTACTCCTTCACATATCCAATGTTTTCTTAAGGCTTTGGGCCTTTCTCCCTTTGTCAAACATGGTGTAGCTGTCAGTATTTTTAAGAGCCTATGTTTGTTTCTTAGGATAATGAATTTAATAAGCCTTGTTTCCTTATAAAAGAGCGTATGTATTAAATAGCTAAGAATGACAAAATTGTATTGACTTACTTATGTTGGATTTCTTGGATTGAGTATCTGTTTTCTCTGAGTAGTTTGCACATTTTTAGTGCTTTTCATGATGGGGAGCAAATACTGCAATATTTCTTGAGTTTCAGCTGTTTTTTTATCCCTGTAGATTCTTTTTTCATCATCTGTCCAGTTTACTCCAGGCTTCTTGCTTTGGAAAGATGGACATTCTTTCATATTGCTTTTTAAGTTGTAATGGAGATCTGGGGAGCAACCATAAAAATATGTATAGATATATAAACTGAATTGATTAAGCAGTTACATATTGAGCATTATCTGCCAAACATTCTATCTAAAAATTCTTATCCATCTGAAGCTTATACTTTAAGTATGAGGCAGAAAATAAACAAACAAATAAGATATCTATGTCAGATAATAAAAAATTTACGGGAGAAAATAAAGCTGGGAAAGGGAATAGAGAATTCTTGGGGGAGGGGCTGATTTCTGTTCTTAAAAAGGTGTTCAGAGAAGGCCTCCCTGCGAAGCTTCCACGTCAAAGGAGTTAGGGAACGAGTCAAACAGCTATCAGAGGGAAGAGCGTTCTAGGCAAGGGGAATAGTAAGTGCAAAGGCCCTGAGCTAGGAGCATGGTAGTGTGTTCAAGGAACACCAAGATGGGACAAGTGACTAAAGCAGAATGAACAAAGGGAAAGATATAAGGTAATATGAGCTCAGATAGGTAACTTGGACTTAGTTCACATAAGGCCTCACAGGCCATTGTAAGGACTTTGATTTTTACTGAGTGTGAAATAGGGAGCCACTGGAAGGCTTTGAGGAGTGTCACATCTGAGATTTGCTCTAAGAGGATCATGCTGGTTGATGAGTTGAGAACAGATTGAACAGGGGTAAGGGTAAACAGGCAGGGAGATCTTTTAGAAGGCTACTGAAATAATTTAGGAGAGAGGATGGTAGCTTGGACCAGGGTGGTGGCAGTTGCCAGAAGGGTGAGAAGTGAGGGGGGAGAGGGAAGTATCCTGAATATATTTTGGGATTTTCTAATGAATTAGATGTGGGGTGAGAAAAGAAGAGTGAAATCAGCGCTGGCTCCAAGGCTTCTGTTTGAGGAAATAGAAGGATGGAGATATAGTGAAAACTATGGTAAGAGCATGTTAGAAATCCCTTCTTTATTAGATGATATGAAGGAATTATTGTTTATTTTGTTAATTGTGATAAGAGTATAATAACATTAAAATGTGTAGAAAACTGTTTTAAAAAATAAAGTTCATTTTAAAAGTGTTTATTCCACCCCATACCCATTAGGATGGCTATTGTCAAAAAACAGAAAATAATAAGTGTAGGCAAGGATTTGGGGAGATTAAAACCCTTGTGCAGTGTTGGTTGGAATGTAAAATGGTGTAGTCAATGTGGAGAACAGTATGGTGGTTCCTTAAAAAATTGAAAATAGAATTACCATATGATCCAGCCATTCCACTTCTGGGTATATTCCCCGAAGAACTGATAGCAGTGTCTTGAAGAGTTATTTGTACATCCATGTTCATAGTAGCGTTATTCATAATAGCCAAAAGGTGGAAGCAACCCAAGTGCCCATCGATGGATGAATGGATAAGCAAAATGTGGTATATATACAATGGAATGTCATTCAGCCTTAAAAAGGAAGGAAATTCTGACACCTGCTACAACATAGATGAACCTTGAGGACATTATGCTAAGTGAAATAAGCTAGTCACAAAAAGACAAATACTGTATTTGTCTTCCAAATATTTGATTCCACTTATATGGGATCCCGAGAATAGTCAGTCAAAGTAGGATAGTTGCCAGGGGCTGGGAGGAGGGAGGAATGGGCAGTTGTTTAATGGGTATGGCGTTTCAGTTTTGCAAGACAAAAATAGTTCTGGAGATTGTGTGCACAACAGTGTGAATGTACTTAACACTGCTGAACTTGACACTTAAAAATAGTTAAGATGGTAAATTTTATGTCATGTGTATTTTAACACAATTTAAAAAAATTCAATATACAGAGGTAGAGAGAGGGGGAAAAAAGAACCCTAAGTAAAGCCTGAAGGAGAATAGGTAGACATTTTAAAGGATGTAGCAGTGTTACTTATAATTATGATGCCTAAATTGATATGTAGACAGCATAAGAAAAAGTAGAATACACTTAGAATAAAAGCAAGAAATACATTATGCTTTGTTTATCTAGTTAGAGATATACACTGAACTATTTATGGGCAAAACAATATGATTTGCTGACTTTGCTTTAACTACTTTAGCAAAAAAAAAAAAAAGCAGTGGGAATATAGATGAAACAAGAATAGCAGGATGCTGATAACTGTTGAGGGTGGGTGACGGGCACCAGCGGTTCATTATTCTATTCTACTTTTGTTTATGCTTGAAATATCCACAATAATGCTTTTAAAAAAGGAATTATCCATTAATAAAAAGAAAGGAAACAGATGACTAAAGCACTCACTGAATTAAGCTAGACTTGAAAGACAATGATTGAGGGTATGTATGATTACAATATCTGGCAGTGCTGGCAAATGAACTGAATTTACCTACAGTCTCTTGAGAAGCCATTCCTAGGCCATTCAGCAAATACTCACTGAATCATTATTATGTATCCGGCATTTTGTTTGGTTTGGTAAATAGGTATGAAAAATATAGTCCTTGCCTTTAATATGCCAACAGTTGGGACTAGAGAGAGAGAAGTAAAGCATCAATTAGAATATATATCTATAGAGATAAGGCAAGGTACTTACTAAAGGACTGCTGAAGAGGGACTTCTAGCCATACTTAGAGCTGGAAAAGGAAATATTCCTAATTCCTAATTAATCTGAGTCTTGATGCATAGCTATGTCAGCTAAGTAAAAAAAAAAAAAAAAAAGGGGTAGTAATCTAGATAGTGGGACTAACATGGCACATTCAGGAAATCACAAGTACGGTTTAGAATGACTAGAAATCAGGTAGGTGTGAATAAGTTGTTCAAAACTAGAGATCTTGTCTGTAATAATAGTACTTTTGGGAGATTTCCTGAGACAGGAATAATTTGTGACTGGTAGATGCTTAATGTTTTAAAAATGGAATTGTTAGGCCATTGAAAACTTTATACATGGAAGTGATATAATTAGATGTGCATTTTTGAAAGATCACACTGGCAACCAGCAGGACGACAGGTTGAAGAAAAGCGAGAGTTGAGGCAGAGAGACAAGTTAGGAGGCTAATGCAGTAATTCAAGGGAGGCAGAAAGGGAGTCTGAACTAAAGGAGCAGCGGTATGATGAAGAAGTGCAGAGTCAAGAGAATCTTTGAGGGCAGATTGATAGAGCTTCTCATTGTTGGATACCAAAGAGATGTAGAAGATTAGGATATGTCTTGGGCTATTATTTAGATAACAGGAGGACGGCAGTATTATTGACTGAGAAACGGAATGCAGCAGGAGAAAGAGATCTGCAGTGGGCAAGTTGGATTAGAAGTATCTGTGAGGAAAAACAGAAGGATAATTCCAGTAGGCACAGTATGGAATTCAGAAGAGATGCCTATATTGATGATTAAAAAAATATGATTATGATCAGCACTTGTTTGTGGAAGCTACAGGTATAGATGAGAGCGCTCAGAAATAAAGTATGTGGTGAGAAGAGGAGAGACCAAAGGATGGAATACTGGGGAAGAGCCCACTTAAAATTCAGGCAGAGGAAGTGAAGCCCATGTAGGACACCAAACATGAATGGGCAGAGAAACAGGACTAAAAGAGAGAGAAGTTCCACATATACGTCTGTTGGAATTGCTCAGTGAATGAAGGGAGAGAGAGTTTTAAGTCTCTGGAATTAACCAACAGTAGAGAAGTCAGGTATGATAAGAGCTGATGACTTTGGAAATAATTTCATTGTTATGGTGAGAAGCTAGATTGTAGTAGGTGGAGAATTATACAGGAGAGGAGGTGAAGGAAAATTTATAGCCCTAAATGTATATATTATAAAGAAAGGGACAACAGCCAAAAATAAGAAAAGATAACTCTCTCTGAAATGACTTACTTCAGTGAAAAAGAAGATTGTAGAATTTTTATTCGTATGTCATCAAGATTCATCAGGACATGTTAAAAGATAATATAACAAAAAAGCCATGAGAATCTCAGCTCAGGGAAGATGGGAAAGATGAGAAACAAATTTTAAATTAAGCAGTGTGGTGGCAGCAGTGGGGAAAACTGAAAAACAAATCTCCCTGTTGCAGCAAAATTCTGTAAATACTGTCTCCAATTTCTCTCCTCCTATTTTAAAATACACTTTAATTAGACTTGTACCTCTATCATTCTACTGAGATTTCTCTGATCAAGATCCCACATAAAACCTCCATGCTGTAAAATCCAATAGTAAATCCACTTGACTTAATCAGAAGCATTAGACTTGGTTGCTTATTCCCTTCTCTTTGATACACTTTCTCACTTAGCTTCCAGGACAACACATTCCCTTGCTTTTCCTCCTACCCCAGAGGGGGCTTCTTAGTCTTCTTTTGTTGGGTTCTTAATCTTTTCCTGATCCATCAGTGTTGGAGTTCACAAGGACTTGCTCCTTAACCCTCTTCTATATCTACACTCACTTAAATCTCATCCAGCTTCATGCCTTAAAATACTATCTATAGGCTGAAATTTCCCAAATGTATCTTCAGCCCAGATCTCTTCCCTGAATGCTGGACTCATATATCCAACTGCCTATTCTGTACCTCCACTTCAGTGTCTAAAAGGCATTTAAAAAGCAACACGTCTAAACTGAATTGCTGCTCCACTCGGTCTTTGCCATCTGGCGGATGATAATTCAATCCAGCTAGTTGGTCTGGCCCAACACCCTGGAGTTTCAACAGTTGTAAATACCTTTGAGACCATTACCATAAACAAGATCTAGAAAAGATCATCCCTAAAAGATTCCTGATGCTCCTTTACAGTCCATTCTTTCCTTCCTCCCTACTCTGTCCCTTCCTACTCTAGGAAACCTTTATCTACTTTTTGTCTCTATAGATTAGCTTGCATTTCATATAAATGTGATTTCATATAGTATTTACTTTTCTGTGTCGGGCTTCTTTTTCTCAGCACAGTGATTTTGAGATTCATCCATGTTGTGTGTATCAGCTCATTACTTTTTTATTCTATGATATGGAAAGGGCATCAATAACAAGGAGGTGATGGGAATAAGGAAATTAAATTGATTTTTCAAGGCTATATTAAACAAACAATTTTCTTCTATATTCAACTTATATAGAAATTAAATAAGACAAATACTTTACAGAGTCAGGAATAAAATGGCTGTCTATCCTCTGTTTATAAAAAGTTCCCATAATCCAAATTTCATAGAATTTGTCAATATTAATGATGATACAGTGAAAGCCACCTTTGTATATAATATTAAAATCCTAAACAACAACAAAAAAGAAAATCCTTCTGTTGGTATCCTTGTCTTCTCAGTCCACATGGGAGTTTGTTTGCTCACAGGACTCTTCAAGGATGTCACTTTGACACAGTTTCCATACAAATCATTGATTCTGGGCTGAACTGTTTCCCGGACTGGCCTCTCATCGGTTTCTAAAAAATATCTTTGTTGGTCTTTGCTAAGCCTCTGAATCATAGTTTGGGAGCTGAAAGAAATTGGGTACTCTGATTTCAATGTCAACAATGAACTATCTAATCAAGAGTAATGTAATGCCATGTTATATCTGTATTTTACATCTCACAGTATGCAAAGTATTGTTACAGGTATTATCTTACTTGGGGCTCTCACCAGTCCTGTGATACAGGCAGGATGGCCAGTGTTATCCCCGTCTTACATCAGAGAGGGAATGTAAGGGAATGTTAGGGAATCAGAGAGGCTAAGCTATTTGCTCACGATAACATAGCTAATAAGGAGGGGCAGGTCTAGAATACATGTCTTCTAACTCCAGTACTTTTTCTATTACCTTCTCTTATGTTGATATATTATTTCATTTCTTTCCATAGATATGATAAGTAATATATTTTAAAAGTTAAGTCTTAGTTTAAATTAATCAGTTCTAGATCCAAGTACAGGTATGGCCAAAGATGGTTTCTTAACCTAATTTTCTAGGTTTTTGGGGCAAGAGAGCCTACATATTTCAACAGAACCCATTACTAAGCAGAAACCAAGTTCTTAGAAAAGAGGCCAAGGAAGGGAGAACAGGCATACCATGTTTCCTCTGTTGTGCAAATTCAGTCTATTCTCAAATACTTACAGATCCACTGTTCAGGTGGTTGTTCATATCATTATTCCTAGAGATAGGGAAACTTGCCAGGGGGGCTAGTGGTATAATTACCGGTTTAGACAAAACTACAAAGTTTATCTATGTTATCCCTGACTTCCCTTTCTATTCCTTTTCCAGTTTTTAGGTACTAGTATAATCCCTACGGGACCAATGATTCAATTGCTATTATAGATAGTAAAACATATGATAGTATTCATTCTAAGTAACTGTCTTATGCCAGAAGTATTTCTATTTAAAAAGAGAAACTCAGATAAAGCAATGATAATTGCTTAGAAATAAATGTCTAACTGCAGATGTTAAGGCATCCGTTAGGGCTACTTTAGGGATACTGAAATCTCAGAACCATTCAAAATGCATCATATGTGCACTCCTATGTATAAAACTGACCTAGCCACAGACACTATGTAGACTATAAGGAGACAATTAGCAATTGTTATTAAAACGTCACTTTTAGCTGTTACTTTAATTCAAAATAAAAATCTTACAAGACAGAGGAAAGGGAGTAAGGTAACCTGGTAGAAGAAATCAAGTGTAGTTCTCCTACCTCAAATATCTTTTTAGAAGCCAAGAAGGGGCTTGTCCAGGTATTTTTGCTAAAAAAGAGAATATACCATAAAATTTCTGAACTTAGGTTTTAAGGTTAACAAAACAATTTTTTTACTTTCTTCACAATTACCTCATTCATATATTTAATGGCTAGCTTGAGTTTATCTTCAATTAATCTGACATTATCTCATTCAGACATATGAAATATATCAGTGCATACTTCCTCTGGAAGCTTTTAAATGAAACTGTTTCAAGAGAAGAGCAAACAGTAGAAATACCTGTCCAATAATTATCAAGTATTTCAGAACTGAATTCTGCATGTCAGGCTCTATGAAGGCCATCTACATGTGTACTAGGGTGACTAACTTTTAGAGCGCCAACTCAAGACACAGCTACACCAGACCAAAAAATTAGTACAATATGTAATAAATACTTATACACACATGATTATTATTTTAACATAAAATATAAATTAGGCATTTATTTAAAATTATATATTATTCTGTATTATTTGCTTTTTTGTTACATAAATGCCATTATTTAAGAAAAACAATAAGACTAGTTAACAGTGGCAATTAGTAGTTATTAATAGTGGAACCAATTAAACAAATAGTATGTGTGAGAATAATATAACATTATAAATAGTTTTTTCCTCTGATACAGATTTTAACTCTTTATAGGATATTTACATTTTATAGGCCATATCATGTCTTCTTAAGATACATAAATATAAGACCTTTAAAAAGTTGAATGTAAATACAATGGGGCTAATTAAACAGACATTACTTATAATTAATAAAAATTGACGTTTCTTTATGTCCCATGGTAAAGTAGGATATTTTTGCTCTTTGTGTGTCCTCTTCCAATAATACTTCTCTGAACTGCCTGCAGGCTTCAGGATATCCTTCTTTTCTTTTATGTAGTGGTAAAACTGAATACATTCAAAGTCAAGGCCTCTGAGTTCTGCTCTTATGAAGCCCCACATTACACTGACCCCTGGTGGCAGGCCAATGCAATGACAGCAAGTTAGATATCCTGTCAACAAAGGAATTTGAGCATGGAATGTGACCTTACTTATTAGTAATAGCAGGTTTCTAGACTTGTAAGGAATTAGTTTCCAGCTTTACAAAAACTTTCATCCACTTTGTATCTACAGGCTTAATTTAGTAGGCTGGCTTTTGGGCATTTGGTCCTTTGCATCCTTAAATTCATCATGTAGTGTTCGCCATGTCTAAAATGTCCACTGTTTTTTTAGATACTCTGAAGCACACTGGGTATCATTGCAAGTTAAACTTCTCTTCCTCAGGGAATAGGTTTTTAAAGCACAGAGGTAATTCGAACTTAAACTGAAGGTGGATTTCAAATAAATTACAGTTTTTAGTGCTGTTTAACTTGGCTGCCCTTTCTGGTGACATATTTTTGACTTCTGAGTCAGTCTTATTTCCCCCTAAATGTCATTTTTTTTCACTGTATGAGTTTTTGTCATAACCTACACATAATGTCAAACAACTGAGGTGCAGTTAGTTCATCCTTTTCTATGCTCCGTATGACCTCTTCAAAGGTCATCAAACAGAATTAGAAAAAGAGCATATAAATTGTTTTACTGTAGCCCTTTCCTCTATTCCCATCTTCAAACTATTTGCAAATTAGAGAAGGCCATTCTTCTTGTCCCACATGTTGAAAATGTGATTTAATGGCAGACCAACATTTTAATGTGTTTTCTATGGCTGGCAACAATGATAGCCACCTTGTTGGCACAGATCTAAGGAAACTGCCCTCTTTCATTTCTATAAAGTCGAAAATCTCATTAAGTGCTTCTGCATGTTTTGAGGAAACTGAAACGTGACCAAAAAATTTCATTATGAAAGCCTCATTATCACAGGATAGCAAATCACACTCTCTTTTAAATACAAGGTGTGCAAGACATTTAGGAGATCAGATCTTTTTATTTTCTTTGGTAAGAAGTTGATAGACTGAATGAAATTTGCAAAAATATACATTTTATATTTTCATTGTCAGCCAACCATGCAGATAGATGAGCAAAGTCTAGTTTGTCTTTGGACAACATATTGACAATATTTGGTTTGATGTTTTCTGTGGTTTCATTAAAATCTTCGTAGAAATCAAGATTCTTTGAAACCCCATTTTTCAAATTAAAGTACCTAATAGCCAGAGGAAATGTTTTTTCTTTTTTATTCAGTGTATCATGTGGTAACTGTAGAAAACATTATTGTTGGTAAGATCTGACAAAATGAGCTTTACACTGTAAGAGTCCACACATCTGTCATCAAAATTTCCCCTTTGGTTAACCCACAGGGCATTTCAGTGGCAAACTCTGAATTAGGAAATGTAATTTTACTCAGCTTCATCAAGCAGTCAAGGGAATTATCTGATAATCAGTGTTCATTCACGTCATATGCCCAAGCGAATCCACCAGCTATTATTTTTGACTGAGCATTGGTGTCTTTTTGAGAGGTGAAAAAACTTTCAATTGATTTAGAAGTACTTCTTGCTTCTCTCATTTGGACTTGTGAGATTCAGTCTCCTTCATGACGATCAATTCCAAATTCTTTTCTCTAAATTGTACACTATGCTCTGTTTTGGTTATTTATCTCCCTAACTAATTGTATGTGTCTATGAAGGTTGCTCAAAAAATTAAAAATAGAACTACACTATGATCCAGCAATTCCATTTCTGGGGATATATCCAAAGAAATGAAAAAAAAAAAAGATCTTGAAGAGGTGTCTGTCCATGTTTATTGGAGCATTATTTACAATAGCCAAGACACAGAAACAACGTAAGGGTCAGTCAATGGTCGAATGGATAAAGAAGATACGGTGTGTGTGTGTGTGTGTGTGTGTGTGTGTATGTATATACACACACACACCCGCACACATTCACACACACAATGGAATATTATTCAGCCATGAGAAAGAAGGAACTCCTGCCATTTGGGACAACAGGACCTTGAGAGCATTAGGCTAGGTGAAATAAGTCAGACAGAGAAAGATCAATTCAAAGATTTTTGTCTTTGTCTTTGGTTTCCTGAAGTTTGAATATGATGTGCTAGGTATGTGTGTGTGTGTGTGTGTGTGTGTGTGTGTGTATATATATACATTATAGGAATTCCTATAATAGCCTTGTTTTTGTCTATCCTGTTGTCTTTGGGGTTCCCTAAGCACCACTTATCAGAATACGTGTCTGGGTTGCAGCTCTTTTAGCTGTAAACCATTGTTCTTATACTGGAGTCATGTTGGTGTGGTGGTAAGGTATGGGGAAAGGGAACATTCTATAATCTTATTAAATCTTAGTCTTTTAGTGGGTCTGTGTCCCTGGGCTGTGACCTTAATAAGCATTTCTTAGCTTTTCTTCCCCCTACCCTTCAATGAGACAAGAAGGCTAGAAGGGGCTGGCTCTGGTAGGGGGAGGAAGAGTAAGCATTGCTAACTATCCAGAACGTTCTCCCCAACAAAGGTCTACTCTCCAAATCTAGCCCTTTACATGCTGGAGCTTAAAGCTAGCAGTCCCCTTACTATGTTTACATTGTATGTCTATCTTTTCTTCTAAGAGTAGTTTCAGGTTTTACATTTAGGTCTGTCACCCATTTTGAATTAATGAATTGGTGTAAGGAATGAGTCCAACTTCATTCTTTTGCATGTGAATATCTAGTTGTCTCAGTACCATTTGTTGTAAAGGCTGTTTTTTTCTTCATTGAATTGTCTTGGCACCTTTGTTGAAACTTAATTGACAATAAATATAAGGGTTCATTTCTGTATTCTCAATTCGATTTCATTGATCTCTATATCTGCCATTATGCCAGTACCACACTGTTATGATTACTTCAGCTTGGTGGTAAGTTTTGAAATTGGAAAGTATGACTCTTTGAACTTTGTTCTTCTTTTTCAAAATTGTCTTGGTTATTCTCGTCCTTTACATTTCCTATGCATTTAGGTTTAGCTTGTAATTTCTGTTTCGGCAGAGATTTTGATAGGATTGCATTGAATCTGTATATCAATTTGGTGAGTATCGCCATCTTAACAAGTCTTCTGATTCCTGAATGTGGGGGAATCTTTCCATCTTCTTTAATATATTTCAACAGTGTTTTGTACTTTTCAGTGTACAAGTAACTGTTTTTGTTAAATTTATTTCTAAGTATTTTATTCTTTTTGATGCTTTGTAAATGGAATTGTTCTCTTAATTTCATTTTCAGAGTGTTCATTGCTAGTATATAGAAATACAATTGATTTTTACAACATATTGAGATCTAATTCACATACCATACAATTCACCCATTACAGCTGAGTTTTGCATGTTGATTTTCTATCTTGCAACCTTGCTGAACTGATTATTAGCTCTAGTAGGTTGTGTGTGTGTGTGTGTATGTATGTTCCTTAGGATTTTCCACATACAAGATCATGTGTTCTGCAAATAGAGGTAGTTTTACTTCTTTCCAGTCTGGATGCATTGTATTTATTCTTTCCAAACTGCCCTGCCTAAACCTCCATTATGTCGCATAGAAATATTGAGAGTGGACACCCCCCTGTCTTGGTCCTGACCTTAGGGGGAAGCACTGTCTTGTACCCTAGCTACGATGTCAGCTGTGGGGTTTTTGTAGATAGCCTCTAGCAGGTTGAGGAGCATCCATCTACTCCTACTTTATTTTTTTTTTTAAATCATGAAAGGATGTTGGATTTTGCCAAACATTATTCCTGCATGTACTGAGATGATCATGTGCATTTTGTTCTTTTTTCAATTAATGTGTATTACATTGTTTAATTTTATTTCTTTTTAATTTTTATTGGAGTATAGTTGATTTACTATGTTGTGTTAGTTTCTGTTGTACAGCAAAAGTGAATCAGTTATGCATATATCCACTCTTTTTTTAGATTCTATTCTCATATCGGTCATTACAGAGTACTGAATAGAGTTCCCTGTGCTATACAATAGGTCCTTTTTGGTTTTCTATTTTATATATAGTAGTGTGTGTATGTCAATCCCAATCTCCTGATTTACCCGTCTCCCACCTTTCCCCCTTTGTAACCATAAGATTGTTTTCTACATCTGTGACCCTATTTCCGTTTTGTAAATAGGTTCATTTGTACCATTTTTTAAGATTCCATGTATAAGTGATATCATATGATATTTGTCTTTCTCTGTCTTACTTCACTCAGTATGACAATCTCTAGGTCCATCTTTGTCGCTGCAAATGGCATTATTTCATTCTTTTTAATGGCTCAGTAATATTCCATTGCATATATGTACCACATCTTCTTTTTCCATTCCTCTGCTGATGGACATTTAGGTTGCTTCCATGTCCTGGCTATTGTAAGTAGTGCTGCAATGAACATTGTGATGCATGTATCCTTTCAAATTATGGTTTTCTCTGGATATATGCCCAGGAGTGGAATTGCTGGATCATATGGTAGCTTTTTTTAGTTTTTTAAGGAACCCCCATACTGTTCTCCACAGTGGCTGTACCAATTTACATTCCCACCAACAGTGTAGGAGGGTTCCCTTTTCTCCACACCCTCTCCAGCATTTATTGTTTATAGATTTTTTTGATGATGGCCATTCTAACCGGTGTGAGGTGACACCTCATTGTAAGTTTTGATTTGTATTTCTCTAATAATTAGTGATGTTGAGTATCTTTTCATTTGCCTTTTGGCCATCTGTATGTCTTCTTTGGAGAAATGTCTGTTTAGATCTTATGCACATTTTTGGATTGGGTTGTTTGTTTTTTCGATATTGAGCTGCATGAACTGTTTGTATATTTTGGAGATTAATCCCTGTTGGTCGCTTCATTTGCAGATATTTTCTCCCATTCTGTGGGTTTTCTTTTCATTTTGTTTATGGTTTCCTTTGCTGTGCAAAAGCTTTTAAGCTTAATTAGGTTCCACTTGTTTATTTTTGTTTTTATTTTCAATACTCTTGGAGGTGGATAATTTTCATATGTTAAACCAACCTTGCATTTCTGGGATAAATCTTACTTGGTCACTGTGTATAATCCTTTTTATATGTTGCTGGATTCAGTTTGCTAGTATTTTGTCCTACTCTTTTGTCTTAATTTTTAATAGATTCAAAACTTGGTAAAGAAAAAATACTATTTATTTATTTGGCCCCTGGAACCGTAACAGTTACCTTTTCTGAGAAACTTTCTCTGATACTCCCTTATCCCCAAACAACTCCTGTATAATATCATAGCACAGTAAGTAGCATTTATCTCATTATATTTCTACTGTCTGTTTACTTGTCACTCTCTCTGCTTCTTGAGAACAGACTATATTTTATTTTCCATTGTAGCCCAGTATCTAGCACAGTCATCGACTAGTATGTTGAGACCTCTGCGAAGCAAATAAACATCAGATTTTTAAAAGAACATGAACAAAGATGGAAAGGAGATTATGTAACAAAGGATGATTATAAGAGAGTGACTGAGCCACAGGAGAATAGTATCAGGAAGGTTAAAATACCAGATGAACTCAGATATGAAGAAATCTTGACAAAAAGAAGTGAATTTTATTACTTAGCTATATTCAGAATGAAAATATATCAAATAATGTTTAGATTTGTTCTGCTGGGATTATTTTAAAGTACTGAAGGATGACAAAGAGCAGAGTCCCTCAGCTCGTCTGCTGCACCTGTCTTTTCTACTGAATAGAGTTTTCTTCTGTTTAGACAGGGGAGAATAAATATTGGGGAGAGATGTCAGGAGTCAAAAGGCTCTGAATGCCTTATTTTCAGTCCCAGACATAGTACATCTCAAGTAAGGGAAGAATTTTCATATAAATAAGGTCACAAAACCATTGACATTAATCTTTTAAGAATTCAAGGAAGTGACTCTCCTCTTGCTGCTAAATGCCTAACTTATCACTTAAGACTCCATCATAATCATGATCATAATTTAAGGATCAGTTCCTTCAGGAAAACATTCCCTGAGATTTCCAGGCTGGATTACATCCCCTTCTCTGAGCAACCAGAGCAATTTGTGCATATCATTATCACTCAGTCTATCTCACTCTTATTGTAATGAACTGTATATGAGTCTTATTACATTTTGAGCACATCATTATCACTCAGTCTATCTCACTCTTATTGTAATGAACTGTATATGAGTCTTATTACATTTTGAGCACATCATTATCACTCAGTCTATCTCACTCTTTTTGTAATGAACTGTGTGTGAGTCTTATTACACTTTGATACCTACTCCTTAAATGATGAGTAGCTTATCTAGTTGAAGAGGGAGAATTATGTTTCAGGCAGAGAAGACAGAATGAGTAAAGGCAAGGAGGTGAGAAGACTGATGCATTTTGAGGCCACAAGAAGGTCATCACTGCTGAGGTGTAAAGGAAAAGGCAGAGAATGGCAAGAGGTGAAACCGGAGAGGCAGTCAGGGGCCAGTTCACTGAAGTCTTGTACGTCGTGTTAGGGAACTTGGTTTCACTGATGCAGCTAGTGGTTGTCAAAAAAAATTTTTTTTGTTTTTAAAGTAACAGACCATTATTGAAAGAAAAATTGTACATGAAAGCTACTCAGGATGAATAAGAGTTGGATGGGCTAGGTCCCAAATGCTTGGCCTCCCACCGACTCTCACTATAGTTCCCAATGTGGTGAGTCGAAAAGTGCAGATCATCAACATCAGAATTATCTATGGTACCTTATTTAAAATGCAGACTTGGGGGTTGACAACAAAGGCCAACTCAGAATTCAAAGCTGGGATTATCATAAACTCCCCAGATAATTCTAAAATTTTAAAACCAGACATTCTGTAAGACTGCTGGCCCATAATCTTCAGTGCCAGTGCTGTGAATGACAAAGAAGGGCTGAGCAGATGTTCCAAATTAAAAGAGAATAAAGGGATATGGCAATTAAATGCAGTCCATGAGCCTGAATCAGGGAGAAGTTTTGCTCTAAAGGACATCATTGGTACATTTGGCAAAATTTAACTATAGTATGATACAAAGTAGTATTGTATCAAAGTTGAATTTCCTTATTTTAATGTAAGAATGTTCTTGTTCTTGGAAAATATATGCTGAAGCTCTTTAGGAATAAAGGAGCATTATGTCTACAAAAAATGGATTGGGGGGAAAATACAGCTAGGTAGGTAGATAGATATAGTTCTTTGTACTATTCTTGAAATTATTTAAAAATTAAAAGTTGAAAAAAAATTGAAAAGAAAAAGCCTAGAACAAACTGAAGTCTCAGGACTGTGCCAACTTCAACCACTGTTAGAAAACTGGGAATTACTGAAAGGCTTTAGATAGTGGCATTAATCAGATTTCTGTTTTTGATAGATTGCTTTTATGGTAGTATGAGAGGTTGAATTAGGATGACAATATTGGTGGCAAGGAGACCACTTAGAAATCTAAAGTGCTTCTGATAAATAAGCACTGAAAAGAATGCTGGTAGTTAAGGTGGAGAAAAAAGGGATTATGTGGTAAAATCAGTTGGATTCAGTGGCTATCTAGATATGAGTGGTGGAAGTGAAAGAAGAAAAAAAGATAACTATTAGGTTTCTAGCTTGGGTAGTTATGTAGATAGTACTGCTACCAAAGTTACAGTGAATACGGAAGGAACAGCATTCAATGTGGGATTAGATGAATTTGAATTTGGCTACAAGGGACATTTAAGTGAAGACATATACAGATAAAGAGGCTGAAGCTTTGACAAGAGGTCAGATATATGTATAGATATGTATTTATATATTGTATATATGTATGAGGTATATACACATGTATATGGTACAACAGTATGACATAATCAAGACCAAGTTCATGAAAGGCTGAATCTAAGAAGACTTAGTTTAACAAGAATAAATTTAAGGCTCAGTGCACTGGACCAAACTATCAAACCAAAATTGAAGAAGTAGAGAATGGAGGAGACATAAGTTATCAGTGGCACTATGAAAATAAAACTTTATAGGTTTGAGTATTTGTAAATCCAATATGTCAATATTTTAGGATAATTTTCAAAAAAACATGTAATCTTAGACTGCATTAATGGAAATCTGGTATCTAGAAAGAAGCAAATGAGAATGATAATTTATTATACACAGTCAGGCTTCCATATCAATGGGTTCTGCATCTGCGGATTCAACCAACTGTGGATCAAAAATAGTAGGGAAAAAATTCCAAGAAGTTCAAAAAAGCAAATCTTGAATTTTCTGTGCACTGGCAACTATTTACATAGCATTTACATTGTACAGGTATTATAAGTAATCTAGAGATACTGAAGGATATGCATAGGTTATATGCAAATACTGCGCCATTTTATACAAGGGACTTGAGCATCCTCAGATTTTGCTATCCGTGGGGTTCCTGGAACCAGTCCCCCACAGATTCCAAGGAATGGCTGTCCTAGTTAGATGACACCTGCAATACTGTGTTAAGTTTCATTCAAGCTTGAATAGTGATAGAAAACAGTAAAATATAATAGTAAAGGGAATCATATTATGGATGGCTGAAAGAAATGGAAGGAAAGTATCAGGGAAATGATAGCTTTAAAAAATATTTATGATCTGTCATGTGGAAGAGGCATTACATTTGTTCTTATTATTTCAAGGAGAATTAGGGAAAATGAGTCGGTCAGAAAAGTTTACCTTTAAGGTCTCTTCATTCTTTTTTGCTTTGTGTTATTAAAGAGGTGAATTAAATTTACAGGGACATATGTTTTTAACTCAACATAAAAAGAACATTCCTCTCTAACAATGGAATGAAGTGACTGGAGTTTGGTAAACTACTTGTCACCAAGTGCAGTCACTCAAAAGTTGGATGCGCCTGGGTCCTGTCGTCAGTGGGAGGTGAGAGTAGGGTGCCCTCAAGGTTTCTCTCCGCTTTAAGATTCAATGAGATGGGAATGAAAAGATTAGACAATGAGATGAATGTTCTTTTTTTTTTTGACTCGGTAAAATTACAAGAAATCAAGTTGACATATAAGGAAGTTCTACTGTCTTTTATATTTCTAGAGTTAGAGAGAAAAATAAAAATTTGAGATTCAGAATTTCTGGGAAGGTGAATTGTTCTTTGGCTGTCTGATTTGAAGATAATCTTCTAGTTTCTTATGTGTAAATCTTGACCAGATACATATTAAATAGCTCACATTCAGATGATAGGTGACCACTCATTACTGTCTATATTCCCATCTTATTCACAAACCTTGATTAGGGAACTGTCTTCTGAAATAATCAAATGTACAGTCATCTGATATATCTGGCCTTGTATCTAGAAAAGATGGTAGAAGTTCATTAGTAGCATGAAAATAGTTCATTGACTCTTTTACATTTCATATTTTTATCTTTTTCTAAATGAAAAATGCTAGCAGATAATATGTAAATAGTTTAGCTCAATGAAATTAATACAAACAGTTCTCAAATCTTTTATGATTTTTGTTGCATTTTTGCTATTTATAGTAAGGTCTAAAAAATGTTCATACTCTTTGGGTCAGCAGTTCCTTTCTAGGAATCTATTATAAATAAATAATTAAGACTATACACAAATAGGGAGTTAAACATCTTCATTGTTGTTTACAACAGAAAAAAATGTTTAACAATGGGGGTGGCTAAATAAAGGTTCACTAATACAATGGAATACTTTGCCACCATTTACTAACATGTAAAGAAGTTAATAATATCCTGTACATTTAAATGAAAACATAGGTTGCAAAAAACCCTGAAGATTAATTATAACCTGTGATTAATTAACATGGAGTGTATGTGTATAGAAAAAAGTCTAAAGTAAGGATTCTAAAATGTGTTCTTTAATTTCTGACATTAAATTTAACAGAAGAATATATAAAAGTTACATATAAAAAGTGACTGATTTGCTTGGCGAAGTAACCATTTGCTCAACGAAGTAACCATCTTAATTATAATAAAATTCTCTCCTTTCCTAGGTGTGGTTCTTACTTCCATTTCTATTTTTAATTAGCCTGCTGTATCATAAACTAAGTGGATTTATGTACTTGTATATATACTTTTAATTAAGTTACCTGAAATTCTTTTTGAAAATAAGTGTGGTATAAATGTATAAAAATTAATACATACACACATAAAATTAAAGAAGTATTTTAGACAAAATTAAAATATTGTTTAAATTTTATGAATATTTTTCAAAGGACCTCAAGTAAAGATAATGAGATAAAAATTAAGAAAAAAATATACCAGAAATGTTAGAGATTCAGAGATTTATGTTAGACTTAGCAGATTCCTATAGAAGCAAATGAATAATCCAAAATTTAATTTCTCTCCTGGCTCATCACAAAAGGACCAAGGTGTTTTTTAAAACATAAAATCCCTATATTCTGTTTTGGGAAAAATCTTTCAAATCGGCGATATCTCTCAAGTACAGGGACCACTCAATCCAACCCTCCAGTCTAACTGACCACTCCCTTCTCTGTGCTCCCTTGGAACACTGTCCAGACTATAGGCATTGCACCGGTAACACTGCACTTAACTTGTTTATTTGTTTGTCTCCTCCTATTAAAAGATGAGTTCCTAGGAATAAGAAATGGTATAGTATATTCTTAATATCCCTAGCACAAAGCACAGTGATAACCTCAAAGCTGTAGCACAAAAAAGTGTTTGTTGAGGAAATGAATTAATTGTTTAGAGGGTAAAAGCAGAACATTACCTGTCACATCAGAATTTGATTCTTTGTGTCTTTGAACTAAATGTCCTTTTTCACAAACCTAATGGAACACAGAACCAGAAGGAAAGCAGTACTATATTATAAACATGAAAATGAGGTATATTTTCTATGATTTATCGTAATTTTCAACATTTCTCATTTTATCCTCATAGATTTAGAAAGGACAAAAATAATCTTTTAAATCAGAGCCTTCTAATATCTTTCACAACACTACTTTTGTTCTACAACAATGATAAAAGAAAATATTAATATTGTATTTTGGCATTAAAGGGAGTTTAAATTTTTTTTTACTTCATATAGAACTTATTTATGATGAGAAAGAGACAAAAATGTATGCTTATAATCTCACTTAATGAGAAGAATAAAGATGTAGCAAGATAAGTGTGAAATGAGTGAAACTATATAAAATTGTATGAAAAGGTATAAGCAATTACAAAACTGTGTTTATATAGAAAAGTTGAAAAAATATTTTCTTGTAGCTTGTAAAAAAGTTCAGAGTAAGAAAGATCATACACATGACATTGCTGTCTATCTTGAGAGGCGATACTTGCCAATATGACCCAGTTGGACTAAAAGAGACACAAAACACCGTAGAATTGTGACTGCTAATCTTGAGTAGTCTACAAATCATTATGTGATTGTGAAAACATTTTAAATGATTCCCAACTTTTGTTTCTGCATCTGTGCTATGTGGATATTAGAAAGAATTTTCCAAAAGGGCCTGAGAAAAGAACTGAAAACATTTTGCCAAGATGTAATGCATACCAACTCATGATAAAAAGCAGACTATGAAATAGTTAAAAGCTAAAATCCTCTTTTTAGATAAAATTGAATGGCAGCCAAAAAAAAAAAAAATTGACATAATCAGGATGAAAATGGGAGGAAACTGTAAAAATCAAAACTTGATTGTTGAAGGGAGAGAGCAAAGGAAATATTCTAGAAAAAGTTACACGAAGTTAGAAGTAGCAATATTATATAATCATAAAGAATTTGGAGAGACAAGGGGTGAAATTAGGCTGAAAAAAATTCACTTGTAATAAGACTTGATTCAATGAACTCTTGATGTCATTTTTAGCCCTCTTCCTTTGATTGAAATAATGCTATGAACCATAATAAACTATTATATTTATCTCATAGAAAATCACCAGGCCAGTGTCCTTATGAATGTGATCTATAAATTCTAATCACAGTAATCTATAATTATTTGTTTTTGCTTAAAGTCTGCAAAATTAATTATTGAAAGTATCCTGGTAGGAAATAAAGTTAACTAAAATACTCTAATATTTTTTTAGGGATATACTGATATCTTAACAAGCAATCATTTAAAGTAAGAAATAGTTCAAGAGCGTGAACTTAAGTTGACCTCAGGCATTAACCTCAGTTAAGATGATACTGTTCACTCTTTTTGCCAAAGATTATTAGAAAATAATAAAGGAGGAAAAGAGAAAAAATTTCAGAAGTTCTTGGGAAATTAGATTCCGTTAATTCAATCCGCATTTAGCAGATGACAGTGTATTTGGTGCTCAGTATCTGCTAAATGAACTTGTGACTGCTAACTTTAAATTTCCCACTGGATCACTGTTATTAACTCCAGAAATATCTGAGTAGAAATCTTTTAAGTCTGGTACTCAGGTCTTCAACTTCTGGGATCTCTGCAAGTAACAGATGCTTGAAAGATTGATTGATTGGATCCAAGGATGATTTTTTAGATCCCATCAACTAGGGATGTTGTCCTTCATCTGTGTTTGTCAGGCTTATTTCCCAACTAGACGATTCTGTTGAACTCTGGGTACTAATCTTTCCCTGCTACCCCTTCCATACCTTCTGGAGCTATTTATTGTTCTTTACGTATTTGTTTCTTTAGTGACTGGCTGGTATATTTTAGCGAAGTCCATTACCCCCTGAAGTGTTAAACCTCTAATTTGCTCCCTGAGGGGTGCAGACTTGGTTGTGCCCCATTCTCTCTGGGAAGGCAGTGGTTTTAGCAGGGTTGTCTTTGACACCTTCCCTGATCACACCCTGCTGTTAAATTCCACTAATTTCTGGCTGATAGATCTATTGTTTTCAACAGTGCCCTGGGGCATAAATTGCTCTACAGACTAATCCAATCAAATTTGGGCTCCTTTGAAGGAATAGTTTCCCAGGTCAGGGTTTCAGATTTGTTCTGATGCCACCTCAGACTCCTCCCAGCTGTTCTTCTCCCCGCTTTCTCTGGTGAACTAGCCAGCCTACAAGTTTAGCCTGTTTCTCCAATGGATCTACCAATCTTCTCCGAATTGCCTTTTACTCTACTTCTACTGTTTCTGAGAATGCTGTTAAGCTTGAATTTCTCCAGGAACTGTTGCAAATTAAGTCACTTATTTTGGGAAGACATTAGGAGCTATCTGTTTTACCTGGTTCCCCCGACCAAGGAAAAATATTTGGTCTATTGTGTCATTTAGCATCTCTGTTGCCTTACTGACTTTCTGTCTAGAAGATCTGTCCATTGATGTCAGTGGGGTGTTAAAGTCTCCTACTATTATTGTATTCCTGTCAATCTCTTCCTTTATGTCTGCTGCTGTTTGTTTATATATTTAGGTGCTCCTATATTGGGTACATTTATGTTAACAAGTGTAATATCCTCTTCTTGTATTGCTCCTTTTATCATTATATAATGTCCTTCTTTGTCTTTCTTTATGTTTTAAAGACTACTTTGTTTTAAAGTAGTACTTTGTCTGATACGAGTATTGCTACCCCTGCTTTCTTATTGTTTCCATTTGCATGAAATACCCTTTTCCATCCCCTCACTTTCAACCTGTGTGTCTTTTGCCCTAAAGTGAGTCTTGTAGGCAGCATATTGTACTTGTGGGCTGCATATTGTAGGTTCTTGATTTTTTATCCAATCTGCCACTCTATGTCTTTTCATGAGAATTTAGTCCATTGACATTTAAAGTAATTATTGATAGGTATGTACTTATTGCCATTTTAAACCTTGTTTCCCAGTTTTTGTCCTTCTTCGTTCATTTCTTCTTTGTTTTCCCTTTTGTGGTTTTATGGATTTCTTTTGTATTATGCTTGAGTTCCTTTCTTTTTGGTTTCTGTGAATCTATTGTATCTTTTTGATGTGTGGTTACCCTGGTTTTCAAGTATGTTAACCCATAACTATATCTGCTTGCTTTAAACTGATAGTCATACAAGTTCAAACACATTCTAAAAGATCTTCATTTTTATACTCCCATTCCCTACATTTTGTGATTTTGATGTCCTATTTTACATCCTCATCCTTATCCTTTTACTGTTAATTGTAGTTTTAATCATTTTTACAATTTTTTTGGATTGTTTTTTCATCTATGTACTGACTTATTTAAGTGATCTTCAATCCTTTTATATATTTTTTCCTATTGTGATTTTCCCTTTCCTATAGATACTTGCTTCTTTTCTATCTAGAGAAGACCTTTCAATATTTCTTTTAGGTTAGGCTTAGTATTGCTGTATTCCTTTAGTTTTTGCTTGTCTGAGAAATTCTTTATCTCTCCTCCTATTCTAAATTATAATCTTGCTGGGTAGAGTATCCCAGGGGCAGGGTTTTCTCTTTCAGGACTTTGAATATATCATGCCACTGCCTTCTGACCTGCACAGTTTCTGCAGAGAAATAAGCTGATAGTCTTATGGGGGTTGCCTTGTAACTGACTGCTTTTCTCTTCCTGCCTTTAGAATCCTCTCTTTATCTTTTGCCATTTTAATTCCGGTATGTCTTGGTGTGGGTTTGTGTTCATCTTCTTTGGGACCCTCTGTGCTTCCTGTACCTGGATATCTGTTTCCTTCTTTAGATTTCAGGAAGTTTTCAGCCATAATTTCTTCAAATACATTTTCGATCCCCTTCTGTCTTTCTTCTCCTTCTGGAACCAATATTATGTGTAGGTTGGCATGCTTTATATTATCCCATAGATCTCGTATATTGCTTTCACTTTTCTTTTTTCATTTGTCTTTCTGTCTGCTGTTCTGACTGATTGATTTCCATTATTCTGTCTTCCAGATCACTTGTTCATTCTTCTGTGGCGCTTAGTTTGCTATTCATTGCTTGTAGATTGGTTTTTATCTTGGCAATTGACTTGTCTAATTTTGATTGGTTCCTTTTTATAGTTTCTAGATCCTTGTTACAGTGATCTGCCTTTCTATTGATAATCTTTTTAAATTCCTTTAGCATTTTTATTACCTCCTTTTTGAACTCAGGGTGTAGTAGACCACTGAGGTCTGTTTCATGATTTGTTTATTCAGGGGATATCTCTTATTTTTTTAATTGGGAGCAGTTCCTCTCCTTCTTTTTCATTTTACTTAACTTTCTCTGTCTCTGGATTTAGGAGAAATAGTTATCTACTGTGGTCTTGAAGGGGTGCTTTGATGTGAGAGTGTCCCTGTATAGACTGTGTGAGTTCCATATTTTTGGTGTGAGGGCTAGTTTTGGTATGGATACCAGCCACGTCTTTCCTCAGGGTATGCTGGCCATTATCCCCTTGATAGGGGATGGGATTGGTGTTGTGTTGTCCAGAGCCTGCACTGGATTTTGGGTGGGGCCTCCTCTTTGCTCTGTGGCTGTCAGAGCCCTGCTGGGGGTGGGGTCTGCTCCCTGGTTGTTGGACTAGAAGTCCTGAGGGTTGGGCTCAGTAAGACTCTGTTGCCCTTAAGTATGTGCTGTTGCAAAGGAGGTGAGCACTGAAGCAAGTGAGGTCCATGTAGTCACAGCAAACCTATGTGCCACCATTGAAGGCATCCACAGTTCTTCCCAGAAGCAGCCCAAGGTCTTGTCTGTTTCTCCATTGTGTTTATCCCAGCCTTACTGCTAGGCTGGTGCTGGGAGCTGGGGTGTTGTGGCTGCAGGAATTGAGGTCATTGTGTGGCTGCCTGGGGCTGCTCTCCCAGGACCTGCCCACCCACAATCCAGCTCCAAACTGGGCTGTGAGGTGGGAAGAACCAGAGCACTCTCACAGGGAAAGGAACCACTGTGTATTCCTCCCCAGGGGCTGTCTGCCAGAGACGTGCGGTTCTGTGATGCCACTTGGTGAGTATGCCAACAAAGTCCGCTGCCGCCATACCTGTGCCCCACTGTGCATGTGCTGATGATGGGCTCCAATGGCAGACTTGCACTCTGCAGTGCACGTACTGACAACGGGCTCTGAGGTTTGGCCTGGGCCACACCCCAGACTCTCTGGGCTGTCTCTGTGCAGCTAGACTGAGTTCACTCCCAGGGCACATAAACCCGAGATTCAGTGCCTAGCCACTGCACATACTCGCTGCCCCACCCGGCATGTGCTTCAGGCTGGGAAGTGTGATGAAGTGGCAGCCTTCAGCGCTGGTCTCTTTCTTTCTGCCCTGACTGATAGCAAGCCAGCACATGCACACACCTTGAGACCAGAATCCAGGCCCCTCCAGTCCCTCTGTCTGTCCTGGTGGAGTTCCTAGCAGTCAGGGGGTTCCCAGGGTGAGGGCTTGCCTGTGTGGACCCTCCCTCCTTCAGATACCTCCCAGGGGCGTCTTGTGTCCTGATGCCTTTTTCTTCGCATCCTACCCAATGACATGGGGATCTTTCTTGCAGCTTTGGTTGTATAAAAGAGATCTTCTGCCAGTTTCCAGTTGGTTTTCTGTGAGAATTGTTCCACATATAGATGTGTTTTTGAGGGGAGGTGAGCTCCACATCCTCCTACTCTGCCATCTTAATGCACTTATGCAAAATTTCTGATGTGTCTCTGGAGCTAAGAGTGGGGACAGTGGCACTCTTCTCTCAGTGGTACCCCACTTGAGGAGCTAAGATGTAGGTGGAAGGAGGGCAGGAGCCTCAGGTCTTCTCTATTTGCCTCTTCCAGTGTGGAACCAACAAACAAACACTTTACAATCCAAGACGGGTGATTAGGACCAAAATATTTTCAGTGATGTAGCACACAAAATGGAGCCTTCTTTTCAAGAATGGGGTCTGGGTAGAAAGAAGGGAGCCCCCACCTCCTGACTGCACTTACCTGGAACTTTGCTTCAACAACAGGCAGCTGGAGACAGGATAAGAAATATGCAAGCCCAGCCCTCTGGCTGGCATCTGTGGGGAGAGCAGACCCTGTGTCCTTGGCTGCACTCTTCTGGAGTAGAGTATCATTGAGCTGGGGGGCAGGGAGGGGAGAGTCTTGATTCAAATACCCCAGGCTCTCACTGGTTGTTTTTTTGGTTGTTTTTTTGTTTGTACCCAATTTTAGTAGATTTTCCTGAATAGATGTTTTTTCATTTGCTGTATGCCCTTAGGACCATTTCCAGAAACTTTAAATTTTTGTTTTTTTAAAAAAATAATTTTCTCTGATTTTTGCTGGTGAGTGGGTTAGCAGAGATCCTCATGCTATCATGATGGAAGGCAATCTCTCAGCACCATCTATTTTATACTCTTGTTTTCCCATTAATTTTTCTTAGTTTTAATTGATTTCTTCTTGCTATCCTGGATACATCTTTGTAAGATGCCTCAAATACTTTTCCAAGTAAGGTAAGTATAAGTGAAATTTAAATATAGCACCTTAATAAGACCCACCTCTCATCTGTCAAGATTCTTTTGTATTTTTATAAACAGTAAATAATATGAGCAAAATTTTAATCATTAATTTTACCTGGGGAAAAATCATGAAGTCTTCCTGGGTATAAGAGGAAATAATTTGCCATTCTTGTTTTATTTTTCAACAACTGTTAACAACCATATCAATGAATATTTACCTCTTGCTCTTCTCTGATGGCTTGCTATGGTAGAATTTCTTCCCTTCTTTGTTTTCAGATGTTTTATCTTGTTTTTTATCTAGGTAAGAGAATCATATTTAAAATCATTATTTAATCACTATATCAAAGATAGTATGTATGTATGCAGACATAAAACTATCTTAAAACTTCCACTTCTAGGAAGATGAAGTACTCTTCCTCTTCTTTCCACTAAGTACAACTGAAACCCCTGGGTATTACATACCAAATAAACACAAGAGGCTCTAAAAGGTGAAAAGAAGAAGGCAGATGATGAGGGACTTCAGGAGCAGAAGAGGAGCATGATGGTGAGTACTTTCATGTGTTTTCTTTTTGCCTCATGTATCCCAGCCTTAGAGCTGGAGAAGTCCGCAACCCACAAATGCCAAGGAGTGAAGAAATAATGCCTGAAAACTGCCCAAATTTGATGAAAGACAGGAAGGTAAATATCAAAGAAGCTCAGTGAACTCCAAGTAAGATGAAATTTAAAAACCCACAGTAAGTCACATAAACTTTCAAAGTCAAAGAGAGACTTTTGACAGCATTAAGAGAGAAGCAAATTATTACATGCAAGGGATCCTCAATAAGATCATTATCAGATTTCTCATCAGAAACTTTGGAAGCCAGAAGACAATGCAAAATAGGGAAGAAACCCAAAAAACAAAAAAACAGCAGAACTGTCCTTCAAAAGTTAGGTAGAAATTAAGACATTTCCAGATAAACAAAAGCTGAGGGAGTTTGTGACCATTTGACATGCCTTGAAAGAAATGCCCAAGGAATTTCTGCAAGGTGAAATGAAAGGACTCTAGATAGTAACTTGAAGCTGTAGAGAAAAATAAAGGTCTCAATGAAGTTAAATACACGGGAAATTATAAAAGCTAGTACTACTGTAACAATAGTTTAGTTTCAAACTGAATTTTTTGTTGTCTACATGATTTAAGAGAAAAAAATTTAAAGAAAAAAAAGCATTTATTAGTATAAAATTAGTATTAGACTACTGTCACTTTTGTCTATAACTCAACCTTATTTATTACATAATTTAAGAGACTAATACACTTAAAGAATTATTAGTTTATGTTTTTGGGCACACAACGTATAACTACGTAATTTGGTGACATATACAACTGAAAGCATGGGAGTGCAGCTGTAAAGGAACAGAGTTTTTGTATGTTTTGAAGTTAAGCTGGTGTAAATTCAAATTAGAGTGTTATAACTTCAGGATATTAAATGTAATCCCCATGGTGACAACAAAGAAAAGACCTATAGAATATACACAAAAGGAAATAAGAAAGGAATTTAAACATTTCACCACAAAAAAATCAACTAAACACAAAAGGAGACAGGAATGCAGGAAATGATGGACAAAAATACTATAAGGCATATAGAAAACAGCACAGTGACAGAAGTCTCTTTTTATCAGTAATTATTTTCATTGTAAATGGATTAAACTCTCCAATCAGAAGACAGAGACTGTCAGAATGGATAAAAACACATGATCCAACTATATTCAGTCTATAAAAGACTCACTGAGATCCAGAGACACAAACTGGTTGAAAGTGAAAGGAAGGAAAGAGATATTCTATGCAAATAGTAACCAAAAGAGAGCAGGAGTGGCTCTATTAGACAAAATAGACCTTAAATTTAAAAATGTTACTAGAAACTACTTTAAAAAGGATATGTTAATAAAAGATTCAATACAGCAAGAAGACATAACAATTATAAACATTTACATACCTAATGACAGACCATCAAAATGTATGAAGCAAAAACTGACAGAATTGAAGGGAGAAATAGACAGTTCTACGATATAGTAGGAGACTTCAATACCCCACTTATGATAGGGAGACCAGTCAGACAGAAGATATATAAGGAAAAAGGACTTAACACAATGAGTCATCAAAACTTAACAGACATATACAGAACACTGTACCCAACAACAATAGAATACACATGCTTCTCAAGTGCATATATAGGACATTTTCCAGGACAGAACATATGTTAGGCCACCAATTAAGTTTTAATAGATTTTAAAAGATAGATATCATACAAAGTATCTTTTCTTACCACAATGGGATGAAGTTAGAAATAACAAAAGGAAAACTAAAATGTTCAAAAAATTGTGTAAATTATACACACACTTTTAAACAATCAATCAATGAATCAAAGAAGTCACAAGAGAAACTAGAAAATACTTAGAGAGTTAGTTGAATGAAAATGAAAACACAACAGAGCAAAATTTATGGGACACAGTGAAAGTAGTGCTAAGGGGGAACTTTATAACTATAAACACATTCAAAAACGAAAGATCTCAAGTAAGTAACCTAACTTTAAACTTAAGGAACTAGAAAAAGAAGAAAAAATTAAATCCACAGACAGAAGAGGAAGGAAGTAATAAGGATTAGAGCAGAGATAAATGAAATAGAAAAACTAGAGAAAATCAATGAAACCAGAAGTTGATTCTTTGAAAAGAACAACAAAATTGACAAACCTTTAGCTAAATGGACTAAGAAAAAAAGTTAAATTACTAAAATCAGAAATGAAAGTAGAGATATTACTACCAATTCTACAGAAATAGAAAGGATTATAAGAGAGTATTGCAAACAAGTGTATGCCAACAAATTGGATAACCTAGATGAAATGGACAAATTACTAGAAACACAGAACTTACCAAGACTATCTCATGAAGAAACAGAAAATATGAGTAGACCTATAACTAGTTGAGGAGATTGAATCAGTAATCAGGATTCTCCCAACCAAAAATAAAGCCCTGGACCTGACAGTTTCTTTGGTGAATTCCACCAAATATTTAAAGAACTAATGCTGATCTTTCTCAAACTTTTCCAAAAAACTGAAGAGGAAGGAACATTTCCTAACTCACTCTGTAAGGCCAGCATTACTGTGATACCAAAGCCAGACAAAGACACGACAAGAAAACTATAGACCAATATCCCTTATGAACACTGATGCAAAAATCCTCAACAAAATAATAGCAAACCAAATTCAGCAGCATATTAAAAGGATTTACACCATGACCAAATAGGATTTATATCTGGAATGCAAGGATAGTTTTAACATATGAAAATTGATCAATGTAATACACCAAATCAATAGAATGAAGGAAAAAAAATACATGACCATCTCAATTGATGCAGAAAAGGCATCTGACAAAACTCAACACCCTTTCATGACTGATTTAAAAAAACTCAACAAACTAGTCATAGAAGGAAACTACCTCACCATAATAAAAGCCATCTATAAAAAACCTACAGCAAACATCACACTCAATGGTGAAAGACCAAAAAGCGCCTCCTCTAAGATCAGGAACAAGGCTAGGATGTCTGCTTTCACCACTTCCATTCAACATAGTATTGGAAGTTCAAGCCCTAGCAATTAAGCAAGAAGAAGAAATAAAAGGCATCCAAATTGGAAAGGAAGAAGTAAAATGATCTCTGTTTGCAGATGATATATTTAAAAACCCTAGAGTCCACAAAAAACCTGTTTGAACTGATACATTAATTCAGCAAAGTATCAGGATACAAACTCAACACACAAAAACAGTTGCATTTCTATAAACAAATAATGAAAGATAAGAAAGGAAATTACAAAAACAATTCCATGTACAAGAGCATCAAAAAGAATAGAATAGTTAGGAATTAACTTAACCAAGGAGGTGAAAGAATTGTATAACGGAAACTACAAAACATTGCTGAAAGAAATTAAGACATAAATAAATATAAACACATCCCTTGTTCATGGATTAGAAGACTTACTAATATTATTAAAATGCCAATACTGCCCAAAACAATCTATGGATTCAATGCAATCCCTAGCAAAATCCCAATGATATTTTTTGCAGAAATAGAAATATTCATTCTAAAATTTATACGGAATCTCAAGGAACTCTGAATGCCAAAATAATCTTGAAAAGGGAGAAGGAAATTAAAGGGTTCACACTTCCTGATTTCAAAACTTAACTACATTTCTACAGTAATCAAGACAATGTGGTACTGGTATGAAGACAGACATATAGACTAATGGACTAGAATAGAGAGTCCATGAATAAATCTTTGCATATATGGTCAAGTGATTTTTGACAAGGGTGCTAGACTATTCAACAGGGAAAGAACAGTCTTTCACCAAATGGTGCTGGGAAAACTGGATATCGATTCGCAAAAGAATGAAGTTGGACCCTTACCTAGCACCTTATACAAAAATTAACTCAAAATTGATCAAGGGCCTAAATGTAATACTTAAAACAATAAAAATCTTAGAAGAAAACATAGAGCAAAAGCTTTATGACATTGGATTTGTCAGTGATATCTTGGATATGACACTAAAGGCACAGGTTAAAAAAGAAAAAAATAGACAAACTGAACTTAATGAACATTTTAAAAATTTTGTGCATCACAGACACTATTCACAGAGTAAAAAGGCAAAATACAGAATGGGAGAAATATTTGCAAATCACATACCTGATAAGGGATTAATGTCCAGAATATATAAAGAACTCCTACAACTCAACAACAACAACAACAAATAAACAAACCAATTCAGAAATGGGCAAAGGACTTGAATAGACATTTCTCCAAAGAAAATATATGAATGGCCAATAGGCATATAAATAGATGCTCAATATCACTAATCATTAGGGAAAGGCAAATCAAAGCCACAGTGAGATATCATCTCACACCTGTTAGAATGGCCATTATTTAAAAAAAAAAAACAAACAAGTGCTGTCAAGCATGTAGAAAAATCAGAGCCTGTGTGCACTGTTGGTGGGACTGTAAAATGGTATAGCTGCTGTGAAAAACAGTATGGAGGTTCCTCAAAAAATTAAAAGTAGAATTACCATATGATCCAGCAGTTTCATTTTGGGGTATATACCCAAGAGAATGAAAAGCAATGTCTTGAAGAGACATCTGTACAATCATGTACATAGCAGCATTATTCACAATAGCTAAAATGTGGAAGCAACCCTGGTGTCCACTGATGGAAGAATGGATTAGCAAAATGTGGTATAAACACACAATAGAATATTATTCAGCCTCATAAAGGAAAGAAATTCTGAACTATGCTACAGCATGGATGAACCTTGAGGACATTATGCTAGATGAAATAAACCAATCACAAAAAGACAAATACTGTATGATTCTACTTATATAAGGTACTTAGTGTAGTCAAAATCATGAAGAAAGAAAGTATACAGTGGTTTCTAAGGGCTGGGGGAGCAGAGAATGGGGAGTTATTAATGGGTATAGAGTTTCAGTTTTTGAAGATGACAAGAGTTATGGGATGGTGGTGATGGTTGTACAGCAATGTGAATGTACTTAATATCACTGAAGTGTACACTTAAAAATGGCTAAGATGGTAAAAAAAAAAAAATGGCTAAGATGGTAAATGTTATATGTATTTTTACTACAGTAAAAGAATCAAACTCTATATTTTTGAGGGGGCTACTGGAAAAGAGGGTATCTACCAGACTTACAGTTGTGAGAATGTGAGGCTGGAATTCCATTTCGCCAGCAAGAGAGGAGAGTCTGAGAATGGAACCAACCCAGAAGAGGCAGAAATGACACTAAAATGGGGAAAAAACTTTGAATCCTAGTGATATCCTTTGAGCCCCTTATTTAAGCCATGGCTAAAGCCAGTCTTGTCCCTAGACTTTTTCCCTTACTAAGCCAACCAATTCCCCTTTTAGCTAAGCCATCTTTTTTGAAGAGTTTTTTGTTCCCTGCAATGGATGGAGTCCTGATACATACCTTCAGAACATGATTTAGTGGGAAGAGAAGAAAATAGTCCCCATGTCAGTAAGTGGAAGCTCCATCTTCAGTTGCTCAGGCCTGGAATTCTAGAGACCTCTAGCTCTCCTTTTTATTGTTCAAACTCACACCCAAGCCATCAGCAAATTCTCTAGACTCTGTCAGATATATCTAAAATCTGATCACTTCTTATCCTCTCTACGGCTACCACCTTGGTCCAGCCACCACTTTTTCTTGCCTGGATAACTGCAATAGCCCCTTAAATGGTCTCCCCTTGTGGTTCATCATTCTACTCTCAAAACAACAGCCAAAGTGACCTTGCTGACACTTAAAGCACATCATGTCACTCCTCTGACTAAAACTCTCCAAACTCACTTAGAGTAAAAAGTGAAGTCCTAAGCCAGGTTTTACATGATTTGTCCCCCTCAACTTCCAACACCTATCTCACTTTATCTCTTACCACTGTTTTCCTTTTTCAGTCTTCTCTACCCTAATTAGCCTCCTTGGTCTTCCTAGAAGATGACAGACATGCTCCTTTCTCATGGCCTTTGCACTTCTAGTACCTGCCCCGGGAATAGATCCCCCTGGATTGTTCCCAAATTTTTACCCTTCCTATTCCATTGATGTTAGACTTGGATATATGACTTGATTTAGCCAGTGGAATGAGAAACGGACTTTAAACATACTTTCACGGTTTGGCGTGCCCTCCTGAACTCTTGTGATTTGCCATGAGCAGAACGTACCCTAACTGGCTGCTGGTCTTGGGGTGCGGGGAGGAAGAAACGTAGAATAGATCTGAAACAACCCACAGTCTGGATATGTTCAACTGATCCCCTATTAGCCCAGTAGAGCCATAGATGATCCATGAACAGGAAAATAGGTATTTGCTATTATAAGCAACTGAGATTCTGAGAATTTTGTTTTAATGAATAAAATATGAATAGTGTTGAAACTGATACCTAGAAATAGAATGCTGTCCTAATAAAAACCTAAATTATGTGGCAATCATTGGCTTTGTGACTGAATAACAACAGGTGGCTATAGGAATCTAGAACAATAGTGACACAAATTATGTAGAGGTGATACATCTAGTAAAACTATCTTCTGTGACAGTGTGAAAGACAGAAAATGTACCTAACAGAACTGAGTCATTGGGCAAAGAGATTTTGAGGCAGAAAGTTTAGACTATGAGTTGGTTGTTGCTAGCTTTATTTGATGAGGTGTGCTACAAGAAAAAAATCAGCTCAAAAAATGTGGATAAAAAAACTGAATTGAGAGGGAAAACAGAGAGCCCCCAATTCTAGAATTTGTAGGTTGGCTTCAACATAGCCTTGAGGCAAAGGTCAAATCAAAGTAATGGCTTTTACATCTGTGGTAGACAATCTCTAAGATGACCTCTGATGATTCCCATCTTTTAGTATTCATACCCTTCTGTAATTCTAGGTCACTGGGCTAAACATAGTGACTTACTTCTACTGAATGGTATATGGCAAAAGTAATGGGATTCTGCTTCTGAGATTAGGCTACCTTCACTGCAGTCTTTTCAGAGACCTTAGATAAAGGAACCCAGATAAGCCACTCCTGGATTCCTGACCCACAGGAACTATGTGATAATAAATGTTTGTTGTTTAAAGCTGCTAAGACTTGGGGTAATTAGTTACTCAGCAATAGAAAATGAATACAACATCTGTCTTGGTCCATTCACCTGCTATAACAAAATACCTCTGACTGTGTGTGTGGCTAATAAATAAGGGACATTCATTTCTCATAGATCTGGAGGCTGGAAGGTTGAGATGAGAGTGCCAGTATGGTCAGATGAGAGCTTTCTTTTGGGTTGTGGACTGCTTGTTGTATCCTCACAAGGCAGAAGGGGCTAGGGATCTCTCTGGAGCATCTTTTATAAGGCACTAATCCCATTCAGAGGGCTCTGCCCTCATGACATAATCACCTCCCAAAGGCCCCACCTTCTTGTACCATAATATGGGGCATTATAATTTCAACATATGACTTTTGGGGGACAGAAATATCTAGACCATAGCATTCCATCCCTAATCCCCTCAGATTCATGTCATTCTCACATGCAAAATTCATTCATCCCATCCCAACAACCCCTAATGTCTTAACTAATTCCAGCATCAACTCTAAACTCCAAAGTCTTATCTCAGTAACATCTAAATCAGATATGGATGAGACTCAAAATATGATTCATCCTGAGGTAAATTTCCTGTCCAGTTGTGAACACATGAAACCAATCAAGTTATGTGCTTCCAAAATACAACTGTGGGACAGGCATAGGATAAGACATTCCCATTGCAAAAGGGAGAAAAAGGAAAGAAGGATGGGGGGATGTGTCCCAAGCAAGCTCAAAACCTAGTAAAGCAGATTCAATTAGATCTTAATGGTCATGAATAATCCTCTTGCCCCAATGCTCTGCCTTCTGGACCCACTGGGGTGGCAGTAGCACGCCAACAGCTTGGCAGGGCGCTACTCATGCCTGGCTCTCTGTCTGGACTCTGTCCACACCACAGTGCACAGCTCCAGGCGGCTCACCTCCATGGCCTCTATTGGAAGCCGTCTGCCCTGTTAAAACCTAGGTGTTAATGGCCCTGATGATCTCTTAGTCACCTTCAGGGCTTTTTAAAATTTGTCTTCATGACACAAACAGATGGAAAGATATACTGTGTTCTTAGATTAGAAGAAGAATTAATATTGTTAAAATGACCACACTACCCAAGGCAATCTACAGATTCAATGCAATCCCTGTCAAAATACCAATGGCATTTTTCACAGAACTAGAACAAATATTTTAAAAATTTGTATGGAAACATGAAAAACCCAATAGCCAAAACAATCTTGAGAAAGAAAAACAGAGCTGGAGGAATCACACTCCCTGACTTCAGACTATACTACAAAGCCACAGTAATCAAAACAGTATGGTACTAGCACAAAAATAAACACATACATCACTGGAACAGAATAGAGAGCCCAGAAATAAACCCACACACTTATGCTCAATTAATCTACGACAAAGGAGGCAAGAATATACAATGGAGAAAAGAATTTCTTCACCAAGTGGGGGTGGGAAAACTGGACAGCTACATGTAAAAGAATGAAATTAGAACATTCACTAATACCATATACAAAAATAAAGTCAAAATGGATTAGAGACCTAAATGTAAGACTGGAAACCATAAAACTCCTAGAGGAAAACATTGGCAGAACACTCTGACATGAATTGTAGCAATATTTTTTTGATCTATCTCTTAAAGCAAAGGAAATAAAAGCAAAAATAAACAAATGGGACCTATTTAAACTTAAAATCTTTGGCACAGCAAAGGAAACCATAAACAAAACAAAAAGCCTACTGAATGGGAGAAAATATTTGCAAATGATATGATTGATAAAGGGTTAACATCCAACATATATAAACCACTCATATGACTCAACATCAAAAAAGCAAACAACCCGGGACTTCCCTGGTGGCCCAGTGGTTAAGACTCCACACTTCTACCACAGGGGGCATGGGTTCGATCCCTGGTCAGGGAACTAAGATCTCACATGCCACACAACCAAAAAAGAAAGAAAGAAAGAAAAAGAACAAACAAGCAAACAGAAATCCAAACAACCCAATTTAAAAATGGGCGGAAGAACTGAATAGACATTTTTCCAAAGAGAAAATGCAGATGGCCAACAGGTACATGAAAAGATGCTCAACACTGCTAATCATTAGGAAAATGCAAATCAAAACCACAATGAGATACCACCTCACACCTGTCAGAATGGCTATCATCAAAAAGAACACGAGGGGGCTTCCCTGGTGGCGCAGTGGTTGAGAATCTGCCTGCCAATGCAGGGGACACGGGTTCAAGCCCTGGTCTGGGAAGATCCCACATGCCACGGAGCGACTAAGCCCGTGAGCCACAACTACTGAGCCTGTGCGTCTGGAGCCTGTGCTCCGCAACAAGAGAGGCTGCGATAGTGAGAGGCCCGCGCACCGCGATGAAGAGTGGCCCCCACTTGCCGCAACTAGAGAAAGCCCTTGCACAGAAACGAAGACCCAACACAGCCATAAATAAATAAATAAATAAAATTAAAAAAAAAAAAAAAAGAACACGAATAACAAATGATGGCGAGAATGTGGAGAAAAGGGAACCCTCATACACTATTGGTGAGAATGTAAATTGGTGGATCCACTATGGAAAACAGTATGGAGGTTTCTCAAAAATAGAACTACCATATGACCCAGCAATTCCACTCCTGGGTGTATATCTGAAAAAAACAAGACCCCTCATTTGAAAAGATACATCCATCCCAATGTTCACAGCAGCATTATTTACAATTGCCAAGATATGGAAGCAACCTAAGGAAGTGTCCATTAACAGATGAATGGATAAAGACGATGTGTATGTATATGTGTGTGTGTGTGTGTGTGTGTATATATATATACACACACATATATACACACACACACACAATGGAATACTACTCAGCCAAAAAAAAGAATGAAATTTTGCCATTTGCAGCAACATGGATGGACTTGAAGGGTATTATGATAAGTGAAATAAGTCAGAAAGAGAAAAACAAATACTGAATGATATCACTTATATGTGAAATCTAAAAAATACAACCAACTAGTGAATATAACAAAAAAGAAGCAGACTCACAGATATAGAGAACAAACTAGTGGTTACCAGTGGGAAGAGGGAAGGGGGGGAGGGGCAATACAGGGGTGGGGAATTAAGGGGTACAAACTATTATGTATAAAATAAGCTACAAGGATAATTGTACAACATGGGGAATACAGCCAATATTTTATAATAACTATAAATGGAGTGTAACATTTAAAAATTGTGGCTCTCCCCTTCAGTTCAAACTGGTAGTTTTCCTGCTGGGGTGGCTGATTAGTTCCATGGTTCATACCCACACTCATCTCCTTATCAAATGGTTGGTCCTCCACACACTTACCGTTCTATTCTGAACACACATTCTCATTCTTTGGATTATGGATGGGCTGAGAATTTTCCAGACTTCAATGTTCTGGGTCCTTTTTGCTTAACAATTCCTTCTTCAGTTCATTTATGTCTTCTTGCATTTAACTGTATGCAGTCAGGAGGAACCAAGCCACTCCTTCAACACTTTGCTTAGATATCTCCTCAGCTAAATATACAATTTTGTCACTCACAAGTTCTACCTTGCACAAAACACTAGAACACAAACAATTCAGCCAAGTTCTTTACCATTTTATAGCAAGGACTGCATTTTGTCCATTGTCCAGTAACGTGTTCTTCGTTTCTGAGACCTTATCTGTACATGATTACTTATGTATTGTCTAAAAAGATGGAAACTTACTCTCCTGCTCTCTTCCTTTCTTTCTGAGCTCTCTCCACAATCACCTGCAGACGTCCTTTCATGGCAATATCAGCATTTTCTAACATGTACCAATAGAGTACTGTCTTAGCTTGGCTTAGTCACCTCCTAACACCATCACATTGGAGGTCAGGGTTGGGGCGGGGGCACAAACATTCAGTACTAATACCACCTAAAGTCCCTAATCCTCCTGCTCTTATCTCCTCCTCGGGCACTTCTGATCATCTAACACATCATATATTTTACTTACCAACTAGAATATAAGTTACAGAAGGAGGGATTTTTGTCTTGTTTTGTTCACTGCTCTATTCCCAAGCACATAGTTGGAGCTCAGTACGTAGTTGTTAAGTAAATAAATGAATGAATGAATGAATATAGGACTAGCAGTCAGGTGATGTATGTTATGCTACCAACTCTCATTAACAAGCGGTGTGGCTTTTGAAACGTAATTTAATCTCTCTGGATCTTAACTGTTCTCATCAATAAGCAAGAGTATTAAAAAACCCTAAGGTTAGGGCTTCCCTGGTAGTGCAGTGGTTGAGAATCTGCCTGCTAATGCAGGGGACACGGGTTCGAGCCCTGGTCTGGGAGGATCCCGCATACCGCGGAGCAACTGAGCCCGTGAGCCACAACAGCTGAGCCTGTGCGTCTGGAGCCTGTGCTCCACAACAAGAGAGGCCATGATAGTGAGAGGCCCACGCACCGCGATGAAGAGTAGCCCCCGCTAGCCGCAGCTAGAGGAAGCACTCGCACAGAAACGAAGACCCAACACAGCCAAAAAAATAAATAAATAATAATTAAAGGTGCTAATAATTAAAAAAACAAAAACAAAAACCCTAAGGTTAGAAAATTCTATGATTTAAGGATATGGTACATAGTAAGAAAATAACAATTATGATATACAATAATTATACAACTGCAAACTTTTTTTTTGCCTGATTGTTAGTCATAATAAGAAGGGTACCTATTTGGCATATCCATATCATAGGCAGAAATTTTCAATCGTACCTGAGAACTTGAGAAGATCAGTCTGAGAGTCATTGGATTCTGAACTGTCAGAGCCATGGCAACTACAAAAAATAATAAATTACTTCAATTTACAGAATGTTTTGGTGGTATTTTAAGATTTCAACTGTTACTTTTACTTTATTATCTTATTGGAATGGTAGAAATAGTTCTAATTATAAGAAGAATGTTTACAAAGGTAGTATAGATGTTTGGTAGTTCTAAGCATTATAAGAGTATTAAAGAATGATGACTGAAATTGATTGGAACATGTCAAATATAAACAAATCTATGAGATCAAAATGATACTCTGTATCTGCAAACAATACAGGGGCACTAACTCAAAGTCTTAAAATTTATAAATAAAGCGGAAGAATCAAACATCTGTTCTGCTTTTCCTATAGGAACTACACTAAAATTAGCACTTTCCTTCTTCCAATAACATTCCCTTGGCATTAAATTTTGCACTTATTATTCACTAACTTAGATTATTTATATGGTATCTCTATAAGTGTGTCAGTTCTCTGTGGGTAATCACAGCATTAAAAACAATTTGAATATGTCTTTCATATACAGTACATAGTGGGTGCTCAATTAATATCATCTGAATAAATGAATAAATGAAGTCCTGATGAGGTCTGGCTAAAGTAATGTGCATGGGAAAAATTTTCCTCCACCTATAGCCAGGATTTTCAGTACAGACTGAAAATTATATCCTCGTATTATTATAAAGAGAATAGTGTAAGTAGAACAGCACAGCAAATTACATTACTACCACCATCTTGACTTACCTAGACTCTAGATCCAATGTAATTTCTTTCAGAGAAGTATCTGAATCATCGAGGACTTTTTCCAAGTTTATGTTTTTCCATTTCTTCTAATTCTTTCAGGCACTGATAATACTAGGGGAAAATGATAGATGAGTTAATTATAAAATAACTATTTCCTAATTAAACTGAATATTTATAGATACCTGGAACATCAAGTACAAGAAACACTGAACACTGTTAGGATATTAAAAGGAACAAACTGCTGTAGGCCCATAGGCAGGTTATGTTACCTGAGAGACTGGAGTCTGATGTATCATCAAATGGACTTTACTTACCTTGGTTCAGTTTGGATCACAGTTGTCCAAGAGAGAATCACAAAAATGATATCCCATCGACTCCAAGTCTTTTGTGTTGAAATGAGTGCCTCTTTTATTACCTAAAACATCAATAAGTTTAGCCACCTTTGAGAGTGACTTAAACATTTTTTCTTAGCAGGTAGGCCTAAGTTGCACAACAAAGTGTAAACAAAACATCTGATACGATTCCATATTCTGTCCTTTGGATTTTCTACACTGGGACAGGTCATTTAACAGCTTATTGCTTTCCCTTGTTCCCCCTCCACCACCTGGACCAAAGGTGACTTAATACAGATTAGTCTATTGCAAAGCAGAAGAAAATTCAGTAAGAAAGTTATGGAATACTTGGTTACCAGTTATAAGCACCCTAGTTATCACTTAGAGAAAAACCTGGGTAAATATTTTAATGTTTTCATCATCATTAATAGTGTTACAACAATTTCAAGGTGCTTTAAAAACTAGCCAGAAGTTACAAGTGTGGGTTTCCAGCACTTTCCTTTGAGTTGATACATTTTCTAATAATGTGACAATTACCTTAATATGGGGCATTCTAAGGATAATGTTAAATGTGACTAAAAGCTTTCTTAAATGGAACTAGGGCACACTTTTTAGTTCAAGGAATCAATTAAAATACAAATTGACAAAAAACAAAAACAAAGCCCAGTCTAAGTTTGCCTTAAAAATGGCAAATCTACTAAAGATATTTCTATCCTGATATTTTACTTATGAGCATTGCTTTTTCTTGAAGTCATTAGAGTCATCTGTAGGAACCCCTTCTAAAACAAAAACAAAAGCCCAAAACAAGCAATTAAAGATTAGTTCATGAAACAACCAATTAGTTCATGAAACAACCAATTAGGTATTCTATGTATGTGCTAAAACTTCCTTTTCTAAACAAAGGAAAATGATGATAGAGATATATAGTGGGAGTCTGTTTATCCTATTTATAGAATTGATTAGGTATCAGTATGTATCTAAGTAGGAAGAAAGTGCTCACTATCCAGTTGCCTACACTATTAATCTTACATTAAAAACGTCTCTTTGGTTTAAAGCTCCGACAGTCATGAATGAGGACACTTGATCTTACCCAGAGTGGATCCACAAAAAGTGGCCTCCATGGTAAAGCTGTTCCTGATTCCCATTTTCCACATTACCACCCTTCCTATTTATTCCCTCTTTGCTCTTCTGAATATTAAACTTGCAAGCTGAGAATGAAAACTGAAAAGACGCAAATAAAAATGAGACCCATGGCTTTTCTAATCACAATGTCTTTCATAAAAAGTAAGGCTGGAAATGAAAAAGTAGTTTTGCAAAAGCAATAATTCTCTCTAAAGCTTCAGGAGGTTTTATATCCTGACCAATGAAAATAACTCATTTTAAGGATGACATATTTACATTTCTGAGAATTATAGACTTAAATTCTGAAATAAATTTTATTTTTTATCTATATATAACATATGCATTCAAAACCAGCTGATGAATTCTTGATAGTGTTGACTTTAAAAGGCTATAGGAAGGAGCCTAAACATGTTTAGCAATGAAGATAAGTGTTGTAGATTTTCAGAATCGAATAAAGATGCTTTATCATCACATGAAAGATAATCTGAAAGTCGCCCTGAAGGACTGTTATAACATCAGTATCTACAATGAGTTTTTGTAATTTAATTACAATTTAAAAAATTTACTTTGTGTTCCATTCTGTGAATTTTAACACATGTATAGGTTTGTGTAAACACTACCACAAATCAGGATATAGGACAATTCCATCACCTCTTAAAAACTCCCTTGTGCCATCCCTTTGCAGTCACAAGTATTTCACGTATTTTGGAGCGATGGTAAATGATATTCTTTTAAATTTTGGTTTCCAGTTGTTCACTGTGAGTATATAGAACTGCAGTTGGTTTTTGTGGGTCGACCTTGTATCCTATGACACTGCTAAATTCACTTATTAGTTCTCGGAGTTTTTGTGGATTGCGTGGGTTTTCTATGAACACAATCACGCCTGCCTTTCCAATCTGTCTGCCTTTTCTTTTTCTTCCCTTATTGCACTTGTTAGAACCTCCAGTATAAGGCTGAATTAAAGGGGTAAAAGTGGATATCCTTACCTTGTTCCTGATCTCAGGAGGAAAACAATCAGTCTTTTATCATTAAGTATGGTGGTAGGATATTGGGCATTTTTTTCATATCTCAAATTACTGGTCATTAAACATTTCACACAGTTGCTTTCTTATGGTCAACTGTATAAACCAATCAGAATAACTAAATAAAAAAGCAGTTTACTGACTAAGATTATCCATTTTGCTGTCTTGCATGGGCAACATGTAGTAAAGGAAAAGTCAAAATATTAAAGGTACTTACTTTATCTGGACAATTTTTGCTCAGCCTAAGTGGAAAGATTCGTTGCTGTTAGTATAATGCTTTACATCTATCACTATCATCACAGCCATACATGAAGATGTTCTCTTTCTTACTATGGCCATGAAGGTCACAATACAAAATAACCTCTCATTTCTCCATCAATCTACCAAGAAGAAAAAGAACAAGTTACTACATTTTACCTCTGCATTTTTCTTCTATGGCTGTAATTATGGATTAACAAGTCTAATATCCAAATAAACAGAATTTCTTATATCCTAGTTTTCAATTTCTTTTCTTACCTCTTATGATTATTAACATATAATTTTTAAAACACCTACAGTAAGTTCCTATTAATTGTATATAAAATATGAATGTTTTAGCCTTCCAGTATAAGGACAAAATTTACCTTACTCCCAAGACTTTCTCCAAGAGGAGATCTCTGCTCTTTTGATTGTTTTTTTTGTTGTACACAGAAAACAGCTCACTCTTATCTTTGCCTTTTAGCTCTCACATAGATTCTTTCTGACTGAAGTATCTTCTTTCTTCATCTTTGTAAATGCAAATACTACCCCTTATCCCTCAACACCAACCTCATGTCTCACTTCCTCTCTGACTAGTCAAGCCCACAGACTTTTCTTTTTTTGAACTCCTGTAGCACTTAATGTTGGTACCATTTACTTGGCACTGCCTAGGTAAGTTTTTATATTTTTGATATTTAATCTTGTTATGGATAGGGAATGCTTCAAAACATCTAAAACAGTGCTATGCACACAAGTACCAAAATATGTGTTAAAAATTGAGTGCCTGATGACTTAGTGCTGAAGCCAATTAATATTTAACCTTTGAGTAATGTGGTGAGTAAATATCATTTTGAGAAAAACAGTACCAAAGTTTGAATTGATTGTTTTTCTGGTAAATTTCTAATAAATAATTTAAATCATTTCTCAAGAGCACAATTCTTAGCCTGCATAATTTAGGCATTCAATGAATATTAAAGTAATAAAAAATAAGTCCCCCAAACTGGCTGATGAAAATAACCAGTAGAGAGGCTTTCAAATGGTGAAAAAGTGGTGGTGTTAAGGTGGTAGGATTACTGGCATTTTTGCCTTTATTTTCATATCATATTTCCAAACTTCATATAGCATTATTATATTACTTAAATAACTGAAATTACATATACTGTTTGTTATATCTGGAAGAATAAATACCAAATGTTAACAATTTATAGTAACATGAAATGTATTACTTTTATAACAAAATATTAAATCCTAAAATCGAAATATTCAAAGAGTAGCTTCTATCCAAAACAATACTTCTTTAAACTATAGTGAAATCCCAAGCTGAAGTCTGTTACATGTATTAATTTATTGCCCTTTTTCATTTGATGACCAATAAATTCTAACTGATAACATAAAATTGACATAAAGTCACCAAATGATCATTACAAGTTTTTAGGAAAAGGACTAGATTATAAAGTAAGACTATCAAGTTAGCTCCTTAAATGAGATATGCTGTACATTTTTAAAACCATTTCCCCAGTTTTAATGAACATTTGGTTTCTTATAAGTGAGTCAAAAGAAACCTCTAAGTAATTAAATCCCAAAGAAATGTTACTACTTTTGAAGTCAAACAGCATAATAGGGTCTGTCATCTTACACTAATTTAAATCACTTTAGAAACAGTTGGGATCTTTTTCTTAGCCACAGTTAAGATATTCTAAGTATCTTACACTAAGTATCCTATATTAAAATCTACTCTCTATTATTCTCAAATACTTTAAATGTATTTAATCGTAGACATACTTACAGCCTCTCACCTTTCCACACGTATGTGACTGAATTTTATTCCATTTATCTGCCTATGATTAATTAATTGCATTAAAGTAGTTCTCTTTCTTGGAAGTCTTTCTGAAACTTATTGAATAGATTCCTGCCTTAACCTTCTTATGAGGCAATTTAAGAAGAACAAAGACATATAAAGTATCTTCCATAGAGACAAGCCAAAGGGCCTTGGCCTGTAATCCACCTTGTGTTGGGCCAGGCACCCTTAATGTCAAAGAGCATTAAGTAGGCATTATAAATACTCTAATGGGCATCCCATCAGCTCCCTTTCTATTAAAAAATAAATAAACTTTAAATTTTGGAATAACTTTAGATTTACACAAAACTGGCAAAATAGTAGAGAGAGTTCCCATATATCTACCCGTCATCCAGTTTCCCCTAATGTTAACGTATTATATAACCACGGCACATTGTCAAAAACTAAGGAACCAACGTTGGCACATTACTATTAAACTCCCAACCTTATTTGGATTTCACTAGTTTTCCCAATAATGTCCTTTTTCTGTCCCAGAATCCAATCTAGGACACCACATTGCATTTACTCAGCTCTCTTTTCATTGTGTGCCATCCCCAGGAAAATAAGTAAGTTATGGGTTACTCTTTATGACAAATATTTCCCAAATAACTTCAGAGAATCCTGAAGTCCACATTTGTGAGGGGTATAAAACACGAGTTTCTACTCCTTTTTGTGGGGATCTGCACTTCACTCCCCATGTGTCTATAAAGATAAAAGGATTAACATGAAAGCTGAGGCTGAACTAAGATAGCTAGAGCCATGCTGGGTGCTCCTGAAGCCTGTCAGCTCCTCTGAGGGACTGGAGGTATCTTTGAGGTCCTCCTCGAAACAGGGCTCTTATGCTTGTACTAGGGGCCCTGATGACAGAGCTGGATGAGGATATAAACACTCTCTATAATAGTACTTATTATTGTAACATTTGAACAATCCTAAATAGTTTACGAAGAGTTATTACATCTATATCTAATTCATTAACTTTTTTTCTTTCTACATTTGCGGAAACACTGAATACATTTAGAGCTTCCAGTGTTCCAGTAATATTGGGCACTTTGTTCTGGGCACTTTAGTAGTAATATTCTCATTTAATCCTGTCTGTGAGGTAAGCATTATTATTCCCACTTTATAGATGAGAAAACTGAGGTTTGGGTTTGTTTTTAAATTGCTCAAGATCACATACTTAGCAAATGATATAGCAGGGATTCCAATCTGATATGTTTTCACTCTAGTCTCCACATTCTTAACCAAAAAGGTTAGGAGGATTTGGGTGTTCTTTGACTCCAATAAATCTTTCTACTCTAGCAGTGCCTATTCCTGATTGTTATTACTTGAATCTATTAAAGAATTCACCCAGTAATTCAACAAAGCTTTAAATACTATGTGCATTTTACTGTTCTGATTCTTTAGAAAATTTAAAGCTGTTCATTTTTTCCAGGGGCAAATAAGACTATTCATGAAAGTTTAAATAAATATGTAACTTGTCATCAAAAGACTCATCATAGAGCAATGTATGGTCAACATAGTGCCAGAAGGCTCTGTAGATGTAATTAATTTTCACATATAAGGGATTCAAGGATCCCAAAATAAACATCAGTGCTACCATTAACTTTAGGAAGAAACCAAATTTTAGGATAGGCAAATTTAACTATACATTTTCACTAAGCCATTAAAATGTTCTAGAGTCTATTTCATTATTTAAAAGAAAGCTAGTGAATGTAGTGGCATAATGCCAGAAAGGTACAGAAGCAGACTTGGGAAGAATGAGAGAAAAAACTAAGTAGCTAAACTATCTTAAGAAAACCTAGAGTAAAATGAGTGGGATTGTGGGAGCGAAATTCTTACTACCAAGTTTACTAAATAAGCAGAGGGTAATTTGATGCTTATTTTACCTACAGATCATGTTCCGGGTATACCAAACAGAAGGAAATGATTCCTTCAGGAGAGATGTATAGTTACAGTTTAAATCCCATCCAGCTAAGGAACACCGATAATTTCCCACAATCACACCATCTGGATTCAGCATGGGTACCACCCTGAAGATGAAAGTGTCCCGGAGCAACTGTGCATCACTTGAGTCTCCTAAAATATAATCAAGGAAGCCCTTCATGATCCAAGAGCTGTTGGTTTCTCCTGGATGTACCCCTGCAGTCAAAATCATGGCCTTTCACTTTCTTGACTCACTGTTCTTCAAGGGGGTAGTAATCGTTAAAACATACATCATGTTCCTAGTAATTGTGTGGCACAAGACACATATTTTACAAAGCTTTGACTGTACTGGGTCATTATTGATGCTAGAAAGGTATTCTTGCAGGTTTGTGTAAGTGTATGGATAGCAGTGAGCAAAGTAGCAGGTATCTTTATTGTGTGGACATTGAAATGTCCATGTAAGAAAGAAATAATGGCGCCCATCTTGCCCCTGGTTGTTTCTATAATACTTCATTTGGTCTCCTATTCTCTGCCAGCCAATATTATGAGCATTGGCCTCGTTTTCAGAATAAAACAGTGGGTGCATACCCCGATTATAAAGACTAGCAGGCTTGGTGAAATTGATAATAGTGAATCTGTAGACTATTCCTGCTTGGGTATTAGTGACTTGGAAATAGTACCACTGGGTGTGTTTATTTGTGAACAGGTCAGGGCGCACAGTCAGCTGGTATTCATATTCTGCCCTAAGACACAAAAAAAGGAAGGGGGGAAAAAAGCACATAAAAATGTAAAAATGACATTCAATTTTAAATTAAATAATAAAAGTAATAATAAATATACAAATAATAAATTACCTATTCACAGAAAGCTTTTTATTTGGGAAACAACATTTATTTAGGCAATGTCCAATAAGCAAGTAATTGCAAAAAATCAGTTTTGAAGTTTTTTCTTTTATTGGATGCGAAACTGCTTCTATGCTAATTCTAAAGCCTTTTTATTACTTTGTAATTCGAGAGAGCACATAAAAAAATGGGGCATTTGACAAAAATTATATATGTCAACCCAGTTATGTTTCCTATCTATAAAAGAAGTGATTAAAGAGTTCTTAGTTTTTAAGAATTAAAGTCCCGGGGCTTCCCTGGTGGCGCAGTGGTTGAGATTCTGCCTGCCAATTCAGGGGACATGGGTTCGAGCCCTGGTCTGGGAAGATCCCACATGCTGCAGAGCAACTAGGCCCGTGAGCCACAATTACTGAGCCTGCGCGTCTGGAGCCTGTGCTCCACAACAAGAGAGGCCGCGATAATGAGAGCCCGTGCACCGCGATGAAGAGTGGCCCCCACTTGCCACAACTAGAGAAAGCCCTCGTACAGAAACGAAGACCCAACACAGCCATAAATAAATGAAGAAAGAAAGAAAGAAAGAAAGAATTAAAGTCCCATGTTTCTTTTTTTTACATCAGACATATATTTCTGTTTTATATTAGATTCTAACTCTAGGAATCTGAAATACCTATCACTAAGAAAGGTTAAAAACATATATAAATTACTATGAGCATATGGATTACAAAACTGTAAACTCTTTGAGAGGACAGGAACTGTATTTCATAACTATTTGCATCCCCCATACTTAGTCATTGAAGATACTTAAATCAAGGCAAAAATAATTTCATTAGTATATTATATATCTAACAATTTTACCTGGTTAGTTGACTTTTTTTACCAGGTACTTCCTATTCTATCAGCATTATGCACTTATCGTGTGTGTATATGTGTTTATGTGTGTAGTTATAAACAGTGAACTAGGAATTGATGAAATGAACGTTGTAAAACCATGAGAGCCATTGAATCTAGGTGACGGGTATATGACAGTTAATGTAGAACTGTATTATGCTCTGTACTTAAGTGTATGTTTTAAATTTTTCATAAAAAATTTTTTAAAAAAGAATATCCTTGGATTGCAGGCATGTTCCCAAGCACGTTTTACAGAACACTCATCTGAAGAACTACTCCATTAAAAAGTTTGAGAAGCAATGTGTGTGTGTGTGTGTGTGTGTGTGTGTGTGTGACAATTCATATTGGCATACTGAAAATGTACATTACAGAAACCTGTTTAACTTTAATTCATAGTTCTCAAAATTGTTTGAATCCAGAACCTTCCATACCTACCCGCTTACAATAATCTCTAAGTAGCATCTATACGTCAAGGAATTATAGTTCAGTAAAGGATACTAAAACTAATGTATCTAATACAGGAAATAATAAATAGTTGACAGTCTAGCTCCTCAAATAAAAATAATTAAAACCTACACTTTGACTACCTTCTGTAGATTACCACTCTCAAACCTTGCTTCAAACATCAAAGTATCATCACAGTTATTCACAGGCTGCTTCAAGGGTGTTCGGTTGCCCCCAACTTGGGAATACACAAAACAAGGCTCTTTGTGGGCTGTTGAGAAACCATAAATATATCAAGCCATAGCTAAAGTATATAGGCTATTCTGCATAGAGTTTGGAACTACAGTATAACTGAAGTGTCACTAAGGATTATAAATTTTAACATAATTTGACACTAGCATATAGGTTTATGTTGAAATAAGAAAGTCTAAGTATTTAGACTAGAAAAGCAATGCCTGAAATAAATTCATATATTTCTCACAGTAAAAATACTTACTCTACTTCTGGTTATAATGAAGTAATTGGTTCTGAAGTCATCTTTTCACTGTAAATGACTATAAAACTGGACAAAAAATATGAATTAACTGTTTTCATGCATTTGGACAACACAAAGACCAGAATTACATATGGTTCTTGAAAGAGGTAAATACATGAAATAAGCCCATGTTTAATTCTTGTTTTCTTCCTGGGGGTACTTTTTACCTCTTAGGAAGATGGCACTTAAGGATAGCATAACAGTCATGTTGAGCTGAGGAGGCGAGATTGTTGCCTGGGGCTGCTGAAATTGGTACCCTGGGTACCAGAGAGAAGAACGCGACGTAGAGGGAGGGCTTCAATAGTCTACATGGTGGTTCCCCAGTCCTTGGCTGAAGGCTTGGCTCTACAAGCACAGGATAAGACTAAGGAAGATAAGACAGAGTGCTACTGTGGGACTGAGATACCAGAGGATAAACATTCTAGGATATATTGAAATTCCAACCTATCCAGAACACAAATACTTCACTGAGCACCTCCGGCATTCAATCGTGACTCTAGAAAGGTTGTATATTAGGCATAAGAACCACATTCAGGAGTAAGGGCCACGACCTAGGACTAAGGACAAAATGAAAACAGACGTGTTTTTATAAAAAAAAAAACCAATCCCAAAGGAAGCAAAATGATTTGCCAGCAATTTAGCTGCCTACCAGAAAAAAATTCAACATACTTTTTAAAAACATAATACAAACTCCTACAACATATCTTTCACAATTTCCCACATATGATAAAAAAAAATTATGAAGCACACAGAGAAGAAGGAAATGTGATCCAATAAATATTTAACAGACCCCAAGATAACTCAGATGGTACGATTAACAGAGAAGGACTTTGAATATATGTTAAAATACGTAAAGGAAAAGATAGAGATAGTGAATAAACAGATCAAGTAATCTAAAAAAAAAAACTATAAAAAGAATGAAATGAAAATTCTAGAAATAAAAAGTACAATAACGGAAATGAAAGATTTACCAGATGGGCTTAAGAGAAACTGAATATTGCAAAGGAAAGACTCAGTGAACTTAAAAACAAATGAATACAATTATCCAAACCCAAGGCCAGAGGAGAAAAAAAGAACAAAGATCCAGTGACATGTGGGAGATAGCTAGAAATCTACCATATGGAATTGGAGTTGGAATTCCAAAGACAGAAGAGAAAGAGTATTATGGAGAAAATACATGAAGAAATAATGACTGAAAATTTCTCAAATTTGGAAAAAAAAGAAACCTATTAAATTATGGATCCAAGAGGTTCAGCAAACTCCAAGCAGGATAAATATAAAGATAACCAAATCTAGGCAGGTCACAGTCAAATTGCTGCCAACAGCCAAACAGAAAAAGACACATCACATATAAGGAACAATGATATAAATTATGGCTGACTTTTTACTAAAGAGAACAGATGTCATGAGACAATGGAACAATATCTTCAAAGAAAGAAAAATATTTAAAAGAAAAAAATGTGAACCCAGAATACTATATACTCAGTTGTTTGGGGACTTCCTTCTCCTACAGCTACAGGTTTGGAAACCACTCTGTTCTCTTACCCCTTCAGGCCTAGGAGAAATAATGGTTCTGCTCTATTGACAATTCTATGTTGCTTCACCATCCCTTATTAGTCTCCTTTAATTCTGTCCACGCTTTTGTAAGTTATCCTTTCATTAAAGTTTCTTAAATTACTCTATGTATGCCATCCACTTCCTGACAAGACCTTGACCGACTCACCTCAACTACTTAGATCTCATTTATGTGTGAAAGTTATGAAGTACATTAGCTGTGTAAATATTTGAAATCAAATATAAAAAATCAGAGGTGCTTTTCTCACCCCAGTTGCTTAAAAATGCATGAGTATATGATTTCTGTAATTGCTTACTGTATAAGAAGGAATCCCCGTGAATTTCTCTGTTTTGCCAGCTCTTTAAATAAAATACATTTGCTTCCTGGAAGTCATCTTTAATATATAGTCTAAGATATTGGGTTGGCCAAAAAGTTCATTCTGGTTTTTCCATAAGATGTGACAGTGAAACTGTACAGGAGTCCCATACTTCCTTACGTTGGTGCTTCAGGGGCAGCACAGTTTAGAATATAGGTTGAGACTTCTACGTTTGATTATTAGCATACTCTATCATGAAGCAGAGATTCTGCATTACCAGAGCTCTCAAGGTGCAATTATTAATCCTGAGTGTTAAGAACACTTTCCTGAGATGTAATCTTAGATGTTATTTGCAATGTGGGATATTTTCCTCTTTTCAAGAATGCAGTCCCAAGAAATGCATCAAACTGGCATAATATGAAAATAAACCATCTGAAAGACTGCATGAACATGACCTATAGGGAAAGGGAATGATAGTTGCAGAGCACACCGCTGGATTTATCTTTGAAAACTGATGCAAAGTTTAATTCCATCTCAATAAGACTCTTCATTCTCATGGTCAACATGATGCTTTATCTTAAAGCAAGTTTGCATAAGCTGCAATATGCACCTTCAAGAAGATAATTAGCACTGAATCAACATTTGGATTAATATGTAACCAGACATGTTTGTGGAGTCAGGGACTTCCTGGTAATTTGCAATTTCCACTATAAAAGCAGAACAAATATAACTAAGAGATTAGCCCAGGTACCAAGTTATTTTTTATAGCCACATGTCTCATTATGTACCCACCATCTTCAGCTAGGTGAACCACAGGATCTTCCTTGATGCTTGCATAAAGGGTTTCTATATCCAGGCCTGTTGGGATGTACATTCGCTCAGTATTAGAAGGGGTCCAATCTGGAGAAAAAGAGAAAACAGAGGGACCTTCAAGATGGCGGAGGAGTAAGACGTGGAGATCACCTTCCTCCCCACAAATAAATCTACATGTGGAACAACTCCTACAGAACACCTACGGAACGCTGGCAGACGACCTCAGACTTCCCAAAAGGCAAGAAACTCCCCAAGTACCTGGGTAGGGCAAAAGAAAAAAGAAAAAACAGAGACAAAAAATAGGGACGGGACCTGCACCTCTGGGAGGGAGCTGTGAAGGAGGAAAGGTTTCCACACACTAAGAAGCCCCTTCACTGGCGGAGACAGGGGGTGGTGGGGGGAAAGCTTCAGAGCCACGGAGGAGAGCACAGCAACAGGGGTGCGGAGGGCAAAGTGGAGAGATTCCCGCACAGAGGATCGGTGCCAACCAGCACTCACCAGCCCAAGAGGCTTGTCTGCTCACCTGCCAGGGCGGGTGGGGGCTGGGAGCTGAGGCTCCAGCTTTGGAGGTCAGACCCCAGGGAGAGGACTGGAGTTGGCTGCATGAACACAGCCTGAAGGGGGCTAGTGCACCACAGCTAGATGGGAGGGAGCCCGGGAAAAACTCTGGACCTGCCTAAGAGGCAAGAGACCCTTGTTTCGGGGTGCACGAGGAGAGGGGATCCAGAGCACTTCCTAAACGAGCTCCAGAGACGTGTGTGAGCCACGGCTATCAGCGCGGACCCCAGAGACGGGCATGAGACGCTAAGGCTGCTGCTGCTGCCACCAAGAAGCCTGTGTGCAAGCACAGGTCACTGTCCACACCTCCCCTCCGGGGAGCCTGTGCAGCCCGCCACTGCCAGGGTCCCGTGATCCAGGGACAACTTCCCCGGGAGAACACACGGTGCACCTCAGGCTCTTAAAACGTCATGCTGGCCTCTGCTGCCGCAGGCTCGCCCCGTATTCCATACCCTCCCTGCCCCCTGGCCTGAGTGAGCCAGAGGCCCCTAATCAGCTGCTACTTAAATCCTGTCCTGTCTGGGCAGGGAGCAGATGCCCTCAGGCAACCTACACGCAGAGGCGGGTCCAAATCCAAAGCTGAACCCCAGGAGCTGTGCGAACACAGAAGAGAAAGGGAAATTTCTCCCAGCAGCCTCAGGAGCAGCGGATTAAATCTCCACAATCAACTTGATGTAACCTGCATCTGTGGAATACCTGAATAGACAACAAATCATCCCAAAATTGAGGCAGTGGACTTTGGGAGCAACTGTAGACTTGGGGTTTGCTTTCTGCATCTAATTTGTTTCTGGTTTTATGTTTATCTTAGTTTAAAATTTAGAGCTTATTTTCATTGGTAGATTTGTTTATCAAATCTGGTTGCACTCTTCCTTTTTTTAAATTTATATACATATTCTTTCCTTTTTTCTTTTTGTGAGTGTGTATGTGTATGTTTCTTTGTGTGATTTTGTCTGTATAGCTTTGCTTTTACCATTTGTCCTAGGGTTCTGTCTGTGGTTTGTTTTTTTTTTCCTGGTATAGTTTTTAGCGCTTGTTATCATTGGTGGATTTGTTTTTCGGCCTGGTTGCTCTCTTTATTTTTATTACTTTTGTTTTTAATATTTATCTTTTATTTTAATAACTTTATTTTGTTTTACTTTCTTTCTTTTTTTTTTTTCCCTCCCTTTCCTCCCTTTTCATCTGAGCCGAGTGGCTGACAGGGTCTTGGTGCTCTGGCTGGGTGTCAGACCTGAGCCGAGTTCAGGACACTGGTCTACCAGAGACCTCCCTGCCCCACATAATATCAAACGGTGAAAGCTCTCCCAGAGATCTCCATCTCAACGCTAAGACCCAGCTCCACGCAACGACCAGCAAGCTACAGTACTGGACACCCTATGCCAAACAACTAGCAAGACAGGAACACAACCCCACCCATTAGCAGACAGGCTGCCTAAAATAATAATAAGGTCACAGACACCCCACGACACACCACCGGACGTGGTCCTGCCCGCCAGACAGATAAGATCCAGCCTTATCCACCAGAATACAGGCACCAGTCCCCTCCACCAGGAAACCTACACACCCCACTGAACCAATCTTACCCACTGGGGGCAGAAACTAAAAACAGTGGGAACTAGGAACCTGCAGTCTGCAAAAAGAAGACCCCAAACACAGTAACTTAAGCAAAATGAGTAAACAGAGAAATACACAGCAGATGAAGGAGCAAGGTAAAAACCCACCAGATGAAACAAATGAAGAGGAAATAGGCAGTTCACCTGATAAAGAATTCAGAGTAATGATAGTAAAGATGATCCAAAATCTTGGAAATAGATGGAGAAAATATAAGAAACGTTTAACAAGGACCTAAAAGAACTAAAGAGCAAACAAACAATGATGAACAACACAATAAATGAAATTAAAAATTCTCTAGAAGGAATCAATAGCAGAATAACTGAGGCAGAAGAACGGATAAGTGACCTGGAAGGTAAAACAGTGGAAATAACTACCACAGAGCAGAATAAAGTAAAAAGAATGAAAAGAATTGAGGACAGTCTCAGAGACCTGTGGGACAACATTAAACACACCAACATTTGAATTATAAGGGTCCCAGAAGAGAAAAGAAAAAAAAAATGGACTAAGAAAATATTTGAAGAGATTATAGTTGAAAACTTCCCTAATATGGGAAAGGAAATAGTCAATCAAGTCCACGAAGTGTAGAGAGTCCCATACAGGATAAATCCAAGGAGAAACACGCCAAAACACATATTAATCAAACTATCAAAAATTAAATACAAAGAAAAACTATTAAAAGCAACAAGCAAAAAGCAACAAATAACATACAAGGGAATCCCCATAAAGTTAACAGCTGATCTTTCAGCAGACTCTGCAAGCCAGAAGGGAGTGGCAGGACATATTTAAAGTGATGAAAGGGAAAAACCTACAACCAAGAATACACTACCCAGCAAGGATCTCATTCACATTTGACAGAGAAATTAAAACCTTTACAGAGGTCTTCCCTGGTGGCACAGTGGATAAGAATCCCCCTGCCAATGCAGGACACATGGGTTCGAGCCCTGGTCCAGGAAGATCCCACATGCCACAGAGCAGCTAAGCCTGTGCGCCAAAACTATTGAGCCTGCACTCTAGAGCCCGTGAGCCACAACTACAGAAGCCCATGCACCGCAACTACTGAAGTCCACGCACCTAGAGCCCGTACTCTGCAACAAGAGAAGCCACCGCAATAAGAAGCCCAGGCACCACAATGAAGAGTAGCCCCAGCTTGCCACAACTAGAGATAGCCCGTGTATAGCAATGAAGACCCAACGCAGCCAAAAATAAATTTAAAAAAACCTTTACAGTAAAGCAAAAGTTCTTTAAAAGAAATCAGCACCACCAAATCAGCTTTACAACAAATGCTAAAATAACTTCTCTAGGCAGGAACACAAGAAAAGGAAAAGACCTACAAAAACAAACCCAAAACAAGTAAGAAAATGGTAATAGGAACATACATATCAATAATTACCTTAAATGTAAATGGAGTAAATGCTCCAAACAAAAGACACAGACTGGCTGAATGGATAAAAAACAAGACCCATATATATGCTGTCTACAAGAGACCCACTTCAGACCTAGGGACACATACAGACTGAAAGTGAGGGGATGGAAAAAGATATTCCATGCAAATGGAAATCAAAAGAAAGCTGGAGTAGCAATTCTCATATCAGACAAAATAGACTTTAAAATAAAGACTATTACAAGAGACAAAGAAGGACACTATATAATGATCAAGAGATCACTCCAAGAAGAAGATACAACAATTGTAAAAATTTAGGCACCCAACATAGGAGCACCTCAATACATAAGGCAAATGCTAGCAGCCATAAAAGGGGAGATTGACAGTAACACAATAATAGCAGGGGACTTTAACACCCCACTTTCACCGATGGACAGCTCATCCAAAATGAAAATAAATAAGGAAACACAAGCTTTAAATGACATATTAAACAAGATGGACTTAAGTGGTATATATAGGACATTCCATCCCAAAACAACAGAATACAATTTCCTCTCAAGTGCTCATGGAACTTTCTCTAGGATAGATCATATCTTGGGTAACAAATCAAGCCTTGGTAAATTTAAGAAAATTGAAATCGTATCAAGTATCTTTTCCGACCACAACACTATAAGACTAGATATCAATTATAGGAAAAAAAATCTGTAAAAAATACAAACACATGGAGGTAAACAAGACACTACTAAATAACCAAGAGATCACTGACGAAATCAAAGAGGAAATCAAAAAATACCTAGAAACAAATGACAATGAAAACACGATGACCCAAAACCTATGGGATGCAGCAAAAGCAGATCTAAGAGGGAAGTTTATAGCAATACAATCCTACCTCAAGAAACAAGAAACATCTCAAATAAACAACCTAACCTTACACCTAAAGCAATGAGAGAAAGAAGAACAAAAAGTTAGCAGAAGGAAAGAAATCATAAAGATCAGACTAAAAATAAATGAAAACGAAATGAAGGAAATGATAGCAAAGATCAATAAAACTAAAAGCTGTTTTTTTCAGAAGATAAACAAAATTGATGAACCATTAGCCAGACTCATCAAGAAAAAAAGGGAGAAGACTCAAATCAATAGAATTAGAAATGAAAAAGGAGAAGTAACAACTGACACTGCAGAAATACAAAGGATCATGAGAGATAACTACAAGCAACAATATGCCAATAAAATGGACAACCTGGAAGAAGTGGACAGATTCCTAGAAAAGCACCATGTTCCAAGACTGAACCAGGAAGAAACAGAAAATGTAAACAGACCAATCAGAAGCACTGAAATTGAGACTGTGATTAAAAATCTTCCAACAAACAAAAGCCCAAGACAAGATGGCTTCACAGGCGAATTCTATCAAACATTTAGAGAAGAGCTAACACCTATCCTCCTCAAACTCTTCCAAAATACAGAAGAGGGAGGAACACTCCCAAACTCATTCTACGAGGCCACCATCACCCTGATACCAAAACCAGACAAAGATGTCACAAAGAAAGAAAACTACAGGCCAATATCACTGATGAACACAGATGCAAAGATCCTCAACAAAATATTAGCAAACAGAATCCAACAGCACATTAAAAGCATCATACACCATGATCAAGTGGGATTTTTCCTAGGAATGCAAGGATTCTTCAATATATGCAACTCAATCAATTTGATACACCATATTAACAAATTGAAGGATAAAAACCATATGATTATCTCAACAGATGCAGAAAAAGCTTTCAACAAAATTCAACACCCATTTATGATAAAAACCCTCCAGAAAGTAGGCAGAGAGGGAACTTACTCAATATAATAAAGGCCATATATGACAAACTCACAGCCAGTATCGTTCTCAGTGGTGAAAAACTGAAATTGTTTCCACTAAGATCAGGAACAAGACAAGGTTGCCCACTCTCACCACTATTATTCAACATAGTTTTGGAAGTTTTAGCCACAGCAATCAGAGAAGAAAAAGAAATAAAAGGAATCCAAATTGGAAAAGAAGAAGTAAAACTGTCACTGTTTGCAGGTGACATGATACTATACATAGAGAATCCTAAAGCTGCTACCAGAAAACTCCTAGAGCTAATCAATGAATTTGGTAAAGTTGCAGGATACAAAATTAATACACAGAAATCTCTTGCATTCCTGTACACTAATGATGAAAAATCTGAAAGAGAAATTAAGGAAACACTCCTATTTACCACTGCAAGAAAAAGAGTAAAATACCTAGGAATAAACCTATCTAAGGAGACAAAGGACCTCTATGCAGAAAACTATAAGACACTGATGAAAGAAATTCAAGATGATATAGACAGATGGAGAGATATACCATGTTCTTGGATTGGAAGAATCAACATTGTGAAAATGACTATACTACCCAAAGCAATCTACAGATGCAATGCAATCCCTATCAAACCACCAATGGCATTTTTCACAGAACGAGAACAAAAAATTTCACAATTTGTATGGAAACACAATAGACCCCAATAGCCAAAGCAATCTTGAGAAAGAAAAACGGAGCTGGGGGAATCAGGCTCCCTGACTTCAGACTATACTACAAAGCTACAGTGATCAAGACAGTATGGTACTGGCACAAAAACAAATATAGATCAGTGGAACAGGAGAGAAAGCCCAGAGATAAACCCACAAACATATGGTCACCTTATCTTTGATAAAGGAGGCGAGAGTATACAATGAAGAAAAGACAGCCTCTTCAATAAGTGGTGCTGGGGAAACTGGACAGCTATATGTAAAAGAATGAAATTAGAACACGCCCTAACACCATACACAAAAATAAACGCAAAATGGATTAAAGAGCTAAATGTAAGGCCAGACAGTATCAAATTCTTAGAGGAAAACACAGGCAGAACACTCTATGACATAAATCACAGCAAGATCCTTTTTGACCCACCTCCTAGAGAAATGGAAATAAAAACAAAAATAAACAAATGGGACCTAATGAAACTTAAAAGCTTTTGCACAGCAAAGGAAACCATAAACAAGATGAAAAGACAACCCTCAGAATGGGAGAAAATATTTGCAAATGAAGCAACTGAGAAAGGATTAATTTCCAAAATATACAAGCAGCTCATGCAGCTCAATATCAAAAAAACAACCCAATCTAAAAATGGGCAGAAGACCTAAATGGACATTTCTCCAAAGAAGACATACAGATGGCCAACAAACACATGAAAGGATGCTCCACATCACTAATCATCAGAGAAATGCAAATCAAAACTACAATGAGGTATCACCTCACACGGGTCAGAATGGCCATCATCAGAACAGCAACAAACAATAAATGCTGGGGAGGGTGTAGAGAAAAGGGAACCCTCTTGCACTGTTGGTGGGAATGTAAATTGATACAGCCACTATGGAGAACAGTATGGAGGTTCCTTAAAAAGCTAAAAATAGAACTACCATATGACCCAGCAATCCCACTTCTGGGCATATACCCTGAGAAAACCATAATTCAAAAAGAGTCATGTGCCACAATGTTCATGGCAGTACTATTTACAATAGCCAGGACATGGAAGCAACCTATGTGTCCATCAACAGATGAATGGATAAAGAAGATGTGGCAGATATATACAGTGGAACATTACTCAGCCATAAAAAGAAACGAAATTGAGTTATTTGTAGTGAGGTAGATGGAGCTAGAGACTGTCATAGAGAGTGAAGTAAGTCAGAAAGAGAAAAACAAATACCATATGCTAACACATATATATGGAATATTAAGAAAAAAAAGTGGTTCTGAAGAACTGAGGGCAGGACAGGAATAAAGATGCAGACGTAGAGAATGGACTTGAGGACACGGGGAGGGGGATGGGTAAGCTGGAACGAAGTGAGAGAGCGGCATGGACATACACTACCAAATGTAAAATAGATACCTAGTGGGAAGCAGCCACATAGCACAGGGAGATCAGCTTGGTGCTTTGTGTCCACCTAGAGGCGTGGGACAGGAAGGCTGGGAGGGAGACGCAAGAGGGAGGAAAAATGGGGATATATGTATATGTATAGCTGATTCACCTTGTTATACAGCAGAAACTAACACACCATTGTAAAGCAATTATATTCCAATAAAGATGTTGAAAAATAAAAAATAAAAAAGGGAAAAAAAAGAGAAAACATTAATTGAATATGACTTCAAAAGAAAAGAGGAAAATTTTATTGTATATTTTCAAATTATTCATTGGTAGATCTAGGCTCAAATTTAGTGTTTTATGCAAAGCTGGATTTTACCAAGGGTTCATTGAAAGTAACAATGAGCATGGTCACACTTTAACAAAACCCATAACATTTCATTTGCACCTTGGCTCTAAGTTATTATATAGTTCATGATTATTTTGTGTCATCATAGATTTTATACTGAAGTTTCATTTCTCCTGGGTGCTTGATGCCTTTCTAACCTACCTCTGGGAATTTTTTTTTTTTTAGTTTTTATTTATTTATTTATTTATGGCTGTGTTGGGTCTTCGTTTCTGTGCGAGGGCTTTCTCTAGTTGTGGCAAGCAGGGGCCACTCTTCATCACGGTGCGCGGGCCTCTCACTATCGTGGCCTCTCTTGTTGCGGAGCACAGGCTCCAGACGCACAGGCTCAGCAATTGTGGCTCACGGGCTTAGTTGCTCCGCGGCATGTGCGATCCTCCCAGACCAGGGCTCGAACCCGTGTCCCCTGCATTAGCAGGCAGATTCTCAACCTCTGCGCCACCAGGGAAGCCCGACCTCTGGGAATCTTGCTCCACATTTTATTCTCCCTTTCCCTGCATCTTCAGCCTCTTGCTTGATAATGGTTATCCCCTAAGCTTATACACATGGTTCAAGTTTCTTTTGTCTCTCCATAGGAAGGCTATCCTTGGAGCCCCACCTTTTTCCTTACCTATACCAGCTTTCGTACTCTTCATTATTTTTAGGATGAAATTTTTGACCATGATCTATCTGATTGGAAAAAAATGACTTTATGGCCCAACTACCCTCATTGTTCCCACTTTTTAGTGGACAAGAATTTGGTGATGACTCATTCTCCTACTTCTCTTTTATTATTGGCTGTTATGTGTCAGACTATGCTTGGCTCTGGGAATAAATATGTTCCAATAGAGGAAGCCAGCCTCTATGATCCCAAATATATTCACTGAAACAATAAACAAAAGAACTTGGTGATGAGAAACAAGTATCACTTGGCAAACATGTTTTGGGGATTATATGTATAACTGCTTTAGCAACAGAAGTGTGTTTGACACAATGAATAGGGGTCAAGTCTAGCTACAGAAAAAGCACAGACTAGAATACTGATGCAAAGATGCATCAGTGTACATTGTAGGGTTAACTGAACAACACACAACCAAGTAAACTGACAATAAACAATAAACCAAACTAAAATTTAAAAGTGAGACTCTCATTAGTTGAAAACTTAACTCAAACCAAAATTAATCATGAACTGATAATATAGCATCTGTCCTGAAATTTTTGGGAATTTCAGCTATTTGTCTTTTTTTTTTTTAACATCTTGATATATAAAGCTATATATCTGCCCTTTAAAAAGAGTACAGCCATCTCATTTTATATCTTTGCGCAATTTGTTTCAGGATACCTTTTCTTACTTAGGTTACAAAGTTATTTCATTTTCTTCTCTCTCTCTTAAAAGCAAAAGGAGCCTATTTGGCTCACAGAGGAATTAACCTAATGTCTGTGTACAAATGGAGTATGATTTGCTATCCCTGTAAACTTCGAAACTTCAGAATCCCTGATGAAAACTTCCTGTAACAACAGTATTTTCTTAATAGAAATTCTTTGGGCATTGATTACAAAAGGTGTTCCAGGGGGAGCTTCAATATGGCGGAAGAGTAAGAAGTGGAGATCACATTCCTCCCCACAAATATATCAGAAATACATCTACATGTGGAAAAACTCCTACAGAACACCTACTGAACGCTGGCAGACCTCAGACCTCCCAAAAGGCAAGAAACTCCCCACGTACCTGGGTAGGGCAAAGAAAAAAGAAAAAACAGAGACAAAAGAATACGGATGGGACCTGCACCAGTGGGAGGGAGCTGTGAAAGAGGAAAGGTTTCCACACACTAAGAAGCCCCTTCACTGGCAGAGACAGGGGGTGGCGGGGGGGAAGCTTCAGAGCCATGGAGGAGAGCACAGCAACAGGGGTGCGGAGGGCAAAGGGGAGAGGTTCCCACACAGAGGATCGGTGCCAACCAGCACTCATCAGCCCGAGAGGCTTGTCTGCTCACCCGCCAGGGCGGGTGGGGGCTGGGAGCTGAGGCTCCAGCTTTGGAGGTCAGACCCCAGGGAGAGGACTGGGGTTGGCTGCATGAACACAGCCTGAAGGGGGCTAGTGCGCCACAGCTAGATGGGAGGGAGTCCGGGAAAAACTCTGGACCTGCCTAAGAGGCAAGAGACCCTTGTTTCGGGGTGCACGAGGAGAGGGGATCCAGAGCGCTGCCTAAACGAGCTCCAGAGACGGGTGTGAGCCACGGCTATCAGCGCGGACCCCAGAGACGGGCATGAGACGCTAAGGCTGCTGCTGCCGCCACCAAGAAGCCTGTGTGCAAGCACAGGTCACTGTCCACACCTCCCCTCCAGGGAGCCTGTGCAGCCCGCCACTGCCAGGGTCCCGTGATCCAGGGACAACTTCCCCGGGAGAACACACGGCGCACCTCAGGCTCTTAAAACGTCATGCTGGCCTCTGCCACCGCAGGCTCGCCCCGTATTCCATACCCTCCCTGCCCCCTGGCCTGAGTGAGCCAGAGGCCCCTGATCAGCTGCTACTTAAACCCCGTCCTGTCTGAGTGGGAACAGACGCCCTCAGGCCACCTACACGCAGAGGTGGATCCAAATCCAAAGCTGAACCCCAGGAGCTGTGCGAACAAAGAAGAGAAAGGGAAATTTCTCCCAGCAGCCTCAGGAGCAGTGGATTAAATCTCCACAATCAACTTGATGTAACCTGCATCTGTGGAGTACCTGAATAGACAACAAATCATCCCAAATTGAGGAGGTGCACTTTGGGAGCAATGATATATATATTTTTTCCCTTTTTCTCTTTTTCTGAGTGTGTATGTGTATGCTTCTGTGTGTGATGTTGTCTGTATAGCTTTGCTTTTACCATTTGTTCTAGGGTTCTGTCTGTCCATTTTCTTTTTTTTAGTACAGTTTTTAGCACTTGTTATCATTGGTGGATTTGTGTTTTGGTTTGGTTACTCTCTTCTTTCTTTTTTTATTACTTAACAGAAATTTTTTTTCATATTTATTTTTTATTTTAATAACTATTTTATTTTATTTCATTTTTTATCTTCTTCTTTCTTTCTTTTCTCCCTTTTATTCTGAGCCGTGTAGATGACAGGCTCTCAGTGCTCCAGCCAGGTGTCAGGGCTGTACCTCTGAGGTGGGAGAGCCAAGTTCAGGACACTGGTCCACAAGAGACCTCCCAGCTCCACGTAATATCAAACAGCGAAAATCTCCCAGAGAACTCCATCTCAACACCAAGACCCAGCTCCAGTCAATGACCAGCAAGCTACAGTGCTGGACACCCTATACCAAACAACTAGCAAGACAGGAATACAACCTCATCCATTAGCAGAGAGGCTGCCTAAAATCATAATAAGGCCACAGACACCCCAAAACACACCACCAGACGTGGACCTGCCCACCAGAAAGACAAGATCCAGCCTCATCCACCAGAACACAGGCACTAGTCCCGTCCACCAGGAAGCCTACACAACCCACTGAACCAACCTTACCCACTGGGGGCAGAACCAAAAACAATGGGAAATACGAACCTGCAGCCCGAGAAAAGGAGACCCCAAACACAGTAACTTAAGCAAAACAAGAAGACAGAGAAACACACAGCAGATGAAGGAGCAAGACAAAAACTGACCAGAACTAACAAATGAAGAGGAAATAGGCAATCTACCTGAAAAAGAATTCAGCATAATGATAGTAAATATGATCCAAAATCTCGGAAATAGAATGGAGAAAATAAAAGTTTAACAAGGACCTAAAAGAACTAAAGAGCAAACAAACGATGAACAACACTATAAATGAAATTAAAAATTCTCTAGAAGGAATCAATAGCAGAATAACTGAGGCAGAAGAATGGATAAGTGACCTGGAAGATAAAATAGTGGAAATAACTACCGCAGAACAAAACAAAGAAAAAAGAATGAAAAGAACTGAGAACAGTCTCAGAGACCTCTGGGACAACATTAAACACACCAACATTTAAATTATAGGGGTCCCAGAAGAAGAAGAGAAAAAAAGGGGCTCAAAAAATATTTGAAGAGATTATAGTTGAAAACTTCCCTAATATGGGGAAGGAAATAGTCAATCAAGTCCAGGAAGTGCAGAGAGTCCCATACAGGATAAATCCAAGGAGAAACATGCCAAGACCCATATTAATCAAACGTTCAAAAACTAAATACAAAAAAAAAAATTAAAAGCAGCAAGCGAAAAGCAAGAAATAACATACAAGGGAATCCCCATAAGGTTAACAACTGATCTTTCAGCAGACACTCTGCAAGCCAGAAGGGAGCGGCAGGACATATTTAAAGTGATGAAAGGGAAAAACCTACAACCAAGATTACTCTACCCAGCAAGGATCTCATCCAGATTCAACGGAGAAATTAAAACCTTTAGAGACAAGCAAAAGCTAAGAGAGTTCAGCACCACCAAACCAGCTTTACAACAAATGCTAAAGGAACTTCCCTAGGCAGGAAACACAAGAGAAGGAAAAGACCTACAATAACAAACCCAAAATAATTAAGAAAATGGTAATAGGAATATTATTATCGATAATTACCTTAAATGTAAATGGAATAAATGTTCCAACCAAAAGATATAGACTGGCTGAATGGATACAAAAAAAGACCCGTATATATGCTGTCTACAAGAGACCCACCTCAGACCTAGAGACACATACAGATTGAAAGTGAGGGGATGGAAAAAGATATTCCATGCAAATGGAAATCAAAAGAAAGCTGGAGTAGCAATTCTCATATCAAACAAAATAGAGTTTAAAATAAAGACTATTACAAGAGACAAAGAAGGACATTACATAATGATCAAGGGATCAATCCAACAAGAAGATATAACAATTGTAAATATTTATGCACCCCACATAGGAGCACCTCAATACATAAGGCAAATACTAACAGCCATAAAAGGGGAAATCAAGAGTAACACAATCATAGTGGGGGACTTTAACACCCCACTTTCACCAATGGACAGATCATCCAAAATGAAAATAAATAAGGAAACACAAGCTTTAAATGATACATGAAACAAGATGGACTTAATTGATATTTATAGGACATTCCATCCAAAAACAACAGAATACACATTCTTCTCAAGTGCTCATGGAACATTCTCCAGGATAGATCATATCTTGGGTAACAAATCAAGCCTTGGTAAATTTAAGAAAATTGAAATCGTATCAAATATCTTTTCTGACCACAACACTATAAGACTAGATAACAATTACAGGAAAAAATCTGTAAAAAATACAAACACATGGAGGCTAAACAATACACTACTTAATAACCAAGAGATCACTGAAGAAATCAAAGGGGAAATCAAAAAATACCTAGAAACAAATGACAATGAAAACACGACGACCCAAAACCTATGGGATGCAGCAAAAGCAGATCTAAGAGGGAAGTTTATAGCAATACAATCCTACCTCAAGAAACAAAAAACATCTCAAATAAACAACCTAACCTTACACCTAAAGAATGAGAGAAGGAAGAACAAAACAACCCCAAAGTTAGTAGAAGGAAAGAAATCATAAAGATCAGACTAAAAATAAATGAAAAAGAAATGAAGGAAACAACAGCAAAGATCAAGAAAACTAAAAGCTGGTTCTCTGAGAAGATAAACAAAATTGATAAACCATTAGCCAGACTCATCAAGAAAAAAAGGGAGAAGACTCAAATCAATAGAATTAGAAATGAAAAAGGAGAAGTAACAACTGACACTGCAGAAATACAAAGCATCATGAGAGATTACTACAAGCAACTATATGTCAATAAAATGGACAACCTGCAAAAATGGACAAATTCTTAGAAAAGCAGAACCTCCCAAGACTGAACCAGGAAGAAATAGAAAATATGAACAGACCAATCAGAAGCACTGAAATTGAGACTGTGATTAAAAATCTTCCAACAAACAAAAACGCAGGACCAGATGGCTTCACAGGCAAATTCTATCAAACATTTAGAAAAGATCTAACACCTATCCTTCTCACACTCTTCCAAAATATAGCAGAGGGAGGAACACTCCCAAACTCATTCTACGAGGCCACCATCACCCTGATACCAAAACCAGACAAAGATGTCACAAAGAAAGAAAACTACAGGCCAATATCACTGATGAACATAGACGCAAAAATCCTCAACAAAATACTAGCAAACAGAATCCAAGAGCACATTAAAAGGATCATACACCATGATCAAGTGGGGTTTATCCCAGGAATGCTAGGATTCTTCAATATACGCAAATCAATCAATGTGATACACCATATTAACAAATTGAAGGAGAAAAAACACATGATCATCTCAATAGATGCAGAGAAAGCTTTTGACAAAATTCAACACCCATTTATGATAAAACACTCCAGAAAGTAGGCATAGAGGGAACTTTTCTCAACATAATAAAGGCCATATATGACAAACCCACAGCCAACACTGTCCTCAATGGTGATAAACTGAAACCGTTTCCACTACGATCAGGAAGAAGACAAGGTTGCCCACTCTCACCACTATTATTCAATATAGTTTTGGAAGTTTTAGCCACAGCAATCAGAGAAGAAAAAGAAATAAAAGGAATCCAAATCTGAAAAGAAGAAGTAAAGCTGTCACTGTTTGCAGATGACATGATACTATACAGAGAATCCTAAATATGCCTCCAGAAAACTACTAGAGCTATCAATGAATTTGGTAAAGTAGCAGGATACAAAATTAATGCACAGAAATCTCTTGCATTTCTATACACTAATGACGAAACATATGAAAGTGAAATTCAGAAAACACTCCCGTTTACCACTGCAACAAAAAGAATAAAATATCTAGGAAGAAACCTACCTAAGGAGACAAAAGACCTGTATGCAGAAAATTATAAGACACTGATGAAAGAAATTAAAGATGATACAAATAGATGGAGAGATATACCATGTTCCTGGATTGGAAGAGTCAACATTGTGAAAATGACTCTACTACCCAAAGCAATCTACAGATTCAATGCAATCCCTATCAAACTATCACTGGAATTTTTCACAGAACTAGAACAAAAAATTGCACAATTTGTATGGAAACACAAAAGACCTCGAATAGCCAAAGCAATCTTGAGAACGAAAAATGGAGCTGGGGGAATCAGGCTCCCTGACTTCAGACTACATTACAAAGCTACAGTAATCAAGACAGTTTGGTACTGGCACAAAAACAGAAATATAGATCAAGGGAACAGGATAGAAAGCCCAGAGATAAACCCACGCACATATGGTCACCTTATCTTTGATAAAGGAGGCAAGCATATACAGTGGAGAAAAGACAGCCTCTTCAATAAGTGGTGCTGGGAAAATTGGACAGATACATGTAAAAGTACGAAATTAGAACACTCCCTGACACCATGCACAAAAATAAACTCAAAATGGATTAAAGACCTAAGTGTAAGGCCAGACACTATCAAACTCTTAGAGGAAAACATAGGCAGAACACTCTATGACATACATCACAGCAAGATTCTTTTTGACCCAGCTCCCAGAGAAATGGAAATAAGAACACACATAAACAAATGGGACCTAATGAAACTTAAAAGCTTTTGCACAGCAAAGGAAACCATAAACAAGACCAAAAGACAACCATCAGAATGGGAAAAAATATTTGCAAATGAAGCAACTGACAAAGGATTAATCTCCAAGATTTACAAGCAGCTCATGCAGCTCAATAACAAAGAAACGAACAACCAAATCCAAAAATGGGCAGAAGACCTAAATAGACATTTCTCCAAAGAAGATATACAGATTGCCAACAGACACATGAAACAATGCTCAACATCATTAATCATTAGAGAAATGCAAATCAAAACTACAATGAGATATCATCTCACACCGGTCAGAATGGCCGTCATCAAAAAATCTAGAAACAATAAATGCTGGAGAGGGTGTGGAGGAAAGGGAACACTCTTGCACTGTTGGTGGGAATGTAAATTGATACAGCCACTATGGAGAACAGTATGGAGGTTCCTTAAAAAACTAAAAATAGAACTACCATACGACCCAGCAATCCCACTACTGGGCATATACCCTGAGAAAACCATAGTTCAAAAAGAGTCATGTACCAAAATGTTCATTGCAGCTCTATTTACAATAGCCAGGACATGGAAGCAACCTAAATGTCCATCGACAGATGAATGGATAAAGAAGATGTGGCACATATATACAATGGAATATTACTCAGCCATAAAAAGAAATGAAATGGAGGTATTTGTAATGAGGTGGATGGAGTTAGAGTCTGTCATACAGAGTGAAGTAAGTCAGAAAGAGAAAAACAAATACAGTATGCTAACACATATATACGGAATCTAAGGAAAAAAAAAAAAAAGGCCATGAAGAACCTAGTGGCAAGATGGGAATAAAGACACAGACCTACTAGAGAATGGACTTGAGGATATGGGGAGGGGGTGGGGTGAGATGTGACAGGGTGAGAGAGTGTCATGGACATATATACACTACCAAATGTAAAATAGATAGCTAGTGGGAAGCAGCCGCATAGCACAGGGAGATCAGCTCGGTGCTTTGTGACCACCTAGAGGGGTGGGATGGGGAGGGTGGGAGGGAGGGAGATGCAAGAGGGAAGAGATATGGGAACATATTGTATATGTATAACTGATTCACTTTGTTATAAAGCAGAAGCTAACACACCATTGTAAGGCAATTATACTTCAATAAAGATGTTTAAAAAAAAAAATCTGAAAGTGAAATAAAGAAAACACTCCTATTTACCACTGCAACAAAAAGAATAAAATATCTAGGAATAAACCTACCTAAGGAGACAAAAGACCTGTATGCAGAAAATTATAAGACACTGATGAAAAAAATTAAAGATGATACAGACAGATGGAGAGATATACCATGTTCTTGGATTGGAAGAATCAACATTGTGAAAATGACTATACTACCCAAAGCAATCTACAGATTCAATGCAATCCCTATCAAACTACCACTAGAATTTTTCACAGAACTAGAACAAAAAATTTCACAATTTGTATGGGAACACAAAGGACCCCAATAGCCAAAGCAATCTTGAGAAAGAAAAACGGAGCTGGAGGAATCAGGCTCCCTGACTTCAGACTATACTGCAAAGCTACAGTAATCAAGACAGTATGGTACTGGCACAAAAACAGAAATATAGATCAATGGAACAGGATAGAAAGCCCAGAGATAAACCCACACACATATGGTCACCTTATCTTTGATAAAGGAGGCAAGAATATACAGTGGAGAAAAGACAGCCTCTTCAATAAGTGGTGCTGGGAAAACTGGACAGCTACATGTAAAAGAATGAAATTAGAACACTCCCTAACACCATACACAAAAATAAACTCAAAATGGATTAAAGACCTAAATGTAAGGCCAGACACTATCAAACTCTTAGAGGAAAACACAGGCAGAACACTCTGTGACATAAATCACAGCAAGATCCTTTTTGACCCACCTCCTAGAGAAATGGAAATAAAAACAAAAATAAACAAAAGGGACCTAATGAAACTTCAAAGCTTTTGCACAGCAAAGGAAACCATAAACAAGACGAAAAGACAACCCTCAGAATGGGAGAAAATATTCACAAATGAATCAACAGACAAAGGATTAATCTCCAAAATATATAAAGAACTCATGCAGCTCAACATTAAAGAAACAAACAACCCAACCCAAAAATGGGCAGAAGACCTAAATGGACATTTCTCCAAAAAAAACATACAGATGGCCAAGAAGCACATGAAAAACTGCTCAACATCACTAATTATTAGAGAAATGCACATCAAAACTACAATGAGGTATCACCTCACACCAGTTAGAATGGGCATCATCAGAAAATCTACAAACAACAAATGCTGGAGAGGGTGTGGAGAAAAGGGAAGCCTCTTGCACTGTTGGTGGGAATGTAAATTGATACAGCCACTATGGAGAACAGTATGGAAGTTCCTTACAAAACTAAAAATAGAATTACCATATGATCCAGCAATCCCACTACTGGGCATATACCCAGAGAAAACCATAATTCAAAAAGGCACATGCACCCCAGTGTTCATTGCAGCACTACTTACAATAGCCAGGTCATGGAAGCAACCTAAATGCCCATCAACAGATGAATGGATAAAGAAGTTGTGGTACATATATATAATGGAATATTACTCAGCCATAAAAAGGAACGAAATTGAGTCATTTGTTGAGACATGGATGGATCTAGAGACTGTCATACAGAGTGAAGTAAGTCAGAAAGAGAAAAACAAATATCGTATATTAACGCATGTATGTGGAACCTAGAAAAATGGTACAGATGAACCGGTTTGCAGGGCAGATGTTGAGACACAGATGTAGAGAACAAACATATGGACACCAAGGGGGGAAAACCACAGTGGGGTGCAGATGGTGGTGTGCTGAATTGGGCGATTGGGATTGACATGTATACACTGATGTGTATAAAATTGATGACTAATAAGAACCTGCAGTATAAAAAAACAAACAAAAAAACAACTAATACTAAACTTTCTTTGGGTTATTTGTATGGAAATATGTTAATATAAATGTTTCAGACATTACATGAAATTTCTAAAATTCTTATATGTTCTGGTATAATATTATAAGTCATAATTCTACTTATGACTTTAAAATCTGTATCTCAGAAATAACTAAATTTCCTTGTCAATTGCATTATTATGAATCTTCATCAAATGCTTAACCGTGGTCATTTTTAAGTCTTTTGTCATTTACAGACAGTTCTGGGTGCACTCTGATGCTTTTGCAAAAATGTTCCTATAAAAGGGTTTCATCATCAAGGAATTCATGGAAAAGACTCTGACAAGTACAGGTTTCTGGTAGCTGTCTATACTGATGAACTGTTCAGAACTCTAATGGAAAACTGATGAATTCATAAAAGTGCTAACAAAAGATCAAGATGAAAAAAAATTAATTACATGGGACTGAGTGAACTGATGAGGATGATTATAATTTTTGTGACTTTCTGTTTGAATAAAAATAAAAAAATAAAAATAAAAAAAGTCCAAAAAAAACTACAATGAAATATCATCTCACACCGGTCAGAATGGCTGTCATCAAAAAATCTACAAACAATAAATGCTGGAGAGGGTGTGGAGAAAAGGGAACCCTCTTGCACTGTTGGTGGGAATGTAAATTGATACAGCCACTATGGAGAACAGTATGGAGGTTCCTTAAAAAACTAAAAATAGAACTACCATACGACCCAGCAATCCCACTACTGGGCATATACCCTGAGAAAACCATAGTTCAAAAAGAGTCATGTGCCAAAATGTTCATTGCAGCTCTATTTACAATAGCCAGGACATGGAAGCAACCTAAATGTCCATCGACAGATGAATGGATAAAGAAGATTTGGCAGATATATACAATGGAACATTACTCAGCCATAAAAAGAAACGAAATTGAGTTATTTGTAGTGAGACTGTCATACAGAGTGAAGTAAGTCAGAAAGAGAAAAACAAATACCATATGCTAACACATATATATGGAATATTTTTTTAAAAAGTGGTTCTGAAGAACTGAGGGCAGGACAGGAATAAAGATGCAGACGTAGAGAATGGACTTGAGGACACGGGGAGGGGGAAGGGTAAGCTGGGACGAAGTGAGAGAGTGGCATGGACATACACTACCAAATGTAAAATAGATAGCTAGTGGGAAGCAGCCGCATAGCACAGGGAGATCATCTCGGTGCTTTGTGACCACCTAGAGGGGTGGGATAGGGAGGGTGGGAGGGAGGGAGACGCAAGAGGGAAGAGATATGGGGACATGTGTATATGTATAACTGATTCACTTCGTTATAAAGCAGAAACTAACACACCACTGTAAAGCAATTATACTCCAATAAAGATGTTTAAAAAAAAAAAAGGTGTTCCTTTCACAAGATTAATTTATGTTCCACTTTTCAATGCTGAATAAAAGGTTCAGAATAAGTGATGGGCCAGATTTGGCCCATGGGCCATGGTTTATTACTACAGAGAGCCTGAACTCTAAGCCATTTTGGTATATGTGTTAGTTAGCTTTTCCTACATAAGAAACCTCCCCAAAACTTAGTGACATAAAACAAGAATTTATTTATCTCAGCTGGGTGATTCTTCGGGTATTGGTTAGGTTTACTCATGTATGTTGATCAGCTGCAGGTTTGGCTGGGGGCTGGCTGACCTAGGATAACCTCAGCTCATCTCTGCTTCACTCTCATTATCCAGAAAGCTAGCTAGGAATTGTTCCATAGTGGGTGGGCAGGGTTTAGGAGAAAGCAAAAGTGTATAGTCTCTTGAAGCCTAGGTCAACACTGGCATGCTATCATTTCTGCCACACTCAAACAGGCTAAAGCAAGTCACAAGGCCATCTCAGATTCAAGGGATGGGGCCACCTCTTCATGGAAGGAGATGCAAAATGGTATTTCAAAGGGTGAGGAAACATGGATGGAGAACTATGGCTACTTTTAAAATTGAATAAAATTTACATATTACATATAATGCAATGTACAGATTTTAACTGTACAGTTCAATGAATTTTAAAAATATATAATCATGGGCTTCCCTGGTGGCGCAGTGGTTGAGAATCCACCTGCCAATGCAGGGGACACAGGTTCGTGCCCTGGTCTGGGAAGGTCCCACATGCTGCGGAGCAACTGGGCCCGTGAGCCACAACTACTGAGCTTGCGCGTCTGGAGCCTGTGCTCTGCAACAAGAGAGGCCGCGACAGTGAGAGGCCTGCGCACCACGATGAAGAGTGGCCCCCGCTCGCCACAACTAGAGAAAGCCCTTGCACAGAAACGAAGACCCAACACAGTCAAAAAATAAAAATAAATTAAAAAAAAAAAGTGCAGTTCCATCACATTTAAAAAAAAAAAAAAAAAAATATATATATATATATAATCATGTAACCAATACACCTAGGAAGGTATAGAACATTTTTATCATCCTGGAAAGTTCCCTCTTGCCCTTTCCAAGTCGAGCCCCACCACCCACCTCCAAAAACCACTGATTTCTGTCACCATGAAGCGGTTTGCCTGTCCTACAACTTCCTATAACTGGAATCATATATTATGTAGTCTTCCGTTTTTAGCCTCTCTTACTCAGTGTAATGTTTCTGGAATTCATCTGTGTCGTGTTTACCAGGTTTTGTTTTTTTCCTTTTTATTGTCGATATGTATGCCATTGTATGGCTTATACATAGTTTGGTTATCCATTCTCCTACTGATAGACTTCTGAGTTGTTTCCAGTTTTTGGCTATTGTGAATAAATATGAAAATGAAAATTCATATGCAACTATTTTTGAGGGCATATATTTTAATTTCTCTAATATAAATACCTAGGAGTGGAACTGCTGGTCACAGGGTAGACATATATTTTCCTTTGTTAAAAAAAAAACCCAAAACCCGCCAAATCTTTTTTCAAGTGGTTACACAATTTTACACTCCCACAAACAATGTATTAGAGTTCCAGTTCTACATTCTATTATTTGGAGTTGTCAGCCTTTTTAAATTAAAAAAGACTTTCACCATCCTAGATGTAAAGTCATGTGTCATTGTGATTTTAATTTTCATTTCCCACGCTGAACGCTTTTCCACATGTTCTTTAGCCATTATATATCTTCCTTTGAAGCAATGTTTGCTCAAGTCTTTTGCCCATTTTCTAGTTAGGTTATTTCTTTTTAATACTGATTAGTAGAAATTCTTCATATATTCTGCATACAAGTCCTTTGTTGGATATGTGTTGGGAATATTTTCTCACAGACTGTGGCTTGCCTTTTCATTTTATTAACTGTGTCTTTCCCCGAGAATTTTTAATATTGATGAAGTCACATTTATTAATATTTTCATTGTTTCCTTTTTCTTTCTGGAGCACTCTAAGGCACTGTTGCCTTATTCTATGGTTATGAAGATATTGTCCTATGCTTTCTTCTAGGAGCTTTAAAACATTAACTTTTATGTTTAGGTCTATGATCTATCTTAAATTAATTTTTGGTGTATTAAGTGAGATAGAGGTCAAGGTTTATTTTTTTCTACATGGATACCAAGTCATTACAGCACAAATTATTGAAAAGACTTTCCTTATTCTCACTGGATGGCTTTGGTGCCTTTGTCGAAAATCATTTGGTCCATTTCTGGATTCTATTCTGTTGCCCTGTTGTATTTATCTATCTTTTTTTGGCCAATTATTTGTGCTCACTTTTTAAATCTACCAAAACATACTTCTATCTATAGCTCACATGGCCAGAAACAAACCAAATGTTTAAACAAAATGTTTTTTAGGAATTATACTTATGAAAAGTACAAAAACAAAGGAATACAGTTCAGTGATTTATCACAAAGCAAATACCACTCAGGTCAAGAATTATTACATTGCAAGCACCACAGGTGCCCCACTCATGTCCCCTTCTAATCACTACCTTTAAAGGTAACCATTAGCCTTATTATAATGTAATCACTTCATTATTTTCCTTTATAATTTTACAATCTAAGTATTCACATATATGCATATATATAATATATAGTTTATAGCTACAGAAATATACACATGAAACTATAGTTTTGTTTTGCCTACTTTTGAACTTTACATACTGGGTTGGCCAAAAAGTTTGGGTTTTTCCATAAGACGTTCCATAACATCTTACAGAAAAACCCAAACGAAGCTTTTGGCCAACCCAATAAATTGAATTACATAGTATATATTCTTCTGTGCCTTTTTTGACATATATTTGTGAAATCAGTCCATCTTGTGGCATGTGGCTGTAATTTGTTCATTTTCATTGCTATATAATAGGCAACTTATAAAAATGTTACAATTTATTTATCAATTTCTACTTATAATGGACATTGGGGCTGCGCTGATTTGGGGATATTATGAACAACAGTGCTACAGACAGCTTTATACATGTTCCTTGGAGCATATGTGCCCACATTTCTCTCAGGTATATAACTGGGAGTAAGAATTCTAGATCATAGGGCATGTATAGCTTCAATTTTAGTAGATAATACAAGGCTGTCAGCCAAAGTGGTTATACCAACTTACATACCCACCAGCAGTTATGAAGGTTGTAGCTGCTCCACATTCTCATCAATGTTTAGTACAAGTTAAAATTTAGTCTCCTATGACTTCTAAGAAACAGTACTCAGCCTTGTTAATAATCAGGGAAATGCAAGTTAAAAACACGAGACACCACTTCATAACAAGGTACAGTGATATATTTATTGGCCATTTGGATATCCATTTTAATAAAGTGCCTGTTCAAGTCTCTTGCCCATTTTCCAACTGGGTTGTCTTTTATTATTTGTAGAAGGGCTTTGTATATTCTAGATGTGACCTCTTTGACAGTTACATATTGCAAACTGCAAATATATTATTCCAGTCTATAGGTTGCCTTGGGTTTTTTTGTTTTTTTGTGGGTTTTTTTGATGTACTAAAGTTCTTAATTTTGCTACAGTCAAAATTTTCAAACCGTTCCCTTATGGTTAGCATATTTTGTGTTCCATTTTATTCTTTCCCAATTCCAAGATCATGAAGATATTCTCCTGTATTATTTTCGGGAAGTTTTGTTGTTCTGCCTTGCACATTTACATCTAGAATCCACTTGCATTGACTTTTGTGTACAGTATGAGAGTGGAGTGAGTTTTCATTTTTCAAATATGGAAATCCAATTATTCTAGCACTATTCACTGAAAAGACTACCTTTTAATTATTCTTCTGAAGTTCCACTTTTGTTATAAGTCAGGTGTCCATTTCATCACTTTCCAAAAAACCCTGTACCCTTTGGCTATCACTCCCTAATCCCCTAGCCTTCAAGCCTCTAGGCAACCATTAATCTACTTTCTGTATCTATGTATTTGCCTATTCTGCACATTTCATATAAATGGAAACATATAACATCTGTCATTTTGTGTCTGGCTTCTTTTACTTAATGTTTTCAAGGTTCATCTGTGTTGTAGCATTTATCAGTACTTCGTTCCTTTTTATGGACAATTAATATTCTATGTGGATATATAATACCACATTTTGTTTATCCATTCATCCATTGAGGGACATTTGGGTTGTTTCCACCTTTGGCTATTGTGAGTAATGTTGGCATATGAACACTCATGTACTTTTTTTTGGACATGTGTTTTCATTTCTCTTAGGTGGAACTGCTGGGTCAAATGGTAACCCTGATAAACTTTCTAGAGAAGTGCCAAACTGTTTTCCAAAGTGGCTGCAAGATTTGAGGGTTCTGATTTCTCATCAACATTTGTTACCTGATTTTGATTCTAGTCAGCCTAGTGATTGTAAAGTGGTATCTCACTGCGGTATTAATTTGCATTGCCCTGGTGACTAAAGATGATGAACATCTTTTCATGTGTTTACTGACCATGTGTTTATCTTCTTTAGAGAAATGTCTATTCAGATCCCTTGCCACTCTTAAATTGGGTTGTCTTTCATTGTGAGTTATAATAGTTCTATATGTTCTTTACAAGTCCTTTATCAGATACAATCGTTTGCAAATATTTTCCTCCAATTCTTTGGGTCGTATTTTCACTTTTTTGATAGTTTCCTTTGTAGCATGGAAGTTTTAAATTTTGAAAAAGTCCAATTTATTCATTTTCTTTGTTTTTGTTGCTTATGCTTTTGGTGTTATAGCTAAGAATCCGTTGCCAAACCCAAGATCATAAAGATTTAGCTCTGTTTTTTTCTAAGAGCTTTATAGTTTTGGCTCTTACATTTAGGTCTTGATCCATTTTGAGTTAATTTTTTATATGGTGTGAGGTAAGGGGTCAAACTTATTCACATTGCAAGTGGCTGTATAGAAGTGGCAAAAGCAGATATCCTTGTCTTTTTAGATCTTACAGGGAAAGCATCCAGTCTTTAACCATTAAGTATATTAACTGTGGGATTTCATAGATGCTCTTTATCATGTTAAGGATGCTCCCTTCTTTTCCTAATTTTTTTTTTTCAAGAGAAAGGGCATTGGATTTTTTTTTTAATGCTTTTTCTGTATCTATGGAGATGATCTTGTGGTATATGGTTTTTATTCTATTGATATGCTATATTACATTCGTTGATTTCATTACATCAGTTACATTAGTTGATTTCTGGATACTAAACTAACCTTGACTTTTTGGATAAATTCTACCTGGTTATAGCGTGTAATTATTTTTATTTGTTGCTGGATTCAGTTTTCTAGTATTTTGTTGAGGAATTTTGCATCTATATTCATAATTGACATTGGTCTGTAGTTTTCTTGTGATGTCTTTGTCTGGTTTTGTAACCAGGGTAATATTGGTTTCACAGAATCACTTGGGAAGTCTTCCTTCCTCTTCTATTTTTTGGAAGAGTGTAAAGAATTGGTAGGAACTGTTTGGTAGAACATTCCAAACATTAAACGTTTGGTAGAATTCAGCAATAAAATCATCTGGGCTTGGGCTTTTCTTTGTTGTAGTTTTTCTGTTATTAATTCAATTTCTTTACTTGCTCTATGTCTATTTAGACTTTCTATTTTCTCTTTAGTCAGTTTCAGTAGTTTGTATCTTTCCAGGCATCTGTCCATTTCATCTAAGTTACCTAATTCATTGGCATTCCTTATTAGTCTGTATCTGGTTTTAATCTAATTTGATAATTACCATCCTCTTAGTTTTCTGGCACAGTCTTCTCAGCACAGTTACATAAGCCTCAAAGTTTAGAGTACTCAAGCATGTAGAAGTGTTCTCAATTATAGCAGTGATTGTGTTTTGCACTTGAGTCATCTGCCACAAACTTATATGATTTCTCCTAAACAAGGGTATCCAAAATGTAGGCATTCCTCCAAAAGGCTTCACAGCACATCAAAAAGTGCAGCAGTGCTAAGGAGCCACTTTATTTTGTCTTAAGTGGTTGATATCAAAGATGACTGTCTCATAAGGCATATTAAGTGACATTGTTAAGTAACTGCCAGGATAAGCCATTTCTACATGCAGTATCAAGCACTAGTTCAAGTTACTTCACTGTTACATGAATGAAAGAACATTTAGGAGTAGAGGGCCCTGCAAAATTACAGTTGTTGCATATACTGCTAGTTGCCCTCCCAACATTCATTCTGTCTTCTTGTTTTTACTAGCAAAAACCCGTCTTTATCAGGTTGGTAATGAGCTCCACTAAAAATCTCAATTTTCCAGGCATAGCTGTGGCTAGGAGTAGATACATAATATAATGCTAACCAATGATACGTAAAAAGAAAACTACTTGCAAAATTTTTGTGACATGTTTTTCTCATAAAAAGGGAAAGAATCAGGTAGCATGCACACTTAACCTTTGTTTTTCTTCTTACACTTATATTTCCTTTCTCTTAACAGGATCTTTCATAAAGCAAAAGTTTTACATTTTGATGAAGTCCAGTTTATCAAGTTTTCACTTTATTGTGGTTTTTTGTTTTTGTTTTTTAATATTTTTGGCCATGCCACGCAGCATGTGGGATCTTAGTTCCCCAACCAGGGATCGAACCCATGCCCCTTGCATTAGAAGCATGGAGTCTTAACCACTAGACTGCCAGGGAAGTCCCTATTAATTGTGTTCTTGCTGACAATTCTAAGGACTCTTTGCCTAGCTCTAGATTGTGAAGAATTTCTATTTTAAAAAGTTTTATATTTTACATTTAAGCCTGTGATCCATTTTGAATTAATTTTTTGTATTCAGTGCTAGACTTAGGTTGAAGTTCATTTTTTCTTTTTTTTTTTCACCTGTGGTTGTCCAACATTTGTTGAAAATGCTAACTTTCTGCCATTGAATTGCTTTTGCACTTTTGCCAAGAATTACTTGGGCATATTTGTGTGGCTCTGCTTTTGGGCTCTCTATTCTGTTCCACTTATCTATGTATATATCCCTCCACTAATACCACAGGGCCTTGACCACTGTAGCTATATAAAAGTTCTTGAAATCAGATAAGCTTAATGCTCCCACTTTATGCTTCTTTTCAAAATTATTTTAGCTATTCTAGTCATTTTACCTTTCCATGTAAATTTGTCTATATCTTAAAAAAAAGTCTTGATAGGAATTGCCTGGAACCCATATATCAATTTGGGAAGAACTGACACCTTTACTAGATTGAGTTTTCTAATCAATAAACATGGTATATTTCTTGATTTATTTAGATCTTCTTTGATTCCTTTCATTAGCATTGTGTAGTTTTAAGCATTCAAGTCTTGTAGATGTTTTATTAAATTTACACCTAAGTATTTAAGTTTTCTGAGTGATTATAATGATAATGTTGTATATTGTGGTAGGGGTTTGGATTACACAGATGTATGCATTTGCTAAAATTCACTGACTGATACACTTAGATTTGTGCATTTCATTTAATGTAGAATTTACCTCAAAATAGAAAAAGAATCACAAACAAAGACAACTTTAGAGGAGAAATGTAAGAATGTCTACAATTTACTTTGAAATAAATTGAAAGAGGTGTCCCTCTTCTTGCTCTGGGCCGATAATTTGTGGGAGTTTCTATTAATGAACTTGATCAGACATCTGGTTCTTACTTCAGGACCATCTCACCTAAAATACTCTTTCCTCTTAAATAAGACATCTTGATGGACTAATGACTAATCAGCCCATGCTCACACATAACTGTGATTTCATGCATTCGGTATTTTTTAATTTTTAAGGGATGCTATGACTCAACTATGGCCATCTGAGGCCTTAACACAGTCAAATAAATTGTAGCTGGACTTTAATTGAATATTATTTACCAACATCATCAACCATAAGGTGTTATTCAGTCAGTGGTTACAGGACATAAGGATAATTGCAGACACACATACATGTACACACATATGCATATGAACAGGTAAAGGACCTGTTTAACAAACCCCCTTTACCCCCCACTAAATCCCATGCTCTGCATCCCTATAATGCCCTGTCAAGCCCCCAAAACAAGGCAAAAACACACATGTACAAAGAACTTAGCCATCTACCCAATAACATGGACAACTTAATGCCCAAGATTAGACAGACCTAGGAAATAAACCCCAATCGTACCAATAAACTACTTATTCACCATTTATATAGACAGACATCTCCCTAGATCTAACGACCATTTTAATCAAAATTTTAACACTAAATCTAACATAAATCACATAAAACAACTATATACATGTTACTTCAATATGTGAAAACAACTTGTTAATGTAGCTTAAAACCTTAAAGCAAGGCACTGAAAATGCCTAGATGAGTTTACTAACTCCATAAACACATAGGTTTGGTCCCAGCCTTTCTATTAGTTTTTAATAAAATTACACATGTAAGCATCCACACCCCAGTGAGAATGCCCTCTAAATCATTAAGATTAAAAGGAGAAGGCATCAAGCACATTAACATTAGTAGCTCATGACGCCTTGCTTAACCACACCCCCACGGGAAGCAGCAGTGATAAAAATTAAGCCAAAAACAAAAGTTCGACTAAGTTATACCAACAAGGGTTGGTAAATTTCGTGCCAGCCACCTCAGTTACGATTAACCCAAATTAATAGAAATATAGTGTAAAGAGTGTTAAAGAGTTACATAAAATAAAGTTTTAATTAAGTCATAAAAAGCCGTAACTAAAATAAAAGTAGACTACGAAAGTGACTTTAGTATTTCCTGACCCAAACTGGGATTAGATACCCCACTATGCTTAGCCCTAAATCCAAATAATTACAAGAACAAAATTATTTGTCAGAGTACTACTAGCAGCAGCTTAAAACTCAAAGGACTTGGAGGTCCTTCACAGCCCTCTAGAGGAGCCTGTTCCATAATGGATAAACCCCGCTAAACCTCACCAACCCTGGCTAATCCAGTCTATATACCGCCATCTTCAGCAAACCCTAAAAAGGAGTGAAAGTAAGCATAATTATTACACATAAACACGTTAGGTCAAGGTGTAACCTATGGGATGGGAAGAAATGGGCTTCATCTTCTACTTCAAGAATATATTTTCACCACATTTTAGTTTTAGTTTATGAAAACTAAAAACCAAAGGAGGATTTAGTAGTAAATTAAGAATAGAGTGCTTAATTAAGACCATGAAGCACGCACACACTGCCTGTCACCCTCCTCAAGTATTATAATAATTTCCTATAATCTATTAGCAAATACTAATCATATGAGAGGAGACAAGTCATAACAAGCTAAGCATACTGGAAAGTGTGCTTGAATAAATCAAAGCATAGCTTAAAAAAAGCACCTAGTTTTCACCTAGTAGATTTCATAATTTATGAATACTCTGAAATAAATCTAGCCCAACACCCCTTCCCATTCTACTAGTACAAGCAAACTAAATAAAACATTCGCTCAACATTCAAAATAGGAGATAGAAATTTAAAATATCCCTGGCGCTACACAGAAAGTACCATAAGGGAATGATGAAAGAAGCATTAAAAGTAACAAAAAGCTAAGTTTACCCCTTGTACCTTTCACATAATGATTTAACTAGCGAACATTTAACAAAGAGAACTTAAGTTAAATATCCCCAAACCAGACGAGCTACTTATGAACAGTTTATTAGAACAAACTCATCTGTGTAGCAAAATAGTGAGGAGATTCATAAGTAGAGGTGACAAGCCTAACGAGCCTAGTGATAGCTGGTTGTCCAGGAAAAGAATTTCAGTTCAACTTTAAAAATCACCAGAAACCTTTTATAAATTTTAATGTATTTTTCATTGTTAGTCTAAAAAGGTACAGCTTTTTAGAAATGGGTACAACCTTATCTAGAGAGTAAAAATAAGCAACACCATAGCTGGCTTAAAAGCAGCCAACAATTAAGAAAGCGTTCAAGCTCAACAATAATTTTACCTTAATACCAATAACAAGCAAATCGACTCATAGATTTATACTAGACTAATTTATTAACCAATAGAGGCGATAATGTTAATATGAGTAACAAGAAGTATCCCTCCTTGCATAAGTTTACATCAGTAACTAATAATATACTGATAATTAACAGCAAATAAATACAACTCAACGTTAAACTATTTATTAAACACACTATTAATCCAACAGCCATGCACCCAAAGAAAGATTAAAAAAAGTAAAAGGGACTCAGCAAACATAAACCCCGCCTATTTACCAAAAACATCACCTCTAGCATAACAAGTATTAGAGGCACTGCCTGCCCAGTGACAACTGTTAAATAGCCACAGTATCCTGATCAAAGGTAACATAAACCTTTGTTCTCTAAATAAGGACTTGTATGAATGGCCACACAAGGGTTTTACTGTCTCTTAGTTTCCATCAGTGAACCTGACCTTCCCATGAAGAGGCGGGAATAACAAAATAAGACGAGAAGACCCAATGGAGTTTTAATTTATCAACCCCCCCAAAAATAACTAAACCATCAAGGGATAACAAAAATTTATATGGGTTGACAACTTGGTTGGGGTGACCTCGGAGAACAAAAAAGCCTCCGAGTAATTAAAGTCTAGACTTACCAGTCAAAACATATTATCACTTATTGATCCAAAAAGCTGATCAATGGAACAAGTTACCCTAGGGATAACAGCACAATCCTATTCTAGAGTTCATACCGACAATAGGGTTTACAACCTCAATATTGGATCAGGACACCCCAATGATGTAACTGCTATTAAATGTTCATTTGTTCAACGATTAAAGTCCTACGCGATCTGAGTTCAGACCAGAGTAATCCAGGTCGGTTTCTATCTATTATACATTTCTCCCAGTACGAAAGGACAAGAGAAATAAGACCCACTTTAAAAAGTGCCTTAAAACTAATTAATGATATAATCTCAACTTAATTAACAGATACAAAACATCTACCCAAGACTAGGGTTTGTTAAGGTGGCAGAGCCCGGAAACTGCGTAAAACTTAAACCTTTACAACCAAAGGTTCAAATCCTCTCCCCAACAAAATGTTTATAATTAATATCTTAACACTTATCATCCCCATTCTTTTAGCTGTAGCGTTCCTAACATTAATTGAACAAAAAATTTTAGGTTATATGCAACTTCGAAAAGGGCCAAATATTGTAGGACCACAGGGTCTAATATAACCCATTGCTGATGCAGTCAAGTTACTCAGTAAAGAATCACTACGACCAGCTACATCCTCCATTTCTTAGCAGAATACGCCAACATTATCATAATAAACATTTTCACAACAATCCTATTTCTAGGAGCATTCTATAACCCCTATATACCAGAGTTATACACAACCAACTTTATCATCGAAACACTATTACTAACAATCTCTTTCCTATGAATTTGAGCATCCTGTCCTTGATTTTGATACGATGAATTAATACATTTACTTTGAAAAAACTTCCTAGCACTAACGCCAGCCCTATGCATATGACACGCTTCATTACCTATTACAATATCAAGCATCCATCAAGAAATATGTCTGATAAAAGAGTTATTTTGATAGAGTAAATAATAGGGGTTTAAATCATCTTATTTCTAGAATCATAGGAATTGATGATTAAGAATTCAAAATTCGTGCTACCACATTACACCATATTCTATAGTAAGGTCAGCTAAATAAGCTATTGGGCCCTTACCCAAAAAATGTTGGTTTATACCCTTCCCGTACTAATAAATCCCATCATCTTTATCATCATCCTAACAACCATTATCTCAGGAACCATAATTGTAATAACCAGCTCCCACTGACTATTAATCTGAATCAATTTCGAAATAAATATACTAGCCATTATTCCCATTATAATAAAAATATTTAACCCACGAGCTCTAGAAGCATCCACTAAATATCTCCTAACACAAGCTACCACATCAATATTACTTATAATAGCCGTTATCATTAACCTGTTATATTCTGGCCAATGAACCATTACAAAAATCTTTCATCCAACAGCATCGACAGTAATAACCATAGCCCTAACCATAAAACTAGGACTATCTCCATTCCACTTCTGAGTACCTGAAGTTACACAAGGCATCTCATTAATAGCAGGCTTAATCTTACTAACATGACAAAAACTTGCACCCCTGTCAGTATTATACCAAATCTCACCATCCATCAGCCTAAACCAAGTATTATCTATATCCATACTATCCATCATAATTGGGGGGTGAGGTGGATTAAACCAAACCCAACTACAAAAAATTATAGCTTACTCATCAATTGGTCACATAGGATGAATATCAGCCATTATACTGTAAAACCCAACTATAACAACCCTAAACCTTCTAATTTATATTACAATAACATATTACAGCTCAGCTACCACTATACTTACTATCGCAATCACACACATGAAACAAAATATCCATTATTACAACCCTCATCCCCATCACCCTATTATCAGTGGGAGGCCTCCCACCACTATCAGGATTTAGGCCAAAGTGAATAATCATTTAAGAATAACAAAAAACAACATTATTTTACCTAAACTAATAGCTATTACAGCACTACTCAACCTATACTTCTACATATGACTCACATACTCTACAGCACTAACTATATTTCCCTCCATAAATAATATAAAAATAAAATGACAATTTGATTTTGCAAAACAAACAATTTTCCTACCAACAATAATTGTAATATCCATAATACTCTTACCCCTTACACCAATACTCTGAGTAATGGATTAGGAATTTAGGTTACACAGACCAAGAGCCTTCAAAGCCCTAAGCAAGTTTAATTTACTTAATTCCTGCTTAATAAGGACTGCAAGACTATATCTTACATCAATTGAATGCAAATTGAACACTTTAAGCTAAATCCTCACTAGATTGGTGGGATTACACTTCCCAAGAAACTTTTAGTTAACAGCTAAATACCCTGGTCAACTTGCTTCAATCTACTTCTCCTACCACCAGGAAAAAAAAAGGCAGGAGAAGCCCTGGCAGAATTGAAGCTGCTTCTTTGAATTTGCAATTCAATATGTAAAATTCACCACAGGACTCGGCAAAAAGAGGACTCAACCCCCGTCTTTAGATTTACAGTCTTAATACTTACTCAGCCATTTAACCTATGTTCATAAACCACTGACTATTCTCAACTAACCATAAAGACATTGGTACTTTATACCTACTACTTGGTGCTTGGGCTGGGATAGTGGGCACTACCTTAAGCCTACTAATTCATGCTGAACTAGGTCAACCTGGAACACTGCTTGAAGACGATCAGATTTACAACGTAGTTGTAACAGCCCACACATTTGTAATAATTATCTTTATAGTTATGCCCATTATAATTGGAGGCTTCGGGAACTGACCAGTTCCACTAATGATCGGGGCACCCGATATAGCCTTTCCCCATATAAATCATATAAGCTTCTGATTACTTCCACCCTCTTTGCTACTACTTCCTTCATCATCTATAGTTGAAGCCAGTGCTGGTACAGGCTTTAGCCAGAAACTTAGGCCATGCTGGAGCTTCAGTAGACCTTACTATCTTTTCCCTGCATTTAGCAGCTGTTGCCTCAATTTTAGATGCTATTAATTTTATTACAATTATTAACATAAAACCATATGCTATACCCCAATATCAAACACCGTTATTTGTATGATCAGTTTTAATTACAGCTGTGCTACTGCTACTATCATTACCTGTACTAGTAGCTGGAATTACTATGCTATTAACAGACCGAAACCTAAACACAACCTTTTTTGACCCTGCGGGAGGGGGAGATCAAACCTTATATCAGCACCTATTCTGATTCTTCAGACATCCTGAGGTCTATATTCTAATTTTACTTGGATTTGGAATAATCTCACATATTGTAACTTATTGCTCAGGAAAAAAGAGCTTTTTGGGTACATAGGTATACTATGAGCTATAATATCAATTGGACTTTTAGGATTCATTGTATGAGCTCACCACATGTTTACAGTAAATACAGATGTTGAAACATGAGCATATTTTACATCAGCCACTATAATTATTGCTATTCCAACAGGAGTAAAAGTATTTAGTTGACTAGCAACCCTTCACGGAGGTAATATCAAATGATCTCCAGCCATAATATGAGCCCTAGGCTTCATCTTCCTTTTTACAGTAGGTGGACTAACAGGAATTGTCCTAGCTAACTAACTCATCACTAGACATTGTCCTTCATGATACAGATTACATGGTTGCACACTTCCACTAAGTATTATCAACAGGAGCTGTATTCGCTATTATGGGAGGCTTTGTACATTGATTCCCACTATTCTTAGGCTATACACTCAACTCAACATGAGCAAAAATTCACTTCGTAACTATATTTGTAGGTGTAAATAAAACCTTCTTCCCACAACATTTCCTAGGTCTATCTGGAATACCACAACGATATTCTGACTACCTAGATGCATACACAACATGAAACACTATCTCATCAATAAGCTCAATCATTTCACTAACAGCAGTAATATTAACAATTTTCATAATTTGAGAGGCATTTGCATCAAAATGAGAAGTCTTAACAGTAGAGCTAACTAGAATGACTAAACAGATGTCTACCATATCACACATTCGAAGAGCCCACTTATGTTAACTCAAAATAGCTAAGAAAGGAAGGAATCAAATCCTCTTCTACTGGTTTCAAGCCAACATCATAATCATTATGTCTTTCTCAATAAATGAGATATTAGTAAAATTTTCCATAACTTTGTCAGAGTTAAATTATAGGTGAAAGTCCTATATATCTCCATGGCATATCCTCTCCAATTAGGTTTTCAAGATGCAACATCACCCATTATAGAAGAATTACTACATTTTCATGATCACACATTGATAATTGTGTTTTTAATCAGCTCCTTGGTCCTCTATATTATTTCACTAATATTAACAACTAAACTAACACATACAAGTACAACAGAAGCCCAATAAGTAGAAACTATCCGGACAAACTTACCAGCCATTAACCTAATTCTAACTGCCCTGCCATCATTACGAATTCTTTACATGACAGATGAAATTAATAATCCTTCCCTTACCGTAAAAACTACAAGACATCAGTGATACTGAATCTAAGAATATACAGACTATGAGGATTTAAACTTTGACTCCTACATAATCCCAACATCAGACCTAAAGCCAGGAGAATTATGACTATTAGAATTAAATAACCAAGTAGTATTACCCATAGAAATAACAATCCGAATACTAATCTCCTCAGAAGATGTTTTACACTCATGAGCCATGCCTTCACTAGGCCTAAAGATAGATGCAATCCCAGGATGCCTAAATCAAATAACTCTCATATCAACACGACCAGGTCTGTAGTACAGACAATGTTCAGAAAATCTATGGGTCAAATCATAGTTTTATACCTATCGTCCTTGAACTAGTACCACTAAAATACTTAGAAAAATGATCTGCACCAATACTATAAATTCATTAAGAAGCTAAATAGGGATACTTGGCAAGATGGCGGAAGAGTAAGACGCGGAGATCACCTTCCTTCCCACAGATACAGTAGAAATACATCTACACGTGGAACTGCTCCTACAGAACACCCACTGAACGCTGGCAGAAGACGTCAGACCTCCCAAAAGGCAAGAAACGCCCCACGTACTTGGGTAGGGCAAAAGAACATCGAAATAACAGAGACAAAAGAATAGGGACGGGACCTGCACCAGTGGGAGGGAGCTGTGAAGGAGGAAAGGTTTCCACACACTAGGAAGCCCCTTTGCGGGCGGAGACTGCGGGTGGCGGAGGGGGGAAGCTTCGGAGCCACGGAGGAGAGCGCAGCAACAGGGGTGCGGAGGGCAAAACGGAGAGATTCCCCCATGGAGGATCGGTGCCAACCGGCACTCACCAGCCCGAGAGGCTTGTCTGCTCACCCACTGGGGCGGGCGGGGGCTGGGAGCTGAGGCTCGGGCTTCGGTCGGATCGCAGGGAGAGGACTGGGGTTGGCGGCGTGAACACAGCCTGAAGGGGTTAGTGCGCCACAGCTAGCCGGGAGGGAGTTCGGGAAAAGGTCTGGAGCTGCCTAAGAGGCAAGAGACTTTTTCTTCCCTCTTTGTTTCCTGGTGCGCGAGGAGAGGGGATTCAGAGCGCCGCCTAAACGAGCTCCAGAGACGGGCGTGAGCCGCGGCTATCAGCGCGGACCCCAGAGATGGGCATGAAACGCTAAGGCTGCTGCTGCTGCCACCAAGAAGCCTGTGTGCGAGCACAGGTCACTCTCCACACCGCCCCTCCCGGGAGCCTGTGCAGCCCGCCACTGCCAGGCTCCCGTGACCCAGGGACAACTTCCCCGGGAGAATGCACGGCGCGCCTCAGGCTGCTGCAATGTCATGCCGGCCTCTGCCGCCACAGGCTTGACCCGCATCCATACCCTTCCCTCTCCCCCGCCTGAGTGAGCCAGAGCCCCCGAAGCAGCTGCTCCTTTAACCCCGTCCTGTGTGAGCGAAGAACAGATGCCCTCAGGCGACCTACACGCAGAGGCGGGTCCAAATCCAAATCTGAACCCCGGGAGCTGTACAAACAAAGAAGAGAAAGGGAAGTTTCTCCCAGCAGCCTCAGAAGCAGCGGATTAAAGCTCCACAAACAACTTGATGTACCTGCATCTGTTGAATACCTGAATAGACAACGAATCATCCCAAATTCAGGAGGTGGGCTTTGGGAGCAGGATATATTAATTTTTCCCCTTTTCCTTTTTTTGTGAGTGTATATGTGTATGCTTCTGGGTGAGATTTTGTCTGTATAGCTTTGCTTTCACCATTTGTCCTAGGGTTCGGTCGGTCTGTTTTTTTTTTTTTTTACTTAAGAAATTTTTTTTTCTTAACAAATGTTTTCTTAATAATTTTTTCCTTATTTTCTATTTTTAAAAATTAAAAAAATTTTTTCTTGAGGATATGGGGAGGAGGAGGGGTAAGATGTGACAGGGTGAGAGAGTGGCATGGACATATATATACTACCAAGTGTAAAATAGATAGCTAGTGGGAAGCAGCCGCATAGCACAGGAAGATCAGCTCGGTGCTTTGTGACCACATAGAGGTGGGATAGGGAGGGTGGGAGGGAGGGAGACGCAAGAGGGAAGAGATATGGGAACATATGTATATGTATAACTGATTCACTTTGTTATAAAGCAGAAACTAACACACTATTGTAAAGCAATTATACTCCAATAAAGATGTTTAAAAAAAACAAACAAAAACAAACAAACAAAAAAAAGAAGCTAAATAGCATTAACCTTTAAAGTTAAAGACTGGGAGTTAAAACTTCCCTTAATGGTATGCCACAATTAGATACATCAACATAATTTATTACTATTTTATCAATAATTCTGAGATTATTATAATAATCATAAATTAATGAATTAGAAAACAGCACAACAGAATAAATGTATTCAAACATTGACTCTTTGACAAAACAAGATAAATCCCACTAATATAATCAGGGAGAAGAAAATAAGAATGCACAAATACTTCACATAAAATATGAGAACAGAAAAAAATCTCAGGTTCAAAGGAAATTATAACAATTATAAGAGAATTCTTTGCCTAAATCTATGTAAATAAATTAAAAACTCTCCATGAAAAGCATTATTTTTCTAGGAAAATACAAATAACCAAAACTGTCCCTAGAATAGATAGAAAACCTAAAATAACAAAGAAGAAACATAAGTTGTATAATAAAAATATTCTTTGTAACTGTAAAACAACAATAACAATTATGTCCAGATAGTTTTAAGGAAATTCTATCAAACTTAAAAGAACAGTTAACTGCAGTATTATTCATATTGTTCTGGAACACAGGGAAAGGACTTTGAGAAATGTTTATAACAAAACCTTTAAAAGTATAAAAGCTAGAAAATTACAAATGTATCTTACCTATGAATATTAAAGCAAATATACTGTGTAAAATATTAGCAAACAGAATTCAGCAACACACTAAAAATAATACATAATGATTAACTGTAGTTTATTCCAATAATATTGACTTAAAGAATCTACTAGCATAATTCACCAAAGCAATATACCAAATGAGAATATTATGATCCTTTCTCCCCAGAGACGTTGAAAAACCATTTAATAAAATGTAGTAATTATTCCTGGTAAATTTTCTTAATATAAGAATAAATGGACACTTCCTTGATAGGATTGAAAGCAAATTTATTTCAAACTAGAAGCTTATAGTTTGCTTAGTGGAAAAACACTAAAAGCATTCCCATTAAAATTAGGAATAAGATGAATGTAAAATTATTAAATATTTTTTGAAAGTACCAGTCAATGCATTCAGTCAAGAAAAAAAATGTGAGGTATTAACAACTGGAAATGAGGAGATTTAATTACATTACTACTAGATGATGTATATCTAGCACATATATAATAATTCAAAAATTAGAAACAATAGGTAGGTAGTTTCAAAATTAATACACAAAACTTAACTTTCTTCTACAAAACAAATTAGAAAATAATACCTAACAATACAACTTAGAAAACGTGTGGGAAAAAGATTTTAAACTATATTAAGGGAGATAAAGGAAAACCAGAATGGAATAAACAGTGAGACATACCTTGTTTTTGGGTAGGTAGATGCAATATTGTAAAGATGTCACTCTTCCTTAAATTAATCTATAAATGTAATGTGATCACAATAAAGTTACCAATGTTAATTTTGGGGCAACTAGGAAAGCTTTTTTAAAATTCCATATAGAAATACAATAAGGCAAAAATAGCCAAGAAATTGGAGAATTAAAAAAAAAGAAAAAAGTAATGATGGGGAACTAAGTCATCATAACAAAACTTACAGTTTTAAAGCTATAGTAATAAAGGGTTTCATGCCATTATATGAATAGACAAGCTAACAGAATAGAATTCAAAATCAGACCTAGGAGTCTAGTATATAATAATTGTGGCTTTTCCAATCAGTAGAAAATAAAAATAACTTACTTACTAATCTTGTTGGCACACTTGGCTAGATGTTAACAGAACTAGATTGGGAGCTTACTTCTTGCATCAAAATGGATTCCTGGGCTTCCCTGGTGGCGCAGTGGTTGAGAATCTGCCTGCCAATGCAGGGGACACGGGTTCGAGCCCTGGTCTGGGAAGATCCCACATGCCGCGGAGCAACTAGGCCCGTGAGCCACAACTACTGAGCCTGCGCGTCTGGAGCTTGTGCTCCGCAACAAGAGAGGCTGCGACAGTGAGAGGCCCGCGCACCACGATGAAGAGTGGCCCCGCTCGCCGCAACTAGAGAAAGCCCTCGCACAGAAACGAAGACCCAACACAGCCAAAAATAAATAAATAAATAAAATTTTAAAAAATGGATTCCTAGGGCTTCCCTGGCGGCACAGTGGTTGAGAGTCTGCCTGCCAATGCAGGGGACGTGGGTTCGAGCCCTGGTCTGGGAAGATCCCACATACCGCAGAGAAACTGGGCCCGTGAGCCACAATTGCTGAGCCTGCGCATCTGGAGCCTGTGCTCCGCAACAAGAGGCCGCGATAGTGAGAGGCCCGCGCACCGCGATGAAGAGGGGCCCCCGCTTGCCACAACTGTAGAAAGCCCTCGCACAGAAACGAAGACCCAACACAGCCAAAAATAAATAAATAAATAAATAAATAAATAAATAAAATGGATTCCTAATGAATAAAAAGTTAGTCACAAAAAAATACAACTTGAAAAGTGTAAGAGAAACATGAGAATTTCAAAATCCAGAAGTCATAGAAAAACAGTAGATATACTGATTACATAAAAATTAAAAATTTCTAAATGACAAAGATAAAAGGTAAATGACAAACTAAGAAAAAAAGTATGCAATGTATACGACATAGTAAGCCAATCTCCTGAATATATAGAGAGCATATACAGACCAAGAAGAAAACAAAAAGTACAACCGACAACAAAATGGGCAAAGTATTTTATCAAACAGTTCACATAAAAAAGTCAGTAAATATACCTGTTGTTCATTTGTATGTTTTCTTTAGAGAAATGTCTATTCAAGTTCTTAGCCCATTTTAAAATCTGGTTATTAGTTTTTCTGCTTTTCTTTATATATTTTAGAGATTAACCCCTTATCAAATATATGTTTTGCAAATATTTTTCCCATTCTATAGGCTGCCTTTTCACTATCTTGATTTCTTCCTTTGCGTGCAGAAGCTTTTTAGTTTGATGTATTCCCACTTGTCTCTTTTTGCTTTTGTTGCCTGGGCTTTTAGTGTCATATCCATGATATCATTGCCACAAACAATGTCATGAAGCTTTTCCCCTTGTTTATTTCTAGCAGTATTACAGTTTCAGGTCTTAAGTTTGTCTTTAATCTGTTTTAAGTTGATTGTTTTGTATAAGGTTCCAATTTCATTCTTTTGCATGTTGACATCCAATTTTCTCAACAACATTTTTACAGACTGTCTTTCCCCCATTGTGTATTCTTGGCACTCTTGTCAATTATCAGTTGACATATATGCCTGGATTTATTTATGGGCTCTCTATTCTGTTCCATAGGCCTATATGTGTGTGTTTATGCTAGTACCATACTGTTTTGGCTACAGTAGCTTTGTAATATATTTTGAAATCAGAATGTGTAATGCCTCCAGCTTTGTTCTTCTTTCTCAAGATTGATATGGCTATTTGTAGCCTTTTGTGGTTCCATCGGAATTTAGAGTTGTTTTTTATTTCTGTAAAAAAATGCCACTGGAATTTTGATATGGATTGCATTGTTAACATCAGTAATCTTCAGGGAAATGTAAATCAAAGCCACAGTGAGACATCATCTTGTACCTGTTAGGATGGCTATTATCCAAAAAATAAAAGACAAGTTTTGGCAAAGATATAGAGAAATTGGAATTGAACTGAAATGTAAGTATAAATACAGACCAGATTTTGAAGACATAATATTAAAAAAAATGTAAAATACTGTGATTATATTTGGATTAAATAAAATATATTTTGAAATCAATTTCACTCCCCCACCACCCCCTTTTTTTTTTTACTGGATGAATTCTATTTATTTATTTATTATTTATTTATGTATTTGGCTGTGTTGGGTCTCAGTTGTGGCACGCGGGATCTTTGTTGAGGCACGTGGGCTTCTCTCCAGTTGTGGCATGTGGGTTCTCTCTCTAGTTGTGGCACAGGGGCTCCAGGGCACATGGGCTCTGTAGTTGTGGCACGTGGGCTATAGGGCACATGGGCTCTGTAGTTTGCAGTATGTGGGCTCTCTCATTGAGGCACGTGAGCTCAGTAGTTGTGGCGCGTGGGCTTAGTTGCCCTGTGGCATGTGGGATCTTAGTTCCCCTACCAGGGATCGAACCCACGTCCCCTGCACTGGAAGGCGGATTCTCTACCACTGGACCACCAGGGAAGTCCCTTTTTTACGTTTTTAAATGTGACTACTAGAAAATTTTAAATTATATACAAGGCTCATGTTATATTTCTGTTGGAACACACTGTTCTAATACCATGATTCTTCTCATTGAAATCAAGTGTGGCAAAGTAAGTTTGCCAATGTTTGAATCCCGAAAACTAAGCTCAGCGGACCAGAAGAAGAGACACCATATAAATCTTGTGGTTCACGAAGACGAGGCACCCATCTCCCTAGCTGATATTCCAATAGTATCTGTGTAGTCCGGGGGAAAAATGGGTCACTAATAGAGTCAGCTGTAAAAGGATTCAAACACAATCATGAGTGATAAGAAGGAAAACCCCAATTCCTATAATTCTTTTACATAATTTTTTTTCCAATAACATTAATTTATGAATACTTGTGGATATTGTTATAAATATGTTATACTTCGTGGCATTTAAAAAAATAAAAGTACTAATGAAATTTTGTAATAATTAGTTTTCACAACAGCTAGAAAATAGTTGTTGACCTCATATACTATAAATTTATGCTAAATTCTCACTGTTACTCCAAAGACATTTGTTTCTTACAGCTTTTCTAGCAAACTGTCTACTGCTGAGCCTTCTTAAACTTAATCACACTGAGGCAACATTTGTCTAATGCCTTAAATGACACTCACTGACCATAATTCCTCACCACCTACTGGAACTATATTCTCAGAGGTTGCTAGTGAACTCCCGGTTACAACTTCTCAGTTCTCATTCTAGGGCCACTGTTTGACACAACACCAGGAACATAATTTGCATAGAATACAATGGGGTTGCCCCAAGTAGGTAATGCAGTGGCCCTCTTTCAATGGGATAACTGTGGGGCATCAATTTGATGCTGATAATCATCCCTCCTTAAGCTCATTTCCCTTGTTTTCTATGATGCTACACTTCCTAGTTTTCTTTCTATCTTTCACATACTTGGTTCTCCATTTTGTCTCACTGACTCCTCTTGCTCTTTCACCTCTGAAATGTGGCTTTTTAGCTAGATTTAATTCTTGGTTATTTTTTGTACAATAGCAGATATAGTAACTGGACTAAGAGTCAGACAAACTGAGTTCTATTCTACCACTTTGTTTCTATATGATTTTGGTTGGCCAATGCAGCCTCTTTGAACATAAATCTTACTATATGTAAATAAGAGGTAATATTACCTTCTCTTGCTACTTCTCAGGATTCTTATATAGATCCATTTATCCGACAGTTATTAATTATCTAGTATTCCATTATATGAATAGAGCACATTTTGTCTAATTTACAGTATGACTCAAAAATGGCAACGTAGCTATTTATGAGTTGGAAAATAAAATTAGATCCATACCTCTTACTATTTGTAAGTCATAGAGAAATTAAATACCAAAATTCAAACAAGTAGATAAAAGTACTTAAAGGAAATTTAGATGATTATATTCATGACCTCGGTGTAGGGAAGGTCTTTGTAGCTTAAACAGATATAAAAATAAAGAGCCACAAATGAATAATGATAAACTTAACATCAAAATAATTCTAAACAACAGAAGCAACAAAAGCAAAGTTAATAATGGATTACTATGAATGGGCAATTCATAACAAGGTGGAATATAAACAGTCAAGCATATGAAATAATTCTCAATTTCTATAGCAATCAAGGAAATGTTACTTAAAATAGTGAGGTACCTTCTTTCTTCCAACAGACAGGCAAAATTTTAAAGACAAAAAAGTGGGCAAAGAAGTCTGCACAATAGTACTATAAACTTTCTATGAATATGGGTATAGGTATGTGTATAAATGCAAAGAAAAAGGTCTAGAAGGATACATACCAAACTGAGAACAGTTGTTATCTCAAAAAGGAAGATTTGTTATAGGATGGCGGTGAAAATTATCACAAAAAAAAAAGGATAAAAACCTTATCTTCAATTTCAGAATATCTTCAGATAGATATGTGAATATTTAGAAGAAATATTTTCATGTGTCTTTGAAAGTACTCTAAATGTATAAAATTTAAAAACTCAAGTATACATCAAAATGGCCATATACATATACATTTGCAAGTGAATGACTTTATTAAGGAAACTCTTCACACAGGCATACTTCATTTAAATAAAGATGTACTTCCAAAACATTGTGTCCATAAAAATTTGAATCATACTGTAAATGCATTTAAAGAGCTAATTATTTAAAGAAATGTCAAGGTAAATTCTTATGTTAAGTGAAGTCCTTTATAATGACCACTTTCATTTAGTTTAATTAAAAATCAAACCTTAAAAGTTTGAACTTCATGGGAGGATCAAGAAGACAGAGTAGGAGGACGTGGAGCTCACCTTCCTCAACAAATACATTAAAAAAAAAAAATCTACATGTGGCACAATTCTCAGAGAAAACTAACTGGAAACTGGCAGAAGATCTCCTATACAACTAAAGCTGCAAGAAAGATCTCCATGTAACTGGGTAGGACAGCAAAAAAAGGCATCAGGTCAGGACCTGTGCCTCTGAGAGGGATCTATAAGGAAGAGAAGGTCCATATGGGCAGACCCTTACCCTGGAGAGGGAGCAGACAGACTCACAATCTGGGCATCCATGTCCTGGGGTCCTGCACAAAGGAGACAAGCCCTCTCGCCTGGGGAAATCCACTGAGACAGAGAGAAGGGCTGGAGAAGCCTAGACTCTACTTGTGAGGAGTGCACGTGAGCTGGCTTGCTAATAATCAAGGTGGAGAGAGCCTTGCACTGGCAGCTGCTGCCTTCCTGCACTTCCCAATTGGAAGGGGTGAACGCCCCGTCTCTGCTCAAACCACACCACAGCCTGGTGTGAGATCAGGGCAAAGATTTGGTCTAACTGCACAGAATCAGACCAGGGTGCATGCGGTGTGATCCAGGCATAGCTGCGGTGACCACTGTCAGCACACACACAAGGCAGTGCCACAATAACGTGCAGCAGCTATGTGCTGAATCGTGGGCAGACAGGTCCTGGTGAGGAGTGTGAAGCAATCTGTTCCCCAGTGAGAGCGCGCTGGCTCCGCCCACTCCACGCTGCAGCTCAGCACCAGGTATGTGGCAGACAGGTCCAGGGAGAAGTGTGCCACAGAGGCAGCCCAGATCCCAGGCAGCAGCACAGCCACCTCAATTTCTGCAGCCACAATGCCCACATCCTCAGCCCCAGCCTACTCCACACCACAGCCTTGTACTAGACCTGGGACAAAAACAACGGAGAAAGGGATACGACCTTGGGCTGCATCTGAGAGGAACCGCAGAGACCTACACAGGCGGTGCATAGGTTTGCTGTGACCACAAGAGCCTCACTTCCTTCAGCAATCACCTCCTTTGGGGAAGGGCACGCACTCAAGGGCAATGGAACCTTACTGAACCCAACCCTCAGAACTTCTACTCCAAAACCAGGGAGCAGACCCAGAATCCAACGAGGCAATGACAACCACGGAGAAAGAGGAAACCCCACCTCATATCAAGCACAGACTCTAGACGCTACAAAACAAATCACACCCCTTTTCAAGGGGATAATGGCCAGTAAACTCTGAAGAAAGACGTGGCTGGTATCCATACCAAAACCAGCTCTCACACCAAAAATACTGAACTCACACAGTCTACACAGTGATGCTCCCACATAAAAACACCCCTTCAGGACCACAGTAGATAACTGTTTCTCCTAAATTCATAGAGACAGAGAAAGTTAAGTAAAATGAAAAAGCAGAGGAACTACTCCCAATTAAAAAAACAAGAGAACTCCCCTGAAAGAACAACTAATGAAACAGACCTCACTGGTCTTCTAAGCCCCAACTTCAAAAAGGAAGTAATAAAAATGCTAAAGGAATTAAGAAAGATTATCAATAGAAATGCAGATCACTGTAATAAGGAACTAGACTATAAAAATGAAACAGTCAAAATTAGCTAATTCAATTGCCAAGTAAAAAACCAATCTAGAAGCAATGAATAGCAGACTAGGTGCTGCAGAAGAATAAATAAGTGATCTGGAAGACAGAATAATGGAAATCACCCAATCAGAATAGCAGACAGAAAGACAACAAAATGAAAGCAACACATGAGGTTTACAGGATAATATAAAGAGTGCCAACCTACGCATAATAGGGTTCCAGAAGGAGAAGAGAGAGAAAAGGGGATTGAAAATGTACTTGAAGAAATTATGGCTGAACACTTCCTAAAATCTAAAGAAGGAAACCGATATCCAGGTACAGGAAGCACAGAGGGTCCCAAACAAGATGAACACAAACAGACCCACACCAAGACATTATCAGAATTAAAATGCCAAAAGTTAAAGATAAAGAGAGGATTCTAAAGGCAGGAAGAGAAAAACAGAGTCAGTTACAAGGGAACTCCCATAAGGCTATCAGCTGATTTCTCTGCAGAAACTGTGCAGATCAGAAGGGAGTGGCATGATATATTCAAAGTCCTGAAAGGGAAAACCCTGCAACCTGGGATACTCTACCCAGCAAGATTATCATTCAGAATAGGAGGAGAGATAAAGAATGTCTCAGACAAGCAAAAACTGAAAGAATACAGCAATATTAAACCTAACCTAAAAGAAATATTGAAAGGTCTTCTCTAAATAGAAAAGAAGCAAGTATCTATAGGAAAGGCAAATATATGAAAGGATTAAAGATCACTTAAATAAGTCAGTACATAAATTTTTAAAAATCCAAAAAAATTGTAAAAGTGATTATAACTACTATTAATGGTAAAAGGATAAGCATGAGGATGTAAAATAGGACATCAAAATCACAAAATGTAGGGGAGGGGAGTATAAAAATGAAGATCTTTTAGAATGTGTTTAAACTTGTATGACTATCAGTTTAAAGCAAGTAGATATAGTTATGGGTCAACATACTTGAAAACCAGGGTAACCACACATCAAAAAGATACAACAGATTCACAGAAACCAAAAAGAAAGGAACTCAAGCATAATACAAAAGAAAACCATTAAACCACAAAAGGGAAAACAAAAAGAAGAAGAAATGAACAAGAAAGAACTACAAATACAACTAGAAAACAAGGTTTAAAATGGCAATTAAGTGCAGCTCTATTTACAACAGCCAGGACATGGAAGCAACCTAAGTGTCCATCGACAGATGAATGGATAAAGAAGATATGGCACATATATACAATGGAATATTACTCAGCCATAAAAAGAAACGAAATTGAGTTATTTGCAGTAAGGTGGATGGACCTAGAGTCTGTCATACAGAGTGAAGTAAGTCTGAAACAGAAAAACAAATACTGTATGCTAACACATATATATGGAATCTAAAAAAAAAGGGTTCTGAAGAACCTAGGTGCAGAACAGGAATAAAGATGCAGATGTAGAGAATGGGCTTGAGGACATGGGGAGTGGGAAGGGTAAGCTGGGACAAAGTGAGAGAGTGGCATGGACATATATACACTACCAAATGTAAAACAGATAGCTAGTGGGAAGCAGCTGCATAGCACAGGGAGATCAGCTCGGTGCTTTGTGACCACCTAGAGGGGTGGGATAGGGAGGGTGGGAGGGAGACACAAGAGGGAGGAGATATGGGGATATATGTATATGTATAGCTGATTCACTTTGTTATAAAGCAGAAACTAACACACCATTGTAAAGCAATTATACTCCAATAAAGATGTTAAAATAAATAAATAAAAAATAAAATAAAATAGAAGAAAAATAAATAAAATGGCAATAAGTACATACCTATCAATAATTACTTTAAATGTCAATGGACTAAATCCTCAAATCAAAAGAGTGACAGACTGGATTAAAAAGCAAACACCAACAGTATGCTGCCTACAGGAGACTCACTTTAGGGCAAAAGACACACAGATTGAAAGTGAGGCGATGGAAAAGGATATTTCATGCAAATGGAAACAATAAGAAAGTAGGAATAGCAATACTCATATCAGACAAAAGAGACTTTAAACAAAGGCCATAAAGAAAGACAAAGAGTGGGCTTCCCTGGTGGCGTAGTGGTTGAGAGTCTGCCTGGCAATGCAGGGGACACGGGTTCAAGCCCTGGTCTGGGAAGATCCCACATGCCGTGGAGCGACTAGGCCCGTGAGCCACAATTGCTGAGCCTGCACATCTGGAGCCTGTGCTCTGCAACAAGAGAGGCCACGATAGTGAGAGGCCCACGCACCGCGATGAAGAGTGGCCCCCACTTGCCGCAACTAGAGGAAGCCCTCGCACAGAAACGAAGACCCAACACAGCCATAAATAAATTAAAAAAAAAAAAAAAAGACAAAGAAGGACAGTATATAATGATAAAGGGAGCGATACAAGATGAGGATATTATACTCATTTACATATATGCCCCCAATATAGGAACACCTAAATATATAAAACAAATACTAACAGACATAAAGAGAGAGATTGACAGGAATACAATAATAGTAGGAAACTTTAACACCCCACTGACATTAATGAACAGATCTTCCAGACAGAAGATCAGTAAGGCAACAGAGGTCCCAAATGACACAATCAGTTGGACTTGATACCTACAGGACACTACATCAAGCCCCCCACCCCTGAATACACATTCTTTTCAAGCGCACATGGAACGTTCTCTAGGATAGACCACATATTAGGTTACAAAACAAGTCTCAACAAATTTAAGAGGATAGAAATTATCTCAAGCATCTTTTCTGACCACAATGGTATGATACTAGAAATCAACCACAGAAAGAAAAATGGGAGAAGAATGAACACATGGAGACTAAGCAACATGCTACTGAAAAAACCAATGGGTAAGTGATGAAATCAAAGAAGAAATTGGAAAATACCTGAGCACAAAGGAAAATGAAAACACAAACTTACAAAATCTATGGGATACAGCAAAAGCAGGTCTAAGACAGAAGATCATAGTGATATAGGCTTTCCTCAAGAAGGAAAAAAATGACTCAAAAAAACAACCTAACCTACCACCTAAAAGAATTAAAAAAAAAGAACAAGGAAAAAACCAATGTCAGCAAAAGGAAGGAAATAATAATGTTAAAAGAAGAAATAAATAAAATAGAGATCCAAAAAACAATAGAAAAGATAAAAAACCCAAGAGCTGGTTTTTTTGCAAAGATAAACAAAATCGACACACCTCTAGCCAGGCCTGCCACGAAGAAAAGAGTGAGGACCCAAATAAACAAAATAAGACATGAAAGAGGAGAAATGACAACCAATATCGCAGAAATACAAAAACTGTAAGAGAATACTATGAGGAATTATATGCCAACAAATAGTTTCTAGAAACACAGAGCCTGCCAAAACTGAGTCAAGAAGAAGCAGATAACTTGAGCAGACCAATCACTACAAGTGAAATAGAATCGGTAAAAAAAAAACCTTCCTGCAAACAAAAGTCCAGGACCAGATGGCTTCACTGGAGAATTCTACGGAACATACAAAGAAGAACTTACACTGATCCTTCTCAAACTATTCCAAAAAACTGAAGATGAGGGAACACTTCCAAACTTATTCTATTAAGCTACCATCGCCCTGATACCAAAACCAAAAAGGGACTACAAAAAAAGAAAATTACAGGCCAATATCTTTGATGAATATAGATGCAAAAAATCCTTAACAAAATATTAGTAAGCAAAATACATAAAAAGGATCATTCACTATGGTCAAGTTGGATTCATTCCAGGTTCGCAAGGATAGTTCAACATACGGAAGTCAATCAATGTGATACACCACATTACCAAGAGGAAAGCCAAAAACCACATGATCATTTAAATAGGCACAGAAATGCACGGATCATCTAGACAGAAAATCAACAAGGAAACACAGGCCTTAATGACACATTCACCAGATGGACTTAATTGATATTTATAGAACATTCCATCCAAAAGCAGCAGAATAAACTTCCTTCTTAAGTGCACCTGGAACATTCTCCAGGATAGATCACATGTTGGGCCACAAATCAAGCCTCAGTAAATTTAAGAAAATTGAAATCATATCAAGCAACCTTTCCAACCACAACGTTATGAGATTAGAAATCAGTTACAGGGAAAAAACTGTAAAAAACACAAACACATGGAGCCTAAACAATATGTTACTAAACGACCAATGGATCACAGAAGAAATCAAAAAGGAAATCAAAAAATACCTAGAGACAAATGACAATGAAAACACGATGATCCAAAACCTATGGGACGCAGCAAAAGCAGTTCTAAGAGGGAAGTTTACAGCAATAAAATCTTACCTCAGAAAACAATAAAAATCTCAAACAACCTAAATCTTACACCTAAAGCAACTAGAGAAAGAAGAACAAACAAAACTCAATGTTAGTAGAAGGAAAGAAATCATAAAGATCAGAGGAGAAATAATGAAATAGAAACAAAGAAAACAATAGAAAAGATCAATGAAACTGAAAGCTGGATCTTTGAAAAGATAAACAAAATTGATAAATCTTAAGCCAGACTCAAGAAAAAAAGGGAGAGGGTTCAAATCAATAAAATTAGAAATGAAAAAGGAGAAGTTACAATGGACACCACAGAAATACAAAGGAACATAAGAGACTACTACAAACAACTATAAGCCAATAAAATGGACAACCTAGAAGAAATGGACAAATTCTTAGAAGGGTACAACCTTCCAAGACTGAACCAGGAAGAAACAGAAAATATGAACAAACCAATCAGAAGTACTGAAATTGAAACAGTGATTGAAAAACTTCCAACAAACAAAAGTCCAGGACCAGATGGCTTCAGAGGCGAATTCTATCAAACATTTAGAGAAGAGCTAACACCCATCCTTCTCAAACTCTTCCAAAAACTTGCAGAGGAAGGAACACTCCCAAGCATATTCTACATTAAAAGGATCATACACCATGATTTATCCCAGGGATGCAAGGATTCTTCAACATCTGCAAATCAATCAGTGTGATACACCACATTAACATATTGAAGAATAAAAACCATATAATCATCTCAATAGATGCAGAAAAAGCATTTGACAAAATTCAACACCCATTTATGATAAAAACTCTCCAGAAGTGGGCATAGAGGGAACTTACCTCAACATAATAAAGGCCATATAAGACAAACCCACAGCTAACATCATTTTCAATGGTGAAAAGCTAAAAGCATTCCTTCTAATATCAGGAACAAGACAAGGATGTCCACTGTCACCACTTTCATTCAACATAGTTTTGGAAGTCCTAGCTACAGGAGTAAGAGAAGAGAAAGAAATAAAAGGAATCGAAATTGGAAAAGAAGAAGTTAAATTACCACTGTTTGCAGATGACATATTATACACAGAAAATCCTATAGATGATACCAGAAAGGTACTAGAGCTCATCAATGAATTAGGTAAAGTTGCAGGATACAAAATTAATACACGGAAATCTCTTGCATTCCTATACATTAACAACAAAAGATCAGGAAGAGAAATTAAGGAAACAATCCCATTCACCACTGCATCAAAAAATATAACCTACTAAGGAGACAAAAGACTTATACTCTGAAAACTATAAGACACTGATGCAAGAAATCGAAGATGATACAAACAGATGGAAAGATATACCATGTTCCTGGATCGGAAGAATCAATATTGTCAAAATGACTATACTATCCAAGGCAATCCTTATCAAATTACCGATGGCATTTTTCATAGAACTAGGACAAAAAATTTAAAATCTGTATGGAAACACAAAAGACCCTGAATAGCCAAATCAATCCTGAGAAAGAAAAACAGAGCTGGAAGAATCAGGCTCCCTGACTTCAGACTATACTACAAAACAGTGTGGTACTGGCACAAAAATAAACACATAGATCAATGGAACAGGATAGAAAGCCCAGAAATAAACCCACACCCCTTTGGTCAATTAATCTATGACAAAGGAGGCAAGAATATACAATGGAGAAAAGACAGTCTCTTCAAGAAGTGGTGCTGGGAAAACTGGACAGCTGCATGCAAAAGAATGAAGTTAGAACATTCTCTAACACCATATACACACATAAAGTCAAAATGGATCAAAGACCTAAATGTAAGGCCAGACGCTAAAAAATTCCTGAAGGAAAACATAGGGAGAACACTCTTTGACATAAATTGCAACAATTATGTTCTTTGATCCACCTCTTAGAGTAATGAAAATAAAGCAAAAATAAACAAATGGGATCTAATTAAACTTAAAAGTTTCTGCACAGCAAAGGAAACCATAACCAAAACAAACAGACCCACAGAATGGGAGAAAACATTTGCAAACGAAGTGACCAACTAGGGATTAATCTCAAATTATACAAATAAAAACAAAAAAACAAAAACAAACAACCCAATCAAAAAATGGGCAGAAGATCTAAATAGACATTCCTCCAAAGGAGACATACAGATGGCCAACAGGCACATGAAAAGATGCTCAACATCACTAATTATCAGAGAAATGCAAATCTGGGTATCACCATACACCAGTCAGAATGGCCATCATCAACACGTCTACAAACAATAAATGTTGGAGAGGGTGTGGAGAAAAGGGAACCCTCCTGCACTGTTGGTGGGAATGTAAATTGGTAGAGCCACTATGGAGAACAGTCTGGAGGTTCCTTAAAAAACTCTAAATAGAACTACAATGATCCAGCAATCCCACTTCTGGGCACATATCCAGAGAAAACCATAACTGAAAAGCTACATGCACCCCAATGTTCAGCACTATTTACAACAGCCAAGACATGGAAGCAACCTAACTGTCCACTGACAGAGGAATGGATAAAGAAGATGTGGTACATATATACAATGGAATATTACTCAGACATAAAAATAATGCCATTTGTAGCAACATGGATGAACCTAGAGCTTATCACACTAATAAGTCAGACAGAGAAAGACAAATATCATATGAAATCACTTGTATGTGGAATCTAATTTTTAAAAATGATACAAATGAACTTATTTACAAAACAGAAACCGACTTAATAGATTTTGAAAACAAACTTATGGTTACCAAAGGGGAAACGTTGGCCAGGGAGGAATAAATCAGGAGCTTGGGATTACATACAGACACCACTATATATAAGATAGATAACCAGCAAGGACCTACTGTATAGCACAGGGAACTCTACTCAGTATTCTGTGATAACCTATATGAGGAAAGAATCTGAAAAAGAATGAACATATGTATATGTATAACTGAATCACTTTGCTGTACACCTGCAACTAAAACAACATTGTGAATCAACTATACGCCAATAAAATTTAAAAACCAACCAACCAACAAAAAACAACCCAGTCAAAAAATGAGAAGACTTATTTAGATATTTTTCCAGAGAAGACATAGAGATGACCAACAGGCCCATGAAAAGATGTTCAACACTGCTAATTATTAGAGAAATGTATATCAAAAGCACCATGAGGTATCACTCAAACAGGTCAGAAAGACTATCATCAAAAAGTCTACAAATAATAAACCTGGAGAGGGTGTGGAGAGAAGGGAACCCTCCTACACTGTTGGTGGGAACGTAAATTGGTGCAGCCACTATGGAAAACAATATGGAGGTTCCTTAAAAAGCTAAAAGTAGAGCTACCATATGATCCAGCAATCCCATTCCTGGGTATATATCCAGAAATAACTAAAGCTCTAATTTAAAAAGATACATACACCCCAATGTTCATAGCAGCAGTATTTACAATAGCCAAGACATGGAAGCAACCCATGTGCCCATCAACAGATGACTGGCTTAAGAAGATGTGGTGTATATAGATACATATATATATATATATATATATATATATATATATATATATAAAATGGAATATTACTCAGCCATAAAAAGAATGAAATATTGCCATTTGCAACAACATAGATGGACCTCGAGAGTATTATACTTAGTGAAATAAGTTAGACAGAGAAAGACAAATATTATATCACTTATATATAGAATCTAGAAAATAATACAAATGAATCTATATACAAAACAGAAACAGACTCACAGACACAGAAAACAAACGGTTATCAGAGGGGAAAGGAAGGGGGAGGGATAAGTTAGGAGTATGGGATTAACAATCTACTATATATAAAATAGATAAGAACAAGGATTTACTGAATAGCACAGGGAATTATGTTATCTTGAAATAACCTATAATGGAAAATAATCTGAAAAAAAAATATATATATACAACTGAGTCACTTTTCTGCATACCCGAAACTAACAGAATAGTGTAAATCACCTATACTTCAATTAAAAAAAAAGTTTGAAGTCCAAAATATTCTTATAAAAGTAAATACATATCTCCTTACCAATAACAGAATAATAATTCCCTATATTATTCACTGACTTTTTTTTCTAGCGCTCTCTCATTTTTCATCCACTTAAGGTACTATCAGAAAGAGAAGGGGGAATATATGAATAATCTCAAACCTGTTAAAAGTGCACACTGATGGATGTCTTCATTTACAAACTTCATAAAGGTATCCTCATCCTAAAACAAGAGAGTTTTAAATTATTTATCTTTTAAAAACCAGCGGTTTCCCAATCCAGAAATTTTTTACATCTACCTTAGTACGTAGAATTGAGTGTCTTTAATCTTTAATAAATGAAAAAATTCAAGGTTATTATTGGCTATTGGTCTCAAAGCACCCAACACTTCAAATATCCTGAAACAAAGTTTTCATCTTTCATTTCTCTTCTTCCACAAGGTAAGGTCATATTAATGATTATAGAGAAGGAACAGTTTAAAGATTCTTGGTAAACCTGGCAAAACAGGTTAAATTAGGACTAAAATTAACCAAAAAAAGCAGCAAAAAGAAACACAGAAAGCCATTGACGGGACTTCCCTGGTGGCTCAGTGGTGAAGAATCCGCCTGCCAATGCAGGGGACACTGGATTGAGCCCTCGTCCGGGAAGATCCCACATGCCGCGGAGCAACTAAGCCAGTGCGCCACAACTACTGAGCCAGCACTCCAGAGCCCGCGAGCCACAACTACTCAACCCAAGTGCCACAACTACTGAAGCCCTCGCACCTAGAGCCTGTGCTCCCCAACAAAGAGAAGCCACCGCAATGAGAAGCCCGCGCACCGCAACGAAGAGTAGCCCCCGCTGGCCGCAACTAGAGAAAGCCCGCACGCAGCAAGGAATGCAGCCAAAAATAAATAAATAAATAAATTTATAGGGGGGAAAAAAAAGAAAGCCATTGACTTAAAGGGTTATATATCATTTGGGGAGTTTATTTTGGGACCTTAACTTACATAGATAATTTATACTTTACTAAAATGTGAAGGAAATTTCTTAGAAATAAGTGCTGGGACCAGACAAAATATTTGTAACTACTGCATTTTGTTTCTCCCCTCCCCCCTTCTTCCTCCATGTACTTTCCTTTGTTACAACAGTGCCACATGAAACCTATGATGGTGACACACAGTAGGTTTAGAAATAGGATTCACTATTATGATACACTTTATAATGTAACATAGAATTAGTACATATAAGAAAATAAGTGGACATGAATTATAAAAATAAAACCCTAATAATTACTTATTACACACATTTTAATAAAACTCAGAAGAATCTCAGCCAAAATATTTTCTCAAAAAAACCCCAAAATTAATATAGATTCTCTTTCTAGATAGGGCATACTGCACACATTAATAGCTTTGCTTTCAATCAATTTATTTCCCAACTTCAGTGAAAAGTGATTTAAATATCCAACGGATTTTTACAGCCAACTGAATTTATAGTATTTTTACTGGGAATTTATATTTTATAACAAGTTTTATTTCTAAGTAGGATTAAGTTGAGAAAAACATACTGATTCATCTTCACTGATTGTTCTGTCTGAATAGTCTTCCTTTTCTGAATCCTCCGACATCTCTTCCAATATTTGGCTCGAAATTTCTTTTATTATGTAGGTAGGCTGTAAAACAATTTGTAAGGAACTTATTTGACAGTTTTCTTTTTAAGTCACATTAAATGTGTACCCCCCAAATATATTCAATTTTATTTAATTAACAGTGACAACAGCCTTCTCTAAAAAGTAAATTAAGACACAGCTAATTAAACCTTAATTTCAAAGATTTGAAGAAATTTTCCATTTTTATAAGATAGAGACAAGTCACAATAAGACAAATCACGTAAATAATTTAATGAAAAAGGAATTTCCAGGGTACATAACCAAATCATTACATCCTAGATTTACAGTTAAATGCCACACAGCAATAGCGAGTTCAGAATGATTCTGAGGCATTGAAAAGATCATGCATCAGAGAAAAATTACAGTTACTTATTCAGGCAGTGAGTTGTAGCAATACAGTTAATTTTTTTTTCGGCTTAATTTTCATTTGACCAAAAGTTCAAATGACAGTAGGTTTTTTTCTCTATATTTTGGTTAATATTCTGTAGACTGTCTCTGTTCTAATATTCGATCATATTAGTCTTACTGGAATTTCAATAGTTATCAGAAGGTTGTATCGACAATGACCTCTCAAGTGGTAATTAAGACAATGAAATAATAAAAATTCCTTGTCAAGAGTCTACTGTTTTTGAGAGACCAAAGGAATTTACTAATTTCGAATCTACTAGTTTATGCTCCTCTCTACAAAAAGTGGGTTTTCGAGCGTGGACCACAAACAATAAAGCCCAAGCTCCATAGCGAATAACTTTACGAATGCCACAGAGAAGTCTGTCTTATGGGTGACACCTTCAGTAGTAAGAGACTGAAGTTTCCGTATGGGGATCACAACTCCGAATTTGGAAAACTGGACTGGCATAAATCTTGATTCTGTTTCCTTACTTGAGCGTATGAGGCGCACCAACGTGCTGACCTGCTGCGGAGTAAAACCTGAGCTTCAGGAGAGGCACACACACAGATGGATCTAATAAGCGCTCCGTGCCTACCTTCCACGTCAGAAGCGAGAGAGGCCACAGCAGGCGCGGCCTCGCCCAGCGGCGCCGCGGCAGTCTCGGGGCAGGAACGATGACTTCCCTTCTTGGCGGGAACGACGATGAAGCCACGATTCCTGGTGGCGAAGTTATTATAGAGAAGGAACAGTTTAAAGATTCTTGGTAAACCTGGCAAAACAGGTTAAATTAGGACTAATTTAACCTAATTAATCACGTGTCACTTCGCGACACGGCAGTGGAGGGAGGGGCGCCTTTTCTGGGAGCGCTCGTTTCGCGCAGGGACTTTCCCTCTCGGCACTTCACTGTCCCGCCTCGGCCGCCTCGGCCTCCTCACCCTCGCCTCGAGTCCCACGGCGAGGCCAGCAGTCCCTTCCGCGCGCCGGGAGCAGCCGTCCCGCCCGTGATACCTACAGCCCAGCGACTGGAAGGAACGCTACTGCTGCCGTTTAGCAGCCGCAGCCACGCCCTTCACCACGAAGCGCAGCACTCGTTACCAGGGCAACGGGCTCACCCTCGCGAGACCTCAGACGGGCCAGCTACGCGGGATTTCGGCTGAAGGAAAGGGAGATCCCGGAGGATGACGCGAACTAGCAGCAGAGGAGTGGGCGTCAAAGGGCATCCCGAGGGGCGGGAAGGTAGAGAGCAGGGGGCTGGCGGGAAACTTTAGGGGTGGAGGCAGGACAGCTAGCTATTTGTCCCTAAGGTTCTGCACATCGGTTGTTTGCCATGTTTGTCCCTTCTTCGAGCAGACACTAGAGCAGACTGGTTAAGACTTTTGCTTTGTTGATCTTTAGTTGTATCCACAGCGAGTTGCGTTTTGCACAGTTGTGTGACTAATGATCTTTATTGGATTCGGAAAAAGAGACTTTTCTCTTTAAATATTTGATGAAGGAGTCATAGATTTTCTTGGGTGAGCTTGCAAGATTCTTATCAGCTCAGAGATTCTTTAAGTATAATAATCGTTAGCTAACGTATCAAGCACGTCTTCAGGGACACTATGCAAATCACTTTACATGTATTGTCTCATCTAATTAAATATGATCTTCCCATAACAGATTTAGTCATTATTCCTGTACATCCCATCTTGATTTCCCCCTGGTCTGTAGCTTAGTGGATAATTTATTTGGAATAGTTTTCCAAGTAGAGCTAAAAAAAAAGTCTTTAAGTGTTTGGTGCCTGCACGAGGCATTATGTGTCATGAGATTTGTAATACTGTAGAAATGGAGATAATGGAAAAGTAAAATAAAGGGCAAAGCAATAGCTTAAACATGAGGTTAATAGCCTCTGCTTAAATTTTGTTAGTTTCCGAAAAATAACATGTTCTTTGAGGTCAGTGATTTAGAAGATTGGACCTTCCAGAAAAAGAAATAGAGCAGGTATTAGATCACACTTTCTTGAAAATTAATTACCCTTTATAACTGTACCTTGTTTTATGTAATACATATGTTACTAAAGGTGACATGCATAGAGAATTTTTATATATGGAATCTATTTTTCTGTTGGATTTTAGAGTCATGATTGCAAGCCATAGTGTCAAACACACAAGGTGAAACCCCAAGAAATGATCTAACCAGGTTACACAAGAAATTAATGGCAGAGCTGGGACTTAAATCTCAAGATTTTTAGTCCAAATATTTACATGATCATATTTCAAGTAATCCTACAGAGAAAAATTATTTTAGTGCATAATAAAAATAGGAATTCAAAAAAACCTTTGAAAATTGTATTTATTCATTCTTTCATTAATTCAACAAATATTTATTCAATGCCTACTAATTGCCAGGGACTGTTCCCGGTGTAATAAAATGGACATTCCTTGTGGAGGTTATGTACTACTGAGAGAAGAAAGATCGATACTTGAAAAAAGCACTTAGGTGATGAAAATTGCTGTGGTGAGAAATAAGGGAAAAATACAGAGCATAGGGAGTGCTCTGGTGGGTGGGCCTTGGTAGGGGTGGCTCTCTTGATGGAGTGTCCAGGAAAGTCTCTCTGACCAGGCTTTTGAGCAGAGACCTGAAGCAAGTAAAGGGATGAGCCACATGGATGCCTAGGGGAAGACCTTGGCAGGCGGGGGAAACAGCAAGTACAAAGGCTCTGAGAGAAAATCATGTTATGAATTATACTAGGCAGTACTGTTTAGTTGAAGCTTAGCTGGAGTCAGTACATTTTAAGAAAAGATGTTTCATTAGGACCTCTTTCTTCCCCAGATAAATTTAAAATGATTTTCTTAAGCACCTGTTCCTTTTTAACTCTTTTTTTTTTAAAACTTACTCTCCTATTCTAGACAGAATACAGTGGAAATAAATTCTTTGCCTTTAAGTGCAAGTGGAAGGAAGACCTGCAGTAAACTTCAACCAAGGACTTTGATGTCGGTCTGAGTTTTTGTTCTCCTTTTCTGTGATCTTATCAGAGAAGGTTATGGGACATACTCCTTATGGAGCCAGCTTCTGCTTCCTGGGAAGGCAGCTTTGCCTGTGCAGCAACCTTTCCTCCTCCAATGTTTTGATGCATTCATCACCTCTAAGCCTGCAGTATAAAAGGCAATATAGTAAGAGTAAGAAAAGAGGAAAAGAAAAACCAAAACAGTACTCAAAAAGGCACAATTATCGGTGTGAGAATCAGGAGGAAAAAGGTCATGGTAGCAACATGGCCAAATGTAAATTGTGTTAGGAATGTGATTTATTTTGTGTGATTATATCATTTTGAATTTGTTGAGCAGAGGCTTACATGAGCATATGAGATGACTAGGGAAGTCAAAGTTATTTATGACATCACAGAAGTTAGTGGTTATGTGGCTGTAGAGGCCTCGTCATAATTTGGCTGAGGAAGCCATACTGGATCCTGGGAGCCCTGGGGTCATCTAGTACCCGTCAGGCCTTCCTCAGACTATCGGGGTCTAGAATGTTCCAGTGTAAGGCAAAACCACTCCAACAGTTTCCAGATCTTAAGATCTGTCCCAGCCAGTCAACTAACCAAGACTTAGCTCAAAGGCCATCCCCTTAGTGAAGTCTTTCCTGATCCCTGTATCATTGGTAGAATATTTATACTGTTAGTTTACGTACTATGTCTAAATTTGGGGACTATAGTGAAGCATTATTCTTCTGAACACTTGGAAATGAGGTAGTAAGAATGCCCCCAGCCTGTTCAACAACGAACAGATAGGATAAATCACCTCAAAAGAGAAAGTTGGCTCCCAGGCTCAGGGTGACGTTTCATGATAAAAATCAAGAAATGGTACCCACCCCACTGCCACCAATAAGTGCACCTGAACTGTGCAATGGTGAAATCCCCCTTCTCATTAAGGATGTGTTGGCCAGATCCCACAACTTTTCAGCCACTTCCTTTCATTTTGGTATTTAAGATTTCCTTCTGGTATTTGGTATTAAGTACACTTTAAACTTCAATTTCAAACTCGATTCAATGCCCTCCTTCTCGTTACCCCCTAGATCTGTCCCTAGCTCTGGTTGACTGAGGAAGTGGGAGGGAATTGGACTTTTGCTATTTACATTCATCCCCCCTTTCTTCTGAGTGCTAGTTCCTTGTTGCGTTAGGATGAGTAAGGGCTGGGGGGAAAAGGGCAGATATCTCCTTAACTGGGCCAAATTGCAGTCTGCATCGTTGGTCTCCAGTGCTGCTATTGGTCTTTGTTCGTGTGCTTCAAGAGGAGCATGGTGGCCCCAACCTGCCCCCTGACAAGGGGCTGTCTTCAAGGCATGCTCCTAGGAAATAGCAATCTCTTGTGAGGAATTATGGGGAACAGAGGTTAGAATCTTTGATTCTTTATTTACCACCTTATAATTAATTTGGTTTGGATAAGGATCCAAATTTCTGTTTCCATTTACTTTTCTTCCAGCATTTGCTTATGTTAGTGCTTGGCAAAGGTAGTTTGTAGAAAATAAATGTTTTACTGAAATAGTAATGTTGATTTTGGCAAACACTTTTCTCATTAGGAAGGCAAAGCTAATAGCCATTGCATTTATCCATGGACTCTAGTCTAAATGGACCTGCATCTAAAACTAAAGATATACAAAGGTTGAAAGTGAAGGGGTGGAGAAAGTTATATCATATATACAAATACACACACACACACACACACACACACACACACAGATTGAAAGTAAACGGGGAAAGTAAAGTTATATCATGCAAGTGCTAACCAAAAGAAAGCCATGGTAGCAATGTTAAGAACAGAAAAAATAAACTTTAAGGCGAAAATCTTTGCTACAAATAGAGGGTCACTTCATAATATTAAAAATATTCAATTCACTTGGAAGATAAAATGATTCTAGATTTGTGTATGCACCAAAAACATGACTTTAAATATGAAAGCAAATTTAACAGAATTACAAGGAGAAATAGACAAATCCATAATTATAGAGGGAGATTTTCACATTTCCAATTCAGTAACAGCTAGAACAAAGGCACAAAAAAATCCAGTAATGATATAGAATGTTTGGACCACATGATTAATAAGCTTGAATACAAATAGACACCGCACTCAGATCAAGACCTTGTTAGGCCATCTCCTCACTCCTGTGGAAGAACACATATTTAGGGTCATGAGATTTTCATTTCTTAACCATCCTTCCATTTGGAGCACACATGCAAGCAAGAGTAGAAAAAACCCCTACAATACAGACCAGTTTCTACATCACACAGAAGACTGTAACATCTTTGAGCTCAAACCCTGAAGACGCACAAGATTAATGTCCATCCAGCCCTAATCCTATCAGTTTGGTATTAGTACTACAGATTGTATTCTTTTCATTACTTAATTTTGTGATTGACTTTGATGATAACATTGTCTAAACTTAGACCCCTTCTTGTTAGAATGCAGAAGTCAAAAGTATTAATTATTGGGTTGGCCAAAAAGTTCGTTCGGGTTTTTCCATAACATCTTATGGAAGTATTTTTTAAGTTACCATAATTTTGTTAACTCGTCAATCTTATGAACAGGATTTAGGGGACTGTTCAGGGCCTCCCCACTCACAATTTAAAACCTTTGTGAGAAAAGCCTCAGATTTCAAGTAGTGCTACATAAATAATATAAAATTACTGGGACTTCCCTGGTGGTCTAGTGGTTAACACTCCACACTCCTAGTGCAGGGGGACCGGGTTTGATCCCTGGTCAGGGAATTAGATCCCGCATGCCTCAACTAAGAGCCCGCATGCCGTAAGTAAAAGAGCCTGCATGCCGCAACTAAAGATCCCACATGCCGCAACTAAGACCCGCGCAGCCAAATAAATAAATAAATATTAAAAAAAATAAAATTACTATGAAAAAATATCTCTGGATTTAAAGGTAATCGCCAGTGCCTTGCAAATAGTAAGTATTCTACAAACAAACAGTATATATTAAATGGGTATTTCTACTGTAAAAGACAATGCCTTTGGGAAAACAGTACTGCCACCGTAGGTGCCAGAGGGGTGACATGTGACTACACTGGGAATGAGAAGGAGGATGAAGGAACATTTGATAATGTTTTTTTTTGAAGAAGGTTTTCAATCCCTCTTTTCAACCTTTTCTATATATGTTTGGTCAGTTGTCTCTACCAGAGCAATTTTTAATATTTTGTTGGAAAATTGCCTGTAATAAGTATTTAAAAATATGAAATGGCTTTCCTCTTTAAAGAATGAAACCAAGACTCAATCTGAAATATGCATTTTGCTATACCATTATCTTTATTACATCAGATAGAACTCTTGTAATCAATATAGTACATAAAAATAAGTGAGGCAAAGACATTTGGAGGAATTCCATTTATTGTGGATGCATTTTCACAATATATATTTATTGCAGCGATCAATTATCAGTGAAAAATATCGTGTTTATAAAATTTTTAGGAATGGCAGATTCACAGAACATGCTAGTCACCTTGCAGTTTTACTTCTTAAAAAGATAACAAAGAGAATTGTAATCAAACAAGTAAACAAGGAATTTATTTTTCAAAAAATTAAATCCAAACTGAACAAAATTCTACCCTAAAACTTATTCCATCCAAATATTGGAATAAAAGTCAGGATCGATCGATATATTCTCTTCTTAAATTTAGACTTTCTAGAAAAAAATATATAATAGTGATCAGGAGAAGCTCTTATTCAAAAGTACAACAAAGAAATGTTATCTTGCCATAGGCCTTAATTCAAACTTTGATCCATTTCACTCGAATGCTGGGAGTCAATGCCAACTCAGGCACTGCATGTGAATTCTAGTTTATCTTATCATAGACTCATGTCTACTCTGTCATGGATGGGTGACTTGTGCAATATTGCTGGCTTTACTTTCTTTGGCCCAGATGTGCTAAAAGCTAGAGGATTCAACAACTCTACTGATTTATGAGGAAAATGGACTTTGGAAGGCACTGGTCACTCCTCATGCCAGCCCTACCCTGGCTAGCTCTCCCAGGGGAACACTGTGGATTAGAAAAGAGTCATTTGGGAGGCTCCCTCATTGTGGTAGGAATTGAGACTAAAACAATTTTGGTAAGTCATGAGGTATACGTTTATAGAACTACACTATATGTATATCTCTATGCTAGAACATATTGCCAAGACACTGAAGTACTCTTTTATCATCTATTGTGAAGAATAGATGAACGCTTATAAGCTAAAATAAGATCTGATACCTGGATTGTGTGTGTACAAATGACGAGTTGATAGACTCTTTGGGAAAAAGGTAAAACTAATAAAAATTACATATATTTTTTGAAAGTTCAACACATTATCAACTTATGGCAAGTGCCAATGACTAATAAAGGTAGAAAAGTTTAACTAAAAAGATGTTTCAGTATGTTAAAGATGGAAGTACTGTCATGACTCCTAAATATTGGCTTTTGCTTACTTTTCTGCTTCCAGAGATTAGCCAAAGTTGGTCGTAGTACACCTATTCATGGAATTCCAATCTGTACAACTTTGTCACTAAAATTCTCGTCTTTAAATTTTAGAGAAGGAAGAGACCTCAGACATCATCTAAGCCAACCGATTGTGAACTTGATTCTTAAGAATAAAGTTTGGAGCAAGCTTTGAGATTTAGTACAATTCACACTGGACTTCAAGACTGCTTTTAATTATAAACTAAATACTATGCTTTATAGAAAATGTCAATTCATTTTGACACTTCTAATCTCTTTCTTATAGGTTATTGGGCATTGGAAACATATCGATACCTATTCTGCCATGTTTCTATTGGCAAATATGAAATATTAATATAATATTGTGATTTTTAATTTTTAAAAAGCAGTGATAATGGCTAGTTACAGGGACATACTGCTAAATATAATAGCCTAGCACATAAAAAAGCTTCTACCATTAGTGTGTTTGTATATGTGTATGCACATACATACATGATCACGTCATCTAAAATGTGGTTCACTATCACTACCAAAGAAATCCACAAAGCAACCAACCTAAAGAAATCAGTACCACTGTCAGCTAACATCAAAATCCAATTTAGATATTCATCAGCATGAAAAAAGTAATACCTTAACAGTACATCTTTTTTTTTTTTTTTTAAAGACAATCATTATTGTAGTATCTAAAATCTGAAATGGGTTACTTTCACAAAGTGTTATAATTGCCTACTAAGATAATTTCTTCCATGCTTTATTCTAAAGTGCAGAAACAACATGATTTCTGTATTTAAAAAACAAAAAAACAAAAAAAAACACTATGGTTCATTTTTCTGGATACTGCACACATTCCTCAGGCAATTTTCAACTTGAATCTCCTTTTGTTGACTTCCGATGTGGTTGATATCACTGTTCAGACACAGAGTTATGATGATCAGTAGAAAAGTCTCTATTTCACAGCATGGGTTTCTTTAGAAACAGGCTCCTGTGCAAAGGCAATACTTTTACCATGAACATCTCTAGACCGTGATTATTAAATATAGTGATAATATACATGGGTTTACTGGGATAATGAAAAACAAAACAAAAGGAAATGAACCCAATTTAGTAAATCAACATAAATATAAAACAGAGCAAATTAGGCCTCTTCAACTGAGCTGGTCCAGCATCTTGAGCGGCTACTTTGGGTTCTTTCTTGAACTGTCTCAAACCTGCTAAGAGAAGAGAGCTTTAAGTCGTCAGGCCATGGTGTTTCAGCCAGACATTTTGTGTCAGAATTAAAAAAAAATAAAAAAGAATGATAATATGGCAGGAATAAATGTCTATGAAAGGGAGGATTATTTTTGGCATTCTATTCAAATATGCTCCTCTTCTTTCAGTCTATCCTTTCTTCTGTTGGTTTTTTTGCTTTCCTTTCTTTCTTCTTTATATTCCCCTTTTCATATCTTGATCTTGAGCCTTGCTCATGGCATTCAGGGTCAAGGAGGTTTTTTTTAAACACTACTTACTACAAGGGCCAGGACTCTATAATGTGTGTTCCAGGACAGGCAGCATGACTGAATGGCTGTCTCAGCCACATCAAGGCATGATGGTAAACTGGACTATGCTTATCTTTAGTTTTCTCTTATTTTTTCATTTCCTACCTCCTATTCTTATGCCCCTACCCTTGAAACTTATCTGACCAATGGTCTTATTGTACACTGTTTCTTTCCCTCAGCTAGCTGCTAAAAATTCTTGCTGAGGTATTCACAAATGTTAAAGTGTTATGAATCTGCAATTTCAAATGTGTTGTATAGTTTCATTTCAAAGGAATTACTGCGTGATACTAGTGAATTTGACATTTTGGACCAAAGGAGCTACCTACTTTGCTACCTCACAAACTCAGCTCTGGGCCTGCTGGTTATGTTATTATTATTACTGTAGAAAGAGTTTTGTGGTATAGACCAAGGAGGAGGGGGCAGTATGTATGTGTATGAAGTCTCACCCTGTCACCGTCCCACACTGTACCACACACATTATTGCATAATTCCAGGGAGTACCATTCATGTTGTATATGAGTCGTGTTCTCTGAGACCTACCATTCCAGATCATATCTTTACTCTACTTCCTAGAACCCTGGTTCAGAGGAATGTTGTCCAGAGGGGATCTATTAAACCTGTGATGATGGCCTATGGAAAGCTGACACCTCCTACTCAGAAAGGAGACTATATAAACATTTAGACTGTCATTTCTGAAAGGTCATTTCGCAAAGGGTCATAATGGCTTAGGCCAACAAAAGTTCATTCTTTGTTTAAAAAAAAAACTAAAAAATGATTCCCCTCCATTCCACCAGAAGAAAATTGTACAAGGAACTTTAGAACTTTACATTTTCTGCTGAATATGCAATCCTAAAAAAAAGCAGCATGTATAATTAAGAATGCAGGCTCAGAACAGACTGCCTGAGTTTAATCCAGGCTTTGCCCCTTATTTGCTGTGCGACTTTGAGAAAGGTACTTAATCTCTCTGTGCCTCATTCGCCTTAGCTCTAAACGGGGGTAATAATAATGGTGATTGGAGGGTCAAATGAGATAATGTAGGTTGAGAAGGCATATAGTGGGTGCTCATTACATGCCAGTGGTTTGTAATGGTGAAAATTATTACTGGTACTTTGAATATATTTAGCAGTTATTTAGAAAATTTAACTAATAGAGAAGATGTAACACACTCAGGAAGCTGCACCAGACTTATCAGCATGTCGTAGAAAGTAGGAAAGAGGAAGCAATTCTCTTCCTTCGGTGAGCTGTACAGATTCTTCAGTTGCCTTTGAGATGTTCTTCAGTCCTGAGTTTGCTTAAAAAGTGCTTCTGGGTATAGAGTTCTACATCAGCCCATAAGCAGTCTATTCTGATCTTACTTATTGTTGCTCTCTGATTTTTCCCTTTTCAATTTTCCCTCTACCAAGGGAGAAGACTGGAATTATTACTTGAATGGGGAATTAGGAGTTGAATTAGCTCCTTGTACAACAAGGGGTCCTATTTTTAGTTTGTGCATCATTTAGATATTGACCAGAGGCCACTTTGTCAAGGATGAGCGAAAGGCCAAAGAAAGACGAATCCAAGCATTCTTAGCCATTAGTTTTCATAGGGTAGCAAATTTTGCTAACTTTTGAATATTATTTCAATTTTTTTGCCATATCAGCCTTGAGTCCTAGGCTGCTGGCAATGTAACCCCTTAGAATGGTTCCAGAAAGCAGCTTTGAAACTACTCAAGGAGATAGACATTCTTTCCTAGGCGATCTGCAAATTCTGATTTCCAAGCCTGGACCTTGTAAGGAAATGTAGACTATGGTTATACCACACAGCCTTCTGTTTTCAACACCCCTACCACTATGGTGTTTCTAGAATGTCTTACTGGGAACCATCCCACGGATCTAGACTATTTACCTTGTATGACGGACAAACCTACCATGCTGAAGGCTCCGTGACATTGCCTTTCACTGTACCATATACAAGTCTTTAGAAACTGATGGTTACCCAGACAAGACTCTGTGGATCGGCACTATTTCTTTTTTGACCCTGGGACAGCATACTGCAGGATACAGCAGGAAAAGAACCTGTGCAAAACAAATCTTCGGTAGATTACCTTAGTGGGGGAAGTGACCTTGTCCACAGATTGCTTTTCCCAGAGGTTCCGCTTGCCAGATACGTCTCCTGGCCTCAAATCCTAATGAAGAGAAAGCAGAAAAAATTGATGGGTGGCTCTTTATATTTTCTAGCCAGGTCTAAATAAATCACCACATCTGTTGTTTGTGTATTTGTGTAATACACTTTATCCTAGTCATCTGAAATGGGTTACATCAAAAGGATCGTTAGCCATTGTTTGTTTTTATACGGACCCTGACCTATGCTGTGACATGAGAATGGGCTGAAACTATCCAGCATTTAGGTCCTGTCATTCACCAAGGACTTACTGTTTATTGACCAGTAAAATTGGAATATAAGCATATTTAAAATGAGATAGCCAATTTTTAACTTTCTATGTCCTTAGAAGTGAATCGAGCATAGGTTAGTTTTAAATAATTTTTTGGGGGTTGGATAAGGACCTCACCCCTTGCCAGTTAACTTTTCTTTGGTGCCTTGCCCGCGGCCCCCAGCCCTTATGACTTTAATGCGTACCAGCTGGACTTCCAATGGCCAACACTGCATCTCTTTGCATGAGGACTTCCTCTGGCTGCAGATGCCCACTTTGCTCCCAGGAGGCAGGCTGGACATCCAGAGAGTTAACAACACCCCCAGGAGCAGTCTTCAACCACTCACCCATGAGATTTGGTGCAAGAATATTTCTCAGACTCTCTCACGCCTCAGGTAGGATAACTCGGAAGCATGTGTTTTGTGGTGGCTTTCAGGATTTCCCAGCAGGATTATGTTCAACAGCCCATGTAGTGAATTGCTTAATAAACATTCTTTATTGGCTGCCTTCTTTTCCTGCCTCACTTCCTGTAGTGTTTTCTTCATGTCTCAAGTAAACTACTTGCACACGAACCACTATTTTAGGGTTTGCTTCTGGACAGCCCAATCTAAGACATTTTTCTAATTGCACTTTCCTCAGATTAAAATCATTTTGTGTTTCCTGAGGAGCAAGGGGTAATTCAGAAGTGTATCAGGAGCACCTAGCTCCGTGAAATTAAACATTTACTACAAAGTGTACCCATAAGAGAAAGTGACAGTTGATGACATACGTGAGAACATGTAAAGATCTTGGGAAGAAAACACTAAAATATGGTCGATAACAGCTATATATCTTTGAATCTTTATTTACTACCTCATAATTAATTTGGTTTGGATAAGGATCCAAATTTCTGTTTCCATTTACTCTTCTTCCAGCGTTTGCTTATATGAGTACTTGGCAAAGGTAGTTTGTAGAAAATAAATGTGTTTTACTGAAATAGTAATGTTTATTTTGGCAAACCCTTTTCTCATTAGGAAGGCAAAGCTAATAGCAACTACATTTATCCATGGACACCAGTCTAAATGGACATGTATTTTTTTTAATAGATACTATTGAGACTGCAACACTAGAAATGCACTGGTTAAAAACAGTACCATGTGAAGCAGTTCAGATTTGCCTTAATCTTACTGAATTTCTGGATTTTCACTGTGACATAGATTCCTGATATTCTATTAGAGAGTTACACCTATTTAACTTGGAACCAGTAAGCAACAAATCAGATTGTTTTTGAAGAATTCCACTACATATGCCAATGTAAGTAGAAGCTGCCAAATTGTCTGGAAGACTGTTTTAAAAATTTGGAAACTATAATTAGGAACATGCTAATGGAAGCTCTGGAAAGTGGCTATTACTACTTTATTTGATTCATATAAGAAAAATATTTTTCTTTCACATGAATACCCTTCTACTAAAGAAAATGAATTGTATTTTCCTTGAATCCTACCTATGAATCTTTTGAGATCACTTAAAGAGTTTAAAGAGTCCATTTTAAGAAAATATTAACATCTGAGTGGTAAATTGGCATCTTAAATCAAATGGGAAATATAAATGAAATTACCTGACCAGCCTACATTTTAGAGAAAGACCCACTCCAGAAGAAGAGGGAGAAATGAAGGCAGGGAAGCAGGTTTCCAGTCAACCAGAGATCAAAGAATGAAGAAGAAAATTCAGCTGAGAAAGACAATGCTGGGTTTTTTTTAAACAGAAAGAAAGACAAATTAGCATTTTAATTGCTGTATATAACATGTAGTTTAGACACAAAGAACAGACTAACCAGATACAACAGACATACTTAGAATTGAATTCCAGTTACAAAGTTACAGTGAAGTCCTATAAATTCTACCCACAAATAGCAATAGATGTCCCAGTAAAGAATCAGGTGTAGATCAATGTTTAAATAAGTTACTAGTTTTCAGAGACCCAAATAATATTGATGTGACAAGCTTTTGAGCACTTTTAATTCTAGGAACATGAATGCATAACTAGTAGCAGAGGATGGTTTTCTCTTCAGTGAATTTGAGAACTGGACACTAATCCCATGGATTACTCTTTTCCTGGTTCTTGAGGTTTCACTGGGTGAGCACTATTTTGGTAAAAGATTTTCTCTCTGATTTTTCCTTAATGGCCACATGCCATACATCTGCAAACACAAACCCAGGCTTTCCCTTTCACCCATACACGCCAAGGAGTATAAACAAGGGGTTGAGAATAAATCACCTCTGGTCCCAAATTAGAAGGGAGCCTCCTATTTGCTGCTGTCTTTAGGTAATCCTCTGACATCCTGGGTTCAGGGTCAGTCTGACCAGAATCCCAAGGGTGTCAAACTCACATGCCTGCCATGAAGGGCCAGGCTGGAAACACATGCCTGAAGAGGCTGGTGTAAGAAAATTTTAAAAAAGAAGGAATCAACAAGTTAAAGAATGCATGCCTCCACACCTTAAAAACATGTTCAAATTATAATTTAAAAGAAGGAATATAAAGCACAATGGCCCTGACTACACAGATCTTAGCTGCAGGCCGCCAGTGTGAGACCCCCCTGGACAAGACCTAGACAAAAATCTTTGCTTGACCTGTCTTTCTAAGCTGCCCTCCGGGACTTAACCTTTTGCCTGACAACTTTCATGTATCTGCAGGATCCGTCCAGCCCTTTCCAGCAGTTCGGACATTTTCATTTCTTTTCTGCTGGATCCGTAGTGTCTGTGAGTTACCCTCCTGCCTTACTAAATTCCAAGTTATATCTTTCCCCAAAGAGACTGCCATACTGCTATTCATGACGGGGCACATTGCTGGGCCTACTGCTCTTGGGATGTGCACAAAGCTCAACGTTATATATTAAGTACGATCTACTCAAACTGCCCTTTTATTTACAACATCAATTACACATTGCTTTGTTTCAACCTGGCCTTTATTCAGGAAGCCACACTAGTCTACCAAATCCAATGGGACATGGGGAAAAAGAGATCATTATGATGTATACTACTTGCCACATTCTTCTTGCCTTTTCTCCTCTATCCTCTAGTAGACGGTCTAGCAAATTACTTACTAAATATTAGATAAAGCAGGCAATGATTTTGTAATTTCCCTGTAATGCCTTTTTGTCCTGCCACTTTTAGGAGGCCATCAATAACTCCAGAAAATGGGGCTTTTGTGGAAACCTTGACTCATTTATACCTATTGTAATAATAACTGTATTGAATCTTTTTAACCCTCCCATTAGGGTGACATAGATGATAGGCTTATCAGTTAAAGTGTTGATAGAAGAGTATGGGTCAAATCCTGAACCAAATACATGAGTATAATCTGGGATAGAAATGAAACAGGTTGCAAATACATGTGAAAAAGTGACAATCTCCTTTAGCAATGTACCATACTCATCAAAGAAGAAAAACATATACCCTTTTCTCTTTATCTTTGCTGTCATGAGAAACCTTCAGTGTGTCCACGAACTTGCTGAACTTGTATTATATGCAGTGTTTTGGGGGAGAGGGTCTTTACATTTCATTAGGTTTTCAAAGGCGTCCATAATTCAAAAAGGTTAATAATCACTGATCTGGAACCACAAAACTTTATGTAACTGCCATTTAAAAAATAATTTCCACTCTTTATGTCACCTGGGGTGTTGGGGAAACTTGAGGCACTGAAGATCACATACCTTGTGGGTATGATCCCTCACCTCGACTGTCTCCTCTTATAGGGCCCCTTTCCTATATCTACTGGGAGAGGAAGAAGATTTTCTTTTCAATATATTAAGACTGTCCAATTATAAATTGGGTTTACATTAGTTTTATACCTCTTGTGAGGCCCGTATGCAGAGAATCTCAAGCTGAATATTAATTGACTACAAGGAATTGTACCCACGAAAAGTATGGAAATATTTCTATTCTTTTCTTTTTAAATTGGAAAAGTGATAAAACTTTAGTGAATTTGGAGATTAAATATAGAGCAAAGGGATGCAATTAAATGCTCAACAGTGCAGAGGCCTAGGATTTGGAAAGCTTTTCTTCTACCTCTGGAATGGGGTGGTTGTGACAGGAGTTTTTGCTGCCTTGGGCACCCGCAAAGGTATAAAAGCCAACTTCACAGAGAAAGCGCACCAGTATACAGTAGGGAGCTTAATAAGTTTTTGATTATAACGATAAGTGCAAGGCAATGATCAAATACATTCAATGAAAAGGTTAAAAGAATATTTTTATAGTAAGATAGCCACACTTAATAAGAAAATTTTAAATTTCCAAAAATAACATTCATAACCAGATTTTATAGTTTCTAGTCTTACTTTTTTTTTTTTTTTTTTAAATGGCTTTCCTTTGGAGGTGTTGACAAGAAAATTACAGCAATTATTTCAACAACTACCCAGTAACTGTATTTTTGTGTTAAGTTACAGAAATTAGGCAAATTAGAAAACATGGGCTCAAATAGCCAACATACACATTCTTTTGGGAATAAGTCTAGGGGTGCTCTTGACAGAGAAATGGCCAAGATAATTTGACATTTTCATTTTCAAATTCCGATCTGTAATTTATAGAATAGAAGCTAAACATGCAGACCAGTTAAGAGTATAAATTTGAACCGCCTCAACGTTCTGGGTGGAGAGGTGATGGTCCCATTTTACCTTCTGGGTAAATATAGTGCTCGGGACTGTTCTCTCTCAATCTGAAGCCCTCCTTGTTTGTTATTCAGCAGTCACGACCAAGAACAGGGGCCTTGTTTTTCCCAGGCAAATAGACCAACAGCCTGTTTTCTTCTGTTGCTGGAAGCTGAGCTATGAGAGAAATTCAGAAGAACCTGGAGCTACTTACAGAAGGTTTGGGAGCAGGTGACTTGTTTCCATCTGGGGTTTTGGTTAGCCATTCATTGATGCGGCTGGAGACCCCCACCTTTAAGCCAGCTGTTTCCTACAAAAGGCCAAGCATCTAATATTAAAGAAAGAAAAAAAAACCTACCTGGAAAGAAAATTTCAAAGCAACCTCAAAATATTATCCAGTATTGTTTCACATAACACTGATCAATTATTGATCATTATATTCAATATTTTGACAAAAATAAACCTTAAACCTGATATTTAAAGAGTATGTTACCTGGTGTTCTTCCCCCTGCACTTCTCCTACCCCCACCCCCAAGGTCAGTGATTAACTCCGGGTACCGTATTTAGAGGCCTGGAGCCAGAGCACAGTGCATAGTCTATTAGCCTCAGGAACACATTCTCCCTGAGCTTGCTTTTTGGTCATTGCAAAAGAAAGTAAGAATTATACCTTTTTCACTGCTTTTGTAATTAACTATGTGATTCCTAAAAAAAAAAAAAGAAAAAAGAAAAAAAGAAAAACCCAACCTCCAAAATTAAAAGACGGCAATCCTCTGCTCACCTTATTTGGCGTGCCTGATGCAGTGGGTGATGAGAACACATTGCCTTTCTCCCACATGCTCTTGATGTTGCGGACACCTTCGGCGGGAACAGGAAGGTCCGAGGCTGCTGGCTTCGTAGGTTTTGCAGTTTTTGTTCCCTGAAGTATGTGAATTATTTTTAGGATTGGTGCTGGTAAGTTTGCGCTCGTAAAACTATAGTAAGCTTGTCTTCTTCAACACTATCACTTAACAAATTCACTGTGTAAATGCCTTCACCAAAAATGAGAGTCATAATTTCTATTGTGAAAGTACATTCTGATGACATCTCTACCTCCAAATAAACCACTGTATCTACTTCAGAGAATCTTTCGAAAGTGAAATATGCTTTTCATTGGGACTCCACTTCTTGTTAAGGTGATATGCTACTTCATTGCTACAACAGACACTTCTTGAATCCCTGCTGTGTGCAGGGCACTGTGCTAGGCCCTGGGGACGTGGTGGTAAGCAAGACAGTCCGCTCTGTAAGCTGCAGTGGACTGACATTAATAGGAGAGACAGTAACTAGTTATACACTATTATTTCACATTGCAGTAAGTGCTATGAAAGATGAGTGTGGTGCCGTAAGCATGCCAAGAGAGCACACAATAGGACAATGGTACTTAGTTTAGGGGGGCAAAGAAGGCTACTCTGATGATGTGACATTCAAACCCAGATCTGATGGAAGACTTGAAAGAGGCTGGTGAAGGAAGGAGAAAACACTGTTCCACACAGAGCTAACAGTACATGCCAAGGACCAGAGACGGGGGTGTGCTAAAAGACTGAAAGACCGAGAGACCACCACATGGAGATTGGAAGGAGGAATGAATGGGTGTAAAAAGAAAGGTGTGCATTCAAGATACTTTTCCAGCAGTAGTGATAGGCGTACCCCAAATCATGCAGTTTCTCTCCTGGTCCTGCTTTGGGGCCTGTGGCATGTGTCATCAAGGTGGGCAGCCAGGGTGAGTGGCACCATTGCTGGACTATGTGAAGGCTGAAGCCACAGTTTTGGCTTCATTAACCCTGTTAGAGCTGTGATCAATTCAACCACAGAAAATAACTATCTGCAATTTGTCTTATAATTTAGTGGCCATTTAATCTTCTGAAAATCTCCTCTTGAATGTTAAGACTTGATTATTCACTTGATAAATCATCCAGACCTCTCTCTTTCTTATTCCCTCTTATCATTTGTTATGAACTATTTTATAGGTATCTCCACTCTGCAGTACAAAGGAGAGGAGAAATCAAATCAAACTGATCCAATTACTTCATAGCAGGCAACTAAAACCACTGACTAAAGTCTACACAAAGGAGAAAAAAACCAGGATCACATCTTGATCAATGGCACCCTACCCTCTTAGTGCTTTGGTACTTGCAAATATAGTACATTATTTCTGAATAGAGTAACACCCCTAGGTCAACTGGGTGGAAAAAATGTTGGATTAGACAGAAGCATAAAACTATGATCCTTCATATATAAAACAATCAATTTGAAATTCATTAAATTCCAGCTGGCTATCATCTTTATATTAATTTATACTACCAATTTATTTGATAATAAAAGTTTTTATAGATAAAAGAGGACTAATCATGGTTGTAAGGGACCTGTTTAAACTATATATGGGAACACCTTTTATAAGGAATTAAGAATATTGAAGATAGACTTGTGAACACATAAATATTTAAATAACAATAAACTCATTCATTAAAAAAAGTAATACCTTCACTAAAGAATACAGGTGGAAAGTAGTAAACAATAATTTATTTAAAACTCTTCTATAATGTGTCTTTATTATTGTTTTCTCTCTAACTAGTTATAAAACATCATTAACATTCTAACACTACTGGACTTGATTATTGTCCTAAGTGTTTCTATGATTATTTATATAATCAGAGTTGATTTCTGTTTGACCATAACTCTGAGGACATCTCTCACCTCAATTGCACTGGTGTATTGCTCCAGTCTGCTGTCAATCTTGGAGACGACTGCTGCTTGATGAGTTGATTTAACACCACTGCTAAGTAAATAAACACACACATACATACATAAAAATGAGAGAATTTTTCCATACATATAATGGCTGATGATTCGCAATTCAACAATCAACCATATTACCTTTTCTGCACAGACTTATTCAAAAATTCTGCTCGCTCTTCTATCTAGGAATTGGAAAAAAATAAAACCAGTTAATATTTTCAGTTTATAAACAGTGTTTCTCAGCCCATACTACTATCTTCCCTGAACCTGGGGAATAAAAGTACCAGAGAGTGTCAAAGAGTATGAGGGTGCTGTGCACAGCCCCTCTGCTAGAGAGGAAAACTACGTGCAAGGTATTTGATAATGAGGTTTGGAGACGAAGGTAGGACTGGCAGAAGATAGAGAAATATGAAATTCTGGAGACAAAGACTAGACAAAATGTTATTAAAATGCCTCTGCAATAATATAAATCAAGGGCAAAATAATTACATTTCAAGACTAAAACAATTTTTTTTTGCTTTCTGATGTACTTTAAATTTTTTTCCATTATTTTTTATTGAGGTATAAATGACATATTACATTACATTAGTTTTAGGTATACAACATAACGATTTGATATTTATATATATAAGAAAGATAACCAGGAACTGTGAACTGTTCACTTATTGCTTAGCCTGATTTTCTAATTTGACAGCTCTCAAACCTATTGCTGAACTTAATTTGCCCTGAATATAGGAGATGGGGGCGGGGATGAGTGAAACTGGGGTTCAGCTCATCAGGAATGGCTGAGGCCTCTCATGAAGGCCCTATTAGTCCAAGTGGGAAATAAGGAAATAAGCCCAGAGAAACCGCTATGGATATACACCAATGGGCAGTTTAGTCATTTTTAATACATTCTTTTTTTAAAAGCCAGAAATTTTGCTACAACTAAAGCTGCTAAATCAAACATTATATTTTACTGAAACTGCATCACTGAAATCCAGATGTTCTTTATAAGTCAGCAAATATTTGTTGACTCCTCATGATACCCAACTCCAGGCTAGAAATATCCTCTGCCACGCATCACCTACCATCAGCAAATAGTAAAAGCTTCTTTGCATATGACTGCATGTGCAAAGCACACAGGTCCATTTTCTGCCCTGTTCAGGGCAGCCAAGGAATCTACTAGGCTACAGTTACCCTAGGCTGGTGTGGTTGACCGTCCCCTACAATCTTTAAGATGTCATGGCTTTTTCTGGACTGTTGGCCTGGGACTCATGGATTATTAATAAATACCCTTAAGCTTTTTGGAAAACATGCTTCACTCCTAATATCAGTCGAATAATACTTTTAAAGATGTTAGTTAGGGCACTTCATCCTTTCCAATGATTTCTTACAAAGATAAAATCAAACTCATTAAACATAAAACTTTATGCAAAAGAATGCTATAGGTATCCCTGAGTTTATGAGATGTAAAGGGTCTTAAGTCTTATTTTTCTGATTTTAACATAAACTTAGAAGTGCATTTCTGGAGAAAAAGTTCCCAGTTGAATGAGGTAAAACACATTAGAACCACGCAATGCACTGGCACTTTTAATATTATTCACCCATCTATCCATCCTGATTTAACCCTGCCAACCTGTCAGTCAAACAACCAACCAACCAATAAATTATACGTGAGTACCTATTATATAAAGTTGAACACCCAACGATGTATAAGACAGGGTTCCAATTCTTTAAGGAGTCAGTAGGGGAGACTAGTAGAACACATAAATGAAAAATTTTAAATTCAGTGGTAGGTACCATATTAAAGATAAGAAAATGGGGGAATTCGAGAAGGCTTTTCAGATGTTCTGGTATTTGAGCTGAGATCTGTAGTTTATAGTTTACACAGCTTTATAAATGAGTTCATGAAAGTGAGGGTGGGAGTGCATGAGTTAGAGGGGGGAGGACATTTCTAGCAGAGCAAACACATATACAAAGATTTGGGGAACCAAGAGGCACGTAGAGTGGTGGGACTGAAGACTGGAGAAGCGGTCAGCGTGGGGGAAGGCCAGTGGAGAGGGGAGGCAGAGGTGAGACTTGTTCTTTGTAGCACCTCTAGCATCATTCTGACTCGGGGATCATCTTCTTAACCTTGGCCATCACATTTATTCACACTACAGAGGCTCTCAGACTCTACCGTCTCCTTTTGTATCTACAATATTCAATACAGCTTGACTTCATTATCACATTTTATCTGGATTTACCATCCATTACTGATGTACTCTTGTTGGAAAATTCCTGCCCTTAGTGACTCTGGGTAATGTAACAATTTGTACTAAATTTGTAAATTAAATCTCCTGCTTAAGGAGTTTAAAGGGGGAAATTGGTTCTTCTGAAGACCAAGAGGTGGCAGTGTTGTCCCAGAAAAACTCAGGGGAAAACCCCACACATTTCAGCAAACTGGCGCTCTCCTTACTCCACACTCCTTCCACCACCAGTATATGAAAACAATAATAATAAAAACAAAATTCTAAATTTAAATTACTTAAAACTTATTCTTTGCATGTCTTATGTAAGAAAAATCATTCACTGCTAGCATAATTTAACTATGAGAAACCAGGTTCTGAGCTTCCCAGACAAGGAATATAAGTCATGAGAAATTAACAAAATACACCAGTTGATAATATCTTGAGGTCAAATATCAAATGTTTCTCCTCCCACTGGCATTTGACAATGTTAGCTTGTGACCATTTATAAAAGTTACAGGGCCAAGAGTATCAATAGTTGCAGGAATTCAATTGTAGGACATGAAATTAAGTTCTAAAACAAGAGCCACAGCAGGTTCTTCAAGGCACATACTATGGAGAAAAGCACTAGACTGTCTGTTCTTGAAAGCATGTCTCTGTTACACAGAAATTAAAAATGTGTTTTTTCTTTTTTACATATCAACTTTGATTGCTCACATGTGCCTCTCTACCAGAGTGAGTAGATAAATGGCTTTCTGGGAACCCAGGAGTCTGGCTGATGGAAACACTAGAGAAGTTAAGTTGGAAACTTGGTAGAGAGATGGCTGGAGGAGGATGGGTTGCAGTTTCTTCGAAAAAAAAGGAGTACAAATTCGAAGTCTAGATGACTACTACTTTCCTCATGTTCCCAAGACAGTTCAAGGAAAGCTTAGCTTGAGTGGCATTTGAAGGAAGGTTGAAAGAGAGAGAACATGGTTTTCTTTAATTATTGATGAGCCAGGAATAGAAGGACCCAGACTGAGGAGGGACCTGGTGCCTGCACAGAGATGGTCTGAACTGAGCAGGGTTTGCCTTTCTGCTCTTTCTCCTACAGCAGGGGTACGCAAACTATGGCCCATTTGCCCATGTCCTCCACCCACCCAAAAGCTAAGAACATTTTACATTTTTAAATGGTTGGAAAAAAATCAAAAGAATATTTTGTGACATAGGAAGATTTTATGAAATTCAAATTTCAGATCCGTAAATGAAGCTCACCTACTCAACAAAGCCTCTCTCTCCTCCTCTTGCTCCACTCGGAGACCTGACCGAGCTGGTAGTCTGCACTTCATTACCTTTGTAATTCTTGAATTCTCCTGAGGCGGTCAATTATATTAGTGCCCTAGGGGCAGTGACCTTGCTTTGTGCTTCTCGCCTTCACAGCACATAGCGCACATTAGATTTGTTATAAATATCAAACATTAAATAAGAAAATCTCCCTGTGGTTTAGTTTGGATTCCCCCTGAAGCCGCTCTTGAGACGAGGGTTCAAGTATAAGGAGTTTATTTGGGAGGAGTTAGAACTATGGTGGACTGGGACCCAGACCATTCTAAAGACCAAGTGAAGTTATCTGGGGATAAAACATACTGTTTTTCATGTGAAACAGGTAATAACTGTAAAACGTAAGTAACTGGCTTTTGATCATTTTAGTGTGGACATTAGACCTCACACACAATGATACACACATGCACACATTAACCAGCTGGAGCCTGGCTATGATTCTATACCGGCTTTACCTGTTGTCAGTGCTTTGTAACCTAACTAGGTTGATGGAAAATGAGGGTAAAATAAAAATTGCTCAAAGTTCCAATCTCTGAAGATTCATTCATTCATGCATTCATTCAATAAATACTTGTTGAGTATTTTCACTGTGTCAGGTACTCAAAACATGCTAACCGTATAAGCAAAAATAAGTATTTGAGTCTGCGCTCTTGTTCCTCCATGGCAACCACCCCATCATCTCCCTGAGTCAGCTCCTTTCTGCTCATTCTCTTTTCTTTCAGCAGCACTTCCAAGTCACTAGGAATTATGCTCTACGAAGGCAGTAGTCGGACCAAACTCATCCTGGCAAAGGAGCCTATCCGAGTCACATTTCATCTCCTCCCATGATAACAGCTTTAAAATTTGACATGTACCATTTCCAGCTGTGCTGCTCTTAATAATGACAAAGGAAAAAAATGAACATTAGCATGAAAAGCAGCTTAAACCTTTAAAATATATTTGCCCACTTTATAAAGTTTAAATGTTTCCAGTTTTATTTGCTCAAAGTAATAAGGCATGTGGAGGGCGTGGGTCAGTGAGATCCAGAGATAATCACCAAAGGTCTTTTTAATGTATACCAAAGATCTAATAAACAACAGACAAAAATTTCTCCACTTTATTTCTCTCCTTTCCATATCTTGAAAACAAAAAGAAGCTGTGAAATTGCTGAAAGAAGGAGCAAAAAGATAAATGAAGCAAAACTTCAAATAATCAATAACTAAATCAGGGGCTAAAATCACATTTCTATTATATTTTAATAGACATATTATACGAAGGTTTTCTGGGGAAAAAATACCTTGAGAGATGACCCTTTAGGAGTGAAACACTTGAAGGGCTTCTTGTCGTCTGATAAGCCATCTTCTGGCATCTTTTGGCGTTTCTCAGCAGCTTCTGCCCTTCGCCTTTCAATCTCTTCCTTTAGCCTCCTCTTCTCTTCCTAAGAGAGAAAGAACAAATAACAAGGACGTCAATATCAGCTTCAAGCCAAAAGGAAAGAGTGCTGTAGGGGAAAGCAGAGTCCCAGAGGAAAAAGACCCAGGTTCTAGAAAGGATGCTATCCCTTCCTCAAGGGTGGCACCAGAGGTTAAGCCTGAGCTTGTGAGTCTAACTGTCGACAAGCACTCTGGGCTGCCCCTTCTCGACTGTGCGACCTTGGCCATGTTACTCACCTGCTCTGTGCCTAGGTTTCCTCATCTGTAAAATGGGGATGATAATAATATCCACTGACTAGGGCTTCTACGAGGACTGAATGAGGAAGCCCCTGTAAAATGCGTGGACTGGCGCTCAGCGTGACGATCGGCATTGCCGTCATCATCCTGTCAAGTCATCTAAGACTGACCTTCCATTTTGTGCATGTGAAATAAGTATCCCTTCTGCCTGCTTCCTAGGAGAGTTGCGAAGACAAATGAGATGATTTATGTGCAAAGTTATACAAATGTATGTTACTATAGTTACTAAATTGTACAAGAGACGATTTCATGGTTGTCCCCACCTCAGTTGAGTAGATTATTTTAGATGGTTTGACAAACCTGAAATGGTGTAGATATTGCACCCTAGTGGTAAAATCACAGATGTTTACAATCTGTCTCATTAACCCCTCTGTGCCTTCACTCCTGGCCTAAAATACTCTCCCCTGTCTTCTCATCAACCTGCATAACCTCTATGATCAATTTTCTGAGAGATTTATGTAGTCTTTGTAGTTTTCAAACTGGATGTTCTCAAGCAGGGACCGGATGTTCATCTCTCAGAGGATGTTGCAGAAGGATCCTGTGTGTTATGGACTGAATATCTGTGTCCCCCCAAAATCCATATGTTGAAATCCTAACCCCCCAAAGTGATGGTATTAGGAGGCGGGGCTCTGGGGAGGTGATTAGATCATGAGAGTGAACATTTATGAATGGACAGTGCCCTTGCAAAAGAGGCCCCAGGGAGCTAGCTCTCTTACCCCTTCTGCTCTGCGAGGACACAGTGAGAAGACTGCCGTCTGTGAACTGGGAAGTGAGGTCTCACTAGACAGAGAATTTGCTGGACTCTGATCTTGGACTTCCTAGCCTCACAACTACGAGAAATAAATTTCTATTGCTTATCAGCCACCCAGTCTATGGCAGTTTGTTACAGCAGCCAGAACTAAGACACTGTGCTTGTAGGGGGTTAGACCAAATCATCTTCTAGGTCCAACCCACTTCTCAGAGTTCACGTTTCTCTTCTGCTTTCATTGATATTCTGCTCCTCTAGATAACAATAACAATAATGATAACCATGACTTTCTGAGTGCCTATTATGTACAAGGCACCCTGAATACAATGATTTAATCATCGCCACAATCCTGAAAGTAGATATTTCACAGTTAAGGAAAAGAGGTCTCAGAGTAGTCCAGTGACTCTCCCAAGGTCCCAGCTTGCCAGTGGCAGAGTGTCTGATTCTAAAGCTCTATCATCCCAATTACTTCCTATCCAAAGATCATTGGCTCATTAAGAGCTGGAGTTGAAAGAGATCTTGAAATAATTTATCCAAACTTTCCACAGTTCAGGGAATGTTTGTATAGGATCCACGTTGGAAAGTCATCTAAAGTCTTTTTACATATTTTTTAATGATGGGAGAGCACTATCTCCAAAGATTTGTGGGAAAAGTTCTAGGCTGAGTTGGAGAAGCTGGGTCTCAGTACCAATTCTATCACTTATTAGTCAAGTAACTTCACACAGGTTACTCAAACTATTTGATTCCCACTTCTTTGTCTATAAAATGAGAATAATGTACCTCAGGATGAAAGGAAAAAATGCACCTTGTAAACTGTAGCAATGCTTACAGTAGTTGGTTAAGCACTTGTTCAGTTTTCAAAATTTGCCTTCTTGTAACTTTATCTGTTGTTTTCAGTTCTGTTTAAAAAGACGGAACAAATTCATCTGTTCATAATTACGGGGTTGCTGCTACATGCCTGGCGCTGGGCTGGGTCCTGGGTATACAGTAACGAACAACACTGTCACTGCCTGTGAAAATCTAGTTACTTACTCTTCCACTTAAAGCACCCCAAAAACTATTTTTGAATATCTTCTCTATAAAACCTCTTCAAATATCAAAAAACAACTATCATGATTATGTGACTCGGTTCTTGTAACCAATCTGCAGACTTTTTCATCCTTCTCTGCTAACTGTTCTTTATTGGAGGACATTACAGGGTCATGGATTCAGACAAGTGGAACCTGGGGAAAATGACAAAAACCTCTCTGTGCCTCAGTTTCCTGATCTGTAAAATGGGGATGAGAAGACTACCCATATCAGAGAGTTCTTAGAAGTGCATAAACTAATGTGGATAAAAGCTTTAGAACCATGCCTAGCACACAGCAAGCTGATTAACCTTCAAATGTATTTGTAAGAATTCATGTTCGAAAGAGCAGCAGCAGTTCACCTGGGAAGAAACTATTTCCGGGGCTGGAAGGGTCACCGGAGACACGTCCTCAGGGGCTTGGGGAAGACCGACGCCCGCCGGGCCGCGCTGCGCTCGCCTTACCTCCTCTCTGACCTTTCGCTCTGCTTCCTCCTGCCTCCTCCTCTGCTCCTCCTCCTCCAGGACCTTCCTCCGCTCCTCCCTCTTCTTCTTCAGCTCCTCCAGCTCCAAGGCTGCCTCCTGCTGCTTTTGCTTGAGCTTCTCGAACTCCTCGCTTTCAGTTTCCCCGCGGCGGCGGCGCAGCTCCTCCAGCCGCTTGCCGGCTTCCACTTGGGAAGCACCTTCAGCCTCCTTGGCCTCGCTGGTCCTCCCTCCAGGGCGGCTGCAAAGGAGTTGGACACACGTCTACCTTGCAGCTCCCCTCCTCCCGCCTTAGGGAGGGGATGTCGGTCTGCAGGCTTTGCATCCCACACCGAAATCTCCTCTGCCCTCACTGGACAGTGGGTCCTCACACCTGTCCAAGGGGTAAGTTGGGGTCCACCTGGAATCTCCAGGTCTGAATCTGAGCCCCTGCTCTGCCACTTACCCTGGGTTTCCTTGACTGTACAATGGGGGCAAATAGGCACTGTTGGTGGGATTCTAAATTGATGCAGCCACTATGGAGGTTCCTCAAAAAATTAAAAGTAGAACTGCCATATGACCCAGCAATTCCACTTCTGGGTATTGATCCAAAGAAAATAAAAACAGTGACTCAAAAAGACACATGCACCCCCGTGGTCATGCAGCATAATTTACAGTAGCCAAGGTATGGAAACAACCCAAGTGTCCATTGATGGATGAATGTATAAAGAAAACGTGGTAAAAATACATACAATGGAATATCATTCAGCCACAAAAAGAAGAAATCTTGTTTAAATACTCATTAACAAGTAGTGAGGGCATTCTTAACTGTATCTGAACATAGGTAGCCCATTTCTGACACTTTTGTAACAGATGAATTACTACCATCTAGTATCATTTATTCCATGTAGAGAATGGCACAGTGTTTCTAGCTATGAAGCAAGAAGAATAAAACAGAAAATGAGTTCAAGATTACACAGTTACCAATATTGATCTTATGTGTACGTCTCATGCTTTTAAAATAATGAGGTACGTCTCATGCTTTTAAAATAATGAGGTAGTTCTGAATAAACTATGTCCTTTAGGACTATGCATTTCAAGCTGCAGGTTGGAAAATCTATTTAGTGGACTGTAATTAGTGTTTAAAAAATGAACTAGAAAACATCAGAGGGCATTGCATGGAACAAGGGAAAAGACCAATTCTTGATGTGCTTGTTTCAATTATAAATATATATGTAGATGTGTAATGGGTTATGATGTAAAATTTCTTACTAGAAGTTGAGGTTAAAAAGTTAAAGAATATTGTGCTAGGTTCTTGATGGCTAAAGATGAACTTTTATTTTTAACTCATTCAAGGTTAGAGCGTCCCTTAAAACTTGGTATTGCTTTTTTAGTCCTAAAGGCCCATAGGCCTGTGCCTACAGACAGGAACTCTCCCCTTTCAGTTAAAGTCTCTCTATCTTCAGAGATGAGTTTGCTCTCTCTTTGTGTTCATCGTGTTAGTGTCTGGTAGGACTGGCAAACACATGCCCAGAGAAACTTCTCTGGATTCCACTACGTGTCACTCAGTCTTTATATTGGGCATTCAAATGCCCATCATTAGGGACTGGTTAAATAAATCATGACCCATCCACCCCGTGGGACACTTTAACATTAACTGTAGGCTTATATTCACTGGTATAGAAGGCTAGCTAAGACACATTGCTATGCACAAAGCAAGAATCACTTTAAAATAGAGATTTATAATTATATACACATATACATACTATATGTATATGTGTGTGTGTGTTTTGAATGTATATACATAGAGAGCATCTGGAAAAAATGTTACTGGTGGTTTCCTTGGGTGATGGGTACTTAACTTGCTCCTTGAATTGAGATTTTCATGTCACGTTTTAGAGAAAACAATTTAGCTATAAGAAAACGGGTCTATCAAAGGGAACAGTAATTAAATCAAACAAAAGGAGCTATGCTCAAAACAGGAACAAGAGTTCTGTCCACATCACCTCTGCTCAGATATGCAGGCATGCCCTCAGCATTAGGGTAGCACTAATATGGAAATTTCTTCCAGAAGGTTCTTTCCTCTATCCTTGGCTTCGCTAGGTGAAAGTTGAGATGAACATCAGACCTTTCACCATGAACACAGTTTGTTTTCAGTTAGACTATTAGGCACTAAGCTAAGGTAAATAGAGGCTCTTACTCCCTTCCTGGCTCCTCACCTTGTAACCATATGGAGCAAAACGAGGCGTCTATCGGCATCAACTTCTAATTGAAACTAAATCTAAGGTATGCTGGCAGCTAAACAAAAACTAACAATATGGTGGCAGCTTGTTTCATTTTTCTTCTGCCCAGACATAGAAAAATTAAAGCAAGAGTCCCATTTGCGGGTTCTCACTGCTTAATCTGTTGCCATCCCTTGTGACTTCTCTCTTTGAGTTAGCCAGTTATCTGGATTTTCAAACAATGGGCATGTTAATTATTAATTTGAGCTTTGACTGAAGCTGGTTGACAAGTTTGCCAATTGTTAACCAAACTTCTTTCTACTGACAGATTTTTTTAATGTTATTTCTCTTAACAAAATTGTACTCTTATCTACAACACGTTTTAAACTATCAAGTAATTATACAATAATATTATTAGGTAATATTCTTTGAACACTTTTTATGAACCTGACACTGTTCTAGTGCTTTAACACATTAAACTACTGGCGCTTCAGCAAGCTCTGCACTCAGCTTATCAGCCTGAATCAAACTTGATTTCTAGATTTTCTATGAATTCCTAATAAACTTCATTTTTACATCTACTTTCTTGCCAATCCCAAGTAACATCTATAGGTTCTACCCTTCTCACTCCTTCACACTTTATTTAGTCTTTGAATACACACCTTTTCTTCCATGTGCTTTCGGTTCTCTTTTGGATAATTGTGACTAGGTTTCTGCTCAAATTTTTGTGTAGAAAAATTGTTTGGGAACAACTATATTTACGTAACATCTTAGAGCAGCTGGAAATGTCCATCCTTAGTAGTTCCGTTTGCTTCTGGATATTACACATGCTTTGGTGTAAGGAGCAGTCTGACTTCTATACAATACCTACTTGGAACTTTCTTCTTTGAAGTGTTCCGAAAAACAGGGTCTACAGGCAAGGCGGCTGCCAAAGAACAACCCCATGGGAATCCATGTTACAGGGACCCAAGACTCTTTTCCAGAACACCTGGCACAGCAGCCACTGACATAACAGAGATTGGAATTTGGCACTAGCGGTTGGAGGGAGTGTGTGTGTAGGAATGGGGCACAGAGAGTTAGGTAGCCAGGTGTCCATGGCAGGCTTCTGCAACTTGAGTCCTTCTACAAAGCTGATGGGGGGCTCTCCATAGTCAACGTACCTAGAAGTGAGGATTTGCCTGCATATACTTGTCTATCTGTCCTAAAATCAATCGCCATAATGGGGGAGGGGATAAGGAGGGGAAGCTGAAGCTCTGCAAGAGGGTTTTCCAAACTGGAGCATTAGCTGCATGCCCTCTTCCTCCCTCTTAGAGATTCCCAAGGCAAATTAACATCAAGGGCTCTCAAACTGGTAAAGAGATCTGACTCATTTAGTTTAACCCAATGTTTCCAAAGTATTTGGCCACAGGGAAATCTAAGTTTTATGCAGCAATTTATTTACAACCTTTAGAAAATACACTCTTTAAAATGGTACTGAGAAGGGTCTCTTATGAAGTTGGCTGGACCATACAGAGAATGAGTCAATGACAACTCCAGTCATAATGTTTTCTAATAAACTGATCTTACATGAACATATTAGATCAGCGAACAAAAACATGGATGCCAAGCATGATCTGCCTTGCCAAATAATGGGAAAAGCAGATCAAACCTTGTCTGAGCAATGCCTGCTGGTCTCCTGTTAGTGATTGATAGCCAGACCTGCTGACTGAGTATCTCTAAGACAATGGCCAATGACCTCACAACAAAAGTATGTTGCCTGTTAGCACATTTCTGTCTGGAAGCACAGGGTAGGGAGACTGATTATTATTATTGTTTTTTCACATATGAACACAGTCACTGTTAACTAGCCACAACTTCTTACCTGAAAGTATTCTCAGTGTGTTTAAGTTTGTGGGTCATGAATTCTCCATTCTGCGACTTCATTTCTGTAAATCCCTTCTTTCCATCCAAGAAGCTCTTAACTTCTTTGCTTTCTTTGTCCTTTTTAGTCTTCTCATCTTTGATCTAACCAATGGTACATATCAGGAAGAAACATAATGATAATAATCTTAATTAGGTTTTGGTTGGTATCACCAAATAAGACCCAACATCGTTAGGAAGCCAGAAAACTCAGAAGTAAAACAAACTACTGGAGAATGATGTGGTAGAGCTGGAATCAGAGGAAATTCTTAGAGCATAAGCTATGGTCCTCCAGCCTCAGAGCAAAGACCTTGACCACAGTTTTAGGAGGTCAAGATCATCCTTTATTTCATTGAGGTTTTATTTTCAAAAGTAGTGGAGGTGTTAGCACTTAGAAACTATTGTGTTCTGGGAACTCCACATAAGAGTGGTTGTTTTCAGTTCCCACTGGGAGGAGCAATTATTAGTGTGGCCTTGATGGGAGAATGGCCAGGTTGCTTGGACAGATTTCTTCTTGGATGAAGGGCACTTCTTTGAGAAGGACACAGATGTGTTGAGGAGGGAATAAGAAACCTACTGAGCCAGATCTGTCAAGCCAATTTTGGCAGATGTCAGAGGAAGACCACCCTAGTATTTTAATCAAATGAATAATTAGGGTCCTCAGGATAGAAGACATAATAACCCTACCTTTAGTGGGATGACTCAGAGACCTATAGGGCCATGTTTGTAGTCATCTCAACCATTAAAGATAGAATGGAACAGGAAAAATTCCAGGGTTGACTTTGACTTCCACTGAAGGTAATAATTTAGTCTCTGGAAGTGGCTTTATGATTGTTGTGGAAGACAGAGGAAGGTGATACGTGGAGAGCAGGTGTTAGCTTTAATATTTTTTTGTGGGTTTTGGGTTACAAGTTCCTCACAGTAAGTGAGACAGATTATTTCAAAGTATACTGAATTTACATAGCTTTTTTGGGGGGTAAAGGAGTTCAGATTACTTTATCATCTCACCCATTCTTAAAAAATGAGTGTGAAAACAGGTGAGGCTCATTATTTCTCATTTCAAGACAGTGACAAAGCACTAACCTTATAAAGAAACCTAAGGAGGAGGGTTTGGGCATAAGAACTCAGGGCTTCAGGGACTGCCCAGGATGGTCTCCCCTTACCTCATCACTCACCTCTTCGCAGCTGTTATACTTCAGATACCTAACCCCCACCCAAGTGCATGTTTTACTAAGCAGAGGACATTTTTTTGCTCTTTACTGATGAACCTTCAGTAGTCCTTTGCCTGATTGCCTTTGTTGAGTATTATTTGATTAAATTACTATTGATGGACTATTCACTACCATGTTGCCCTAATCAGTTAAGACTTTAATCTTTCTCCGAGGGGCATATATCTAGGACATCCCTTGGACATGCTGAAGAGGGGGTTGTTATTTTGCCATTCTCTCTGAGAGCTTTGTAATCCGAGTTTTAGTTCTATTGCTGTCAACAAACTAGCTGTTACTTGAAGTCACCTAGCTTTTCTGGAATGCTGGCTCCATGTACATAAAAAGAGACGGGTGGACTAGACGATCCCTTCCTAATCTTTCATCCTGTCATTTCCCTCTTGGCTCCAGATTTGTCCTGAGAGGCGACAGAGAAGAGAAGGAAGCTCCTAGTCTGTCCTACAGCTTTAATAAGGCTCCTTGGTGACTATCCTTGCCTGATGGTAAATCAGTATTCATTGGGCAGGCAGGAGCAAGCAAAGTCTCTTCTCGTTTTGACCTACCATTGTCGGGTATAGTTCCAGAAACTATGGACTGGAGTTTATATCCTGGTTAAGAAGTATCTGGGGATACACGTTTAAGGGTGATGGGGTCCCATTTCAGGGAACCCATGAAAGAAATTGTGAGTCAAATCTCATAGTTTGTGGAGCACTATACAAAGAGAAATTCCTTTAACTCGTTTCTCATATTTTGGAGTCTGAGATATTTCCCAGATACCTCCCAAAATGTACTATCTAATTTACCATCCAAAAATGTACTATCTAATTTACCATGTGTATAAAATAGATTTGTAAAACAATACATGTCTAACAGAAGAAAAATCCCTTTTTTTCAAGCTCTGCCTTTATTGGCAAAGTTATGGTAGATGGTATGCTTATATTCTCTTTGGAAGACTTTCTTAGAAAAATTCCCAATGAAATAATGATAATGGTGCTGACTGCAAATTATCTTTTCTTTCTGGGAAATGAATAAATAAAGTAATTCCATAACACTTTAGGAAGCACAGTGGGATGGATTCTATAGCAGATTCAACCTAAGCTAATGGGATATTCTGAGCCCACTCGGAAAAGCATTAGAGCCTCTAGATCAAAATGTTACCATGAAGAGAATCTATGCTGATGGATTAATACGGGGTTACGTATCCTGAAGGAGCTAAAGTGCTTCCTATACAGATAACACCAGCATGCTCATATGAAAGGCTCTGGTCAAATGTGATCATTGGGATAACACTATGGGTATCTGGGATATTCAGTGGGATAACACATGGGTGTATGTGTGTGGGCTGGGAATTCCAGTGACATGCCCTTGTGCCAGAGAGACACTCAGAAGGTTGTGAGCAAGTCTGAAAGGACTGAGACGCCAGTCTCTGTGCTGCATCGCTTTGCATCATTTGATTCCAGAATAGTGATAAGAACTGTTGCAAGTTACAGTTTTTCAGACTAAGTTGAATATACTTTTGTTAGGTTCAGAAGCCTCAATTCCTTTTCCAAGTCCAATGTCTACCACATGGATATCCTTGCTACTTGCTACTGGTCCACGGACAACATGGATTTCACCAGGGAGCTGAGGCTCTACTCAGACCCACTGAGTCAGAGTCTGTGTTTCACAAGGTTCCCAGGTGACCAGCACGCACACTGATGTTTAGTGAGAGGCTCTGGCCTACGTGATATGAATATCAGTTTCAATATTATATGAATAGCTCTGCTGGAAACTGTTTTCCTATTAGAGGTCAGAACGAAAAAAGAGCTCTGGGGTCAAGAACTAAAAGGAGGCATTTTATAGCACAGGGAACTATATTCAGTATCCTATGATAAACTGTAATGGAAAAGAATATCAAAAAAAAGAATGTATATATCTGTATAACCGAATCACTTTGCTGTACAGCAGAAATTAACACAACACTGCACTTCAACTATACTTCAATAAAAAAAATTTTTTTTTAATTAAAAGGAGGCATTTTATAGTTGGGGAAGAGAAAAGGCTAAATTAGGTTTCAAGGTTGCTGGTCATCTGCGATCCATCACCACAAAGAGTTAAACTGCACTGGGAGAAAGAAGGTTTTTTGTAAGGTATTGGAGTGACTTCTGGAAATGTTGCTCACCTGAGGTTTGTGTTTACCTATCCTGCGTAGTTCCTTGAATTCAAAGGAAAGACTTTTTTTGAGGGGGGGAACAAAAAGGTGGGATGCGGGGCAGGGATGGAGGAGGGCGTTTACAATGGCTAAATCATGTAAAATATGATTTAAAGTTATCTACATGAAGCAACTACACAAATAGCTGGAGAGGGGGAAAATCTAGTCATTCAACTAGTAATTTATGTATGCAATGTTAAAACAGGAATAGCAGATTTTTTTTTTTTTTTAAGCTTGGGTTGAGGAGCTAACCTGTCCTTGTGTCAAAAAGAGGCCAAGTTTTGGGACACTGGAACGTGCTGGAGGGCAAACAGGGAAAGAGGCAGGTCTGAAATCATCATACCATGGCCATTATTGAACTGGGGCCTTATCTGAAAAGAGGCAAAAGGATGATTGGATGACTGCTGATGAGCCCCTTCCAGCTCACGGACACAATACGTGAACACAGAATGCCTTGGTCATTAGAAACAAATCACATCTAAGTGAACTGAATTAAATTAGGATGAATTCAAACAGTTATTCAGCCTCTCCTCCTCCACATTAACTTAATCACTGAGTTATGATTTCATGCCCTCTTTCTTCTGTACTTAAAGATATTCCCCACAAAACACTAGCTTTAGAGATGAACCCATGTGGGATATTTCTGTTTGAGTTTAGTCCCAAGGTAATTGTCATGTTTTGGAGATGAATTTGTAGGTGTTCTTCTGTTACAAAATGAGAACAATGTCTCCCAACATGTTTAACAATTTCTTTAGCTGTTTCATTAGAGCCAAATTCAATTTTCTAGTTATTAGTATTTACTCTTTCTCCTGCTTTTAACTGGGCAGTGTTCACATTCAGTTTTCACTCCCAAGCCACCACAAGTTCTATTAGAAACAGGGAGGAACACATACCGTAAACAAAATAAACGTAACATGAACTAGGAGTTCTTACTTTTTACGTGAACCTTAGGAAAAAAAAGTTTAAGAAAATAACCATTCCCCTGTTTAATCTCATCTATTTGCTAAATATGGATTTTTCTGTGTCTTATTCTATGCCATAACGGGCAGAGAAATGCAGCAAGCGTCCATTTGAGTTGGAGCTCAATAGCTACAATTCAGTCCCACAGGCAGAGTAATTCAAGTCTTTCTACCTTTGATACTTTAATTTTACCATGTTTAAGTACTTTGAACTTGTTAAATACTGTCATAGTTTTTAGGATTGCTTGGAACTGACATAAGCATGATGGTTAAAACAAGGTCAGGCTTTCTGATGCAGCATTTTAATTATGTCGGGGGCATAATGACATTCTCTCTGCAGCTCTGGTCCACTGACTTGTTTACTTACCTACAGTCAAACACCCTGGCACCAGCTCCTGTGTGTGCCTCAGAAATGCAATGCAGAACACTGTGCCAAACTTTTCTTTTGAAAACCAAATATCATCTTCAGTTCATCAAATTTTTTACTGAGATGTGTGGGAGTATTTTTCCTTTGAAAAGTTAAATCATTAATCAAAGCCAGTTGGAAATATTTCATGATTGAAACGAAAGTAGGATGGCTCAAGGAAAAAAAAATAGCACTTGGGAGAGTAGAAAGTGGGTAAGATTGATCAGAGGAGTGTTTTTCAAGCTTTCTGACTGTGACCCACAGTAAATAAAGACAATTTATATCACAGTGCAATGCCTACTGGCCACGATGCCATCTGATATGTTCTATTCTATTTCATTTTAGAAATACAGATTGACACAGTTAGCTAATTTTGAGATGCTTTAAGCTGATTTCACCATCAGTGGATCATGAGTCATGGCTTGGGAAACACTGGATTAGAGGTTACAATGTTCATCAGACCTGAAATGCCATGGAACGCTGCTCTCTGAGGCTTTATGACTAGGTTCTGTCTCAATGATATTTACCTCTTCTTTTTTGAAGGTAGGCTTGTCTTCTTGGGACTTCCCTCTTTTAGCTTGCATTTTAGCCCCCCTTTCTTCTTCCTTTTTATTTTCAAGAATGGTAAGGTCACTCATTTAAAAGAAGCCCTTGCTAGCTTACAAGAGTGAGAGGGTGCTCAGGTCACTCTGCATGTGGCGTGGAGTGACTCCTCTGTGGCTGTCCCAATGCTCACATTCCCCCCATGCCAGTGGTTCTGAACAGCAACGTGGCACAGTTTCCTCCCACCAGAATCTTTTCTCATGAGCCTGCCATCGTGCTCACTGAAATCTAGCGTGATGTGGTGCATCTAGTGCGTGTTGACAAATCTTGTGTGTGGTCTGGTGCATCTTGTTCCTGATCATCTCAATGGAAGCTGTGTTTATGAGCCCCTTGTAAGAAGCAGGAGTGAAAGACAACTTCAGTGCAATGCAGACTTAGCGATAGAGAGTTCTCTCTGGAAACGTGGATACACAAGCATTTCTTTTTTCTTTTTCTTTTTTTTTTTTTGCGGGGTAGATGGTGGTGGTACGGTGGTGGTGGTTAGGTATAGTGCTTTTAATGCAGCCTTGCAGACAGACGAAAAAATATTTCTTAGCTTATAAATATTCCCCCACCCCCAATTTCCACACTTCCTTGTGCTACATAAATTTGCGTCACCCAGATGGTAAAAGACGCAAAACGTGTGCTCTTAATTGCCAGTCAGTTTTCAGTGGATGCTACCCCAGATGAATGGCTTTCTGCAAGTTTACATTAAGCTCAGGTCTACATGATGGCAAATCAGGGTTTTGACACTTTTTATAAAAGGTCCAAACTGGCTCCTTTCCCTCCCTTATTACCAGTTAATTCCAACGGGGTTATTTTGCCTCCTTAAGATGATATTTCTGACCATGATTCATCATGTCAGTTTCCCACCCCAACTTTTAGCATATTTTATTAAATGCCAAACACACAGATAAAGTGAGGAGTTACGGTCCCCCTGCCTCATGTAGACCTGTGGATAGAGATAAGTTGTTAAAAGGAATGAGTTTAGATGCAGTGCAGAATCATAAGTCAATGCAGCACCACCACATTTGTCATCTTTGGGTTAATTCATTTTTTCTGGTATTCATAGCAACCAAGCACAGAGCAATTCACTTCTCTCTGGTTGTACCAGTAAATTTGGTTGGTGGAATAGTTAGCTATCAATTGATTGCTTTATGCTTGCACATTGCTATGACCTAAAAAAATGAGCAGCTTGCCAAATGATCAAGCACGTGGGGCTGTAGGAATGTGGGCTCAGTCCCAAATTTGATGTGCATTACATTTCTCATAAGTTGCAGGCATCACACGTTTGGTGCAAAATGTTTACTGTACCTGTTTCTTTTGGACAGCTGTCTGAAGTTTATCTTCTTGTACTTTCTTTTCATTGACCCACTTCCCTTCTGTTTTCTCCTCTACCTTTTCCCCTTTTATCTTTTTCTCTTGCATTTCCCTTTTTTTCTCTTCTAGTTGCTTCTTACGTTTTTGCTCTTCTATCTTAGCTCTCTCTTCTTCCTCTGCCTTTGCCCTCTGCCTCTCCTCTGCTGCCCTTCTCTCCTCCTCCTTAATCCTTTCCCTCTCCTTTGCCTCCCGTCTTTCTCTCTCTTGTGCAGCTGCTTTTTCTTCTGCTTCCTTTCTTGCTTTCTCCTCTGCTATCTTTCGTTCTTGCTCAGCTTTAATTCTTTCCCTTTCTTCTGCTTCCAACCTGGCCCTTTCTGCCTCAGCTCTTTCCCTTGCTTCCTGTTCCATCTTTTCATTATGGGGAATCTCATCTGAGCCTTTTTCCCTCTCCTCTTCTGTCTTAGGCTCATCTGTACCGATTTGCCCATTTTTCAATGACATTACTGTTTCCTCCTGGGTTTCTGCTGCTTTCTCTTCTGCCACCACCTCTACCTGATTTTCTTCAATGCTCCCTTGCTTTGGCTTCTCTTCTTCTTCGTCCTCCTTTTCTTTTTCTTCTTCCTTTTTCTCTTCAGCATCCATCCACTCATTCTTCTGGTGGGACTTGGTGACTGTTTCTGTTTCCTCTATCTCGTATCTTTCTCGGCGACTTTCGCTTTTTTCTTCCTTCTCCGCCATTTCATTTTCTGCTGCGTTGTTTTGCATTCTTCTGCTGGGTAGCAACAAACTTGCATCTGCTATTGTTGGGTCAGAATCCTTCTGGCGCTCCAGTGCTTCCTGAAGGCGTTTCTGGCGTCTTTCCTCCCGTCGGGCCAGGCGCTCCAGGAGTGCAGCCTCATCGTCGGCCTCCACCTGAGTGTCTGGGGTGGTCGTCTTGACCTCCTCGTCGGGCACACTGGACAACAGAAACAACAGCAAGGACAGCTTGCTGATTAATCGGTCAGCTGGACTCATGTGCCGTGCCACATGGGAACTGTAGCAGATATACACATCTCCCCATATACAACCCCATATTAGTACATTCCTGCCTGGCTTTCAACTGGCAGCATATGCAAACCTTTGCCCATGGTCTTTCTCTGGCCATGGGGAATCTATTCCGTACGCTAGAAGTGCTCTGAGTATTAATGCCACCTGGGCATTTTGCCTCAAGCAACAATTGATGAGCATTAATGCGTAAATACCTCAGCTCGCCTCACCTTTGGAATCAGATAGCGCTGAGGTGCCTATACCGCAGTGGATCTTAGAGTTCCCCGGTGGAATTAAGCTCCTGATACCCACAGTGGTAATTTGCTTGGTAATGAAACCGTTATTTGGTTGCTTTCCCTTCTCTGTCTCACTTCCCCACACTGCTACCACTTTTTCCTGGGATCATGTTATAAGTAAACTGTGCTCAAATCTTTGTTTCAGAATCTGACTTTCAGGGAACTCAAACTAAGACAAGAACCAAACTGAAAAAATGAATTCCTCTTGTATCATGTAGTGTTCCCACATGTTGCCAAGTCATCTGGAATTCCTGATCTGGATTGCTGGAACTCTAAGCACTTTGAGAGGATGGGGGTGTATGTTATAGTGCAGAGATGCTATACTCAGGCCAGTGACCCCCATGGTGGAGACATCTAACTGTCCACCACAATTTATGCTCCTCTTTCCTTAGTCACAGGGAAGTGATTGCCTGTCAAGGATTATATTTCCCACCCTCCCCTCTTCCCCGCCCCTAGGTGGGGCCCCATGACCAATAATTCCAATGAAATGTGAGCAGAAGTGAGATGTCCAGACCAGGACAAGTAAGAAGCAGAGGTACATTCTCTTCCCTTTCTATCTCTGTCTACTGGCTAGATCAGAGGACTCCAAAGCCCCTGAAGTTGACAGAGTCACAGGAGGAAAGAAGATAGGGAACCAGTTCTACCAGTCAGAAATACCCACACTGGACTAGTATGTGTTATTGCATCAAACTACTAAAATTTGGGGACTCATTGTTAAAGCAGCTGATGTTGCCCTAACTAATAAATATACCATCTCCATTCTTTGTCAACATTTCCATGAATAAAGGGTCTCTTGCCCTTCTTTTCTGCAGTAGACAAAGAATAGTTAAATTTGATGTTTATAAGAAAAGAAAAGAAAATCTCTAAAAACCAGACTGTAGCATGTCCACCACTGTGCTCACTATTGCAGGATGCTGGCCACTGCCCATGCCAGGGGTGCTGGTCTTCACTGCAGGAAACAACCAGTCATGTGATACTAGGACTGTGACCAGAGTTGGAAGAACATGCCTCGCAATGTTTAGAAACTCCATCAAATTTCATGGTTCATACCAACCTTGGCCCTTTTGAAGTTCAAGTTCACTTAATTTTGGAAAAACACATTTCACATTTAACAACAAGAAATGGCAGACTAAAGGCTAGGTTCTAAACTTTCTTGGCCTCAGCTGTTGCTGTAAGATACTGTCTCCATGAATTAGACACATAAGGATTAAATTTCTCTGAAAATGCAAATAGTTTAGAATTTAAGGGGGAAAATCTATATACATAAGGCATTTGGATCAACTGAATTCAAATAATTTTTAAGAGGTACCCCAAATTCCAAAATGCTAGCTGGCTTAAAGAACTCTTGAGTTAAGAAACAACAGACTCTACTGAACCTTTCTTTGCTATTTATAAATCAGGACAGCAATCAACAAGAGAAGCTGAGTACCAGTCAGTTGTTTAGCCATAAGAAGAATACTTATTCTTCTTGTGGCTAACTAGTATGTCAGAGGTAAATCACATGTTATCAGATCTGAATATGCACTACTAAAAAAAAGAATTTTGTACTCAATCAATGCATGAAATAACTAATAATAGTAAAATGTGAAAAAAGAAGAGAAACACAAGTAGAAGCAAGATTTTAAAAGCAAGAAAACTATAGGCACTAGTAATTTTTTAAGGCATTGTTGATTACTCACTAATAACCAGATTCACAAAAGGCCTTAAAATGTCATTTTTAAACTCTTTCTTTCCCATGCCCTTCAACTCAGAAATAGAAAAGGCAGTGAAGACTATGCAGCCCTGATCTGTAAGACTCTGCTACCATCTTCCTAATAATGGTCAAAATTACTATGTGCAAGCACTGTGCATTTTACAGGTATTATCATCTCATTTAAATTTAACAACATTCCTAAAAGAAAGGTATGATTTTTACTTCCATTGGACTGAAGAAATACAGTTAGTGAAGAAAGGGTCAAGCTGGGATTCAAAGGCAGGTAGTGAACCCCAGAGAACCTCTTTGCTATACTCCCTCCCTAATCAGGAGCTACTTACTGAGGGACAAAGTCTGTTTTTCCACCTAACCAAGAAGCTTCCTGATTGAATCATCCTGCCTGCCAGCATGTTCACTACTGCCTTCAGAAACCCTCTGTGTACCCACTCAAATTCACGTTAAAGAGGCCAGAACTCTTTCCCTTCAGAATTTTCTACACAGTTTGAATGAAGGGGATTATCAAATACAGTGCCCTCCCAACACACACAAAATAGAAGAATCTAAAACCAAAGCCACACAAAAGATCTTACATGATGATTTCATTATATTTAACCAGTCCACAATTTAAAAATAAAATTATTTTTTTTCTCCATTCCCCCTCCCCATCTTTTCTATACCTTGGGGCATATAAATGATATATACTATTAGCGTAATGCACTGTGTGACCCTGTATGTGTGAACTTGTAAAAGCCCCTTTTGAAAAAGTTGAACTTATTAAGTATTCTCGACTTTCCTGATTTCTACCAGGACTGGTATAGGAAAAAATGTAGTACTAAACTCATAAGCTTGTTTGAATAATTACATTAAATTAAACAGGATTCTGCACCTTGTTGAATATTGTAGAGATCCAAGAATACTGGTTTAGGGTGTATATCAGGAAAAATAAGACATTTGCAATTCATGCCTACTTTTAAAATTCAAATATTATCTGCTACTGGTAGGTACAGAGGACTATTAAACTAATACATCTTCAGTTCAAAACAGATAACAATACCCTAAAGAATGAAGGTAAATAGTTTTCTTTATTTAAGCATATAACCCACGATTTTTAGTAAATAAAAAATTTACTAGATTACAAAAGAAAATAAAATCCTTCAACTGGGGTGTGTTTAGGGGATGGGATGCGGGGGGTGGGGTGGGGAGAAAGGAGCATTGGTGTCCTAATGTCTAAATCAGATTGACTGTCCAATCTGGTTAGTTGCCTAAAATATCCACAGAAGAATTAAACAAGCTAGAAAGACGGAAAGAGTTGAACTGGGCTGAGAAGGGGATGCTTTGCCCAACACATTCCTTTCATCAGACAGGCTAAGAAGCAACTGGAAAAATTCTCCCTTCTGAAGAGGACAGTACCTGTTCTGGGTATTGACCTCCACTTGGTCAGTCACCTGTCCCAAGGATTCTTCCTCTTGCTTCTGCCGCAGCCTTTCCTGCCGGGCACGGCGGCGCCGTTCCCGGGCGGCCTCTTCCTCATCATCGTCGTTCCGCTGGTAGGCGATTCTGTAACATCACAAAGACAACTTCTTGAGCTTGCCAACTGCCCACCATCTTCACCAGCTTCTTGGAAGGATCGACCCTGAACTTGACTACTTACTGAAACATAGAGTTCTAAAAGGATGGTTCTGTTCCTTAAGTTTAGAGACCTGATCTGACTAGTTTTTAAACTTTCAAGTATCTGAAAAGCATTAGTCCAATAGCTACAGAGGATAATTTACAATGACCCAATAACAGCCTAAACTAAAAAAATTTACACAAAAGCAACTGCCTGTGGAGACTGTGGGTTAGCATATTTAGATTTCTTCACTCAGCTGATGATTAGCATGTTAAGATTTAGAAGCAGAAATCCAAAGAACTGAACTGAAAGTACTCAAAACACTTATTGAAAAGATTCAGCATGTTGTATGAATTATTTGTGGATATGTTGTCACAAAGGTCAGAAAATAATCAAGTTATGTTACCAAACCAGGACTTTGGCATTAATAAGCCAAACAGCTAACTAAAATCCAGAGCAGGATATCCTCTTTGCTTGGATTTAATTTTTTCCTTTTTGTTCACTTTCACTGAAGAAAAGTGTTATTGACAACTGATAGGAGGCTTCACAGTCAGTGCAGCGCCCTCTAAGGCCCCCTCTTTTGTTCTAAAACTGCTTTAGTGTCCCACTACCCACACGCTGGGCACATCTTGGGAGCCCACAGGTGTGTATTTAGATAGAAACCTAAGGGCTAAGGCAGGTAGAAGAGGCGCAGAGGGTTTCACATGCATATATGGTATTTAGCTTTCCTAGTTTATCGGAAGCAAAGAACTACTTAGGGAAATTATACAATCAATAACACTAGTTAGATACGTTTCCCCTAATATTTATTCCCAAGTAAAGAATCAGAGCTGGGGAACTCCAGATGCCCAGACTCATGAGGAGATAGCCTGCGTGGTCACCTGGCTGTTTTGGAAGGAAGACTGTGTACGGACATACGGAGTGCTGAGAAGGCATGGCAGTGCTGGCTGGCCCAGGAACAAGCTGGCCCGATGGATGCATGGAATGCAATGGAGCTGCACTGTGCAGCAGACTGCTTTTTATCTTGGAGAGTTAACATGCTTTTTTACAGTGTTACTTACATATCTACAAATAGAAATCCAGGTATGTAAACGTTTCATGCTTATCAATAATGACTAAGCTAAAATAATTTACAAATGAAAGAAAACAAAACAGCAGAATCATATAATTTATACCAACGAAACGAACCTAATATGACTGATGATGGTTTGCTCATGTTAGATTTACAAACTAGGTATTTTTAGATCCAGTACTTTACTTTACCTATCTTTTGACTTCAATAATACAAATGCTATGAATGTTTTTGACCTTACAAAAACAAGATGAACAGTTCTGAAGGTTGGTTGGTTTGTTCTTTGCTACTTAAGAAACTCCGACTTCATACTTGCTAAAATGTGCTAGTGTGCAATATTCAAATGCCAATATAAATAAACTGTCACTTAGTAATTCTATAAAGCTGACTGGTTTATTTCCACAAATATGGAGAGAAGGGCAGTGTGATATAGTTAAAGGATAACTACGTTAATACTCAGAAAACCGAGTTTCTAGAACTGGTCTCTCCCCAGCTTGCAGCCCTTTGATTAGCCTGCATTAAACTGCCTTGTCTGTAAGTGGGTGACAATCAAATGAAATCATGGGTGTATTGTGGTAAGGCATACTACAGTGTAGTATTTTGTTGTTATTAGGAAAGTGCAGTGGAGGAGCTGCTTTGTGAGGAAAGATGAGTTCAATTTTAGACTTGTTGAATTTGAGGTGACAGCATGACATGATTTGAATGTTCCTTTCTAATTCAATCACATTGTAGTTTGCAGTTGAAAGCCCTTCCCAGTGGTTTGGCTTCAGTCTTCAGATTCTTGGCCTCATATTCCTTTGGCTTATTTCTCAGTAGACAGCTTTAACCACAGAAGGGAGAATGAGTCCTTAATGACTGCTTCCCAAGCTAATCAAACAGAAAGTCTTAATTTGCCCTTCTACGTCTCTGGATCAGCCATGAGGTCTTGGCTATTACTTGGGGCCTTCCTTTTCCAAGACAAGCAAGACGCATAAAAGCTCCATATGGGACACCCTATGGCAACAACAAAACCCTCCCCGCTCCTAAATGGAATCTCATTTGAAGCCCTTAATTTCCCACTATACTTGAATATCTCAGGGGTGTTACTCTCCCTCCTCCCACCCACCCAATGTGCTTCATGGCGGATGCTGTTGGCTTTTAGTTCTGACATGACCTAGATATGCCTTCTGTCTCGGCCAGGTCACGCTCAGTCTTCCTTCATCTTAGGTTTCTCATCGGAGGCGTGGCCTTCCACAACCAGATCGCTGCCCCTGTCTCTGCTAACTCTTCTTGCTTCATACTGCTTAAAATTTATCATCACTTTCCATGGGTGGACTCTTACCTAGGATACACAGTTGCCAGAGCTAGATTTTTGAGGACTTTTTATTGCTACTAATAAAGAAACATGTTAAAATTGTTTTCATAGTTAAAAACAAAAAAGGAGCCAAAATGTTTTCATGGCATTTTGAATCAGAACGTGCCTGGCTGCTGGCTCAATAACATATCAGTTGACTTTGTAAGTGAAACTGTGCCCATGCCAAATGACTTGATATGTGTAGAAATTCTTCAAATGTGGGCCTCCCTACTTTAGTCCTCAGAGGGCAGAGCACACAGCGGTTGCTTAGCTTTCAGGCCTCTCCCACGGCAACTACTCTTCATACTACTACCAGAGGTTTATTACTTTTCTTTCAAAATTGAAAAACCTTAGTTGTTAAATTTTTTCTGATTCTAAAAGTAATATGCACTTATTATTTTCTTAAACCAGACATTAAAAAATGTACAAAAGAGAAAGTAAAAATCAGTTCCCTAATCCACCACTCAGATATGAACATGATTAACATTCAATGTATTCTACCAGAACTTTTCCTTTGCATGCATAGATATTTTAATTTTTAACAAAGTGGGATCATGTTATATATACTACTTTAGAAATAGCTTCTTTAATTTACCTTATTTATGACTATTTTAACACATTAGCAAAATATAATTTCCAACAGCAACACAGTATTCTATGACTAGATGTACGTAGTGGATGTATGTATGTGGATGTACTATAATCTATTTAACCAGATTTCTACTGATGGGCAGTTAAGATTTTTCCAAATTTATGTTCTTATAAACAATGCTGTAAAGGACATCACTATAGATATACTTTTACCACTTGTTCAATTACTTACCTAGGAAAAATTCTCAAAAGTTAGAATTCCTGAGTTTAAGATATGCTCATTTAAAGGCTCCTGTTAAACACTGACAATTTGCCCTCCAGAAAGGTATGTAACATCAGCAATGTATGAGTGCTAATTTCACCATAACAAGAATTTATCCCAAAATACAGATGAGAACACAACATCCTTAATATGTCCACATGATAGCACAACAACTCTGCTTTAGGCTTCAGTTAAAGACAAAACGTTAACGTTCTAACTTTTCACACACCAGACTTAAGTGTATTTGAAGTGCTGCTGACTAGTAAATCTCATACCTAACCACCCACTGGGTTGTAATAAAAGCATAACAATCCATTTGTTCTTTCTGTGAAAGTTCAGCAGATGCTGGCAGTAACCAGTCTACTGTATCGTACACTATAAAGACAACTGATGTTCCCAGATGATTCAGAGCAGCGGAGGACTCGAAGTTCCTCTGAGTCATCTGAGAAAGATTAAACTATGTTTATTAGAGTTTTAATCAAATGCATTTTACTTAAAAAATGAGTAATCCCAAATGATATGTAAGGCACCTTTTATTAAATAAAATGTTCAATTGACTTTCCCACCCAGGCTGGGGGTCAGCAGGTTTACTCTGGAGTATTATGCTTTGTTTCTGGGTAATTGCCTTCGCTCATCTCTTAGAGACCGCTTGGAGAAAGGTATGATTGACCTTACTGCCGGAAGCCCAGTGCTGCTGGCAGCAAAATGGCTCATCAAATATTCGGGAGAGAGATGATCTTGTGTATGTGTATGTGTGTGTGTGTGTGTGTGTGTGTGTGTGTGTATGTGTGTGTATCAATAAGTGCTGAACAATCTCAGAAGTCCGTAATAATTACATGATGTTATTTGACTGTGTCAGTGGTATGAAAAAAGCAGAAAGGTCTGGCTTTTCTTCCATTCCCAGAACCACTGCCTAAATATCCTGGTGTTATATTTTAAGAAAAAACAGGTCTATGCAATGGGAAAACTCTCTTGGAATGTTGTGGCTTTCACACCAAAGACTTTTTAAGTCTTTACCACCAGACCTCTACTGCCTCAGTGTATTCAAGTAACACTATAATCATGTTACAAGCTGTGCCTTTTAGATAGAAAGTTCAAATAAATAAAAGTATTGCAGACATGGCAAATAATGAAACCACTGAGGACTCAGCGTCTTTACATTTGGCTGGGCCAGGGTCTAAATGTACACTAGATGAGATAAAGAGGAAGTGGCAGAGGCTTCCACAGTAAGACACAGGAGCAAGGCACTAGCTGTCACCTTGCCCCAATGTCCCCCTCACCCCATCTTCTCCAATAAATATTTCTCAAGACTTGCTCAACACTGGCAAAATTCTCACTATGATTTCATCTACAGTACAGAGTTTTTTAACCCTGTGTTCTCCATAGTGTGAAGAATGTTACTCTCATTTCCTTTCATTTTGTCTGGTTTTTTTTATTTTGCTATTTTCTGATTTGAGACTCCAGTACCTGATCCTTAAAGTTTTCAAGTAAAAATGCTGGCAATAACATTTTATTAACAAGACAAGATCTCTTATCAGGAAACCATGTTTAAAAATAGAACAAGAACAAGCAATAACCAGTTTTATGAGGGGGTTGATTTTATTACAAGTTTAAGAGCACTAAAGAAAAGATTTAATTTTCTATATCTTACAGCAATGGTTACTAACATTTAAAGAATGTGGATCTCTTTAAAATATCAAGAAGAATTAAAATATCATGACAGTTGCTTATAGTTTTGTTATTTATTAAAAATGTTTTATAAAGTCTATAAACTCAACACTGCATAAAAAAGGAATCTGTATCTTATAAACCACTGCATTTATACATTTTTGCAGAGCAGTCTTTCATACCTGAAACAGTTATTTATCAGACTACAGAAAATAAATTTAGGAATCTCTTCCACTAACTTCACCACTAGAGAACTACTGGTATACAGAAAGAGATTACCAGAGTGCCACTGAACAGACTCTGACTTGTCCCCTTCAAGCTCTTTTGCATCCTTTAACATTCCTTGTGCTTGGTAAGCACACATAAACATACACATACACAGACACACACACACACACAAACCCACAGGTTAAGTGAGGAAAACCTCGGAGAAAATAAAAGGCTCAAGGCACTAAAATGAGGCCCGTGTGCAAAAGACTTATAGAGATCCCCATTCAGATCAAAGTTTCCAAGTCTCTCTGTTTTCCTTAATTACTTCTGCCACATTCCTATATTTTAAAAAGAGAATGTTGCACCTAAAATTCCAACAGAACAAATAAATTCGCTACCTGAAAGAAGGACTCCTACCAATAGTTCATCATCTGTGAATTCACAGGAACTTATAGGCCAGCAGACACTTAGCTGAACCCTAAGATCCGCTTTCATCTCCCTGCATCCCTTTGTACCTCTTCTTTCATGCAAGGAGTCATCCGATAGAAGGTGGTGCTGGTTGAAAAAGATTCCAGGTTGTAACTGTGACACTCAATCCCAAACACCATCCTGCCCCCAGCTTTCTGCAGCTGTGCATTCCCCACGCAGGCCAGACTCAGGAGGAAGACTGACTGGGGTTCACATCTGCAAAGGACTTCTTAGTCAATTACATTTCTTTGATTTCCATCATTCTTGGTTCTGCCAATGTCATTGTCTTAGCCTGGGTCTTAATATGGGATCCAACTTAGAGTTAAAGCCTCATGTGGGTTGAAAATGTGGTCATCAACTATTAGGAGGAAAAATGATTCATACATACTTTCAGTATTGTTTTTCATGTGCCAAAAAACCCCAGTGATTTTCTTTCGTAATATGAAATGCAAGCGATTCTCCAAACATATCCAATTGGCCCTGTGAATTGCTCAAATGCTCTTAGTAAAATTTCAGGCAATGCTGTGATCAGGAGGGAAAATCCTGACCTGCTGAAATGAATCATATTTGCTCTGCAGATTTACTGTATATTTGAAAGTTAAAAGAGGTTTATAGATACATTCCAGGCTCTTAAATATGATTTTGTTTATGTATATGTGGTATCTGTAAAATGCTGTGGTTTCATTTAATGCACATAAGGTCCAATTCTGAATGTTTTTCCCTTGGATTCCTTAAAAGAAAGGCATTAAAAATTACAGTGGAGGAAAAAAAATCAAGAAAATAAAAATATTTTCCGGTCAAAATATGTTTAGAAATGGATTAATAGCTAAGAGTCGATCGGTCTATTAGTAATTAATATAGGATAGAATGAAAGAAAGCCGTCCTCATTTAGAATATATGTATATATATATATATATATTTTTTTTTTTTTTTTTCTGGTAGGGAAGGTAAAAATATGCTGAATTTCACTGAAGGACTCATTGCTATGTCAGGGGTGTGCCTTTTATGGGAGTGCAAGCATGCAAGGGGATACATTACTCTAAAGAAATTTACCCAGGAAGAGAGGTATGTCCCACCCCATCTCCCTGTACACACACACATTTGAGAGTTACTAAGGTTTGCAAACCAGCCATAAATTTTGGTTCTCAACAGTAAGACACTGTGTGCTTGCACACTTCAGTGTTCTCATACATGTTGTTCACCACAAGTTATCACCAGCAGCCTACCATATGCTTTATATAATGGTGACATCCCATAATCACATGAGTTTCTATAACCACAGACCATGGTGGGGAAACGTGTCGCGGAACAGAGTAGAAAGAAACAACATCAGGCAGTGGGAGAAAAACCTCTTCGCCTTGCCTCCACACACTCTCATAGAAGGCTGGTTCTTAGTATCGTTATGACTGTGATGTCCTGGCAAACAAATAGGTCAGCTCTGGTTGATCATGTATGGTTAGAAGGAACTCCGGGAGTAGGGCGAGTTCTGATTCTGCCTCAGGGTTGTATGGCTGACTAGGGCTTACGGGGACACAGTTCTCAGGACGGTCCTGCTCTGGGACAGGCAGGCCCCTAAGCTTAGGGACTCATTGCTGAATTGATACAGATAGTCATTTGTATCAGGAAATTTTAAAAAGATGAATTCTAACTGTTTTGGGTCAGTATTTTAAATTAAAAAAACGTTTAGCATGAAATATATTGTACCTATGAATGAGTGTATAGTACACCACCACGTAAAAGAAGAATAATGAACCAAACACCCAAGTACCTACTACCCAGCTTAAATAGCACCAGCACTTTGAAGATCCTTATGTGCCCTTCCTCAACCCCATTCCTATCTCTTTTTAAATGCCTCCAAATAACCTCTAACCTGAATTTTAATTGTTCTCTTGCTTTTCTTTGTAGTTTTACCCACAAGGGATGCATTCCTAAACAATTCATTTTTTAGTTTTGCCTTCTCGAACTTTATATAATCATACTATATGCATTCTGTGATTAGTTTCTTTCACCCTACATTATGCTTTTGAGATTCATCTATGTTTATATGAATAGCTGTAGTTTATAATGACAGATGAGATACAGGATTTCCCAAACATTTCTTGAGATTATAGTTTGGATGAGATAAGTGTCTAACTTTTTATTCAACTGGTGCCATGTTCTTTTTTAAAGTCCATAGATATTCAGTAGAAATAAAATGAATAGAATCTGGATTATTTCTTACTGAATTGTTATTTTTTCACATTTATATTTTAAAGGAATAATGCATCTGTCAAATCTACTAAACACAGATTTTGGAGGGATAATTCCATGGCAGTTTCCTGAGATAAACTAAAATCTATTTGTTCTGTTACAAACAGGACCGAATTTGCACCACTCCCACTATCCCACCCTATTCAAACGATAAGCTTGGTCAGATACAAACAGTTCAGTTTTTAATTTATAAATGTTCAGAAAGTGTAGATATGGAAAGAGAAGATTGATGATGGAGAAGATATACTTTACTCCTCACTTGATAAGTCAAGTTAAGCTTTGATTTGAAATGAATGACAAGGAGTAAGAGAAATGTTTAAGTGGCTAGTAAGATAATTAAAATAAAGTAACCAAACTTTCCTCTCCTTTAACTCTGATTTGAAATTCAACTGGTATAAAATGTGGCTGATACAGGATAAACCCAATTACTACCTATGTTTTCATAAACATTACCTTTTCTTCATCCCCAACCTAGGATTCTTTGTCTAATAAGAAACTTAAATAAAATATGATCATTAATAAACTTGGGCTTTTAAAAATGTTGTCATTCAAAAGTAAAATCTGATTTGGGGTTGTTTTCTGACTGTTGTATCTATTAAAGGACAATCTTGGTTTAATGTGCATAGTAGATGTGGACAATGAACCTTGGGCTTAGGTAATTTATTTTCGAGTAAAACATGATAAAACAATTCATCAGACCTGGGTGCCTATGACTGGCAATGCTGCATTCTGCCAGTACTTTCTCTTGCATGTAGGTCTGAACATGGATATACAGCTGATGAAAAACACTGCCTTAGAGCGGGGTGCAGGTAAACCTCCACATGTCCAGTGGCCGACTTGGATGCAACTGCATCTGACCACAGATATATAAACAAGCAGATTCTTTTCACAGTCAAAGACAATCTCCTAGAAACAGAAACTTCCATTGCCATCTTCAAATGTAAAAAAATGAACTCATTTTAGATGAGTCTTACACTTAGTGTGATCTAGAAATTAAAATATTACCCCCAAATTTGAAATATTTGTGTGATGCAGTACAAAGGTTCATAATTTCACGTGGTGGGGCTTTGAATTATGGTACTGCTATCACATTGCTAAACACTGGACAAAAGAAACAAAGTGATTGGGAAAACAAAAACAAGATGTCCTTAAGTGGAGATTATGAACCTGTGACTAATTAGAAGGAATTCCTGTAAGGGAAAGCGGTATTTCAGACATGCTGACGGAAATGGTACATGGCATGTGGGTACTGCTAACTGAAGTCACATGTCCTATGTCAGCTGAGAGGATTCTCAGCATCCTCTCTACACAGGCAGTGCTTAATGCAGGGAAATTTATGGGTAATGGATTTTCATAACAGGCCTTTTATGATCTTCTCCTCCCTCAAAAGTGCCCTCTGGAGCTTTCCTGCTTCCACTCTCATTTTTCTTAATTGGAAAAAGATTTAGTATTCATTTCCTCTCTCCCAGTGCTCTTTTGGCTCCATTTCCCTTGGGGTGGCGGCATGGCCTCCCATCATTCCCCCCCCCACCCCCGCTTTTGTCCTTCCTCTCTCCTTCAGAAACAGAAAGCTCAGATATACTGATAGATATGACACTGGAGCATTGTTTCCAGCAACTGTGGTGAGTGATGGGACCGTTATTCTAACAAGAAAGCATATTTTGGGGTGATTACTACCTCCCCAACTCCAGCGGTATTACACAACCTTACCTAACATCCAGCTGGCTCATAGATAGAACTGCAGAGTTTTGTTTACAAGTGGTAGCAAGTAGAAAGACAAACCTTGAATAGAGACAGGAAATGGAAAAATGAAAGGCCAAATCCTGAACTTTGGACCTATGTGAAGAACATTTATTCTTGTAGGGGACTTGGGAGCCAATGGCTGTTAATGGGTCCAACCTCCCTACTGTTATGAAAAGAAGTCAAGGACTCTGCTCTGCACTTGGTGGATCATCTTCCTAAGTCAACAGAAACCTTTCCTACGATGCGGCCTGCTCCACGTGGAAGGAATAAAGCAGATACCTATTTGTTGTGATTTGGTAAACAGCCAGCCTGACCAAACCAAACCAAACCAAATAAAGACCTCCATAGTTAAAGTTAATAGAAGACCCCTATAAAAATGTGAACATTTAAACAGATAAAGTAATATTAAATAACTAAGCTCCCACATTTGTGTGTGTATTAACTGAATTAGATCACCGACAGCTGAAGAATCAGACAGCCGGGGCTCTGAGAGAGAGAAACATGGGCATTAGAGACATTCTTAGATAGCACTTAAATTGGCTGAGGCACCTGTCCTGCACCAGCAGATCGACACCCCAACAATAGAGTATAAACCAATACAGTCACTAGTTCTTTAAAATTGTTACCTAGTACGGGAGGCACTGCTTCAGTAGGGGAGATAACTGACTTTACTCTAAAAATATTTTTTTCTAGTTATAAATTACAAAGTTACAGCACTGGCATTGGTTTATCGGTTTCTGATCTTGTGTATATTCCTCTCTACAACCAAACCACTGATCCCCGTAGCACCTAGACTTTGAAGGGAGGACAGTTAAATTCAAGTGGGACATCAGAGTGATGGGCTCTGAACAGCCTAGATTCTGAGGAGGTGCTGGTGGCCGATGTGCCAGATATGAATGTGGCTTCTTAACTTACAGAATTGGGGTGCTGGTTGGTAATGCTACTCTAACATGCAAATTGACACCTAGGTGACTGGAATTAATGCATTCATCCAACACACATTTATTGAGTATTTACTCTATTCAAGCCACTGAGGGTGGAACCTAAGGTGAAAACCCTGAAAAGAGTTTATAATCTGGTAGGGAAGCTAAGACAGGTGTAAGAACATAATAATAGATAGAATGCAGTAAATATCATAGGAGATGTTGATAAAGTGATCTAAAGTTTAGAGGAGGAAGAAGACGATTCCAGCTAAGGGATCAGAGAAGGCTTCGTGGAGAAAGTGGTACCTGAGCTAGATCTTTCAGGATTGGGGCCGGGGGGACAGAAGAGGATCTTTCCACATACAGAGAGCTCCGATAGCAAGGCTGCAGAGTCAGGAAATACGGACATGAGAAAGCAAACAATCCAGTCTGGCCGGTGCTTGGAGTACATGAAAGGTATTAGTGAGGCTCCAGTTGTGCTTGGCACACACAGAAGGACAGCTTCCCGTAACTGGAGGAGTAAACCAACCACTTTACAAAGCTTAAGAGGAGTACTCCTTCCATTGCGGTGGCCCTACGGAAACACACAGGGAGGATTTTCTAGTTTCAGTCTCCACTCCAGGTGTTTCATGTCACTCTGCAGCTTTCCCTGAGAAATAAAGGGCTAGCTACCCAATATCAAGGGCTCCATAAATCTTAGCTGCAAGAGGAGACTTCAGTTCAGCAAATCCTACGATCATTTAGAACGGAAGCACTGTGGAGGATCCTTCAAGAGCAATAAGCTGTGACTGCCAATTTTTCAGAGTGGCATTTTGTCCTTTTTTATTCTCCACTGTCTTGTACTCACTTTGCCCACATGGAGTAAATCAAATTTTTACTTATTCTGCTTGTTAATCAGATCCCAGGTGCAAGCCACCACTGTGGCAAGCTGGCAAGATAGTAAAACAACAGAATCATTAAACTAGAAGGAATTTTGGAGGTTATTTTCAATCCATGCTACACATGGTGACCTGGGGTTGAAGAGGTGAAGTGACTCAAGCAACTACAAAATCAGGACTAGACCCAGGTCTTTAGATCCCATACTTGTTTTCTTTCTAACCTATGACACTGTATCAGCTTTCTTAGGGTGTTCTGTAGATTAACAAAGAGCTCCAGTCATCTAAGCCAGGGATTGGCAAACTATGGCTCAAGGGCCGAATCTGGCCCACATTCTGTTGTTGTAAATAAAGTTTTGTTGGAACATAGTCATTCCCGGATTGTCTATGCCTGCTTTCACCCTTTAATGTCAGAGTCGAGTAATTACGACAGAGAGTATATTTCCCACAAATTTGAAAATATATACCATCTAGCCCTTTACAAAAAAAGTTTGCTGATCCCTGATCTCAGCCAAAGGTCCTGAAATTTTTTTATAGTGTACCATCAGTGAAAAAATTTAAGCATATATATATGTGTATATATATATATATATATATATATGTGTGTGTGTGTGTTTGTATATATATATATATATATATACACACACACACACATATATGCATATATATGTATATATATACACAGATATACACATATATAGTAACTTATTTATAAATTATATACATGTAGTGCTGTTTAAATGTTTATAGATTTATAACACAGGAAAAAGATATGACAACAAAACAAAACATATTTAAAGTAAGTTTAATTTATTAATGTTCATAAAATCTTTTGTGAAAACTCTTAGTTTAACACACTGAGATAAGTAATTTGAAAATCTGGCTATAAGTTCAATTTATTTTGAAATTTGGTTTTAAATGACAGTAATAACTTAATTTTTTAAAAAAGCCCCTAAAAGATACATAGAGACAAGTGCAAAGAACACATCATTGGCTTGGCATTTGAAGCATGATACTAATACAGCCAATCTGCCCCACCAACCATGCAGTTTTCTGTAAACTTTAGGAAATTTATGTCTGTCCTGATATCAACTAGTTGTTTGTTCAGAGTCATCCAAAGGCAGTTTTACATTTTTAATAAACATCTCCACTGAGATGTTTTACTTGGGAGATTTTTAAATAGATACGAAAATGTTGGTTCCAAGGTGAGGTGTGAAGATCAGTACTCTTAGGTAGGTTACATGTTTACATTTGTTTGGAAAAAAAAAAAAAAAAAAATCACAAAGCAATGGGGTCATTTCCCGAAAGATCTCTCTGCTGCATGAGTTTCTTCTAAAAAGCAGTTCTATTCCCCGCTCTTTGTGGACAGCTCTCCTTTGCTGAAAGGCACAGGTGAAGTGCGTGGCTCAGAAGCTAAGCGCTCATACACACTCACAGCATTAGTGACAGCTCCACCGCATTCTCAGAGTCTCCCTGGGCTCATGTGGTCAGTGTTCCCTTCAACCTGCAGTTTCTGCAGAGATCCTTTTAAGTCCAGAAACCTGAGTCCATTTCATGAAGGTTAGTTTACTTTAAACTAGATAAGCTATACCATCGGTATATGCACTTACCCAGTTACAAGTAAACTGCAAGGATGTGAAAGGACAGGGGCCGCCCTCCCCTCTGGGGGCGGAACTCCTGCTCTTCCCTCAGGACCAGTCACACATGGTCGGAAATATGGACTTAGTGAAGGTGCCAGGGCCAGAAAGCATAATAAGCATCAGTAATGTTTCATTTCCTATTAGTTTAACTTCATTTATACTCTCTTGCCTTCTTTTCTTTGACCGTGCTCCTCCCTCCTCTCCATTTTTACCTAGAGGGCTCTTCTCTATCCCTCATGGCCAGCTCAAACCTGTGTGAGGTCTTACCAGACGTAATGAAGGTCAACTGGAAGGAACTCTTTCCCTCCTGTGAAATCGTTGCTGTTGTTCCAGATATTTGTCAGTATTGCCTTATTGTTATTTATGTATCATCCTATCTCTCATACTATGTCATGTCTGTTGAAATCAAGAGTCATGTTTTATACATATTTTTAGCCCTCCTCCCCAACGTGTTTGTAGGTATTTGATAAGTATTTTTAGTAATGAATTCAGGAAAGGCATATGGCATAAGACACCGAGCAATGGCTAATTAACAATGATGAAGGCTAATTCAGTTCCCTGGATATGAGGTGAACTGCCTAAGTTCATATGGATTTAACTGAAACAGATATGGAAATGACAAATAGGTCAACACGAAGCCATTTAAAAGTCTTAGTGTTGGGGCTTCCCTGGTGGCGCAGTGGTTAAGAATCCGCCTGCCAGTGCAGGGGACACGGGTTCGAGCCCTGGTCCGGGAAAATCGCACATGCCACGGAGCAATGAAGCCCCTGCACCACAACTACTGAGCCTGCGCTCTAGAGCCCGTGAGCCACAACTACTGAGCCCACGTGCCACAACTACAGAAGCCCACATGCCTAGAGCCCGTGTTCCGCAGCGAGAAGCCACCACAATGAGAAGCCCACGCACCAAAACAAAGAGTAGACCCCTCTTGCCACAACTAGATAAAGCCCGTGTGCAGCAACGAAGACCCAACGCAGCCGAAAATAAATTAAAAAAAAAAAAAGTCATAGTGTCAAATATAGGACAACAATGCTTCCCTAAAGGACAGATCAATGAAATGTGACTCAGTTTAGTGAATAGGGAAAGGCCAACAATTCTATATTAGGCTCAGGAGTATTTACTGAGAAAATGACATTTAAAGTTATTAGAGCATTGTCAGTGGGAGAAGCCACCCCCAAATGATGTCCCAAAGGCAAGTGTGTGGCGTACACACACAGTCATTCAGAAGCTTTGTGAGTCTCCAAGAAGGCAGACACTCCACACTGGCTTGTGAATATGAGTCAGGAAACCTGGCTGTGCCCACGGCCATACTGCACTGGCCATGGGCCTTGCTCTGACCGTGAGTTCCAGGAGCTGAAGCCTGATCATTCACCATGGGAAGAAAGGACCTCTCAAGTCTGAACTTCAACACTACGAAGTGATGGAACAGAGTCATATTAATCCGACCTGGGAGTGCTAGTGGCAGCTTCCAGGCTCTGCTTGGAGATAGAAGAGGGTTAGCAAAAAATACAGGAGGTAGAACGCCAATACCTCACATTTCTCTCAATTCCTTCCCACCAGAAGTTGGAAACAGCTACTAGTCAAAGCCATCTTGCCAGCATCTCTGTGGGTAGGTACCTGGAAAATTTAGCTCACTGGCCAAAGATGCCAAAGTTTTAATGCATTTATTGTAAATTTGTTTCTCATCTGAATGCCATTTTCTCTGTAGATGGCATTATGTTGCTACTACGTACAGAAAGTCCCCTTGAGTTTAGAGCTGGAAAATGTATGTTTTCCTGGGTAAGAAGAACCAAATGGTTATGGACAAGAAAGATATTTGACTTTTGAATATAGTCAATAATCAGGGACTAAAGTCAAACTGAGTCAACCAGTGTTTTCTAGTCTGTTTGTGGATCCTGGCCTGCTGCAAGAGCTTATGTGTGCGTGAGTAAGTGCACCTGCACACCTGCCATCAGCCTGTCCCTGTTCCTGTCACATGATTGGCCTTGGTGTGGCTCATGAACAGAGCAGAAACTCTTTGTTTTCCTGTTACTCTGGTGCATGCCTTTCCCGCCATAACTCCCTCTTGTATCATCAACCCTTATAAAGTCCTTATATCCCTCTATATTCTCTCTCCTCTCACTATCAAGCCTATTACTGGTTTGGGCCTTCTGCAATGTCTGTGGAAAGCAAAAATAATTCAGTACAAGTAAGTAAACTAAGCAAGTTTGACTTAGCTGGTCCTTTAGAAATATTTTCATGTGCTCTAGTCAAAACAGATTCTGTAATTCATGGGGTAAATCATTAAGATAACCAAAAATAGCTAATTTCACTGTATCATGGGTCAGTCTTGTCATTTTTACTTCTAGTTTCAGAGTTAGGTTTCTAAATTAGTTTAATCTACTTTGTAGCTAACCTAAACTCACCTAGGGATGTATCCAGAAGCATCTCCTGAAGTGATTTTATTTTATCTCCAGACATCTTAACCACTTGCCCAACTGATAAAAATATCCAAAAAGTGAACAAAAAATAACAGTTCAATTTGGTTATTGAATGTCTCAGAACACTAGGTTGACTATTTTTGATCCAAATGTTAGTAGCCATAACCCCCAATAACATTGTATTATGGGCTTGTGCTCTCTAGAGCTACACTTTGGAACAAAGCGTCCAATGGCCCTTTTCAGACTGCATTTTATTTGACCTCACAGAGGTCTTTGACACTGTTGACCATACCTTCCTTTGTGAAATTCTCTGCCTACCGTTTATTTTGTAGTTTCCTTTGTGTCTTCCTCAGCGCTAGTCTTTTCTTACTCAACATACTTGCCTTGGGTAATCCCATCTATGTTTATTCCTTGTTAGTCAATTTTTAGGTGATGATTTTCTAATTTATATTCCTAGCTCAGGCTGTTCTCCTGAATTTCTAAATGACCTTTCTTCTCTGGTAATGAAATTTCCAGTGAGGAAGTTGAGAATAATAAGTTATTCTGGACATCTGATTAATCCATCACTCTTCCAAAATTCAAAACTTCTCCCCATGTTGGTACTACACTCTCAGATTTTCTTATTTTCAAAGATGGATGGTTTAAAATACTTTTTAAAAATTCCTCAGTCATATCATCCTATCCTTGCTACAGATAGCAATTTCACAGTTTCAGGATGTGAAGTTGGGTTAATATTAAAAGAAAAGTCAAATGAAGAAGCATTTACTAACTAAATTAAATATCAAAAGATGAATAGCTTGCATGAACACAGAGAAAACATTAAAACATTAAAAATTTAACTTCATTATTATTATTATGCCTTTGAAATGGAATCACTGTTTTTCGACTAGCTGGCAGAGAATTTCACTCTTTACATGCATGGAAAATAAAGTTCAAATAATACCCATGTGTCTAGAAGTCGATTTTGGTTGAAAGCACAATTCTCTGCTGTTAGGTTTAAAACAACCGAACTGAATTTACCAACCTGAGAAAAAACCTGTCTAACTCGTTTCATATACATATTGTATTTTCTTTAAAGGTTTCAAAACGTCAGAAAGAGAAAGAGGCTGGCCCTGCCCACCGGGAGCTGGATGATACAATAGAGGATGCATCCAGAGCAGTAGTTCTCAATCTTGGCTACACGTTAGAATCATCTGGGGGAACTTTTAAAAATCCTTCTGCCCAAGCTGTGCCCCAGATCAATTAAATCAGACCCGCTGTGGGTATAATCCAGGCATTAAAGCTTCCCAAGTGATTCCAGTCTGCAGCCAGGTTGAGAAATACTGATTCATAATGAGTGACTGAGGAACAGTTCGGGCCAGATGCAGTCACGTTAAAAGGCAGCGTAGAGACATTCCGAAAACAGTGGACAGAGGAGTCATGGGCAAGTATTTAGAGATCAGAGTGGAAATAGATGAGGCCACTTGTCCTTATGATCCTAAACAGTCATTTTGTTTCTTTTATTTTTTAAAATTAGGGTACATCAATATTGGCAAGCAGAAAGTGAAAGTTGATATTTTTATGCAGATAAATTTTTAAACTTATTAAACATTGGTTAAATACACTGAATGGTCTACCCCTTGTTCTCTCCATGACCAAATCTGACTGAGTCTGAGGTCACCTTCCTTCTGGTGGCAGCCCCTCAACCTCCTTTCAGGATAAAAACTTCACTTCACTCCACATTCCCATCTTTCCTCCATCATGGATGGTCTGTGTCAGCTAAGCTTTAAGCGAGAAAACAATTCTTAGTGTCTGTTTTACAGAATTCGAACTGTAAAAAGAGAAAAAAAACTAGTTCGGGAGCCGCAGCCAAACCAACGAGGTACCTGCCAAACCACACCTTATCCTCCCCAATCAGCAAAAATATCATCCGCCGCCTGACTCCTCTTACCTCACCAATAGGAGCTCCTTCATTCCCTTATTAGGACACTGGCAGTGGCGAGGGAGACTGCTCGTGTCTGAGTCCCAGAGTGGCTTCTACAACATGTGCAGTTCATCAGAAATGAGCAGAGGGTAACAGGCACCGAGGGAGGGGACTGGAAAAATTAAATCCTCGCTGTATGGGAGAAGAATCTATCTTGGTAGGCCACAATTATGGTTTTGGATGAAAAAAAATTTTTTTTTTAAGGCCAAACCAAAAAAACACAATCCTAATAGTTTTTTTTAATGCATTTTTTTGGAAGGGTATTTTTGAAACTTAGTAATGAAGTCAAGGAAATTTTAAGTTGAATGCTTCCAGGGTGTTGAATATGTATAATCAGTGAGTATCTGGTCTTAACCTTAAGAAGGGCTGGGCTTGGATGGTCTGTCCCAGTTCTAAGCATACACCTGAACCTACAGATATCATTTGCTTTTTTTTTTTGAACCTGAAGCAAAATAAAAGCCCTGCCCCCCCCTTCTGTCTTTCTGCTTCTCACCTGTCTACAGGGGTCCCCTCTCCATGCTCTGACCCTTGTCCTACCTACCTAACCACCTTCTTCCTTTGTTCACAATCTTCTACTGCTTAAACCAAGCTTTTTTTCTATGATATTAGTACAACTGGGAGCAGCTTCCAAGTCAGAATGAGATGCCGTCCTGTTATGATCTGTGTCAGCAGGGCTGTCCTGTTAATCCCATCCTGTTTAGTGGCTAAGCTGTTTTCAGAGCCAACTCAGAAACTCAGATCCATCCAAACAATAATTTGAATCACAATTCTAACTTTCTAGAGTTTATAAAACACTTCCATCATGTACATGCTCTAATTTTATCTTTAGAATGCCAGTGAGGCAGACACTACTATCATTCCTGTTTCGCAGTTGAGGAAATAGGCTCAGAGAAGCTGAGTGACTTATATTCAGAGTCAGGACATCATTATAATTTTGGACTTTTCTGATTGATGCTCTCTTCCATCTCAGAGAAGTCATAGAACTGTGGTGTTCTGCTCAGATGAAGCTCTGAAGCCTACCAGAGAGAGTTTAGGTCTTCAAGTTCCCCCAAGGACCTTTAAACAAAAGGTGTTTAGGCCCCTGGGAGACTGTAGGAGGCCCCAGGAATCACTTTGTCCTCTGGGGTTGGGCTGCTGCTAACAACCAACTCCGCTAAATTTGACTCTGTGATAAAGTTGTAAGTTTAACATTTCTAAGACTAATAATCTAAATACAATAGCCATTGTCCATTTGAAATAATAACATTGGTGACAAAAAAAGAGGAATGTACTAGACCAGCCAGCCTTGACTTTGAATGAGTGAAGCAAACATAGAGATTGTTTAAAAAAAAAATGAGGAAGCTTATTCAATGGTGATAACTCCCATTTGTGCAGTCCAGGCATACCTCGGAGATACTGTAGGTTCAGTTCCAGACCACCGAAATACAGCAAATATCACAATAAAACGAGATACACAAATTTTGGGGCTTACACAAATTTTGGGGCTTCCCAGTGCACGTAAAAGTTATGTTTACACTATATTGTAGTCTATTAAGTGTGCAATAGCATTATGTCTAAAAAACAATTTATGTACCTTAATTAAAAATGCCTTATTGCTAACAATGCCAAAAAATTATAATAGTAATATCAAAGATCACTGATCACAGATCTCTATAACAAATATAGTGATAATGAAAAAGTTTGAAATATTGCAAGAATTACCAAAGTGTGACACAGAGATAAGAAGTGAGCAAATGCTGTTGATTAAATGGCACCAATAGACTTGCTCAAGGCAGCGTTGCCATAAACCTTCAACTTGTAAAAAACGCAGTATCTGTGAAGCTCAATAAAGCGAAGCACAATAAAATGAGATCTGCCTGTACTGACTAGGTGTCAGGCAATGGGCAGGATGCATTTCATCTAATCCTTACAATAGCACTGAATAGACACGATGGTTCTTATTTTACAGTCTAGAGGAACAAACCGGGCACAGAGAAGTTGAGTAACTTGCCCAGGACCATACACATAGGATCTTAACTTGCATCTGGCCGGCCCCAAAGTCTAGGCTCTTTGCACAACAACGACATAGTACATCCCTTTCTTTCCAGGACTCAGTTCTCTAACTTGGACGGGGCAGGATTTAGAAGTTAAGATATGGAGAAGTTCAAAATTATTCGAAGCGTTTATTTCTTTAAATTGGCATAAGAAAGCCATGTGATTATTAGTAACAGTGAAATGAGAGGAGTTGCCAGTTTTATGGAAATACCTTTCCACTGTGGGGGAAAGGTACACTCATTGCCTCTTTGTAGGGCCCTTAAAGCAATATGTAGTCCCCTGGGCTGGTTATTTAAGGTAGAGTCATGAAAGATCAAAGACCCTCACTAGACCACTCCTCTCACCCCATCCAGCCCTGCTCCACCAGGAGGAGAAGCTTGCTCATCAAGCAGGATCTGATGTCATATTACAATTGCTGCCAGATTCTCCCACTCAAAGACCAGAGGTTAGAGCCGTGAAAGCACAGGCTGGGAATAACATCCGTTAAGTGTTAGCTGGAGAAAGCAAGGGAGCCACCAGGAGCCAGCTTGGAGCCAGGAGCCAGCCATTACACACCCACACAGGGAGGAAGTGGGCTAGCGAATCAACCTCTCTGGCCTCATTTTCCTCATCTGTAAAATGGAGACAATGGTGCTTAACTTGTAGTGCTGTTGAAGAATTAAATAAACTCGTATTTGTAAAGTACTAGCACAGTGCTTGGTACATTGTAAGTACTGTATGAGTGTTAACCATTATTATTATTATTGTTACTATTATTATTCTCTTCCTCCTCCTCATCATATGGGAAATAGGTTCTGTGCTTATATGTCTTCTAAGGTATGCTGCTGTTTCCAAGCATGAAGGGGAGACCTGGGCAGAAACATTTTTCTAACTCAAGGATCTTAAACTCATTTTCATTGAGAATATTAACACCAGAGAAGGCTGAGACATGCAGAACAAATATAGGAAAAAATTATTTTGTTGGTATTCCCTTATTCCTCCTCTGTTGACTACCCTGTCTCTGTCTTTCTTTTTTGAGCACTGGAGTGTGGAGAGGAAGAGTAGTGGCTAAAAATGTGCAATAAATGTGCAATAAATGGAATGCCCTTTATCTCTCATTTTCTCTGTCTCTCTCTTAGTCCATGTCACTTCTCATTAAAATGTGGATGGAAATTTACCATCAGAGAGCTTTATCTTCCTATGCCAGAAAACACTCGTGTCCCAGTGGAAGAGGATAATCCCCTTTCCTATTCTTCTTTGAGGCTGGCTTAACACCCAAACTTAGTGGAGAATTGATGGTTCAGAACTCTACGCATGGAGGTTGGTTCTGAGTGTCACTGGAATGGCTTTAGACAGATGGCCTGGCACTGCCCCCATATCCTTCAGCCAGCTGGCATTTTAATTGTACTAGAAAATTATCCCACTTATTGCTTATGAATTAAACTATGCAATGTCACATTAGAGTATTTTAAATCTTTCAGTACTTGTTATGGGTTGAAGTGTGTCCTCTAAAAATGATTGGTTGGTTGATCACCTAATCCCCAGGACCTCAGAAGGTGTCCTTATTTGGAAATAAGGCCTTTACAGAGGTAATCAAGTTATGATGGGTCATTAGGGTGGGCCCTCATCCAATAGGACCGGTGTCCTTATAAAAAGGAGGAAATCTGGACATAGACATGCATGGAGCGTAGACTATGTCAAGAAACACAGAGAGAATGTCATGTGAATACAGAGGATTGGAGTGATGGATCTGCCTGCCAAGGACGGTCAAACTAAGAGAAGCTAGGAGAGAGGCCTGGGACAGATTCTCCCTTACAGCCCTCAGAAGGAAACAACCCTGCCTGTTAGTTTAAGGCACCCAGTATGTAGTACGTTGTTACAGCAGCCCTAGGAAACTAATACAGTACTCAATTTAAGGATCGAATGGTTCTATTTTGTTAATAATTTTTTTTCGACAATTATTAGCACCTTTTACTGTTTATTTAGGTGAGTGGTTCATTACATTGAACTAGTAGCCCATCTGATTTATTAAGATGCCTTCTGTTGTAACTTATAATTTTACTCCCTCATATGTTCAGTTTTCACCTTTGCTGTGTTCCTTTTGCTCCTCTGTTACCTGAGGATCTTGGTTTGAGATTTACCTGTAGCTCTAGGTGGGCTCATAAAACTAGACTTCTTAAGCTTCTAGGTGGAGGGAATGTTTTACAGGGTCTCCCTCCCAACCTGCAAGTCTTCAGATCTAAGAGAGTCAGATTTGTAATGTTTCCCTGGGTCAAACTGAATGTTTGAGTAAGGTCAGAAATTTAAAAATGTATACCAGGGAGGGAGAGTAAGTGGAAAGTAAGTCTTTCCCGTAATACTAAATCGCATAGGCCTGAGACGGTTCAATCTCTGACTTCAAGGCTGTTTCCCTTGGGGTGAGAAGAGACTGTACAGACTTCCTGGGTGCCCTTCACTCACTGAGGTTAAAAAGAAAGCCCCAGTGATGCTTGAGTCTGAGGAGCTTTTGTCCTTTTGTGATCAGGAAGTATCCACTACTCAGCAAACTCATATCAGAATACCATTTCCACATTATGCCTCTCCAGGATGCATAAGGTTTGCTCAACTTATGGAGACCTCAGCAAACTTTAAAATGTAGAGGTAAGGGCCAGGTTTGTTGCATTTAATTCTAGGAACTCTGTATACTAATATAATGGGTCAAATTGTGCTGTCTCCAAAAATATGTTGAAGTCCTGACCCACAGTACCCCAGGATGTGACCTTATTTGGAATCAAGATGTAATCAAGTTAAGATAAGGTCATGAGGGTGAGCTCCAATCCAAAATGATTGGCATCCTTATAAAAAGGAGAAATTTGGACACAGAGGCAGACAGAGGGAAGGTGATGTGAAGAGAAATAGGGAGAATGTCATGTGAAGTAATGGAAGCATTGGAGCTCTACTGCCACAAACCAAGGCCCAGCTGGGGCCACCAGAATCCAGAAAAGGCCGGGAAGAATCCTCCCCCTATAGGATTCAGAGGGAGCATGGTCCTGCAGACACCTTGATGTCAGGCTTCTAGCCTCTAAAACTGTGAGACAGAGACAATGAGTTTCTGTTGTTCTAAGCCACCCAGTTTGTGGTACTTTGTTATGGCAGCCCTAGGAAATTAATACAACTCATCACAGTCACTCATGCTTTTGTGAATACCTGGAAGCTACCTCAGATTCATCCCCTAGACACCCAGATAATGCCAATAATTATCACTGTTAATCACCTCACACACATTTTTTTGAGCACTTACTAAGTGCCAGGCACTGTGCTAACTACTTTACATATCTTTTCCTCATTTTATAGACAAATAAACTAAGAAACTCAGTGAGATTAAGTAATTAGCTAAAGGGTACATAGTTAATAAAATGATGTGACTAGGATTTGGGTCCAACTTTATCTGGATTTCAAAGTTAATATTCTTTATTTATACCCTCCTTACTTATCAAGCTTACTTAAAGATTGGTGGCATTGGGCTTCCCTGGTGGCGCAGTGGTTGAGAGTCTGCCTGCCGATGCAGGAGACACGGGTTCGAGCCCTGGTCCGGGAAGATCCCACATGCCGCGGAGCAACTAAGCCCGTGAGCCACAACTGCTGAGCCTGCGCGTCTAGAGCCGTGCTCCGCAGCAGGAGGCCACAACAGTGAGAGGCCCGCGCACTGCGATGAAGAGTGGCCCCCACTTGCCACAACTGGATAAAGCCTTCGCACAGAAACGAAGAACCAACACACTAAAAAATAAATAAATAAATAAAAAATAAATTTATAAAAAAAAGATTGGTGGCATCGAAGTCTTTGGCAAACAAATCCCTACTTCTTAACTACATCCTCCTTCACAATGTGTCTGGTTTAGGCCAATTTGGAAAAGTAGTAATTTTATATTTTGCCCCAAGTCTATTTTTAGCACATTTCTTTTAACTTCAGAGTTATCCAAAGTACAGTAGTATAGGTTATCATTTTTAAGTAGGAAGTAAATGGAGCAACGAAAATCTGAGATGAAGAGCTCCTCTGATTTTTCTAGAGTAGATGGATTTTTTGAACACATGTCAATCACAAACTGAATTCATCTGCCTTTTGCCCTAGCATCAGTCGCTTTGTTGGTATAAGATATCAAGCCATTTCTCTCCTGGGGTTTTTAGGAAAGGGAGTGCTCAGAGGGAAGGGGAAGGTAGAAAATTTAACACTGATTAAACATCCACTGTGGTTTACACACCTTCACATAACTAATTCTTTTAATTTTCACTAAACTTGCAAGACAGATACTATAATTTCCCCCCCACACATATGAAGAAACTTAGGCCTAGTGAAATTAAGAGACCTGCTCAAGTCACACACTTAGCAATGATCGAGGTCTAAACACAGATGTGGGAGTCAGGATACCCGACTCTAGTTTTCATGTGCCAAGAATGGGACCATTTAGTGCTTTGAAAGGTGGGTCTGGTCAGTAGAAAGAGTATTGAGACACTTTTTCCCAGCCAACAGTGCTGTTTAGCTCCAGAAAGACTACCGGAGAAATGGCAGAGGTGAGCGATCAGTTCCTTTTTAAAGCCATCTCTTGTGTTCCAAAAGTTCAGTGTACCTAGGCCACCTTGGACCTTAATTTACTCATTAAAAAGTTGTGTGAACACCATTATTTTCAATTCAATTCTTAGACATATCAGAATAATTCATTAAGTAGCTATGGAAATTACACAAAAGCTATAAATATCATGAAATCATATTAAAGGTAGGTTGAAAAAATTACTTAAATTTTATGTATTTCATGTACTTTTCTCTGGAAACTATGCAAGGTAATTATGAACTATGGCCTTTGGTGGGGGGAAATGTGGCAAATTTATTTTCTTCTTCTTGGGGTGAATATAGTCCTTATTTTATTATATTATTTTTTATATTATCTCAGTTGCATACAAAGTGAAAGGTACAGTGATTTGGAGAATCGAGTTCTAGAAAAGGTGAGTGTAGACATTCCTTGTAAATATCAGAAAGAAGTCATGTAAATAAAAGACACGGAGAGCTGATGTAGCAGGCAGAGCTAGCCTGGAAGAGGCAAATGTCTAGTGTGGGTTAGGCCCTAAATAGGAATTAATCAGCATAGAAAATATCAGCCTAAAATACCAGGCCCTAAATAGGAATATCAGGACTTGAAAGAAGCATTCTAATCAATGTCTGCATGAGATGAGGTTTACAGTAAGGTTACAAAGAAAAAGTGAAAGATCAGTGAGAAAAGTACCATATTTTCTCTAGAAGTTTATTGTTTTAAACCCTCCTTAATAAAGTTATCTCCTTTACTGGTTACTTTTATTTAATGTCAGTTGTTTTTAATAAAAAGCAGTCTTAATAGCAGTGGAAATGAGTGTTTATAAATCCAGTGGGCTAGAGCAGATACTATCAGGCAAAGCATACTCCTTCACAAATTGGCTCATGAGTTAAAAACCCAACGACCACCTAGTTGCTTCCTTGATTTTACAACCAGAAAAAAGTATTTAAGGGCAGAGGAAAGAGGATGACCTGACTGAGCTTCTTAAATACAAACCTAGTTACAACATCACAAACAAATGCCACTCAGATTTTCATTTGTGAAGTTGCATAATATTACAGCCCATGCAAGGATCTTTCCACAACTCTATAAAGTACAAATGGTCTCTCCAAGTTGTTCCTCTGATAGTAAATTTTAATCGGGAAAAATAAGGCTGCTTAATAATAACTTGCATTTGTTACGTACTTAGTTTTTTCCCGTATACTTTAACGCACGTCATTGTACTGGATGGTCTTACCACTCTGCAAGTTACACCGAGCAGGCATGAGCATCTCCATCTTATAGCTGCGTTGCAGCGAGATGAAGTGGCTTCCTGGAAACCCCAGTGCTGATTAGAGAAGGAGCTAGACCAGAATCCAGACCCTCTGATTCGCACCTGAAAAGCCTCTCCTTAAACTTCCAGGCTGATCCCTGAGGCAGGCAGCCAGTGTGGTCAGGGTTACCAAGATTATGTAATATGTTCAGTCGTTTTCAAACTTCAGTTTGCAGCTTCTGAAATCTACTTAGTAGTTTATGACTAGCATTTTTTAATGATATATAAAATATAGAAAATCAGAGGGCAAGAAACTAAATCACTATATCAAAGAGATATCTGTACTCTCATGTTATTGCAGCATTGCTCACCATAGCCAAGGTATGGAAGCAACCTAAGTGTTCATCAATGGATGAATGGATATATATATATATATATATATAAAATATGGAATATTATAACATATATAATATATACAGAATAATATGGAATATTATTCAACCTTTAAAAAGGACACCTGAAACTAACACAACATTGTAAATCAACTATACACCAACAAAAATTATTTAAAAAAAAGAAGAAGGAAATTCTGCCGTTTGCAACAACATGAATGAATATGGAGGGCATTGTGCTAAGTGAAATAAGCCAGACAGAGAAACATGAATACTGCATGGTATCACTTACATTTGGAATTAAAAAAAAAGTTAAACTGGAATGGTGGTTGCCAAGGGTTGGAGATGGGGGAAATGGGGAGAGGCTGGTAAAAGGCTACAAACTTTTAGTTATAAGGTGAATAAAGTCTTAGGATCTAATGTATAACACAGTGACTATAGTTGATAATACAGTATTGTATAACTGAAATATGGTAAGAGAGTAGAACTTAAGTGTTCTTACTAGAAAAGAAAGAAAAGGTAAGTATGAGAGGTGATGAATTTGTTAATTAACTTAATGATGGGAATCCTTTCACAATGTACAGATCTATCAGATCATCACATTGTGCATTTTAAATATATTACGATTTTATTTGTCGATTATACCTTAATAAAGCTGAAAAAAATCTACAGCACAACTTGAAAAGAAGAAAATATCAGAGGGTGTATATAGCAAGAGTGAGCACTGTTTTGTGAAATATTTGTTTCAAATAGATCTGTGCGTGTGTATGTATATATATGTAAAATACTGAGTCACAAAATAAACTTAAGTTTATTATACTTAAGTTTATACTTAAGTATAAGTTAAAAGAAACTGGCATTTCTTTCGGAGGGTCAGAGGGAAAGAGAAAACAGGAAAACACTGATGTGGCTAATGCTGATCGGGCGGCTGTACTGCTCTGATGGCAGCCACGGCCCTGACGGATCTGGGGATGTGCGTATGTTGGGTGATGGCTGTGCGAGGACTGAAGAAAGATTCCTGCAGTGGGTGGGAAGTTAAAAGACTAGATAATCTTGAAGCCAGAGTCTGTGTTTTGTTCCTTTTTATGTTCTTAGTGCCTAGTCCAGCAGCACTAACTGGCACAGGAAACCCTCAATGAATATTTGTTGAATGAATGCATGGAAATGAGTGAGGTTTACAGATTTTTAAAGGCTCCTCTTAAAAATTCAATTAGGCTTGGAAATGAATTCAGGCAGTCCTACATTTATGAAAAGCTTGTTTCCAAAACCTTAATTTGCAAATTGGTTTTTGGAACTTCAAACATTATTATACATGGCAGCTGGGATCTTAGGCCAGCCCACAGCTACCTTTTAAAACCCAGGATATATCTGAAGCTAGTAGCGAGAACAGAAGCTGCATTTCTACGGGATAAAGGCATCCTCGCTGGTCCAGCTAGGAATGCCAGGGGCAAACTGGCCTCCAGATGGCAGAAGAGCACCTCCCCAGCCCCCATTCCTCTTGCCTCAGCTGGCCCTGCCTCTGCAAAGCCATTTTGGCAGAACTGGGAGGGACGTGAGAAGCAGTATGAAGTGAGGGCTCATGTCAAGGATAGAAATAGGTCAAAGGTAAGGAGAGGGAAAGAGGAGTGAGCAATGCAAATTGCCTCAACCAGGAAGGAAAGACAGGCCTGTGGCCACCAGGCACTCAGCCCGTGTGCTTGAGGCCAGGTGGCCAGTAAGACACATGCAAAAAAGTCGAGACCAACTCCATAAAGATTTGGTGTAGTCACCACTGCAGGAGAGATTCAGCAATATCATTTATAGAGTGCCCCATACGTGCAAAGTACAATTGCCTGTTTTTCTGCCATTCTTTCTTATTTATTTATCCATTAACAGCAAGTAGTAATTTCACCCTTAACCAGAAGAGAGGTCCAGTAAAGTCAATCATTTAAAGCCAATCTTTGAACCCGAAAGTGAGCAAAAAATGGCCAGTTTGGTATACAAACCAACAGTCACAAAAGGTACATGCCCCTTACTTTGTAATAGAGAAGGTGCCTGAGTGCTCCTCTGCCCAGACAGTTGACTTTTTCCTTGAACACAATTCTAACAAATGGGGCTTCCTGATAGCCTTGGCTACATCCAAACAGAGTGGAACCGCTAGATTTGGATGCATTAAGAGCAATTAGGAGAGATAAAATAAATAAAAAGATAGAGGACAGCACACAATAATTGGACAATTTCTGGATGAGAATTGTATCCACTGAGATACCACTGTTTCACAGCATGATTTAAACAACTATATTCAGGGCTTCCCTGGTGGCACAGTGGTTGAGAGTCTGCCTGCCAATGCAGGGGACATGGGTTCGAGCCCTGGTCTGGGAAGATCCCACATGCTGCGGAGCAACTGAGCCCGTGAGCCACAACTACTGAGCCTGCGCGTCTGGAGCCTGTGCTCCGCAACGGGAGAGGCCATGACAGTGAGAGGCCCGCGCACCGCGATGAAGAGTGGCCCCTGCTCGCCGCAACTGGAGAAAGCCCTCGCACAGAAACGAAGACCCAACACAGCCATAAATAAATAAATACATAAATAAATAAATTTATTAAGAAAAAAAAAACTATATTCATAGTGACAATTCTCAGCAATGGGGAAGTGTTTCAAATGTATTGTAACATCTAGCTTAAAGAAGGGAAAGACATAGTTTTCATTACAATTTTTTTTTTTAATTTAGCATGCTGGAAAATTGTAATGCTACGTTCCCCAATAAGATTGAATAAACCAGGTATTTATACCTAAACTTTTTACAAATCTGAACATTTTTACGTGCACGTCTTCTGTATCTTATACAATTATGCCAATTATTGATTTCCCTGACATGTTTTTAACTTAGTTTCTTCAGAAAACAGTGAGATGAATGAAATAATTTCCTACGTTTCTTTGATTCCATGGTTTAAAAATTTATATACCCTTCCACATTTGTTCCAAAATGTGACAAAAGCATGGCTGTTTATAAGAAACCCAAAATCTTGACTCAAGAAGACTTAACGGGGCTTTGGGAAAATGAGAAAGTAAGTGGTGAAAATATTAGACTACAAGTGACAGAATCTCTCAGTAATCTTACCAGGAACAAATTAAACAGCACCTTGAAATCTAAAGAACTGAACAGCCAATCACAATTGCCCCTGAAAATAACATGGCTCTGGATAGGTCTTGGCACTCAGGAATCTTAATGCACCTCATAAAAGAAACACCGCCAACCTCGCTCTGTAGGTGATGAAACTGAGATAAATTATCTGATGCAAATGCAAAGGAATTTAGAACTCATTTTGTTGGGCATCTGTTTTGGCATTTAACCTAAAACTTCTTCCAAAGCAGAAGGCACAGAAGCTTTGTGTGTTCCAATGACTCCAATGAAAAGTGTGAACTTAGATGAACTGAGTTTGATTTATCCAGTCATGGGAAAGTTAAAGAATATTTTTTTGAGCATTGGCACTGTGCTGGAAGCTGAAAGTTCAAAGTTTCAAAATAGTTCCTGCCCTCAAGTGGATTACCATATATTGCATTGGCATTCTACTAGCCACTTTTGCTCACTTTTGGGTTCAGAGATTGGCTTTAAATGATTGACTTTACTGGACCTCTTATCTGGTTAAGGGTGAAATTACTACCTGCTGTTAATGGATAAAAAATAAGAAAGAAGGGAAGGGAGGGAAGGGAAGGGAAGGAACAGGCATGCTCACCACTAACTTTAGTTCAAGGTTAATAATAGAAGGGTGGACAAAGGATATGGAGAGAAAAGAAGAGCTGAGGAAGCCTTGTGGAGGAAGGTAGCATTTGATTTGGGCCTTGAAGGACAGGAAGGAAGTCAGGAACAAATGAGATAGAGCCCCTCATTCCTACTCTACTCCCCAGTCACCCTCCATTGCTTACCCCCCCCCACTCCCCATCTCTTCCCTACCCCACCTTACCCTACCCACTCCACCAAAACTTCCTTGGAATCCTAGGTCTCCATGGAACACTTCAGAAACCCCCATCTTTTTTAATGTCTCCATTTCAGAGGGGAAACTGAGGCACATAGAGTGTTCTCCACGTAGGAAATAGAGTGAGCCAAGGAATGGAGGTGGCTTGTACATGATGAGTTTGGGGACCAGTGAGTGATCTGATTTGGCCGGAGCAGGGGGAGGTCAGAATGGGAAGGGATATTAAAGGCAGACTGTGGAGAACTTTGAGTGACACGTTGAGGAGAGTGGGGTCTATCTTCAAAGGTGGGGGTGGGAGGACGGGAGGGGACAGGATCAGAAAGGGGACAGAGAATGAAGCCGGGACCAGATAGGAGGCAACTGTAATTGTCCAGGTGGCGGGCGATAACTGCTGAAATTCAGGAAATGAGAGAGTGATTAGAGAAGAGTGAGAGAGACATGGAGAAAGTAAACTGATAGAACTGTGGGCATGATGGAGCGGGAAGAAACTCAGAACCAGGAATTCACACACACACACACACACACACACACACACACACACACACACACACACACCAGACTGGGCTCTTTGCCCTGCATTCCAGGCTCTATTGTTGACCAACCGTGAACACTGGGCAAGCCCTTCACCCCATGTGCCTCAGTTTCCTCATCTGAAATGGTGGTATTAAATAAGATGGGGGTTTCTGAAGTTCCATGGAGACCTAGGATTCCAAGGAAGTTTTGGCGGAGTGGGTAGGGTGGGGTGGGGTAGAGAGGTATGGGGAGTGGGGTGGGCGTGAGCAATGGGGGCGGGGGTGACTGGGAACTGCAGCAGGGATGAGAAGCTCTAGATCCAAAACCACCTATTTAATCAGAACATCTCCTTTATGTAACAGGATTCTTTGTAACAGTAAATTTGCTAAAAAAAACAAAGCCCCCCAACCAGTCTGATAACCACAGGACCACATAGATGACCTCTAACACCCCTCTGTGCTCTCACACTTGAGTGATCACACTTAGGGAAACTGGTTATCCAAGAGATCTGCTAATATAGTGGATGTGGACCGCATTTTTAGGACCCCATTGAGTTGCTGTTTATTTGATGTGCTGTTGCACAAATGCTGGAACAAATGGAACAACAACTGTCATGCTGAATCGACGCCAGAACTCTCAAAAATGGGACAGATTTACTGAAAGGCCATCTGGTGTTCTTACTCTTGTGCCTTACCTTTTCCCAAGACCCAGCGAGTTTTCCAAACCTCGTAAACACCAGCGTGAAAAGGGCCCTTGCCTGCAAGTACAAAGACACTGGCTTCCCTGCTACTGACTGTTATCTGGCTTTGGGTTAAGTGGAGTTGCCCCTCTGGGTTCCGTTCCCCTGTCTATAGAAGAAGAGCATTGCAGCAAACAGCCCTAGGGGCCCCTCTAGCTTGAACATTCCAAGATTCCAGGATCCTAAACTTTGGAGCCTGTTATCTGAACAATCCTCTGATCAATAGCATGTGCTCTGGGTCTTGTTCTGTCGCAGTCAGATGGTCAGTGTATGAAGGGCTTTGGGCTGTTGACTCTAAGGATTGGGCAATGTGTGCTTTAGCCAGAGTCTCCGAGCCCCGCAGATGCATCACTCAGAGCACAGGGCTCAGGTCTAAATTAACAGCAGATCTTTAGAAACACGATGCTTTGTGGATCGGTATGTGGAATAAGAAAACCCGTGCCTTTGGTATAAACACCCCCAAATGGTCTACGAACCACTACGGAAAAAAAAAGGAACAGAGGAAAACCAATCAGAACCACCACCAAGTTGAGACCAAAAAGTTTCATACAGGTCTGATATATACACACTCACTGCCTTCCTTTGCCTCCTGATTTCTCCTCTCGCCTCCCACTCCCACAACTAAAAAAAAAAAAAAAATTATTTTATTTTTTTTTTACAACAATTCCTTTATGCGAAAGAAGAAGAAGAAGAAAAACTGAAGAGGTGAAGCGAGCACTCACTGGGAGAGCACGGCCAGGCTGCGTCTTCCCTGCGATCCGGATCCCCCGAGCATGTCTGCAGCTGGAAAAGGGCTGCGAGCGCAGAGGTGCTGAGACCCTCTGAGCGGTCAGGGCGTGGACCGGGCCCGCGGAGGTGCCATGTTATCTGTGGCTGAAATGCAGTGTGCAGGATGCTCCCGGGCTCTCCCTTTGTGTTAACACTTTGGTCTGTCCCTGTGACGAAAGTCTGGGCTTGTCCTTTGCCAAATTTACTCCTCCCCACCCTTTCCCTTCGCATAGGATCATCAGAGAGCTGATTGTTATTTTTTACTGTAATCTCTCTAATAGAGGCCCATCATGTTTAGATTTAGATTGTAAACGGCTCAGATTGCTTCGTGATTTCCAGAATGTTATTACTGGGCAGTAGGGGCCAGGATCCCCAGTAGCTTTCATGATGAAGACTTTATATGATCAATTACAAATAATTCTTCCAAGGCAGAGAACTAGTTAAAGGAAAAGACACTGATCCACGTGCTCAGCCTTTCGGAAAATAGTCGACCATGGTATCGCTTGCATGCACAATCCAATTCTGAAGAGATCAACGGAAATCAGCCCACCAAAAAGTTCATCCGGGTGCAGTTCTCAGGCCCTCGTTCTGAGCTCTGTTCTCAATTAGCATTGGTGTCAGTGGCTTCCAAAGCAAACAGTTCCCACTGAGAAATCAAATCTGGGAAACTCCTATTATCCCTTTTATTCAGGGGAAGATGCATGATATAAAAATGCATACAAAGGCAAAGGGAAGAGAGCCAGAGGATCAGTGATATGCTGTGTTATACAGGGTGTTTGGTGAAATGAGGGCAACAGCCTGACGAAGGAACATGTTGCAACAGTGGGCCCGGTCTGCCCCCGTGGCACTCTGGTGTGGTGATCTCATCCGCCAGGCCAGGCAAGGGAGCCTGGTCAGCAATAGCTTGGAAAGCAACCAGATTCCAACCCCTGTGGAGGGGGTGGTGTTGATTCTATCTGGAGATGACACTCTATCTAAGCTTGAGTTATGAGTATGCTTCTTCAACGCTAACAAGGAATGAACAGATTGCTGCTGGGGCACCAAGATACTTATGGGACTGGCTTTCTGTTAAATAAGTAGAACAACCCAGATCTCCACAGTGTAGGGTTAAGATGATTCTTTTGGTAAATAGCAGGAGAAACAATCAACTTTACACATTGATTCACATCCTTCATACGATGAAAAACATCTTTGAGGTCTATGGCTTCGTATCACAAACATGGACACAGAGGCACAGAGCACTTCAAAAGTTCACCCAAAGTCATGGAGAGGAACCAAAGCAAGCATTCTTGTGCTCAACTTAAAGAAATTTAACTCAGTTAGATTAAATCCTCTCTTCACTTTACCTAACTAGAAAATTTTGGTTGTTTTATTGCTTAAGTACTATGCTGTCCTCAAAGTCACAGTTTATAGAGTAATATAGTTTAATGAACTTCAAAATTAATTATCTCTACATATCATGATGAATATACACCTTTAAATATCCCTTTGATTATATATGTTATCACTCAACACATATTGACTATTTAAAGTGCATGAGACACTCATAGAGATCACACAAGAGGCTTTAATGAAATACTCACTGACTAGACTTGAGTTTATTGCTCCAAAGCTGTGATAGATACATGTATTGAGGCATTTTGCTATTCCTCTTTCTACCACATTTTTCCCATTTAATTTTTTTCCTTTTAAAATATTCAGTGATTTGCTGTGGCAAGCAGAATACTATTCCTCCCAAAGACATCCATGTCCTAATGCCCAGAACTTGTGAATATGTTACTTTACATGGTAAAAGGGATTTTCCAGATGTGATTAAGTTAAAGGCATTGAGGTGGAGAGATTATCCTGGATTATCCAGATGTGCTCAATCTTAGTCACACAGGTGTTTAAAGTGAGATAAACCTCTCCCGCTGAGGTCAGAGGGAGATATGGCTATAGAGTAATGGCCAGAGAGATGACCTTGCTGGTGCTGAAGATAGAGGAATGGGGTCCAGGAATGTGGCAGCTTCTAGAAACTGGAAAGGCAAGGAAATAGATTCTCCCATAGAGCCTCCAGAAAGCAATGCAGACCTGTCTATATCTTGATTTTAGCCTAGAGAGACCTGTGTTGGACTTTGAACCTCTAGAACAATAGATAGGTTTGTGCTGTTTTAAGCCACCAAGTTTGTGGTTATTCGTTACAGCAGTGATAGAAAACTAATACATTTGCTTATGGGACTCAACTGACCTTGGGAATACGTTTCACCTCCTGATTTCCCCTGTTTCCCACCCCCACTCCAATTCTGAGGTGGCAAGTATAGTTTTGGAATATTTGGAATAAGTTCATAAAATGGAGTAGCCTGGAAAAACTTCAGTGGTTCTTCTAGGCCAGCCCAGACCCTCTCTCTTGCTCAACACACACACACACACACACACACACAGAGGAGAGCAAGAATTTAGTAATCTTCCACTAATATGCTGACATTCATGCACTGAAAGTATGCGAATGGCCAGCTGTATAAAAGATACCCACCAAGTTATTTTCCTAGTTGTAAAGATAGAAAGAGGGAAATCATGCACACTTGTAGTTGGCCCCTTGTTATTAATGTAATGTGTTTGGGAAGTAGCTGTCTGTCTTCAGTTTGTAAAACTAATGGATGTCGTAACTCCTGCTACCTAACAGGTACTGACATGACAACAATGAAGAGAGGAGTGAGTTTTGGGCCTGGGTCAGACACCAGGAGGGAACAGGGAGAGCACAAAGGACAATAAGAAGGAGATTGGATGCATTTGGAGATAACTAAATCATGAGATGAGAGCAGGGCTGGAGTAGGCAAATGCTCCCAGGTAGCCTTCTGCGGTCCAGCTTCCTGGGGCCGGAGAGGCAAGGTGAGAGGAATTAGGAAGAACATACCAGAAGGTAATTTGTGGACAGTGTCTGTTTCTGCAGAGACCAGCAGGCACATGTGCTTTCACTGTGTAGCACAGACACGGGTACTAAGAGTCCAGCTTCCAGAACTGGTGTCTCTGAGAACTGAAGTAATGATCATTCATTGGCACCATGAACAACAGGGCCAGCAAGATAGTAGGTGTCATACATATGACATTTCCAGCTTTTACTAGGGGAAACGGAAGTCTGGGCCACTCTTAAATTACTGATAGCACCCTTCATTTCTAGATACTTTGCTTAATTTTTCATCAAAGAGATTCTGGGCTGGGAAGGTTTGAAGGAGGTCAGTGCTATAGAATGAAACAGCTCCCACCACAGGGTGGTCTTTTATTAATAAAATATGATTAAAAGAATAACTTTACTTCATGGAGGTAGGATCTCCATGATCTCTTCCAGACTTTATGGTCTGCAATGGTTGTTTAAGAATAGCTTTTACCTTGGAGCAATTCCCTAGGGAAAAGAGAGGTATGTGGGAAGTGCCCCTTGTACTGCCTTAATGCACTTAAGACACACACACACACACACACAGCCACTCACCTCCTACAGAAACACAACTTAAAGTCAAAGGAAATCTATTCACATGAGAGGCAACCGTTCAAGTAATTTAAAGGGGATGTTTAAAACATCTTGAAGAAATGTTTTCTTATAAAGAGATTCAGACTCTACACACTTAGAATGAAGCAAAAGATCTTGCCTAGACAACGGCTCACCAAGGGGTGGACAGGAATGGAGAGGAAGGGGTTAACTACGTATTTGTAGGCTGAACCTCTTTCCTCCTTTGCCTCCGTCGGTGCCTTAGAGTCTTTCCTCCACACCTGAGGGCCTCACCCTCCTCCTCACTCCCCACCCACAAAAGCACCGAACATGTTCACTTAAACTATATTGTTTTGTATTTTCCTGTGATACTGCTTTTTAAGGGATCTTCCTAAGAAATCTTCTCATGAAATACTTCTCCTTTTTTCCATCTCCTTTTGCAGAAATTACAGACTCCTCTGCTTTCTTTCCTCTGCTTTCTACCATCCAATAAAGTCTTTTCCTCACCTCTCCTTCCCTATTGTGTCTTTGATAAAGTCTTCTTAGTTCCCACTGTGGAATGTGTGGTGGGCTGGGTGGAGGAGGGGGGTGGAGAGATGTATGTACTGTTATAGAAAGTCATCGTTTGCCCCTCCTCCTAGTCTTCCATCACGAGAATCTTTATGGCCTTTGCTGACACAATTCTCTGAACTATTCTCTGGTCTGACTCCAGGCCTGTAACACATCTTGAGTTGCTATACTCTCTTGTCTGCCTTATAATGTTGGCCATATAGTTTCTGTCCCAGCATCTTCCCCCTATTTAACACTATTTGAATATTTACTACAAGCAAGTCATGGAGTTAAGTGCTGTGGAGGGCTCCAAAGATAAGAAGGGCAGTCCCAAAGGGAGATAAGATATGCGTACAAAAATATTAATGCAAGATGGAGAGTGAAGAGTATTCTGAAAGCAGCAGAGCTGAAGCACTATACTTCTAAGGTGACATCCTACAATCAAGGTCCCAGTGTTTAATCACTCTTATGCTCTATTTATTCTGTGATTGAACTAGACTTCCTGTGGCTGAAATAGAAATCCACTTATCTCTGTTAGGGCCACAGGTATTAAGTCATACTTCAGTCTCGTCTTTTCTAGGCTAAACGCCAATGCCTATTTTCCATCCTTTTAATATCAGCTTGAAATATAACAACTCTTCAAACGGGAAACCAAAATTGGACATAATAAAGGCTTGACCGAGGCTGAATGTGGCTGGCTGAAGTCCCAGTGCTGCCTGCCACGTTCCTGTTAACACATCCTAACATTGTTTTCACGTTGATAATAGCATCTCTTATAGAGTTCATTCATTAATTTTTGTGCTAAATCCAGGGTGGTTTATTTTTTCTTCTCCAGATTTGTTGCTTAGTCAGTCTATCTCCAACATTTATCTGTTAAGCTATTTTTGTTGTTATTAATTACCCTTAATATAAAGAACTTCATACTCTTTCCAGAGGCTCATTTTTCAACTCTTTCAGGTTACTCTCTGTAGTATTTTTCTTGCCCTCCTGCTTAAAACACAAAATCTGATTTCATGAAAGGAGAAAAAGATCTTCCAGAAAGCATATACCTGCATTTCAATACCTGGGAATTCTAATGATCTATTTGAGGCAACACAGAGTTCAAGGTCCTAGACTGCACTCAGGGTGTATTTATATATTTCTATCTCCCATTACTAGCTGTGAGCTCCTTGAGGAGGGGGACTGTGTCTTACCCATTTTTGTGCTCCTCCCCTCACCCCAGTTAGCACAATGTCTGGCAGAGATCAGCCCTTCTGTAATATGTGCTGCATAAGTGAATTAGGGCACCTGGCTTCATAAAGAGCAAATAATGGCCTTGACCAAGTTAATTTGTTTTTTCTGTCATTGAGTTGAAATAGGAGGATAATTGATTGGTGGCCCGGCCTCAAGTTCAGTTGTGCCTACCACTGGAATTGAGATGCATCTGGGCATGTGTGACGGTGTGGTGAGGGAGGCCTAGGGAGCCGATTTGCATGGGGGTTTGGAGAGTTGTCTGCTATTTCATGCCTTGGAACTGGTCCCTGAGCCGAGACCCATTGCCATATGTCTGTGCCCTGAGGACAGGGGTGGGCTGCAGAGAAGCGGAAGCTGCAAGGCGTTTGCTGAGTCTAGGCCAAGCTTTGGTGGCCAGGTGACAAAGAGGAGCAGAGGAAAGTGTCCCCCTCACTACCTCTATATGAGCACAGCATGGTTTTGGAATTCTAGAAGAGTGAAGCGAACGCAGGGCCACTTTGGAACCTTGAAAGATTGTATCAAGGGCACGAGACAGCATCTTTGACATGGAAGCCCAGGGTCTCAAGTGAACCCCAGGGCAGTGGGAGAGAGGGGCGAGGGCCTCACTGGGGCAGGGGGCCAGCAGCAAGGAGCCATGGGAGGTTGCACATGGTGGGTGAATGCACCATTTGTGAGGTTTTATAAGACAGACTTCCAGAAACAGAAGGACTTTTTAAAAAAATTGATGGTGGGGTGGTAGTCCTGCATCAGCAGAGATCATTAAGAATTATATTACTAGTAAAGTGATTCTGTTGACATCCATAGGCAGATTCTGATTGAGGATATATGGGTGACAGTTATAAGGTTTCTGTACATTTTAAAAATTACATCTTATTCTAAAATCTTTTAGACAGACTAAAAGGAGTAAGAAACTATAATGAAGACCTGTGTGCTCACCATTCAGCTTAAGAAAGAAAACTTGCAAAGTAACTTCGCGCCCCATACGCTCTCCTAGCATGGCCTTCTCTCCCTCTCCACCTGGAGGTAGCTATTCTTCCCCTCCCCTCCTCTCCTCCCTCCACAGCTGGCCCCACCCCAGCGGGCTCACCAGCAATGCCACCCTAGTAGGTATTTGGTTCTAGAATGAAAGAGGATGGGTGCGTGGGAGTGAGACGTCATTTCACTCTGTCTTGATGCTTCTGTATTTTCATGGTGAAATGCAGGTCCTCTGGTCATGGTACCACTGTTCAGTTAAAAAGAGGGCATTCTTTCCTTCCCAAGGCCAAACCTTGAGCCCCAGCATTACGCTGCTAATTCTTCCCCTTAAGAAATCCTGACCCCCAGTTGTACCCCCCTGGCAATCTAACACATGTCTTCAGTGCAATGCACCCTAACATTGATCATAAAGGGGACTTTTGTTCAGTGAAAAGATTATTGGCATTTGCCACTGTTTTCCTGATATCTCCTGAAGCATTCTGCCTTTACCCAACGAAGCTATTCCTTCTCCTTTTCCCTAGAATGGCTTTTTAAACTCCCTTTGCTTCTCTGAATTCTAGTGGTTCTTTAAGAACCAGTGTCTGGCTCCACCTCTATAAACTCTTCCTCGTTTTGACTTTATTTCTTTGTAATTTATCATCTTAGGAGGAGAGATGAGAAAGTTTGAACCCACTCTTGTTTGCATGCATTTGAGAAATAGTTATGTTGTCACATGTGACTCAGCCCTTCCAGCTAACTTGCTGTGAGGCTCCATTTCTGTTTAAACTCTTTTGCAACAATTATTTAGGTCTAGTCTCTAAGTTCTTTTTAAAATCTGGGGGTTTTAGCCAGCTGGTCTATTTTCTTTTCCTGGAAAGAAAAGTTTCTATCTTAAAAAGATTGTGCTTCTAACTCCTCTCTGCCCTCCAGCTTGAAACACATCTTTAAAACAATAAGACAGTGCTTGGAAATAGTAGGGTTCTAACAACAGTTTCTTGAATGAATGATTGCTGGTGCACATCTATAAAACCCTGGTTCTGGTCTCAGAAAATAATAGTATATACCTTATATAATTCTAAGAAAGAAGTGTGTACATGAAAGATACGATTTCTGCCTATAGGAAAATGAATTTAGCCCTTGGTGATAATTTTAGAATACAGATATCTTGTACATAGATACAATTAAACTGTAAAGGAAATTAAGAAACTATCATGGGGACTCTGAGGATGTAATTCTGGTGCAGGGAAAATGTCACATCTTCAAAAGGTCACATCTTCAAAGGAAGCACGTTAGTTCATAAGCCACAGAATTCTCAGTGTGTATCACTCTTGTTCAAAGTATCTAAATATTTCCACACCATAAATTTATTTTCTGGTGTCCACTTTACGCATCTGGATATTAAATTTACACATGGTTTTTATAGCTGGAATCAAATCCAGATTTTTTTCCAGTGATAGCATATAAGGTCTAAAAAAGTATTGATTTCTTTTTTAGGAGGTCAGACCTGGATTATATTTGTTCCTATTGCTAGAGAAATAGTCCAGTGTGTATTTTGGATACTTTGGATGTAGTGTTTATTATTGATATTACATAAATGACACTTTTTAAGGTACTGTCCTATTTTGTAATTAACAGAGCACATGAATTAGTACATGATTATGATACTATCTATAGATAGAAATAGATAGATGGATACACAGAGTCTTATTTATTCATTGTTCACGTGTATATACCTTTTCTCACCTGTTTTCTGGCAGGGATGATTCCTAATACCTCTTTTGCATCTGATACAGCTTAAAAGAGTGTTAGACATATGGCAGGTGCTCAATAAATACTCATCATTTGCTCTCTGGGTTAAAGGGGGGACAGCAATGGAGTAGAGATGCTGCATCAAGAAGGCCAGTTGGCTGGTCCTACCAGACTCCCACGGAGTGGCCTTTTTTGGAGTATTTCTCATGGTACAAGCTCTAGAAGCTCTGCTGCCCCAGTCACTGGATCTTGGGAGTTCTCAGAATGGACAGGTCTCAGAGAGATTGATTGGCTCACAGACTCACAAGAAACTGATGTATACATCAGAATGCCAATTAATGCCAATTAATTAAGATAGAATGGATGACCTCCCTCTTCAGTGCCTGGGGAGCTCTCATTTCCCAACCAGGTTACCCCCATTCGCCAAACCAGAATGTCAGGAAGACTCAATCACCAGAGACTGCTTCATGATGTGGAGTCAGAGCAAAGGGAGGGAACATCATCACGAGGACGATTTCACCCAAGCCAAGCGGAGATGTGCGGAAACACCTACCTCAGTGGAGAGAATACTTATCATGTCACAGGACTGAACAAACCCTGAGACTCAAGGTCTGTTTTATCTGGATATTCCTAGATGACCAGTGCCAACCCTGGACCTGGCATCCATGCAGACCTCTTCTACTGGCCCATTCTTTTTTCAGACTTACTAAGGCCATCAATGATGTGGACTGAATGTTTGTATCCTCCCAAATTCATACATTGAAATCCTAACCCTGGATATGATGGTATTAGGAGGTAGGGCCTTTGGGAGGTAATTAGGTCATGAGGGTGGAGCCCTCATGAGTGGGATTAGTGTTCTTATTAGAATAGACAGGAGAGAGCTTGCTTTTTCTCTCTCTCCACTGTGTGAGGATACAACAAGAAGACAACCAATTGCAAACCAGGAAGGGGGCCCTCATCAGACACCGGATCTGCTGGCACCTTGATCTTGGACCCCCCAGCCTCCAGAGCTGTAAGAAATAACTGTTTGCTGTTTAAGGCACCCAGCCTGTGGTATCCTGTTACAGTAGCCCAAACTGACTAAGGCAATAGATTACAGTTAGACTCCATTCGCTTATATCTGAGAGACCTAATGTAATTTGACACGTGTTGAATTTATTAGAAATGTTCTTTTGTACACTTTTTGGGTGCCTTTATGGTGGCAGCTTGAGACCAGAGGTTAGAAATAGACTAGGAGAAAGCCCTTCAGCTTTAGGACATTATTTTACTTTGAAGTTATTGAGCAATGAAATCAAGCTATTATTAAGACCAAGGCAGGAAAAACCAATAGAGATCCTTTTTGCTCATTAGTTCATAGAGTAGAATAGAACAGGGAAGGGGTTTTAGTGACAACATTTAATTAAAAAAATCATATTCATTTTTCTTATTTAAAAGCCAAAAGCCATCTGGAAAGCTTTTTAATTTTAAGACCTCATGAAGACAACAAAGAAAATAAAATGGATGATACTTACACAAAAAGTAGCATACAGTACACTTCAAATCTGAAAGCCAGTGACCTGAAATATGCATTCAGTTTTCTAAAATATGCTGCAAAGTAGAGAGAGCTGGGGTAATCTGAGATTCCCCTAGGTATTTTAGAACTCAGTGTCTTTCTAGGATAACTTCAAATTATCTTTCCTTTTGACTCTTTTTCAGTGGATCTAAGAATTAAAAATTAAATTAAAAATTAAAAGATACAATTCTGAGACTATTCTATAGTGCTTCCAAGCCTATGTGTTCTGGGTGTTCCAGCTCATTAACTTCATTTTAATTACAAATTTTATGATAATGAATTAACCAAAGGGTATACTTTTGTAATTAAGAAACTCAATGCCTACTGCAGAATGTGTTGTATCGTAGTCAATGTTTACTAAATTAATCTGAATCTTAGAGTTCTGACTAATAGCTATTTATAAATGCTTCTCCTCTTTCTTCCAAACAGTACTTTTTGAGGTGTATGAACTATTAATAAAAACAAAAAATTCTCCACTTCACCGAATATAAAGTTAACCCTCCGTATCTTGGTTTAAAAGTCTTGGGTTTTCTAACATCTTTCTTTATTCTTTTTTTTCTTTTTTTTTTTCTTGGTTCATCCCAATACTAGAAAACAACGCACTATTTAGAGTCTAAATTTTAGACCCAACTTGTGTGTTAAACACTCTCTATTTCAGAAAGAGTGTTGGTAAATATTAGTCTGAGGTTGGCCCTACCCCTAATCTACTTCTGCCCATCCTCCTGGGATTAACTGAGGTTGTTTATGCCTCCAGACCACAAACTTCGTCTTTCATTAGAGAAATTTTTGATTATATAGTTTGTTCACTGTTGGACTCTTTGGGGCTTGGTATGAACCCTGTAATTCAATGATTATCTGGTCTTATAATGCAAATGTTAATAGCAAATAACACTAAGAGCTTGAGTACTAGAGCAAATAGGCCAACTAAAGGGAATCTACTCTTACCATATGAATATCACTTGCCTCCATGATGCGACTAAATAAGCGTAATGGTCAAAATTACATGGGGTAGAAAGTCCACTATCCTTAATAATCAGAGAAATACAGGAGGTGAGTTTCTTCATATCTCTAGAGACAAAGATAGGAAGTCAAAATTCCAGTGGCTCATCAGGAGAGTGATGGAACCCCAGATATGGTATGGATGGTGGCAGTACTCGGAGAATACCACAAAGGTCACCAATGTTTCTGCCTCCCCATAAATAGCTTATTGAAGTGAGCAAAGTTCTGCCTTGGTACACAGATATGATCTGAAGTATCTGTTTGCTCATTCATTTATTCAGCATTGAGTATGGGCTTTTGGGGAAATAAAAGTGAGTAAGATGTAGTTTTGGATTTAGAGTTGCTTTCAATTTGGTGGGGAAAAGAGACATATGAACAAACAAACAATAAAATGGGTGACGATAATTAACATACAAACAAATGCTATGGGAAACCCAAAGTGGGAAATCAGTCACTTGATTGGGGACCTCTGGGAAGGTGTTTTCCAAAGGATGACTGTTGAGATAGGCCTTCAAGGTACGAGTATACCACTTACAAGAGCTTCAGGAGGTAAGGACAGTGGTGTGGAACAGCATAGAATCACTATAAGCCTGAGGACTTTTGCTCACTTAGATGCAAAACCAGACAAGTAAGTGACCAACAGCAGGGTTTAATTCTGATTGGGATAAAGCCATCATTTTAAAGTCTTTTGAATTTTCTCTTCAATTCACAACTAGGGGGAAAGGGAAGATAAAATGGCTGCTTCTAATCTGTATTTGAGGTCCTAAGCCCTCTCCAGGGGTGATAGGCTCTGGGGAGAGTGAGAGGTAACATTTTATAGCATTTTCTCTGAGTCAGATTTTGGAAAGCCTAGAATGCCTGAGGGCCAGTTAGATAGCATAAGATTAGCAGAGAGAGAAGTGTGAACTGTCTTTTGAAACACAGTATATGACCAGAATGAAACTTGCCTCTACACATAGAGTTAAATAGAAGTGAATCTGATCTAAATGAATCATACAGGTACCCTTACCTGATAAGCATCTGTCATGTGTAGCTCCCTTACACTTTTGATGACATTTGTCCATATCTCATTTAATTTGCTCAGCCACCCTGAAAAGTGTTAGTTCTATTTTACTGATGAGGAAGCCCAGATCTTCTAAACTTTCATCCAGTATCCTCTTTCTTTTATCCTTGATCTAAAAGGTACTTTCTTTCATGGAGTTAGAGGCAGTTGTAGGGGTTAGCCACAGCATAATGCAGAAGGAAAAGCACCAGAACTGGAGTAAATGACAAAGTTTCCAGATTTAATGCTGCCACTGACTATGTGCTTTTGGACATGTAACTCTGCAAGCTGGGTCCAATGATTTGGACTTGCAAACTCTTTTCTGAGAATGCAGGGAAGAGAGTCTTAATTTCTGACCACATAACCCAATAGGATACCAGGATATGTTTCCTAGCAGTAATTCCGCATTTCAATCAGAATTCTTGTGGAAAACTAATTCCTTTCTGAAGGGCATGCCTCCGTGGTTCACTCTACCATTGCTCTGACAAATGTTTCAATGAGATAGAACTTATATGCATGCGCCTCTGAAATGAGGCACTTAGAAATGAAAGGATTAGGAATTTCCATCCTGCCTCAGCCTTGAGTTTTATAAAAGCTTCATTCTGTTCAGTTCATAAGCCATGGAGCTTCCATAGCAATGATACTCCCTGGGTAGCCAGGATATACTCTGAGGGTGCTGGCTCAGGAAACATACATATATTTGGAATGTTTTGCTTTCATGGTTAGTTAGGTGGGAAGAGTTAAAGGCTCTTAAAAGGGGAGTATCAGGAAGGAAGGGCATCAGATATCAACTCTTTCTATATCACAATTTTTGTCCAAGTCCCCTTAACAGTAATTTCTCATCCTCTTCATCAAGGAAGGAGAAATGGTGAGGGAATGTTAGATCTCCAAAATGGGCCCCCACTAAAAAAAAAAAAAAAAAAAAAAAATCAAGATATACACAACAGTTTTGATTAGAGAAACAGAAGGACTCTTCAAGGAAAGAGTGGGCAGAGGTATACATCTACTGCAGTTGCCAATAGTGCCTTGGGAAAGATGCAGTGTAATTATACCTGCTGAGGCTTCTGGTCTTCGAACCAGCATGATAACCCATCATCTCATCATGCTTGTCTGTTTGTTCACTTCCTGCTCAGTAATTTTCCATATTAGTCTCTTGATTTCCCCAGAAAGACCTGCCAACAGTGCAAGGTTTTCTGTGGGAATCAAAAATGGTTTGACTCTGTTATGCTAAACAGGCACAGTAGAGCTACTAGCTCCAGAAATAAAGGACTGTTTCATTACCTAGTTGCTGGGGCCAGCTCTGGAAGTTATCTAGTTTTCATTTGGAGAGCCCCTAATTATGCAAAATTCCCTCTGGACAATAAGACCCAGGTTACTTAAGAAAATAAAAAGCACACATTGAGCAATCTTCTGGAATCTAACAGTTGGATCCCTAAATGGTACAGGAAGCTGGAAGCCAGTGAAGATGTGACACGGGGTAGACCATTTCACCCAGAATGGAAAATATGAACATCGGAAGAATTTCCTATTCTAAACAATATGCAATTTAAAGTACACTCTCTGGAGACTCTCCTGAATGTACAGGCTTATGGCTGCTATTTATAGTGGCTGATGTGTACTTTACCAAGATTTTTATTCCACCAAAGGAACTGTATGTGATGTAGGGGGTTATTAAAATGGAAAATAAACCCTCACATTTTAACTTAGTTAATTGGTACTAATCTCAAATGTAATGTCAAATCTCACTAATCTAGACTAACTGAAAGGAAGGTCTTTACAAATTATGCAATATTTTTAAAGAAATTCAGTTTTGAAAATATGTTCAAGTATATCTGGTGACTTCAATCAAACTAAAAAAAATTAGAAACTTGTTTAAAAATTGCATGAATAAAAATGATTTATAATTAGCAAATTAAGCTTTTAAATGCAGGTGAATGTTTCCAGTTTTTTAAAAACTTTTAAAAAGTTGTGCTCTCAAGTGTTTTTAATAACTAAGCCATGGAATGTAAGCTTGCATATTTAACGTATTAATCAATTCCTTTACTTATAAATAGTTCAAATTTATACTCTTCTATAGTTTCATAAAGATTTTAAAATGGAAGAATCTGAATTAATGAAGATTTATGATAGACTAAAAACTGATTTTCCAGCTCCTGATGAACATTACTTATTATGTGGCAAACTAGTGAAAAGAACTGATTTTATTCACAAGGTATGCACATTATTCCTCTTTAACCTCATTCACGGATGAAAGAGAATCCATTTATACAGCCACTGTATCGTTCCAACATGCTCATGTTTCATGTCCAGTGGTACTTTCTCATAATAATGTTAAGAACCTTTGGGATAATAAAGGTCAACTATTTCCCTAGAAGACTTCAAAGCAATTGAGATAGATTTCCCTTGAATAAGAATTTGGAATAGTCTGTAATCAATCCTGTCTGCATTCCCACCTGGCCAAATGATAGCTACAAATGCAGATCTCTTATACTTGGCTGGTCAGTGAGAAAACCAACGGGCAGAATAGATATACTCAACATACATATTTGATAGCCTTCATTACACTTTATTTGATTTTGATGAGCATTCGTTGCTTGTAGAGAATTCTTTGTTTGTAATACTTCTCCAGGGTTCCCAGCTGTGGACACAGAAGGACTCCTTTGGTCCCGTATGTTTAGAAAGGCAAATTTGTTGCCCTGTCAGAGAACAGTGGGCTCTCATTAACACTTTCACCTGAGTCTGGAGAGAATCTTTGGAAAGCTCTGGATCACAGGATCCTGGAAAAACGCTCACCTAAACTCATATTATCTTATTTAGAATTTTTTTAAAAAAATAAATGAATTTTTCAGAGTTCTGGTTACCTCTGAGGATGGGGAGGCAAGGGGGTGGGATAGGAGAGGGGTCTGCCGGGAGTTTCAGTGATATTGGAAATGTCCTAGGTCTTAAGATGAGTGATAAGTTTATAGTGTAGGCATTACAATGATTTATAACCTCTATATACATTATATAATATTATTTTGTGTGTACTAGCTTTTTCATAATTAAAATGAATAAAATCACTAATTTAGAATAAAATGATTAGAAGTTATTCTGTAAAATTTAGGCATATAACTTTCTTTATAAGTACAGTCTTTATGTATGCTGTTGAGAGGCTTTAGGTTACTTCTTTATTAGTGTTGAAACCATAATTATGTAATATGAAAAAAACCCTGTAATTCCCCAAGGCAAAAAAAAAACTATTTAGAATATATGATTAATTGAATATTAGATACATAAATTATTGAGATCAAAACCTTGATATGTTAGATACCAGACTACCCTATATCTTTACCTTGATTTCAAACCAGTATGGAAGATAAAAAAAAAAAGACTCTTTAAAATAAGGAGGTAGATTTTCTTTTCAGCATGGATACTTCATATCCATAATTCTCCCATCACTTTCAAGGTGATGGCTAAAACAGATTTGAAACAGAGTGGAGACTGAACACCATACTGTCTGAAGATGTGGGGACTTTGCACATGCTCAGTGATTTAGAAACCCCAGAAGGCAGCTGGAGAGGTGCCGAGTTTCTTGGGAGATGACTCTGCAGAGGGCTTTCCTGATAGCTCCTTCCTTACCATGTCCTCCAGCCAGCCGAAAAGTAGCAACGACAGGGAACATTCACCGTGCACTAATCATATATACATACCATATATATCATATATATATTCTATCTATCATCTATCTGTCTATCTATCTATCCATCTATCTATCTATCTATCATCAGTCATCTATCTACCTAGTGCTTTGTAATCTATATGAACCTTATGAGGCCATTTTCCTGATGAGGAAATGGGCTCAGTGAGGCTAAGTAGAGTTATCCTTGCTAACCCAGCCAGGAATCATACCCAAGTCTGCGTGATTCTGCTTTCTGGGAGATATCATCATGTCTGTGTCCCACTCCAATCTTCCCCATTCTCCCAAAAGATAGTAGTTATAAAGATGAAACATGAAATCCTCTTTAAGGAATCGTATCAGTTCCTATCTCTCTCATATTTAGAGAAGAAACTCCTTTGATGAGTCTGAATTGCTAAAATGAAACTGGTAAGGATGGAGAAATCCTACATATAACTTAGTATCATAATTAAGGTTGGTGTAAAGAAATGTTGCCTAGACAACATATGCCAAATAAAAGACTTCCAAAATTGATGGCAAATGGGGTTCTCTTTGGAAAATCACCACAGTTTTCTTTTCCTTCTTGACTAAGACGGCAAAGTTCGATTCCTAGTTCCTAACAATTAACGGTTTTCATTCTGTATATCTACTTATCTTTTTTTGTTTTTCATCTTACTCACCATGAAGTAATCTGACCAAGTCTCCTTTTATTTCGTAATATTATCCATAAAATGTTTTTTAAACAAAAAACACCCTGCATGCAATACAGTGCAGTATACACTATTTTCCCAAAAACATGCTCTACTTTCCTAATCAATAGCCATGGCATTTTCTATAGACGACTCCATTTATTCAGGGGTCTACACTGTGCCAGCAGGCTCTGCCTCAGCTTAGCAGGGTGATCTTGAGGAGGTGGGCATCCCTAGACTTAAGTCTCTTCATATGTAAAATGAACTTTTAAAATTCAGTAGATCAGGGATTCTTGGCCCAGTGTTCATGGGCCCTGTGGAGGTCTGTGGATGGAGGTCCATGACGACACTGAAAGGAAGTGACAAGTTTTGTGGGTGCATATGTACATTTTTCTTGGAGGAGCATCTATAGCTTTCATCAGAGGCTCAAAGTAGTGTGTGGTCCAAAAATGGAAAAGTAACATTCCACTACAGCAGAGTATCTATAAGGTTAGTGACAGCCTTATGATTTCATGAGTGATGATGTGACTAAGTCCCTGTTCTAATGGTGAATACAATCTTATTGAAAAAAATCCAGAGAAAAGTCAAGAAGAGTTATGCCAACAGCCTCCTTTGGCTTGAGGGAGAAAACTTGATCTTCTCTGTTTCTATTTTCCTGTGAAATGGGAATAACACGGGAGATTTTTTGAAGGCAAACAAAGCAATGACTTTGTCTACATATGTAAGCAATTTACCTGAATAAGCATAAAGAACAGTTCAATTAAGCCCAATAGCCTCATTTTGTCTGTTGCCACATAACTGCTTTGAATGATTTCTCCCCATCTTAGGGAGTTATTTTGGCATTGTAGAGACAATGGACCTTCAGCCAAGACAACCAGTTGAAACATGAAAAATTATATTGATCGGGGCTTCCCTGGTGGCGCAGTGGTTGAGAATCTGCCTGCCAATGCAGGGGACATGGGTTCGAGCCCTGGTCTGGGAAGATCCCACATGCCGTGGAGCAACTAGGCCCGTGAGCCACAACTACTGAGCCTGCGCGTCTGGAGCCTGTGCTCCGCAAAAAGAGAGGCCGCGATAGTGAGAGGCCCGTGCACCGCGATGAAGAGTGGCCCCCGCTTGCCACAACTAGAGAAAGCCCTCACACAGAAACGAAGACCCAACACAGCCATAAATAAATAAATAAATAAAATTTAAAAAACTTATTTAAAAAAAAAAAAAAGTGCCCTGCAAAAGTTAAAAAAAAAAAAATTATATTGATCAATTTGTTACAGTGAAAAGGTTTTGAGATTTGGGGCAGGCAGAACCAGACTGTACTCCACAGCTGTATGAAGTTGGACATGTAACTTAACCTTTCAGACCTACAGTTTCCTCAACTACAAAATAGGGATGATAATATCCAGGTCTGCTATAGACTGAACGGGTCCTCCCCCCATTAAATTCGTATGTTGAAACCTAATCCCCAATGTCATGGTATTTAGAGTTGACGACACTGGGAGGTAATTAGGTCATGAAGGTGGAACCCTCATGAATGGGATAAGTGCCCTTTTTAAAACAGATCCAGAGAGCTCCCTCACCGTTTCCGCCATATGAGGACACTGCAAGAAGACAGCTGTCTATGAACCAGGAAGTGGACCCTCACCAGATACTGAATCTGCTGGTGCCTTGATCTTGGACTTTTCAGCCTCCAGAACTGTGAGGAATAAATTTCTATTGTTTATAAGCCACCCAATCTATGGTATTCTGTTATAACAGCATGAACAGACTAAGATAAGGTCATAGGGTTGTTCTGATAATTAAATGACATAAGGTATACAAAGTGCATCACCTAGCCTGGCACTTGGCTGATGCTAAACAAATGATGGTTCTTTTTCCTGTCTAACACTGGATGAAAAATTTGGCTGAAACTTTTTTCTACTTGAGAACTATTTTTGCTGAATTGAACTTTTCAGGTAAAATTCTAAGCTATGTTTTAAAGCTATATTTAAAATAAAGACATATAATTAATGAATTAGAAAATTAACTTCATAGCTACAGTATGTGATTTTAAAATCCTCATATAGCAATTATATTTGTGTGGTAGACTTATTTGTGACTACAAGTTTTATTTCTTTCCCAACTTTAATAGAAACATCTTTGCAAATATTCAGATCAGTATAGGAAAGAAGCTTTGCAGAAAGGATGCAACAAATCATAATGACTGAGCTGACAGATGAATGAAAATTCAAATTCAGTAAAATATTATTTTGTACCAAAGGCCTGCTGAAACATTAATATGATTTTAATAATAACATCTAACATTTACTGAGTATATACTGTGTGCCTGTAGTTGTGTTAATTTCCCTACATCAGTTAGTTAGCTTAATTTTTACAATGATTCTGTGAGGTAGAATAATTATCCCCATTTTTATACATAAAGAAATTGAAGCACAAGATGTTTAAGTAATTTGTAATGAGGTTACCCAACTGGTAGTTGTCAAAGTCAGGATTCGAACTCAGGTCTGTCACGCTTCATCACCCACATACTTAACTACAACATTGTCCTACCTCTCCCCAGGTGAGCGAAGACTGGTAAATTATGAGTCACATATACAGACTGTAAAAAAAATTTCAGCACTGTTTTAAACTATAAATGTATTGACTCATATATATGCCACATTTTTTCCAGCTAAGAATGAAGTTATGGGTCAGCACGTGAGGTCCTTAAGAATCTAGATTTTTAATTTTTATTGAACAAGTGTCACATTGGGTAGATCCTGGACTCTTGATGTTCTACTGATCATCATAAAGTGGGATACTTTTAGGACCAGAGGAATTGTTAGGTAAGTGGAAATTGGTCCAAATATGCCATTTTCACTGTTTATAATTTGACCGTTTATAAATTGACAGAGGTAATAAATAATGTCTATTTAGAGTGAGTGAGAGAGAGAACAAGAGAGGGAGCATATGAATATGTATATATATATTGATTCTTCATGTGGCTGGACACAAATAAATAATTAAAAATCCCTTAGGTGGAAATTATCTAACTCATTTTCTCAGTGCCCCTCCGTTCAAGTTAGGCTGACCCTAAACAATATCAAATAAACATAAAACCCTTACAGCAATATTTTTAAGTCTCTTTCAAATGAATTACTTGAAAAAAATCTTTTAACTTAAAAGTAGAAATGTAGATACAAATCCTAACATTTTTTTTTGCCCCCTGGAGTGATGAATTTTCTGAGAGACCTAAAGGGAAGTTTTGAGCAAATTTAGCTCCTCTAATAATTTAGACTGTTTCCAAGGAATATTTTATTTAACTTCTGAATGGAAAATAATTTTCTGATTACAGAGTAACAAAAAACTGCATTTGAAAAGATTTTGATTTGAAATTTCAAGGTCACAATGCTAAGCATTTTAAACAAAAGTGTTTTTGTGTAATCATTGATTGGCCATGCTGTTAAATCATGTAAAAAGTTTCAGTGATAGACTCCTGGGAGGCAACTACTTAGACTCAGAGGACTTTAAAAAATTGTTTGCTTTTTTAGTGAAGTAAAAATACTTTCAAATGTCTAATCATCAGTATATTTCAGAGGCCCATAAAAATGTATGAACGATGACAACAGCAAGAGTGCTTTCATTCCCTTTATTTATGTCTATGAGCCTCCGAATCTGATAACAGCTGTACAATAGGGTCCTTTCTTCTGATCAGAAAGAGGAACTTACATTTGGGTGTGGAAAGCAGGAGCTGGGAATGCAATGAGTTCACATATTGAAAAGTGAGAGAGCTGCTCGTGAAAACAAGCCCAACGTGGGGAAAAGTACGTCTCACTGAAGATCTCTTCATGGATAAACCATCACTGCAGGTTTCTCAGCAGATACACCAAAGCTCAAAATCCTTTGGGCCAAATATAATAGAAGAGCTCAATTTGAATTGGTGTGAATTCTTCTTGCTGAGACAGTGTGATCCTCCATCAGACCTTGTTACCAATCACGTCCTCAAAACTCTTCACTCAACAGCAAATTCCTGCTTCTCACCTTCCTAAGGTCACCTTCCTAAGGTTCCTGTATCCTCTGAGAAGTGTAGAAAGAAAGCATTTTTGGGGTACTTGTTGAAAAGGAAGAGAGCTGAATTTGACCTCTTTGAAAATGCATCCCTTTCCACTACATTTTCCCCTTTGAAAATGCTGTATTCCCCGATGATATAAAAGGACATGCATGCATAATCCAGGGTAGATGATTAGAAGGAGATTGGAATGGAAACAAGTGGATCAAGTGTTGATGAAGATGCACATGGACCAGGGGAAAACACATTAAGATGCACTAAGAAATACAGAGACAAAGGTAGAAAGGGAAGCTGAATATACCCATTCATTTTGTATTCCCATGAGATAGGTGAAGAATAATAGACAGCAAAACAAATTATTTGTTTGTTCAAATAAGTAATTGATTCAGAAATACGGTTTAATTTGAGATGTGTACAAATAGTATCTTTTGCCTAGAAACGAAGCATTTAGGATTTTCACTGATTACCTGCTCCATCCATTCTGCCTGCTGAAATTTTTTTCTTCCCCTTTTTGTCAAGTTGGCTCTATGATATAAGCTTCGTGACTATTGGGACACTGCCTGGACTGGTGAGAACTCATCCCTATGGTTCAGTTTACTATCTTGTACCTATTCAATACATTTTTTGGATGACGGAATAAAAGATGCATAGGATAAGGAGAAGGACAAAGAAGGGAAGTATATTTTTGATTTAACTAGGTTCCCAGTCTAGGTTACGGCAGGCTAGATGATTTGAAATGGACTGGACTGCAAACCCTTAGAATGAGGTGTGTGCACAAGAGTCTCAAGGCAGCTGTGATGCAGTGAATGATTGCCAGTCCCAAACCCAGGAAAGCCAGCATGGCCCAAAATGTACAGTTAGCTTTTTCAATAATCTTTTTAAAAGCTCTATTTCTGAGGAATAAAATGCGTAAGAATCTGGTTTACTTTAATTTGTGGTCATAACATCTGGTGAGAGTACAGGTTTTAAATTATTTATCATTACAAAGTAGAACAGCACCTGCTCGTCAAACTCAATAACAGCTAATTAAAATAACAGGGTATTTTTATTTGGAAAGGCTTTGTGGGTAAGAAGTGGACAAGTCAACAGCCTCTTCTCTGTGTTACCATTTCCCCCATGCCCTCTGCAGGGGTACAACATACAAAGGGCATAAGCCATCTTTAAAAATTATCAGTGAACATCAGAGTACATATTACATTTAAGGATGTAAAAGTGTAGTTGCTTGATACAGTGTAGTTGCTTTTATACAGGTTGAAAAGCATTAAGCACACTTTTCCCAATTCTGTCATTCTGCTTCTCTGTCCTTGGTGCCCCAAAATAAAGTTTGAAGCAGAGTAGAAGCCCAATAAAATTTTGTTGAATGAGTGACTGAATGAATGAGCCTGCAGCTCTGAGCTTTGGGGCCACTCCAGATCAAGGCTGAGTTTTTTCTTTCAGTTGCATAAATCCAAAGGAGAGTCCGTTTTTGCCCCAGGTATTATGCATAAAGCCATAGAATCTCATTTTTCAAAATGGAAATCTGCCTTATTGTTTTATTTGTTTTTAAATAAAGTAATACATGATCATTATAAAAAATCAGACAATACTAAAAGCAAAAGGAAAATAAAAATTATCACCAATCCCCCACTCCTGTCACAGATGAAGAAGCCAAGTTCTAAAGCTAAAGGAAGAGGGACTTGCCCAGGGTCTTATATGCCCTTTATCTTCAGATCAAAGCCACGATTTTAGATGGTGCTTAATTTCCAGTTCTGGATATCTGCTTCCTGTACACACCCTGAAATTTCCCAACAAAGTTGGCTGGACCATAAAGCCTGACCTTCACTATTCCCATAAATGATCAGATTTTACAGAATCCTAAAGGGTGAACATGGACTTGCTTAACAAATTCCAGAATAACAGAACTAAAGTGTTCACCTTGAAACATGAAAAGGTAAACTTAGTACAAAATATAAGGAAGTACTTAAGTACTCTCTTAAAAAAAAAGAAAAGAAAGAAAAGGAATCAAATGAAATACAATATCCCCAAAGAATTAATACAGACAGAAATGTAAGTTAAACAAGTGTATTATAAATTTGTGTGAATTTATTTTAGGTTATTAAGGGTACCTAACTAAGCTTCACTGGGTACATTTTTTTTTAAGATTGACTTTAAAGAGAGACATATCCTTCCACACAAAACAAAAAACTGGAAGGAATGAACCATGTAGATGTGTGGAAAATTCTTAGGCAAAATCCTGGTTCTAAAAGAACCTAGTTTATTCCCTGTAATTACAGTATGGGTATAACCACAGTAAGTTAGTTCTATTATTCCTCTCACGTTGAGTCCCTGTTTCCCAATTCACACAGCAAACAAAGAAGCTGAAGATACTGATCTAGCCTGATGCCCAATTTCCTGTCCCTATTCCTGAGTCCCCCAAGCCCCAATTCTGTTAGGCCTGCCCCTACACTCTGGCCTGGTCTATTTTCTGATCCTGCTATACTTTGGTTTTCTAGCACACCATGAGGGACATAAAGACAGAAACTATGTCGATTTATATTTCCCCATTTTTCGTCACTGTTCCTAGCACAGCGCTGATGCTGAATAAACATTTGTTGGGAACAGTATTTTATAGACTTTCAGGAGAAACTGAGGTCACGTAACACATCATTGGAAAGGATAAGAGGTATGCTCCAGTGGGTCTGGACACCACCTACAAGGCTTCAATGTACGCTCAGCAATGGGTGCCCCATACTCTCCCGGGTTCTCCCGACTCCCTGAGTTTTTGTCTCCTTTGATGGTTTCCATTATGTCTTTATGACCTCTCACTCTCTCTCTCTCTCCACTTGCTTTCATGTCACTATCACTACCATCCATTTTCTGCTTTTGTGCTACCACTGCCACACTGAGTGTGCCCAAACTGACTTCTCTAATAATAATTTTTCTCCCCTTTTGAACAAAGATTGACAATTTCTATCTCCCAATGCCTGGAGGAAATCTCCAATTGGATGTGGTTTCTACCTGAAATTGAACACTCTCCCCATGCCCACCCAAGAATGGAATACTTCACAGTTTCCCTTTCCAGCTCCTCAGACTTACATTCTGTGGGAGAGTCTGAGTTTCTCCATCTCCTGAAAGATTTGCTAATTCTCCCTCTAAAGACGCTCATATTTGATCTTCATTTCCATATTTGCTGCCCTGATTCAGTCCTCATCACCGTGTGTTCAATACTAACTCTTCCAGGACACCCACACTCTAGCCCACTGTAGATAACGTTCCCCAGTACGCATAGGTCCCCCACTAAGTCTCTGTCTGTCGCCTTTTATATGAAATAGAAACACCCAAGATGTACGAGTCCAACTCATTCTTCCTTAAGCACTTAACAGTTTCTTGCACCGGGATTCTTATTTCCACCTCTGAGTTTTGCAGATGTTACTCCCTCCTCTACATGGCTCCCCTTTTACTCTTTGTCATCACCATTGTTACTCCCTCCATGGCCCTCCACTTCCAGGGAGCTTTTCCTGACTGGTTTCATCACAGGATGATAACTGCCTTTTCTTTTCTTGGTATTAATTTTTAGTTCTGACTATATTGCTCTGTTGTTTCTTACTTGTTTAGCTAATGATAATGGTTAAAAAAATAGTAGCGTACCATTTATGTGTCAGGTACTAGGCTAGGCCATTTATGTAGTTCAATAATCTTCACAACAACCACAGAAGCTACATAGATATTATGCCTATTTTACAAATAAGGCAGCTGTGGCGTAGTGAGAAGTCACTTGTGCATGGCCACACAGCTCATAAGTGACAGTTGGGATTTGAACCTACAGAGCCCAGGTACCGTTCATGGTACCATGTGCCATATAGCAGCCTACTCTGACCAAGTTAATCAAAGGCAGTAATTTTACCTTCTTCTTTTGAATTCTCCATACAAATAGGTAGATCCTATGCTTCAAATACTTTTTGTTGGGTTGCCCTGGTGGCTTAGTGGTTAAGAATCCGCCTGCCAATGCAGGGGATACGGCTTCGAGCCCTCGACCGGGAAGATCCCACATGCTGCGGAGCAGCTAAGCCCATGCGCCACAACGACTGAGCCCGTGTGCCGCAACTACTGAAGCCCGTGCCTAGAGCCCATGCTCCACCACAAGAGAAGCCACTGCAATGAGAAGCCCGCACACCGCAATGAAGAGTAGCCCCCGCTCGCCGCAACTAGAGAAAGCCCACGCGCAGCAACGAAGACCCAACGCAGCCAAAAATAGATAAATAAAATAAATAAATTTTTTTAAAAATTAAAAAAAAAATACTTTTTTGTTGTAAGTGTAAGTTTCTAGTTTTCTGCTACAGGATCACTAAGGGGTCATCTTACTACTATCTTTTCACTTGTGCACTGGAATTACTGAGGCAAAATTGATTTGCTTTTAAGATCATTGTTTAACATTTTTCTTCCTGTGAATGCCTACTCTGCTTTCTCAAAAGAACATCTGAGTTAAGTCACATTAAATGCCACTGTCTTTTGCTCTGAGGCCTAAAGTTTTAAAATATGCATTTATACCCCTTGTCCCACACGTTACTGCTTTATTTCCCCAACCTGCCCTTGTAAGCCACCACAGCAGAGGCCCCACGCAGTATAGCAGCTTCCAACTAGACTCAGCATCTCCACAGCACCACACTCTACCGGCTATTAACCCATAGTATGTGAGTTACTGGATTTGGCGGCTTTTCTAACAAGAATAGAAATTTGTCATAAGATCCATCTGGGTCTTATTGCCTTTATTCTTTTATAGTGAAGACTTCCATTTCCAGAATGGTTTCAGCATCCAATATTTGTCATTTTTCTGTCATTTCAATATTGCAAGTGCTTTTAAAACTTTTATCCATACATTGCTTTTGTCATTTAAAAATTCTAATATGAAAGACAATGATTCAGTGCAACTATTTGATTCTTCTCCAATCTCTCTTTTTCTTGATGTTTGTTTGTGCAGAATTTAGAGTCTTAACAGTTAGGAACATTTTCTATAACTGCTTTTGCAAACAGTTCAGTGTGCAATACATTTGGCCCTTGAGGCTGATGATCTTTGAGGCCTGAAACCAATATTGTGGATAACAGAATAGAGATACCTTTGAACCCAGATCCTTACCTTTCTGCTTCCAGACGCATCTCTTCCCGCTTTTGCCTCCTAAGTTCTCTGCGACGTTCAAAATCATCCATGGTATGGGTTCAGATTTAGGGAGACCAGATAATGTCTGGATCTAAAGGGGAAGAAGCAGAATCAAGATCATAGATGAGTTGGAGGATTATTTCCCATAGTCGTTCCCTCACCATTTTTTCATCCCCTTTTTCTTTACTCTTAAGAAAAACACCTTAGAAGATGAGTGAGGTAGCCAGGGGTCAATTTCTGCCTCCCAAGCCAAGCCTTGTCCTTTATGTGTTAAATTCAGTCTCATTCATGTAACTATTAGCGACAAATAAGTAAAATTCCAGGATCACAGTTTAAAAAAAAAGGGGGAGACAGACAGGTTTGAAGACTTGAAATATTGCTGGGATCACTTGAGAGCTACTGAATGGTTTTGTTCCTTGTAACCTGCTGAACTACAGACAAAAGTTATAAAAAAGTGAACAAAGAAAGAGGAAAGGAGAAAAAGTGAAAAAAAAAAAAGAAAAGTGGCAAGAAAAGGAATTTGTAGGAACTAAGAGAAAAGTAAAAGTAAAAGAAAGAAATAATATAAGTATCCAGGCATAATCTGCATATCCTAAAAGAATATTAATATCAGAATGATAATAAATACCACAGCAATAATACCACAAATAAACATAATGCAGCAACATTTTTAAAAGCAGTTACATATGATCAAACTGTTTTCAGAGCTCAAAAGTAGCAGCTCTTTGTAACCCAACCATTTTATCCTTTCCTACCTCCTCCGTGATAGTTTTAATCCCAGAAAGATCTTCCCTTTCCAGCTCTTCAACTGAGGATTCCGCTTTTCCTGCGTTTCTGTGCCATGGAGTCAAGTATTCCAGAATTCCCCTGCAGCCCCCAAACCCAAAATGACTACCAGAAAAGGGGAAGCGGGCTCTTTTTGTCCTTGCTTTGTTTACAGAGCTGTCAGTGGTTAGTTAAACTCGGCCTGGAATCTGGCATTTAAGGCCTGCTTGAAGATTGTTTCCTGTGTGGAGCGGGAGGCCTCCACTTCCTCTGGAATCCTAGACTCTCTGCTGCACTCAGATCACAAAAAATATTTTCCAGCCCTTTCTGTGCACATGAGACGAGCCATTTGCCCTGCGTAAGAAAATAGGGAGACGTGCAAAACCTGAAGCCATCCCCTAATGGCATCTTTGTGTGAGGGAGTGAAAAGCAAAACTTAAGACTCTGAAGCCTAGTTAAGAAACCTTCTTAAATTGTCAGATTCTTTTATTTTTCAAGCATTTTTCCCCTTAAAAAACCCACAAAAACAAAAATAAAATCTCAGCCAACCAAAACAGAATTATACAACGTTTGAATGTTCCCCCCCCCAACTTCTTATTCCCTAGGGTATTATTTATACTGCTTATAAATCCTTTACAAATTCAAATTTGGGTGTTTATTTGGGTTTTTTTTATTTTACAGTGTTTTTCTATCTTACTCTTAGAAAGAGTACTTTCCAAGTACTTTGTTAGTTATAAAGGCAAGAATCAGTTTTCCTTTTTTAAAAATTATTCCATAAACCATGAAAAAATTTCTTTCTATTTTCCAGTCTGATCTCTCCATAGCTATCAGAATGAAAAAAAAAAAGTGATTTGAGGGTCTCCTGAGAGGCTGTTTGTCTCCCTGGGGTGGGTTCCTGTTCTGGGCGCAGTGCAGGGTGCATGAGGACAGCCCTGGGGGCAGTGGGACCAAACCTCGCTGACTTGAATGCTGGGTGCAGTGAGAGCAAAGGCTTCTCATTCCTTTCTTCAGTAAAGTCTTTTGTTGTATATAAACCACTTCTGGAATAACTATAGCAACAGCAAACAGAAATAGGAGAAAGAGGTCTGTCTATAAGCAAACAATTTCACTTTTCTTAATTTATCCAAGTAGCCTGAAGAGTAGCCTCTAAGCCTCTGGGTCTCGCTCCAACCTCATTAAGCCGAGGAGTCATGCTGGCTGCTTGGTAGCAGTGGCAGCTGAGTTTCTCAGCCTATACCTCTGGTGCAGGTGCCAATGAGCAGTGAAACAAATATCCCCAAGCAGGCCGAAGATGCACACGGCTGGCAGAGCCCAGCAGCATCTTGGAGCACTCAGGGGAAGTGAAGCTGAGTAACATCGTGTGGTCACTCTGGCCGGCCATCCTCACTGGCTCTCTACCCACGCAAATTCTTTCCCCCTACCCGTTCCCTCCTCCTGCTCCTCACCTTTTATTACTTACTCGGGTGTTTTTTTCCTCAACCATAAAGAAACTCTACCTAACCAGTTATTTACTCATGGAATGCTGCTGAGTGTGTATGTGAGGCACTGAGGGGGAGAGAGAGGGAGTGAGCGCTATATGAAGCATCTACACAGACGATGCCTTTCTGGGTTCTGCTTGGTGGACATGTGGCGGGTGCACCTGAGGGAGAAGAGAAAGCACATCTGTGTGCCGTGTGGTGCGGGATGACTCTCTGTTGGGGGGGGGGGTTGTGTCTGTGAGTGGGAAGATGTGTATGCTTGTGAAAATGGCTCTCTGTTGGTCTCACACTAGGATGGAGCAGAGGTCTTCCTTAAACCTCACACCCTTCTATCACAGAGCTTCTCTGCACCTCCCTGGCACTGTTCCTAAGTAAGGCGAGCCACGTCTGGGGAGAATTGTAAGTGATTTCCCCCCCTCTTTTGGGAGCAGCATCTTCCATGGCCTCAGCTAGTAATCTCTCATATCCTCCCCGACCCCCAGTCAATGCTGAATTCCTTCCAGTAACATTGGATAGGAAACAAACTCTCCATCAATGAAGTGATGAAATGTCAAGGCAGAGAGCTTCTGTAAACAGTAAAGCTCATGAGTGTCACAAGTGGGCAGAGTAGCCTGAAAGAGAAACACAGGCAAAGGGATGTATGTATCAATGAATGTGACAGATGGGTTCTTGAAAAGTTTTATGAAAATCTAAATTTTTGTGCTGGGGTGATTGTAGTCATGCTATTGAAAGAATCCTGATGTGACTCCTTTTGTCAAAGGAAGAGAGGCGCTTTACAAAGGCAGTTGAACAATTACCTTCTGATATACCTGTCTTTTCAATATGGGTTCTCAAATACCAGATTTTCTTGAAACAGGGCATGCTTATGCTACTGCAATTAAGTAGTAAGTCGATGTCAGAGATTTCAAATCACTTAACACGATGCCCCTCCTTTGGGTAATGACACCACCAAGCCCGTGGCCCAGCTGAATGGCGCTGTGAGTGGGCCTCCTGGGTCTCACCTCCACGCCAGGACACCCTGAAGCTTCCTCCCTTCCCTATCCTTCTTGCTACTTTTCCCTCTCAACTTCTTTTGGGGGGAGGGGGAGATATTTATCAATATTTCTTCTGTCATTTCCCTTTTTATTTGTCTCATTCTCTGATACTTTTTTTTTTCCTTCTCCATTTCCCTCCCTCTATTGGGAATTAAAGTCTATTTATTAAATCCAATCTAGGATTCTTAAAAAAAATTGAGTTTAATTTCTGATGTGCATCTTTCAATCAAGAATTCTAACTATTACTATGTTTTACATTTGCAAAGCTTTTTCTTTTTCCTTTATGGGCATGTGGCCCTCACTGGAGTTATTTTCTGTGACAACTTTATAAGGAGACCTACTGTTTCTGCTTTTGTTTGGGACAGGGTTGGTGGCAGGTAAGAAGCCCTCTTAGATGTGTATGGGGGTGTGCATGTGTGGGTGTGTGTGTGTCTGTGTATGTGTGTGCATGTGTGTGTGTCTGTGTGTGCATGTGTGTGTGTGTCTGTGTATGTGTGTGCATGTGTGGGTGGGTGTGTGTCTGTGTATGTGTGTGCATGTGTGGGTGGGTGTGTGTATGTGTGTGCATGTGTGGGTGTGTGTGTGTCTGTGTATGTGTGTGCATGTGTGTGTGTGTGTCTGTGTATGTGGGTGTGTGTGTGTCTGTGTATGTGTGTGCATGTGTGGGTGGGTGTGTGTCTGTGTATGTGTGTGCATGTGTGGGTGGGTGTGTGTCTGTGTATGTGTGTGCATGTGTGGGTGGGTGTGTGTCTGTGTATGTGTGTGCATGTGTGGGTGTGTGTGTGTCTGTGTATGTGTGTGCATGTGTGGGTGTGTGTGTGTCTGTGTATGTGTGTGCATGTGTGTATGTGCATGTATGTGTGGGCATGCACATGCACACAGGTGTAAATACAGTCGAGGCAGGAAGTGGTGGCATGCAGGCCAGTACTCTGTTATTGGGGGGAGAAATTTGTAGAGAAAGCTAAGCTCTAGCTATCTTCAAATCATCATAAACTGAATGGTGAATGGGTTGGAGAAAGTCCTTGGGATTTCAGGGCAGTGCCAATATTGGTCTTGGAATGCATCAAGAATAAAATCTATTCTGTCAGGGACCCTGAATAAGTTGATGCAACTTCCAAAAGTAACCAACATTAACTGAATATGTGCTATGTGCTGAGGCATTTTTTTTAAACCATTTAAAAAAATTAATGGGGTTTATTTCTTAGTTTTAAGTTCAAGGAAATATTGAACAGAAAGTACAGAGTACCCATATATTCCCTCTCCTTAACCCTCGCCCAGTTTTTTCTGTGTTTGCATTGAACTGTGTATTCCCCACCAAAAGATATGTTGAAGTCCTAACCCCCAGCACCTCAGAATGTTACCTTATTTAGAAATAGGGTCTTTGCAATGTGGTCAAGTTAAGATGAGGTTATTAGGATAGCCCTAATCCTGTGTGACTGGTGCCCTTATAAAAAGGGGAAATTTGGACATAGAAACAGATATACACAAAGGGAAGATAATGTGGAAATACAGGGAGAATGCCATGAGAATATGGAGAGCCAGGAACACCTGAGGCTACCAGAAGCTGGGGGAGAGCTGTTGAACAGACCCTTCCCTGGGGTCTTCAGAGGGACCCTGCTGACACTTTGATTTCTAGCCTCTGGAACTGTGAGATAATAAGTTTCTGTTCTAAGCCACCCAGTTTGTGGTACTTTGTTACAGCAGCCCTGGCAAACTAATACAGCCTATTATTAAAATCTTGCAGTGGTACATTTGTTACAATTAATGAACCAATATCAATACATTATTATTAATTAAAGTCCATGGATCACATTAAGTTTCACACTTTGTATTGTACATTCTATGGGTTTTGCTAAATGCAAAATGTCATGTATCCACCATTACAGTATCAGACAGAATAGTTTCACTGCCCTGAACAGTCCCTGTTCTCCTTCTAGGCATCCTTCCCTCCCTCCCCCACTCCAGCCCTTGGCAACCATTGCCTTTTTTAAAACTGTTTCTATAGCTCTGCTTTTTCCAGAATGTTGTGTAGTTGGAATCATAGAGCATGTAGTCTTTTCAGACTGGTTTCTTTCACTTAGCAATATGCATTTACGTTTCCTCCATGTCATTTTGTGGCTTGGTAGCTCTGCTGGGCCATTTAAAAATACGTGTTCTTATTTTATCTACATAATAAACCTGTGAGGTAGCTATTATAATCCCCATTTTAAAGAATTTCAAAGTGTGTGCTCTTAACCACAATAATATTCTTGAACTAACCCACTATTTCCCTCTAGGAATTGTTTTCCCTTTCAGGAAGTAGGTAAGGGTGCCTCTCTCCCCCACCTCCTACTGAGAAATTCTAAGACTACTGTCAGTGATCTCCAGCTTAATTCATTGGATCATTTAAACTCAGGTAAGAAGTGATCTTAAAAATTATTCAGGGGGCTTCCCTGGTGGCGCAGTGGTTGAGAATCTGCCTGCCAATGCAGGGGACACGGGTTCGAGCCCTGGTCTGGGAAGATCCCACATGCCGCGGAGCAACTGGGCCCGTGAGCCACAATTACTGAGCCTGCGCGTCTGGAGCCTGTGCTCCGCAGCAAGAGAGGCTATGATAGTGAGAGGCCCGCGCACTGCGATGAAGAGTGGCCCCCGCTCGCCGCAACTAGAGAAAGCCCTCGCACAGAAACGAAGACCCAGCACAGCCATAAATAAAAATAAATAAACAAATTTAAATAGCACTTGGCAAACAAAGAGAGGGAAGAAAAATATAGTTATATAAAAAAAAAGCCCTCAGACCTATGATTCTTTAAAAAAACAAAAAAAAAAAAACAAAAAATTATTCAATCCTCTTCAATTTCAAACCTATTTGGTTTAGTTCAGAGAATTATCATGTCTGGGAGATAATTAAATTAAACCGTGCAAATGTTTATTAAACTTCTGTTATTTTATTGTTACTTCTTTGTAAGATTCTTAAACTAGGATGATCATATCTGGACCGCTTCACTGCATACTTTTCTTTGAAATTTTAGTGCTTCTTCATTTTATACTTTCCTCCTCTTATCCACTGTGCCCTCATCTCCAGCATAAGAATTTCTCTGTTATTGCAAGGAACCCTAGTCTTTCAACACTGATAACTGTTATTAGATCCCTGTTTGACTAGTTATCATTGTATACCCACTGTAAAATTACATGGACCAACTACTTCCATGAAGCCCCACAAAAACATTTATACCATCAATTTTCGATGAGCATTTACTGAGCATTTACTATGTGCCAGGTTCTCTTCTAGGCAATGGAGATATAATGGTGAAGAAGACTGAAAAGGTTCCTGCCTTCCAGGAACTTTTATTTCAGACTTTCTTGCTCTTTGAAACTTCTACCAGGCTGATCATAGCCATCTTCGACCTTGGATCACACCCATCATTTGCTTTCTGGTTTTTGTTCTTGAGATTCAAGGCTTTGTGGGAGAAAGTCAGGGATCATGTTTTGTCTATCCTAAAGGTTTATGTTAACTTCAGTTGGGCCATCACTGCAACTCAGTGATGCCTCTCTTCATCCTGTATGTACCGGGTGATTTCTGGGTATAACACACGCCAGCAGATTCTCCACCTCTGCTCTTCAAATTATCTTCCCTCACCTCAATCCTTAAATTGCCCACTCCACAAACAGTGACCTGGACTCAGACTTAGGAGACATGGGATGACCCTCTCTGAATCCTTCTTCTCTGTAAAATGAAATGGTTGGACGGGTAACGTCCAAGGTTTCATCCTACTCCATGTAATACTACGGTTCTGTATCTGCTCTCCAATCCAGCAAAGATGGATGCATCACACATGGCATGTACATGTTTCCTTGTTTCCACATTTGAATGTTTGGATACCTCTGTGCATTCTCTTCTAATTTTCTGATTTAGAAAGCATTAACCTTCCTTTCAAGCTGATCATCCCATGGCACCCTAGATAAAAATATTTTATTACCTCTCAAATGTGTCATAATTTTCTACCTCTGCTCCTTTATTCATACCATTCCATCCATCTGGAGTGAGAGCCCCTATCCTCTTCATCGTCCATATTCTACTCAGTTGTGCATTTCTGGCTCAGATTTCACTGCCTGCATGTCTTTCCTGAGGACTCTAGTTTGGTAGTGATATCTCACTACTTGAATATCCATCATTCATTTTGGTAATTAATAATCTACTGCCTTGCCACTGCTTATTAGTTGTTCTAACTACTACTTAAATATGTTACCTATATTTTACTTTCCACATGCTTTCATTCTTAAGATTCTGTATCTTATGAATAGATACAGTCTTTTAAAAAATCTTTTCACTCTTGGGACATAGCAGACACTCAGGAATTGCAGCTGATTTGAACCGTTGGATTTTTATTCTCGATTTTACCATTCTGAGAGTGGAAAATGTAACTCAAGCTGATTCATCTCTGTACTTTACTGACTGATCAGTGTTTACAAAGTTAATTAAAGACCTTGGTAATAGACTATATATGAATCTCAAAAATTATATAAACCCACATTTGCAGTAGTGGCAGTAAATCTGGCAGTGTTTTCTTTCTGACTATAAAAAATGAACTTTTGTCTTTTTCAAAAAAAAATCAATTTATCAACCTGCTTTGCCCTTTTCTCAGCTAAACTGTTCATTTGGGAATCAAAAACCAAATAAACACATGGATTCTAACGTACCATTTGGACTTAACTTTAGCTCAACCTTCACCACTTTGTTCCAAAAATCTGTGCTACTTAAAAAAAATGCAATCACTGAGACACAGGTGTCAAGACCAGCAACATAGAAATAAGAATGAATGGGATCAACCTGAGGAGCTCTGCCTTCTCAAGCTGTTTCTTTTCTCTCATCATTGGAATCTAGAACTCAATGCCCTACTAAGAGCAGGTTAACAGGTTATGGCTTGTTTTTTCTTTCCTCCCCTGCTCAGTCTTTTATCATTACTTTTTCTCTATTTGTATTTCTCCATTTGCCAAACAGGAGAACGGAAAGACTTAATGTTACAAAAGTCAATGTCTCTGTGGCCTCTCTTCCACCTTAGGAGGAGCAGGTACTGGGCATGTTAGATTTGTGAAGGAATGGTGTTTGTCTACACTGGTTTCCACACTGGGGAAGACCATGCACTTAGGGATTTTACGTGTCATCTCCAAGTGTTACCACCCATTTGGAACACTTTAAGTTGTTCAAAACCCCATGGCTATCACTGACCCTCCCAAGTAAGAAAAGTAGATTCACCTCTATTTAAAGAAAGGAGACTGAGACAAATAGGACTTTGGTATCAGTTCCTTAACCATGACCAATCAGTGGAAAACCAGGACTGATATTTAGGCCAATCTCTAAGCCAACCTGAAAAGTTTTCTTAGAAGAGCAAGAGAAGTTAAAATTTGGAACACAATTCCTTTGGCACCCTTTTCGAGAGTTTGAAATTCTTTTCCTTGGCAAATTCCAGGAGAATTAGGCCGAAAGACACAGAACAGAACATATCAAATCAGAAAAGGCATGTGGTCACTGCTGCTCTCTTGGTTCCTAAGGAAGAGAAAAAGGATCAAAAGGCGTGGGAGCGAATCCTACCACAGACAGAAATTCTACACCAATCTGTAAGAAATTTCTTACACCCAGGTAAGAAAATAAATGCATAGTTATGCTTAAAGAATGCATAAATGTGCTTTCTAAATGCATGCCTGATAACAGAGGTTAATTCTGATGTCACATCAGGGTGGGATCCTGACCCCAATGGAACTATTCGACAATAGGTAGGGCTACTGAGAAAATGTGAACCCCTATTACTGGAAATAGTCAGGTGGAGGTGAAATAGCCATCTGTTTAGGGCTGTAGTGAAAAGATATTTTTTGAGATTCTCAGGCTGTGCTGCCCAATATGGTTGTCAGTTGTCACATGAGGCAGTTTAAATTTAAATTAATTAAAATTAAATTAGAAATTCAGTGCCTCCGCTTCACCAGCCCCATTGCAAGTGCTCTGTGGCCACATGTGTCTAGTGGCTTCCATGTAAGACCATGCAGAGAACATTTTTGTCATCACAGAAAGCTCTATTGGACAGCCCCCCTGTGAAGCCTTCCAACTCCTAATACAAAATGACTTTACCATGGAAAGTAATGTTATGAAGTTCAGAGACATGAAGATGTGTAAGACATGGTGTCTGTCTTCAAAGACCTTACAATCTCCTAGAGAAGATGGAATACAATGAGGGGTATGGTACGGGTCAGCCTTGCAAAGCATGGATGTGCTCTTTTAATCCTCTCATTAGTAACTTCTTTGTTCTCCTATGGAGGGTCTTTTGGGTCTGCAATCTTGCTGTTCTGAGCACACTTGCAACTGAGAAAGTGAAATGAATGCTCAGTGAATGCAAAAGAAGCTGAGATACTGTCTGAAGAGAGATCCCACTTCGAATTGCATAACAAGCCCTAAGAGTGGCTTATTTGGAACAAAAGATCAGAGGTCTTTACCAGTTATAGACATGGTACAGAGGTCATTATATTTTACATAACAGTAGTTTTACTTGTGCATGGCTCTCTGGCCTTTCTGGTCTACTCGGCTATAAAAATATCAGCAACCCATGAGTCTGCTCTTTGTGATTGGTTTTTCATCTAATATTTCCAATTTAGTGATCAACAAGAAGATCCAGAGCCTTAGCCAGATAGCCTGCTAATATAAGACATTAGCAAGGTGACAGAGTTTAGATGGCAGGACGCAAATCCATTTACACTGCTCGGAACAATTCAAAGGTATGTCTTAGAGGTACTTTGTTACTGGCAACATTTTTGCACATGGAGGACATGCTATTACGATCAGGGACTATTTATTCCCTAGTAAATTATGAAACATCTATTCATCATGATCATCAAATGCATTTATTGTGTTCTGGAATTAGGAAGCGAGTTAGAGACTATCTTCTGGGAGTTTATAATCTAAGATGAAAAGCTTTGAAACCAAACCAAGGGACATTATCCATTATGTCTTTGGACATAATAGATACACAATTTAAACATGTAAATCTGCAAAGAAGTTAAATAATAAATTGAAAAGTGCCTAGACTGCTTCCTCCTTCCTTTCACATGAATCATTTACATGGTAGTTTCACCCATTTGTTAGTTTGGGAATTTCTGGACTTTCCTTCAAGTAAGAAATGGCTCATAGTGCAGGCCTGCTTAAGACTAGCATGAGACTACAGGATCTCTGAACCTTGTACTCACTGGTAAGAGTTTGTACTGATACCTATATTATTAGAGCTGGTATTTTAATTACTAAGTATATATCTGTCTTCCCTAGAAGATTATAATCTCCTTGAGGTTATTACTCATTTTTGTGATCCCTCAAAGTTCTTAACTATTTTTTCTTACAGTCAGCACTAAGTTCACACCTGAATTAAAATGGATTCCGGGGCATTGCTTATTTTTGGATTTCACTGGTAAACAGATGAACTTGGCTAAGACATGATCAAAAGGCCATGCCTCCAGTTGAGCTCTTAGTAACCTTGGGGATGGTGGTTCACTAGGAAGCTCTATCTTATATTGTGATTTGTAGTTGTAGTTGTTTTCTTCTAGTGGAAAAGAAACTTGTCTTAGAAAGACATTCTGTTTTCAGGAAAGAGGGGTATTAGACATTTGTAACTGAGGGAATCAGTCTGTTCTGGGACCTTCAAAGAAAAAGAAGGACAAAGAAGACATATGTTGAATAAGAAAAGAAGAGAATTAGGGTTGAACTGAAACACCCCAAATTTCCAAGGCCTTTGGAGATGCCTTGCCACTCCTCCATCATAATTAGAAAACACTGACATTCAGAGCTGATTTAAATGCTTCCATCAGTCTAAAAAAGTGTTGCCTGATTTTACTTTGTAACCATGCTCAGTAATTAGAAACATAAGGCACTGTTCTGGATGTTTTCTTGGGAACCTACCCTCCCAGGCCTGGTGTCACTACCCATTGGCTACAGGACCTTTATCTTTTCTCACCATCTCTCTCAGGAGCCCCTGCCCAGGTCACAGGAAGAGTGTGAGGTTGACATGGGCATTCCTGGAAAAACTGGAGACCTCTGGCGCCACTTCAGACTCTAAAATACATGGAAGAAACTCATTTTGCCTGCCTCTTTCCTTGCTGAAGCTCTATAAATCTGTATTGCACTTGGAAGGCAGTAGTTAAAGTACAGTAAGAAAAGTGTTCAAATCAAAAGATTCAAAAGAAGGATCTTTGTGATGACCGGCTTGAAATGACATCTTTGTTTCTGAAAACAGAAAAGCTATTCCAGTGGTTGATTCTAGAGTTCCTCACACTCTTGCTGGGAAACATGTACTTTGCAAAATGTAGGATTAGAATATGATCTAACAAGCAGCAGCAGCAGCTTTTTACTTCTGACAGAATCCACAAAGAAAATGGAAAAATACTTGTAATCAAGGACTTCAACTCAACAGTCACCTAACTTGTCAAATTAAAACATGTGGCAACCACCTGCCAAGCATCTTGAAACAACTATACCATCTTATTTTTCTACCTGACCTGTAATCTCTTTGGAGCACATTTGCATTTCCCAATTTTTCACACTTAAACAATGCTGTCCACACCATGTATAAAGATGACTAAGCAACTTTGTATTAAGTAACCGAAGCGAGTCCTGCCAATTTTAGAATAATTAAGTTTCTGCAATCTAATATAAACAGTTCCAAGAACTACTTGCGGCCTACCAAAAGTATATATTACAAGTAGTCAACACTGAGGCCAGCTGGCAGACAGATCAACCTATTAAAGTAGAATTGTTCAGAATTCAGAGTATTATTTTTCTTTTCTCCCATTATTTTTTCTGCATCCAACTTTGTTTCTTTGGGAATGTTTTCAAGTATACAAAGCAAGAAAGTAATGTGGAATTGCACCTCTTGTAAATGAATGAGCATTTCTCTTGAGATTCTTTAGAACCAACAAGTCAGTCCCATTTCAACGCTGTCTACACAGGCAGCCAAAGTTAAATAGAGCAAGTGAATCCACTTTGTTCCCACTCAAGCTAAAGTGTTGGTATTTTGCTTGACCATCAGGAAGGTCAACAGTGACCACCAGACAAGCACATTAAGTTATATGCCCATCAGACACCTAAAACATCTTTCTGACTGTAGATCCTTGTACTGCCTCTATCACGTAGCTTGCTGGATCAAAATTTATTACTAATAAGGCTAATGTCATAGGTTTAATTCTACCAGGAATGAGTTAACTATTTGAGAGAAAAAAAAAATCCTAAACTATTGCCATGTGCTTTGACATTAATCTTGGCCAGCTACATGGCAGATGTGGGCTGACAACTTTCACTTGAGAACATAGAGATGGTTAGACCAACCCATCCCACCATGACCTTCAAGAGAGTGTATGGGACCTAGAGTCTGTCATACAGAGTGAAGTAAGTCAGAAAGAGAAAAACAAATATTGTATGCTAACACATATACATGGAATGTTAAAAAAAAAAAAATGGTCATGAAGAACCTAGGGGTGGGACGGGAATAAAGACGCAGACCTACTAGAGAATGGACTTGAGGACATGGGGAGGGGGAAGGGTAAGCTGTGACAAAGTGAGAGAGTGTCATGGACCTATATACACTACCAAATGTAAAATAGATAGCTAGTGGGAAGCAGCCGCATAGCACAGGGAGATCAGCTCGGTGCTTTGTGACCACCTAGAGGGGTGGGACAGGGAGGGTGGGAGGGAGACGCAAGAGGGAGGAGATATATGTATATGTATAGCTGATTCACTTTGTTATACAGCAGAAATTTACACACCATTGTAAAGCAATTATACTCCCATAAAGATGTTAAAAAAAAAAAAAAGAGAGAGTGTATGGCCAAATGAATGGGAGTGTGTCATCACACAAAAAGCCTCTCCACATTCAACTGCATTTTAAGCCCTAATGTCTTCTTCACTGTGTTTAAATTCATATATATTCAAGAGTGGTAAAGGCTCTACAACCATCATCACAATGATAACTTCAATAAAAACATTCAACAAATATTTATGAAGTACCATTTGCTACCTTACTGGGTGTGGCAAATAAGTTGTGAATGCAACTACCCTGCCCTCACCATGCTTATAGTCTGATGGTGGAGACAGGCAATAAATAAATAAAATACAAACTGCGACAAGGGTTAGGAACGAAAAATACAAGCTGCTATGAGAGAACTACAGGAGTGACTAATGGTTTTCTTTGGGTTAAAATACGATATAAGCAGTAATAGCTTTTTCAAACAAGAATGATATTAATACACTACAGACATTCATTCATAAAGGGAACATAAATGTATAAGACTGGAGTTTGTATTTATTAAATATATATCAACATCTATTATGTGCCAGGCACATGCTCTTCTAGGTCCTGATAAATCGAACTCTTCTCTACTTTTCTGTCCTAAAGAAGGGAATGAAGAGTAAAGTAGCTAGTCAGGTTTGAGGGATGGTGAACTATTCTCACCCTTTCTCTCCAACCTCAGATCCTGTGTAAGTAATGTACAAATAATGACCTATGAGATACTGTCTGCTGGAATTGATATAGACACAGGGAATCCACTTAAGATATTAACTTCACACGGCTAAAGTGGAGGGCATCTTTCTAGAAATCATCCAGCTCAGTGACCTTCTGACAACAAAAGCATGTTTCTCACCTGCCATCAAGCAGAAATTTGTTGATTTAAATGTAGCTGGTCCACTTTGTTTCTTCAAATTTTGCTTCATGATTCCAAGAAATGAACAGCCCGTAATAAATTTACTCCAGTGGCAGAATATCTCACAACCAGCTTTTCTACTTTGAATACCACAAACAGACCTTTAATTTGTTGACACACAGCCCCTGGACATTCATGAAAACAAGATGTTCTCTTGCTGCTTTTTAAGTTAATCAGATTTAAGTCAGGGTCTCAGCCGAATTTCAAAAACAGATGTTCCATAGCAAAAGGGCTGAACTGACCCCAGCAATGAGAGGTTGTTTCACTTGAACTTGAATATTCTTTGTTAGCAGGATGAGTGATCAAATATGCCTGAAACTGGAAACAGGAGCGACCCAAGGTTTACTACTGTCTCCATTCAATGACTGCCCTGGGGATCTGGGAAGGTTGGGCATCCATGACTCTTGGTTTGGGGAATAAACTGATGCCTGGAAGGTTTAGGTGCCTAGGTTACGAAGGGGGTTAGTGAGGAGGGATGATCTTCCCCCACACGCCACCATCCTGTTTTCCTGTCGACCTCGGAGGCCCTCCGTGGAATGGCTCCACTGTACCCAACACCTCTCCTGACTCACACTCACATGCAAACACAACTCACAGCCAGGCCAACTCCTTAGTTCTGCTACAATCCAGCTGGTATTTCTGCCTCTGGGCCTCTGTCCCTGTTTCCTCTCTCCTGTAACCTGAAGTGCCCTCCACTCCTTCTGCAAATCCCATATATTTTTCTAGAGTGTAGCTCAGTCGTATCTTTATTCCAGAATCATCCTCGCTTTCAACTTCTGCAGCATTGTTAGCCCTGTTCTTTTTGATGGTCAATACTATATGACTTTGTTATTCAAATGTTTTATAACCTCTCTTTCTCTTGAGCAAGTGTGAAGCTGCTTAATGTCAGGGCCTGCCGTCTCCTTTGATATCCCCTCACAGTGCTGGGTGTTTTGCTCTGCCTTTATAGATGCATGGGAGTAGTTGCTGAGTTGAACTTATTGAAAAGCTTCTGGCCGAAAAATCCAAGCTCCAAAAATTCCACAGCTCTGGCCATTAGTGCTGTTTGCCCTGTGTTCCTGTTTTACCCCTTCTCGGCACCTTATAGAACTGTACTTTTGGCCTCCTTGTGGTCAGCTGGGGCCAAGTGACTAGTTCTGGCCAATGAGTTGTGAGCAGAAGTGTCATGTCACTTCTGGGGCAGACCATTTAATTGTTGATATTAGACCCTTCAGAGTTTTTTTTCTCTCTACCACGGTAGCCAGCAATATTTCCAGATAGTAGCTCTCAGCCGGGGTCCCCAAGTAAGGACGGCAATGATGTGGACCAGAGACCCCAGCCTATCCAGGGTGACAGACAAAGCATGAGTGACTAATCTTTGTTGTTTAAGTCACTGAAATTTTGAGTTGGCCCTGACCCCAGCATAACCTAGCTGGCCATGGCTGACCTTGCCTTTGTTAACTCCGTCCGTGATGAAAATGATCTTGCGGTATTAGGCAGTGCACATCTCTGCTTCATGAAGGCACTTATTCAAATTATCCTATTTTCTGTTTCTGTTCTGCGACATCTAGTATATAAATGGGAATGGGTAGACTGATCAGGTAGGGCCTCAGGGAGTGGAAATGGCTCACTGGTTCCATCTGCCTGCTCCAATGAGCCATAAAGCTGCCGCTAACTGCAGGAGTGCTCATGTATTATGTGTTCACTCATTTACACCAGGGATGGCAAACTTGGGGAGTGGTGGCCTATGGAGAAATGGAGAATGCATGCATCCCTAAAAGAATTCAAATTCAAAATTTTAAGAAAACCACGTTGGGCAAAGGAAGCACATTTGCAGGTCAGTGTGGGCCTCAGGTTGCTGGTTTGTGACCCCTGATTTATACAGTCCTTCCTTAATGGCTATCATGTGTCAGGCTAGGCACTGTGAGGAGTTACAAGAATAAACTTACAAGTGAATTCATGTTAGCGTACACTCTAGATGGAGCTTATTTAGTTAGCCAACAGTTATACAGCACGCACTATGTACCCAGCACAGTTCTCAGAACTTTATAAATATCAGTTTAAATCTTTATAACAATCCTTATTGTCTCCATTTTACAGACAGAAAGACTAAGGCCCAGAGCAGGTGTGTCATTTGCCCAAGGTCACAGAGCTAGCAAATAGTGGAGCTAGGATTTACATCCAGGCAGCCTAGCCCTAGAGTCTGTGCTTTTAATCACAGCACTATGCTACGTCTCACAAGACCTGTAAATGCATAATATTTACGAGGTAGCTTATGGCGAGAACCTCGATGATGAAATGATCATGTGATTGCCTGAAGGATCTATGCTCCTCTACAAATGCCCCTGACTAGAAGCTGTTTCCTGTCAGGAGGATTTGGCTTGCTTGATGTTAGGGTGAGTCCATATTTGATGTTTATTCGTGAAATAAAAATCAATCTCCTGTTTATGTTCATTTGGGCTTTGGCAAACTGATTTATTATTTCATTTAAGTGAGGTTCACTTTAGAAAATAAGCTGAATTTGTCCTAAAACCTTAAAAAAATAAATTACATCACTTCACACTTTGACTATTTCTTTGTTTTTTCATTTAATTAGTTTTAGACAGGAAGCAAAATCATCTAAGATTATATGTTTGTGTCAATCTTAGGGCAGACTCAGATATTGTAGGACCTGAAAATTACTTGGGAGGCCTTTAAGAAAGAGAATACAACGTTAAATGTGAAAAATCAGGCAGGGGTGTGGCAGAGGTCTGTTCAAGTGAGGGGCCCTGCGGCTTAAGGGCCACTGGTTTCATGGTGAATCTCCTTGGGTCTCTCACCTTTGATTCTTATGAGCATTCCAATAAAAATGCCACAAACCCTTACTTTGCTCTTAATTTTCAATTATTTTGATACTACAGTTATGATCACCCCCTAAAAAATTTTTCATGAAAACCAGAATTTAGGAAACAAATAAGGAGGGGAGCGATTAAGCATCATTCTTCAAAGAGATTTTCAGAAAAGTAGAATTACAGATATAGCCAGTGCACCACAGTGTTTTGCCTATAAACCACATAATTAGAATGATAGGTGGATGAGAGGGCAGAGAAATTAAAAATATTATGACTCTTTGTCAAGATGAGGACAATGAAAAATAAAGTATCAGAAATCACAATTTACGTCAATGAATATATTATTGGAGTCACTAAATTTTCATTGCATTGAATAAAAAAAAAAAAAAAAGAGTCCATTTTATAGGAAGGAATGGAGGAACACCAGAATTGTTAATGCAGCCCATATCTAATACAGCCCTGGATGGAGAAGTTCCAATTCAACATATAGCTGTAGAGTGAATAAATTAATGAGTGACTGAATATGTATGTTTGAGGAACAAGAGAAAGGACAGATGGTGCTAAAGTGGTCACAAGCCTCCCTCATCAACCCCAACTTACAACTGCACGTTTTACTTCTAAACCATTAGCCAGCAATCTGGGGGAGGCAGTAGATATGTCCCCAGAGTCTCTCATTATAACAAATGTCTTTATGTTTATAAATCTTGTGAGTCTGTGATGGAATCAGATTCACAATCATGGGTATAATATACTTATTGGAGGAATTCTTTGAAGAACTTGGAGAAAATGCTATTAGAAGAGCTCCTTCCTTCAGGCCCACCATATGTTTGTATTCACTCCCTCTCTGCATCCTCTGGATATGATAAACACACTTTTCCCCAAACTCAGGATGCCCCATTCCACAGTATGTCATTCTTGGTCATTAAATAACAGGACTTGATATTAATGTTGGCCGTCTCCATCCCTCTTTAACAAAGTGTTTTCAGCAAAGATATTAAACTAGTCAACCTCTCTTTTCCCCTGTCAGAGAAACAGCCAGCAGCCTGAAATCACAGCTCATTTGTACCATGCTGGCGTGAATATTCAGACTCCATTTGTCTCCAGCTCTTAAAGGCTGGTGTTAGCGTGAATGATAGACATTTTGTTTTGAATTAGCAAAAAGAAGGAGAAAATCCCCCAAATAATAAGTTTGGCCTTAAAATATCTGTTTCAGGGAATGCAGCTCTGCCTTTTCCTCCAGTAAAAGTCGATTTTAAAAAATCTAGATTTAATTTGGCATTAAGTTGGACTTGGGACACAGAGAATAGTAGGAAGGAAAATGTCTCAGTCTTTTCCCCCCAGATTGAGCCTTTAAATCCTATTGGAGGACTGTTGCGTGGACTAGTGCAAGATGTTTACAACTTTGTTTTGTTGAACATCCCAAAGCAAAGTTTGGAAGCAGCTGAGTCTGTGTCCTTGAACTGTACAAATCCTGTCACAGTTAGAACCTCAGACTTCTGATAGTTTTGTTTGAATGCTAAATAGCAGGATCATTTTTTTTCTCTTTACTGCATACTCACTCATGCTTTTTGGAATAAAAGTCTGGAAAGGAGTTCTAGACAAGAACTCCTGGCACCATTGTTTGTTTTTCTCCCTGCTATCTGTGCCCTGATTTTGGCTTGCCCACCCTGACACAACCTCTTTCCATCAATAGCTGTACTAGGCAGGAAGGTGTTCTCCATGGAGGTACCTCTTAAGGCCAGGTGCAATTCCCTGGCCAAGGAAACACCATCACTTGGCCAAAATTACAAAATCTGCACATGGTGATGCTGGAATGTCCTCTTACCTTCCTTATCGTGAAAGTTTCCAGAATTGGGAAGACCATGAGAATCCATGTTCCTTGTGTCCCCTCAATTCCTAACCAAACTTGGGCTCACGGTGTATTTTCCTCTTTATACCCCATGACAAGGACCTGAGAGCAGTCTTCTCAGGGTGAGATAAGGTGGATTCAAGATCTTTTCACATATGAGCCTCATTCTACAGTCACTACCAGAAATCTGTAGAAAAGACTATTAGTGTAAGAAAGACCCCTTCAGATCCTGCTGTAACAAGTATGGGCACATTAAACTAAACAGGAGACTGAACACTTTGTCAAGGGTGTCCAGGGAGGCTTGTTCTGCAAAACTCAAGAAAAGAGGAAGGGAAAAACCCTTCTCTTTCCATTCCATCTGGAGCTTCCACTGACTCCAAAAATATTGGCCCACAGTGGTTATAAAAACACCCATTTATGCTGTTCTAAAACAGGGCAAAGCCTGCTAGGTGCATACAACTCAAAGCACTTATTTTACATGCTCATAGGAAAATTATCTTTCTCTCCAAATTCTATGGCTGACTGAAATTAATGAAACACAGTCGGGAGGCACCTCTGCTGGCCACTGGCCACCATTCATTTGGAACACCCCACTAGGCCATTCATGGATTGCAGCGCTGTTTTCTCTTGACTTCAGAATTTCTCCTTTCTCATTTTATACAAATAGCAATTTATGTAAAAATCACTGACACGGGTGTCATTGGCATTTTAGGTAACTGAGCGAAGAATGGCATCTTTTTCCTGGCAACTTGAAGAATATCAAGAGGAAAGTATGGAAGTGGGGGGTACTTGAAAAAATCTGATATCTCACAGTTCATTTTTAAGAAATGGAAGGGAGTATGCAGAGGAGGAGGAAACTTACAGACCTCTGATAGCCTCTTCCGCTAATAATCAGACAATCCAAAGAAAGATCAAAGGTTTCTGCTAAAGAAAGAGAACCAATGGAGAAAGAAAAAAAAGCAAGGAAAAGAAATGACACTTTAGAAAATAAAAGAGAAGTGAATGAATAGCTTTCCCCCTTTTGTTTGCATCACACTGAGCAGGAAAAAATTGGGAAATTCAGTGCTGGGGTAAACATGGCCCGATTAGAAATGACATTTGATAGTGGGGCCCAGAGAGGAGAAGCTTGTTATGGCCACCACAACTCATGGACTGGCTTCTCCATGCCTCATTAGCCCCCATTCTGGCCTGGGCATGAAACACAAAAATACCACCAATGCCTTCTTGAGGGCACAGGAGGTATGGGGTGACCAGCAGGGAACAATGGACTAAGGAGGGGGTTCAGTGCAAAGGAGGTACTCTCCCCCCGACTAAGTCCTTTACTGACTGTCTGGACAAGATGATGTTCCATGGCAACGGAGTCCCAGCCTCCTGACCCTAAAAAGGACCCGCCTTCTGTCTCTTTGGACATTAAGGAGTCTAATCCTGGGGTTCCCCCACTGTGCAGTCTGATCAGCTCTGATTGTGATGAAGAAAATGGTCCTAAAGGAAAGTGTTGATGTATGACATCCCTGGGCATGCAGCTGGGGAGTCAAACACATGCTCATGCGTGGAGTTAGCTAGAGGGGAGCAAAGCTGGGTAGGGCAAGCCCCACAGGAATGGTTTGGGGCATAGCCCCTAAAGGAGAGGACAGAAGAAGGAATAAAATAGGACCAAAGGAATAAGTGGAGAGAGAAATAGATAGATATCCACATTAGCTAATACACATGTTCTTACAAACCCTCATTAGAAGTAGCATTTAGATTTCTTCCTCTTGGGAGGGTCCCTCTCCTGTTATTTAGCAGGAAAACTTTCTACACGCAATTTCTGGTGGCATTTTTACACCACTGCTCCTCTCCCTCCACAATCTTTCTGGGTGGCGTCATCCACTCTCATGGTTTTAATTCCTATGTATAGGTTATGACTGTGAAAATCTCTATCTCTAGTTCTCACCTGGGCTTCAGACTTGCATATCCCTTGTTTTCTAGACACACACCCTTGGCTGTCCCACAGGCCCTTAAATTAGCAAGTCCCAATCGAAACTCATTGTCCTTCCCTCTGGGCTCCCCAAACAGTGTTCTCACAGAAGAGTGACTGTATCTGGAGCAGGTTCATGCTATTTACTGTCTCCTAACTCTTTGAGGAGCGAGGTAAGTCTCCTGCCATCAGTTAATCGTATCTTTCTTTCAGTCCCTCTCTCCAGCTTTGACTTATTTCCACCTCTGGGGGGCCGGGGGGCAGGCAGCAAGTGAGGAGAACGCACCACTAATAATCATCATTTGGAGGTAGTCTTAAAGCAAATAAATTATAGATTCAGAGACTGCATCTTCTCATCTATCCATTCATGTCTTCATTCAGTCATTTAATAAGTACTATTAAATGCTTACCATTTACAAAACCTCCTCTAGTGCTGCCAAAGATGTAAAAGGCACACTCTTCAACTTCAAAAATTATATAATGTAATAGGGAAATGAGAGATGTGTACAAAGGACTACAACACACTGTAGGAAAACCAAATATTCTAAGAGTGATATAAATGCTAAGGGAGTTCAGGAGAGGAGAATCAGAGAACAGTCCATATGCAGCAACCTAAAAATCAGCATACTGAGAAAAAAAGATGATGGGGTATTATGGACTGAATTGTGTTCCCCCCAAATGCATATGTTGAAGTCCTAACCCCTAGTACCTTAGAATATAACTAAATTTGGAGATCAGATCATTAAAGAGGTGATTAAGTTAAGATGAAGTCATTAGGGTAGGTCTTAGTCTGATATGACTGTTGCCCTTCTAAGAAGAGGAAATGTTGGAGAGAGAGAGAGAGAGACACCAAACATGTGTGCTGGCAGTGGGATGGCCATGTGAAGACACAGGAAAAGATAACCAAGAAGAGAGGCTTTAGAAGAAACCAAACCTGCTGACACCTTGATCTTGAATTTCCAGCCTCCAGAACTGTGAGGAAATAAATCTGCTATGTACCCAGTCTGTGGTATTTTGCTATGGCAGCCATAGCAAAACTTTTCTCCCTACTAAAGCCAACCTCGGAAAAATTGAAAATGAGTGAAGTTTCCTTTAGCTTCTCCATCTACCTTCTGAAATCCCCTCTTTCTGTTCCCCAGGTAGACCTTCTGCTGGTGGAAGTTCTCCCAGGTGAGGAGGATTTGCTGAGATTGAGGGGTATTTCCTCCTGAAATCATCGGTGTCTGTTCAAAGGTGAGCTTCTTCACCCTGAAGACTGACTCATCATCTCTCTATTCCCTCAAGTCAGCAACAGTCTTCTTGGGAAGTGAGAACTTCACTACTGACTGGGGACAGTTTTGCTTAAGATATTATATATGCAGGAAAAAATTTAAAATAAAGCAAAAAATCAGATTACAAAGCAGGAGAACAATTCCTTCCAAACTTGTTAGATTACTTGGTAAGTAAACTATGAGGAGCACAGCAGAAAGCTTGGTTTCGCACAATGCATCTTTAGGTGCAAGAATTTAGAAAATCAGGCAGAGAGGCTATGTAACTGCTAAGATCAGAGCCCCTCCCCAGTAAAATCACATAAACTCTACTCACAGCTAAGCAATCAGATGTCCACTTGTGAACCTCTGGTTGATCACCAATCCCTATGAATTCGATTGGATGATCTTGAAACTTTTTAATGATACCTGGTATAAAAGGAGGATGGAAACATAAGTGGAATAAATTTTAGTTAACGTGGAACTACATATTTTAAAATACAATTTCTTCCTCAGGTACTGCTGTTGGTTAGGACCGTAAAGGGGAAATAAAGCACAGATATAAATAGATATTGTGCATTTGCATTTTAAAGAAAACAAATACAATTATTACAGAGTCAATTCCTGAATTCTTCTAAATAATGGAGGGGAGAAGGTGGTATAGTTAGTACAAAGCGGGGAGTACTACCAACGCCAACGATCAAAGACAACAGGCTTTAGAACATAGTCAGAGACACTGCCTTCTCTAAGCTCATGCTCAAAACCTTCTAAGCCTCAGACTCTCAAAGTCTTTTTGGAACCTTTGTCCAAAGTTTTCTGCTGTTGATGGTCAGGGACTTGGCTAACAGGTAGAAGAGGAGGCTCTGGAGGATTACAAATAATTATAGAAAAGTACTGGTAGATAATCTAGAGTTAACTCTCTTGCACTTGAAACACAGCAATAAATATTAAATATAAGAAGGGCCAAAGAAATAATTTCCTGGGACAGTAAATCACCATCACACCCCTAAACCTGCCCCAACACGATGTAACAAGGGATGCTAATGGGTATGAATATGGAAAATGCAACTCTTGGGTTTTAATGTTTGCCTTTCATTTAGTAGAATAATGGGCTCAAGTGGACCTTAAGAACATACCTTGCTTTCCCCCGCCCCACCCTTTGCCATTTCGCATTGGAAGAAAATAGAAGTTCATAGAGTTTAAGGGACTGGCTTGGAATCACACTGCTGGAAATTGATCCTGGATTCCTAGATTCTCATTTCAGTTTTCACAGGTAAAAAACAAAACAAAAACCTGCCTAGCATGTTATCTATGGTTTGTATCCATCTGATGAAGGCTGGTTTGCAAACTAGGGATTGGGGAACCTTGAGGGGCTTGTAAATTGGTCAGCAAGACAAGCTGCCATCCACTTCCTTATTCCTGAGCAGTCACTCAGGCTGTCTTCAGCTCCCCTCCATCAACCTCAACCACCTCTTCCTACTTGTCCCAAATGCACTCGTCTAAACAACTGTTGTATTGTCATGCATCTAGAGTACCTAGCTCAACCTAATCAGGATTTGAGGGGCTGGGACCCAGGCATATGTGTTTCTCAACTGTCCCCAGTGAATCTACAGTGCTGCCAGGTTGAGAGTCACTGAGATAAAGATGCAGCATTCTTTTCCAAATCACTGAGCCCTGGGCACACGTGGGGGTCAAGTAAGAGGGCTCCGCTCCAAGTCCTGCTCCTCTCTATGTGCCAGGAACATATTGGGGATATGCCAATGGACAAATAACCATCGTACCTGGCTTCATTGCACTTATGATGTACTGTCTCCCTAGAACAGAGGTTCTTAGGCTGGCCACCTATCAAAATCTTCTGGGAGAGCTGTTTTAAAAAATATGACATGACCTCCAGAGAGGTGCCCAGGAATTTGCACCTTAGAAGAAGTTCCCTACATTCAGTTGCTGATGTAGATTATAGTACCCATCCCACGGAGGCCTCCCATTCTTGACTCTTAGGCTTCAACTAAGGCATAGACTAGAAGAAAGCAAGGAGTTACTTGGCTGGATTGTAAATGAACAAACCAAGAGATTTAAACTTGCAGGGAAAAAAATTCACAGTACCTTCCCCAAACCCTCTGGCAGAGTCAGTGTTTATTTGCCTGGTTTCCCTTTCCCTGGTCCCAATTCCCTCAGTTTTTTTTATTTTTAAAATTGGGAATGAATAAAGAAAAAATAAAGAAATCAGGGATCAGGGGAAAATTTTTTTGTTTGGTCTGTAGAGTCTCTGCATATGTTTATGAACTATCTTGTTAGTGAGAAAAAGACAAAAAGGCTTTTGAGAGAAACCATAAAGTGCATAGCAAAGTGACTAAATGTAGAGTTTGTCTTCAGATATACTTTCTATTTTCAGATTTACGATGGAAGGGCAGAAAGTTGATGAAGCTCTCACTCCTTGTTTTAAAATTTTTCTCTACTGTCAGCTACCTTGCAACTTCAAATAGATGCCTGGGTGAACCATTACTCACTGGATCCCTTTAAGCTTTTTATTCAGTGCCCAACACATAGATTCTGACTGACCTGGCTCAGAGGCAGTTGCTGAAATTCTCTGCAGGCAAAGCTAAGTCTAGACCAGACACAGTTAGGAAAGGAACGACCCGAGATGAAGGAAGAGGGGCTGGGAGAGAGAGCTGGACGGTGTGAGGTAAATGAGCCCGTTTCCCTACCGCAGTCCCCTTCCCAGCCAGTGGCAAACAGCCAGGTGCTATTTATTGCTCCTTTGATTGAACTGTCTGCTCAGGCATGTGGGGGAATTTGGGTTTTATATGAAAGCATTCACTATGGGAGAATCAAGGTGTAATAAAAAAGGAAGGAGGAATTTCTCTCCTTTCAACAAGCTTTCTAGTCCTCAGAGAGGAGGGATTTTCTTAAAACCCTTAGGAAACCTCTATCTAACGCCATTCAGTAGCATGACAAATAGAAACTAGCCCCTCCCTAGGTTACACAAATGGAAAAATATTGACAGTACATACTTGAAAAAAGTGGTTACAATTCTACTTTAAAATTCCTACCACAAGCGTTCACAGAAAGATGCCATTTTTCAAAGGGACACCAAGGCGTTGGATAAAGGGGAGGGTCTCAAATGATAACTTATTATAACAGGGAGTTATTGCAAAGGTTAAATTAGGGATCCTTTATAAAAATGAATAACTTTATGGAGTCAGCAAGAAGAACCAGGTTTTCATTAATTTATAATTTTGTCTTGTACAGTCGAGCTAGGATCCTTTGATTTGAACATGAATATTTATACTAAAAAAATCCCCTTTGACTCTTTTATAACATGCCCTTCTCTCATTAGGGAGATATTAATAACTACCGTGTAATAAGGGCTTTTAGTGCCAGGCCCTGTGCTAAGCTCCTTGCACACATCTATCTCATTTATCACTACAACAACCTAGTGAGATACATGTTCTTAACTTAGGAGAAGCACTGAGAAGTTTGTTGTGTTTAAGACATTTGCCTAAATTCACCCAGCTAGTGAAGCTAATACTGGCTAATGAAGCCAGTATTCAAATCCAGGGGCTGACCCAGCCTGATGGGCGTATGGGAAGGATACACGTCCACATTCATTTATTCATTGAGTGAGTTCTCTAAGCCAGGATGGGACACACGGTGAGGAGCAAGGACTCTGCTTTCATGGAGCTTACATTTTGGTGGAGTACAGACAGCATACAGGTTTCCAATAGTGAGTAAATAAAAGAGCGTGATGTGATAGAGGGCCACTGGAGGGCCACTGAATGGTGAGGGATGATCTCTCTGAAAAGGAGCTATCTAGGCTGAAAATATATTTCTAAGGAAGAGTCACTCATGTGACGAGTGTTCCTGGAGGAGCCCTTGAGAACCCTGGTGTGAGGCAGAGGGTTTTATGAGATGACTGTGTGCTCTGTGATCATGAAACTCTTCCAAGTTGTTCAGTCCATATGGGATTCAAGCTTATCTGTGTATTAGCAGAACACACAATGCTGAAAGATGTGCTGAACAAAGGGACTTACCAAAAAATTATTCTCAAAGTACCACCTTTGCCAGAAAGCATGAGGGTGGTAGAGGTGCTGGTAATCTGTCCCTACCCATAGGGGAGAGTGCCAGGGATACACATGGTCCCCTGTGCGTCCAGTGTCCAGAACAATAGAGGTCCCCCTGTGCTCCTGTTCACTTGGTAAACCTGAAGAGAGCTGCCTTCTGTGGGTTTACATGAGTTCCTTTCAGTCTTGTGCATTGGAGGATAAGGCAGAATATTTCTTAATAATAGAAGAATGAAACACTACAGGATATAATCCTTGGAATGGGAAAGGAATGGTAAGAAGCTATTTCAGTCTTAGTTGGCAGGAAGTCACATAACTTGTGTAGGGATAATTGAAATAAAATATTTAAAAATAGATCTATGGGTTTTAGTCAAAATGTATCAGTAACAATAAAACATTAATAATTGTCTCTTGTGAATTGTCTCTGTTTTGCATTTATAGCTGAATATGGGAGCTAGGAGTATTTTAGAAGAGAGTAAATATGTGATCTCAGGGAATTTGGGTCATTTAAGTAAACACTAATGAGTGAATTGACCTTGACCAAGTCATTTAAGCACTCTTGGCCCCTCAATTTTTTCATCTGTAACATGAAGCATTTGGAATAGATTTTTAAGATCCCTCCAATTCAGATGGTTTATGTAGAATTCTATGGCCTTTTAAGGGAAAAAATGTATTGTATATGTCTTAGTATCTGTGAATGACCTTGTTATGGTTGTGAATAAAATAAGTTCAATCACGTTCACCCTTTTCAGCATCTAATGGGTTTCCCAGAGAAAGGTATTGCTTTCCAGGGACCACCTACCCTACCCCTTCTCCATTATTTCTAAGAGATGAGTATATTTTATAGCTCTGAGAGAAAGGATAATGTATCACATAATAATATCTATAATCTGTTGAACACCTACTATGTGCAAGGTACTTGATATCTGTTATCTAATTAAAAAGAAAACTGTGAAAATAGTTGTTCTTAGTGTCCTATTTGAAAGTAAGGAGATGGATTCAGATTCACTGTCACATAGTTAACAAGTAGCAGAGTTGAAATTGCAGCCCAGATTTGTTTGACTCCAAAGCTCTTTCCATGACTGAACACTTGGAGTAGAAAGGACAAGAGTATATAAGAGAATAAGAAACTAAGCAGAACGTTTCTGAAAAGCACAGCAGAGTTTTCTGCAGTCTCATGGAGCTAAGTAGGAAAAACTCAAAGTTCAAGAAGGAAGAACCATTCTGGAGTTGATATATCAATATCTTAATTGTGATGGAAGTTACACAACTATCTGTATTGTCAAAACTTACAGAACTGTACACTAAAAAGAGTAAATTTTACTGTATATGAATTACACTTTGATAAAAAATGGAAGCAAGGGAAAAAAAGAGGAAAGGGTCTTGGGATACAGTCTCAGTTAGACCTTTGGAGAGTTCATCCGTGGAGAAGGGGCAAACTAGAGGTCAATGGAGGTGTACAAAATGGCAGATGAGTTTCAAATCACCTCAGCCCTAATTCAACTAAAGTGAACTTCCCCAACTCTATCAAACTACCAGAAGATAGAGTAACTCAATTTGGAGGAAAGTAATGTCACCTAGCACCTCAGTTGGCTATCCACATGGACAAACAGAAAACCAAATCTTGACTTTTATTTAACATCATACGCTCCCCTCCCCCAATCCCAGATTGACTGTAGATCTAAATGTGAAAACTTACACATTAAAGCTCTCAGAAAAAAGAAGGTACCTCTATGATCTTGGGATACGCAAAGATCTTGTAAACAAGATGTATAAATTATTAACCATAAAGGAATAAAATTGATAAACTGTACTGCATTAAAATTAAGGACCATAAGGAGAGTGAAAAGGCAAGTCACAGACTGAGAAAATATATATTAGTAAAACATATATCTGACAAAGGATTTGTATCTAATATACAAAGAATTCCCACAAATCAATAAAAAAGATAGATGACTCAACAGGAAAATAAGTAAAGACTTTAATAGGTACTTCACAAAAGAGGATATTAAAACGGCCAAACAGACATATGAAAAAGTGCTCAATCTCACTAATCATTAGAAAAATTCAAATTCAAATTACACACCACTAGAATAACTAAACTTTAAAAGACCGACAATTCAACATTTTGATGAGAAACTATAACTCTTATGCACTGCTGTGGCAATGTAAATTGGTACAATCACTTAGGTAAAATATCGATATTTGGCAGTATTTGCTAACGTTGAATATTTGTAGATCTGGAGACCTCAAAATCTTACTCCTAGGTGTATACACGGCAAAGATCCATGCATATATTCATCAGAAGACGTGAACTAGAATGCTCATACCAGCACTATTCACAACAGCCACAAACTGGAAATCAACTCAGTGTCTATCAATAGTAAAATGGATAAATTGTGGTAGGCAAACGATGAAATACTGTATTGCAAATTAGAATAATCTAAGTATCACTCAGGCAATGAATCTCAGAACAATTTTAAACAACAAAAGTCGGACACCAAAATAAAATTCTATAGGATTACATTAATATTAAATTCAAAAACAGACAAAACTAATACTTGGTGTTAGAAATCAGAATGATGGTTCTCCTGGGGCAGTGGCCAGGGGTGGCGGGGAGGAGGCATGACTGTGGAAAGGGGCACGAGGGGGGCTCCTGGGGTGCTAAGTAATGTTCTGTTTCTTGATCTGGGTGCTGACTACATCACTGTGGTCATTTTGTGAAGATTCATCATGCTGTACAGTTGTGATTTGTGCACTTTTCTGTATGTTACACATCAGTAAAATGATTATTTTAATAACGTGAATAGAAAAAGATGAAGCCTCAATCTGGAAAAATGACAACAAAAGGGAATTTATGGGCTCGAAATACATAAAATCATGAAAATTCAATATTCCCAGTCATATATTACACTAGTAGGAAAATAAAATAATAAAAAGAAAGACAAACAATGAGGGAAAACAAAAAGGTAATACAAATCAATGTACTCTGCAGGGGGAAAATTGTAGTCGGGAAGGCTGGGATCAATTTGGCCAGTTATTTCTAAATTAAAAGTCAACACTGGATTATTTACCAATGACTTAGTGAACTTTCCACATATATATTTTGGCTTACTATATCTTAGAAGGGAAATATTGAATGTTTTTGCAAGTGGCCCATACCAAAGCTATTCAAATACAGGGACTACTTATCATCTTAAGATGTTGTGAAACCTCGCAGTGCATTCAGCCCCTTGCTTACTAACCACAGTTTCCCCTCTTCACTTTCAAACACCACTCTTCCCAAATCTATCTCCAGTGCCTCACGTGTGCATTAAGTGCTTGCACTGCACAAAGTTTCCTCTTCACTTGTTTCAATTGTATGTTTCCATTTAAGCTTTTGCCTGTGTATCTTGAGCAACACTTGTCTATAGTTTGCTTGTATTTCAGCGTGAATTTTTACATCTGTGGGAGAATCTTTTGATTTTCATAGGATGCATTTTTTCATATTATCATGGAATTATGCATACAACCATACACAGATATTTGTATAAACTAGTAGATAAGAGAGACAAGGTGTATTAATAGGATACTATGTTAGGAATTTAGCTACCAGGCAGACTAAATAAAGCGAGAGACTAAGGAAACTGCTCTTATAATTCAAGAAAAAGTCAATTATCCAATGAAAGTAAGAATTCTCTTGGCATTCTGCAACAAAAAGATTCACTGGATTGCTAACAAAGCTTTACACTATTCAGCTGGGTTGGACATAGGTCTTCCCCTTGAAAGCAGCATGGAATTGTGAAAGAAGACAGGCTGTGGGGTCATAACAGAGGTATGACCTTAGGGAAGTTCTTTGTGGGATGTCAGTTACTTATTTAAAAATGAGGATAATAATAACTGCCTTGAAGGGTTTTTACTCCTCTGTGCCTAGGTAGTTTTTTGTTAATGCCTCTATGGAGGCATTGCCACAGCGTGCTGTCATTGTATGAGCATGGGCTTCTTGATGGCAAGGACATGGTCTTACCCATAATTCTATCCCAAGCATTTAGCAAATTCTATGACATATAACACGCTCCATAAAAGTTTATTGGTGAGTGAATGAATGAATAAATGAGATAACATATAACCTAGAATGCTATAGGCCCCCAACGAACATTACTCCTCTCTTTTTCTCCTCCTTTATTATTCTCTATCTGGAAAGCAGAATGAATCAACCCTTAGCTTATTTCTATTAGGTGGCCAGGACTACCAAAGGTGGCCAAGGAAATTTTTCTGAATTCCCCTTAAAATTTCATGGGAAGCCAAGAATATAGCTTATATTTTTGTTCACAGAGGAGCCAATTTTGCACAAGTATGAAGATGAAAAAACATTCTTATTAGAACAGAACAATATCACATAATAGTACAAAAGAAGGGCTTTGATATCTTAAAACAGTGCCTATTTGCTGCAGCCTTTCCTATTTTTTCTTGGACAATTTTTGAATTAAGAATAATCTATGATGCTGTTTGCATTGGCCAAGATTTTTCAATTGTTAATAAAAGAATCTGAATAGATTTTTAGAGGTAAGATATTTTCTGATCAGAGAAGCATTAAGAATGTGTCCATGGCAGGGTGAGGGTCATATGTTTATTTTTAAGCTGTATGAAAAGTTCTCTACTTCTCTAAAGCAAGTCGGAAAGTAAAAGTAATTTATGGTATTATGAAATTTCTGGACTTCTCATGGGAAAGTAGCTGACCTCAGTGTTTGATAAGCTTCCTGTGGCTACAAACATACAAGCCATTGACTCCTAAGAAAAATGTAACATTTCTCTTTACAGAATCATGGTGTGCCTGCAGCTGGAATTTGGTTTAACTGCCTCACATCAGGAAAAACCTAATGTAGATATTTTTACATGTCCAAAGCTTGTGGAAACGCAGTCGTAATTGTCTCTGTCACCATCATCATCATCATGAACATCAGCATCACCACCACCACGATCATTATCATTATCAACAAGCACTGATGTTTGTTTGTATTATCTGTAAGGCACTGTGTTAAATGCTAGGGTTCCAATGAGTGATAATAAATGGTACAATTAATTTTTATGTATATTAAATTTTCCAAAGGATATAGTCTACATGGCACTCTTCTGCCTATGTGGCTATGTATGGCTTCTTTATTTTTTAAATTGAATATATAGTATTTACCATGTATTATTTTATTTTTAAGTAACAGTGTTATTAAGATATAGTTCACATACTACACAATTCATCTATTTAACTGTATAATTCAATAGTTTTTAGTATATTCAGAGTTGTACAATCATCACCACAATCTTAGAACATTTTCCATCACCCCTCAAAAATCCCTATAGCCTTTAGCCACCTCCCCCCCACCGCTGAAATAGCCCCTATATCTCCCAGCCCTAAACAACTACAAATCTATATTTTATTTCTATAGAGTTCCCTGTTGTGGACATTTCATAAGAATAGAATCATATAATATGTGGTCTTTTGTGACTGAGTTCTTTCACTTCGAACAATGTTTTCAAGGTTCATCCATATGGTAGCATGTATCAGTATTTCATTCCTTTTTAAGGCCAAATAATATTCCATTGTATGGATATATCACAATTTGTTTATCCATTTTGTTTGTTGATGGGCATTTGGGTTGTTTCCATCTTTTGGCTATTGTGAATAATGTTGCTATAAACATTTGTGTACAAGTTTTTGTGCACACATATGTTCTCATTTCTCTTCGGTATATACCTGGGAGTGGAATTGCAGGGTTATATGGTAATTATTCTATGTTTAATTGTTTGAGGGACTATGAGACATTTTTCCAAAGTGGGTGCACCATTTTATATTCCCACCAGCAGTGTATGAGGGCTCTGATTTTCCTACATCCTTGCTATGCAAGATGAATAACTTATAAATATATCTCCTGTGCAGTAAACTTCAGGCATATAGAATAAGTTTGATAATTGTAAGTTTAAATAAATCGAACCCATTAGTTCCAATAGATTCTCAGTTTATTAACAATCTCAGTACTCAGGAGTTTTGGATATTCACAAAGAAGCAATGCCCTAATTCAGTACTTTCTGGTTGAGACTACAGGTAATCAAAGCAATTGGATTATTTATTCAGTTCAGTCAACTCAGTGGAAAATTTGAGCACACTTTATTGATTTAGTGAATTGATTTTCTTGTTTCTGTTATATAATATGTACTTTGTTTAAAGTATTCTTAAAACTTTTTCTAGTGTTAGCTTTGACTACTGATTAAAATTTAAGTACCTGAGAACAGGGCTGTATATTATATTTTTTTTATGGCCAGTTGCTTAAGATGAGCAAAAACACAAAGCAAAATAACACTGAAAGTGGAATGATCCTGTTCCTCTTCTCTACCTTCTAACCAGCTAGCACTGCCCAACTTTCTCTTCCATTCCAGGGCTGTGTGCCGAGACCTAATCCAGTCATTGTGAAGCACAAAACTCTGACACGGAATCTGAACAGTGGTAGGGCTGTGGGCTCAGGTCAGAACCTAGAATCACCTTGTCTCACCCATGTAACAAAGGCAAAACCATCAATGTGTGTAGCCCTGAAAAAAATTTGCTGGTTGATGTCATTCCTCAGCATTTAAAAAAAATCAGTCTCTGCATAATTCATTTGCACATTTAACTCAAAGAGTAGCCAGTGAAGGCTGTAATCCCATGGATGAGATACAGAGGCCTTTACACTAGAAAACTGGTAAAACATCACACTCACTCTGTCTCTGTTCATCATCACCCAGTTATCGGAATGTTTGTGGTCTTGGAAACTGGACATCGGCAAACACAGCAAAATAACAATGCACAGGGGACCATTTTGTGCACAGGGCCCTGGGAAGGGCCAGTGGAATTCCTCTGATCAGTCTCCTTTTGACTTTTTCCCAGAGACCTTGTTTCTGCACTGAAATGTCTGGAATGCTTGGTAGGGACGAAGTGGGTTGGTCACAGGGCAATTATGCTACTATCATCAATGAGATCAGCCATTTGTGGACTGATTTCCAAGTGACTAGTGGTATCACCAGTGGGTTAAGAATACAAATGATAGCAATTTTACAGTAAACAGAACTTTCACATTCCTTTTCCCAAATGATTTTCATGTCAAGCCTGGAGATCAGTAAGACAAATATGATTGGCAACATTTTATAAACGGGACCTAGAGAGTCCTGGAGAGGTTAAATGGTTTACCCAAGGCCTCTCAGCTAGTGGTGAGTAGATCCAGGTCCCCAAATCTGTTCTCTTTGCAGAACATCATTCTGCCTCTTGTTGGTTACTTAACAACCAAGTTCATTCAGCAGGAGCTGGTTATTTTTTATTTTAAGACAGATCAATCACTACATTTATTTTTAGAAGACAGATGAATCCACTGATTTGATTCCCAACTGCTATCATGGGATAAAAATTTTCAAAATGACAATCCTGAGAACTGATTCTTTGTGACCCTTGCAATTTGCACTGTCTTTGCAGTAATAACATAGTGGGGGGAGTGTTACAACTGATAAATCCTTCAAGTAACCATCCTAACCCCAAAGCATCTGAACATCAAAATAGATCTGTCAAGGTATGGTGGCCCACCACAGTGGCTTTCCACGTGAAGTCTCGATCCCAGCATCATTACCTGTGAAGTGTATCATCAGAAATTTGAGGTTTCATGTGATTTACTCTTTTTAAAAACATTAGGAAGGATTCAAGGTTATCTCTATAAACTTGCTTCTCACTCAGCTTTATTCCTGGAATCTTTCTTGAGTGGAAGAAAAGGCTTTCCTATGTGTGTTCCCATGAGTGAGGCTTCCCTGTGAATATCATTCCGCAGGCATGACACGTGGAGAAAAAAATTTCGAGATCTGCTCTTCTTCTATTTCTATATCATGAGACAAAACATCAGGCCCAGTTTGAGATTCTATTTCCAGTTAAGAAATGGAAGTTGCTAAGGATGTAGCAGAGACAGAGAGCGACAAGATCTCTGCCCTCACAGAGCTAACTCCCTAGTGAGAAAACCAATAAATATTAAACTATTTATATCTTATTCACTTTTTTGGCTTGAGTTCTTTTTTTTTAATTTTTCTTTGTGTTAAGAACTGTTAACATGTGATCTACTCTCTTAACATCTTCTTCACTTCTGTATCCCCAGTGCCTTGCGCAGTTCTGAGCACATATTAGTTTCTCGGTAAATATGTGTTAGTGAATAAATAAATGAAGTCTCCAGATGTTCAAACTTTCCCATTTCTAAATCTTGATTCATTATCCAGTGTCATTCTTTCTGGGACCAGATTGAAAGTGGATACAAAGAGGACAATCAGAATCTCGCTGAAGCCTGGTACTAACAATTTTATTGGCAATTATATTAGATGGTTGATGGTAATGTGGACAATATCCCAGCGTCAATCTGTTATAGCCACAAACTTAAACCCAGGCTGCTATCTTTTAAAAAACTGTGTGTGGTTAAACAAACGGAGCATGGAGTGAAGACACAGATGGATCAATAAAACCCATTTTCACATTAATACAATATTTCAAATTTAACATCCTACAATAAATTTATCTTTAAAGAACAGCATTTTTTAAACATAGCATCTGTCTTTATTCATATGCCAACAAAAATACCAACAGAAGCCTCATCAGAGACAACATTTATAGCTGAGTTGATTGAATTAAGTGAAAAAGATAAATTAGTTCAACAAAAGCTTTTGGGCAACTGCCACCAAATAATTTCACATTGGGCAGCTCTCTGTCTTTTGAAATGGCAATTCTGGCATTACGAAGGCACATGTAAGCTGAATAGAGCTGACATATATATAACTGTAAAACATAGGAAAATGTACTTTTCAGAGACAAGACAACAATCCTTACATGTTTGGAACATAAAATGTGATTGTGACAAATCACTGCTAAAGAATGAAAAACAAATAACGACTGTAACTCAAAACAACTAAGCTTACATACAAATGCCATCCTAGAATCTTGGATAGAACTATAAATACATTATGTGAAATATACTACAAGTGTGAGAGAGGAAAACATTAAATTTAGCCAGAATTTAAATGGTATCAAGGCTGCACAGATACTTAGGTTGTTTGGGCAGTGTTTTTTTTCTTCTCTCTCTCTCTCTGAGCCCTTTCATTTCCTGATGTGCCTCAAAAGGAAAAGCTCAGAGATGAAAATAAAAACGGTCCTTATTATGTTTTCAGGCTATTTGAATCCAAAGGAGGGAAATCCAGGAGTGCAGGCACTTGATCATAAGATCCCTGAGTGAGCAATCACATTTTTATACCATTTACATCCCCATAGCAACTCATGCAGTACTCATCAATTATTTACAGGCAGGCTGAAATACTGATGCTTTTCAAGACTACTTTTGTTTCTATTCTACTCTATTGCAAAAGGTTCCAGATCATTAAATCTGTAAAGTCAGACCTATCTCTGAAAGCTATTAGTTATACATCTTATTATGGAGAATATACAAATATGAATTTCATTATATTATAGAAAATTTAGAAAATATAGAAATATATGTAGAAAACAATCTTAAAGTCTCTTAATCCTTCCCGCCCTAAGATTACTTTAAAGTTTAAATATATCTCCTTCTGGTTTTCTTCACTAACACATATGATCCTATTTTAAAAACAAATTTATTATGTGTTCAGTTTTTTCACTTATACATATTTTCCTACACCATTCATTTAACATGATTAATAATGTCATGGTTTATATAATCATTCCCCTATCACTGGACATATATTTCAAGTTTGGGCTATTATAAGTAATGCTGTAATGGACATTCTTGTACATAAATCTTTATCCCTAAATCTCGATCACTTCGTTTTTAACTACTAAGTAATGTAGAGGGTGATTCCAAGGGATCAAATTGATCACATTTTCTTTATGTGAATTCTTGTTTTCAAATAACCAACTGGAGAAGTTGGGACAGTAATTACAATGTCACCAAAATATTTGTAAATGAGTTACAGCAAATAATATAGCAAGACAAAATTGTAAAGGCCTCTGGTATCATCCATTCACTGCCAAGATTATAGAAAAACTCCCCCTAAAAGTTGTCTTTAAGAACCTAATTTTCAAGATTAACCAATTTGGGCCTTGAGAAATGAGATAATTCAAAAGTGTAGCAAATTAAACTATTATAACAAACACATTATATGTAGATACACACAGTGGAAGGGAAGAGAAGGAAGAAGTCCTAGTAGTGAGGTAACCCATAGCATCATAGGAGAGCCACTGGTGGTTTGAGAAGGTCTGGTTAGGAAGTGTCAATAGTGGGCTTAATGCTTAGGGTGCAAGTACTCTGAAGGTGGGGTTTATACTTTACACTTTTGTTTCCTCTCTACAACTCACAAAATATTCAAGAACTGCTCCTTTTTCTTTTGGCAAAAAGAATATAATTGAACATAGTCGATAATCCCTGAATTGTTCCCATCTTCAAAAATGGCACCAGCATTCACTGGGCCGCTTGAGCCCTGACTTGGGAGCCTCTCCAGACATTTCTTCCTCACCAGCTATTCTCCGCCACTCCCCATGCAATAAATTACTAAGTCTAGTGATCCTCCCTCCAGAATATTTACTAGAAACAGTCCATTCGTCTTCACCATTGTTGCTACCACTCTAATCCAAGCCACTTTATCTCATCTGGGCCATTCAGGAGATGCCTTACTGGTCTCTTTATTCGAATCTTCTGGCTTTCTGCAAATAATGATCTTTTTAAAAACGTTAATCTGATCAGATAACTGCCCTGCTTAAAATACCTCTATATCTTCATAGTGCAGTTAGATTATAGATTCAGTTATTTATCACAACCCACACTTTTGTTTGTGATCTGGCCCAACATACATCTCCAGTTTCCTCTGGTACCACAATTTTTGTGATCTGGTCGCACTAGCTTTCTTTCAATATCTTGCATGGATCCAAATCTTGCAGGCCATAGAGCCTTGGGTCATGCTGTTTTCTAAGACTAAAATGATTCCCCCACCCTTCCTTAGTAATACCAGCACATTTCTCACCTGGATAATCCTTAGTTTTCCTTAAACCCTCAAAGTCAAAGGTTTTGCAATACTCACAAAACACTGATTTTTGTGTTATAGCACAAGCACAAGATACATGTTAAAAGCTTTAAGTATCCTATCCATTTATTGCCAAGATATAGCAAATTAATATTATTATATTAGATATACAGATTTTTAAGATTTTTTCCCTTCGTGTTATTCTCTTTCATGGCTCTGTTATTTATCTTCATGTACAATTACAATTTGTAATGACATTTATGTTTGGATATCTGTTTATTTAATGTTTGTCTTTCCTACCAGGTTGAAAGCTCCATGAAGGCATGTCTGCCTTTATTTTTTAAACCACTGATCCCCTAGCACTTTGCAATTACCTAAGATATAGTAATCACTCAACAAATATGTATAAAATGAACAAATGGACAAGAAACAGTCAAAATATTTCAAAGGAATATCTAGTGACAAGACAGTCAGGGAAACTTTACAGGTTTATCACCTATTTTCAGAGAGAATATTCATTAAGAGCTTGTCATTGGCTAACTGCTCAATTAACTGAATAAATGAAAGACTATATGGGTGAATTTTTATTAGCTGTCAAGCAGAATATGGTAAGTTCTGAATGAAAGGCAGATACCTATACCAAAGCAACCAGTTAAATAACCTGCTGCTACCACTTTCCTCTAAAAGTAGTCTGAAAGAGAAAGCATGGAAAGCACACAAATACGCTTCCCATCGTAATAGCTGAATCATGCATTATCTTATTTGATTCTCATAAGAACGCTGTGAGATACAGAGTATATCATCTCCATTTGACAAAAATGAAATTAAGTCCAATGTCTACGATTACTCATAATGCAGTGGGTCCAGAACTCAAACACTGAATTTCTTGTCTTTTTTTTAAAATAAATTTATTTATTTATTTATTTTTTGGCTGCATTGGGTCTTCATTGCTGTGCGCGGGCTTTCTCTAGTTGCGGCGAGTGGGGGCTACTCTTCGTTGTGGTGTGTGGGCTTCTCATTGCAGTGGCTTCTCTTGTTGCAGAGCACAGGCTCTAGGTGCATGGGCCTCAGCAGTTGTGGCACATGGGCTCAGTAGGTGTGGCATGCAGGCTCAGTAGTTGTGGCGCACGGGCTTAGTTGCTCCGCGGCATGTGGGATCTTCCCGGACCAGGGATCGAACCCTTGTCACCTGCATTGGCAGGCGGATTCTTAACCACTGCGCCACCAAGGAAGCCCCAAACTGAATTTCTAACCCTAGAGACTGAGTAATAAGCACAAGAGTGGAAAATCATGAGATAGCTAATGTGATTTTGTTCTGATATCCTCCTCTGCATCGGTGATAAGTTTGGTTGGGCTTTTAATAAATTGATACAGACTTTCAATAAGAAACAAATAAATAGCCAAATCTTCCCAAGTCTTCCAGCTTAAAAATCTGATTTTGGTCTCAACTGCTATTCCTAATAATTTTGAGATTGGCAAGATTTTATTTTCCTTTCCAGTCATATTTGAAAATATACTCTGAGCCACATTTGTCTCTATTCCTTTTAAACCAGTGAGAAAAGGCTCCCAAGAAAACTGTCTTGGTACAGAAACCTACTCATACACCAGCTGTGATATTGGCTTATTTCCATATAACCTAATATGGCTAAGAAAATGTTTGACTGGAACAGAGTGAGGATTGCCAAACTCAACAACTTTTTAGTAAGAAAATTGCCACAGAGTCCTCTGTTTAGACATCGTGTAGTTGCCGTTCAGATGCTAACGCTTATCCATTCACATCAACAAAACTGTAACAACCTTTATGCAGTAACAAAAATCAGATACCTGCCCCTTTTGCCCACTCACAGGCAAAATGAATGAACAAAAGCTGCCCCAAAAGGCTCTGGATGATAGTATATTGAACACGTTGCCCTTCTTGGGTTATAAAGGCCCAGTGACTGGGTACACCCAATTCAGATTCTGCAGGAGGTCCTCTGAGTTTGTGTAAAATCAAGTAGCTTCAAACAGAAAAAAGGATGAAAGAAAATTCACCTCCACCATCTCCTATCATGGATTTACCAACATCTTCCTCAAATAACATCTCTGACTGACATTCTTGCTTCTTCTTACTTCTGGTACTTCTTACTTCAGATACAGATATCAATATTATCTTAAATTTCACCCCTTCTCTCAACACAAATACAATGAATAGTCATCAAATCCGAGGATTCTACTTGGGCTGTTTCAGTCATGAGGGCTTCCTTGCTTCCATTCCCACTATTGTTTTTGTCGTTCATATACTTTTGTGCCTAGACCGTTACTATTGTCATCTGGCCAGGCACTGCAATTTCTTTAGTTGTTTTGAGGCGTGAGCAAATGTACAAAGTCAGACAGATCTGGGTCTGAATTTCAGATCTGCCACTTATTTGCTGGATGACTTTTGCAGATTGTTTAATTTCTCTGTTAAAATGGAAAGCATCTACTTTGCACGGCTGTTGTGGGAATTAAATGAGGTACCATGCAGTAGTATGGCACCTGACATGAAGAAAACACTCAGTGAATGTCAGCAAATTCCCATGTTCTGCTTCTATCCTCTTCCTAATCTCATTGCATTCTGTATACTAGTGCTGGATTATTTTCCTAACTATGTATGCAGAAATTGAAGGTGAAAAATATACCCATTGACCCCTGAAATTTGCCTTGGTCATTGAGGAAGGGAGCAGTGCCTAAAAATTTAATCTGGACCAAGTTAAAGAAAAACTAATGTCAAAATGTTTGTTGTGTCTTAGAGTTACTAGGGGCATAAGCCTAGGGCAGATGACTGGTTTTTTTGTTTGTTTGTTTGTTTGTTTTTTACAAAAACCCTGCAGCTAACAGGACACCCTCATCCCTTTTCCTCTTACAAATCTTTTTTTTTTTAACATCTTTATTGGAGTATAATTGCTTTACAATGGTGTGTTATTTTCTGCTTTATAACAAAGTGAATTAGCTATACATATACATATATCCCCATATCTCTTCTCTCTTGCGTCTCCCTCCCTCCCACTCTCCCTATCCCACCCCTCTAGGTGATCACAAAGCACAGAGCTGATCTCCTTGTGCTATGTGGCTGCTTCCCACTAGCTATCTATCTTACATTTGGTAGTGTATATATATCCATTCCACTCTCTCACTTTGTCCCAGCTTACCCTTCCTTCTCCCCATGTCCTCAAGTCCATTCTCTAGTAGGTCTGCGTCTTTATTCCCGTCTTGCCACTAGGTTCTTCATGACTTTTTTTTTTTTTTTAGATTCCATATATATGTGTTAGCATACGGTATTTGTTTTTCTCTTTCTGACTTACTTCACTCTGTATGACAGACTCTAGGTCCATCCACCTCACTACAAATAACTCAATTTCGTTTCTTTTTATGGCTGAGTAATATTTCATTGTATATATGTGCCACATCTTCTTTATCCATTCATCTGTCGATGGACACTTAGGTTGCTTCCATGTCCTGGCTACTGTAAATAGAGTTGCAATGAATATTGTGGTACATGACTCTTTTTGAATTATGGTTTTCTCAGGGTATATGCCCAGTAGTGGGATTGCTGGGTCGTATGGTAGTTCTATTTTTAGCTTTTTAAGGAACCTCCATACTGTTCTCCATAGTGGCTGTATCAATTTACATTCCCACTAACAGTGCAAGAGGGTTCCCTTTTCTCCACACCCTCTCCAGCATTTACTGTTTGTAGATTTTTTGATGATGGCCATTCTGACTGGTGTGAGGTGATACCTCATTGTAGTTTTGATTTGCATTTCTCTAATGATTAGTGATGTTGAGCATTCTTTCATGTGTTTGTTGGCAATCTGTATATCTTCTTTGGAGAAATGTCTATTTAGATCTTCTGCCCATTTTTGGATTGGGTTGTTTTTTTTTTTTAATATTGAGCTGCATGAGCTGCTTGTAAACTGTTTTGTTTTGTTTATGTAAGTACTTTGACCTTTCTTTGCTTCTGTAAAAGATGAACAACACCTCCACCCCCAAGTTGCTTGGGAGAGAATTAAGGCAAAGAGCTAAAAAGCTGATTTCTTTCTCATATACCAGTATAATGTAACTTCTCATTTAAAATATTTCATTTTAAACTGTGATCCAGTCTGGACTATACTGTAAGGTCCCTCTACCACTTCAAACCATTCATCAGAGTCTGTTTTAAACAACATAGCTTTGAGGAATGAGGAAAAAAGGAATTTTTCCATGCTCAGGGTGAAGCCGAGAAAGACAGGAAGGGATGGAAAGCTGTAAGAGGGTGACAGGAATTTGGAGCAGGAGGTGACGGAAAAACATAGGCATTCCCACCACTCTGTCTCTTTCTTGGGGATTCCCAGAAATATGGAGATGGAAGCCCTAATAATTTTACTTGGAAAGGAAAGAGTAACCCAGGAAGAACTTTGTCGTTTGCAGGTTACATACTTGTGAACAATTAATCAACAATCCAAAAAACATTATAAGTAAAATGTCTGTTATCATGATTAGTTTAAGTAATTCAGACAACTGCTGCTGCGTAATGAGAAGTACTGGTTAGATGTGAAAAGACCTCAATTTTAGGTTCTGGTGACACTCCTAACTAGCCACGTAACTTTGGGCAAGTCACGAACTCTGCAGACCTCAGTCTCCTCAAGGGTAAAAGGATGAAGGGTGGAGCGGAGGAGCCCTGCTATCTGTGGCTGAGACGGGCTGCAGTACTCAGGAAAGGCTTCATGGAGAAGATGGCTCTTAGAGAAGTGTTAACATTCAGATAACTAGCAAAAGAAAGGAGTGAGGACATTTCACTCTTGCTCAGGGAAAGAGCAAAGCCGTTTGAGCAGAAACACACAAGTTGAATTCATGAGCGAGCATGTTCAAAAGCCTGGCTGGGAGGGTTTGGGGAAGTGGGTTGTATTGATTATGTCCTTGGATGTCCATTTCACACTTTATTCTTTGGAGTAGACAGTAGGGGTTAGGATTTTTTATATAAATGATAGTTTGGGAAGATTGAGGCGACCAGCTAGTATGGAAATAAGTTTGGAGATTCTTGAAACCTGAATTAAAATGGTGATAATGAAACTGTGGAGGAAAAGACAGTCAATGAAGAATCGAGAAATATGCATTTATTTCCCCCAACATGTCTCATCTCCTCTGGTTAGTCTGTAGAGGTATCCTCTCTCAGATGCAATACTTAACTCTGACCCCTGGGTCTAAGTACTGAGCTATTAATGACTCATAAATCATTTGGGTGGTTAATCTACAGGAAGGGCCAAGATCATTTTTTGTTGTAAGTATAAAATGACCTTAGGTTATTTTGCAAGTAGAGGTCTTTGCATTAATTGTATAACTGAATATAATTTTGTAAGTCTCACAAACCAACAATCAACTCCAATTGACTTCACTAAAGGAGAAATCTCCATATTATTCTGAAAGAATATACATATTATACACTAAGCAAACTTAGGCCTGCCTCTGTCTTATAAAGATTCATTTCCTGCTTCTTACATTTTTCTTGAAATCCAGCTAAAAGCAAGAGGTTAGCTCAGAAAGAATGAGAAATTTCACCCTGAGGAAGCCCTGCAATGTAGAAAACCTTGATGCTCCCAATCACCTTTCCCTTTTCTTTGACATGGGAAGGTTTACACCACTTGTGCACAACTTGAAACCTAGCTCTTGGGGTTTGATGCTTATCTAGAACGTCATACCACCCTAGTGGTCCTCAAGATGTAGTCCCCAGACCAGCAGCATCAGTGTCATATAGAAACTTATTAGAAATTGTGAAACTTTGGGGCCCCTTCCCACAACTACTGAATTAGAGACAGGGGAAGGGGCCTGGCAATCTGTGTTTTACAAGTTCCCCGGATGATTCCAATGCTAAAGTTTGAGACTCACTGTGTTAAATTAGTATAGCAGGTGCCCTCAGCAATAAAAATGGTTAGCAATAAGTAAAAGCTACAGGGGAAAAAACCAAGAATATACATATTATAAGACTTCTACAAATCTGAAAGTTAGATTATGAAATTATCCTTACAAAGAGAAAAAATATACTAATTTATCTCCCTCTTTAATACTTAGATATTTTATAGCAATTTAAAGACCTTGAACTATCCTAATTACTCATTAAAATAAATGATTTGAAAGAATAAATCCAAAATTAATTTTCTAGTAGCATTAACAAATTTGGCAAAGCAGATGTGCTTTAGCTGGGTACACAACATCCTCTTAACAGCTCTACGAACTAGAATGAGACAGCTGGAATCGAAGTCCAAGTCTACCAGAATGTATGACCCCATTCATTTTCTTTTTCTTTCTTTCTTTCTTCCTTTCTTTCTTTCTTGGCTGCGTTGGGTCTTCACTGCTGTGCGCGGGCTTTCTCTAATTGAGGCAAGCGGGGGCTACTCTTCGTTGTGGTGCACAGGCTTCTCACTGTGGTGGTTTCTCTTGTTGCGGGAGCACGGGCTCTAGGCACATGGGCTTCAGTAGTTGCGGCACACGGGCTCAGTAGTTGTGGCTTTCAGGCTCTAGAGTGCAGGCTCAGCAGTTGTGGCACACAGGCCTAGTTGCTCTGCGGCATGTGGGATCTTCCTGGACCAGGGCTCGAACCGTGTCCCCTGCATTGGCAGGAGGATTCTTAACCACTGCACCACCAGGGAAGTCCCGACCCCATTCATTTTCTATTCAACTTTGCTCTCATCTTACAAATGTTACTTGCCTTGCCCTTTTCCCATCTCCCATTCCCTGCTTTATCTCAATCTTGATGCTTTGAAATGACAGTTTCAGGCCAAATAATAGAAGAATCTCTTCACATTATGGGTAGTAAACACTTGGAAAACATTATTTGCAGTGCTGGTACTGGGAATATAGGTTCAAGAAGAGTTTAGAGACATTATCGGATAATAGATTTAAAAGGGTCTCTGAAGGAAAGGAAAGGAAAAGAAGGCTTTAAGATAACATTAAGTTCTAGAGGTTTTAAAAGTTTCAAGGTATAAATTCCCACAATGGTCCCTTCTTGCCATCATCAGAGACACTAGGCTCTAGAATTCAAATTTGACTAAGTGAGATATATCTTAGATTCTAATACTTATAATAGTCTAATGACTTGTATATCAAATAGTCTCTTCATTTTTTTGTTGAGAAGTTATCATTACAATGGAAAATGGAAAAAGCAGAAAACTCCATGTGAGCAACTGAATGACAACTGGGAAGAAATTTATATTTATTATATACTAAGTGTGTGTCAAATGCCACGCATCTCTTTTTTAATGTTTCAAACAAACCCATGAGGAGAGTGTTTTTTCTCTCCATTTATAGAAGAGAAAATACAGGCTTGAGAGGTTAAGGAACCTGCCAAGCATCAGAGAGAAGTAGAAGAGTTGGAACTAGAATGCACATCTTAATCTAGCCTCTTGCTACCACTCCAAAGGGAAACACTCGAAACAAGAAGGAAAGAAAGAAAAGGTTGTTCAGTTACCCAGTTATTTCATTCACTGTTGTTTGAACAGAAGCAACTGATGTCTTAAATCAATCTGATCAACTGCACAAAAACAGGTTGTTTGGATTTTTTTAAAGATTTGATTGAAAATCAGTTGTTTCAGTGGCCATATGTAGACCTGGACTTAATAAATGACCACCTTTGAGTCCCCCAGCTGGAAGAGTACAAAAGAACCCGGAGGCAAGTCAATGGCAACTTGCCACCCCAAACAAATTGCAGCATGTAAGCTCTGAAACTTGAATTACCCTTCAAGGATTAAAGTTCAGGACTGTGAAAAATTAAAAATGTTGCCTAGCCTAGGAAATAGCATATGAATCAAAAATATCATTACTAAGCTTAACTGCACTCCTAATCTTCCACTTTCATGACATCTAAACTGTTTTGTTATTCTTAATGGACCAAATCCCCTTTCTGGTAATGTTCTGGAAATTCTATTTTTGTGGTAATTTAAAAAATCATATGGCATGTTCTTTATATTTGGTTTATGTAGGAGTTAAGACCACTTCAAACATACTTTTCATTTTTATTCTGATAGCTATTTAATATTGTGTCATTCACTGGTTGAAATAAAAGTAGGTTAATCTGCAAAAATACATGAACACCCAAAAAGGATTGAATTGTATCTTTGAGAAATGATTTTTTTTTTCAAAGTCAGACATCAAAGGCTGCATATTGCAGAAAGTTTATTTTGAGAAGCTTCAGTCAAAACAGTTTGGAAACTATGAAATGAGTCATTTTTTCTTAAAGAAATGTAACTTTGTCTATTCCCACTGCATTTTTGGTTTGGTAGGAGACATCTTTATTCCACAGGATTTTAAAAGCATGTTTAAGATTCCATAGGTTTAGTATTACATCACTAATGGTTTCTAATGAGATCCAGGCAATAGCAAGAAAGGGAAAAAAGAACAGCACAAAAGCTGAATTCTACAACACCAAGTACCATGTAAAATGTGGAAAAGTCCATGCTTTATCTAAGGCTGAAGCCTTCTGGTAAAAAAGGGGAAAAATTTCCATTCTATCAACCAGATGTGGATGACAAGATACCTAATGTCTGGCAATTTGGAATCAGTTATCTAAGGGGCTGAATTTTTTACTTTTCATGCAGATGTTTGCTGCCCTGTAAACAGTGAAACATGCAACTATCTAGGTACTGTATTCATTCTATTGAGTGCTTAAGGCCTTAGTTACTTGTTTGATTTTGTCCTCACAAACACCTTTTATGTAAAAATTATGCAAATTTTTCTTTTGAGATTATGTCAGTGTATACACAGGAGGATAATGTGAAAAATAAATTTTCTCCAAGCCTTCAGCAACTCTGGCATTTCAAGAAACATAGATGAGGAGACAGTTGGGGTGGGTAGGATGATCCACAGAGGAGATTAGTTTATTTGGTGAAAGATAATGGGTAAATGAGATAAATGGAGACTCTAGAATTTTTGCTTAAGGGCTCCGAGTTAAAATTTCCAACCTACGGATGGGTGCGATAATAACCACTAACACCAGTTTAAAACTTCATAGTGTCAAAACTTTCACTGTCATGATCACATTTGATCCTTATCACAAGCCTACTACATAGGAAGTTTTCTATGAAACTACCCGACAATTTCATCTCAAGGCAACTCAACAATTATTGACCTGAGTCCAGAGCTTCCATGTGTAAAGTACTGTACTAGTCACAGTGGAGAGGGAGGGAAACAAAGGTAAATGAAAGCATAGTTTTTGCCTTCAAAGTACTTACAACCTTGTCAGGGAGATAGACACGACCAACTGTATCACAAAATAGAAAGCTGAGTACAAAAAATGCAATAAAACATACCTAATTCTCTTCAAATGAAGTAGCACAAGTTGCTTTAAGGTGAGGAGGAAGTTTGAAAAAGTGATGGTAAGAGGCCCTGTTTTAGAAATTTGAAATACTTTTATACAAGGAGGTATCAATGTCATAAATTATTTATAGTGTTAGCTTTCATTCATATGACAATTATCGAACACCTACAACATTCCAAGAGTATGCTAGTTAGTATTTTTCTTTTAAAAAATGATAACATTAAATTTTGTCAAATTTCTTATGAAAATCACCACATTATAACATTCAACTGAAGAATAAAATCTCCATCAGTCTACTAAATGTCTTGTTTGTACCATGCTGGGGAACAAGTTTGACAAGTGAACTGATCAAACTCATGTCTTGTTTAGACACGTGATTCTAGAAATTCTAGAAAGTCTCTCTTCATTCCATTTACTCATTGTCATTCACCAGACAAATTGTCAGAACAAAACAAGGAGGTATAACATTTTCCCACATACCTGGCAAACCTCATTTTGGGCCCAGACATTAGCATAGTAAAAGATAGCTATTGGCATCTCATTAAACAGAAAATTCTAAAAATGAACATTTCTGATTTCCCTTCAAAGTATAACTTCAACTTGGCAAGCAGTACTCTATCTAAAATAATACAGAGTTACCCAAGGATGGGCGCCATCTTGAGCAAGAATTTGGTGAAAAGTCACAAAGTTGTCAGTTGTTTTGTGATTTTAGTCTTAACTGTTTTGTTAATAGTTTAGGACTTTCCCCTATAAGTGTCTGGCCAATAGGAGAATTTGGTGTGCTGTAGTTTACCCATTTTTATAAGAATTATTTCCTAAATCTTTGAAGGAAACAAGGAAATGATGGATGGATGGATGGATAGACAGACAGACTGGGGTTATAACTGTTGTTGTTTGAACTACAGATGTCATCTTTAGACATTACCTGACTCTCTACTATAAGACATAGGGAAATTTGTACACTTAACACTTTTTTTAACAGTCCCTCCTTTCCCTATTTTAAAATAATATCATTATTATTTTTAGTTGTTAAGGTATAATTTTTAATCATAATACTGACAGTTGTTTAGCCTTAGTTTTATATTTAAATTAATTATAAATGTAGTCTAAGATTAATGTAAAACAACATGTTACATTATTAGTCTTCTTTTAAATCTTTCAAAATAATGGGTATGCTCACATATATTTTAAAGTCAAAACTTCTATAGTTCTCCACCACCCCCTGCTTCTTCCTACCCCACCTTCCAGGAAAAAAATATTTGGCCAATATTGCAAAGTAACACATATTTTTTTTTTAATTGGGCAACTGTGGACATCTAGTGTTTACAGAGAATCTCATTTTAAATTATATTAATCACTAAAGGTGCAAGATAGACCTCCAGATCATTTAAACATTTCTAATGGATAATACGATCAAAAAGTCTTCTTCCAGTAGCTGAGAAGATGATTTTTCTCTATTCTATACACTACATTCTATATACTTTGTACTATATAACATTTCCTCCAATATTCTGTATATCCCATAATGGTAACTGAATAGGATCATCCAACATCTAGACTTTCATATGTCTTTCAGCAGTCTTTTAGTCCCAGAAGTATTTTATCTGGAAGATTAAATGTGCTCTACCTATTTTTACCTGTGACAGATTTCTCCTAGATTTTATTGCTCTTCTTTGCAAAAACAGAACTGAGGACTTCCCTGGTGGTGCAGTGGTTAAGAATCCGCCTGCCAATGCAGGAGACACAGGTTCGAGCCCTGGTCCGGAAGATCCCACATGCCACGGAGCAACTAAGCCTGTGCACCACAACTACTGAGCCCACGTGCCACAACTACTGAAGCCCGCGTGCCTAGAGCCCGTGCTCCGCAGCAAGAGAAGCCACCGCAATGAGAAGCCCACACACCCTCACTCGCTGAAACTAGAGAGAGCTTGCAGGTAGCAATGAAGACCCAACACAGCCCCCCCCCCAAAAAAAAAAAACAGAGCTGAATATTTTCCTGTGGAAACCAACAGACTTGGGAGTAAAATGGCTAAAAGGGCAGCTCTATTCATAGCTTTCAGATTATTGTCCATCTGCACAGTGTTGAAATCATCAGATCAGTCAGTTTAACCTTACTATAGTGTAGACAGACCACCCTTATCAGTATGGACTGAAGTTACACTTAGACTATGCCTTAGAAGTTTCTGGTTACCACATATACAGACATGGACTCAAAATTCCCTTTTTAGATCCAAATTCTCATGAAAATCAAACTGAACTGAGTAGAAGGGTGAAACATAAGCACATTAACAAAATTATAAGACCATGTCTGATTTTCACTAGATCCATTATTTCAGTTCCTGTTCTCTTTCAGGGTATATTTTCATGGCTATCTTAATCTTTTCTTTAAAAGCATGTGTTTTATGTGTAGTCATTGTGGGGTTCTACAATGATTCTATACAATAGCTTCTTAGCCATTAACTGAATTTTACAAAACTTGACAGAGATGATTTCAACACTGTTGGGCTGGGTTGAGGTTCTGAAGGTAAACACTTTTGTTAAGCAATCTGTAGTATCCCAAACACTAAGGGTGTGGCTATCATTTGGGCCTCATGACACCAGCTCAAAACAACACATTTATAGTATTCACTATGTGCTAGACACAGTGCTAGGCAAAGAGAATAAAATTATAAACATGAGAGACATTGTCCCAGTCCTATTAAGTTTGTAGTCTAGTAGGGACATGAAAATCAAATATCACAATGCAGTGTGATAATCTTGCTCTAGAGAAAGAATCGGGCATTGTCAGAGCACAGAAAGAGGTTATTAGCCAAACTTGAATCTGTTAAGCTTTCCTGAGGAAGTGACATCTAAGCTGAGACTTAAGGTAGCGGAGTGAGACGGCATAGAACGGCGTGGAGAATCCTCCTTAATTTCCCAGAGACAGCCATTTATGCCTCAAATGTGTTCTCCATGCTAGGCCCTTGGTTCTTTCTCCTGGGCCTCATCTGGGGTCACTCCTCGCCCTGGTCAGATTCCTTGTCCTCAGTTCCTCTTTCTTTTAGCAGCATCAGGAGAGCTCACAGAGGACAGAGGAGTAGAAGACATTTGTCTAGGATTTGGATCTGGATTTACTGCCTTTCCTTTCAAAGAAAGGCCCTCTTTAGAGTGGCCAGTTCAGATTTTCCTCAGTGATTGAACATGATAGAAATCTCTACCACATACCTCTGGCACCCAGTCTCCTGTTTTTCCCTCCTAAAGTTTTCCATTACAAATAAACAAAAATGTTGGCATGTGGACTACTGCCACTGGTTGACTGCTTGGTTTCGATCTTGGAGTGTGTCACAGACACCAACTTCACGTTGCATCCAGCAGCCTCCTGGAGCATGGCTGTGATCTGACCTGCTTCTGTGGTAACCCACAGAAGCTCTGGCACAGCGGTGGGTCATTCAGTTACATTTTCCAGAGAGGAGTGATAATTGCAAGATTTACTGAGTGGAGAAATATGACCCATTAGATTCAGCCTAAAAATAATTTTTGCTCTGAAAAAGAAAATCTAATTACTTTGCTCTTCACTATGAAAAACTGGGTTCATCTGGGTACAGAGACATGGAACCTTCCTTTGAAGTAGACCATACATTCCAAAATATCTCTGGCAGAGTCCGGGGTCTGCTTCTGATTAGATAATTGATATAAACCTCCCTCCAATAAACATTGACTCCTTCAAAAACAGAGGAACCCAAGAATAAAACGTATCTACGTTTTGAGTAGAAAGCCTTCTGTGATAATTAGTTATCAGAAAGCAGTTTACTTTTCCTTTTATCAACCAGCATTAAGACCTAAGAAGCAAAAAGTATGCTGGATGAAATTCTAGTTGAAACTTCAGATCAGTCTTGGATCTATTCTAGACAGTATCAGGTTTACTATTAACCTTAAGGTAGTACTTCCACATTTATGGTGTTCCATCCTTATCCCACAAAGCTAAATTCATTGCTAATTATAAGTAATATACTTATAAGTAATACTTATAAGTAATATAAGTATTTACTTATCTTCCAGTTGTAAGATGAGTAAATACTAGGGATATAACATAGTTAACGCTGCTGTATGATATATAGGGAGGTTAAGAGAGTAAATCCTGTAAGTTCTCATCACAAGGAGAAAATTTTTTTCCCTTTATTCTTTTCTTCTTTCTTTTCTTTTTATGGTATCTATAAGAGAAGATGGATGTTAGCTGAACCTACTGTGGTAATCATTTCACAATATACGTATGTAAATGAAACCATCGTGCTGTACGCCTTAAACTTATACAGAGTTGTAGGTCACTTATATCTCAATACTTTCTTGTTGCTAATAAAATATAAACTTTGGAAAGTAAAGCATTGTTTTCACCTCAGAATATTTTGGTCTTGGGACTTCCCTGGTGGGGCAGTGGTTAAGAATCCGCCTGCCAATGCAGGGGACACAGGTTCGAGCCCTGGTCCGGGAAGATCCCACATGCCACAGAGCAACTAAGCCCGTGGGCCACAACTACTGAGCCCATGCGCCACAACTACCGAAGCCTGGGGGCCTAGAGCCCATGCTCCGCAACAAGAGAAGCCACCGCGATGAGAAGCGCACGCACTGCAACGAAGAGTAGGCCCCGCTCACCGCAACTAGAGAAAGCCCACGCACAGCAAGGAAGACCCAAAGAAGCCAAAAATAAATAAATAAATAAATTTTTAAAAAAAGAATATTTTGGTCTTTACACTCAAAATAGCATAAGTACACCATGAGAAGAAAACAAAGCAAAACAACTCATGTGAGTGTGTGTGTGTGTGTCTTGCCTCCTTCTACAAGAATTGTGATCCATATATGTACAACTTGAAAACAGTTAACCAGGAAAAAGGGGAAAAGGGAAAACTCCTGTGGTTTCATTCAGATGAGGTTATAACTCAATGGGTTGAAGGTTACTCTGAGGAAAAACATTGTTTGAAAATTCTAGTCTTGCTGCCACATACCTGTGACTTTTCAGGCAAATCTTATATGAGGAAATAAAAAATAGTATCTTCTGTCTTAAAAGGCCTCTTAAATAATGAAACGAGTAAGAGAACTCCTGCCTCACTCAGCTTTCTAAATAATTTGTGCCAACTGATTTCTGCCTTCCCATATGGTTTTACCATTTAGTTTTTGTATACTTCATAAAATGAAACAATAACTTTGTTCTGTCCTTAACAGGTTGGACTTTATGAAGATAATCTTTTAGAAGAAATGTAATTTTTAAAAAGAGCTCAGTTTGGACTTCCCTGGTGGTACAGTGGTTAACAATCCGCCTGCCAATGCAGGGGATAGGGGTTTGAGCCCTGGTCTGGGAAGATCCCACATGCTGCAGAGCAACTAAGCCCGTGCGCTACAACTACTGAGCCTGCACTCTAGAGACCATGAGCCACAACTACTGAAGCCCTCATGCCTAGAGGCCATGCTCCCGCAACAAGAGAAGCCACCACAATGAGAAGCCCGTGCACTGCAACGAAGAGTAGCTCCCGCTCGCCGCAACTAGAGAAAGCCTGCGCGCAGCAACAAAGACCCAACACAGCCATAAATAAATAAATAAATTTATTTATTTAAAAAAAAAAAAGGCTCAGTTCCAGGTGAGTTTGCCCTGAAAAGTGTGGAGAAGTGCGCAATAAACAACACTCAGGTACTTCCCAGTAAGAAGGTCAGGTTCTAGAGGAAGACTGTGGTTGTTCGGAATTATTTCTTGTTTTAAAAAGTCCTTCCTACATGAATAAAGTCTGTGGGTTGTACCAATGTCGATTTCCTGGATTTTGATATTATACTGTAGTTATGTAAGATGTTACCTCTGGGGAAAACTGAGTGAAGGGTTCTTAGGACCTCCCTGCACTATTTTTGTAACTTCCTGCTAATCTATAATTATCTCAAAATAGAAAGTTAAAAAATGAAAATAAATGTCAGCGGTCAAAAAGAGCAAACAAAGAAAATTGTCCTTTCTAGCCAGGTAAGTGTCTGTTGAGACAACAACTGTTTGTTAAATGGAACCCTTCCTTTGACATAGTCCTGTAGAAGTCCTCCAGCAAACTTGTCTACCTTGTACTCTTCTAAAGGTACACTCTTGACAATTTTGACCCTACATAAGACTAGTGACAAAAAATGAAAATAAAAATAAAACAAACAATCACAATTTCCTAGCAAGTGTAAACAGCACTTCATTGCTCTGGTTATAACATTAACATTCTCTACAACAAATAATCCAACTTGTTGAATCCTGTTTCTACTCCTCTAACATCCACTCTTTCAAAACAAAATGTAAATGACTATTTTTAAAGCCAGGAAGAAAACAGATTTCATCACGGAAGTGTAAGGAAACTTAAGTTCATTGTTCTACCTTCTGACTCAGCAAAACCTCACCTACTAAAGCCATGGGATTGTCAATGAAATGTGACTTGCATTGGAACCACTGGAATTATATTCTCCTATATTTGGCGGAAAACATTGATCATATGACTGCACAGTTCATTTCAAAGTGTCCTTACTCTCTAAATTTTACCCATTCATTTGGAGACTCCAAAAATCCTCCGAAATGCCAGTTCAGTCAAAGCAGCAACATAAACATAAATCTTCCAAACTCACTGATGTTGTATATACAAAACAGCCCACAGCTAGCTTAAACTGGCTGAATAGAGAGTTCAGGAATGGTTTCGTTGCTGCGAATATACACGTGATCTAAGAATGACATCCTAAACGGTTTTAAATATTTTGGAGTAGCTTTTCAAATGCAAACTAAATAGAATTAATCAAGTTCCCCCTAGCATATGAAAATTACCAAGTGGAAAATGCAGGAACTCCAGTAATTTCCTTCAATAAATGGTTGTTAACTGCGACAAACTGTGAGGCTCTTAGACCGAAGGCGATGGCAGGATCCTCCTGGTCCTCAGCCTCATCTAGCTGTGCTGGGAACACAACTGCAGATCTGACGTACACATATAACCAGATGCTGCTACGTCGGACTTGAGAGAACATTTTGTTTTACTTTAAAACTCTATAGTTTATGTTTGTGCATATAAGCTTTTGCACTTTTCCAGAAAAATAAAATATTAGGACTGAAGGAAGATCGTCACTGGAAGGAAATTATCTATCTGAACGAAATTATCAAACCCTTAGCTAGGCTGGGAGAAAACAGGACAGCACTAGGCAAAACTAATATTCTAGATCTGGTCAAGAGAAGACTAGATGAATTCACAGCTGAATGACCCTGGTTAGCACAACTACAATTAAAAGGCAGATTCTTAAGCAACTGATATTTCGCAAAAGGAATATACTCCAATCAGAGAGGTTTAAAAAAATATTAATAGACTTTGTTTTTTAGAGGATAGTTTTTAAATGTTTTATTTGATAAAAAGTTCTTTTGAGAATGTCATATGTTAATCATATTAAGTATTCTATCTCTACTTTCATTCTTTCTACGCATTTGATTCAAACACCAGATTTCTCTTTCTTTAAAACATGATATAATTTTTTTGAAAAATTAATTAATTTATTTATTTTTGGCTGCACTGGGTCTTCGTTGCTGTGCGTGGGCTTTCTCTAGTTGCGGCGAAAGGGGGCTACTCTTCCTTGCGGTGGATGGGCTTCTCATTGCAGTGGCTTCTCTTGTTGTGGAGCATGGACTCTAGGCGCGCGGGCTTCAGTAGTTGTGGCTCACAGGCTCTAGAGCTCAGGCTCAGTACTTGTGGTGCACAGGCTTAGTTGCTCCGCGGTATATGGGATCTTCCCGGACCAGGGCTCAAACCCGTGTCCCCTGGATTGGCAGGTGGATTCTTAACCACTGCACCACCAGGGAAGCCCCAAACACCAGATTTCTCAGTCCAACTAGTTCACTAAAGTTGTTCAGCCTAGTCAAAACCCTAGACCCTGTCAGCTTCTAGAAGCTAAAATAAAACCCTGGACTGGGATCTCATAGTCCTAAACATTCCCTCAACCTTAAAAACCATAAAAAATGGTGAGCGTCACCCCTCCAAACCAATGATTAGGATACAACACTGATGACCCTGAAGGAGCTGGTGAAGATATCACAGCAGCTGACTTGAGGAACACTGCTGGTGATCATGAAGAGCCAGGAGAAGCTAGGAGAACCACAGAGTGGAATGCAGGGCTGACCTTCTTGAAGGAGGGAGAGAAGGCAGGTAGGTAGGTAAGAAGAGTTTTATACTAGAGTGCAGTTCTAAGAAAGTCAGGCAAGACCCAGGGGAATCCTCAAAACAAAGTTGTCCGTCAGAGGAGTCCCACATCTCCCAGGAACAAGCCTACTTTCATACCCCTGTCAAGCTCCATGGGAACTGTGGCTTCAGTGAGAACACAGATTTTAAAGTGCAGCTGCTGAGGCATCGGGCAATTACACTCCCAACAGTAGAAGAGCTGAGAGGCCATTTCATAGCCACTGCTGTGGACTCAACTTTACTTTTCATTATTCCTATACGTTCACTGTCCACAATCATCAGGTCAGTAAATTCTCCATAAAGTCTTACAATAATGTCTGTATTGTTGCATTTCAATATAAATACCTCCATATGACATATTTTTTTCTCTGTCTTAATCCTACTTAATCTTCAAGGCCCAGTTGAAACCCCATCTCCTCCAAGAAATCTTACTAGATCATTACGACTTCCATTTAACCTCTCCTTCTCTGGCTGGGGTCTGACCTCTACTTTCTATCATTTAACTACATACCATTTTATCCTGTTCTCTGTGGTTTTACGTGTGATCATTTAGCTTTTACCCAGGTTCTAACAATCTCAAAGTCCCTGACTTTACCCTTCTCTATAATCTTCTTAGGGCTCACCACAGTGTGACAAGAAATATGGTTAATTGAAAATAAATATCATTCTTAGAAAGACAGACAATTCTAAATGTAGATTTTAAATTTTATAAGTAAATCTCAGACACATCAAATTTCCTAACCCACCCATCTTATTCCCTAAAGAGGTCTCAAGTTGAAGCCTCCTGAAGCTGATTAGAATAACCATTTCCTTATAAAACAAGATGGCACCATTAACTAAGTATACTAAAGGACCAAGAGCAATCATGAATAATGATTGCTTCAGGTTGAGGGGATGCAGCTGGATACTGGTTTTTGAGGGCCACTAAAGTTAGACCAGGTGTCTTACCAGGTCATCCTATACACACCAGTGAAGGGTCAAAACTTGTGCTCAGTCAAAGTGCTCTCTCAGAATTTGGCAAGCAGTGAGGTGAGTCAGGAGAGTTGGGGCTTGGTCACTCTACTCATGTACTGGAGTTATACCCAGTTATAGATGATAATAAAGTCCAATCAGAAAGACGGAGCATGAAGGGCTGGGCTAAGATTGCAAGTGAGAGTCAAGAGTCTAGTGAGTTCAAGACTCAGAAGGGAGAAGTTGAGGAAAGATCTTGGGTGGGAGCAGAAGCTGCTTCTCACTTTGTTTGCTTGTTTATTTTTTCCAATGCTAAATCTTTAAAGAATTATCATTCACTCAAACCCTCATTCATTCATTCATTTGTTCATATTCCTGAGCTTATTACAGGAGAATGCTAGGACTAGGAACACAGACATAAGCAAGGTGAAGTTCAAGTTTGCAGAAGACTGTGAAGTAAACATGTTATTAAACCTTGGTGAGCTAAGGGCTGAAAAGAAGGAACAGGTATTATGCAGGCGTAAACGTGGTCTCTAGAGCTTTATGTGCCCCTAGTAAACAACCCCTCCACAAGCCTCCACTGAACTCTCAGTAGGACTGAAAAAGAAGCCCCAGAATTCTGCATGTTCCTGGAAAGAAACCCCTCCCTCCTCAGCAACAGTCCCAGACTTACTATTATAGTCTGCATGTGAGACCATCAGGACTGATTGTATCGTGCCCTACATTCTTCAAGGCTCCCAAGACTTTCAGATCCTCCTACATTACCCATATTCCATGCCCAACTGGCTCTGTACATCTCCTGTTCTGATCCCCTATCATCCCCCTACCTGATTTCTCTAGAACTCAGGATCAGTCATCAACCAAGACTCTATATTGAAAACTCTTTGATTATTCCCTCCAACTTCATGCTTCATATATCCCCTTACAATTTACAGTCCTTCTGACATCCATACCCTCGTATCACAGAGCCTGGAGGTGGAGGAGGTGTCCTCCTTACTCCTCTTTGCCATTTTTGCCTCGTTTCCCCCTAAAAATACTACCCACTACCCCTCCTTGTTGCAGTCATCTACTGATTCCTGCATTACTCCCCTCTATTTCTAGAAGATTTTAGCTCCTGGTTGTAACTCTTTTCAATACTATGCCTGCCACAATTCTCAGAAATTTCAAATTTCATGTATGTGATCCTTCTAATACCCTGGCCTCTTAGTTCCTTGTGCTCCTTTCCTCCAATGGTCTTTTGCTCCAACATATCTCAGTCTCCCACCTCCTTTCACAGATGACACCCCCTGATTCATCACTCTAAACACTACTTTCCTTTTGCAGGCAGGCAGCTGAACCCAGCTGGAGGAAACTCACAGCTAAGCTGACTGGTTTTACTTAAAATTGATTATTACTAATGTTGAGTGGATCCTTAGTGCTACCTGGCAGTTCTACTATGTTTCCCAAGTCTAAACATCCTCTCTTCTATTAAAACCCCTCAAATCTCCTCTTCCTTTCTAATGCTTAGCTGATAAACTTGCTTCCTATTTCACTGAAAAAATGGAGGTAATCAGATGGAAACTTCTCAGGCTCCCACCACCATATTTCCCAATCTACCTATAGCTGAATCCAGATAGTCTGCCTTTCCTCCTGCAATGATGCCTTATTTGTCCATGTTCCTATCTAAGGCCAAATCTTCCACTTGCACTCTGGGTTCCACCTTTTTTCACCTACCCAAGAGCAGTTTTCTAGCAACTGTTACTTCTCTTCTGCATCATCAATATTTCTTTCTCCACTGGATTATTTCCATCATCAAACATGCTTAAATATATCTCATCTTAAATTAAGAAAAGAGAATCTTTATTAAACTCACATGTCTCTTCAGTAACTATTCCAATCCTCTGCTCCTCTTTCAACAAAAATTCTGAAAAGAGTTGCCTCTGCTCACTGTTCCTACTTCTTTTCCTCCCATCCTCTCTTGAATCCATGCTGATCAGACTTTTTCTGCATTTTTTTTTTCAGGGTCATCAATACTTCTACATTACTAAATTCATTGATCAGTTCTCAGTCATTGTCTTACTTAGCCTATTAGCATTTGACACAATCACTTCCTCCCTTTGGAAGTTCTTTCTTCACTTGGCTTCTAGCACATCACACCCTCCTGGTTCTCTTTCTACTCCCACTAGCCATTCTTCTTATTCTCCTGGGATGGCTCCTGGTCTTCACTCTGATCTTTAATTGTCGGAGGACCCCAGAAATTGTCCTAAGACTGTGTTCCTCTATCTAACTCATTGCCTTGATCTCATCTTGCTTCTTGGCATTAAATATCATGCAAATGCTGATGACTCTCACATACATATCTTCACCCAGGACCTCCTCCCTGAACCCCAGACTTGTATATCCAACTGCTTATTTAACAGTTCCAATCAGATGCATAACTGTTATGTCAAATTCAAAATGTTCAAAACCGAACTACTGATTTCCACCCTCACAACTCCTTCTACATCTTTCCTGAACTTCGTAAATGAAATTCCATTCTTCCAGTTTCTTAAACCAAAAACCTTAAGCTCATTTTGACTCCTTTTCTCCAGTGATTTGCTGGTAAACGTGTAACAGCAGGTTCTCAGCTCTGAAGGGACGGAGGTAGAGGAAGGTCCAACTTCTCTGTATAAATACTCCCATCATTATCCATTTCTAGCTACAAATGTCACATCACTGAATACTAAGTTGGTAGGAGATGTATAGTGGCTCTCCATTATGTAGTATTTCCACCATATAGACACGAAAGATATAAAAAAGAGCATAGGTAATTGTAAAATGTAATAAGATAATTAGGAAATGATGAGTTTTTTAGTATTCATTACTTTTATTTTAATATAACATTTAATTAGAAGTTTATATAATTAATTTGTTATATGGCTTGTATTTAATAACTGTCTTACAAAACTCCTAAAAATTTAGCATTGGTTCTCATGAGCTCTAATGAGCTGGCTCCAGAATACCACTGCCTGTTTCTCTTTCACTCTCAAATTCATTAGCAAATCCTGATGGCTCTACATTCAAAATAAATATCTAGAAGCTGATCACTTTTCACTATCTCCATCACTGCCACTCTAGCTCAAGCCATCATTATCTTTCAGCTACATCAGCTTCCCCACTGCCCCACTCTCCCCATAACATTCTGTTCTCAACACAGGATTCAGATGTAAACTCTAAGTCAGTTCACATCACTCCTTTGATTACAACTTTCTAATTGCTTCCTGTTTTATACAGAATAAAATCGAAAGTTCAACAAATGGTCTACAAGGCACTACCTGAAAGAATGGGGAAAAAAGAGGAATGGAAGAGAGGTAGAAGAAAGGAAGGAAGGAAAGAAAGGAAGAAAGAAAGAAAAAGAAAATAAATGATAGTGATATGAACAGGTGGTGCTGTGAGAGCAGAGAGGTACATAACTTAGATAGGGGTGAGGTAAATTTTCCTGGAGGATGGAGCCCTTAAGTGGCACCTAGGATACACAAGTAATTGAGCCCCGATTTTGCATTCTGCTTGTTCAGTCATTCTGTGTAGTTCCAGATTTGGGAGAAGCAGAACTAGAGACTGCATTCTTTTTTTTAAAAGAAAATAAAACAATTTTCTACTATACCAACCTAGATTGCTAAAGAGATAATCATAAGAAGCAGGAGAGTAATGGTGGCATGCTACTTACCAGGAACACCGTCCTGTGACATTCCCAGTAACAGTCTGGTCTCAGAAAAATGGCTAATTGCAAATATTTGATAAGTGCTTAAAAGTTTTCCCCAAAGCTCCAAACCCTAGGGGAAGATAGAGTGTTCCCAGGCCAGACTAAAACCTTTTAACCTTAAGTCCCTTAAACATAAATATGTTGCCAAGATGCCGAGTGGATATTTAAATCATCCACTTCCTGTTTCAGTGCTATCTCTCTGTTTTGGAGAAGGACCAAAAATGTTTCATTCCTTTTGGCACTGTTTTCTTCATTTAAAAAGGATTTATACTTCAGGGGTTTTGACTCCAGAAAAAAAAAAAAGGGAAAAGAGCACATATTTTGGATGTCAGATTCTGAATCTTTTGACCCTTTCAAACAAGAACGTCCTACTCTGTAGCCAGTGGGGTGAGACAATTAGATCAGGGATAGAACATGTCCAAATGGGTTTCTAAAATGACAAGCAAAGAGGGAAAATTGGCCCACCTACAATAACTTGTTTAGGAAACATTAAAAATAGCCCATCCAAGAAGTAGATTTTTTGTAAATAGTTTTGTTTAAATGTAACTTAAGATAATCTATCTAAGCATTTCCATCGTGCCCAAGCTATCAGTCAATTAAACTTCGAATATGATGAAAACACATCCATGGCCAGTTTTATGAGGTTTTCATTAAAATGAATACGAGTAAATATAAAGTGCTGAATGGTGTATCTTAGACAGAAAGGTTCTTTGAAGGTTCTCAACCAGGACGAGGGCTGGCGAGGAACGGGCAAGGGTAATTTCAGAATGTCCTGAGTAGCAGAACAATCCACACTATCAGCCTGTGTAGTTTGAAAAAACTCTCCAGCCAATTCTGACTGTACTTGGCAACCCCTCTCCCCAGTTATGAGTCCCCAGGGAGACAGGATAATATCAGAAGTATTAATAGTGTCAGTGAACATTCCTGTCTTCAATTAACTGAATTCAATTCAGCATTTGTTGATCTTCTACTTTGGGCTTGAAGTTGTGATTTGCAGTGGAATTGAGGGTAGGATATATAAAGATCAATGAAAATTGTTCCTGCCTGATGGTGAAGTAGAGAGAAAAGAACAGTAAACTCTTTTGGTCAGATATAATACACAGTGGTTTAAGTCGTGGGAACCTTCTCCATCCACTCTGACTGGGGCAAGAAGGAGCTGGCGGTATAGGAGTTGAACTTTGGATTATGGATTGACTTTCAACCAGTAGACAGCAAATGGAAAAGCACCCAAGGACCAAGGAAACATTCTTCTTAGCTGATGGCTTGTGTTGATAGACATGTTCCTGAAAAATTCTGCATGTAACCTGGGTGGTTAGTCATTCCTCTTTGGCCCAGGAGCTGCCAGGAGGCTTGCCCACACACAGCTAGCAACTGCACTGTCAGCTGGAGGGGGATAGGAGGTATTCTCAGACAGAATGCAAAGGCTGAGAACAGAATGAAGGCCTGAGCAAACCTCACAGATAAACTTTGGCTTTCAATAAACTTCTACTCAATTCAAAAACTGGCACACACTTGGGTGCAGGGAAAGAGAAGGCCTTCTGCCACCACAAAGAGGAATAAGAATGAAGAAGTCAGTGGTTTGATCCTCTCAATGGCCCATTCAATGCTTGCAGACTGTAGCTCTCACCCCATGGAGCCATTGCAGGGGGCACAGTTTTGACCCACAGTGCTGGACAAGAATATATTGACTACTGGAAAAACAACATGCAAATATCCTACCAATAGTGTGTTCATAGTACATATTCTTATAAAAAGATCATGGTATAATTACAACCAACTGGAGAGAAGGAGAATAGACCCTCACCAGGCATAATCTGGCAGTTCAAAGATGTATCAGAAACTGGAAAAATCTAGAAGACACTGATTAAGACAGCTGAGGATAACCCATTGGATGATTTGCCATCTCCAACCATTTGATTCACTTCATAAGGGCAGGATCTGTCTATTCGCTGAAAATGCAGGATTAGGCCAATTGGGTTGATTATATAGCAGTTGGCAATTAGTCACAATATGTTCACTTTTAGTAAGCATTTCTGATTCTTAGGTTTATGCTACTTCTGAGAATAATATTAATCAATTTAAATACTTTTATAAAAATTCCATATCTGCTAAGTGTTTTGGTGACCTTACTATGTCTGTAAGCTATCCAAGATTCCTTTTAAAAGTTTATAGCCTTTGGTTTTCTAAATATTATCAAGAGATGGGGAAAAATCTTTAAACTTAAGGGTGTTCTTGTGGAATTTGGCTCCCATGTCCCATTTCTGTCTGTATAGCTTAATTTTTTTCTAGCAATGAAAATATGTTCTCATCACCTCTACAATACAAAGCAAGATGTTGGCTCACAGCCTCTTGCAATTGTGAGTAAGCTGTCAAGGCATTAATATTTTCATGGCTCCAAAGTTGATTTGAGGGAATTTTAATCTTATTGTCTTTGTTTTCCAATGTGACTACCCTAAAACTCTCTTTTCATGTTGGAAAATAAAAAATGACAGACATGACTAAAACTGACAGTCAAAATATAGACAACTGTACCATGTTGAATGTACATTTTGTTCTAGATGAAGTGTTGTTCTCATAGAAAAGACATGAGCTGAAAGTAACATATATCAGCTTGGTAAAAAAAAAATCATGGCTATAAGAGGAGGGAACTAATATTTATTGAACCTCTACAGGCTCTGTGCTACATTATTTATATTATTTCATTTAGTTCTTATAACTCCCAGCCCTGCCTTTTTACAGATGAGTAAATGAAAGCTTGAAAGGGTTCAAAATTTTACCTATAGGTTTTACAGCTAGTATAGACCCCATGCCTTTTGTACTACACCAGGTTCTCTCTTGTCTGTCAATTCTAATCAGCTTCAGCTGCCTAGAATACTGCATTGAAAAGAATTCTGAAGCCATGAGAAAGAATGCTAGGTTTAATTAGCAATGTCAGTCAAAGGCCAGGAGCAAGACTGGTGGCAGGTGTATTATTTGCACTCCCAATATTATACATACTTTGTATTGGTAATTTTAGCTTGAAAGTAGGGGCTTGGAGGAATATATTATCCTCATGGATTTTAGCCTTAATATCATTTCCTTAGTAAACATAGATTTTCTATACGTTAGTCTTTCCCGTAGTTGTACTATTTTCTTACCATCCTAAACTCTTTAAGTACTTTTTTTTCATCCTTTGGGAATGAGTCTTTAATCACTTATTTTCAAAGAGTTTGCTCAGAGTTATGACCAATGTTCCATTGTTGAAATTTTATATTTAAATACTTCAGTGTATACAGTGTAATCTATACATGTGTGTGGAAGTTAACTCTAACCTGTACCCTAGGAACTGTTGTTTGTTAGTATATGAATGACCCTAGTCAGGAGTATACACACCAGAAAGCATGTAAGACTGATGTTTTAAATACCACTATCTAAATTCATACCTAAAGCCTGTAAATTAGCATAAAGGAAGTATTGAATAAACATAGTTTTTCATTTGGCAAATGAGTGGGTGTTCAATACATGTGATTGGGTTGCCTAGAAAGACTTACACAGGGATCTCATCCTAGTGTGTACAGGTATTAGGAATCTGGCAAGCCCTGCATTTGCAGAAGTGCCATAAATTTAGGATTCTGTTCAGGCTTGTGCCCATTTAAAAATTTGGGCCTGGCTAGAAAGGAAACTGATCCTGTCATCAGAATGTTGTAACATTTGCCAGGGAGTAAACCTTTTGTATAAGGTGCTTGTCAGAGCAACTAAGAGGACAGAGAGAGAACTTCTCCAAGTCTGCAGAACAGATTCTGTAATTGTTTTTATGCCTACTGTCTAACGAATGTTTGCATGTGTGCAGAATTTAGTCTCTGAGACTTGTTTCCATTGTAACATACCTGGTTATCTGGGAGGTTATCTGGGAGCAAGCAGTGCCTCCATCTAATAATTGGAGACTACTTACATTAACCATAAAGAGACAGGCAAATTAACTTAGGTCTTTGTACAACAACCAGTTATTGTGGCAAGTCCAGTAGAGACCTCTTCCTCCTTCTCTCCTCTCCCCACCTGCCAGTATTCCAGAGTTATTCACCAGGATGAAGGAGGGGAAGTTGTTCAGGAGCCTCAGCCATACAACTCTAAGCCACTAGACTCTATCCTGGGAGTAGAGGTGGGAGCAGAGCTTTGAATCAGATAAGATATGAGATTTAAATTTTAAAATAAACATTTATCTTTCTTGAGTTTGGATGCTGGGCAGAGATGTATTTAAGGGACCCCTCTACTCTGTGATAAAAGGAAGTTTGAAACAGAACAGTTAGGGGTACTAGTAGAAAAAAACATAAAACCATGTTGTCTTTATACCTGCAATGATTTGAGACTTCTTAATAAACCAGGCATTCTATCATGAAAAGAATTTTGTATAGTTGCGCTAATGCTTTAATGTATGTTAACATCTCCAGATTTCATATTCCTCATAATCTTCAAGGTGCAAGATTTATATTTCTCCCTTTAGGAGAATCACCTCTGTTTAAGAGGTTGAGCATGGAAAAACAGAAATAAAGAGTAGGGACTAGCTCTTCTAACCATCATGACTGTTCTCTACCTGCACACAAACACAGAATGTTGCCATTCTAAGTATCTTCCTCCCATCATAGCTATCTCAGAGGAGGCAACAAATTTCCTTTTAAAATATATTCAAGGCTACATCTCCAATAGGTTAATTTAATTTTACTCAATTAATAATGCAGACTGAATGAAGAAATAGGTGAAAAATTGAAAGTTAAAAAAAAGTGACAATGATTATTAAGATATTCCAAAGCACTCAGTTTCATCTATCAGATCTACTGTTTGGGAGTCAGTAGAGGGAATTCAGAGACAAAGAGGTTAGCCTGGACTGAAGGTGTGACAGATTTCATTGCTAACATGACACAAAAACTATAACAAAGCTCCTGGAGAAAGCCAAGAACTAGGAAGATGGTGCTCCATCTGTGAACAGGAACAGGAATACTCTACCCATGGTAACCTACTAATGGGGAAGCAATCTATCAGCAAGAGGCAAACCCTGGACTGAAAGGGGGAAGACCCCTTTCTGTGTGAAGGAATGGGATCCAAACCTGAACTACCTGCTTAAAACTTCCAGCCAAGAAACTGAAGTGAAACATGATCTAAAACCAGTGAAATTGACAGGGACCAGTGAAGGCAAATGGGAAACTATCCCATGCAGATGCCTCCATGATCCAGTCAATGCCCTAAAACATCTCAAAATGCTGGAGCTGTGCTTACAACTACCAGGAGGAGATTGTGAAAGTCTTCTTTGGATAAACTTGTTCAAGAAAAAGATCTAGAGATATTGGCATTTGATGATTGCCCATTGAAAAAAACTGGTCCATTATCTGCCAGTGGGCCCATCAGTGCCCCTGTACTCAGAGCTTCCAATCAGTTTTTATTGTCTCACTCCTATATATGGACAGCCAGCCAAGGATCACCAGTATTTTTAGGAAAGAATTAAAGACAGAGACCAGCACAAACAACAAAAAAATAGGAACACAGAGGAAACACAGATGAGATAGGAACAGAAAAGCACTTAAAAGTATAAATGATATTTCCAAGGAGATAGAAGAACTAGTGTATCTCTGAAAAAAGATCAGGATGTTATAGAAAGGAACATCCAAAACAACAACCAAAGAACTCTTGGAAATTCACAAAGTTTCATGGTTAAAAACAAGGAATATAAAGCCAAAATTAAGGAAGCCTCCCAGATATTAGAATAAGATACAGAGAAGTAGAAAATATTTGGGAAAATATAAAATCAGAGGATCAGTGTAAGATATCCAGGAGACAGAGAGAGAACATGGAAAATGATGAGAAGGAAATTATCACCAAAATGATATAAGAAAATTTCCCAAAGCTAAAAGATGTGTTTTCTAGACTGAACAGGCCCACTAAGCAGTCAACAGAATAAATAAAAATCCAAATAATACCAGGGCACATTGTCATAAAATTTCAGAATATTAAAGATAAAAAGAAAATCTTAAATACTTCCACAGAGGAAAAAAATCAGGCAACATACAAATATTCGGGATTCAAAATGGCATCAGATGTAAAAAATCAATATTGGAATCTAGAAGATAATGCAGGCACACTGTGAGAAGTTTTAGGGAAAATGATTTCCAGCCTAGAATTCTATGTCCAGTCAAATAATCAACCAAGTATGAGATAAATGAAAGACACTAAAAAATTTCTGTCTCTCCTGCATCCATGTTCAAGAAGATCCTAGATGATCTTCTTCATCAAAATAGGAGTATAAAGAAAGAGGAAGAATGGGATGTAGGAAACAGGATTCAAATTTCAACCCACATGCAAAGGAAATTCCTTTCAATCCTAGGAAGGAAATTCCTAAGGTGACTGTGAAGTGAAGATTTAGAACAGCTAGCTGTGCAACAAACCTAGAAAATTCCAAGCAGTTTCCAAGAAGGATACCTTTAAAGAAAAAAAAATTGACAAATTACCTGATGTATTTGACTGTATTGAAAAGTTTGATGTTTGCTTTAATGATAGAAAACTAAGCAGGTAAAAGAAATAGAGTAATTATTAAATTATGAGGAGTGGGGGAAGAAAGGTACTAGTATATGAAATAAAAAGTAATCATAGTATATACTATCAGCTAGGAGCAATATTTATACAACAATAATATTGGAAAGATGGGGACTATGATGTCTACTTCTGTAGTTTCTCTTGTGTCTCATAGATCTATTTGTTTATTCTTACACCAATACCAAACTGTTTTGATTATGGTGGCTTTATTAATGTTAGACATCACTTGTTAACTTTCTACTATAGGAGATAAGGATTTAGCATGTTTATACTGCAGGTTAGTTACACTTTCAAATAATATGTGCAATATATCTTATATAATAAATACACCACATAGGGTCTAAAAATTCTGGAAACCCAAGGAAAATAATGTATATACTGTGCTTTTTTAAGATTAATAATTGGACCCATTACTTTAAATTTAGAGATACTTCACTTGAAATGTTGTCTGAAGCTTGAAGAAAAACATATTGAGCAAATTACTTTAAAATATATCTAATTTATTATTTAAAATTAAGTTTGTCCTATGTTTTCAGAATTTTCAAACATCCTATATATCATCAATAATAACAAATATAATGGATTTATCTCATACATCAAATGATAAAAATCTCTGACTATATTTAGAAATTTATCTATATGCTATTTATGAAAGATCCACTTTAAAATAATTACACAGGAATATTGAAAAATGAAAGGTTTAAAACTTATGTAATAAGTAAATAACCATAGAAAGAAAGACATTATAGCAATATTAATAGCAGGCAAAATAGAATTTCAGGTGAATTAATGAAAGGAACACTCCATCAGGAAGATTTAAAAATTATGAATGTATATGTATCAAATAACACAGCCTTAAAACATATGAACAATAACAATGACAAATTTTACAAGTAGAAGTAGACAAATTCACAATCACAGCTCTCTTGGTAATTAATGGATTAAGAAACTTTAAAAAATTAATAAGATATAAGATAGTTGAAAAATACAGTTAAACTCAATCAAAAAAGTTTTAAGCATATGAGAAGTGTTAGAGTGTTCATTTTTGCTTCATTAGATAATCTAGCATAAAAGCACCCAGTTTTTTAAAAAATCAAAACATTTGTGCTAATCTATTCACACAAAGTTAACTAACCAGCAACATTTTCATTCTCACTGTCTAGAATTTTCAAATCCTCTTTTTGTGTATAATTATTAAAGTGCTCTGCAACTTACCAGATTAAGGTTTTTTTACTAGCTCTGACTTTCTGTACTATTTAAATAGGATATTTGCCTTTTTAGTTTAACTAATTCTACTCATTTTCATCAATTCTCTTGTGTTCTATCTTTTTTCCCAGTCCTCTAGTCATTTTCATCCTTTGGCCCTTTCCTATCAGATGCCGAAAGCTTTACAAATACTTATGACCTGTTCCTTGTCTTTCCTGATGAAGAAAAACACATATACACCATTTCCATCTATTCACCAGCTATTCCCTCTGTGTGCAAACTGGAATGACTTCGCCTGATCACTGTGATGGTATTTGCTACCAAGTCTTCTATAAATACTAAATGGTGCATTTTTTCACGTTGTGCCCCAAGTGAAGCAGGTTCTCTTTGTATACCAGAAGGCCAATCCAAATGATGCATGTTTGCTTTATCAACCTCTGTAAAAGTCTAGTGGTAATTTATATTGATTACATAATAAGAAACTCCATCCCTGGTACAACATGTTCTTTCAGCTGCAGAGCCACACCTGTAGAAATGCTAACTCACATCTGGCTCCATAAATCTGCTCTTTCTGATCCTCTGGAGAGATACTTTTATGTAAACTATATAGCTACATGTGGAACAGGAAAGACCAAAGCAGATGGCTAAACCCAGTAACCATTTCCATCCCATGGCTTGAGCTCTTACTCTCTTCCTTGACTTTGATGTCTTCCTATTTGAGAGTCAGTTCAATCATTCCTTTTATGGAAGGTGTCTCCTACCAGCTTTATTTATACGTAGATAACAAACTCAGAGTGTGCTGATAATGTTGCTATTAAGAAGTTTTAAGGGCTACCTCTGAGTCAAGAATATTAGTTTCACTCACTGATAAGTAGATTCCTTCAATTAATTTTTTGATATGAAGATAACAAGAAGATACCTACATTTCCTCATCATCATCTTTTTTAAAGTTTTTTTTTAAGATTTTTTTGATGTGGACCATTTTTAAAGTCTTTTTTTGAATTTGTTACAATATTGCTTCTGTTTTATGTTTTGGTTTTTTTGGCCATGAGGCATGTGGGATCTTAACTCTCCAACCAGGGATTGTACCTGCACCCCCTGCATTGGAAGGCAAAGTCTTAACCACTGGACCGCCAGGGAAGTCCCTATATATTTTCATTTTTATTGTTTCCATTGCATGTAAGTGTTATATCTCCACACAAAATCAACTTTAAAAGACAAACCAACTGTTATAAATCAAAAACCTGGTTACCTTGAAAGCAACTCATTTGTAATTACTGTTTGACCTAAATTTAGCTTTTATTCCCCCTTTAAAGTGATTTGCCAGTAAAAGTATAACAACATTAAAGAAGTAACCTTGATAGAAAGGACAATAACAAGCCTTATGAAGGGAAGTTATAAAGCCAAAGATCTAAACAGCGTTAGAGCTGGGAGAGAACACACCTAGTCCAACCCCTTCATTACAAGAATTGATGCCCCAAAAGGTTGAGTCCCCTGCCTGACATCATCAAGTGGCTCAAAGGCAGAAGCTGAATTAAATGGATTCTTTCTGCTATTATCTGCTGCTAACTCATATTTCAGAGAAAGTTTGAAAGCTCAGTATATGGAAGACTATTATTGGGATAACTTCCATAAAGCAAGCCCCTCCATAATTTATGTTTTAGTAATAGGTATTTTTCATAAATTGTGGTGTTTTTAAACTGGCCCAAACCTATAGATTTCAGGATTTCGGGGATCTTGGATCAGGTCTTTTTTTCCTTTGTTAGTGTCAAAGCTCTTACAAATAACTGTGATATGACACAGCTAAAGAGCAGAGAGTCAGGAGCTGAACAGCCAGGTAAATCCTTTCACTCTAATGCTTCTGCTTAAAACTGTAAAGTGGGAGTGGGAGGTGCTGCTAGATGTTACCATTTGTTTGGGATGACCAATCTCAGTGAAGCAGAGATGGGGTTCCAGCACCTGGCCTCAGGGTGGAGCAGGCTGAGGAATCTGCTATCAGCCTCAAGGGAAACAAACCAGAGACCAGAGGAGGCCTTGGCTATTTCAGGTGGAAAGTCCTCAGGGGATAACACAGTCTTCACACATACAATAGAGTTCCATCAATATCTCTAATTATGTACATATAAAAGTTTCACTATATAAAACATTATTCTGTTTTAAGGGGCTTAAAAAATAAGTAAAGGACATTAGGCAAAACCTAAGGTGATCCAAATAAAGTATAGAGTTTTATTACTAATAACGTTATAGACAATGTTTCATCTGTTGTGAAAAATGTGCATAACAATGTTAATGACAAAGGAAACTGGGGTATGGGTATATGAGAACTCTGTAATGTTCTTGCAACTCTTCTGTAAATTTAAAAATTATTATTCCTAAAATAAAATTTTATTTTAGAAATAATAAAAATAAACAGTTTGACCCACCCATATGATTGCTTGTCAAGCTTGGCCCAAGCACACTTGTTAGGATCAAACATGCTCTTCTTCTACCCTTCCCCTTAGGTTCCTGGAGTATTTTTAAACTTTAACGTATTTGGCTATAGATATTATAATCACAGACATTATAAAGCACAGCACTTTCACATATGTGATCTCATGTGTTAGAAATTTAAATGCTGATGAAGACAATTTTAGTGAATCTGAGGGTGACAAGATTCTAAGATCTGCAATTGTTCACTATGTGCTTTGGTTTCAGAAAAGCTTGTAAAAAACTTTTCTGATTACAGTAGAGAAAAGGCTCAAATTGGATGTTAATTTGTCTTAACTATCCTTTTTCAGCACCTTGGGGTTTCAGAGTGTCTCCAAACAAGATGATTGTCAATATTGCTTTTAAAGGCAAGGGTAAAGGAATGTGCTTGTCCCAGAAGCCTTGAAAAAAAAAAAAAAAAAGGAAAAGAAGAAAAGGCTGAAACTGGGGTTGGGGCAGCTTCTCCAGAAGAAGGAGTAAGCTGAAGCTGTCCGGCACAGAATAATTTTTGGAAAACTTCAAATTCTGAACTTTGAATCTAGAAAGTTTCCTTTATGAATGTATGACTTAACATCTTCCCAGAAAACCAACCAGCAAAAGTCTTCATATTTCATAGGAAAAATAAAAGAAAACTATGTACTAAAGATACTTTACCACCTAAAGAGCCTTTATATTTAAGATCTCATTGCTCCCTACCTGGGTGTTATAGAGAAGGAAAAAGGCTATTGTCTGTTTCTAATTAAGAAGCCTGAGGCACAGAAGTCTGTTCAAAGTCACACAGGTTATCAGCGGTAGACATGAAGCAGGAAATGGGGCCACTTTTCTATTAGACCACCCACCTGTAATCTGAGGTACCCACAAAATATAAGAACCAAGATATCAAAAACTTAAACCTCATTGCAAATGCTCTCAGGAAAAAGAATTAGCAAACTAGAAACTACTCCCAGTGGAAAGAGTAATTGTTTTGTTTTAACAGCATATCTAAGAGCAGAAATATGGAAAGGCATGAAAAATTTTTAAAAATTCTCAAACTCCTATACTTCTCATTTCCTATTTCCTCAAACACAGGTGGGTCAGCAGCTCCAGGCTGGCTGACATAATCACTCTATGCAATTTGGGGGCACTAGAGAGCTCCTTGGTAGATATTTCCATTCCGTCATTGCCATAACTATATACTTATCCTGCAGAGTGTGTTTGAAAATTTTATTTTTCCTTTTTTTATCATCAATCTTTTAAAGAAGATATATCTAAGCGAGAGACATAACGACATCATGGCTAAAGCATATGGCTACCCAACGGCAATAGAACATTTCCAACTGAATAAATCTCAATGGGAGAAGAAACAACAACAACAACAACAAAAAATAGAAGAATTAAATCAGGGAGGGGCTGAGCGCTGCCTTGTCGGTGTTGCGCCCGCGCTTCCAGTGGAAAAAGCCGCAGAATTGAGTGCTGAAGATGTAGCCCACCCTGTGATCCACCAGGAGAAGTGCCACAACATGACTAGCCGCTCTACTCATAATCGCCAAAAGCCAGAAACGACCCGAATTGTTCACCAACAGGCAAACTGGCATATGATCGTTCAATGGACTGTCAGCAAAGCAAGGGAAAGATCGAACAACACGGCAGCCAGGGTCATGGGTGAACGGGGGATCTTTCACAGACACACAGGGTGCCACTTCATGAAGTCCAGGAACAAGTGATGGAGGCGACAGAGGCCAGAGCAGTGGTTCCCTAGGCCTGGGTACAGCGATGGGGAGAGGGGCTCCAGCGAGCCTTTTGGACGGAATTCGTCTCCGTCTTGATCTGGGGAATAGTTATATGGGTGTATACATATGTAAAAATTCTTCCAGCTGTACCCTTAAGATTAGTGCACTTCATTGTATGTATATTACAACTGTGTGTACATTACACCTCAAAACAAGTGAAGGATGTAACAGTTCATCCTGAGTCAGCCTTTCCCATAGGCTCCAAAATCAAACCAGAAGGATTTAGTGGAAATTCTCTACTTTTGCTATAATGAAATCTCATTTTCGAATAAGTTACTCCCTATCATCTTCAAAAAAGAAAAAAAAAATAGAAGAAGGAGGGGGGAGGGGAAAAGGGAAGGAGGACTAGGAGTGGGAGGAGAAAGGAAGGAAGGAGGGAAGGAGATACTTCCGTAAAGTATCTTCTTTCACCGTTTTTCCCCTCATTTATTAATTTTTAGAGTACTTAAAAAAAGGAGAGAAAATTATGATCAAAACTCTAAAATAAGTAAATAAATAAAAGGACAAGAACGGCTTTTTCCAGCTGACACAGTGCTACACTGTCAAGTATTTCAGACATCTAGAGCTTGGTTTCCAGTAATTCGCAAGAGGAAACTATTCTGTCTTTCTCATTTTAGAGTTGACGAGGAGCTTCCTTGCATGACCCTGATTGATAACTGAAGCGATTTTTCAGAATGAACCATAAATTATGACTGAATCATAAAAAGAACTACATTTGAAAGGGATTTAAGTCAATGTTTATTCTATCTTGTTATCTCAAAGTTTATTTCTACATATGTTAAGCCTATAGCAGCCATTACTAGGCTTTTGGTATATATTACTTTAGAGGCTAAAATAATCCAGATTACTGAAGTCATAATGAAGGCAACACACAGTCAGCTTTGACTAATTTTTTTTTTCAGGCTATATATTTTCAACTCTAAAAGGGTATACACGTACACACATTGAAAACGTGTCCTGTAAGATCCCAGACACATATACAGAACATGTCTATGTGATAGTTCTAGGTATGGCTGCTTATGTAGTATAGAGATTGTTCTAGTCTCTGAGCAGAGGTGCTGAATGGGTGGACAGTCCAATAAAGGGCTCATTTGAGACCCATGTGATGGTCGTGGTGGTTGCGTAACATTTGATAATTGTGGTGGTGGTTGTGCGTGTGTGTGTGTGTTTTCAAATATGCAGGCAATCTGTCCTGCATGTATGATGGCAGACAAATGTGGCCTCCCTGAGATGTAGTCAAGATTGTACCAAAACAAAGGGAAGAAGAGGAACTCAAGTGGTGAGACAATACCTGGAGTAGAGTGGAGGAAAGAGAAGAAGTGAGAAGGGGATAAGGGAAAATTGAAACTCACAATGACAAAAATACAAAAAGGTTCTTGGGGTGGAAATAAAAAGAAGAATCAGAACATAAATGGTGTTGCTGTCTCTTTAAGATCCAGAAACAGAGGGAGTTGTTGCTAGGTGAAGTAGGATCTATGGGAGACAGAAAACAGCCATGGGAAGGATAACTGTCCATCCCAAATTACCCCGGATAGTCTCCATTTAGAACCGCTTTTTTAGGAAAATTATTAATAGCTCCTCCTTTCCCTCTCAAAAGTGTCCTGGTTTAGATAATAAATGATAGAATCACCCTCTCTGTAGACCACATCTGGCCTAAGACAGAGAGTAGCTGTAAGCGGGACTGAAGCTGGGAAATGGACACCAAGAAGAGCTTTAAGGAAGGGGTAAAGGGAAACAATGGCTAAAGAAAAAAGGAAAAAAGGAGACCAGGTATAACATGTGGACAATTTGTAACCAATTATGCCAAACACAGTTAAAGCTAGAAAGGCCATTTAGAGGAAAAAGTGTATTAAAAAGCCAAGGATGGATGGGGAAAAGATAGAAGAAAACAAAGACAAAAGACGAATGATTCAGAACACAAATATGTGCAGGCTCCTATATCTTCCCCTGTATTGGGGGATTAGTGGTTATGATCAGCATGTATAAAAATGACTTAAAATGGCCATCCTGGCTTTCCACCCGGCACAGGCACACACAAAGTCCCATCTGTTGTTGCCTCCCAGCCTGCTGCTCCAAAGCTGCTCACCTCCTCCTAGCGCTCTGCCTCTGAGCCGTGCAGGCTGCCTCGACCAAGCCTTCCCACCAAGCCCCCTCCCCCACTTCTGATGGCCGCATACCAGACTGTCTGCCACTGTGGTTTCACAGGCTTCCACAGATAGGCCACAGTATGTGAAGCTGCATTTCACTGCGTCATTTCAGAGACCTCTTTTGACTTTTTCCTGGATCAGAATTTTGTATTGCGAAAGGCAGAAAGTAAATGTCAAGGGCAAGTTCAAAAGGCCAAGTGATTTCTAGCTAAGCATTCCCTACGCCCAGAGGGAAGATGGGCTACCACCAGCAAGTGGGCCTTTCGCACTTAGAGTTTCAGAAAATACGTCTTATAGATTTCCACCACCATTGAATTGGGGCATTTTGTGGGTTGAATTTTGTCTCCCTCAAAATTCTTATGTTGAAGTCCTAACTCCTAGTACCTCAGAACGTGACCTTTTTTGGAAATAGGGTCTTCACAGAGGCAATCAACTTACAGTGAGGTCATTAGGGCGAGCCCTAATTCAATACAACTGGTATCTTTATAAGAAGAAGAAATTTGCATACAGAGAGGACAGTATGTAAACATGAAGACGGCCATCTATAAGCCAAGGGGAGAGGCCTGGAACAGACCCTTCCCTCACAGCCCTCAGAAGGAAGCAACCCTGCTGACACCTTGATGTTGGACTTCCAGTCTCCAGAACTGTGAGACAATAGGTTTCCGTTGTTTAAGCCACCTAGTTTGTGGTACTTTGTTACAGCAGTCTGTCCTAGGAAACTAATATCCCAGATGCAGTCTGGCCACAGATGGGAGTTACGAGAAGCTGACCAGACTAATTATAGCTTTTCCATTTCCCTAAGAAGACTAAGTAATGCTTCTTTGGTGTATCTGAAAGAATGGGCACTCCCTATGGCAAGATGGGACTGGACGATCCTGAGGAAATAATTTCTACTGCTCATGCCTCAGTTTCTCCTTCCATGGAGTTGGTTATAGGGCCTGTGGTCTGAAATCCCCACTAGGACTGATCGGTATGGCAAAGGGTGATCACAGAAATATTCTGAGTTTTGGGCAGGAAGATCAAACTTAAACTGTGGAGCCTTATTAATAAATACACTGGGAATGGCTGGCACGGCAAGTAGATCCTAACTTCTTTAGTCAATCACTGAAGTGGAGGACTTCCCACCTGATCCTCATAGAATCAGCTCTGTCTTGGCCTTTTGAGTAGCTAAATTTGACATAATCAAACACCAAAACGGCTTGCCGTATTCGGACAAACGGTTTAATCCTTCAGTACGTAGTTCCAGACTATGTCCCCTTGAGTTAGAGAAAAGGGTGTAACCTGCTTGTTAAACTATCTCTGCTCCCAGAAAAAGAAAACACAAAAATATTTCTGCACGTTTCTTTTCTTTTCTTCTTTTTAAAAGCTGCTATAGGCCAAGGTTCTCATTCTGTCGAACACTCACTTGAATAACCTCTTGAGTCAGTAGTGAAAGCAATGGTGTTTAGCCCCACTTCCTTATACGGCAGGGAAAGACAATGTGCTTGTCTACTTGAACTGCAGTGTGGCTCTCTGACAAATTATAATGACTGGTTATGGAAACCTCCTGCTCTGGTTTCCATCGCTCTCCCCAGGACAGACACAGAACAGACAGCTGTAGGGAAATGGAAAGGGTTGGAGTCAGGGAACAGTGCTGAATTTAGCTCTGCTCTTTGCCAGTTGTGTGACCTTGGGCAACTTATTTAATTTACTTTACTGCCCTGAGGTAGTTACCTTCAACCAGAACAGTGCTTGTCATCTAACAAGTATGCCAGCAAGGTAGTTGAATGAGTTAGCTTACTTTCCCAACCATCTCTAACCTAAAAGGCTTGGGATAACTATCAATCATTTCTATTTGCTCTCCCTCCTAAGTTCAGTACGTTTTTCCCTAGATAAGTCTCAGTCTTCTCCCCTCTCTCATTCTCTCTTCTTTCCTCTCTCCCTCTCTCACTCCATGTCTAAAACACTGAAAACCTACAAAACAACACAGCCTCGGGAATAATAAAACCCTTTAGCCATACTAAAGATGATTTGGAATATTAAAAGCGGCACAGGGACTTCCCTGGTGGTGCAGTGGTTAAGAATCCACCTGCCAATGCAGGGGACACGGGTTGGAGCCCTGGGCCGGGAAGATCCCACATGCTGTGGAGCAACTAAGCCCGTGCGCCACAACTACTGAGCCTGCGCTCTAGAGCCCGTGAGCCACAACTACTGAGCCCTCATGCCACAACTACTGAAGCTGGCGCACCTAGAGCCCGTGCTCCACAACAAGAGAAGCCACCGCAATGAGAAGCTCATGCACCGCAACGAAGAGTAGCCCCCGCTCACCACAACTAGAAAATGCCCACGCACAGCAATGAAGACCCAACGCGGCCAAAAATAAATAAATAAACAAATAAATTTATTAAAAAAATAAAAGCAGCACAGATCCAATGATAAGGGTAGGGGAGAAAACTCTGCGGTTGAAAGGGATGGTGGAGGTTGTCTGCCTCTGCAGAGCAGGGTTGTCCAGTTCCAGAGACTGATCTAGTTTAGAAAGTGCTTATGCTGACCTGAAACAGGGTTTCCTGTAACTGTATCTATTGGTCCTAGTTCTACTTCCTGGAGAACCTGACATTAAAGAACTTGACATGACTTCATGTCATGGCGCTCCTTTTGCTCCATCTACATGATGGCCGTAGAGTAGGCAATTGGGGAGAGTGGGTGGCTAAGGGCATGGGGACTAAAAAGAGCCGCATACCTACAGATAGCCCCCACAGGAAGCCACAGCTGATAGCTGACGATTTTTAACTTAGTGCCTATCATGTGCAAAGTAGTTTAGGGGTATTATTTATAGTCCTTATAACAACTACAAAATGGAGGAACAATTATCTCCTTTTTATAGGTGGAGAAACAGGCTAGAAAATGGTAAATTTGAGATTCAAACTCAAGTCCTCCTGATTTCAAAGTGTGTTCTCAAATAAGTCACATCCCCAGAGCCTCGCACAAAATCAAATGGAGTAATTAGGCAGCACAGTGTGGTGGTTGAGTACGTGGACTATGGAGTCAGGTTTGAATCCTGACTCTGCCACTTACTAGCTGTGTGACGTTAGATGTGTTACTTAGCCTGATTGTAACTCAGTTTCCTCATCTGTAAATCTGATTGTTATGAAGATTATTTATTTGATTTGCTACTTGGCCTGTGTCAGGCACTGCTGTAAGCACTCAGTACTGATACAATTAGAGAGGAATCAATGAATTCAAACATGAATGTTGGCTTCAGCTTTCTTATCAAGAAGAAATTATGGACATTTATTCCTTTACTCATTTAACTCACATATGAAGCATCCACTATATGTGGGTCAAGGCACTTTTTTAGGCTCAAGTCACAGCACCTGAAAAACGCAGACAAAGTCTCTGATTTCATGGTGCTTATGTTCTAGGAGCACAGGAAATAATAAACGAGTGAAGAAATAAATAGGCAGTCATAAGCATACGTTATGAATATGCATGTAACTAAACAACAAAGGTATCCTGATTGGCTCTTCAGGGTAGAGGCTAATTTTACTGACTTGATACCTTAGGGTCAGTGGTGTGCTAGTAAATGTTTGATAACAAGCCTTGGGAGTTGGCAGGTGAGGAGAGTCTGATTTGTAGCATTTGCTAATTTCCAGAGTGTAAATACTTCCATCGTGGTTGATCTCAAGCTCCCAACATGACATCCGTGAATGAAGAACTGGGAGAAGAAGCTCTCTTGCACAGCATTTGGTAGTATTTCCATCATGTGGATACAACAGATGTAACTAACCTTGAGAGCACAGATAATAGTAAAACGTAAAATAATTAGGAAGGGATGAGTTTTGAGTATTTATTACCATGGTTTTGATATAATTTATTTAACCGAAAGTCTATATAATTTAATTTTTAATAATGACAGTGTGTAACAACTAGTTCTCAAAATCTTAAAAATTTAACAGTTGGCTTTTGGGAGCTAGTGTGAGCTGGCTCCACACACCACTGTTTAGGGAGCATGGAGAAGGGAGACAGTTCAGAGGAAAAGGAGACTGAGTCACTGTCGTGTCATTATGCAGATGTGGGTCCTAATCTAATTCCTTTTTAGCTGCTCTTTTCCAGCAAGCTCTGCTTTCCTGTACACAGTGGAAGCGCTGCTCTGTAAACCAAATACCGTCGGTATAAATATAGCAACAATTCTGGCATTCTTATTGGACCAGTTTGCTCATGCAGAGATAGTTTTAGCCCTACAATCCTTAGTGAACATAATTTATGTACTCAGTGCTCTAAATATGGTAGATTCTTCTGCGCAATACAGAGGATGTAACTCCTGACTGTTGAGTAAAGGAAGACCCTAGAGATGGATTTTCTGTCCTGCAAAAGCAAATTATTCCCCTTTTCCATGAACCTCAGGTCTCTTGTCTCTTAGGGCTCACAGGCTTCTGAAAGGGCCACCCAGGGAAGCACCTAAGGCCCCAGCCTCAGAGGAGACGGACAGTGGGAGTGGAGGAAGCTTCTCCGCTATTCCCACTCAGGATTTGTACATTCTTTACCACAAAGTAGAGAAGACAGAAAAACATTTTCTGTTTTTCTTGGTAAGTTAAATATCTAAAGTAACCAATCTTCAAAACATCCTAAGGACAGGAATACTTAAAGAGACAATTTTTCCTCAATTTACCCCTCCCCCGAAGCCTAAATTTCACTTAGTAATGGTGGCTGGAACAGGAAGTGGAAATACCATGAGAAATTTTATTCTTGCCACATTTTCAATGCTTTACAAAAGCAAACACTGGAAATCTCATCAGAAAGCTTGACCTTGCAGGGTTGATAACTTTGCAGCCAAACCAAGAGTACTGGAAGCTGGAGGAATTTTCAGATAAATATTCTAGTGCTTCTGGAGGGACTCTTCATCAAAACTGATTATTTGGAATAGACATCTGTAACTTTTAGAAAGAAATTATTTGAAACTAAACAACTAGGCTTCTCAGGAATAAGTGACTCCATGAATCTACTATAAGTTATTTTAAGCATAGATGTGCAGAACTGTTTCTCAGTCAGGGTGTTTTAGCAGAATCATCAGGGAGTTTTCACAAACTGGACCCCAGTGGATGGGTCTCAGGGATGTATGTTTTCAGAAAACCCTACAGTTGACTCCAGTTAAGACGCTGGTTAAGATCTCCTGGATTATAGGCAAATCAGGCTGCACTGTACAATCCAAATCTGTAAACTGTTAAAATGGCACATTCGTGCTATCAGGAGAAACAATCCGGTGTACTGAAAGGTTAACAGTGTGGGACTCAGGAGATGTGTGTTCTGGAACCACCTTTGCCACTAATTAACTGGGCGACCTTGGTCAAGTCACTTGGTTTGTTCTTTCATTCAACAGATATTTACTGGGCTTCTGTGATGTGCCAGACACTAGGTATATATTAATGAAAAAAATAAATGTTTCCTGCCCTTACGAATCTTACTGACATGAATCAAAGAAACCTACAAATACGTGTATAATCTTACTCGGTGTGGCTAAGCTTTAGTTTCTCATCTGGAAAATGAAAAATAGATTACTGGTTCATTTTCTTTTTAAGAATTTCTTCTCAAGATCCCAAATTTCTTGCCCCAAACTTCCCACACACAATATAATTACATGTTTTAGGTCCACTGATTGAGAAAACACAATACCAAAAGCTACTATAAATTCAATAACTATTTAAAATAAATTAACATTTGTGTCATCATAACGTGTCTATATAATTAGAAAAATAGTAGCACACATTGTTTACTCAGTTTGTCAAAATCATTTGCTGCATATATGGACTTGTTTACCTATTGCAATAATTTAGTGGCCTCCCAGGGATCCAAGGTGCAGAGGTTAGGAACCTACAGACCATATCAATCACATGAAATACATGGTACTTGAGTAGCAATGGCCCTTTTCTTCCACAACAGATGTCACTATCAATGACAGCGTTTTTTGCCCACAGAGGGTTTAAACTCAGCCTCAGAATCCTTCTCAACACAGATTTCCAGATGGTCACTACCAATTGTTTAAAGCTGGCAAACAGAGGAAAAATTATTGGCACTCCCTGGGCTAAATGACTCCTAAGGCCCTGCACAGCTTTAAAAAATCTATGAATCTTATGTATTCAGTTCTGCTGTCTTGAGAAACACAAATGCCTTCTCCCCTCTCTACGTAAAAGTTCTTCAAATGTTTGAAAGACATCCACGTGGCCGCTACATTTTCTTTCCTTTGGTATAAACAGCTCCAGATCCCTTATCTGTTCCTCATATTCTGTTCTCTCGACCACCTCTGGCCTTTGACGCTCACCCCTGTTTGCATATTTGTCAATACTTCCCTGAAGAACAGCCCAGAACTTCTCTCACTCCCCTTGACAGACACTGAGACATGTGTTCAGTGACTGAAAGATTACATTGCAAACATTGCCGAGAACTGAAATGTCCTTGATTGAGAGTATACTAGCTTTTATGCATTAAACTTATTAAGTACTGTGATTTACATTGAGATGTAGTTCTTTTCATTTATTAACATTATTAAGTCATTACATATTTAATTTTAAAGATTGCCTTACTTTGTGGGAAGCCATATCACACCTATGACTCATATGAAAATACTCAAGTGTTTTTCTTTAGAATCTTTCTAAAATGGATAATTCTTATCTTTTCAATTATCGGTGGTACAAGCTTCCAGGCCAACTCCTTCAAGATCGGTTCATCAGGCCACGCCAAAGTGATCATCAGGAACTGTATGACCCTGACAGTGGGTGTCTGCCTCTCTAGGAATTCAGTCACATAAAAATTCAAATGATATTCATTGATAGCTGTTGGATATTTCAGCTAATTTGCTTTCCATGCCTAACTTTCTCTTCTAACTAAAATTGCCCACTGGGCTTTTTGTCCCCCAGGGGTGACTACTGCAGCCAGACACACTGGTAATTCATCCATAGGCATGCCAGTAACCCTTGATGTTCCCTCCACTAAGGGATTTGCCAAAGACAATAGTTATTAGCTGAACCAATCAGATTTCCTCTCTCAGAATTTAACCAGGAAGCACAGAAGGAATTTTCCAGTCTGCAGAACAACAAAAAGCAGCAGCCACATGTGCTGCAGCTGAGTTACATTAATGGCAGCACATAGACTTCTGCTGAGACTTTTTGACCCACCTTGATTCCAGCCCCATTCTCTTTGGACTCTGGCCCTATCTTGGCTTCTATCCTTGGATTTCCTTGTGATTCCATCCCTTTATCATTCCACATGTATCTTATAGTTCTGCGCCTTTACTCAAGCTACTGAAGCGTATTAATATAAGGGTCTATTTGTTCCGAACACAGTGTCAAGAGCTCTCACATATGTCACCGTACCTGTCTGTACACTGCCTTGCTAAGCAAGCTCTTGGTTTTTAACCCCCTGACTTCTGATTTTTGCTGTTTCTCTTTTTCTTACCCGGCTATAATTCACATGTTAGCCCATGGGTGTATTTTATGTCCATTCTGGCTTAGACCCTCCTGACACCAGTGGAACTAAAGTCCTCGATATTTCTGGCCCTTGGGTCCCTGGTTGGGGGTTCCGGGCTTGCTCTGGTCCTGCCCCTCTTTAGCACTCAGGTGAAATCTGCCTAGTTCCCCAGCTTGAGACAAGGGAGAGGGAATGTTACATGTGGGTGTAAAAGGAACTAATTACACGTTCCTACTTAATATGTCTTTCTCCAAGTGAGATGACTTCCTTACAGTCAAGTGCTTTCATCCACGTATTCACAAAACAATGCTAGAAGCCTCAGGAAATGATTAAGAAGTAATTTATCATCAAGTTAGCCATCGTTGGTACATATATATTTTTTAAAAGGAAAGCCGTATACTAAAATGAGTGCTTAATAAGAACACCCTATTCACCTAAAATATTCCCCCAAATATTCATTTTCCTTCAGCCATTCCCTCACTGCTGTTTAGCAATCCTTTTATTAAGCTCTCAGCATACACTTAACAGCAGCCGTTCCTGAATTCCCCAGTCCCTAAGCGCCCCACAGAAAGCTGCTTCTCTAGAGATGATCTCCTTTTCTTTGAAATGGAGGCCATATGAGGTAACCTCCTTCTATATATGTGTGTATTTACACCTTCCTGTCTTCCTTCCAAAGAATCTGGGAAACAAGAAAGGACACCTCCTCTCGTGTTCTGGTCCCATCCACCCGTGTCTCCACTGGGGATCAAGACTTTACCTCACTCCCCACCCCCGACCTCCCCCCGCTCAAGGGTTTCTCACAGGTCGGTCAGAAAGGCGGGTTCGCAAAGGACCTTGAGGGGTTAGAGTTTTTATCAGGTTCTCGAAGACATCCATGGGAAAAACAACAACAACACAGGGAAGAACAGCTGACCAGGCAGCCCCGTCACCCCTGCCTCACAGCCCCCGGTCACCCTCTCCTTCTCCCCTCCGCTCACAACACTCACCCACCGCCAGCCAGCTGTGAGTTGGGGGTGAGAGGCAGAGTGGCTCTTTACCACAGAAATGGCTCTACCATCTCCTCTGTCTGTGCTAACCTTTCTCCCTTGGCCTAAAAATGTGACGAGGCATCCCCCTGTCTCGAACGTATCTGGGCTTGACCCTTCTGCTTTCGTCTGGACCTCATCCTAGAGCCAGGCCACTGCAAGTTGCCAGTGTGGATCAGGAAAACCCCCTGTTTGGACTGCGGGTGGAAGAACTAGAGAATCTGGTAGAGGCGGAGGCCTGGGGGAGGGAAGTTAGGGATGCCACCCAGGGTCAGTTACAGGGGACCCAGTTGGGGGTACTAAAGACTGAGGCAAACAGAGACGAGAGGGCAGATCCAGGGAGCAGTCTGGTCTCAATACCAACAGGAACCACAGCCAGGTGCTCCTGATTACCTCAGCCTCCTTACAAGGCCCAGGCTTGACATGCTGGGATTAGTTCCATGCTTTTGGCTGGAGGCAGAGAAGCTGCCTCATTTACTAAGGCCTTTCTGTTGTCAGCACCTTGTCATTGGTCTTCCATTCAACTAGATCTTCAGGTTCCTGGATACGGCCTTACACCACTGACGACCCGTCTTATTCTCCTCCTGATTCCTGTGTCCTCCTGGTCTCGGATTACCAAAGCCAACATTTAGACAACATTGGGGTGGACCAGTATTCCCTAAACTCTGGGTTCAGGGTTTTAGAAAGAAGTAGGATCTAGAAGGTGTCACTCAAGGGTCCTCAAGTATGAGGAAGGAAGGAGCAGATAATTAGGGAAAATAGATAAGAAGTGGAGATACCAGCCAAGATGAGCATAACGCCCAGAGGACTCAAACTGCAGGCAGTGGAGCATATAGCCTACAGAGAAGAGGGGGCGGACAGCTTCATCTCACTTACACGTCTTAACGGCCGCGGGAGGTGCAAGAGACATTAGAACGCCCATTCTACAGATGAGGTCAAAGAGTTGATGACTCCCTTCAAAGGTTTGGGCTTTTTAAATAGGGGAAACAGTACTGGGACTGACCTCTCTTGAGTGAAGCCAGAGCTACAAGTATCTCTTTAAATTAACCAACTACTCAGAACCTATAAGCCTCTCTCCAATAATAAACTTGGATTAAATTGATGGATGAAGGACTTTCAGTAAGGAGCAAATGGTTCTATTTTGGGGCTTTGAGAGAATTTACCCAGAAAACTCTTTTTTAAAGTTCGAAAATTCTTTGGCAGCATCTTTCTAACCTCCTCCTTAGTCCTACCATGCTATTTGCATACCACTTCGTCAGCATTTTCCCCTGTCTCCCACCAGGGCCTCACCCTACCACGTTTCTGAGACATGTGATAGACTGCAGGCAGATGGGGAACCAGCTAATCCCTCCTCATGCCCATGTCTAAGTCACTTTTTTGTCTTGCTAAAGAATGACTAACTAGTAACCATCCTACCATGAAAATGACAAATGGAGACAACTACATGTGTTTCTAAGAAAAGGCCTACTAAGGTACATTTTACTTATCAGAACAGAAAATATGTAGGCTGGACTCTGCAACTTTCCACAGCTGAACACAGGACCACCCTATACCATCTGCCCCAGAGCAGGAGATCCTCAGGCCAATCATAGGAGCCAATTAGAATTGCTAATAGCCTCACTGTCAGGGCATACTTATATGTATCTCATTTCAATCCTTTAAACTTCAGTTTGAACCTTCTCTTAACTTTAATGTAAGAATTGTGTATTTATTTAAAGCAATCTTTTGATCCTAATTATTTAAATTGTGCATTCTACTGGTTTTGAACAATGGAAACAACCCAGCCTGTTACCTATGGATCAATTCATAGTACATTCCTTGTGTGTGCTAAGATCAACTTTTTATTAGTGACTTTTTATTGCAGACTTTTGCCATTGTATTTCTCTTTATTGAGTGATTTTAATAAAATGAAAATTTTTGCACCATGGTTTCATTGTGCTCCGTTTACCTCCCTATTTGGGGAGATGTGTTCTAGCTAATATTCAACAAGAGGAAAGTAGCACAAAGAGTGGCCTAAAGTCCTACATAAAGTAAAATATCCAAATCCCCTCGTTCCATCACTATGTAGAGTAGAACACTTAAAGCATTATTTCGAAAAAATGTGTTTTTCTGGTTGTTGGGGGTGAGAGAGCACACGAGGAGGACGGGACAGAGAGCGGTGGTAGCAAAGTTTGAACTCTCAGGGATTCGGAGATGTTGGTTTCAAAATGGAATTTATCCTCAAATCCCAAGATTATAGATTTCCTTCCAAATTGCATTCCCTACACAGCTTAGAGAACAGTTGAAAAAGAAATTGCTCTCCATATTTTGACTGACATTAAAAACACTGTGAAAATAGTTTGGAACTTGATCTCTTCGAGGGAAGGACAATAATCAAACTATAGCTTTCGCCTGCAGCCTTTCTTTCACACTTACTCAGAACTGTTCCAGGAAAAGAAATTCACAGGGAATTCTGTACTCATATATCACTTCTAGAAGGAGAAGGAGGCATTCTCAAGAAAATTATCCCCAAACTTTTAAATACAAAGAGAGAAGATTACTTAATGAATCGCAGCACAAAACCACCTCTATCCATGGAATAAAATCAAACTGAGTCAGTCATTTGGAGCTGGAAACCTTTAACATCCAGGTTTATTTTTTAAAAAAGATCAGATTTGCCCTTCTTGCTACATACCACCTAGTCTTCACTTAAGTTCTAGACATCCATGTCTGGTTTTGCCAAACACATTAGAAGGATTTTACTATTTCAGTTTACAAGTCCATCTGCATAGCTCTATTAACCGAAGGGATCCATGAATACCAAGTACTTTGTTCTCACCCATTTTTTTGACCATGTATTGCTACAGCACTAAAATTCCCCCACCCTTTACAATCAGCTCTCTCTAAAAGGAATTCCAGGCTACTACCAACTAGCTGCCTTGTACTACTGTTTAAGATGCCCCAATATGTCGGACTATCTTGAAATGAAAGGCTGTTTCCTCCCTTTTCAGAACACACTTGCAACCTACACCTTTTTCAAATTCTCTAGTGACGCTCAGGCATGCTTTCAAACAGAAAATAAGATTTCTTAAGAAATAGTTTGGTCGGATGTTAAATGCGATTTCTAAAAACACACCCTCTAGCACATGCATTCTCTCATTATTAGGTTTTATAGGAAACAGATCATGGGAGGCATCTTCTGTCTCAGCAAATATCAGATCAGTTACATTAACCCAGCCGGTGCTAAATGCCAGTGTTCTTCCCCCCTCTGACCTTATTTCCTTGCAGCTCTAGAAGTCTAGTCTTAAACACTGGTAGCAGAATAAAACGTAAATGACTTTGGTTAAAAATTATCACTTTTTGGCTTCTCATCAACCTAAAAAGTTATTGTTCTTTTTAAAGCAAAACCTCTTTAAATCTCTGATAATAAAAGATGCAGGAGAGACTGCTGGTGTGAGCAGACAGGCACAGAACGGCTACTGACACTGACCTATGGCTATCAGGTATAACCCCCATGACACTCCTGAACAAAAGGCTATCTTATCAAAGTTGCCAGTGGTCCCTGAATGTAAGTCTCTATATAATCTCTCCTCTCGTCCCAACTCTAAGAACAAAACTTGAGATCTCATCCTGTTTGTCTTCCGGGAACATCTGCAGGGCAGCAAAGCCCGGTCTGGCTCTGAGAATTTGCATGGTTTATTGGCATTTACAATCTTGCATCTCCAGCTACACTGGCCAGGAATGTTGACTGAAACCCGGAGAAAGTCCCCATACTCTCTGGAGGAGATTATAAGAAAGCCCTCTGTGCCTTACCTCTCAGGCTGAAACTTCTTCCCAGGGACTAAGTCGGAAAGGAAGGACTGATTTCTTTAAGCAGGAGCACAGCAAGAGGGCAGGCAGGCAGGCAGCCTAATACACACTGCTCTATTCAATAAAACTCCAGACCGCCCTTCCTTAGCCCCTCCCAGAAGTCCATGCTAAGTGAACACATATCCCCTATGTTTACAGTCGGCATCGGTGGTATGCATTGTCCTGTAGTTTTTCTAATAGGCAGCCAATGACGACACCCCAGCCGAGGTGGATGCAGCCTGCCTGTGGAGATGCCTGTCATTCCCTAGGCATGCTCAGGAAATCACTCATCAGAAAAACCAAGACCTAAAAAGCTCTGAAGCTGCGTGCAGGCTGCCAAAACCAGCCTGCTACATGCCCTTTTTTGGTTATCCTTAGCAGGGCCTCTGGAAGTGAATCCATTGTCAGGAACAATCATAAGAAATGTTAATCTTGGAGAAAGAGGCTGTCTTGTAGAACACAAATGGAACTTTAAAAAAGAAAGCACGGTCCATGAAACTTAAACTTAACAGTCCGTAAGTTTACTGGGGTGGAGGTAGGGAAGGCTTTTTAATTGAGGGATCCTTGATAGCGTATTTCTTTTAAAACTAGTTGTACATACAAAATGAAGTTAAATTGTGTATGTAATTTTAAAGCCTGAAATGGCTAGGACTCAGGTCTGATGTACAGGCTAGATTTCAACGTGAAAGAGGCACAGCCTCCTAAAATACGTCTACGTGTGTTATAAAAACAACTAATAAAAAAAAACTTAGGTCTTTTTTAGTAGGTAATGTTTGCCAGAACAAGTGTGCCAGAAACTCAGCCAGGCAGGGTCCTATGGGCTTGGCTATCCTCATTGGTTTTCCACAGCACCTTTCTCTCTCCCTCCCCCTCCTCTTTGTTTATTCAGATTTGGCAACAGAGAGATATTGCTAGAAACTGAGCACAACAGAGAGGGTATGAAGGAACCCAGCACCTGCTTTGGAGCTGGTGTAGACGGATGCATATGCCCACAGAGATGACACTGATGTTATAGTGACTTCTTGAAAGGACTCCACCCAACTCTTTCTTGCGTAGGATGTGTGCTATGAGAGGGTCAGAATTAGGAGATGCTGAATTGAAATGAAATTAACTAGCCCATGTGTATATATACTCTGTGGTCTTATACTTCTCAATATAGAATTCACTCAATTAGTCGATCAGTGCTTAATTCAACAGCAAGAGACAATGAGCACTTCCTATTTGTCAGGCCTGGGTCTAGGTGCTCTAGGTGCTCTGCCTCATTCATTACTGCTCTGTGTTTGGAGACTGTTTCATCACTGACCAAGAGGAGTTCAAATATTTTCCCTGGCTAATTACAAGTCCAGAAGCATGGTCTTCAAAAATCTTAGGTTTTGCCGTATAAGCCTTTCCCTATTTATGAAGATCCAAATTAGAAATGATCTCTACTTAGGAAAAAAGTCCCTGCCCTTTGTGCCTCACTCAGAAGGCTTGGGAAGTGATTGATCCCTATGGTGGCTTCCTTCCTCAGGCCTGAAGCACTAACAAGTTACCCAGAGACATCTATATCAACCTACACTCATCTTTTTTGGGGGAAGGCTACTCTGTCCCCTCTTCCCAACTGCTACTGCAGCACAGACTAAAAAAAGCTACAGCAAAGGCTGCCAGGCAGAGGGAGAGGTGAGCTTCAGGCATCCCAAGTTAAAACTCAGAATGCACTTTCCCAGGGAAGCAGAATAAATAATGGCTTGTGGGAGTAGGACAGTCAATGCTACATTTCAAGTACGCTGTGGTTCAACCAGGCATGTGTGGAACACCACTGTTTATAAAATTGTTCCTATGGGAAAATGTTTTCCGATCCCAAATAAATGATTTGGAAATAAACTTGGGGAACACAACCCACTTGGGCTGCTGGGGACAGGCTGTAAAGATAGAATAACACTTCGCAGTCTGGTAAACTGCTGAGCTTGAAGACACTGTAGGGCAGACATCAGTGAGTTCTGAAAACAGCTCAGCTGGTGAAATCTGTGTGAAGATATGACCTGTGTCCAGAGATGTTTGGCGCCTGTGATCTCTAGGCAGTATGGACCGTAACTCAATGCAGTGAGGCCTGTTTTAATGTGCTGCTTTCCATGGCCACTGCTGATTATATCCTAAGCAGCATTCTCCCTGCTTGTTTGAGTAATACCCTTTGGTTGAGCAGCATCAGGGCATAATTTGCCACTGATGAATAAAATAAGTACCAGCTTTCCAGAGGAAAGAAAAGTTGTGCTATGAATGGGGAAAATATTATCAGCAGGAAACATGGAAAGGACATGCATTTTGCATGGTTTTTAGGAGATAAATGGCTAAATATTTTTGGATTATGTCTTTAGAAAAGAGACATATGTTTCCCTAGATAAATTCTGAATACAGGGTTTTGTGGATGAGCAATCATTTAGCCTATTTTGTGTATTTGAAAATAGCCTTATTGTACAGGAACTCTATAGTTGGAAGAATAATTTAACAAATTTCATGTAATATACACCATGATACAGAAAAATTCTTTTTTCATTGTCCTTTTACTTTTTAAAAAATAGGCAGGAATAAAAAAGAAATGAAAGGGAATAAAAAGAGAGAAAAGAGATATATGTTGCCAATCTCTGCCATGGGAAACTTTACTTGAATAGTATTCACTTTTTCCAGAAGTCATTTGTAAATGACACTAAAAATACAGGATTTATATAGGAAATTTCTGTGGAATTTATTTCCCACTTGGATCATCCCAGATAAAGAACAGCTTGCCTAGCATAGGATATATCTACCTGATCAAACCATAACAAATCTAAAAAGACATTTGGAAACATCTGGATGATTCACTGTATTTTTTCAGTTCCAACTGAGTATTTGCGATCATGTAGATCAGTAGTAAGCAGTTTTATTTTGCTAGTGTGTCAATTTGGGAAAAGTAAAAGCAGGCCATACTTTTTTCACTCAAAATTAAAATCACTTCATTGAGTTCCATGAAAAATATACATTCTTCCAGCTTAAAATATCTACTTTATTGAATTGAACAGATACTTCAAACATTTTAAAAGACAGTAGAACAACGCACCCACCACCAACACACACACCTTCTGTTCCTCAAATGAAGTATGTCCAGAGACTCAAGTTTAAAAAACGATCAGATCAGACTGGTAGATTGTTGATATCAAAATTGGACAACAAAAACAGTAAAAAAAGAAAAGAAAAGAAAATTAGACTAAATGTACTTACGAACGTAGATGAAAAAATTAGCATATTGAATCTAACTGTGCAAAGAAAAAGAAGACAAGCCCAATGCTGTGATGGTCAAAATCTGAAAATCTATTGACATGTTATACACTACTAGCAGTTTAAAAGTTTTTAGAAAAATAGAAAAAAGAAAAGAGAAAGATCATCTCAATAGATAAAAAATAATACTTGGTAAAATTAGTAATCACTTATAGAAAAAAAAGCTCTTAATAAACTAGCAATAGAATCTTTATAAACATAATGAGAGACACTTAACCAGAAATATAGAGCAAACATCACGCTTAATGATGATATTTAAAAGTATTCCCGGTACAATCAATGAAAAGACAAGAAGGAATACTATCTCTTTTACAATTAAAAAAATGGGCTGGAAGTCCTAACCAAGACAAAGAAATAGAAAAAAAGATATAGGAGCTACTGGAATTAGAAGAAAAACAAATGTCTTTACTTGCTATGACATGATTATCTATGTAGAAATTTCAAGAGAATCATCAAATATATTAGAACTAATAAAAGAGTTTCACAAGATTATTGGAATCAAGTTCCGTATGCAAAAATCCAGAGTTCCTGTAACCAGCCATCTTTCATTTTAAAATATACTGGGAAAATATGCTATTCATATTACTAACAAAAGTGTGCACTAGCTGGGAATAAATGTAACAAAACATGTGCAAGAATATTACAAAATTTTTATTTCCTGGATTTAAGGACATAAAAGGCCTGCCTAAATGGTGAAATATATCACTTTTATAAATGGCAAACCTAAAAACTATAAAGATGTAAACTCTCCTCAAATTAACCTATGCAGTTATTATTCCAACTAAAATCCCTAAATGATATATTTTGTAGAACTTGACAAAACAATCCTAAAAGTCATATGGAAAAGTAAAAGTCTAAAAAAAAGGACTAATATATTTATAGGGCAATTCTAATTAACACAAGACAAATAGACCAATAGAATAAAGTAGAAAGCCTAAAAACAGTCCCAAGCATTTATGGAAACTTTTAAAAATAATAGTGAAGGCATTACAGATCAGGCGGAAAATGGTGGACTATTCTATCCATGGTAAGGTTACAATTGATTATGTGAAAATAATAAAATTAGATTCAGAATTCCCACTCACACCCAAAGAAACTAGACTATGTGAAAAACAAAACTTGAAAATGATTAGGAAAAATTGTAGGAGAATATTTTTAAGATAGAGTATGGCAGGATTCTTAAATCATAAAAAACAAAATGTACAAATGAAAAGACTGAAAAATTTTGAGGATACGGTTAAACTCCTCAGATCAAATGCACAACCTTCATTTATTTCTGCCTCTTTCCCAAACCTCATCAAAATAATAATAAAGAAAGAAAAAGTCATAAATAAATCCTACAGGGCAAAGACTGCTGGAAAGGAATCAACATAGTCCGATGTCAGCCAAATTCTGAAATATGGAAAATGGATGGATGGTTGATAATTGACTTACCAGAGATGAGAAACTGAACTCTGGCCCTGTAGAGCGGAAGGCCGATGGACAAGAAAGAAGCCGATTCAAGCCTCAAAACCAGGAAAAACTCAGGATTTGGAAGCTCTGGGAAACTCTGAGGGTGAGGGATGGAGCAGAAAAGAGGTTTGGTTGAAAATCTGAGTAAGGAACAGTTAGAAGCCCAGATACTCCTCTCCCCACCCCACCCCCCAACACAGATGCACACCCCTCCTTCAACCAGACAGAAACTGGAAGTTTATTTTCTGAAGAGAAAGGCTGGCCTCAGAATGTCAGGCAAAGCAGTGGACAGAAAAGATGCCATGTGCTGAAAACAGACTTTGAAATGAACGTCTGCTCAAGGAACACTGAGCCCCGACCCCTCACTCTGCGGGGCTCCAGGACTCTCACAGTCAGGTTTGTACTCCACAGAAAGGAAACTGGGGGATTCCACTCCAGGGAAACTGGCATGCTCACGGAAAAAAATCTAAAGGCACAACATCTGAGGAACTCCGGAAATGTCTGTCTTAACACCCAAGGCCCTTTTGTGAACTGTGCACAGGAACTTTCAACTGGCTGTTTAGCATCTCACTCTTAAATACGAACATCAAGTTAAGGAAAGGCTCTGAAAGAGAGATTAGGACAACAGAAAAAGGAAACTCAGAGGAAAAAGAGGCAGGGTGAGAAAGGGAAAAAAACTTCAAGAAAACTATAATTACCATATAACTTCAAGAAAACTATAATTACCATTCTCAGAGAGATAAGAGAAGATGCTGTAGCCACGAAACAAGAGAAATGTGCTGTAAAAAGGTATTTGCAGGGAACAGGAAAGAACTGTTGTAAGTGAAAAATACTATGAGAGAAATTTTTAAAAATTCAATTCAAGAAATGGAGGATAAAGTTTAGAATAATCTTGCAGAAAAGCAGAAGAAAAAGACAAGATGGAAAAAAGGAGAGAAAAGATAAGAACGTTAGAGAATCAATCAAATATCCAGCATCTGAGTGTTGCAGAAAATTGTAGGAATGACATTACGAAAGAAATAACACGTTAAAATTTCCTCAAACTGAAGGGCAAAAGTTTCCAGATTCAAAGGGCCCACTGGGCATCCAGTACAATGAATGAAAACACATTTCATTCTGAAGTTATTAAGTTCTTGAGATTATATGCTTCAAAGGGGGAAAAAAGTTGGGGTTGAAACTAGAAACCAAGAAGCTTCGAAGAGAAGGATCAGAAAATAGAGGATGCAAACCCATGACACAGGGGAAAGTGGTCCCATGATGATGGTGAAAGAAAATTCCAGGACAATAGCTGCTCAAGAAAACAATCAGTAGAGGTTGGAGCAGAAGACTCCAGGAAGGATATTTTAAGAAAAAGACAAGTAGATAGATTACCTGATATATTCTTGGGGAAAGCATTTATGATAGGTACATAGGAAATAAGTAAATATAAGATTGAGGTCATTATAATTTCAGGAAAAATAAAATATTTGTATGAGAAAGGAAAAGTGGTTATTGTACACTATATAGTTCAACTGTGAGAAAAAATTTACACAGTCATAATTATGTAAACACTGCATATTGATTTCACCAAAACAATGATGATGTAATTAGTTTCAGAGGAGAATGAGCAAGAACATGTTAGTAGGATGGATGATGGTAGACAAGAGAGCTAAATCTTCATTTTGCTTAGCAGGAAATCAATAATAAATGTCTACTATTGAAATTTTAATAAATAGTAGAATTAGTATATTGTTAGGAATATGAAAGTAAATACCAACTCCCCCCACAATAGTTCATTCATTCACTGAACAAATAGTTATTGAGTGTCACCCACATGCCAGGGCATGTTCTAGGCATTCATTGTGAACAAAATACATTTTGATAAAGGGAGACAGATAAACGCATTAGCTAATACATAAATATGTAATATCAGGCAGTGGAAAGTGCTGTACAGGAAAAATAAGAAAGTGTAGAGGAAGAGAGGAAATCAGGAAGTCCTCTTTGAAGAAGTTTTTCAATAGAGAGGTGAATAAAATGAAGGAGCAAGCAGTGAGAATATATGAAGGAAGGACATGCCAACTGCAAGCATAGCAGGTGCGTACTAAAGAAATAAGAAAGATTTCAGAGTAACTGGGGAGAAGTGACCACCAATGGCAGATCAGATCATCCAGAGCCCTATAGCCATGGTAAGGACTTTGGGTTTTGCTCTAAGTCAGATGGAAAGTCATCGGAAGATGTTGAGCAGACAGAAAAAAGTCACTCTGGCTGCCCTGTGCAGACTAGGCAGAGAGACTGCAAGGGTAGAAGCAGGAGGGAGTTGTTGCCTCCTCATAGGCAAGAGGTGCTACCTTGGACTAGGGGAGTTGTGGTCAGGGGACTGAGAAAGCACTGAATTTTTGGACACATCAGGACTCACGGATGGTTTGGATGAGGGATGTGAGAAAAAGAGAGGAATCACGGATATCTCCTTTCATGGTCTGAATAACTGAGTGGTAGTGTTGTTTAATGAAATGGGGACCACTGAGGGAGTTATAAATTTCAAGGAGGGGTGGGAATCATACTAGACATATGTTAGGCATATTAAGATGAACAGAGGCTTCCAAGTGGAAGTACAGATAGGTCGTGGGATGTACAAATCTGGTGTTTAGGGGAGAGGATGAGGCTTGAGATATACCCCTGAGAGTCATCCGTTTATAAATAGTATTTTTAAACCAGGAATAAGTTACCTGAAAAAATGATGCAAACAGTGAAGAGAAGAGGTGTGGAAACTGACACCCCACTTAAAGCCCAGAAAAGGAGACTGAGAAGGAGTCATGGAGAGTCATTGCTTAGCGGGAGGATCAGTTGCAGGAGTGCGTGAGGTGGATGATGACTGCTTTTTGTTAAAAGCCACATGTATTATTTGACTTCAAAAATAATGTAGTTAGTAATAGATTGGATTGTTGTAGCCAAGTATTCACTTCCTCTTTGACTGGGATTAAATACTCATGTCCTTTGCCTTGTGTTGTTGCAGTGCTCTCAGTAGGAGGACTTGACCTGGGATTTGCTGTGAACCATGGGATGTGGCTGAAAGTGATGATGGGCCCATCCCAAGTGGAGGCTTTACAAGGCATCACATTTTGCTTTTACCCTTGAGTGTCTGCCCTTTGCCATGATAACAATGGGTCCCATGGAATGGGTTGAATGGTGTCCACCCTCCTCCCAAAGATATGTTCATCCAGAACCTGGAAATGTCACCTTATTTGGAAATGGGGTCTTTGCAGATGCAATTAAGTTAAGAATCTCTTGATGAAATCATACTGGATTATCTAGGTGGGCCCTAAATCCAATGGCAAGTGCCCTTATAAGAAAAAGGCAGAGGAAGATTTGAGACGTACAAGTGACAAAAGAAAAGGGGCTGTGAAAGCAGAGGCAGAGACTGGAGCGATACATGTACAAGCCAAGGAATGCTAAGGATTGCCAGTGACCACCAGGAGCTAGGAGAGAGGCATGGAACAGATTCTCCCTCAGCACCTCCAGAAAAAGCCAACAACCCTGTCAACACCTTGATTTTGGACTCCTGGCCTCCAGAACTGTGAAAGAATAAATTTCTGTTGTTTTAAGCCACCCAGTTTGTGGTAATTTGTTACAGCAGCGTAGGAATCCAATACAGCCCAGATCGTGGCTGCTCTTTAGCTTGAGTCCCAGAGGAGGAGACACAAAGAGCTATGTTGGGCCAGTGAGCCCAGCCAGGACCAGCAGAGTTGCTACTGACCAAGGAGTAAGAAATAAACGTTGTTATAAGCCACTGAGATTTTGGAGCATTTTTGTTTACCAAGAAAAAGCTAAGTAATATTTCTATAGAGTAAGAATTAAACTAAAGAAATTTAAACTAAAGAAAATTTGGTTACTTCAAGATGTAAAAATTTCTGTTCAACAAAAGCCACCATATACAAAGTACAAAGACAAGCCAAGAGAAGATGTGCAATGTATAAAACAAAGGATTAGAATCTAGAATATCAAAGAATGCCTGAAAATCAATGGAGGCGGGTGTGGAAGGGAGAGAGAGAGAGAGAAACACACACACACACACACACACACAAGCACACAGAAACCCAGTGAAAAATGGGAATAGGATATAACAATCCACAGAAGAAAAAACGCAAATGCCAAAAACCGTGACGCAATGCTCAAACTCATTAGTAACCAGGAAAATGAAAATTAAAACTTTGACACCAGTTTACAGCCGGCAAATTGGTAAAGGAAAAGACATTTAATTTTGAAAAACTAAATGTTGTTGATAATGTGTATACATTTGGATAAGAAAGTAAATTGGTACATTCACTTTGCAGAGTGATTTGGCAATATCTAGTGATGTTTAGCATATGCATTCCCTGCCTAGCAATTCCATTTTTAGGTATATCCTCTTGGGAAGCTTTCATATTATTTAGCAAGGAGACACATAAAAGGCAGCTCTTTATACAGTATTGTCTGTAATAGTAATATCATTGGCAAAAATCCCAGCAGCAATTAGTGGGGGAGAGGCTATATAAACTATAGTGTAGAGTGGAATACTACATAGCAGCTAAAATGAATGAACTAGGTGTATTTGATCTCAAAAACAAATTGCATGAAAAAAAAGCAAGTTGCAGTTGGAATGATTCTATTCATATGAGTTATTTATGAATACACGTAATGGTAGACTAGAACCACACCAAATTCAACATAGTGGTTGCCCGTAAGAAGGGAGAGAAAATGGTACTAGCCACAAAATAAAGAACTTGAAATCTATTGACAATAAATAAAAGAAGATCTGAAGCAATTATGACAAAATTATTACATTTGTTAATTCTGCAAAGCATGTACACAGGTTTTGTACTATCCTTAAACTTTTTTTTTAAGAAACTGCTGTACAGATGAGAACTCTCTCCCCAGGGAACTAGTATCCGGTCACCTATGGGACACTGGGAAAGGCTACTGCCCCTCTTTGTCCTCAGACCAGTGGTGCCCTTCACCAGGGTCAGCCTGACTAGCAGGGAGAGGGGACCTGCCCTGAATGTGAAGTCCTCAACTTAGTCACACATTTGTATTAAGGCTTCGACACTATAGAAGCAATAGTTACCCTTAAAGGGCTAACACCTTAAGCCATAGCCTGCCTTAGTGCCTGAATGCCAATTTTTTTATGAATAGGGTGTGGCTGAAGTGACAGCCTGCAGTGCTGGGGCAAAGAAGAAAGAGGCGCTGGTCTCTCGGGGCACCAGGTGGAAGAAGAGGGGCATGGTTGTCTGGGATAAGGGTGAGGACCTGACAAAATGGAAAGAGTGTGTGATCAGAGAAGATCCAGTGTGGATGGAAGAAGGACCATCTGAGACAAATGTTACCTTTCCCTACTTCTACCCAACAGGACTGGACAATTCCCTCCGTCTCCCACAAGAAATCTCTGTCTCCCTATTTCTTGAGCTTGGGAGGATAATTGATGGCTCTATGGTTTCCACTCTTTCCCTCAGTCATTTCTATTGGATTTGCTCTACCCTCAAAGAAAGCAAAAAGGTTACATTCAAGAGAAATTCCTCCTGTCACTCAGAGCTGTAACTGGATTCTTCTCAGATAGTTCTTCATTCATTCATTCATTTATTCAACCAACTCCTGAACACCTATCACCTGCAAGGCTTAGTGTTATGTTCTGTGCCTTCTATAGTCTTGTAAAAACCCTGCACCTGCCTTTAAAGAACCACCGTTCTGATGGAGAAGCTCAGACAAGTACACGAGATGGATGCCCAGATGGCAAGTTCTAAGAGAGACCCCCTTGCTCCGCATGTGTTTATTCAGCTGTATGTGTTTCCTCTTCCTGTCCCAGGCTTACTGAAGACTGTCTGAAATCCAACCAACACTGTGTGGTGAGACCTGGTGTCCTCTTTTAACCGGAAAACATATCTTCTCTCGTTTCAGGAAAAAATAAAAGCCAATCTCATAATTGGCTTTGCATTGCAGACATACTTGTGAGGGGTGCAAATAAGAAAATATTTAAAATATTTGATCTATTTTGGGTGAGGTTTTGTAGCTTTGGCCTGACAGAATGTCATCTGAGAGGCAGTGATTTCTCTTGGGGGGCAGACTATTTTTAAGATCCAAAAAAAAGAGAAAACATATTTTCAAAGAGATAGTTGAGTCTAGTACTACATGGGGAAAGATGGCTGTTTTGAACAAGCAAACTAGCTATGTAGCTTAGATGCATCTAATCACTGATCAAGCTCTGCTGGGGTTTGATCTCACTGTACCACCGAGAGGGCATATGTGAGACCTGAGATGTCTCTGCAGCCTCACACGTCTCCTTCACACAGGTTGTCCAGCCACACCTCACCTCATGCTCTCTCGTGCTCTCCTCTTTCTCCACTGGTCAGTGCCCTCTGTCTAAAAACATGTCCAAGCCTTGGGGGAAAATCACCTTTGGGTCTTGCTTCTTTTAGCTTCACTCCTCTCTTTTCTTTTGATGTCAAATTTCTCCAAATAATTAATTTATGATGCAGTCTCCCTCTGCCCCGACTCTTCTTCCATGACTTCCCTTCTTCTTGGCCCCTGGACATTTTGACTTCAGCCCCCCCCCTCCTCTGAGCAGTCCTGTCTGTGATCCCTGAGGAGCTGAATCCTGTGCAGTCCCCCCCCTCAGCTCCCAAGCCCTCTTGGCTCTGTCTTTGATAGCCCCTGCCACTGGTGTCCTGACTGGTGTCTTACCTCTCCGGCCTCTCTGGTTTTCCCACTTGGTCTTTCTTTTCCTACAACGTGGACATTCCTCCATACCCAGGCCTGATCTCTCTCTTAGAGAATAATAATATCTACTTCACAGGGCAGGTGTAAGAATTAAATGAGATAAAATGTTTATGAAGTTGCTTTGTGAACTAAATGCTCATTTATTTATTCATGAAGTACCTTCCCCACACTGAAACTTTTCTCAGTCCTGTATAAGGTACTGCACAGCCTCTTCCCGTAAAGGGGTTTGCCTTTTGCTGGCAGACACAGGTTCTCACAGAAACAAAGTAAAGTGGGCAGGTATTGTCAAAAAAATTCTGTACAGTGAGGGTCACACTGAGCTACCAGAGAGGGAGAGGTCATTTTTATCTTAGTGGTTTTTTGTTTTTTGTTTTTAAATCTCACTTGTTCTCATGTTTTCAACAATTACCTCTTCTGATATGAAAAATAAAAATACATATTTAGCCCTGAACTTTTGCTTTCATCATGAATTTCCTTGCTCAGAAATCTTCAATATCATCTTACCACTAAAAGGATAAAGTCAAAACTTGGCTTGGCATTTTACAGTGATCCATAATCACCCTCTTCTTGCCTATCTGCTGATTCTGACACAAAACAATCCCCCTCCCAGTCTGACCTGCACCTCCTGTCTCAAGGACTTCAGTCATCCTGCTTCTCCCCTTTCACACTTACCTGAGCCCCAGACCCACCAGAAAGCCATCTCTAAAATCTCAGCCCTCAGTCAATAGCCCTCCTCAAATGAACTACAGAACCTGCTGTCAGACCCACTCATTTTCTGTTTATCCATTACTGACTTATTTGACTTGATTTGGATTTTTACATCCTAGATAAATTAGTTAATGACTGATTAATCAGTTATTTAATTAATAGTTAATTAATTCATAATGAACAAATATTTCTAGAGTGCCTGCTATGCCTTGTCAACTCTATTAGGTCCTAGTGATGTAGTGGTAAACAAGGCACAGAACTTTTAAAAACAGGGGCCATATGTAAAATTATGGGCCATATATTATGCTCATTTTTATCCCCCCTCCCACGCTGACTTTGGGGGCCAGAATTTGGAAGTACAAGCAAACCAAATAGTAAGATATCTTGACAAAAACTATTTATGTTCAACTGTATACAAACTCAGGATCAAAACTGAGAATTCAAGTCAGTGCTTGGGGTGTGGTGAGTGTGATTGGGTCCAGGCCAGGAACCCTGGAGTCTTGTTGGGACAATCCTGATTAAGAGGTGCAGGTGGCTGGGGGAGGGGAACTCCCACAGGTACATTAGTACCAGGCATACCTCAAACAGAACTATCCATGTATAGAATTTTGGGGACACTTGGTTCTCATGGTTCTTCTGGAAGGCAGGGAAGTAATAGTCATAATAAAAATTACAGACAAATGCGTATGACTAGAGTTGATTTAGAAACTAGAGTACCAACTTACTATCTTAAAGTTAAAATATAGCCTGAGACAGAAAACTGAGGTGGCCGTTTGAACCAAGGCTCCTTTCCAATGGGCAGCTCACCTCAGGACACAGAAGGGAGGTATTAGGGAAAGTTTTGACCCAAAGTCCAAGAGGCTGGCCAATTTGGAGGGATGATCTCACTTCATCTCTGGTGGCTGATAAATATTCCTAAAGAGGAATATTTCTGTCTGAAGAATAAGACCCCATTGCTGGGAGAACTTCTCCTAAAACAGTACTGGAGGAATACTGGCATATTCTTCTTTCCAAAGCTCTAAAACACCAGGCTTCTCTTTGCCTGTCCTACCATCTACATTGCATTCTTTCAACTTATAGATCTCAAGTTTATGTATTATTTTTAATTGACTATCTCCTCATATTCTATAGGAATCTATGTTCTTAGAAATTATCTCCAGAAAAGGACCACCTCTATATCTGTTAATCACTCTGTTGAATGGATAATTTCTGGAAAGTTTTCATTTAAATTGATTATTCACAGTCTGTCTCCTTCTCTTTCTCTTTCTCTGTCTCTGTCTCTCTCTCTCTCTATATATATATTTACACACACACACACACACACAAGCAAGTACTCATCTCTGTATCCCAGTACATAGTATAATACCTAACACAAAATGTTATGGAATGAATGAATGAATTTTAGAGAATTCAACTTCCTATTATCATTCCCAATTTTTGGGATTCTTCTTACTTTGGAAACTGTTAGCTAGGAGAGAGTTCAGCAACTCTCCCAAGCCAGCACTCTAACACTCTTCCCTTCCCTTGAAGAAAAGCCACGTTAGGGATTGGTCAAGTTCAAGCAGACTGATTGGGCTAATTTTCTAGGCACTAGGAGCTAAAGCCTTAGAGCATATCTATTTGGGGTCAGATGCTCCGGCTTTTCCAGACCAGAGTATTAAGGAGAGCTGGGGCTGTCCTCAGGAGAACACCCAGCCATTCATCACCTCTACTCCCTCTTTACATACTTCCTCTCCATTTTTCTGGCTGGTGGGCTTCGCGCTAGCCTTTTTTCCTCAATGGAGTGATAAAATCCAAGATTCAATTGTAGATTCAATTGTAATCCAGCCAATCTCACTTGGCAGTTATCCTGAATTTGGGGCCAGGTCTCCAGCTGACAGGTGAAATGCTACTTCACCCGACACTGGATTCTGTACATCATTTCCTTTGCGAAGCTCAAAGAGATGGCTGCCTGATGGTGGGGGTCCAGTTTGGGTGTTCCCAGGCACCTGCTAAATACCATCCCTTTAAGATAGTGTATAAGCTGCAAAGACCTGGTTGCAAATACTTCAAAAGTAATAATAAACCAAAGATACAAATAACGGTAACTATCTGTATCTATCTATATACAAACATAGATTATGTATTAATTTATTTACACATAAATAATGTATTAATTTACTTACATATAATGTATGTACTAATTTAATACAATACTATATTACTCAATTTAATACATCTATTATGTGTTAATATATTTAATGCTTGAATATTATAAGGACATTTTTAATACATTAAATATATTAATTTATAAAACAAATTATTTATTATTCCGTATTAATTTATTTAGCACTTTTATTCCAAATAACCATTTCACCCATGTTAGCATCACTTTTATACATCCGCACAAAGCTAATTGGCAAATGTTATATTTACTTATGGGAAGCAAAGACAGGTTAAGAACCTGCCCTCAGAACACAGAAAGAGTACAAATCACAAGTTAAGCAATCTTAATAAGGCATTTAAGCTGTGTGAGTTTTAGTTTTCTCATTTGTAAAATAGCTGCCTTGAAGAGTTGATATGAAGATCAAATAGATTAATAAATGTGAACATGCTTTATAAACTGTTAAAGAAGTACTTAGCTATGAGTGATTATCATTATCAGCACAAAACTGAGATTAAAACCCAAGTGGCCTCCTGGTTGTCAGTTTTATTTTTTTTTTAACTTTGAGTTAATCTACTGCAAATTTTCCTCCTATGAGATCTTGACTCGTGATAGACTATGGAACAGTGATTTTAGCCGCCGCAGAACTTTTTCTGATACTTGTCATTCCAAAGAAATTGGTGAAATTCCACTGTGTGCAGAGAGAAAAACACTAAAGTTTTTCTTAAATGTCGGAATAAGATATCTTTTGGAAAACTGGGTTGGGGAGAGGGGTGGGGGTGAGGAGAAGCAAAAATAAAACTTGGTGTTGTTCTCACAACATCCTATTATTTCACTTCTCCCCACTGAAGGCAATGATCCTCTTCTGTTAACTGTGCATTTTTTGTATTACATGCCTTCTTCCAAAGTTTATAAGTATCATTTTGTGTGCATGTATTTCCAGCCACATGGGGATATGTCTAATCCAGTGTCCCATGGGGACTTTTAAACAACCCTTGATTTGGGGAATTTCCATTAACATCAGTTTCATCTGTGTGAAAGGCCCTCAGGCTGGAAGAGAAGGGACTAGAAGAGGGTGCTGAGCTGAGTGACAGATAGCTGACTGTCTTGTGGGTTATTTTAAGTATATATTTCCAGGAAGAGAATGCCAAGCTCTATGTGAACTCGATTTTCTCACATGTCAACATGAGAATAGCAATAAAGGCAGAATCCTTCCCAGCATCCCTTTGAGAAATAATAAATAAATGTGATAAGAAACTGTTTCACAAAATAAAACAGACTTTGAAGTAAAAAAGCAGCCAGCCAGAATTCCACACGTAGCTGGAAATTGTTCCACATTTTAACCATTCCTGTCAGTCTAATGGGTGGCAATCAGTAACCTTTCCACCCTCACATTCTTACAATTGCACATACACATACACACACGCACACACACTCAATAGGTGCTATGGATATTTTAAAGAAAGGAGAGCTAACTTCATGTGTTTATAAATATATTTGGACTCTTATCCCAAATGATCAGTTCATTTAAAGTTTAAACTTATGTTAATTTTCATTTATATATATTCATTTATATATATAAATAAAATCAAGTCACGTCAATACGGCAGCCATCCCAGTTCTAAAATGAGATGGTTAGACTAGAAGATCTCAAGGCATTTTCAGTTCTAAGAATCTATGAATCCAGGATTTTTGACTTTGACCTTGCATTATCTTACACATGCTTTAAGAAAGAAGAACAGAGTTGCACATGACAGTCTGAATAAGCCAGTATCACTCAAACACAACAGCATATGCAATAGCCCGTAGGGCAGTTTCTGGTTGGGTAAATGCAGGCTATGCTTGCACACTGAACAGATCTCTGTGCCACAAGTTTGACTCCAGAAGCGAACCTTCCATTGTCATCAAGTAGATGATCATGCATTGTCAACAGTCCTAAGCCTTGTGAGTGAGCAGGCCATCATCCTATATGGCCTTTCTAAAAGAGTTTTAACTATACTCCATATTTTAAAAATAGTCACAAAGGAGACTATCTGAACTCTTTTAAGAAAAGTCCTGATAAGAACTCAGATCTGGAAACTGCTAGAAGTCTCTAGGCTAATTTAATGAATAACGTTTGCAGTATGTGGAAGCAGGTCTTCAAGGGACACAGAGCTGCAGAGTCTAGGCATCTACAAGTCAGTATATAGCAGATAGCAAGGTAGTCAGAGCCAAGCAGCTCTTTCTAATTAGAAAACTATAAGAGAATGGGGGTTGGGGTGGAAGGAGGACAGTACTGTGTACTGCACAACTCCAGAGGGAGTCATCCCCACTCTATTTCATGTAGATAGTGCTATCTGGAGAGAAGGGAGAATAAAGTACGTACAGCTTTCGTTCCATTGGTCCATATGGAAAGCAAATATGGACAATAAGATTTATACTTCAGGTTGTTTATTCTTTTAACAAATAACCAAATAACTAAGTCTTGGATTTAAATAAATCCCAAAGAAAAGAATTAAATTGACTCAGAGTTTTCTGGCTAAGAAAGCCAGATTCAAGCCAAGTTCTAATATCATACATTGTAAAGCAATGAGAGCAAAACAGCAACTCTGAAGGAAGCAAATCAGTAAAGTGCCTGGAAAAAAGTAATCATAATAATGCTTTTTAAAGTTAAGCCTGGTATTAGCTTCATTCACCCTGCAAATGTGTATTTAGTGCCTACTATTTGTCAGACTGTGCTATCAGATGCATCCTGCATTTAAGGTTCTCACAGCCCCATGGAAAACTCAAATGTTTTTATCTTTGCACTTTTGTCCCAAGTGATCAATTCATTTAAAGTTAAAAGATATATTTATTCATTTTTATTAATTTACTATGTATGTGGTTAAATCAAGTTAAGAGTTTTCAAGTCAAGCACAGTACTCAGGAAGGAAAAAACAGGTTGGCTGCTTAGCTGGGCACCAGGATCTTGTGTATAAGCATCATGTAAGATCCACCAGTTCTAACTATATATTTATAAGCGTATCTAGACAGGGGTCTTCAATGTAGGGGCTTTATAAAGATGACAAACAAATTATTGAGATTGATTGACCCTCCTTTCAGAAGTGGGAACTCCATATAATTTATAATACATAGTTTACTATAACATCAAGTTGTATACTATGAATTAAAGCCAGTATTGAGTGGATTTTTATTTTAATCTCAACTTCTCAGTTATGAATAGATAGTGATAACCCTAGTGTAGCTAAATGAATACTTTCTCCAAATATTATTTTAATCGTAAGAACAGGATGCAGAGCCCCCAGATGGACTCAGGAGTATAGGGAAAAAATGGTATATAATAAAGGTAGTATTTTAGATAAGGGGAAAGGATAACTATCAATAATTTGTTGGGACTCTTGGTTATGGTTATCCATTAGGAAATAGTAATGTTTAGGTCCCTATTTCATGTCATTTACTAATAATTTTCAGATACATTAAAGATACAAGCATAAAAAGCTATGAAAACAATCAGAGGAAATACAGGAAAATGTTTTATTACCTTTGGTAGGAAAGACCATTTTAAACAAGACTGAGAAGGCAAACAACACAAAGGAAAAGACTGATAGATAGGACTAAAAAAATAAATTTGCTACTATGAAAAATAACACAAGCAATGTTAAAAGACAGGAGACAGATTAAGGATAAAATGTTTACATAATTCATCACAAACAAAAGACTAAGAACTGCCAAGTATGACTGTGTAAGCTGTACACTGCACACCACCAGGGGAAGCCATTCATGTAGACTACAATGTGAGTGGTGTCCCTGAAGTTGCCTTGATCAAAATCCGTAATATTTAAAGCACTCCTTATCAATAAGAAGAAAAGATCAATAAGTCAACCAATGGAAACGTGGGCAAAGGATATGAAAAGTGAATTCATAGAAGAAGAAATACAAGTAATAGTAAACATATACAAAGATGTTAAATCTCACTTGCAGTCAAAGAAATGTAAATTGGAACAATAATGAAGCATATTTTCACCATATCAATAATGAAAAAACATTTCACACCAATAAAGAAATACCATTTCAGATTGACAAGATTTAAAATATCATTGTTGGCTAGGACATAGTGAAACGGTATTCTCTTGCATTCCTAGTATGAATGTGAAGTATGAATGTGACAATACCCATTTAAATTAAAAATGCATATACTCTGTGAACTAACAATTTTACTTCTCCTGATCTAAAGAAAGCTTCACTCACACATACAACCTATTCATTGCAGAATTTTTTGTAATCACATAAATTAGAAACATCTCATTTGTACGCAGATAGAGTTTAATAGTTGAGTAGAATGAGATAGATCTATATGCAGTGAAATCAAAGATCTCCATTACATACTGTTGGGTGAAAGAAGTAATTTTCATAGTGATACATATGGTAGGATACCAGATATAAGAAACACACTCTCATATACACACATTAATCAACTTTATAATATATTATATAATTATGTGTATTATATAATTATATGTATTATATAATATATACATATGTGTTTGTATGTGAATGCACTAGAAGGACTATACCTCAGTTAACAGAGGTACTTCTGGGAGCCAACTGGGATTAGGCATGGAAGTCAATAGTGGGTTTTAGTTTACTTTTAATGTTTGAATTGTTGAAAAGGAGGATATATGTGTTATTTTATTGGCATTTTAAAAAATTTACACTTCCAACAACGTTTGAGTAATTGCCTCATGTTCTCCAGCAAGTTGTAAGACCAACACTGAGTAAGGATATATATCAAAAATAGAAGACAGCAAATGTACTTTAGTGGGGTAACCTGAATAGATGGAGAGAAGTCAGGAGAAATTAACAGTGATGCCTTTATTGGTGACATTTTAGCAAAGGTTATCATAATATCCTACCCAGCAACATCTGTGACTGATACTAGTGCCATGTTTGTAAATGCAAAAAGTATACTAGTGAAGAATGCAAAACAAGAAAAAATAAAAATAAAAAATAAAATAAATAAAAATAAAAAATTTACACTTCCATTCTGTGCTTGTATCTTGAGACAATGGTACTATTAAAAAGTCATGAAAGGGCTTCCCTGGTGGCGCAGTGGTTGAGAATCTGCCTGCTAATGCAGGGGACACGGGTTCGAGCCCTGGTCTGGGAGGATCCCACATGCCGCGGAGCAACTGGGCCCGTGAGCCACAACTACTGAGCCTGCGCGTCTGGAGCCTGTGCCCCGCAATGGGAGGGGCCGCGATAGTGAAAGGGCCCCGCACCGCGATGAAGAGTGGCCCCCGCTTGCCACAACTAGAGAAAGCCCTCGCCCAAAACGAAGACCCAACACAGCCAAAAAATAAATAAATAAATAAATACATAAATAAAGTAGCTATAAAAAAAAAAAGTCATGAAAGAAGACATGTGGCAGTACTTTAAAAATGACAGTGGCAGTTATACAAGCTAGAGTAACCAACATTTCCTGTGCACTCCCAGATTTATCTAAAGAAGACTGTATTACCTGTCATTCATTTTTCTTCCCCTCTTCCCTTTACAATGTTCCTCCTTACCACATCTCAGGCCCTCACTCAGGAACCTGGCTCCTGGCCACCTGGGGTTCTCGCTCCCTTTGTTGTGACTTTCCTGGCCAGGATTCAAATCCAAGCTGGTCTGATTCACAATTGCACCACTGATGTCTCCTACAACAAGAAGACTACTATCTACATGGATAGGCTTGACCTCATCCCATCCCATCCCACAGAAGTCACATGCTGAACAAATTTATTCAGGACTTAATACCTGTGGAGAGGTCCCAGCCTCCTGCCCCAACTGGGAAAGCTGAGTCAGACGCCTGCCTCAAGTCAGTGCAGCTAGAGGAGCTTGCAAAGGCAGCTGGGAAATCAGGAGGCTAGAGTATGCAATAGAGGGGATAAGCACTCAGAAGGAAAATACAAATTTCTAGAGTCAGAGTAGGCTGGGGAGAGACTAGCAGGCACTTGGGAATTAGAAGCATGAAATTAGAGGCAATAGATTCAAGATGATTTATAGTCAGGGGCTAATGCTACAAGGCAGGAGAATAGAGTGTGAGAGGAAACAAGGCAGCAACAATGGGGAAGAGCCTCCCACTATGGCCCTATTTCACATTGTTGCCAATGGACTATGCCGTAGCTCTCATGAGGGAGGAGCCACCCTGGGCAGTTGACCTGAGCCAATGCTTCTCACCTGGTTTGCTTTAAAAAAAAAAAAAAAAAAAAAAACTAGCAATGCCTGGGCTCCATTAACATTTCTTGGGTAGAGTCAGACATCAGCAGTTTTCAAATCTCTCCAGGTGATTCTGCAGGACTGAGATGCATTGCCCAGGCCCTACAAACTTGGAGTGGGTAATTGGTGGCATCTGGCACAGGTGAGGGTGGAGATTCCTGGGAATCCATTCCCTACAGAACAATTATTTCATTACTCTAGTAAATGAGATGATACACCCATTTTTTGGTGGAAGCATTAAGATGCCTTCTCTCATTATTTTCTCACATGAGAGTTCAGGCCCAAGGTTCACAACGTCATCATAATTTCTAGATCCTAAGACTAAAAGTGCTCTTTTCAGAGCTGAGGCTCCTCTGGACACACTCCACACCCAACCCCCACCTCCAACAGAGTTTGCCTCATGGACTCAACATAACGTTCCATCCTTTATTTTCTCTCTGAAAATAATATATTCAAGATTGCAAAGTGTATTTTTGATAATTGGTGAGAAGGTTGGATTTATAGTCCAGTCTTACATGTCAGGCTCAAAATTTATTGGCAGAAATGTAAGTTGCGTAATTACTCGGCAGCAGTTACACATTCTTGACACATTTATTTCTGGAGCCTGAATTCTGTACATGCATGGACACATATGAAATTCCCCACTCCTGATGCCTCTTCTCTGGCTCTTGGAAGTAGATTTATGAAGGTATCACTGTACAATATATAGTTTTACTTTTATAATTTGGATGGTTTGTGGTAGCCAAGAGAAGTAACTAAACCTTTACATGATGAAGTAATAATTTATTCCTTTGAGAGTTTTGGGCTGGATGTACAAATACTACCACAAAATGAAAAATAAATTAACATGGAAATTATTTGGTTGTTTTGACTAGATAACAGATTTCTTTGGCATTATGCAGATAGACTCATTTTCTGACAGTCTCAAGATGCCCTGCTTAACCTGTATGAAATAAGCATTCTGTCCAAGTTGAATACCAAGTTGATCACCAAGCTCTTGAAATCTACTTCCTTAAGCTCTCAGGTCTGCTCTCATGATTCCTCTGCCACTTGAAGATTCCTATTAACTTGCTCCTGGAAATCTCCTCCCGGCACATCTTAAGTTTAAAATGCTGCATAAATGACATTAACTGAAAAGAAACTACGAGGCCTTGGACAAGGAATCAAAGGACTCTATAGGGGAAGAGATATGGGAACATATGTATATGTATAACAGATTCACTTTGTTATAAAGCAGAAACTAACACACCGTTGTAAAGCAATTATACTCCAATAAAGATGTTTAAAAAAAAGGACTCTACAGCATAGATCAGGAGTCCCCAACCCCTGGGCCGTGGGCCATTACTGGTCTGCGGCCTGTTAGGAACCGGGCTGCACAGCAGTAGGTGAGCAGGAGGCAAACAAGCGAAGCTTCATCTCCCTATCGCTCCCCGTTGCTCCCCATTTCTCGAATTACTGCCTGAACCATCCCCTCACCACCGTGGAAAAATTGTCTTCCACAGAACTGGTCCCTGGTGCCAAAAAGGTTGGGGACCGCTGGCTTAGATGATGGGCTTATTTTCTCTACCAACAGTAAAGGCTTGGAATAGAAAGGAAGATGTGGAAGTTGAATGTCCCAATAAAGAGAAGATAATGAGAAATGAGATTTAAAAGACAAAACTATGGTCTTAGGTATTGGGATGAATGATGGATTCTTGGCCAGGGAAGTATATATAACCAGAGTCTGACCTGATTGAAAAACTAAATTAAATAAAGAAGGAGAGGGAGCCAGTTGCCTTGATAAGCCTATGAAAGTGGTACCTATCGAGGACAACAAGTATAAGATGAGAAGATGAATAAGAGTATGGGACTTGGTGTTTTGTACCCCCAAAATATTAGAGAGGAAATGGAACAAGGAAATAATAACTTATAGCCTCAACATCTTTATACTAATAATATCTGTCACTGATTATTTACTATCTTCATATCACTATTAAACTTAGGAACAATCCTATAAAGTAAGTACCATTATTACTTCCATTCTACAGATGGAGAAAATAAAGCTTATAGGAGCTAAACTTATAGACACTTAAGAAGCCATGTTCACAAGGACACGCACAGCTGGTTCTTGTGGGAAAAGGAGGATTTAGACATGGGCAATCTGGTCGAGAGCCCACACCACATCATACTGTCTCCCTAACATGCCGAGTATATAGTGTAAGCAAAGTGAGCTTGAGATTATACCATACTGTGATTTTTGAGACATGGTGGAAAGAGATTCCATATTGAAATGCATTGATGGAAGAGCAAGTCCTATTCCTGAATGATAGGCCTCTAATAAGGGGAGACTGAATGGTACTATATGTCAAGGAGCTATTCACATGAATAACCTATGAATGGAAACACTGTAGAGTGAGGATGAGTTAGAGAAGAAAAGATATGGCTTGTATTGGAACTATGTTATGGGCCACCTGGTTAGAAGGAGAAAATTAATTACACATTTCTGACAGATAAAACTAATATAGGAGTGGGAATTCCCTGGTGGTTCAGTGGTTAGGACTCTGTGCTTTCACAGCCGAGGGCCCGGTTTCGATCCCTGGTTGGGGAACTTGGGGAATTAAGATTCCCCCAAGCCACGCCATGTGGCAAAAAAAAAAAAAGAACTAGTAGTATAGGAGTGAGATCTAGAATTGATCACTGAATATATATTATGTATGGTGGTAGACCCATTCTTGACTTGTCTTCACCTTTCAGAAGAAAGTGGAAGTAATTTTGGGGGTTTTTTTTTTACTTTTAATTGCTACGAGTAAAAGAATAAGCATAATCAAGCATATGCCTTAGACTTTAGGAAGATAGAATTTTTTTAAGCCTAGGGAAGAAAGGCATGGTTCTCCCTTCCAAGAAAAGGTACTTGGAAAGGCCTCAAATATGATTCCAGCGTAATTAATAATACATGATTATAATAGGAAAGAACCAGGTGTTTTCCCGAGGCTCTATGAGGAGAGTGTGCCAGTTATTAAGGTGCTACCTCTCAACTCCAGATCCACCCTCCTCTATTCTGCTTTGTGACGCTAGGACTCTGCACAGCACATTTCTGCTTTGACAGCAGGCGCCCTGTTGGACTCTGCCAATAGGGGGCGCCACAGGGAGACTACAGGGCTGAACGGAGGAAGGGAAGGGTGTTGCCTGTTCCTGTATGCTAGCAGGTCTTTAGGTCACCCCAGCAATGTTGTGTCACCCCAGCAATAGCAGTTTCTTCCTGAAGCGGCAGTTGAATGTAATTTGCAGTTTCTCCAAACACTTGCCATATCAACCCTCCACCCAGTCCCCCCAAGACATCTGATCTGTGCTTCCTCCTCAGAAATCTACATTTCCTGAGGCCTCCTCTCCTCCAAGTTCAGAGATACCAACACCAGCCAAGCAGCCTCTTCTCCTCAGAAATCTGAATTTCATCTCTGTGGAAGCCCTCCCTTTAGTTTCTAAATTTTAATAACCCAACCTCCTCTCTTTGTTCTTTCTATTTTAGGAGTGCTTCCTGCTGTTGCTTCTTCCCTGATACCTTATTTACCCTTTTAGTTACCTTGCTAGCAACTCTATATCTCATTAACAGGCTTTAAAAATATATTAAATTCTCTTTGTTCAAATAACTAGTAGGGGTTTTGTCCCCTGCACGGACCCTAACTGGTAGAGAAAGCATTGGGAATATCAAAGCCCTAAGTGAGCAGAAAACAGTGAAAAATATTCCCGGCAACCAGTGGGGTTTTTAAAAGGAATTTCCTGATCAAGAGGAAGATCAAAGGAAGGCCAGATGTTTGGAGAGGATGGTAAAGTGGTTGGTGTCATTTTATTGGAGGATTTAGAACTTAGGCTGGATCATCAATGGGCAGAAATGTGCCAGAGGAAGTTATCAGTTGGAGAGAAGTGTTCACTCAGAGGGCTGTTAGGTCTCAGGATTCTGAGAGGCAGTTCCCACCCCGACCCAGAGTTCCCAGTGTTCTCACATTATCAGAACAGTTCCTCAGGGTTTCTGAAGGGATCATTCTCTATTTCTTCCCCTTACTTCTCTAGTTCTGGGAGACCTGGACCTATTGGTTCCCTTCTAGAGTGTTATTCTTTACTATGAATTGCGTTCCCTAAAGAGGTCCGAGAATCTGCTCTTTCTGTGAGATCGAGAACTTCTTTGGTCTAACCCTGAGCTCTAGAAATTTATGTGTTCTCTAAATTAAACTCCAGAAATGTTACCCACTCTTGCATCTCTGGCACCTCAGAAATCTGTGTATTTCCTTGGCACTACTCAAACTTCTGCTGTCTTCTGGAACTTTGAAAAGCACCCCCTCTAGGGTTGGCTAAACAGAGGCCCTTCATAAAGTTAGAATGACCACCTAGGTCCCTGGCTGTGGGTGCATCATGCCCTTCTGCATCCAGAAGCCTCCCGAGGCTAGATCCACCCCACAACTACCCGTTATCTCACTCTTTTGTCCTTGTCCTTTAAAGTCCCACTCCTTGCTCTGCACTATTGTGTCACTTCCATGGTTGGTGCCAGGGCTGACAGGCATTTCTCTGTATTTGTGAAGAAAAATAAACAAGCCTATTTTTTCATTTCTCTGGCCTCATTAGACTAATCTCCAATTCCTCAGATATTATTCATCAACAGCTTCTTCCTTCCCCAAAGTCCAAATATACAGAACCTAAGCTCTGAGTCCCAAAAGTACCATTGCTAGAGATTCCAGCCCAATTAGGCTCTTCGCATGGACTGCCCGCAGAATCTCTCCAGTCATCCCAAACTAAGAGCAGTTACTTCATCAAATCCACACGACCATGACAGATAACACTACCGTTACAAACTGAAAAATAAATTCCACCATCACCACACCAAAAGGCTTCCCAAGTCTCCCAAAACTCTTGGACACTGAGAAAAAGGACAGGAATTATCTTACCTACTTTCTTTTTTTCTTCATATAATTCTACCACTTGCTCCTCATCTTCTCATTACTTACATATTAAGAACACATCACACCAGGTATTATATAGAACAATTAGGAGATGAAAAGCACTAGGACACTAATAGGAGACAGTATATTTAAAAGTGCTGGGTTTCCCTGGTGGCACAGTGGTTAGGAATCCGCCTGCCAATGCAGGGGACACGGGTTCGAGCCCTGGTCTGGGAAGATCCCACATGCCACAGAGCAACTAAGCCCGTGTGCCACAACTACTGAGCCTGTGCTCTAGAGCCCGCGACCCACAACTACTGAGCCCATGTGCCACAACTACTGAAGCCCCCGCGCCTAGAGCCCGTGCTCCGCAACAAGAGAAGCCACCCAATGAGAAGCCCGCGCACCGCAACGAAGAGTAGCCCCTGCTTGCCGCAACTAGAGAAAGCCCGCGAGCAGCAGTGAAGAACCAACGTGGCCAAAAATAAAAATTAATTAATTAATTAATTTAAAAAATTTTAAAAGTGCTATTTTAAGGAATGGCAAAGCGACACCCCACCCCACCCCCCCTTTTTTAAAAAAATATAACCAGGGAAAATTTATCAGAGAAGATAGGTCTGAGGAGTGAAAGCTAAGTGGCAATTGCCCCTTGGAATTTAGCTTAAGTTCACGCTTCATGCATATGTTTTGATTTAAAATAATTACCTTTTGTTCAGCTTAACTCTGAACTCCCAAATCTTTCTGCTTTCAATTCTTCAAGTAAGGCACCCCTGCGTACAGTGTGAGGGAGTCAGTTTAATCCAGACTTCTTGAAAACAGCTTGGTATTTTCGACTAAATCCAGTAGCGGAATGCGGGCTTAACGGGCCCCACCCAATTTCTCCCACCCAGATATTTTTCCTTTTTGTCCAGCAAAGTGTCATCTATTCCCAAGGAAGAAAGAAAGAGAAAGAAAAATGTTTACTTAAACTATTACACTCTAAACTGCTCAATTGATTCTGACCAAATTTAAGATGCTTGATACTGAGTTAGAGAAAATAAGGGAAGTATTTATTTGAAACTTAGAAAGTGGAGATTTGACTTTCTTTATCCTCACTTGTAAGAATATTTAGGTTGCAGCTGTGTTACTGCTGTGCAGTAGAGCTGGCTTTGGATGCATTTATTTTATTGCTAAACACACACTTACTGTGTGCCTTTTAAGTACGAGGTACTGTGCTAAATAGTGTGAAGACACAAAGCATGATGCAGATCTTCCTTGACTTACCATGGGGTTATGTCCAGATATCGTAAGTTGAAAATGCGTTTAATACACCTAACCTACCAAGCAGCCTATGTTAAATGAGCTCAGAACACTTACATTAACTTACAGTTGGGCAAAATCATCTAACATAAAGCCTACTTTATAATAAGGTGTTGAATATCTCATGTAATTTATTGAATACTGTACTGAGAGTGAAAAACAGAATGGTTGTGTGGGTACAGAATGGTTGAGAATGTATATCCATTGTTTACCCTCGTGATCGCATGGCTGACTGGGAGCTGTGCTCGCTGCCACTGCCCAGCATGAGGAAAGAGTACTGGACCGTATATCACTAGCCTGGGAAAAGTTCAAAATTCAAAATTCGACGTATGGTTTCTACTGAATGCGCGTTGCTTCCATACCATCGTAAAGTCGAAAAATCGCAAGTTGAACCATCATAAGTCGGGAACTGTCTATATATCAGAGATCTTGCCTTCCAGGAGCTTACAAATCAGATAAGTAGAAAAGATAAGATGTGAACATACATTGCTATGATGTGGCACAATGAAATAAGTGCCATGAAGAGGTGCAATTAAAGTTCTGCAAGAGTCCAGAGAAAAGCGAGTCACTTCTTTTCTCCAAGAAAGTCTTCCTGGAGGAAGAGGCGTTTCATTGCCCTTTCAAGAGCAAAGAGAGAAGGGCCTTCCAAGGCTTAGGAAGGGTGGGAACTGAGGGGCTTGTCAGGGGAAGGGAGGGGCTTCCCTGGGGAAATGAAGTGATAGTGACGAGGAAGATGCAGAGATAATGCCTTCTAAAGAATCTTGTTCTGGCAAGCTTACTGGGATTGGCTTACTTTGATTTTGCCTAATTTCAGAGTAATTCACAGTCAGTGTCTGCATATATAGGTGAACTTCCTGTGCTTTCAATATCTCCAGAATTTCTTATAAAAAATTATGCAATCAGTCTTGCTCTCTCCCTCTCATACCTCCCCATCCCCAAATACAAATATTTCCTGATAGAAGAGAATAGAATAAATACTTAAAGCCAACTCTAAAGAGGCAAGGCCTCTAATTTTCTCCATTAAATAACTGACCTGAACTCTGAGCTACACACTCATTCTCATCAGAAACATCTGGAGGTCCCTGGTCTTGCTTCCTGGGAATGAAGTCAAAAGATTTTGGGCCTGAGAGCAGGCTTGATACTTCTTCAGCACTTTCCTTTGCCTAAAGGTGGCAGTTTTGGGTAACACCACCCTTGTCTGCTTTAATAAAAATACTTCTCATTACTATGAAGTATAATGAACTGCTACTAGAGAAAAAGTTTCCCATTGGCCAAGGGCTTAACCATGGGGCTTTGTTCTTTTATCTTTCTGTCTTGATCTTCCCCTTGTTAAAAGATAAACTGAGGCATATCACATTTTTAAGAGTTTATTTGAGCAAAAATCGATTTGAATAGGGCAGCACCAAACCAGATGTGGTTAGGAGTGCTTCACCACTTATAGAAGCTTGGGTAGAGACTTGATAGAGAAAAGGCAGAAGCAAAGCAAGGAAATTATCTGACTGGCTATAGTAGTTGCCTTATTTGGGAAAGTTTACTTGGTTATTTGTGATGGTTTCTCCTTACATTCGATTTCTTAACCTTGAGATGTCTACAGGTTTAGGTTTGGGTTTGCTTAGGTTTGGGTTAGGTTAGGCTACTAAGGCATTAAATCCACCTTAGTCTAACAGACTTCTTGTTTAATTAACTCCCTCAAACATGGGTGCTGCAGGAAAAGAGGGGCCCATTGTTTTCTAGACCTTAAAACACCCTACTGCTTTTTAAAATGATAGCAAACAACTGATCTGATTGGCTATTTTTCATAAAATTTATTAGAGGACTGTAAGCAGATAAGGAAGGGGTCCCCAGAGAAAGAAAACCAGGCATAGCTTTCTTGACATAAGTGAAGCCATTTTTGGCCTAAGCCATTTTGTGATCCAAGCCTGGCCATGCCCTTGAACAAGTCTCAGTAATTAATGATCTCAAGGGAACAAAAGAACGCAGAAACAAAGACTGTTAAAGCAAGAGAGGTAACACTAGAAAAGATAATATATCACGTGTAAAGACTCCCAGTTCTGTTTCAGTGGTAAAGACTAGCCTGAAGCGCTCAACCACCAAATCAACTGCAACCTAAGGGATGATGGACATTTTCGGACCCTCCTGACTTCAATCAACTAAAGCTTGGACTCTGCCTACCACCCAAGCCCTTTCATGAATATGTGTGTACCCTTAGCTTAAACTTCCCCAGTTTTGCTATTCGGGGAAACACAGCTTTAGGAAAGATCCCTGGCGTTCTTCTTACTTGCTGCAGGTAATAAGAAATCCTTTCTTCTCCCGATTTTTGGCTTGGTTGTGTCTTTTGGCTCGACACCCACCAAGAGGTTGAGCCCAGTTTTCAGGTAACAGGACTGCACTGAGGAAATTAACCAACTGCTTGAGGATCATATAAACACTCAATTTATAGGTGTTCATTCTTCTGCCCAAGGGAACAGTGATTTCTGCCATGCCATAGCATAAGCAAATTAGATTTGAATCCTATATTTGTGAGATGCTGTATGACTAAAGTCATGCAAATCTCAAAAGGTGAATTCAACAAAAGGTAAGCAGAAATTAGGCTACAGCACTGTTGCAGATTATATTAGGATGCAGATATTTTAATAATCATTAGAGCTTTCTGATCAGTTCCAAGTTAATATTTTCCAGCACATGCTTGTTGCTTGTTCATTGATAAAATGCTGACTTGAATGATTGCACAAGCACAGAACATGTCCCTTTGGAAAGAGATGAACAACAAAACAACAAAATCATTTTACCAGGCATCAAAACAAAGAAGTTAAGTATTTGCTGAGATCTCAGGGAGGGAAATGAACTCCAATCCTCACTCCCCTTAGATTTGCACAGGATTGTCAAGAGCTGAAGAACTTCAAAGTATAACAAACTGTGGCTCAATTTTAGAAATATGAAGCATTTGGAGTAGCTAATTTGGCCAAATATTTATGTTTTGGTGCATAGCTGAACAGCTTATCAGACCTTCAGGAATTCTTTGTTTTTCATTTTTGTGCTTTTATTTCCTCTCCTATCTCCTCCTCCACTCACTAGAAGAAAAACACCCTTGGGCAATGAAAGTTAAAGATGCTTCTCCATAGAGGCACCAAGCCAGGGCCTAGGGGGCTGATCCCCAAGCCACTGCCAACTGCAGTCTAAGCAGTAATTTTCCTTCCCCCTGACTCTCTTCTTGGAAGTCCTGGAAAATGTGGAAGTCTCTAAGGCCTTCTAGGAGAGAAAAAGAAACCTTTCCCCTGATAAGCATTCCAACTGTCCTTGAAAGATCTTTTATTGACAGGACTTTAAAAGGCTGCTGCAGAGGGGCTGGCCTTTGTGTCTGCACCAACAGGCAGAGGTAAGGCAGGAGAGTTCCCAGGAACTTCCAGGGTTGAAGGACCAAATACTTTGCCTCTCTTTTCACTACCAATACTCCTTACCCTTCGCTACCTGGGTCCACAGTTTCTCTTCAGTCCTAACCTTAAAGAAGACTGCTCATTTACAAGGAAGAAGAGTAGGTGATACAGAATTTCTAACTCTCCGTGGACACAGGGGCGAGAGAGGCATTTCGATAACCTCTGTTGGAAATTATGCTGACATGGTGGATTTTTGTAAGAAGGGATAGAGGAACCACTATCTTCCTTCAGCTCCAGCTGACCTCTGCTTTCAGGGAGGCCTGCAGTGACAAGTTCTGCATTTCCTATTAGTTTCTTCACCTCCCAGCCCTGGGGGCTGCTGAACCACACCAGAGATCCCAGGTGGGTCCAGACCAGCCCCTGCTAGCAGAGCCCTACAGCTCCCAGGCTCCACGGCCCACGCTGATTGGAGCACATTCCAGGACATTCCACAGCTGGGAGGCTGGGAGCCTGGGATGTCTGGAACCCACAGGCGGAAGGTGTCCCAGCATGCGTCCCCACGCCAACCACACTTGCCCGAAGGTCCCAAAGCACCTTCCAAGGGTGATCTCATGTTCTAACAGGTGTTTATTTCAAAATGTTCATCCCTATGATGGCGATGACTCTCTTGCATGAATGTCACTTTGATTTTTTCACATAACCTATCTCACAGTAAGAACATCATATTGGAAACCAAGAGCTCAACTACTAATTAGATATGGAAACCCCTTTCCAACACATAGGGCTGTGAAATTTAACAATGAGGAAGAATGACCCCTCCAATTCCAACCTTTGAAAGAAGACTATGTAATGTGGGGCCCAGACATATTTCACACGTCTTATCGTGTGTGTGTGTGTGTGTGTGTGTGTGTGTGTGTGTGTATCTCATAGTGCTAGTGCTGATGCAGTCTTCAGGACTTCCATTTCCTTATCTATGAAATGGAGATAACACCTGCTTTACAAAGTTCTTATGATCTTGTGGTATTGCCTGGCACATAATAGATAATAAGTGTTTGTTGATAAATACATGGATGGATGAACAAATGTAGTCTTTCTGGACTTGTTTCCTTAAACTTGCCATGGTTAATTTACAAAGCAATTTGTAGGATTAAATGACATCAAGTGTTCTCAAAATGCTTTTGACACCTGAAACTAATGTTATGTTGTATGTCAATTATACCTCAATAAGAAAATAAAATGTTTTTGAAAACTAAAATTATATAGATTATTATTCATGAGGCTACTAGGTTTCCAGGTATATCAAAACCTCATGAATGGACTTCCCTGGTGGCACAGTGGTTAAGAATCTGCCTGCAAATGCAGGGGATACGGGTTCGAGCCCTGGTCCAGGAAGATTCCACATGCCATGAAGCAACTAAGCCCGTATGCCACAACTTCTGACCCTGTGCTCTAGAGCCCGCGAGCCACAACTACTGAAGCCCATGTCCCTAGAGCCTGTGCTCCGTAACAAGAGAAGCCACCGCAATGAGAAGCCCACATACCACAATGAAGAGTAGCCCCCGCTCGCCGCAACTAGAGAAAGTCCATGCACAGCAACAAAGACCCAATGCAGCCAAAAATAAATTAATTAATTAATTAATTAATTTTAAAAAAACAACCTCATGAGTGTATTTCTCTTCTTATATGCAGTGGGCACTAGACAAACTCCCAGTAGTTATCAGAGAAGAGTTCTGCCCCTCTTGGTTCCTTCTACAACTTGGTTTCTATGTACCACTCTCCTCTCTCTCATTAAAATTATTGAACATGAGTGCTTAAGGTTGGAGAGTTTCAGAGCTTGATCAGATAGATAGCATATGGGTGAAGAGTAGCAGTCCTGGAGTCAAATTGCCTGAAATTGTGCCCTGATTGCATCATTTACTAAGGAACTTAACCCTACTATGTCTTAGTTCATCCACAAAGGGGAGTCACTAGTAGGATCCATTTCATAGGGCTGCCATGAAGGTTGAATAAGATAATATATGTAAAACATTTAGAGAAATGCCTTGCACATGGGAAAAACTCAATCAATGTTACCTGTAACCATTGTTGGTGCTATAATTATTAAGATCCCTTTGTTAATGGAGCTTGTCTAGTGTATGAGACAGACTATAGTGCAAAGCTGGAGAAATGACACAAGCACTAAATAGGTCACCAGTGGTATGCTATGGGTGCAGAGGCAGGAGACATCTTTATTCACCATCCTCATCACCTCCTCCATGGAATCTCTAGTTTGTCACTGTTCCAACATACACAGAATTTTAAAATTATGATTAAAAATAATACCCCAGATTTCATCTGAGGAGCACAGAGCCTAATGTGTCTCATGATGGTCACACAATTCTTCCATTAAAGCAGCTCAGTTTGTGAAGCCATATCACACTGTTGGCTCAAATTGAGCTTTTGGTTAAATAAGACCCCCAGAGCCTTTTTACATCAACTGCTGCCAAGTTACATGTTCTCCATCCTGTATTCTTATAATTCATTTTTGGACCTAAAAACAAGACCTTGCATTTATCCTTATTACATTTCATGTTGCTGGTTTTGGCCCAGCACTGCAGCACATCAAGATAATGAATCTTGATTCTGTCAACTATCTTATGTCTTATTTCTATCCCCTCCAGACTTGTGTCACTAGCACATTTGACCAGCACACCTACTACATCCTCATGCAAGACACTGATAAAAATGCTAACCAAAACAAGGCTAAGAGAATAGCCTAATATTTCAATTGCAGAACCCTCTGCATACTTAAATGTGCCCACTAATCACTTGGGGTATGATTAATTAAGCAGCTTTGAACTCATTGAGTGGTATCCCTATTTCACCATTTTATTCAAAATGCCTTGTTGATATCAAGACACACTGGGTCTACAATATTGTTGAATATCATTTTAAACTTCCCTGAAGTGCTGCTATCTCCTTTGAATTTGATGAGAATAATCATGCTTATATCCAGATTATCAAAAAAGAACATGGGGATATAGTTTAATAGATTAACAATAAATTTATGCCATTTAATTATCACTCTTGTAGTCCCATTTTAGGCTTTAATTTGAAGGGTGCATTTGTTAGGGTATGCTATCTACTGTAAACAAAACAAAACAAAACAAAAATGTCTCCCAAATCCCAGTGACTTAAGACAATAGAAATTTATTTCTCACTCACAAGAAGTCATACTAAGTGTTCCTGGTTGACAGGCTGCTTTCCATGTGTCATTCAGGAAATGTTTCTTCCATCTTATGGCTTCACCCTTTTCTTGGTCTTTGGAGTCCTCTGCATTCAGCAGCTAATAGAGAAAAAGGAGAGATTATGACAGGTGCCGTGTTTCTGTGGTCCAGGCTGGGAAGTAGTGCACATAACCTCTGCATATATCACCAGTTAGAATTCAGTCACATGACCACCTCTACCTGCATGGGAAGTTGGGAAATGCAGTCTAACTATGCGCCCACCAAAAAGAGGAAATGAGTGAGATGAACAGTAAATCCAACTCTAAAACAGACAGCAAACATAATTTAGGTGGGACCCACATATTATTCCAGATCAAGTATGGGGCTAAACCTGCCAGTAGAGGAGTTCGATGAATCAAGAGTTATAAGAACTGGGTTCTTATACCAAGTCTACCATTTATTGGGGAAATATAGACTTGGACAAGACACACAGAACTGTAAGATTTCTGGGTCCATGAGAGCACAGTCTTAGCTCATTTTATCCATTGCTGTACCACCACCCCTAGCCCAGTGCCTAGCATGTAGTTGGTGCAATAAAGATTTGTTCAATTGTTGAGTAAATTAATGAGTAACCTTTCTGGATTCTTTTCCTTATTTCTAAATTTGCTCTACCTACCTTATAGGTTTTCATAAAGAACAAATGTACTGTAGCTGAAAAATGCTTTAAAAACTAAGACACTGTAAAAATATAGAGTATAACTATTACTCATATTAAGACTGCCATTTGTGTCATATTCCATGGACTGACCTTCTCTGCATTGTTTTCTCTTATTGTACCTGGTAGAAAGTAGACAAGCTCAAAAAACCATTTAAGCTAAAGCTCTGCCCACTTACATTTCTCCTATGACTTGAAGTCCAATCACCAATGTTCCTTGTCTGATTAAATTTAGGAAGGAGGCATTGAATTCCTGTTGGTCAGGACATGTGCTAAGATTCGGGGTAACACAAGGACTAATACAACCCATACTAAAATAGATAAAAACGCCAGTCCTATAGTTGGGGATCCATCTGACAGTTGTATATACCAGAGAGTACTTGCCTAATTAATAAGAATGTTCAACAGAGAAAAATGAAAAACTTCACTGAAATCAGTAGAAATTATATTTAATTGGAGGCCAGATTACAGATGATCTTATATGCAAGGACAAGGGAATTAAACTTTATGCAACAGGTCTCATGAAGGCCACTGACTGTTGTTAAGCCGGGAAATCACATGGTCAAAGTGGTGTTTTAGAAAGTTGCATCTGAGAGATGGTATCTTACACCACTTGGAGGGTAATGCATTAGAGGGCTACTGCATCAATCTTAGCATGAGGACTTAAGAGTATGGGAAAGAAATAATAAAGCATAGATGAAAGGATTTCTGATTATGATAATATGGCAGGCTAACATAACTTGAAAACTCTTCCTTCAGGTATACATAGGATTTCAGGATAAAATATAACAAAAACAATTTTAAAAGCAAACTTAAGATCATAGGAAAGAAGGGGAAATCACAGAGGAGGAAGAATAAAACCAAATAAGTTAGCATATGAACTGATGCTCCATTTGCCCTCAGAATTGGAGTCACAAATCTTCATAACCCTTGGAACCTGGGTCTTAATGACCACAGGAGATAAACCTGCACAAGATGGGGTGGAAATGAGACTCCCACAGGAAGCCAAGACCCTTGTAGACCTGAACCATCCGGGAGAATAATGACCAGAAAAAAAATTCCTAACCAGGACAGCAAGATTACATGAAAATTCATTTGTCTCTCTTTGTGGAAAAAAGTCCTTCCTGAGAATTTGAAACCCTGGTCTACACATGAATTTGTTTTTTTAAATTGCCCTACTGGAATGGCCCAGAAACTTCCAAGCCAACAAATTAATGTAAAAACTGGTCCCTGACTAGTAATATTTTGGGAGTGTCTGGCAAAAGCAATTACAAAAACACTCTAGAGAAACGTTCCACAATCCAGAACACAGGTAGTTTAACAAAAATACGCAATCCCCACACGAGATGAGCTCACAATAAAAGAAATTACAAAACACTGGAGGGACAAATCCGTCATGGGCAAGAGTCAATAGAAATTACAGACAACAGAATTCACCTCCATCACCTCTCACTTCCCAAGGAACTGAGCTACTAAAACAACAATCTGAAAGAGAATATAAAATAAGTCTGTTTAGAATGATTATAGACATTACAAAAGGAAATAAATCTATGGAAGAAAGAAAGAAAGAAGGAAAGAAAGGCAGGAAGGCAGGAAGGAAGGGAGGGAGGGAGGAAGGGAAAAAAGGCAGATTTAAAGAATCAAGTAGAAAGTCTAGAAACAAAACACATAGTTATTGAAATTAAAAACTCAATGGATGGACAGTACAGTAGACATACCTTAAGAAGAATTACTAAATGAGAAGACCAAGCTAAAGCAACATACCAGAATGCAGCCTAGGAAATACTGAGATAGAAAATTTGGAAGGGAAGTTAAGATAGAAAAGGTAGCAAACATGAGAAAGTTCAATTAAGTCTAAAAGGATTTCTAGAAAAGAAGAGAGAATGGAGTCCAGGTAACACTGGAAAAGGTAATAGTGAGAATTTTCTAATTTGATAAAAAACATGAATCCTCACGGTGAAGCAGCACATATAACAATGTGCCAAGGACATCATCTTTGTGATGTACCCTACCTACCGTCAAGCACCATCAGTGAGTGTTCTCTGGGGACTTAGGGCCATCTGGACAGAGCTGTCATTAGCCAAATCAGATGGCCTTGGCCGGAGGACGTATTGTTGAGCTTTGTTCTTTGAGGAATGGATAGTGGCACTCATTTTGCCTCCCTGTACGAAACACATGATTCCTCTTTGAAGTGTCTGAGACATAAAAGGAAAGGGAGGGACCCTGCTGCTCAGAGCCTCCACTTCCCAGGATCAGTCTGGGAGCGTGTAGCACGCGGAGCAGCCTGAGGGGAGCGGACAGGGCCGGGTGCACCTCTAAGCGTGTGCAGTTTCTGGAGCTCTACACTCTCACGTACATATGTATGTGTACAATGAGTTGTGTGTTTTTTTTGAATTTTTGAATTTTATTTTATTTATTTTTTATACAGCAGGTTCTTATTAGTTATCTATTTTATACATATTAGTGTATATATGTCAATCCCAATCTCCCAATTCATCCCACAACGAGTTTTAAGTACATAAATGTGCTGTCCTCTTTGCTGGATCACCTCCTAAACTGGAATTTGAGATTCTTTTCACTGATCTTACACCTCCATTAAGAGATTTTTGGACTTCATCCTATCTGTTCAGATATAATTCAGTTATTATTCTCTGCATTTAAGGGAACGTTTGGTTTGGGTTTTTGATGTTGGTGGTGATGGTTTTTACAGCAGAAAGTGACCTCTGCCTTCACTCCTTTTCCTTTAATAGGCACGTCAAGGAGAAGGATTTACGTTACCATTTCCCATGGCAGGCACCACCATATGCAGGAAGAATCAAGGACCAAAACCCCCTGAAAAGGGACTTTTTAAAAAGTACAATCACCGACACACCCCATTAACAATTCCCCGGGAAGTAAAAATAGAATCTTTGTAATAGAGTCTGACCGTTTTTTCCTTTCTTTTCCTTTGTGCTTTGTCTAGCTTCACTTGCTCATAAGGTGCCGCGTACAGAGACCTCTCACCCGGCACTTCAGACCAGAACTCCCAGTGCGAAATGACCGCTCGGACACCTCAGCTCACGGGCCGCGGGCCGAAGCTCTGCTGCTCGACACTGCAATTCAAGATGGCGGCGACGGGGGCGGCGGGCTGTGCGCAGAGGCGCTGCACATGCGCTGCAATCTGGGAGGTGAGCAGTGCCGCTGAGCCAGGCCCCTGAGAGCTCCACCCCTCCCCCGGCTGGCGAGATCCCTGTAAAGCGGCCCCGCCCACAGCCTGTCCCGGGGGTGTGTGGCCCCGCCCACAGCCTGACCCGAGAGTGTGTGCTCTAGAGCGTGAGCTCGCACCTCTCCATGCTCTGATCAAAGAATAAAGCTTTCCTTCGCTTCTGAACCAACTCTGCCTGTTCTGTTGGCTCCAAGGACACAGGACAGGAGGACCTTGGTGGGGCCCAACCTGAAAGTGTCGGTAACAGTACGACACCACATCTGGTCATTCCTCTCCATTCTGGGGTTTTGAGTATGAGTAGCTCTTGTAGATTTCTGATCGGTGTTCTGCTGGATTTTTTTTCCTTTTAGTGGTACTGTCATGAGTTTCCCAGACGGCACTCATCAGTGTCCCCAAAATATTTCTCCATAGGCTACTGCTCAAGGACTCCATCAGACCCCTCATAACATGGACCCCAGCTGTGCTCTCAGGAGCCGGGTTTCAGAGAACTGTACAGAGCTTCCAGGTTTACACGCAGCACTCCCCCAGCCTAGAAGCTCACTCTCCCCTGGGTACCACACTCCCCGACCAGGGAAGCAGCACAATGCCCAAGAACACTGTCTTATCTCAAGTGACATTTCCTTATTATTCAGTGGTTTCCTCTGAGGGGCTTGTTATATATCCCTACCTCCCAGCAGTGCTCAACCTCAAGCAGCCATGAAATTTTACAAAAAGTTTTAAATTCAACTTTAAAGCCCCTTATGGCAATAGGATGTTGTGTAAATTAAGTCCCAGGAGCAATCCTAGGGACCCCCTAGTACTTGGAATAAGTATATAAACTTGTT